>NW_026622763.1:91123798-92373798 GCF_023065955.2 Ursus arctos | reverse complement strand
CTTTATGTTCTAATGTCTACAGCTTTCTACTCTGTAAGGGGCCAAATCCCGTCTCGTTTGTTTGTCTGGAGTTTGTGGGTTTTACACCGCAACATGGAATGAGCACGCTCGGTTCGGACACTCTCCCGAACAGGCCTGCCCGCAGAGAAGCCCGCTGGGCCTCGAATCTAAAGAGTCTGGAAAAAGACAGAGCCTTCCCAGTTCTCACCAGTCCATGAGCTACCTTTAAGGCAGACATAAAAGCAAGCAGGAACTAGAGAAAAGCTAAAGAGGTCCTGGATAATCAAAAAGGCTCAAACAATTTTTAAATCCCGAGTTGGGTACACATAGACCTTGGGTGGTTCGTCAGAGGAGTCTAAAATAAAGGAGTCTTTGAATAAAAGCCTTGATGACCTATTCTATGCCATGCCGTTGTTGATATTAGCATTCATTCTCCACACCTGTATTTACGTGCGTAAACCACGCATACCTTCTGTTGCATCAGGAGCATTGATCGGAGACTGTAACAGAGCCACGGGAAGCACGAACACAGCGAATAAAGGAAAAACTTTTCTGACGTTACAGTCCAACAAAAGCCCCGCAAATACTATGATCCTCGTGCACCATCTCAAGTTAAGTACACCTGTGCCCTAGACTTGCCATTCCATTAATTAACTATGTGACCTTGAGCAGATCAATTATCCTCTCGGAATTTATTTCCAGAGAAGATCAAACTAGAATTAATGGTTTTCTAACTATTATTCTTAGAAACAGCAGGGGGATGAACCAAGGGATGAATGGGAAACCCCCCAGCCCCTCCACTCTGGCTTCAAACCAGAGCAATTATCATTTTTATCTCTTTTATTCATTTACATTTCCTCTTAAGATTTTTGTTTAAAGAAAGGGTTCCAGTGTCTTTGTGAAACAATTTGAAAATTCATTGACTAGACGACTTCTAACACATTTCCAAATTATAACCATCTACCCTGAAGGACCTCAGGTGGTGGCCAAAGTCAAGAAACAAAGGACGCAGGGACCAGATGCCTTAAAGTGTTGACCATATAACACAGGCAAAGTGCAAGCGAGCACCCACTGGGCAGCTAGGAAGCCAGTGAATCTGGTTCTACGTTCTGTCTTCCCACTTTTCCAAGTATACTCCTAACACCCACGTTTCTTAAGTGCTAGACTGGGGTTCTATACGCCAGGTCAAATGAGACAAATCCTAGATTACAAGTGTACTTTACCCTCAAAGCTTTAAATGAAAGAAGAGGACTGAAACACATATAGATTCTCATTTCGTTGCCACTTCTAATTTAGTGAACTACCAAGAGCATGAGGTGGAAAGCCAAAGAATGGCAAGAAAGGGTTTAAGTGTGCTTAGATATATTTTTGAGACTAAAAGCCAGTGCTCGCTCCTCATTACCCTTCTTTCCCACCTCTGAAAACCTATATACCTGACTCCCCCTCAATTCTGGGTCTTAACAGTAATGGCATCTATGAACTTCGCACTACCTATGGGCCAAGTGCAGGACTTAGATGCTGTCCGTATATAATCTCGTGTGATCTTCGCCATACTCCTACTAGATATTACTGACTCATTTTAAAGATGCTGAGAACAAGACTCAAGAAATTTCATAACTTTCTCTGGATCTTAGAACTAGTTAGAGAAGAGTATGAGACTCAAACCTTGACATCCCTGGCTGCAGAGCTTGTTTTCACAATATGGACAGACCACAGAGTTTATTGCATGAGCCACTAGGTGTGCAAGACTGGAGAATCCACAGAGTAGTCAGATAACTAGTAATCTGTTCCCGCTAGCTAATTATTCTTTGTAAAAAACAAATTTTGAGTAATAACAGAGCACATAATTTCTTTCTTCCAAATGTCTTCTGAAGGTCATGACTTTTAGCAGAAGTAACTATTTTCTGTTTTGGTCTGGTTTTAATTAGGGTAGTAGTCTGATTGAACATAGATATTTATGACATTTATTAAAAGCTTTTATTACTAATTTTTCCCAGAAAAAAAATCTAATGGAGATGTATTGGAGAATTTCCATAAAATTAATGTCCAGACTTAATGGATGTCTAAGGTATCATTATTAACGAGAATGTTCCATATACCAAGATCCTTTGATTGGAGATTAGATACAGTTAGATCAGAACTTATTTAAAACTGGATACAGGCCAAAGTATCCAGAAATTCAATTTAAACACATTCTAGGGGCTAATGCTTTATTTAGGGTATGCCTTTATGATGCCAAATGAAAAGCTGCAGTTACAAAAAAATCAATTGATTCGGTCAGCTGCTGGGTGATCTAAAGACCACATCATGCTCAGCTTGACTCCCGCTGATACCTACACAAAGCCAGTCAGTTGAGTCAAGATGAATTTTCCAACCGTAGAAATTGACTGCCACCCATCCAGAAGGACATTCTTAATGGACAGCAGCCCAGGTCTCACACAATCCTTCACTGACCCAGTCTGGACTGATGGACTCAGTGAGATTTTCTGTCTTTCCCAAGACCTCAACCCCTACAACTGTGATTCTCAGCAATGTGAGGAAATCCCAAGTCTCCAGTTCCCACCCTGCAAAAGGCATTCCAAAAACCCCTGGAGGTAGAGACATCCTTATACTACATCCTCTACCAACACTGGGATCCTGAGAGGTTCCCCCTTCCCAGATTGAGACTCCCCCATTTCGACTTGGCTTTAAAAATGGTTGTGGAAAGTATCATGTGGTTATGTTAGCTTTGGTTCCCTCTGAGGAGTCCTAAGCCATGTTCAATACTCTTAAACAACTAAAACAGCTTGAAAGTGGCTGGAAATACCAGAGAAAGGGAGGACTTCGGTATTTCTGACCTAATTAATGAATAGGATTCAGTTTCAGTCCTCTGACTACCTTCAGGTAATTGTCTGGGTTGGTGGGCACCAGGTCAGCCGGCCCTAGAAACCTTTATAAGCAAAGCAGAGAGCAAGCCACCATATCTCAGAATGATTCTGCTTCTGTGAAAACTTGCCCTGAAGACTCTCATTTTTCAGACTCTGATTTCCTCTTATCTTCCTGGACCCAAATCAGAAGCAGCAAATCAGTGACCCACAGATGGATTTTGTTTGACTCCTAAAGTAATGGCTCAAACAATATTTAAAACAAATAAAAAAAAAAAATCCAAAACTGAATTAGGTGATACCTTTCAAAAATTATAAGAATTCATAGAAAATGTGGAGCCCCAGCTTCTCTGCAAAGTTCAGAATATACAATACTGAGGAGCACACATCCTTCAAGGCAGCATTCAGCCACAGTGCTTGGTTTATAAAGTCTCTGCTCTTCTCAATTGTCCCCAGATGCTGGCTGGGGTGTTTCTTACCCTGAGCTTATGTGACTTGTTACTGTTACCTGCCAGGCCCCTGTAAGCATTTAATTTTCAAACTCCACGCTGAAAAAGCTGGATGCAATGTCAGAGACCCTCTTCTCCAAAATCCTCCTTCATAAGTAGGAAAGAGAAGATTCAGGAAGAGAAACTCATTGGCTCTGAATCACCCATCTTGGTAGTGGTAGGGCTGGATATAGATTCCAGGTTTTCCTCTTATCCATCAATTTCACCTCCAAATGAAATCGACCCCAACTGACATTCTCGCCATTCATACCAAAAATGCATCGTACCCTTAGTAGAACCCTCACACAGTGCTAACTTCTTTTATTTTTTTTTTTTGATTGAGTAATCTGCTTTATACTTTTTTATTTTTTATTTTTTTATTTTTATTTTTTTTTAATGATTTTTTATTATATTATGTTAGTCACCATACAGTACATCCCCGGTTTCCGATGTAAGGCTCGATGATTCATTAGTTGTGTATAACACCCAGTGCACCATGCAATACGTGCCCTCCTTACTACCCATCACCGATCTATCCCATTCCCCCACCCCCTCCCCTCTGAGGCCCTCAGTTTGTTTCTCATAGTCCATAGTCTCTCATGTTTCATTCCCCCTTCTGATTACCCCCCTTCTTTATCCCTTTCTTCCCCTACCAATCATCCTAGTTCTTATGCTCCATAGATGAGAGAAATCATATGATAGTTGTCTTTCTCTGCTTGACTTATTTCACTTAGCATTATGTGCTCTCACTCAATCTTGCAACAACACTATGAATCAGGTGTTCGCGGCCACCCTGTTTTATAGGTAAGGACAATGAAGCTTGGAGAAATTAAGAAACCAGCCCAATGTCACAGAGTGAGGGACAGACCAATGGTTGAAAGCCCAGAGCTCGGTCACTGAACTACGATATATACTGCCTCACCTTCCTTAAGACTCTGATTCACTCATTCATTTGACAAATGAGTAAGCCCTTATCATGAGCCCTGCACTGTTGCAGTGGCTGGGGATGCAGCAGTGAAGATCCAAAATGGCTGCCTTCATGGAACTTGGGGTCCACAGCAGCTTGCAGGTGTCACTGACCACCTGTATCATGACCAATCATTTCCATTGATGCCATCTTACATTACCATATAAATTCTATATCTATAAAAATTTTCTGCCTGTACATTCCACTAGGTTCATGAATTTTTCTTCTTTTGTGTTGCCCACAACATCATCCGGCACAGGGATTGGCTCCTTGTAGGTGTTGAATAAAAACCATTGATCTGAATATAAGTGAACAAGGAACAGAAGGAAGAGAGCTGGGCTTCCTTTCCTCCAAGAATTTGGCTGGAAAGTCAGGACACACCTATGGTTCCTGTCAACTCCTCTATAAACAAGAACTTGCCTGTGTGACCCATCGTACTCGCACAGATACCTACCTACTCATAGGCCTCCCTTCCAAGTTCTCTAGTCAGTCTTCCCCGTTCCTGCAGAACCTTGTGATCTGGTCTATAAAATAAAAATGAAAACTGTCTCTGGGCCTCATAGAAGGCAATTCTGCTCTCTTCAATGGGAAATACAGGCCCTTTCCCCTTGGGCCTACATCCAGTCAATGTGCTGATGGATGCAAACGGACGCTAGTTTAAAGTGGCTGGAAGGACCCATGCACAATTTGATGAGAAGAGGGTACCTGATTCCATCCTAACCAGAAGAGAGCTCCTCTTCTGCCCAGGAAGTGGACAAAGTTCCAACACCCTCCTTGTGATGACACCGTCTCATCACTGGTAAAGAGAAACCCCCTCAACCCCCAGCTGACAGCTGCTATCAGCTCCCAAGGCAATAGCTGAGCCCACAGACTGCAGGTGTCCTGGCCATTAGCAGGTTGGTGTGGGAGACTTTTGTCCACAGAAGGGGGGCACAAAATGTTTCTTTACTCAAGTCACAATCACCTACACAAACCACGGATTTCCTCACCCAACTGAAACGTCCCTGCAGTACGATTGCACGAACACGCCAAGCGTATCAGAAAAAGAAACCACAAACTTACTACGTGGCTTAGAAAAGACTCCAAGAAATGGTTGATCTTCTTAATCATTGATTTATTAATTAATTCATCAAACATCCATTCAGAAGCAAACAAGGAGTGAGTACCTAGTATGCCCCAGGCACACGTGTATCCCCTGAGTGCCCCAAGTTTGTGGATAAATCTGCATGGACCTGTTACCTTTTAAGTTAATATTTTTAAACTTTCTAAAAATGTTTACACTAGTAGAAAGGGATTAGGCCTCAGGATTCTATAGACCTATAGTTTACTTTGATTTGGACGTTTTTTTCTTCAACCATTCTCTAGCCCTGTGAAAATTATTCACTGTCAACCTCTGTATGGTTCAGTTTCTTAAGCAACCCTGTGAGGTAGTGGAATTATAACTTTACCTCTTAGCATCGTATGAAGTTAGAGCAGATGTAAAGAGCCTACGTGATGCTTTACACCCAGGAAACCACTCAGAGGGTGTGGGCTTTGATTTTAATCTACGGTACTAAACATTGTGGGTTTTTTTAATTGGCTTTTCCCCCCAAAGAAAGAATCAGCTATATTTCCTTTAAATAAGTATGCTAATAAAAGAGTGGATCTACCTGTTTCACTGAAGGCAGAAGATTTATGAGGCCCCAGTAGAAGTTATGGAAAACCAGTAGGCATAGGAAGGCTGTTTGATTCTACTTTCTATTTTATGGCTTTAACAATACATATTAGAGAAAATACAATCATAACATAAAGAAGCACTTGAAACTGAGAAAAACACTTAAAAGTAAAAGTAATGGGAAAATAATCTAAAGACTTCAAGAGGGTATCATTACAAATATGGAAGTAGTGAAGAAAAGTATATATATATATATGTGTGTGTGTGTGTGTATATATATGTATATATATGTGTATATATATATGTGTATATATATATATATATATGCAAAAGGAATAGGAATTAAAAGCTGTAATAAAGATTCATCAAATCTAGGAGAATGGCAACATAAAGAGAACAAGAGATAAACCATCAAGAGCCAGATTAACAAAGTATGAAGACCATAAAAAATAGGGTCTTTAATTTCCACTATTAGCAAAAACAAAAACAAAACCATGTACACCAAATGTGGGGAATAAAAACCTAATCTAAAAGTCATAACTTGAGTTCTATCGAGGAGAACTTAAAATAAATTTTCAAGATAAAAAATAAACTTTTAAACTAAGTTTCTTAAAGGAAACAACAAATCACACACTTATTTCAGATTTGATTTGATGGTATAATAGTGCATGAGATGAGATGAGATAAGATCCTTCTTCTAATCCTCTATTTCTACCAGCTTTGAAATTTCTGTGCAAAATTAAATTCAGCTATCGATTCTCCTACTTGTTCAGCATTCTGTGGAATGGCTGGTATACATGTGTAAAATGCAAATGAAAATAGGTTCAGTATCTTTAAAGTATTCAGACACAGATGTATTTTCCATTATTCAAAACAATTTCCTGTTGCCTTTTCTATAACATGCAGATTTTTAAATGTGGCATTCAGAGTGTCTTCAATTTGAATTAAAAAACAGTATCTGCCTTTTTTTCCATACAAAAAAGCAAGTGCTGATATGAAAACATATCTGATAAGAAGCGTCATGGCATAAAGTCCCTGAGGTAGCCCTCTGGGTGTTCTAAACATGATTGGATTTCTTTAAAGCCTGTATTAGAAAATATTTTTGCTTCTCTTTTAGGTTATTTAGGTTGCAAGTAACAGAAAGTGAACATTTTTAGAAGATGAAGCAATATCTCAAAAATTCCAAGGAAGACTTGAACAAACAGGACTAAGAAAAGTCTGGAAACAGCAATACTCTAGGGACCAACTATAAGAGTTCAGAAATGTTCTCTCTAAAAAAATATACCCTCAGTGATACTGCCCTTCAGGGGGCAAGAATTGATTCCTGAGGGAGGGGGCAAAAAATACTCTTACTCTTTTATGAATAAGGCACAGATATACAAATAGTACATACAGAGATATATAGTATATCCGTGGTATTAAAATTTCATGGGTGTGGGAGCCATTAGGAAAAAAATGTCTGAAGCGACTCTTTAAAAGGTTGGGAAACATTGCTCTAGTACATTGATCATTGTGGAGACTGAGCTCAAAAATTTCCCATTTCTATGATTCCATTTCCTATTCGAAGTTCTTAAGATCCTAAGTGGGTTAATCAGCCATGCACAGAGGGTCAGCGTCCTGTATGTGAGACATCACTGTTGGGGACCCACTCCTGTGTTCCAAAGGCAATTAAAAAAGAAGACAGAATTGGGCGAGTGGACCAGCCCCCTCAAGAGTTGTCCCCTATCCAGTCTGGGTCCTCCATACTACTCTCCCCTGGATCTCTCCATGACGGTACCTCTCCTCGTCATGCCTCACTCCCCTCTCCTCTTTACTAAGGCTTAACTCCTGCTATAGGCTGAATTTTTTGACCCTCAAAACTCATATAGTGAAATCGAATCCCCAATGTGTTGGTGTTTGGAGGTCAGGCTTTTGGGAGGTGATTAGGCCATGAGGGTGGAACCCTCATGAATGAGATTAGTGTCCTCATATGGGGCTGAGGAGATCAGAGATTTTCCTTTCCACTCTGTGAGGGCACCGCAAGAAGACGGCTGCCTACCAACCAGGAAGTGGGTCCTCACTAGACACTGAATCTGCTAACACCTCGATCTTGGACTTCCCAGCCTCCATAACTGTGAGAAATAAACTTCTATAGTTTACGAGCCAGCTGGCCTATGGTATTTTGTTATCCCAGCCTGAATGGACTAAGACAATTGGCACTGAGAAGCCAGGGGCTGCCGTAAAGAATTTCTAGAAATATGGGCATAGCTTTGCGAGTGGGTAATGGGTAGAAGCTGGAAGAGTTTTGAGGTGCATGCCAGCAGGAGCCCACATTGCCATGAATGGACTAAGGTACTTTCCTTGGCGTCCCTAGCCAGGGGTCTCTCTCTTTCATGAAGTCTTCCCCAGCCCACAGTGAATTCTTCCCTTTCAAATTCCATGAAACTCACCATCGTGGGGGTCACTCATCTGCCCTTTGGCGTACATATGTTTTATTATTTAATTTTTATTATTTTATTTAATTTTGCAAATTGTATGACCCCAGTGAACTAACAGCGGTGAATGTGTATTATAAAGCTCATCCAGAAAGAACCACTCCAAGTTAAGATCCTTGGTCAAGAATTCAGGTTCCCCTGGGGTGCCTGGGTGGCACAGCGGTTAAGCGTCTGCCTTCGGCTCAGGGCGTGATCCCGGCGTTATGGGATCAAGCCCCACATCAGGCTCCTCCGCTATGAGCCTGCTTCTTCCTCTCCCACTCCCCCTGCTTGTGTTCCATCTCTCGCTGGCTGTCTCTATCTCTGTCGAATACATAAATAAAATCTTTAAAAAATAAAAAAAAATAAAGAATTCAGGTTCCCTTAAGAGATTGTAACAGTCACTGCGTACTTTCCGTCTTCAAAGAATTAGATTCTTTCTCTAGCTAATTGAGCGTCTGACACCCAGCATGTCCAGAGAAACACCTTAACCCAGGATTTTAAAAAGAAAAACATAAACATGCCTTAAAAAGGATGATTTTTATTGATTTCATTTACATACTGGAACGAACTATATGCAATTTAGGATAAAGGCAAATTAAATATCACTAACCACTGTAATAATGAGTTTCCAATAGTAAGTTCTAATTTTACCCAAGTAATTTAGACTTGTGCCATTAGTGTCCCAGGCCAGCACTGGAGTTTCGCCAGTTTTGTCTACCAGAGTCCTTAGTACTACTTGCCAAAACAAACCCCAGCTTAGCTTATACAGTTATTCAGAGTTCACTTAAGTACAGCATATTCACCAACTGGCTACTTACCACCAAGAAAATTGCTTCTTGCTCTATTTGCAGGGCCTTGAAGTTTGCTGTCTCTCTCCAGCTGGCTCTTTATTCTTGTGCCCTGTGCTCCTCATTCTGCCGCTTCACAGGCATGAAAGAGTGAGCTTCTATTTGGTGGCTTAGCATAAAAAATAACTTGTACATTGGGATCCAAGCAGGAAAAAAAAAATTACCTTACTAAATAAGAGATCATGGTATTTTCTGTGCAATTCCAGGAACTATTGAGGACTTGTCACCCTACCACCCAATTCTCCTTCTCAAAATCACCCCGATTTTCCTCTGGGAGTTCACCCTCCCCTAATGTCATTTTCTGTGCTCTGTGCTCTGGGTAGGGCCCACGCCTGGCCTCAGGCACACAGGCACAGACTAACCTACAAAGCGCGGTTCCTCCCGCGTCCGCCATTGGAGGGTCAGCCACAGAGTCAAGTGAAGTCAAGTTAAGGAGAATCATGGGGCTTTCGCTCGACCACAGCAGGTCCGGTGCACTGCAGCAAGTAAAGTGCCTAGCACATAGCAAACTCTTGCTAAGCGTTCGTCTTCCTTCTTTTCTGCCCTTCTCAATGCCTAAGAGGAAAAATGATTGGCTTTTGTACATACTTGAAAACTTTTGTATGGAAGTTTAACATCCATGTAAGGTGCACAAACCTTACCCGTATGGCCCAATGAATATTTTCAAAGTAAACGTACTCATGGGATGATCAGCCAAGACGTAGAACACTGCAGAGCCCAGTGGCCTCCCGGTGCCCCTTCTAAGCCATTACCCCTTCCCAAAGAAGACCGTTCTTCTGGCTTCAGTCACCATAGATTTTGCCTGATTTTGCACATTACACACATGGAGCCATACCTGTATCAGTTGTCCTCCTTTGTGTTGCATTTTTTACTCAACATTTTGTCTGTCATGTATAACTGTAGTTCATTCACTCATTGTTGTATAATATTCTGGTGTGTGTGTAATTATGTGTACATATGTGAGATATATATATATATCACGATTTATGTATCTATTTTATTGTCGATAGACACTAGTTGTATCTAGTTTGGGACTATTAAAAACAATGCTGCTGACAACATTCTGCCACATGTCTTTTGATGAACACAGGTATGCTGGGTCATGTTTTAGTTACCAATCAGTTTTACTGATTTATCCTCCCAACAGTAATGTACGAGAGTAACTATTGGTCCACAGCTTTGCCAATACTTGCTATTGTCAGGTTTTTCTTTAGGTTTTAGCCATTCTGACGGGTGTGTAATGGTATCTCAATGTGTTTTTAATTTTAATTCACCTGATGATGTTGAACCACCAATGATGTTGAACACATTTCCATATGCACGTGGGCCTTTGAGCATGCTCGTTTGTGAAGCACCTGTTCAAATCTTTTGTCACTGTTTTAATTGTGTTCGTATTTTTTTAAGATTTTATTTATTATTTGTTTGACAGAGAGAGAAAGAGAACACAAAGCAGGGGGAGCAGCAGGCAGAGGGAGAGGGATAGAGAAAAGCAAGCTCCCCTCTGAGCAAGGAGCCCGATGCAGGACTCGATCCCAGGACCCTGGGATCATGACCTGAGCTGAAGGCAGATGCTTAACCGACTGAGCCACCCAGGAGTCCCAATTGTGTCCATATTTTTAAACTGATTTTTAAGTGTTGCAATGGACTGAATTGTGCCCCCCACAAAATTTATATGCTGAAACCCTAATCCGCATGTGACTATTTTGTAGACAAAGCCTTTTGGGAGGTGATTAAAGTAAATGAGGTCATAAGGGTAGAAGACCCTATAGAACTGGTATAGTTAAAGGAAAAAAAAAAAAAAAGGAAGAGACACCAGAAATCTCTCTCTCTGCCGGTGAGGACCACTGGAGAGGTGGCTGTCTACAAGCCAGGAAGAGAGTGCCCACCGGAACTGAACCTTGCGGGAGCTTTGATGGTGAACTTTCCAGCCTCTAGAACTTTGAGAAAATAAATTTCTGTAGTTTATGCCACCCAGTCTACAGCATTTGTTACAGCAGCCTGGGCAGACTAAGACAAGAGTTGTTTAGTTTGGGGAGAGGTGAGTTCTTTCTTGGTTATTTGTACTACAAATATTTTCTATTCTGTGACTTGCCTTTTCACTTCTTTAATGTGTTTTTGATGAGCAGTTCTTAATTTTCATGGAAACATTTATAAATCACATTTTATGGTTAAGGCTTTCTGGGTTATGTGTAGGAAATTTTAACTACCCCAAGATCATGAAGATATTCTCAAGTGGTATCTTCCAGAAACTTTATTTTTTATCTTCTACATTTAGGTTAGTGATCCTCTGAATTTGATTTTTTATGTACAGTGTGAAGTGGGAGGTAAAAATTCATTCCCCCCCCAAAATGGTTAATCCATTGAACCAATTTATTGAAAAGGTCTTCCTTTTCCCTCTGTGGTGCAGTGACACTTATATCATAAATCAGGTGACCACACACATGAGAGTCTGTCTTGGGCTTTTTATTCTGTTTATTCTGTTCTTTGCTCTATCCTTAACACCAATATCACACCATTTTAATTCATTTTGCTTTCTAATAAAATTTGATATTGGCATTGTAAATCTTTCGGTGTTGTTATTCTTCAAGATTATCAGTCTTCTTTTGTCCTTTTGAATTGTCATATAAATTTGAGACATTACTTGTCAATTTCCATCAAAAGAAAAACCTGCTGAAATTTTTTACTGACACTACTTTGAATCTATAAATCAACTAAAATTGTTATCATTTTAAGTCCTTCAATCCATGAAAAAGATATATCCTTCCATTTAGTTAGGTCTTCCGTAATTTCTTTCAGTAATCATCTGTACCTTCCGTCAGTAAGGTCACATGTATCTTGCGTTATTTACATGTTCGATGGCTTCTATCCCAAATGGTTTCACTTTTAAGTGACATTCTGAGCTTTGTTGCTGCTTTGTAGAAATAATTTTATATTGACCTTATATTTAATGACTTTGCACAACTAATATATTGATTATAATAGTTTACATATAGATTCTTTCAAATATTCTACAAACATATTATCTTCAATAAACACATTTTCATCTTTCCCATTCCAATACTTGTATCTTCTCATTCATTTCTTGCCTTACTGCACTGTCTTAGCCCTCCAGCACAATGAAGAATGGAAATAGTAATAATAAGTATCCTTATTTCTTTTACTATCTCAGGGAAAAAGCATTTAATAGTATTAGGATTAGTATAATATTAATAGTATGTTTGCTGGAGATTTCTATAGATATATTTTAGATTTAAAAATTTCCCTTCTGTTCCTAACTTGCTAAGAGTTTTATTTTAAATCATAAATGAGTGTTGAATTTTATAAAATTGATATGATGATGAGCTCTTTCCTTTTTTCTATTAATATGATAAATCACATTCGTTGACATTCTGACCAACTTAAGTTAGTCTTCTACGTTCTTGCAATAAATTCGACTTGGTGCTTGTGTATCATCGTGGATAGTAGGTAGGTAGGTAGGTAGTCACTGTATTTGATTATTTAGTATTTTATTCAGGATTTCTTCACCTATGTTCACAAAGAAGGCTGATCTCGAATTTGGGGGGTTGTTTAGATATTGATTTATCATATATTTTTAATATGTACTTATATATGTATTCATCAAATTTTGGCATAACAATTATGCCATCTCATGAAACAATCTGGGAATGCTGCCTCTTTTTTTTTTTTTTTAAGATTTTATTTATTTATTTGACAGAGATAGAGACAGCCAGCGAGAGAGGGAACACAAGCAGAGGGAGTGGGAGAGGAAGAAGCAGGCTCCTCCGCTGGGAGCCTGATGTGGGGCTTGATCCCAGAACGCTGGGATCACGCCCTGAGCCGAAGGCAGACGCTTAACGACTGAACCACCCAGGCGCCCCTGCTGCCTCTTTTTCTATCCTCTGGAAGAGTGTATAAGAAGTTGGTATAAATTCTTCCTTGGATATCTGAAGTCATCTGAGACTAGAGTTTTGCATGTGTGTGGAGAATTTTAATTACACATCCAATTTTTTCATTAAAATAGGAAATCCAGATTATATTTTTCTTCTTTCCATGCTGTTAAGTTTTTCTAGGAATTTGTCCATTTCTTCTGAATTTTCAAATATACTGGATTAGGTTGCTCATAACTCCCTTTTAGTATATGTTTAGTATCGATAGGGTCACTGTGATGTCTCCATTCTTCCTTCCTGATATTGGTAATTTGTGTTTCCCTTTTTACTGATTTCTTAGGAGTTTCTCCATTTCATTAGTGTATTCAAAGAACCAACTTTCAGTTTGTTGTTTCCCTGTTGTGTTTGTTTTGTATTTCATGAACTTCTGATCTTATCCTTCTTATTCCCTTTCTACTACTGACCTTCCTTTTAATTTTCTTTTTTTTTTTAAGCTTTCTGAGGTGTAAGATAAGGTCTTTAACTGGAATTTATATAAATTTTTAAAAAATAATACATTTAAAAAAAAGAAGAAGATAAGATCTTCAATTTTCAGCCTTTCCTCTTTTCAGACATGTTCACTTGAGGCCATATACTTTCTCCAAAACACTGCTTTAGTTTTATCCCACAAATTTTAGCATTTTGTATTTTCATGATTATTCTGTGAAAATGTTTTTAATTTTTATTGTGATTTCTGCTTTGACCCACCGATGGTTTAGAAGTGTATTGTTTCATTTTCAAACATTTGAGGGTTTCTGAGTTTTTTTTTTTGCATTTATTTCTAAATTAATTCCACCATAGTTGGAAAATAAACTACACACAGTTCCAATCCTTTGAAATTTTTGAGACTTGATTTATGACTCAACATATAGGTCAATATTGGTGAATAAATGTTCCATGCATCCTGGAAATATATTTGTATTATACCGTTTTTAAATATACAGTTTTATAAATTTCAATTAGGCCAAGTTGGTAGATAATATTGGTCAGCTCTTTTACATTCTTACATATTTTTATCTGCATATTTAACAGTTGTGTTAGAATAAGTTGTATTCACATAACTGCTTGTTCTAACCATTTTGATTGTTTATTTTTACAAATCCAATTATGACTGTAGATCTGTCAATATCTCCTTTTACTTCAGCTAGATTATACTTTATATTTTCTGAGGCTATGGTATTAGGTTAGTACTGTAAGTAGGTTGAATTGTTCCCTTAGATATTATTAAACGTTCTCATTTATCTGTAGTAATACTTCTTAACTTTACATCTATTTTGTCTGATACTAGTATAGATATACTGGCATACTTTTGATTAATGTTGGTATAGTGTATCTTCTGCCATTATTTGACTTTCAACCTCTCTGTGTCCTTCTATTTAAAGTATGGCTCTTGTGGGCAGTATACAATATAGCCCGGTAGGATGAGTGCCAGGAATTAAAAGTTGATTTAAAGAAAATTTTTAAAAAGCTACATTTCCTGCACACCTGAGCTTATGAAATAAGATCTATACTCACTGTACCTACACATAGGGGTGTGTGTGTGTGGTGAGTACCTGGCCCAAGAACAAGGAACTTGGGACCAATTATAATAGCAAAGTGGTTAAGAGCACAGACTCCTTCCTGGCTCCTTGCGCTTCTTGCCAGCAGTGGCCAGGACAGCTGTTTCACAACTTATTTGCTAAAACCAGAGACAGCTGCAGCCCTGAGTGGTATGAGGTGGGGGAGAAGGAGCAATGAATTTCTCTGCAACTAGAGAAACCCGTCTACCTAAAACAATGTGCACACAGCAGCAAAGAAATCTATCTTGAAGGAGCAAGTGGCCTGATACCAGATTCTTTTTTTTTTAAAAAGATTTTATTTATTTATTCGACAGAGATAGAGACAGCCAGCGAGAGAGGGAACACAAGCAGGGGAATGGGAGAGGAAGACGTAGGCTCCCAGCGGAGCCCAATGTGGGGCTTGACCCCAGGACCCCAGGATCACACCCTGAGCTGAAGGCAGACGCTTAACGACTGAGCCACCCAGGCGCCCCTGATACCAGATTCTTGATGGGGAAACGTGGTTATACCCCAGGCATGCAGAATTTTTCATTTATAAATCACCTATTAGACTCTTGTGTTAGATTTTAAACTCAAGGAGATTCCATTTACAGTTATTACCATGTGAATAATGCAGCCTGAAATTAAACTCTGAATTTTTCTTGCATTGTCCACACCATCTGTAAGGTGACCAAAGCCTTTGAAATAAATGACACAACAATGTTCAGAAAATCTTTCTTCCTCAAGGTGTGATTTGGTGTAGAAACCACCGGAAAGTGAAAATTGTTCAGTCACATCCCACTTAGTTCAAATGACCTAGACAGAGTTACAGAGCTAACAGTGGCAGGGCCACAGTGTCTCTCTCTCTCTCTCTCTTTTTTTCAATTCCTGCATGATAACAAAAAAAAAAAAAAAAAGACTAGAACTATCCATATGGAAAGTTTATTTTTCAAAATATTACACCAAGAAATACTTGAATGCAGTAAGTTTGTCAGTGCAGCTGTATGGTTAAATGTTATAACCTCTGAAGTCAAGAAATTCAAATTTATAGTTGCCACATTAAGCATAGATGTTAAAGCATTAAAGTTAACACCATATACAGTCATATAAAATATTGCATGTGCAAAGGGGCTGAGTTACGTTCATACTGGGAACCATAATTTAGAATTTCCTGACTTCTGAACATGTAACACATCATAGTAATTGATCTAGCTCCTTGGAGCTAATATAAAATATCTTGTTAACATGTTTTCTATCCAATTCTTTCATCATTTACCTTTTGGCTCTTGGAGAAACAATTCATCATGCTCAAATGTTTTTACACACCTGCACTAAGCTAATACAGCAATGGCAAAGCCAATGCAACCAGGATTAAGGGAAAAGATTTGTAAACCGTGCGGGGATATTCGTGTGGACGCTTAGTCTGGGTCATGTATGATGACACTGTGCCCTGGGGTTTAGAGCTTTATTTGCTTTGTCTTGTCACACTGATAACCTCCTATTCTGCTGGATACTGTGGGGTATAGGATATCAGGGTAGCTTATGCATTCAGAATCCCTATAGACTGTTAGTTTATAAATCTGACGTAGAAGAGAACGTGAGGATGGCCTCTTCCAAGATGGTACATGACATGTTCATTTCCTGGCACCGTGAGAGACGCACACTCCAATGATCTGAAGGCGTGCTCCCAAAATTCATATGTTGAAATCCTAAGCCCCAGTGTGATGGTATTAAGAGGTGGAGCCTTTGGGACGTAATTAAGTCATGAGGGAGGAGCCCTCATAAATAAAATGAGTATCCTTGTAAGAGGGACCCCAGACAGGCCTCTAGCTCTCTTTCTGCCAGAGAAGGCTCGGCAGTCAGCCACCTGGAAGAAGTTCCTTCATCAGAATCTGACCATGCTGGCACTCTGATCTTGGATTTTTAGCCTCCAGATCCATAAGAAAGAAATTTCTGGGGGCACTTGGGTGGCTCAGTTGGTTGAGTGTCCGACTCTTGGTTTTGGCTCAGCATCATGGGATGAGCCCCGCTTTGGTCTCCCACACTGAGTGTGGAGCCTGCTTCAGATTCTCTTTCTCCCTCTCCCTCTGCCCCTCCCCTACCCCCAGCCGTGTTCACGTAAGTGTGCACATGCACGTTCTCTCTCTGTCTCTCTAAAAAAAAGAAAAAAAAGAAATTCCTGTTGTTTATAATCCACCCAGTCTATGGTATAGCAGCCTGAACTAAAACACACAATCTTTAAGGCAATTCTGTGGCAAGCGCCAGAGCGGTGTGCACTTGCCCTCGACTGACTCCCTGTCCTTATTTTCATTTGACTCAAATTCACTATATACTAACCAACTTCTCCTTAGTGCATACTTCCTGCTGCCTTGTTCCACGCCAGGCAAAGAAAACCAAGAGCCAACAGTTCCAAAGATATCACTACATTTCAGGCACTGCTTAACTCACCTTAGAAACACGTATTCATTTAACCCAGTAGAGTAGACATTGGCAAAGTACGGCCCATGGGCCAAATCTTGCCTGCCACCTCTTCTGATAAATAACGTGTTGTAGGAACACAGCCACACTCTTTTGTTTAAGTGTTGTGCCTGGCTGCTTTCACATGACGACGGCAAAGTTGAGTCATAGCAGCACATATAGCCTGCAAAATGGAAAATAAGTACTATTTAGTGTTTATTGAGAAAGTTTGCCCACTCTATGATAGAGAATTTTCCTCTGTCAGGAAACCTGACTCTCCAAGTCACATGTAAGACATTCAGAATGGTTAATAATAGAATTATTGGTTTGGGGAAGGGTGAAGAAGTTGAAATGAGAGCACAATTATCCATACCTAATATTTATGCATCAATATGCCTTGTACCATTCTAGAGTTGGTACTTTGCACTACAAGCACGTACGAGTCACCACTTTTATCTTTTGATATTCTGTCCCTCGCTCATTTGACCTTGGGCAGAATTTCCTTCTTGGAGTTTTCAACCACAAATTCAACAGTGGTTCCCAGCCCCAGATTGGAGGAAGACGAGGGCATCCCAGCAGGTGGGCTTGTTCAATGTAGTCTGTTTGTAACTAAAAGAAGGGAGTTGTATGTATTTCATAAATCTCCATGGACCAAAAGCTTGCATATGGAGTTCGAGTACCCTCTTTCCAAAAAGGAATATGTGCATTCCTGACATGGAAGAGAAGGGGGCTTCCTGTGGCCCCTCCCAGAATTTCCCCTTTTGTCCAGAAGCTACTCCCCAGGACAGCCATGGGGCCATCCCACAAGCACATCTTGGCTCCATCTTCACATTGCCAAAACAGCTGTAGTGAAAAATGCATTTAATCATTCAGATTATTTTCCCCTGAAGCAATGCCAAACATCTGTCTAACTAGAAACAGCTGTGTATTAGTTTTGGGATGCCATAACAAAATACTGTTGACTGGGTGACTTAAACAACAGAAATCTATTATCTCATCGTTCTGGAGGCTGAAAGTCCTAGATCTGAATGCCATGATGGTTGGGTTCTACTGAGAACTGTCTTCCTGGCTTGCATGTTGCCTTCCTCTCACTGTGTCTTCACGTGGCAGCAAGGGGGTGGGGGGGGAAGGAGGGAGAGAAGGGCCAGTGCTCTCTGGTGTCCCTTTTTGTAAGAGCACTGATCTCATCATTAGGGTCCCACCCTCATGACCTCGTCTAAAGGTCTGATTACCTTTGAAAGGCCCCACCTCCAAATACCACCACACTGGGGATTAGGGCTTCAACAGATGGGTTTCGAGGAAACACAATTCAGTCCATAGCAAGATTCATCTCTAGCATTAAGGAGGCCAGACCTTCCACGTCCGTGAGGGATGCCCTAGAGTTCCGTGAGTCAGAGCACCTGAGACTGCACAGCGCTGGGCTCCCTCGAGGACCTCATTGTTGCTAACCATGTCCTCCTTTAAGCCTCCCTCTGAGGCGGCCACCCCAGGGCAATACAGATGTTGATGCCACAGGCCTTGTGTATGTGACAGCCTGCCCTGGGCTCAGCAATAAATCCAGACTGGCTGAGCCAGGATGATGGTGTGCCAGATACTTCCCGCCATTCAGGTGGCAGGGACTTGGGTAGTTTGAAATTCCACAGCAAGGCAGGATCACGTGACTAGACAGCATTATAGGTGCATCTGTTGAGTAACAAACCACCCCAACGTTCACTGGCTTGAAAGTGGCTTGAACACTTATCACTGCCCAGCTGGGCGGTTTAGCTGACCTAGGGAGACGTGGCTGACTTCTGGGCCTGCTCACATGTCTGCAGTCAGGTGGCAGGTGGGCTGTGGGGTGGCTAGCCTAGGACAGCCTCAGTCACAGGTCTGACAGCTGTCTAGCTGTCATCTGGGATGACCACAGTAACGGAGCCATGTAGTTTCCCATCATCCACAACCAGCCCAGCCCTATTTTTCAAGATGTTTCCAAGAAAGCAAAAGCACTCAAGCCTGAGACTTTGGCCACCTGTATTAGTCAAAGCCAGTCATGGGGCCAGCCCAACTTCAAGAGCGTGGAAATGGATTCCGGCTCTCACTAAAAGGAGCTGCAAAGGTGCAGAGTAAATAGTGTGGATACAGGAAGGGGTGGAAAACTGCGGCCATTTTTATAATCTACCACAGGAGTAGACTCTGGGAAACAGAGGTTGCTCAAAAATGAATGAGTTCCTGACAATCATACACTTCTTCCTCTCTGTCCACTGCTTTTTCCTCACTAGGAAATGAACATGGAATTTCAAGTAGTGAAGAAAACAGGAGTCTAGGAGAACAAGGACCGGAAGGATTGTGTTTCCCTTGTTATCCACAAGCTGTGTCATCTTTAACTGATCACTTTTCTCTTCTGAATCACTGATTTTTCATACTGAAAAGAAGTACAATAGAATATTTAATCTTAAGGCATGCCCTGGAGGTCCTATATTCAAATCAGATTATTCCCTATAGACCTTTCTAATGAGTCACCAACCTAAAGCGCTGTGTGGGATGTGTATTCTCTAGCACCTGGAATCATGCCTTACCCATAGCAGCACTGAAAAATACCTGGGTTAATTTATCCTAATGTGCCTCCACGATGAAGACTCTGTAACTGAAACAATTAAAGGCAATCCTGATTAGGAGATGTGGTGGATATGATTTTCTTCTGTATCTTTTCAACATGGGTCCACACCAGCAGGACGAGAAAGCCTCTATTCTTACAGCCCAGGGGATGGAGGAAGAGCTCCCAAGAAGGCGTAGCACATTCCGGTCTTGTTCTCTTCTCAGGAGCTAAGACATGTCCCTTCTAAACTGGATGTGTCTCCATTTTTTTTCCCTCTAATTAGTGAAAAAACATTCTGGCAGACAAGTGACACACTGTCCAGAGAGTAACTGTAAAACTAAATTTGCAAATTAAAGAGAGGTATGAGAAATACAATCTTCTCAGTTGACAGTATCAGTATTTGCTATGTTTGCCCAAACAGGCAATATGCATACTTTATCTTTCATAAAACCATAAAATTCTTCACGTTGGCTCCATAATTTATTAAAGCCTTGGATTCTCTAATCCCCACCACTGTAACTGACACGTAGTACGTGCTCATTAAATACTTTATAAAATTAAGTCTATTTGGGGGGGGGGAAGAAATTTACTTAGTATATTAAGGTTGTATTTGCATGTTGCCAAAACATCTAGTCGGAAAATGAAAACTCCAGTCATTTCGATGTCAAATTATGCCACACATTCAGACATCTGGGAGACATTTGGAGCATTTTTCTTTCCCCCTGAATGTTTCAGTGTCCTGTCGAGGCAAGCCTCAGGAAATGGCTGTGGGTGTTTGAGGTGAGGGGAGTGTGCAATGTGGGAGGCAGGATGCTGAAAGTGACTCCTGGAAGGGGGTGTAATGGTAAAGCCACACTGAAAACTGGTTCACTGCTCTATGCTGATTGTTATGTAAATCTGTGCTCGGGTTTTTTTTTGTTTTTTGTTTTTTCTCTTTTTTCATACTAAGGCTATTAATAGCAAAGAGTCCATTTCCCTTTACTCAAGGATCTCACACCAACAACTCCACGGGACATAAAGTTTAAGAAAATCATCCTGTAGCAACCCAGTGGAATAGTCCTCATCTGTTACAAACAGAAAGCATGAGGGACTTGAAGCCACGTGGAGAAATATTTATAATACATGGCCAACTAGAAAAACACAGAAGATAAAATGTCCTAGACACTAACAACGCAAACAGCTAATGTGCAGATGACTCATGAGTGGCATTTGTCCAAATCGGCCTTGTCCGCTCACGATTCCGGCCGGCGTCACTCACAGGCACTGACGTCTCTCCACCGGGCTCCTCGGGCGGGCAGTTTCTTCTGGTTCATGTATCACTCCTTCAGAACCAAGATGTTTATGAATTCATTTATTCAGTATTGATCATGCGCTTGCTCCGAGCCGGGCACCAGCTCAGAATGTCTATCTTTGAAGGGCTCTCACGGCCGAATGGGGTAGAGAGACATGTCAATATAATTCTTAAATATAAATTTAGTATAAAAAATAATTTGACAAAATATTACAGGTCTTTTCGGCAGTCTTGGGTGGCCTGCAATGCATGCAGTAGGCAACTCTAATCCCTCTTAGGCAGGCAAGGCAGCAGGGAACATCAAAATAACAGGGCAGCAAAGGACTATAGAGATGGGACTCCTTGTTTCCTAAGGGACAGTCCTTTGGCTACATACTTCCTGAAAAGGATTCTTTGCCACTCAAAACGTCAAAGCAAGAAACATTTTTCAAAACCACGCATCTTTTGACATGTGTATCTTTAAAATTATAAATCTAAAAAGCTAATTCTCCCTCACTCCCTCCTGAAACCCATATCTGAATCTTCTGGATACTTCCATTGTCACACCCCAAATTGACTATTTTTTTTTTCTCAGTGTGTAATTTATATAAGAAAACTGGATGGGTATGCTTGTTAATTTTTCCAAATGGTTTGTGGCTTCCAAATTAATACAAAATTACAATATTCATTATATTGTTTTCCCAATAGAATAAAAAATTATCAGAACACATTGCCCCACCCTGGCATCCATCCTCTCATTGTTCCCTACCGACTGAAAGTTACAGAGGACTCAGAAACCCAAGATTTACCCTTGCATGTATACTGGGGAGCCCACTGCCTCCTACATTTGGAGACTCCGAGGTCCCCATGGGCGCAGATGGCAGGGAATAAATGAGAATTGGCTGTAGAAGTGCCATCACGTACCTGAGATTCACGTCATCCACCAGCACCCGGATGTCACTGATAACTGAGCTCATTCCTAAACATTAAGAGTCGTGACCAACCAATTCGAAGTGTTCAAGATTCAAGGGAAATCCCTCAGTGAAACCCTCCTCTCCGCCTCCTCATTTTCTTAAAATACTTTCATGTAAGCTAGGTCTGTTTAAATTGATTGTCAAAGGCCACCAAAAGGGATTAGCTTGAGAGTGTGTGGAAGGAACTAGGGCAGTAGGACAGGGCGGCAATACTCCCGCGGCTGAGTTCACACATGAGCTTCCACCTTATTCATTACTAGCTGTCCTGGACTAACTCCTCCCCCCTCCTTATATTTGCCTGGCTAAGTCAGCGGCCCCCAGAAGACAGGGCCCAGGCAATCATCTCTATCTGTCATATCCCAAGTGGACTTGGGTGGTAACTAAAGGATAGTTTTTTTTCCAAGTGGTAGATTTTTTTTTTTCCCATTTAAGCCATGATAGAAAAATTATGTGACAGGAGTATAGCTGTTTGAGGAATGGAAAAGTCATTGAAGGACAAAAAAGAAGGTAAAAAGAACATGTGAGTAATCAATACATTACGGGTAGGAAAAAAAATTGGCCCATTTCAAAGGGGAAAACAAAATAGTACTGAAGAAAACTAGAATTTTCCATAACTTCAATTGTACTTCATTTTCCAAATGTGTGTTCTTTTAAATGATTAAGGTTTTTAACAATCCAGAATAAAAGAAGCAAGGAGTAAAAGAAAATAAATCTTTCCATATTCGAAATTTGCAATATTGAAACTAGCCAACAAAAACACAGGATCGCTTGGAACCAGCTCTTGGCCATAATTAAATTAGAATGTGTTTAAATTCTTAATGGCATGGTATTTTACACTGAGTTTGAAATATACACCTAAACACTCAGCCATCATGAGTTATTAATATAAAGTGCCCAATAACTAGGGAAGTATTGCAGCATATTATCACTCCTCCCTGGCTAATGAAACCAATCATCCTCTCTAGTGTTTTAGCCACACACACCAGAATCCCTCTCCGTGTAGCTTGAAAGCGTTCAGAAAGCACCGAAGCAGCTAAAAGGCAGCCTTTTTGCTTTATGAAACAACCCTGAAATAAACGTTAGGGGGGTTTTCCTGAAATGTGTGTATGTATTTTCTTTTTAAGCTTTCTACCTGTCCGCTTCTCTGCATGGAATAAAAAGCCATTCAGATCCCAAGAGACACAACAGCATGACCACAACTTCCTAATTGTTATCTGGAAACCTCTGTATAACAGGAAGACCAGTTTAGAAAGCTAAATCTGCCTGTTCATTACTGAGCTTATTTGATAATGATTTGCTGAAGTAGATCTATTAAATAGCCCTTGGTAAAAGGGGTGGAAGTCTGCTGAATTCAAACTGGTGAGAAATAGTACAGGCATCAAGCAACTGCACAATCAAAATTTTAATTAAAATGAGGGCTGGCTAAACCCTTTAACTAGCAGGATTCATGGGCCCGCACTGGGGCTCAGGGCTTTGGCAAGAACCGTGGTCTCCCCTCTCTAGACATTTTGGCATGGACCCAGGGCAGTTATGCCAAATGTGTTTCAGTGCGCTCTACCCATTGGACTAATGATCCTCCTAATCATTAGGCCTGGCCCTGTAAAGCAATCTTCATAAAAATAGGTGCCAGAGAGTGAGAGTCAGAATGGACAAAATACTCCCAATACTGTGAGAATGCGGGATTCCTAGCAGCTTTCTCACCATGGGGAAAAGGTGAATTGATCTTAGAAGCCTCTGACATGTCTAGTAAACCAGTAGAGAAGAAGGGACCTTATCGAAGGAGGAGAACTTAAGATCCAGGATGGAATTTCATGCCAAATAGACATTTTGAGGTTGTAAATAAGAACCTATTTTGATTGATCACGGACCTGCGAACGACCAAACCCAGACCGTGGCTAGATTTCGTCCATGGCCCCCTTGAGAAGCCCAGAGCCTGCCAGAAGTGCGGGAAAGCAGAAGCCTGGGGGGTGGCCCAGGGGAGTCAGAAGATGAGGTGAGCCAGAGTCCTCAAGCTGAACAGAAGGCCTGCTTAGCTACCGGGGCTTAGGAATGAGCACAGAGCTGGAAGTGCAAGGCGGAACTGAGAAGTCAGAAGCTAGACGGTAGAGAACAGAGACAAAATGGAGGGGTTAAATAAAGAATGGAAATGAGCAAGTCCAAGGCCACTGCTGACACTGGAGCCGCAGGTTAAAGTCTCATTTTCATTGGGCGTCAGTGACTCTGGCTTGGTTAAGTCAGGCTCCTTTAAAGGTACAGGGATGGGTGGAAGATTTATGTTAAGTTTTGAAGGGTTCCTATAACAATAAAAATAACAACCATTACTGTTACTTATGGAGCATTACTCTAGGCTAGATATCATTTTAGGGGCTTTTATTTATATTAGAATATTATTAACAATAGTGATAACTACCATTAATTGGACATGTGTCCAGAACTGTGCCAAATGCTCCAAATACATTCTTTTTACTTAATCCTGCAACATCTCTGCAATTGGTCTTGCCATTGGTTTATTATTTTTATGTTGCAGATAAGGAAACTGAGGCTCTGAGAAGTTAAGGATCTTGTCCAAGTTCACATAGGTCATAGTAGCAGAACCAGCATTTTTTAAATTTAAATTCAATTAATTAACATATAATGTGTTACTGGTTTCAGAGGTAGAGGTCAGTGATTCATTAGGCTTATGTAACACCCAGTGCTCATTACATCACATTCCGTCCTTAATGTTCATCACCCAGTTACCATCTCCCCCCACCTCTCTCCCCTCCAGAGCCAGTATCTGAATAGAGTTTTTGTCTAAATATAAAACCCAGGCTGTTTCCCAAGGTTGAGTGACAGTGCCGACAATAGGAACAGAAAGACTGATAGGTAGGATATGGAATGTGTCCATGACAACCTATTAAGCTCAATAGTTTTGAGGTTACAAAGGCATTTACCCTTATAACCATCCATTGTTCCAAGCAATCCATTACTATAATAACTACTTGGACACTTAGGATTGCACATAATGATCAGGCACAAGAAGAAGAAAGAGGAGGAGGAAGAAATGATGACAGCATGACTATGATGGTGAAGATTCTGATGATACCAAGGACTACAGAAGCTCAAGCCAACCTCATGTTCAGACAGTGCTACCTGGTCACCTGGGGGGCATACTTTAAGTGGTACCAACAATGCCTTCCCACCTATTTCCACTTAATAATATGTAAAACCTCTCCAAAGGAGACACAGAACTTTCTTCCCATGGTTAGAGACATGTTTAAAGATACCCCTAAGAGAGGTAAGAGTGTCCTAAATCTACTTGAAGGTGTATTAACATATCAAAATCCATCTCTAAGAAGTGCTTTTGATAAAGACATAGTGATAGAAAGGCTAAGAAAGTGGGATAGAAGTAGACTGATCTGAGGTAAGGGAAGGAGATATTCATTACTTCACAAGTACTTATTGAGCAATTCCATGACTCAAGCAATTAAGAGTTATTCCCATTTTCAGGTATGGAAACTGAGGCTCAGAGAGGTAAAAAAAAATTAATAGTGGTCCAGCCAATGTCTGAGTCCAAAGCCAGTTTTCTTTTTGCTTAGCCTAGCATGGCCCCAGGGACTTCACAAGTAAACAGATGACGGAATGGCAAGACCACATAATCTATGGATCTTCCTAACGCCACAGGCCTTGAACCAACACCAAGGTCCAGAAAGAACTCTCTGGCTGCAGAATTTGATTCCTGAAGCTGCCAATAGCCAGTCCTACTTCTGATCATGGTAATTCACATAAGGGACAGAAGGCTTTTTCATGGGTTGGGACACATAAACTCATAAATATTACACATAAACTCATAAATATGCATGTTGGTCTCAGAGTTTTGTAACTAGCTCATCCAAAATTTGCATGAGACACTTTAATATCAAACTATCAGTTGAAATCCACATAGTGATAAATCTCCCTCCCCAACAAGGGAAAGAAAGGCTCCAAGTGCTACCTGTGAGTGAGCATGTAGTCACAGGACCAGGCAGTGTCCACGGGAGGATTACTGAGGTTTCCCTATCCTTCACCAATCTGAGCCGCTTCTCTCATTGACCCCCTCTCCCCCACAACTTCCTCTTTTCATGTGCTCGAGTTGTGTCCAGGGAGAGAAGTGCTAATCCCTCTCGAACAACTTGTGGCTTGGTCCCTCAGATGAAATCCCTTCAGCTGAGGGAGCGATGCCTCCAACCATCATTGCTACAAAATGTGCCTGGAAATTGACTTTCACGGTGAGACAGTACTGAGAAAGTGGGGAAAGCACGTAACTGCAAAATACAGCGGATCAATGATAGCTCATGTTTGGTTTCATTCCATTTTTTCCCAAAAATTTACCTTCGTAGAGAGAGGTTAAAATATTACTCTTAAAGAAATAGGACACAAATCACATGGATATTAACAAGAGGTAAAGCAGGTGGTCTAACAAAGGCTTAGTGAATGTGCTAAACAGTCCTTTGAGGTATTTAAGTCATCACAGTTGGCACTAATTATAAAAGGAAACCATGTCTTTTTCTTAAGACTTGGGAGAAATGCAACCATTTCAGCACATGCCAGAAATAAGTTAACTAGATCCTGACTTTCATTACCATGCCTGATTCCCCAAACACAGATTTCGTCTTAGAAACTGTTATGAGCTCCATTGTGTTCCCTCCAAAATTTATACGTTGAAGTCTTAGCCCCCAGTACCTCAGAATGGTCTTTAAAGAGGCAAATAAGTTCAAATGAGGTCATTAGGGTGGGCCCTAGTCCAATATGACTGGTGTCTTATCAGAAGAGGCGATTAGGACACAGACACACACAGAGGGAAGACCATGTGAAGACACTGGGAGAAGACGGCCATCTATAAGCCAAGGAGAGAGGCCTCCTATAAAAGCAATCCTACTGACACTTTGATCTCAGATCTCAAGCTTCCAGCATTATGAGAAAATAAATTTCTGTTGTTTAAGCCACCTAGTCTGTGGTACCTCGTGGTACTTCGCTATGGCAGCTCCGGCAAACTAATACAGAATCCAAACTGTAGATGTCTGACATGGATAAATCTAGGACAGTTCAGCTGAAAGAAATCTGCAGTACGCTTGCTTGCTTCCCATGATCATTTCCATTCAACTCTCAAAACCAGCGAAAGAGGGGCGCCTGGGTGGCTCAGTTGGTTAAGTGACTGCCTTCGGCTCAGGTCATGATCTCAGGGTCCTGGGATCGAGTCCCACATCGGGCTTCCCACTCAGCGGGGAGCCTGCTTCTCCCTCTCTCTCTGCTGCTCCCCCTGCCTGTGCTCTCCTGCTCACTCTCTCTGTCACATAAATAAATAAAATCTTAAAAACAAAACAAACAAACAAACAAACAAACAAACAGTGAAAGACAGAGCATGCCATTTTAGAACTGGGTGAAATAACATCTCTTTCAAAGGCCTGAGACCCCAGGGACAAGATGGAGTTATATAGGAAAAGAGTTCATGTGTCTGCCCTAATACCTAATAAATTCTACAGGTCATAATTCAATAAAGAGTCTTTCTCCCCTGACCAATGCAAAAGCTGCCCTAGTGATAACCCACCCCTCCACCCCTACCCCCTCCAATCCATGCTCAGAGCAGTAAAGCAATCCTCTCAACATTTGGAAATTCTCTGGTTTAAAAGCCTCCAGGGCTTTTGCATTGCACCTGGAATAAAATCCCAACTCCTTAGTGTGCCCAGAGAGCCCTCCAGGATCCAGCCCGGTGTTGTCTCTCCATCTCGAGCCTGAGGCACTTTCTGCCTTGCACACACACCTCCCAGCACTTTCTGCTCTTTGAACATGCTAAGCTCTTTCCTGCTCCAGGAATAGCATGCCTTGACTGTGACTACCTCAAGGAGACGTCTCCAACCACCCTCCGAAAATACCTGTCATTCTCCATCCCACCCATGCTTCACTTCTCCACGGCAAGTATTATAATTTGCACATATTTCACTTACTCTTCTGTGTACTTGCTTTTTCTCTAACCATGAGGTCGTGACTGCCCGATTTATCACCATTCTAGTTCCATGGTTGAATGAACGAATGAATGGATAAGAAACACGGAGCGGGGGAGACCACTTGGTAAACTCTAAGGCGTTATATACATGCAAAGTGTAATTAGTAGATGTGAAGGCCTATTAAAGCAGAACCTGTGTCTTCTTTTCTTCCCAAACTTCATTCCCTCAGTAAAACATAAGTGATTGATTAATTTAGCCATCATTATTTGAAAATTATGTGATGAATGAACTATCATATCCAAGAACTTATGATTTATAGCAATATATGGGTTCTAAAATAGTTTCATGTATTTTATCTCATGTAATCTTCCCAATGTCCCTGTAAGTAGGCTTTCTTACTCCCACTCCACAGAAGGGGAAACTGAGGCTGGGTGCTAAGTAAACTGTTCAAGTCTATACAAATAATAACTGATAGAACCAAGACTCCCACTATCCCACAGCCATCAATCTCAATTAGATTGCTTAGTAATTATCACTCCTGGGCCAATGGTGACAAGTAACAGGCAAAGGTAGGAAGACCCACGCTCATGTAAAAAGAGATCGTCCTGTACGTTTGTTTGGCAGCAGGGAAAAAACTTTTCTTAGAATGAGATTTTTTGAGCCACTAAGGGAAGATTTTCCTTTGTACTCTATTTTTCCCTATATATATCAGTTCTAGAACATAAGTATATTTTGCTGGTACAGTCTAAAGTAGTCCTGTCTTCATTCTATTTTGAGGCAAATTTCTCCAGAAGTTATTCTGCTATTTATAATATAGTATTATACTGTTGACAGATGAAAAATTATATTACTATGTCTTCTAGGGCTAGCTTTCCCATATACTGAATTAGGTATCTTTTTTCCAGAGGACAATTTAGTTTTGTGAATATTATTTTACTCATTAAACATATTTATTTAATGCTGTTATTCTCAAACCAACATTATAACAGATTATATTCTCTCTTATAATGACATTTACAGAATAATTTTGCTGAGAAAACGGATGCTATGGTCAAGGTTGAAAGACAAATGGCAGGACATGAGGAAAGTATTTATAACTCATATAATGGTCAGGGTTAACATCTCTAGCATAAAAAATGTCCAAGTGAATAGGAAAAAAACAATGCAAAAATGAGCACAAGAAATATGAATGTGAGTTCACAGAACAGATGAAATTATCCAGCTAATAAATAAGAACAACGAAGACACAACCTCATTAACCCTTTAACTCATATTAAAGCAGCATTTGCCAAAAATATTGGTAGAAACTTTTAAAGCTAAGGACATCTATATAACCAAAAACCTTGTGAGGTATCAATTATTACATTTTAGAGGGTAAATTTACAATATCCATTTAAATTTAAAATGTGTACTGATGAATTCCCTTTCTAAGACTAAATCTTCTTGAAATACTAGCATAATTATACTACTAGCATAGTAGATTTATATTTAAATAATTTTACACTCGGTCCAACACATAAATGCCATTTGCACCCACGTATTTGACATTAGGTCCCTGGCCATATTGGACACAAGTTTTCATTTGGAAAATTTGCTCAATAATAAACTCTTACTGATTGGGATTGAAAAGATACACCAACTGACAAAGCCGTAAGAACATTCAAAGAAGTTGTTATCACGTTCTTCAGGAATAATGTCTTCCCCTTTAAACACAGTATAATGGGAAAAAACAGTTTGGAATCAGTCATACGTTGAGTTCTAATTCTTGTTCTGATGCCTGCTAGCTAGGTGACTTTAACTTCCTAAGCCTCGGTTTCTATATCCATAAGATGGCATGCAAAGAACCGATACTTAAGGGGCGCCTGGGTGGCACAGCGGTTAAGCGTCTGCCTTCGGCTCAGGGCGTGATCCCGGTGTTCTGGGATCAAGCCCCACATCAGGCTTCTCTGCTGGAAACCTGCTTCTTCCTCTCCCACTCCCCCTGCTTGTGTTCCCTCTCTCGCTGGCTGTCTCGATCTCTGTCGAATAAATAAATAAAATCTTTAAAAACAAAAAAAGAACCGATACTTAAAACAAAACAAAAGAACGCAGATCTCAGTTGGCTACTGGTTGGAATAAATAAATAATAGCTGTATATCACCCAGCAAAATTCAGGGCACCTAACTACACGCTCAACAAATACTAGTCCCCTCTGCTCCTACAATCTTTAGGTCATGGAGCTGTGCAGAAAAGAAGAGAAAGATGGGAGTGGACAACTCTTCACTGTTCTAGGATTCATTACTAACTCATCTTCCTATATTTGCTCAGATCTGTTGTGAGAGACACAGTGCTTGGTTCTATAGGTGCAAATATACAATGTACATTTCCTGTCATCCAAACTGAAACAAAGGAATGCCTCATAATTCCTATGGAGAAAACAACTGGCTCTCTTTTTCAGCAAGGATAGTAACTCTCTATTTATTCTCTTCACCTTATGTGGGTCATCCCATTTCATCCTTCCAAACCTGTAATGTGGGTTTTAATACTGTAGGTCTTACTGGTCAATGAGGAAGAAATTTTCCAGGTCAGGGCACCAAACTGATTTGATATGATTGACATGGATTAGGCCCCAGTTCAGAGCAAGCAACACTAAAATGCACTCCCCTGGACCTATAAAGAGGGATACGAATCAGTATGGTTCAGGAGGACTACTTGATCAAAAAAAAACAAAAAACTATTACTGGTCAAAGCCCAGGATTTGAACAGTTCATCATAAAGTGAATGACACCTGACTTACATCAGAGTCTGCCAACAGGGTAGTCAATTCAAAATCTCCATGGAAGAGACATGCGTGTTTCATGGATCCATTTCGTGGATCATGGATCACTATCCTGGTCCAGAATACATCATCTGTTCATTCAATAAATCTTTGTGATTCACTCCTATGTGCCAGGTACTGTTCTGGACACTGAGAATACAGCAGTGTACTGCCAAAAAATATCTGCAGGAATGTGGAGACATTTAACAAATGAGTACAATATACACTTCCACTGAAGAAAAGTGCTATGCCGAAAAATAAAGCACAAGAGGGAAATTAGGAACTCTGGTTGAGGGAGGATGTCAACCTGTTACCCACAACCTCAATAAGTTGGGAGGGTCACTCTGAATCTCCAGGTGAGTCAAATGCACCAAAGCATTTGCCTGGGGAAAATAAACAGAAAAGGAATAGAGATAATGAAGAAACAAACAGGTATGTTACCATTTTTACACCTGGTTTTGGTGTAAGGGTCCTGATTAGTACTATAAACACATTAATATTGTATGAGCGTTATCTGCCTTCCAAAGTATTTAAAATATTTAGAATAGGATAAATTAGACTTATAATTTTAATTAAATATTTAGAAATCTTAGATTTAACTAGTAATCACTGTTTACATGTTTTCAAAAATGTCATTGGTTAAATTCATGACTTTTTATTCATTCGTTGTATAAACAGTACATAAAGAGAGAAATCTGTAGCTTTTAAATTTGTTAAAATATTCTCATAGATAAATTCATAAGATTAATAAAATGGGCATTAAAAAAGTGAAAAGAGAGCTGAGCATTTCTCTCTAAGAACAAAAGTCCTTCAAACACAGTAGAGATGAGAAAACTGAGCCCCCGGGGAAGTTAACTTACCCTTGTTCAGAGTCCCATGGTTTGTAACAAACCACCGAGGATTTGAATATGACCACTCCGTCAACAGTCTCCCAAAAATAATATTAAATGTTTAAAGTGTGTAGCATAGAACCTGGCACACAGTGGGCACCTGATATTTCTCTCCTCCTTACCCCAGCTTAAGTCAAACTGTAATCAGGGAACTCCTAAATACTACCCAAAGTGCGCACGCGCGCACACAGGCACGCATGCGTGCACCATTCAAACAGCATGAGATAGTCCTAAAAAAGAGCCTCCATCTGTTCCCTCCCCTGCCAGCACTAACCAACTCACACCTCTCAGAATACAAGCACTCATCTGATGTGGTGTGGTCGCGTCACCCACTAAAATGGTCTGAGTAGGCAGCTCATCAATGGCTTGGTGATTGTGGTAGGCAGTTGTAAAGATGGCCGCCGAATGACCCACGCCTTCCTCTATCCGTAACCTTGGGGAATAACCTGGACTCTCCCCATGACTCACTCACAGCCAACTGAATGAGGAGAACTGAAATTAGAAAATTAGAAAAAGCCTTACCACCTCTGTCCTGGTCTCCTGGAGCCCATGCTCTGGGGGTGAGACCAACCACCACGTCAGAAGTCTGACTACCGTGAGACCCGTGTGCTGTGAAGACGCCCAAGCTAGCCACGGACTGAGGTTGCTGGAGAGAGAGATGCCCCAACAGCCCCCACCGAGTGCTCCAGCCTGAGAACTGGCAGCGTGTGCAATGAAGGCTTCAGGTGCCTCCAGCCTCAACCACCATCTGACTACAACCACATGAAGATCCCCGACAAGCAAAAATTGCCCCTCTGAACCCATCAAGCCCCAGAACTGTGAGATCGTGATAAATTACTGTCATGCACCACTGTGTCTTGGACTGTTTTGTTTTGTTTACACTGCAGTGGATAAACACCTTGCAAGCACTCCGTTTGGCACGTTCTCAATGTATTTTTTTAGTTAATAGACCCTGTGTTTTCCTAGATATGAACTACCCATCCATAAATGTCCAGTCAGCTTGTTCTTTTTCTCCTCTGTCCATATTCAGAATAGTAATAACATACACTTTATCTAACATTGCAAAATTACCACCTATCATGACACCCAGACAAAGAATATTTTCTTTCTCCTTTTCCAGGAAACGGTTGAAAATGCACTTAATAATGAACATTTTCCAAGCAACATTCTACTCCAGAACTAGTGGGAGTTATAAAATAACCCAAAACTAAGAGGGTGAAATGGCTCACCCTTTAAATTCTTTATATCTTGAAGTCTTTGATTTAAATCATGATTTTTAAAAAAAATCAAATCACACAGTGCTCTTAATAAAGCATTATTATTTCAGGAAAAAGGATAAAACTTTCCAAATGCAAATGTTTAGCTGGGGTAGAGTCTTAAAAGATTCCAAGACATTAGAAAGGAGATGGATGGCTTTGCTATTACAAGTCTAGGTTACAATATCACTGGAACGAAATTCCCGTCAGATTAGTCTTTTACTCAAAATGAATGTTTGTAATTATGAAATGAAATAAGTTTTAATTTGAATTGCCTAAAAAGGGGAAACCAAATATTGTGTAATTACAGGAGAAGAAATTTGAGATGGAAAACAAGATAGTGTTATTTACAAGTAAAAAGGCTTTTATGGGATTATAGGGCTTTAATGTGCATATTTGTAGGATTTGGGGTGGCAGAATTTGGAACTAAAACATTTTTCATCAGCATTTATTTACAGTCTGCATGCAAGAAATGGAATCCCAGACACATCTGATATTGGGCTTATTTAAACCTTTTATATCCCTACTAAATCTGAAAAGACTCGAATGTTAGCCACACATAATGGAAGTAATCGTGGAGTGTGTGATAAAATAAGTATTTGAAAACCACATGCAACTTTTAGGCTCAAATCCAGAACTATAAAATCCACCTAGAGACATAATGAGCCTGACTCTCCTTGGAGGAGGAAAAGCAGTGAGGAGGAAAGCGTGCCCCCATTCTCCCCGCACAGTTCACGGCACCTGATTGCAGCCCACAAGTGGCTTGTAACTGCTTTACGGCAAAGGTGCCCACGGCACCATTTTGCTTCTCTGTAGGGCAGCTGTTTCTTCCCCTCTACAAAATTGGGACTTCCGAGACTTTTTGTCTTTATCTTACATTTCTCCTGTGCTTTTTCTGAAACCGCACTTCCCCCACCCCCGAGACAAGGACCCTAGGTCCCAGGTCGGCCCCAGTTATTTCCCCCACTGCCTGCACCACTCTGCTTTGGCAGCCCCAAACCTTTCTCCTCCACTTTTTCCAGGAGAAAGCCTTAACTGAGGATCTCCTTCCTCTGGCAGGGACAAACCAGTTTACACTAACTCACCCTTCCCAGAGATATTGCCTCCTTAAAAAGTGTGGCAAAGACAGTTCACAGATTGCCAGATGTTTTTGTCCCTCTTCCTGCTGCACTAATGTGACTGGAAAGCCGTGGCCCGGCCAGGCACTCCATTTCCCAGATTCCCTTGCGGTCAGGTATGGCCACGTGAGTGAGTGCTGACCAGTGAAACAGAGACAGACGTGCTAAGTGCTACTGTAAGTCTGGCTAACGAACATCCCCCATAGAGCCCTTCTCTATGCTCTTTTCCCCATTCAGCTGGCTGGAAGGGAGGTGATCCCTAGGGTGATTTGGCAAACCTCCAACAATCTGGGTCCCTGAATGGAAGACAGCCACCCTGTGTACATACGTGCCCTCCAAATGTGATTAAAGAACAAGTAATACACATGTTGGGTCTCTGTCTTTTTAAATGCAGTTAGCCTACCCTAAACACTACTTAGTCCAAAGGAATCATTCTCCAATGACAGAGAGACAACATTGGGCAGAGTTGGGAGGGTGAAGAAAATTCCCCAGTTTCCTGCAAATTGCCTTGTTTAAAAGTTACCCACAGATAGAACTGTTTCCGTTGACCTCCAGCAAGGGTTTGCCATTAATCAGTCACTGGTAAACTCTGCCCTCTGGCTGCCTTCCTGCCCAAAGACCTTCGGCAACCTAGTTCAGTAACATTTGTACTCGGTAGTCATTACTGGGCCTTAGATATTTTCAACAAGTTTTCCCAGCATATCAATTTAGAAATTCACTGATCAGTGAAAACCTCCTGTGTCATGGCCTCATTATTTGTTCATTCACTCATTCGTTCAAATACTTAATCAACACCCCAAATATCAAGTATCCTGTTAGGCATTGACCGAACACAGTTTCCTGTCCATTGGTGCCAGTAAATAAAGGAATGGTCGTGGGGACAGACAGGAATTGTAAAATGATCATCTAAGTAACTGTATAATTATCATTGTAGCTAAATTCATTGAACCCATGTTATATGCCACACCCTACTCAGAACTTGACGTTGTTTATTTTATGTAATCATCCCGACCCTATCCTCCTATTACAGATACAGAAACCAAGGCTCGGAGACATTAAGCAACATGCTGAATTTACACAAATAACTACCATCGACGTGGAGATTTAAGCCGAATTCTGTCTGACTCCAAAGTCATTTACTAAGTGTGTGACCTCCGGCAAATTAGTTAAACACCATAACTCTCCCTCTCTAATCTGAAATGCCATCTCAGTCCCAAAGAAGTAATTTGTACTAAGAGTTAAAAACCAGGACAGAGATGTTTACACTCTCCCTGCCCAAAGTATACTTTATAAATATTATGTGTAAAAATCTGGCCTCTTCAACAATTTTCTTGCTTCTGAAATGTCAGTGGAGGGGAGAGGAAGCTTAAATAAATATTTACAGTATTCATATTATGAAGGAATTTTCCAGCTGGTGTGTCTTGAAATGTTGATTGCCTTCACACACACTGAGACCCTCCAGTGAAGACATCTCAGACCTCATCTTCGTGAGTTGAAACAGTAGGGATAAGGTGACCAACAATTATCACACGACACCAGGGACTCCTGTTCCGGGTGCCTACGTGGGTGTGACTGGGGGTTCTGGAAGAGCCCAGAGGAGAGTGCTTCCTGCCTAAGTTTCTGGGCTGTGAGATGTACCACATCACAAGCTCACCCCAAGCCTGGCTTTGCTGCCAAAAGCACACTTGACCAAATCCCCACACTCCAGGTGCTTATCCAGGCTCAGCCACGGACTGGTAGCCGAGCAATCCCTGGAGAACTGAGAAATACACATTTGGAAGACACTCGAAGTCTGCGCTGAGAAAGAAGCAGAGAGGAAGGCTGCCGGGCAATCGGGGAACCAGCCGATGGGAGCCTTGTGGATTGAGGACTGAGGTGCACTTGGGATCTTCATTTCCCAGGACGCATCAGTGTTACGTGGAACTTAATTATGCCTAACCCTGGGAGGTAGGTGTAATTATTATTCACATTTCCAGTCAATGCAACTGAGGTTTAGAGAGGTCTAGGAACTCGCCCAGCATCACACAGCAGGAAGTAGTGAAGGAAAGACATGAACCTAGGTGTCTGACTCCAAAAGTCTCACTCATAATGACTTTCAACTGAGTTCAACTGAAGGAGAAAAAAATAAAAACCAAAAAATAAATTCCTTTTCATGAACACAGTCCACTTTTCTCGGACAACAGTGAGTGTCATAGGATCATTTTACAAACTCGGTTCTTGTTTGGTTATACTCCTTTCTCTGTTCCCTCCGACCATCTCTGGGAGCTGAAGCTGGCTTCCCGTCTCTGAGAAAACAGGAGTTTGAGGTGATCCTATGTGGTTGTCAAAATCTGAGTGTCCCCAGCCCACAGCTAGGGTAGTGGGCACTTAGGAGTCACCCTCTCCTCTAACCTAGGATAGGCTGCTGTATGTTCAGATAGTCACCTCTAGCCAGGAGCAAACATCCTCCTCTTATCACAAAATACTTAACTACATCAAGTAAATTGAGGCTCAAGTAAATTTTGTCCAGAGGAAGGTGGGGGTGGGTGAGAATCTCCTTGTGGAGAATAGAAGTCAATAAGCCCATGATCCCATTGATCTGAGTACAGTCTGGCCAGACCAAAGGAGATTCAAATCACTGGGTCTTAGAGAGGCTTAAGCCAAGCGTTCTCAGCTGGGTGCAATTCTGTTCCCAAGGAAACACTTGGCAATGTCTGGAGACATTTTTGGTTGTCACCACCTAGCTGGAAAGAGTACTCCTGGCTTGCAGTGAGTGGAGGCCAAGGGTCCTGCTAAACCTCCCACAAAGATGGTCCAACACCAAATGCCAATAGCACCGAAGTTGAGAAACTCTGCCCTAAGCCAGTCACTCCCTGGGATGCTCTGGGCCCAGCAACCCTGAGCTCCATTTCCCCTATGCAATGAGGAGTTTTCAATGGCCCTTCAGACTTCTGTAGGCGAAAGGGATCGAAGCTTGGATACGCAGTTATTCCAATGCGAAGACTCATGGAGAAGGGATCAGAGAGAGAATGGATCCTGGATACTGAAGGTGCTAAGGGGAGCCTGGCCTTGGACAGACTGCCTTCTGTACCCACAACTCCGTCCTCCCTGTCCCAGCTACCACCCTTTCCCCATCACCCTGACATTCCGGACTCCCAAAGCCTTGTGGTCTTTCTTCCTGGCAAACCTGTTTCTGGGAAAGGATCCAATGTTGATTCTTCCTAATGTAGAGTGAAAGTAAATTATCATGATCCCTCTCTCAGGAATATTGGCATTTTAAGCCACATCGTCAACTGTGTAATGTGAGCCTTTTTTTTTTTTTTTTTTTTTGGTTGGGGAGGCACAATTAGCATAATAATAGAGTATGAGGCAATGGCAAGTAGGTAGGGGAAGCCTGGGGTTCAGGGCTCATCCATAGCATAGGTTCCTTACTGGTAGCCTTGAAGTCACATCCCGGAAGGCAACAGTAATGAGGATAGTAACAGCCACCTATATTTACTGGCCACCTGCTCCGGATAGGCACTGCTCTAATTGCTTTACCTGTATCAACTCATTTAATCTTTACAACAGCCCATTGAAGTAGTTAGTACTACGATCTTTATTTTATAAATGAGGAACTGAGACACAGAGAGCCCAAAAAAACACACTCAGAGCCCATTAGCCACTGAAGAAGTAGGTGTCAAACCCGAACCGCCTGACTGCAGAGGAGGGTGTAGGCTCTTAGCCACCTCTGCTTCACTGCTTCCTGTGCTATAAAAAGAGCTCCAACCAGGAAGAATGGTGCCCACACTGCACTAGACACATGTGTGGGTCAAGTCAGACTACATTCAGAGTTATGGGTTCCTTCTTTACGAGGAGATAATCTTGGACCCAGCAATCACCAAGTTCCCTGCAATCACTGACCTTCAGTGATTCTTCTGGTCCAGATGTAAAATTTCAAAATAAGTAGACTTCATCTTACCTTTGGTGCCATTTCTACTGAGTGACATGGTTGGGTATATAACATTCTCTTAAAGAAATCTAGCAATAAAAGCTTCATCCTGTGGGATCCCCACTGTCTTCCCCTAGCATTATCCCTTTGCCCCAGGATTGGTTCAGCCACCAGAGCAAAATCCCAATTCCCTTACTTGGTGGATCTCTTTTGGGTAAAAGGAAAGAAAGCAGAGTAAATACATATCAAATTGTGAATGAATGATGAGCTCTAGAACCTTCTCTTATTCTGCAATGTTAAGCAAAGAACTACCAAGGCAATGGAAAAAGTGAAGATATTTGAGGTATGACAAATTTGAGTAGCACTCCTAAATCAGCAGGAGAGAATCTCTTTTCTCTCCGGGTCTAAAATTGGTTACACTGAACTAGTCCCATTTTCCTTTGTATGTTATTATATTTAGCCAAGAGGTAGGCTCAAAGTCAGTGCTCAAAAACTACTTACTGGTTGACTAAGAAAATAATGCCTCTGTGTACCTCAAGTTTTATTTTAGTAATTTAATCTCCATTAGAATAAAGTTAGAATTTGAATTTAGCTCTTGAAAAATACATCTTTACAACCTAACAAGTCAGGGATTTATCAGAAGGTTCCTACCTGCTCTGACCTGACATCTTCCTAGAGAAGCTAATGACTCATATCCAACATTTTGCTTCTCAAAGAACCAAAGCATTCATCAGGAACAAGAATCACTGGCTCCACCCCAGTCTGAAACAGACTCTACGTTTGGACAAGACCCTCAGATGATCTGTTTGCGTGTTAAGGTTTGAGAAGCATGGGAGGGGTTATTATTTATATTGTATTATATTATTTCACATTATATTTTATTACATTATATTATTTTATATAATATTAGGGAGTGGCTGGAGAACCTACACCTGGGTGTATAAAGCTAACTAGAGAATTTCTTGTTTAAATACTGAAGATTGCGGGGCGCCTGGGTGGCACAGCGGTTAAGCGTCTGCCTTCGGCTCAGGGCGTGATCCCGGCGTTATGGGTTCGAGCCCCACATCAGGCTCCTCCGCTATGAGCCTGCTTCTTCCTCTCCTACTCCCCCTGCTTGTGTTCCCTCTCTCGCTGGCTGTCTCTATCTCTGTCACATAAATAAATAAAATCTTTAAAAAAAATAAAATAAAATAAAATAAATAAATAAATACTGAAGATTGCTTTGCATTTTTAGAGTCAATTTGGCCCTAGAGGCAAGAATTAAATACACACACACACACACACACACACACACACACACACAGAGGCATTATCTCAGCTCTATAGGATTTTGCAGTCTAATGAAGGACAGATATGTAAAAATATAGTACAGTAATGATAGCACTGTAATGACGGTAGATCCTGGAGAGAGGGAAGGGCAGGAGAAATGACTGGGCTTACCTGGAGACTCAGAGAAAGTTTGGGAATGGAAGTAGAATAGACAAGATCCTTTCAGTTTTCAGTTTCAAGACTGAAAACTATTCCAAAGAGTGTCAAGCAAGTGACATATGTTGCCCATTACCAGGAACAGAAGTCCAAACACTTATGTCCACTTAATTGTGGTACCAAAATTCCCAGGAAGACATAAGTCAGTCAAGCCCTGAATGGAACAACATTTCATGCACACAGAAAAAACTGAGAGCAGTTCCAGTGGTGGTCATCAGTCCCCCATGGCCAGCAGGTCCCTCCTAGCAGCTGACACAGGGTGACTGGCCTGTACATACCTCACTTGTGCTCCAGTAGAAGGACTCAGCCCCCTCCCCAAAGAGGAGAGAAATAGAAGGTTGGCCAGGTGCCATATGACACACATGCTTACCCAGAAAAAAAGAGCACACACCAAATCCGAAACAGGAAGAGTTATTTTGACACAAGGCAATAAGCCCAGCACAGGCCGCAAGGACTCTATCTCTTGGCAAGAAAAGGTTTCAGGCCCAAAACCCATTCTTATACAGCCATATGGGGGTCAAAAGACTGCCTGCATGAATGTGTGACTCTAGCTTTTCCAACAAAGAGGATTAAACAAACAAACAAAAGGAATATATTGTTTTATGTAACTTAACAATCCAAGAGTTGTTGGCTTCAGGCATAGCTGTATCCAGATGCTGAAATCATGTCCTCAGAGACCCAATTTTCTCCATTTCTGGTGCTTTTCTCTGCTTCGATTTCACTCTTAGATATGTTCCCTTCAGATGTTTATCAAGAAAGTTCAAGCTTACATTAACTTTTTAGGATTCCCAGAAGAAATTCTCTTACCAATTAATCTTAGAAACTTCCATTGGCCTAGCTTGGGTCATGTGACCATCTCCCAATCAATTGCTGTGCCCAACAGATCTGGACTTGAATGCTTCTATAACTAGCTTGCTTAGTGTATGTGAGCCTCCGTGCTCTCCTCTATAAAATGGCAGACAGTAATGCCCGGGTCGTAGTAGCAAATGCAGTGAACGCTCACTGAGGGGCGACTATGATTACTGTCATCATCCGGGGGTCTGAACTAAAAGAAGTTGACTTACTTTTTCAATATGGGGAACTTCTATTTTTGTTTTCTAAGTCATCTTCCTTGGTTACACGTTTGTGAAGCCCAACACTAAAAACACCTACGTCTGCTCAACAGAAAGAGAAAGAAAGGCTGTTATCACACCAGCTGGCCCAGTGTGAGTGATGAGAGCCACCAGAAGAACACCAAACAAAGCAATTTAGATTTTAGACAGATTTTAGACAACAATTTAAAAAAAAAAAAAGAATATTTAAAACCCTCACAGGACCACAAAGATTTAAAACATCATTTGTGGGGCACCTGGATGGCTCAGTCAGTTAAGCATCCAACTCTTGGTTTCAGCTCAAGTCGTGATCTCAGGGTTGTGAGATCAAGCCCTGCATCGGGCTCCACACTCAGTGTGGAGTCTGCTTGGGATTCTCTCTCCCTCTCTCTCTGTCCCTCCCTCCCCCCCCACCCAGTGCTCATATGCACTCTCTCTGTCTCAAATAAATAAATAAATCTTAAAAAAAATAAAATAAAACATCATTTGTCTGTGACTTCCATTAGCACTTTAAATTCCAAATTACATCCTGATCCTTCTCCACGGGAGAAGGTCTACACAGAAATTTTTCTGCTTTGGAGTCAGAATCTTGGTTTCTATTGCTTCCTCTAATTTTTGCACCTTGCTTTCAATTCTGTATCGCATCCCCTTGAGATTTCCACATGGGGCTTCTGCTGCATAGGCATGCCCCAAAAATGTCCTCGCTGGGCTCTATTGAAGGAGGCTAGGTAGAAGAAAGTCTGTGACATGATATGCTTTGGTCAGCTGGAGTAGCAGAATGGTGGACTCAGGCCTTGTAAATATAAATCAATTCAGAACACATTCTGTAAAGGAGGTAGCGTGAGCATCCAAGGCCAGGACTGACCCCAGGTCTATATCAACCCAGGTAGGGCAAGGTTCAAGCCAGGGCCCCCCCACACAGAGGATCTGATGGCACACTGTCTTGTCTTGTCAATGAAAACCACCCATATGAACTTAAACCTCCCCCCATTATAGTCAGAAACACCTGTCAATGAAGGATAATGTTTATGTTTAAATTTAACCTATTATTCCTGAGCAATTGAAGGCCTCCCGATGAATATTTTCAGGGACAGATCAAGGAAAAACTGCTTACTTATGCTAACAAAAGTTTATCCACGGAATACACAGAACTACTTTGTTAAGAAACAGAGAAGCTACATGACAAATACAGCCAGCCTACTGGAGATAGATTTCCATTCTCAGAAAATACCTAAGAGCGAAGCAGAAGAGGCAAAGAAGGAGGTGGGAGAGTGGGAAGAGACAGTTCCCATCCACAGCATCACCTATTGTTTGAATCATTAGAACCTCTTTCTCCGCTCAGGCTCGCATCCTTCTGCTTTAAAGGAAAGTGCTTTCTGTAGGATTAAAGGAACTTTCCTATTTAACAGAAGAAAAAAGGAAAAACAGGGGAGAAACACCAAATGCATAACAATGATGACCTTCAAACCGCTGAGCTTTGAGGTCTGGCCTTTGCTCTGTGCTTGTAGCAATCTCTCAATAACTGATTAAGGGATTAACCATCCAATTTGTTCAAAAGAACAACAAGATTTATATACTTATAAGGTCCTGGAAGACATACGTCTGAATTAGCATAACAATAACCTACACCGGAAGAGTCAGACAGAAAAGTAATTCACATTTATAGTTTGAATTTTAAAGCTAACTATAAAGTAGAAAATGGTCTACCTTGACACCCGCTCTAACAGGATTAAGGAGCACGTGTGGGTTTTATTTGTATTTCTTGAGCAAACAGGCCTAATTAGAAATGAAAATCGTGGATCAATCAAATGCCCGTTAAGGATGGACAGATCTACACATGTGTTATCTGGGGGTCTTAAAGGGCTACCATCTCATTCTAACAGGCTTGAAAGGAGGTGAATTCCCAGCGGCCACAGAGCAGAGAGGACATTAGGCACTAGTGGTATTCTGAAGAAGGTGGGCAAGGCTGGGCCGGGAGGGTGTCATCATGAAGAGTGAGCTCACTCCCGGAGGCAGGTATGAGAGCAACAACAGAATCCCAGGCTGTCATTTTTAAATCTGACCCCACCTCGACCGTGCAAAAAACCTGTTTACTCAAAAGGACAAGAATTACATTCCCCCTGTGTCAGTATAAGGGAATCATGTCCTTTCCGGAAGGTCAGATGACTGGATTCGGGTATGGGAATTGGTGTGTTGGCCCGAAAAGCAGTCTTCCTGAGCAATGGATGCAGGCAGGTGTGCCCCCTGGGAACAGGTGGTGGCTTCAGGCTAATCTGTCTGCCGAAGTCTGAAAGTCCTCAGGCAGGGATGAGAAGACCAGGGGAGAACCCACTGCCACTGCTCCTGACCTGTCACAAAATCCATCCTGACCTCTGGCTGCCGGTTCAAATCCCTAAGCAGGGTTTTGTAAAGAAAGTGAGGAAAGACAAGAGGAATTAGGGTTTCACTGTAACACAGTAAGATCATACACCAAAAACCATACACAGAAGCAAACAAAGGGAAATTGCTAACCTGAGTCCAATTTTATCAGTTTGTCTGACTTTCCTCAGGGCTAGAAGATATTTTGCCCATCATCCTCAATCTTCCTCCATATTTTCAGCCAAGAAAGTAATTTTAACCAGTCCTTAATTTGATCTTAAATTTTGGCTCCTCAAAAATGTCTCCTAGGGGTGCCTGGGTGGCTCAGTCAGTTAAGCGTCCAACTCTTGATTTCAGCTCAGGTCATGATCTCAGGGTCATGAGATCGAGCCCTGCATCCGTCTCCACACTCAGCACGGAGTCTGCTTGAGATTCTCTTTCTCCCTCCCCTCCCTGCACTCATGCTCTAATCAAACAAACAAGTAAGTCAATACATAAAATCTTTTGAAAAAAATGTCCCCTTCACAGGATTTCCTCATCTTCCTCTGGCCTTTCCAATCTTCCCTGAATATTCTCACTTCCTTCAGAATTCAAGTTCACATTCTCTACTTGGCTGCTCCGAACTCATTATTCCTGCCTGGGCTTCCCCCTTCTCTCCCTGAACCCACTCCCATGGCTTTGTGATACAGCCTTTCTTCTTACAAAGCCTGCTTCAAGTTCATCTTCACAAAGAAACCTTTCCAGAAATTTCTACCACACCCTACTAACAGTGATTTTAACCAGCTCCCCTGAGCAGCTGCCCAATCACCTGACACTGAGTTGGGTCGTACTGTTTTCCTTACTTGTCTTTATTCATGATTATCTTGTGCCTCATCCTGGGGTATCCCCCCACACCCGCCCCCCCCCCAAGGGCTCTTCACTGTGCTCTGAACTTCCTCAGTCTTCAGCACTGAGCACTGCCAGTGCTATAAATGCCCTGCTTATCTGTGGATCAGGGACACACCGAAACAAGTTAATTCAATTAATAACAAGCTCAACACACAATCAAGCTCGTCATCTAATTCCAGACACTAATCCATATGTGAGCAATGAACCCAAGTGGCTTGAGTTTTTGTTGTCGTTCCTGGTTTGGGTCTGACAGAGATATGCAAACCATGTTGTTATATCACATCACTTCTTGATTGTTTTTAACTCCACTTGAGTCTTCTTTCTGTGCTATCGAGACATAGACCTATAATCGTAGGAATTCCAGTTTCTGAAACCAGAATACAGTGGCACAGCCCGACAAGGGAATTTTTCCTATTTGTAAATTGACATGAGGATATCTGAATGATATGAAGGTAAGTCTTCTAGGGGCACCTGGGTTGCTCAGTCAGTTAAGGTCTGACTCTTGATTTTGGTTCAAGTCATGATCTCAGGGTCGTGAGATCAAGCCCAGCGTCAGGCTCCACGCCCAGTGCAGCAGAGTCGGCTTAGGACTCTCTCTCCCTCTCCCTCTGCCCCTCCCCAGCTCATGCACACACTCTCTCTGTGTCTCTAAATTAATTAATTAGTTACTTAATTAATTAAAATAAAGGTAAGTCCTCTATCTTTTTACATTAAGCAAATCACCTATCATCTTTGTAGCCAAGAATAAAAATTACATTAATTTGAGAATTTAGGAAAATCAAGAACATGTCATCACCACAGGTAGAACAAAGAAATTTTTGTTTGTTTGTCTGGTTGGGGTTTTTTTATTTGTTTAATTCCTGTAATTCACTGCCAGAAGCCATGGTCATCTAGAAAATAAGCCCAGTGCATGGTAAATAGGATTCTGAGATGAGCAAATGAGGCACTCACAGATTTGTTTATTCCGTGTCTCTGACCCAACTCCTTTGCAGCAAAAGGAAAACATGAGTGTGTGATTTCAGAATGAATTCCTGGCACCTCATCAGAACTAACCCAAATAACCAAGGAGGATTTAGACTATCGGAGAGTGGCCCAGAGCCAGCTGTGGGGACAACCAGAATCAAATTCAGAGCTTCAGTGAATGGGAAATAAGCCCAAGTCCCAGGGTGGGTGCAGGCTAGGGGTTGGGGAGACAGGAAAAGATAATTCAGACAGAGGTTGGGCTCAGTAGCAGCTCTCATTCTCAAAGATGCCAGAATATCACTGGGGGCTTTATGATGTAAAAATAGCCAAAACTGATCCTTTTTTTTGTGTTGATCAAAGTAATTTCCCAGTAGGGTGGCTCTGAAAAGCATCACGAAAGTGAAAAAGGTTCTCAAACCCACCTCCTCATGCTTCCAGCCTCTTGGTAATAAGTCATCAAACAGGTTACTCATACAGCAACCTCAGTCTCAAGAGTCAACTTTATGGGAGTATTTCTTGTTAACACTTGTCTCAGACACAAATGGATATAGTGGTCACTTGGTTTTTATAAGGCAGTAAAGGAGGGGGTTCCGAAGAAACATTCAGGCTTTATAATATGAAACCATTTTTTCTGATTATTTTCCACTAAAGAGAAGAAAGAGATTAATTGGCATGAAGCAATTTCCAAGGTCGGCTCAGTGACTTTTCACTGATGGGCAAACCATATTCCTGGCATCATAGAATTTTAAAGCTAGACAGGGCATTGACGATCACCTCACCAACTTCCACATTTTCCAGATGAGGAACCAAAATCAGAGATAATCAGCGATTTTCACAAGGTGACATTGTGTTACAGGCAAAGCCAGGATTAAAATAAAGGTCTCCAGACTCAACAAATACATTCAGCTGCATCCTGCTGCCTTCTGATGAGCTCAGAAGTCATCCTGGCATAATCATCTCTAGGGAGAATACAGTGGCCAATACTTACAGAATACAGGCTGGCTGAAGGCTGCCTGGGTCTCACAAAATTCCCACCTAGGTCTCTATGCCCGGTTAGATTAATGGTTTGACAGTTACTATTCATGATGATGCTGTTGTCTTTTACTATCTATTACTGGTTATTGTTCATTGCTGTCTGAAAACATAGGCAGATTCATGATTATTCTAAACATTAACATTATGAAAGAACCCACCTACAGATCCCCCCACCGAAAACCCTCACCAACTTCTGGAGAGGCATCGACTTAATCCAAATGTCTGCTAACTAGACAGAGAAGTTACCTGGAGGATGCATGCATGTTGAATGAGGCATTCAAAATCAATTTTTTTTACAAACATTGATCAACTCAAACATTGATCAACTCAAACAAAACATATCTCCAAAATCATCTGAGGGCTTATGACCCTAGATGCAGCATTTGTAAAATGATTTTTCAAATTTTAGGTAATTCAGTCTATTACAAAAGAACAACTTCATTATTCAAGTAAAAGCAGGCGACTCTGAAGAACCATAGCTCTAAGGCACTCAGGGTCTTCCGTTTCTTGAAGATTCTAGCTTTCCTATGCTTCCTGGTATGATCCTGCTCTCACATGCATTGCCTGACCCAGGACAAGGAACAGCTATCACTGAACCCCGCACTAAGCGTTGGTGGCACATGCCAAAATTCTAGGGGTTGTCCCTTTCATGTCATTTGAGCAAAAAGACAGCTGCTCACCATTACACTCAAGATATCCTTCATCTATATGGAGAGGTCATTCCCTTACGGCCGCATGGGGTTGCCTCTAGCATGCATTAGCATTGACGGCACAGCGAAAGAGAGCTGAGAGTCCACTCGGCGAACCGCATTCATGTGGGTTGATAGCCCGTCCTTTTCATGCTTTTCCATGGTCTTTGATTCCCTTCTCCCAGTCCCATTTCCTTGTAGCCCTGTCTTCCTATTTTTATTTTTTGGGAAAAGAGGTGATGAAGGGGAAGTTATGAGGAAGAGCAGAGGAGACGGGTACAGTGACTGTGGCTGTCCATGCACCCCTCTGTAATGCTCATCTGATAGGGTTTGTGTCACCCAAAACATTTGATCTTTTGTAGGGGTGTGTGTGTGTGTGTGTGTGTGTCTGTGTGTGTGTGTGTGTGTGTGTGTGTGTGTGTGTGTGTGTGTGGACATTCTTTGACTGTCCCAAAGACCCGACACACAGAATGTGTTGGGTGAAGATTTATTCAATTGAATGCAATGCAGTGGTATTTGCATTGATTTATTTGGGGCTCAGGTGACTAGATTCATGATTTACAGTTTTATTAATACTTCCTGGTTGTTCACATGCTACAAATCCAGATTGTAGGATGGGGGGAGAAAGGACAAGAAAATCCGAGAAAAAGGAATAGAGCTAGATAAAACCAAAGTGGGTGGAAATAAGACATAGATCAGGAAACAATGGACCAGAACTCAAGTGCCTGCTTTTAAATTAAGATGCAACTATTCAAGACTCAATTTCCTTATCTTTAAACATGGAGAACATGGCATCTAACAGCGTTTCCGTGAAGGACAAATGGTATAGTCTCTACACATGTGTTTTAAATACCATTAAACACTGCCAAACACAAGGAATAATTGTTACAGTGGCAGAATGGTTAAAAACGTGGTCAAACCGCCTGGGCTCATCTAATCTAGCTTTGCTTCTTATTAGCTGTAGGTCTTTGGACACACATGTTAACCCATCTGAATCTGAGTATCCTCGTCTCTAAAATGGAAATAATTATAGTAGCCACTTCTCATAGGGTTTTTTAAGAACAAAATGAGATATCCATAAACCTAGTCCACTGCTTAGAAATACTTATAAAGTATTCAAAACTGTTATCTATTTTTATTGTTATTATTGTAGTAGCAGAGTGCTTACCATGTGCCTGTTTCTAGATGTTTTATGTATATAAATACAAATACATGCACACACGTACACATACTTACACAGTTGACCCTGGAGCAATGTGGGAGTTGGGGCACCTACCTACTGAGAGTCAAGAATCTACACATAACTTTTGACTCCCCAAAAACCTCACCTACTAATAGTCAGAAGCCTTACTGGTAATATAAACACTTGATTAGCACGTTTTGTATATTATATGTATTATATACTGTATTCTTACAATAAAGTAAGCTAGAGAAAAGAAAATGTTAAGAAAAGCATAAAAGAAAGTATACTACTATATTATACCAAAAAGAATCCACATAAAAGTGAACTCGCATAGTTGAAACCCATGTTATCCAAGTGTCAGCTGTGTGTGTGTGTGTGTGTGTAATATTTATATTTATATCACATATATATTATTTAACATCAGAAGAGGATTATAATCATCTCTTGCATATGGAATAGGGCATAGAGTTCTTCCCAACCTAGACCTGCCAATCCTAGCTCAACCCTCTAATGCTGACTCCTGTCTTCATGTCAGACATGTATTTTCCTATCATAAAATGTCCCCTCTGCCCCCACAGCCATCAAAATCACGCTGCTTCCTTCCCAGGCCAGGGAAGAGATGAGGGCTGGAGGAAAAGGTGTGTCTATGGAAACCCTCAGCACCTTCCAGTGAAAACCGCCAACAATTCCGGTGTTTTCCAAACCCAGCAACTAATTCTCTGATTCTCCAGACATGCCTGGCTGTGTAACAGTTCAGTTTGGTCCTGACACGAAGTGCCTGGAATTAGTATCAGATCCCACAAGTGGAAGGGGCTCAGTCCCACAGACAGCCCCTACTCCAAATTCCAGTCATAGGTCCTGGACCACCTCTACTTCTGATCGAGTGCTATAAATTGAGGGTTCCCACAACTCCTCCTTAGGTTTGATAATTTGCTAGAACAGCTCACGGAACTCAAGAAAATACGTACGTTTGCTAATGTATTATAAGGTATGCAACTCAGGAATAGTCAAATGGAAGACGTGATTAGAGCAAGGGAGGGGCGCCTGGGTGCCTCAGTCGGTTAAGCGTCTGCCTTCAGCTCTTGTCACAATCCCAGGGTTCTGGGATCGAGCCCTGTGTCCACTGGGCTCCCTGCTCAGGAGACCCTCCCCCTTCTTGTGTTCTCTCTCGCTATCTCTCTATCTCTCTCACTATCTTTATTGCTATCTCTGTCTCTCTCTCTCACTCTCAAATAAATAAATAAAATCTCTTAAAAAAATAGAGCAAGGTATGGGGTAGGGGTGGCTGAAGCTACCATGTCCTCTCTGGGCCTGTCACCATCCCAGCACCTTGATGTGTTCACCAATCGAGAAGCTAAAATAGTGACCAAACATACAACCAAGTACCGATGGGACTGTCCTAAGCAGCATTACCCAAAATGTGTCCCCACAAAATACCATCCCGTTAGAAGCTCCCCAAAAAGGAGAGTCTATAGAATTAAGAAATACTGCATGTTGTATTGGCCTCATAGATATTCATAGTAACAAATTAAAGGCTCCGAGAAGTAATTTGTGTAACTTATCCAAAGACTCCCAGACTCGGTTGAGCACCACACAATCCTTATTTCTGCATTTAACACCTGCGAAGAGAACCAGTTTGGAAATGTTAAACCAGAAGACTTCTCTACCCTTCCCCTTTTCTAAAAGTCTTTAAGCACATTATTGAACATAAAATAGTAGATCTGATGATATTTCAGGACCAGGATAATAGAAATGGAGTGGCCATAGTAGCCAGGTAGAGGAACTGGCTCAGGCACACAGAGCCTTGCAGATAATTACATAATGAAGTTGTCATAACTATAGTTCACTGAATATTTCAGGCGCGTAGTAAGATTGCACTTCTCTGCCCTCTTAATGTTAGATTTAGTTACATGATTTGCTCTGGCCAATTAAGTGAGTAGAAGTGCCCATGTGACTCTTCCACAAAGAAGGTTTTATTTATTTTTGTTAAGATTTTATTTATTTATTTATTTGACAGAGAGAGAGAGAGCACAAGCAGGGGGAGCTGCAGAGGGAGAGGGAGAAGCAGGCTCCCCACTGAGCAGAGAAGCCCATGTGGGGCTCAATCCCAGGACTCTGGGATCATGATCTGAGCAGAAGGCAGATGCCTAACCCACTGAGCCACCCAGAAGCCCCTTGCAAAGAAGTTTTAAAAGCTAGTATTTAAGTGACCACATCCTTTTCCCATTAGTGAGGCGATTGTGTAAGCCTGTGTTGAGATGTAACCTCCATCAGTCTGGTCCTTACAGACTATAATGAGCAGAATCCCTTTTATGTTCCATGGTAAACATGTAATGGGAGAGAGAAACGTTACTCTGTTACTCTGTCATTATAAGCCAGCAAGCTTTAGGTGTTGTTTCTTTTCACAGCCTCATCTCTTGTAATACATACTATCAATCTGACTACATACTCTCTTCCATTTTTACCTGGCCCCCACTCAGTGCCTATTGCTCTCCATTCCTACTCTTAGCCTGAGATTTCACCACTCTCACAGACTGAGTTCACCCAAACCAAAACTGTTCTTTATAAGAATGTGCATACAAGAATCTTCCAATACTCAGAAACTCCCCCACTCTCCATTCAAGGCTTCTCCCACAGTGTAGGGAGAATTAGCCTCAATAGTTTAGAAAGATTCATGCCTCATTTTATTGAAAAGGGAAATCAGTGCATTCCCTTTGTAGATGGTGTGACTGAATAATTCATTGAAAGCTTCATTATCTATAATTGTGATAACACACACTTTAAAATAAAGTATTGCACATATCAAATATCTCTGATACATTTCCGAGCAAATATGTGCACATATGTAATCAGCTGTGGTAATCAACTGCACATCAACAAAGAATCGGAGTGTTTTAGGGGCGTGAAGATGCTGTTACAGTGAACAATCATTTGGCAGTGTGGCTTATTTTAATAGACACATCACTTTAAAATAAGTCTTCACCATCTGCTGCAGCCTCTAATTACAAATGCAACAAGAACATAATTCACAATTGCATCATTAAAAAGTAAGACATAAGGGATTTAATGCATGCCTGTGTCCTTTTTTAATGCAGCAGACGTCTGTTCCTCTTTTCTTGTGTTTCAGGCACAAAATTGGCGGTAAAACTTTCTTGGCTCCATATTGAAATTTCCCACAGTAGAGTGTTTCAGGGGACAGCAGGAAATCCATGGAAGGGTGCTTAGTTGTCAAAAATATTCATAGGATATAATCCTATTGATATTAGATTGACTTATCAGCACTGTTTTTCACATGCAAAAAAAGAAATCTTCAAACAATTTACAAAGGAAGAGAAGAAAAAAGTCTATTCAGCAAGAAGTACAGATAAGACAATTTAATCTTACCAATATAAATAGCTTGGAAATTCACACTAGTTTAGGTGTCTATAATAAACTAACCTTTTAGCAGCCCACTTTCCAAATGTTGTGCAAAACTAGCTCAATGAGCCAGTCTTCTGCTAAACACAAAATTAATATAAGAATATGTAAGTACTAAAACATCTTGTTTAAGGTCAATTCTCTATTTCTACCTGCAGATCAAACTTTAATTACTCAAAGATTACTCAAGAAAAAGAGTTGCCATGCCATGAACTGTCAATTTAGAAGTTCGAACTTGCAAAAGCGATACTTTGCCTGAAATTACAGTATCACCACCAGCTGGATGACGTCATGGTTATAACCTTGAGGTCTAAATTTCAGTGAGGTCTAAATGTTACCAAATAAAAATTTTAGTCTACTCTGTGTGCCTTTAAAAATAAAATCATGATCATGATCACCACCCTTTATTTCTAAAAACATAAAAATAAATATTCATCTTTATTACTAATCATTATAGTAAACTCAAGAGAATCTCATGGAAAGAAAAAACAAACTGTATTCATGCAGTTCCTTTAGTCATTCCTAATCTTCAACAAACAGCACTAATCACTTATTCCAATCCTAGTAGATTTTTCTGTCTACCAGCATCATCGTCACAGGAGGGGCTACTTTTTAAATAAGATATGTGACTATTTTTGAAGGTAAACAGAGAGAAATATATTCATTGTCTTCCTGGCGTGGCACCATAACAAGTAAGAAGCTCCATGATTTCCCCAGGTAGTCTGTTTCATGTAATATCAATGCGGCGGGGGGGGGGGGGGAGTAGAGCACATTTGCCATTCTCCTGTACTCCCTGTATGTTAAATACAAGACAAATAGTCTTAACACAAAGTTACAATAAAGAAATATAAAGAATGAAACTGGGCTACTCTCTGACACTATCCACAAAAATTAACACAAAATGGATGAAAGAGCTGAATGTAAGACCTGAATTTAAGACCTGAAATGTAAGACCTGAAACCATAAAGCTCCCAGACAAAAACATAGGGAGTAAACTCCTTGACATCAGTCTTGGCAATGATTTTTTTTGGATTTGACACCAAAAGCAAAAACAACAAAAACAATCATAAACATGTGAGACTACATCAAACTAAAAACCTTCTGCACAGGGAAGGAAACCGTCAACAAAATGAAAAGGCAACCTACTGAATAAGAGAAAATCTTTGCAAATCATATACCTGATAAGGGTTTAATATCTGAAATTTATAAAGAATTTATACAACTCAGTAGCAAAAACAAACAAAAAACAAATCATCTGATTAAAAATAGGCAGAGGGCTTTTTTTCTAAAGAAGACACATAGATGGCCAACAGGTACACGGAAAGATGTTCACCACTCATCATTAGGGAAATGAACATCAGAGCCACGATGTGATATCACCTCACACCTGTTAGGATGGCTATTAGCAAAAAGCTAAGAAATAATAAATTCTGGCAAGGCTGTGGGAAAAGGGAACCCTTGTGTACTGTTGGTAAGAATGTAAACTGGCACAGCCTCTATGGAAAACAGTATGGAGGTTCCTCAAAAAATTAAAAATAGAACTACCAGATGATCCAGAAATTATACTTCTGGGTAATTATCCGAAGAAAATGAAAACACTAACTTGAAAAGATATATGCACGCCCATGTTCACTGCAGCATTATTCACAATGACCAAGATATGGAAACAACATAAGCCTCAGCAACAGATAAATGGAGAGAAAAAACACCACACACGCATGCCAGCACGCGAGCACACACACACACACACACACACACACACACACACACTGGAATACTACTCAGCCACAAAAAGCATGAAATTCTGTCATTTGCAACAGCATGGATGGATCTTAAGGGCATCATGCTAAATGAATAAGTCAGACAAAGGGTGCCTGGGTTGGCTCAGTCAGTTAAGTGTCCAACTCTTGATTTCAGCTCAGGTCATGATCTCAGGGTCCTAGGATTGAGCCCCACATCAGGCTCCTCACTCAGCATGGAGTCTGCTTGAGATTCTCTCCCTCCCTCTGCCCCTCCCCCTGCTCTAAATACATACATACATACATACATACATAAAATCATTAAAAGAAAAGAAAGAAGACAGAGAAAGACAAACACTGTATGATCTCATTCATATGTGGAATCTAAATAATAATTTAAAAATTTTTAAAAACCAAGCTCATAGATATAGAGAACAGATTAGTGGTTGCCAGAGGCAGAGGGTGGGGTGTAGGCAAAGTGGATATGGGGAATCAAGGGGTGCAAACTTCTAGTTATAAAATGAATGAGTCATGAGGATGTAATGTACAGCAAGGCAATTGATAGTTGACATGCTGTACTGCATATTAGAAAGTTGCTAAGAGAGCAGACCTTAAAAGCTCTCATCATGAGAAAAAATTCTGTAACTCTGTATGGTAATAAATAAATAAATAAATAAATAAATAAATAAATAAATAAATAGATTTTTAAGAACAACTATGCTATATCATCTATTCCTAACATCAGGCCAAGAGTAGCTTAGAATTTTTGGTGCTTCAGTCTGAAAATCCTTTCACATCACCCACAACCACTGATAGTTTATTACTTTTCTGAAAGGTTACCCTGGGATGTATTCACTGCTCTTCTCAGTCTCGTAGCATTTCCCAAGATTTGAGTGCATGCAACGAAAACAACCAAGAATTCCCTTTCAAGACCTCTTTTTTTTTTTAAGATTTTATTTATTTGAGAGAGAGAGAGAGAGCACGAGAGCGGGGTGAGGGGCAGAGGGAAAAGCAGACTCCCTGCTGAGTGTGGAGCCCAATGCGGGGCTCTATCTCAAGACCGCAAGATCATGACCTGAGCCAAAGGCAGATGCTTAACCGACTGAGCTACCCAGGTGCCCCTAGACCTCTTTAATCAACAGCATCCTTCCACTTACTAGATAGTTTTGTTTGTTTCTCCTTACACACCATGGTCCCTTGCTTAGTTGCTGCTTCTCCCATGATACTCCCACACTGGGAGTCAAGAAGTAAGAGTGACTCTCCCATTCATCAAAGGAGGGCAACCTCAACCTACTGTTGACAGCCACCATCTTGTTTCCATAACTAATGGCTTTTCCCGTCCTGATTAGAGCCACTTCCTGTCCTCTGGGATGCTCCAGGGGACCTCCCTTCCCACTCAGTCCTCCACTCCACCTTTATGGAACAACCTTTACTACAGACTTGTGTACTAAAATCATATAATTTTCTGCATCTTTCTTTTTTCACAGATAAGGCTCTCATCAAAGATTCTTTGTCTACAGGACCTGAATGTTTTCTCTCATAAAACCAACAGTTACATTTTTGCTATTAAAATGGATCATTTTTATTTCTCCAATTCTTAGATTCTTTCCCCTATGGAGTGATAACTTCCATTATTCCAAATTTAAAACAATGATCCTTAATAGTCATCACAATGACCATTTTATTTGCAGAATTCTGCATACATAAAACTAATTTCTAAAGATATTGGAGCTACAAAACCTGAGTCATAAAAACACAACAATTTTAAAAACATTAAACAAAACTAAAAGTTTTAATACCTAGATATAAAGTGACTTATTTTATTTTCTAAATAGCATAATTTCACCTTCTTACCAAAGAGCAAAATGGAATTTAAAAAGTCATGGAATCATAGAAATATGGGACTAAAGGAGTATTCCAGGGAGCAAAATCTCCTAATTCATCTTTGAGTCTTTAGTCAGAAAAGAATGTATGAAAACCATCTCAGAATGATAGCTCTCTGCTACACCTTACTCCAGAAACTTAAGAAAGGGCTCCCCACACATGCACCCCTCCACTCTATCCTCCCATCTCTCTCTCCCTCACCACCTGCCTTCCTGGTAATACATCCCAGGGCCTCCAAGCCCCCTGTGGACAGGAAGTTCTTTCTAAGCTCCCTGCAGCATTCTTGGACCTTTTTAAAATTATTATTGGAAAAGAACAGCTATCCATTCTTCAGCACAATAAATTGTCTTTCCTGTACTTTAAGATTTATTGATTGAGCTTCCCCAGTCATCTCTCCCCTTAATTAAGTAATGTAAATGCTTTTATCTTGTCGTTATTTTTATTTCACTGATATTACTTGGTCAGTATCAATCCTTTTCCTTAGAAATTTTAAATCGGGGTTTTTTTTTCAGTCACATCCAATTTTAACAGTTATGGCTTCTGCCATTTTGAGTTTTCTTTATTTCCACAAAGTTCAATTTTCCCAGATCAAATTTTGCACGTCTAAATTTTGTCAAGAAGATTTAATTTTACCATCAATTTTTTTAGCCAATAACAAATTCTACCACGGGCTGTTGCATTGTTGTCAGGATTATTTTCTGGCGATCAGTTCTACTAGTAATAGCCATTATGAATTTGATAAAAGAAAGATAGCTTGTATTTGTAACCTATGAGAAAACTGTCAGCAGTTTTGAGAGACAGAAATAAAGGCAAAAAGCAGGATATGAAAAGGAGACAGAAGACAAGAGGAGACACCTACGAGGAGGTAAAAACAAAGATCCACACTGAATGAAACCGAGAGAGAAGCTATAGCAATTTTTTTTTTTTAAAGATTTTATTTATTTATGTGACAGAGAGACAGCCAGCGAGAGAGGGAACACAGCAGGGGGAGTGGGAGAGGAAGAAGCAGGCTCACAGCGGAGGAGCCTGATGTGGGACTCGATCCCGGAACACCAGGATCAGGCCCTGAGCCGAAGGCAGACGCTTTAACGACTGCGCTACCCAGGCGCCCCAGAAGCTATAGCAATTTTATTGTATGAATAGCTCGGCTCCCAAATGCATGGTGTTGTCAAAACATTCTTGGGCCAAAATAGTGGAATCTAGGGGCGCCTGGGTGGCTCAGTCGGTTAAGCATCTGCCTAAGGTTCAGGTCATGATCCCAGGGTCCTGGGATCAAGCCCCGCATCGGGCTCCCTGCTCAGTGGGGAGCCTGCTTCCCCCTCCCCCTCTGCTGCTCCCCCTGCGCTTGTACTCTCTTTCTCTCTCTGTGTGTCAAATAAGTAAATAAAATCTTTTTTTTTTTTTTTAATGGTGGAATCTATACACACAGCCTGGTTAGTTTTTCCGTTACTGTCCCATTTCATAAAATTACATTTTAAATTATAAGGACTGAACCTGACTATCATAGTCTCCTCATGGTTTGGTCCGTAATCTGTGAAAACAAAATGTTTGGCCATGGTTTGTTCAGCCATCCAATCGTTCATTCATTCACTAAACAACTGTGAGGCACTCAGCTCATCACACTGCATGGACGGTGTAAGTACTGAAGATGTGGGCTACGCAGGACAACCCAAGCCCCCGCCTGCTTTTGTGGCCAAGCCCATACAGACGAGCCAAACAAATAAATAAGATAGACGCCAACTGAGACCGATGCTTTGAAGGAATAGATAGGATGATAAGGCAGAGTCAGTGGGTGGGAAAGCCTCTCCAGGGAAGCGAGATTGAAGTTGAAACCTGAAAGGTACGACACACGAAGCTAGCAACGACCACTGTGGACAGACGGGGCTGAGGAAGCAAGCACTCTGAGGCAGGGAAGGGCGTGGGCGCTTACGGAACAGAATGGAGACGGGTGTATTTGGAGATTAGGGAGCAAGTGAAATATTCCAAAATAAGATATCATCCTCTGACAAGTGTACATGGGTAAATAAACAAAAGCTTATTTCCAATAAAATGAAAATCTAAATGTTTGAGATAAATAGAATACTCAGAAACATTAATTCCACTACTCCATTTTCCACCAAACTAAGTTTTCAATTCACCTTAAGTACTCAAAACCATGTATGTTTGTATATGTACGTGTGTATGTATGTGTGTGCAAGTCATATTTCATATTAACAAGTCTAAGATTACATTTTTTTTTTAAAGATTTTATTTATGTGACTGAGAGACAGCCAGCGAGAGAGGGAACACAGCAGGGGGAGTGGGAGAGGAAGAAGCAGGCTCATAGCGGAGGAGCCCGATGTGGGACTCGATCCCGGTACTCCAGGATCACGCCCTGAGCCGAAGGCAGACGCTTTAACGACTGTGCTACCCAGGAGCCCCTAAGATTACATTTTTTAATCTGTTGGAGGGATAAATGGAGGTTTGCTCTGGCTCAAAGTTCCTGAAACATAATTTTCCCTATTGGTTTAGCCCAGTATGCAAAGCCCTGAGGAATATTTTAGCAACAAAGACCTTCCCCCGCATCAAACACAGGAAGAAAACTAACTTCATTTCCTCCTGTTCCTTCCTGCCACAAATCTACCTTCATATCAGAAGATAAACTGACCCCCAAACACAGGTGTAATTCAATATTCTATTTCAAATGCCATCTGATTTGAAACCCAAGTAATTAACAGCTCACCAGAGACCCTACTGAAATAAAACCAACTTTGATCCTATTCCCAAATCCCTTGCCAAATGGATGGGCAGCTCAAACCCCTCTGCTTTTGCATTAATTGAAATGAATGCCTCTATCAGAAGAATGCTGTATGTGGGAGAACAAGCTATAAAGAGGGTGTGTTTTTCAGCTGGATTATTAGGGAAGCTAATCTGAGCGTTGGGATGGCATAAATATTGACATGCACTCTTTGACATCTTGCAAGAACAGAGGCATACGAGACATGATGCATCTTCACTTCAAGGAATAAACGTCTGGTTCTCCTATTACACCCCAGAGAAGGGCCATATTTTATTTCTAATATTTCAATATACAGAGAATGGCCTTCTGGTCCAATGGGTGACTACACACAAACCAAGTGTACACAACAGGATAGTTTCAGCAATTTGTTCTTTTTTTTTCTTCCAGTGCTCTGATTATCCATAGCATCGTCCAAACACCATAATAGCTTTATTTAAAGAAATTACTTAGATGAGGCCAAAGGGTCCCTGATGACTCACTTTAAGATAGATCAACTTGAAGACATAATTAATGGTCACTGGTACTTATAATACAATAATGGTGGCCACGTGTTGAACTCCTACTCTCTGCCAGGCTCTCTGCTATTGACCCTAGACTGTTTTCCTCCCAACTCTGCTCTTAACCACTGCCTCAAGGTACTTTCCAGTTACAGCACCAGGGTGAGTCAGGAACCTAGTGTTCAGTCCCAGCTCTGCCACTACGCAAGCTGCAGTGCCCTCTCTGGGCCTCACTTTCTTCTACTACAAAATGAACATAATAAAACCTACCCCAAAAGCCATTGCGAGGGTGAATTGAAATTTTCAAAAATGTGAAGTATGTTTAAACGCTAAAGTTCTACGTGAGTATAATACATAATCATTATCAACGACTGTTTACGAAATATCTACGAATTGCCAAGGAGTGAGTAGATCCTTACAAACATTTTCCCCCAATCCCCACACAACCTGAAGAATAAGTATTATTCCCACTTTGCGGAGAAGGAAATGGATGTGCACAGAGGAGAAATATCTTGCATGAGGTTTAGCCAGAAAAAAATCCCTGTCGATGATGACAGACTATTCCCACAGATTATATCAGCAAAAGGTAAGGTCAGTTAGAAACATCTATTGTCTTCCCATATTTTTAAGTCCCTAGAAATAATTTGTAAATATTGCATATGATGTGATCGCAATGTGTGTATACAAAGTAAACACACATCCGCAATAAATACGTTACGTTGCCTATCACACACGAACAGAGTAAAATTGGTGTATAGGGAATGAAAAGTCGTTGAGTAACCTGGAGTCTTCCTGTATTCCATAGAGCCCGTAGAGCCCAATTAAGTAAAGTCAGCATGTGCCAAGGTGGAAAAGGCAAGCCACTGGGGTTGTAAATTTCCCTAACATGTCAAAGGGGCAGCAACTCCTGGGTGAGATATGGTACCTTCCATCTGCTGGAGATATTCATTAATTTCCAAATGGCTGTAGTCCTTCCTAGGCTAGGTAACAACACAATTGAATTGGGTGTTGACTTTTGCCCAGTTGTTTGCAAGTGGCCCCTGTAGAGTTTAACAACCTGTTATACTTTCTACTTCAGAATTCTCAAGGTCTAAGTGAGGTTATATTAAGAAAGAAAATGGAAGGTACAAATAAATTGTATCATTTGAGGAGATGTATCTTAGATATCTAGACTTGCCATGCAATTCCATGAATTATGGACCATCTGTACTAGGCAGGAAAGACCAGCCTTGCTGGGGAAATAAACCCTAAAATCTCAGTGGCCGAATGCAGCAAAAGTTCACTCCCTACTTATGCAAAGCTCTCTTTGGTTTTGAACAATTCTTCAGGCCAACTTTTTTCTTTATGCTTTTCTTCTTGTCCTATTTTCTCTTTGTGTTGCTGCCATCTCAACAGCACCACAGTCATCAAAGCACAGAAGAAAAAGCTGGAGGGTCACACAGACCTTTTCATTGGCTCGGCCTAGAAGTGATCCATGTCCCTTTTCTTCATTTCATTGGCAAGACCTAGTCATACAGCCCTGCCTACCTGCAAGGGACAGAGGAGTTTCCTCTTAATGCTGCCCAAGGAGGAAGGGAAAACGAGCAGGTACACTCCCCATCTCTGCCACCACTCTTTCCATATGCAAAGGCACTGTGCTGGGTGCTGGGATTCAAGGACAAATCAGATCCACTCTCTGCCTAGGAAGGAATGACACAGTTTACCATAAACCAAGGCACCCTGTGATTTGTACTCAAATGCAACAATAAATCTGGGGTGAAGATAAAGGAACGATTAATTACAAAAGGGGACATAAGAGAATATTTAACAGAAGTGTCATGTGAGTGGAAATGAAACTAATTTTTACATGTCACTCAACAACATCATGGCTAAGAACCAAAATATGCCAAGGAGGGGACAGCACAGACTCTATAACTAGGAGGAAAGGAAACACTCAAGTAGAATACAACAAAGAGCCAAGCTGTGGTCCTGAAGGTGGGGAGATGTCATTGGTCCAGACGCCATGCCCTGTGGATACAAAACTGCCAGCCAGTGTACCATAGTCCAGTGTCCTCAGTGAGACTGAGCAAATAGCCATTCCTCTGTGGAGTCTGACAGGGGAAAGGGAAGGAGAACAGAGCACACAGGATGCAGCAGGAGGCTAAGAAATGCCCTTGCCCCATGCTAGTGACAGTGAGTGATCTGGGATGATATCCAAAAGACTGCAATGGCGTGGGACTTCTAGTCTTCATATGCAAACCACTGAAGAAATATCATGATGGCTTCCATAAAGTAACCTCTTTCTCTATCTCTGATTTCCTAAGATCTCTAAAATAAGATTGGTAGAGTGCCTTCTTCTCACTCAGCTAAAACCATAGTTCTATCTTAGAAAGTCACCTCTAAGACAAAGGAGAACCCTGGCCAAGCCAGGCCAAGGAGGAATTGTTGCTCGTCGTCTGGCCAGCAGCCACATGGTTTCTGCCTGTGTGGTTCTCAAGCACCCGCAGTTTTGTGCACGTGGGAGCTGCTGGGGAACCTGCACAAAAGGCACGAAAGGGTCTTGGGTTTCCACAAGACTATCCTTACACCCAATGCCTTGAAAAGTGAAATACCGTGGAGGCTCAAGACGATGGCTGCGGATCCAAAGTCTTCTAGGCTTAATTTCCAGCCTTTAATTAAGCTTTTTTCCACATTTTCCATCTCTTCATGGAACATTCCTCCAGATTCCTGGTTACATGACTTAGAGGAAGCTCCCTATTCCACGAGCACAGAACTGGCCACCCAGCTCTGCAGTCACTCTGGGCTATCCAGGGCTCCCCCTGACAGCCACCTGCCTGTGGACACTCAATGACCTCAACACCTACCTGCCTTTCAGTTCGACTTTAACTCTTTGGGTTCATATAGAACTTAGCTCAACTCATTTTCCCAAATTCCTTAGCAAGCTGTTGCTCGCAGTAGGTCCTCTCAGAGAACACCAAGTGGTTCATAATGGCCACTCCATTGTGACACATCCTGGACACCATGACAGAGCAGAGATGCGGTGCAGGGGGTGAGCATCACAAAGTACAGAATCTTAGGCCTCCAAGCACCACTCTGGAAAAACACAATGGTATAATGTAGGGAACACCTGGCAGAGAGTCAGGAGACCTGAGCCAACTCTGGGCTTGGACAGGTCACTTAGCTTCTCTAGACCTCAGTGGCTGAGCTCCAAGCTCAGTTTCTTCAGTTGGGACCCCGTGAGAACAAATGTCCATGTCTGAGACCTGATATCCATGGTTGCATCAGGGAGTAGAAAGAACAGGAGTTTCCACATTTCTGGTGAATGGTTTATAGGATCCTATTTATGGGCTAAAAGTCAGATGATCAATTAAGATGAAACATGCCCTGGATTAAACCAGGTGAAAACAGAAGCACAACACCTTCTCTACAAAATACCAATAGGAGTAGCTTGCATCATACCCTTTTAAAGCACTTTTGAGTACAGGTTTCTCATTCAGTCTGCTTCATTCTTCAAGATAGCTGAGGACATTGACGGGAGCCCACACTTCAGGCTCACCATCTGAAGTGTGATTTACAGCAAGAAAGTCCTCCTGTTGTAACCTGCATATTTGTTTCTACTCCAGATTTCTACTAGGCTCACACCTGTAATCTAGACCTCTGCTTTTTCTTGTTCACAGCAAATATTGTGAAGGGGCTCATTCAAGACAGATCAACTCAACATGATGCCCTGTCCTTCAGAGTCTCCCCATATTCAACCATTAGAAAGTGGGGATTCTCCATGAGCAAAAGCTTCCTGAGGCCGTGCAAGGCAGATATCTGAGGGAAGTTTATGTGTTTCCACCTGACACTTGGGCTTCCCCTGGAAGCTGAAGGGAGAGATGTGGATTCCGGAAGGAAACATGCTAAACCCACTGGAACATCAAATTCTTTTTTTTTTTTTTTTTTTTTTTGAGAGAGAGAGAAGAGAGCATGAGCATGAGTGGGGGGAGGGGCAGAAGGAGAGGGAAAGGTAGAGAATCTCAGTGTGGAGCCTGATGTGGGGCTCCATCTCACAACCCTGAGATCATGACCTGAGCTAAAATCAAGAGTTGGATGCTTAACTGACTGAGCCACCCAAGGACCCCAAGGGACATCAAATTGTCAACAACCCCAGCCCCCTAAGAGAAGGTTTTCCATTTGATACTGGGTGAAAGGCAGGCTTCTCTGGGGGTTCTTCATTTGTGGCCCCATCTTCCTCAGTCAGGTTCCTGCATTTCCCTCTCCCACCTTCTGTCCAGTTTTCTCTTCATCTCTTCCTTCTTTCTTCCTCTCCCTCTACTGCCATTCTCTCTAGGTCTTCTTCCCATTGCTCTTTTTCCTTCCCTTTTCTCCCACAAGAAGCCGATTAGCCCATGTTTTAAGGCTAGGTGGCATTAATCAGAAAATCAGAATTAAATGCAGAGGAAACAAAATAATTTGCAACAGGAGCATTGGCCTCCCATGGAACTCTTGTGTTCCTTCTTAACCAGCCACAGCTAATGGAGTACCCATTTGTTTCACTGATTTCCCTTAGTAGGGATGTACTTAGAGGATTGTGTGTGATGCCATGCACATTTAATTATTTGTTGCTGCCTATCCTGTATTTATCTATTTATTTTTACCAAATAATTCCACAGAACTTTCAGTAATTGGCTCGTTAGAATTCTTAATGAATTAAAAATTAATTAATGAATATCCAGGCCTCCTTGTTTTGACAGAATCCTCTTTTTACATGTGAAAAAAATTGGTGAACTCTCTTTTGAAAATATCTTCTGACTTCCCCTTATAATCTGCTCTCAGATCGTTTTCTCTTGTCCTTTGGTGTATCTGGAAATGAAGCCGAGTAAAAAGGACATTACTATTGTTTTCAGAACTCTTCTGGCATGAAGAATCTTTTTTGTTGGTGGTGTTTTTAATTAACTGTTCTGGGTTATTTTTCAAAATCATCCTTGAAAAGAGGCAGAGAGTCCTAGGATGTCACAGTGATCTTTTTCAGGATATGTCTGTGACATCTGAGCAGTTCTATGATAGATCAGTAGGCCTGTGACGGACAGCACATTTTAGTCCTAAGAAGTATTGAACTTGAACATTGTAACACGTTCCTAGCCTCATCATCCCTGGGGTTTGGAGATGTCTAGACATAGTGCCTGCAACAGCCTGCATCATCTGACCTAATGGCCAAGGACAGTGGCTATTCTCACGGTGCAAAGTCAAACTCCAGAGTATGCAAGCTCCAAGATGATTCATAAGGACCCTAATTCCTATCACAGACACTTCTGCACTCCAGTCACTTGTCAAGTGCATGTATGTGTATGTATGTGCATGTGTGTGCACATAGGTATGTGTTACGTTGCAAAGAAGAAAACTGGTATCCCAATTTTTCCCTAGGGAAAACTTCTAACCATAGCCGCAATAACCAGTAGAATTTCAAGTATCTACATGTCAACATTAAGTTTTCTGAAATTATAAAATCTGAACTAGTCATTCTGAATGCATCAAACTAGTAAATACATATTGACAAATCTTAAGTAGAATGATTGCTTCTTAAAATACATGCACCTGCCAGCTCAGTCAGTAGTTGTCACCTGTCCCACCGGTCTAGCCATATGGGTATTCATTTCGAAACTCTATGAAGATTTTGAATGCAGCATTTTCTACCTCCCCAAACTGCTATTTTATAGTAAAAAAAAAAAAAAATCCAAATAAGTATCTCCCACCAAGCAGAGTTGATCTGATTTTGTGCTGCCCTCCTAGACGGTGCTATTTCTGAAGTGTGGCACCTTAACAAGAATAGTGTCCTGTACGTAGGCCACCAGCTTCCATCCACGGACTATTTTCATATTTATTACCTCATTTCTGATTCACACAACTCTGTTGAGCAGGCACTGCCGCGTCCTTCATTTCACAGATGCTTAATCCGAGAGATGGAAAACATAGGGAACACGCCCAGGGCCTCAGAGCTAGTTAGAGAGCAATGTTGGTATTTCACCCAATCTGACTTGGAGTCCCCCTCCTTCCTCTCTCCACCACTCCCCTCACTCCACATAAATGATATAATGCAACCGCAATTCTAGCAACAAGGGTGATAAGTGGGAGACCTCATGCTTCAAGTCACCTTGAAGGGCTCTCTGCTCTGCATCCCTTCTCAATAGCTATCCAAAATGGCCACAGATCCGAGAACTGAGCCAGCACACAGCAGCAGGTCCTGAACCATCTGAAAGATGATGACAGAGCTTAGGAGGTAGGGTGAAGAGAAGTCTCCCCCTGCTCACACTCTAGTCCTCCCAGCCATGATTCATGCTTCCAAGGCCACATTATAAGCCTAGAGTCTGACCCTGAGCCTTCCACAGAGAAGACAGCTAATCTTCCCAAGGCCTAGTCATAAATCTGTAGAAGCCAGAGACCAGGGGGAAAAACAAAGATGCTGATCACTAAATGCAAAGGATCATGGCTGCCTAGCTCCCCACATTCCTAGAGAGGTAGGGGAAAGATACATATCGCCCTGCTCTTCACCCAGTATGGCAAAGGTAAGAGTCAACATGACTCGGTAATTTACCACCCATGCATATAGTTCTCAGAATAGGGGACACGGAAATAAAAGACATGAGCGAGAAACTAAAGACGCAAATGTTGACAGCTACAGATGGAAAGAGAGATAAAAAGGAACGAAGGGAAAGGAAAGCCAGGTCCCAAAAGACTGAGTGGATGACAGAAGAAAACCGGGGTGTCAGTAGAGACGACAAGTGACTTGTATCCAGGTTGAGGTATAAATGCAGCCTCCTGCCACCTTCTCCTCACTGTCCACTTCACGAGCTGCCTGGAATTTTCCCCAGGCAGGCTGAACGCCACAGTCATTCTGCTTTCCTCTGCAGTGGTGGCTCTCTCAAGAATCTGGGACTTCATGGCGCCCACACTGGCAAGTAAGGCAGTGATTGGTGCTGAGCGTGAGGTGTATATATGAGCCTGAACCTGTCCGATTGCAAGTGACAGAAAACTAACACAAAGCCAGCTGAAATAACAGGCACACATAACAAGCGGAGTCCAGAGGAGGAGCTGGCTACACAGAAGGACGGAATACGGGCACATACATGTTTTCATTAGCTTGCTTTTGGTTTTGAGTGTTTTCTCTCTCTCCTTCTCTCTCCCACCCCACCGCTGCTTCTTGCCATGTGTGGCCCCCATTCTCTCCTTACAGGATGCTCCCTCTGTGGGTAAGGATGGGCCCAGAGAGAGCTGGGCACAGTTAGACAACTCCAGGTTCATACCATCTCAGCCGGCAGCCTGAGAAGGGAAAGAGAGTATACCCACATAGGAGATACCATGACAAAATTCCCATTGACTTGGCTCAAGTCTCAAACCCAACCCTGGGCCAATCACCCTAACCAAGGGGAGGGGGTACTATGATTAACCAGGCCTGGGTCACACGATCACCTCTGTGTGCTGTGGTTTACTGCAGGTGTCTACCCAACCAGAATCAAATAGAATGGTATAAAGGAAACGTTCCTCCCCACACTCCCCCAGTAAAAGAGGGAATAATGATATCAGAATAAGGGTTAGATGAAGGCCAGGGGCAGGAGGCTGCATTCTATATGACCCATTTTTTTTTTATCACTGTCCGTTAAAGAAAATTGAAAATATTCTCCAATTCGACTTCTGGAAATGAAGAATTACCAAATTTTGATACACCTACGTAAAGCAGATTATTTAGTCTGCAACTCTACATAACACACGATGTGGATGCCTAGGGAAAACCAAACTCTGAATCTACCATTTCAGATGCATCTTTTTGTTTAGAAAACAGAGGTGAGCCCTCATCATTACGGGAGGGTTCTAGCTCCCCGATAAGTACAAACAAGCCGAACAAAAAGCACCGCCAGCCGCAGGCTGGGGAGACAGGCAGGGAGTGAGAGAGGAGTTGCTTTCCTTGATCGTGTTCTCTTTAAGTTGTATCCTGAAATAATTGTAAAGGTAATAAACTAGCTGCAAAACTGTAAGGAAATAAAGTCAGAGAGTTCAAGCAAAGCCCTAAGACACACAGAGAGAGTCATCAAAGGATGGCATTGACTTTGTATGCTGTTCTCTGGGGAACCAAGAGCTCAGCCCCACCTGCCCCCATCCCCCCGCCTTGATAAGAAGCTGTTGATTCCTCTGAACTGAGCCTTTGTTGGTGCCAGAAAGGTGAAATGGAACATTCGGACCATTATGTGGATACTAGAAGGAGAACACACACAGAAAAGAAAATCTAAGAAAAGTTCTATTCATTTGAATTAATTGAGATAGCATTTATTTTTTTGACCAAATCGATCCTGTAATTGTTTCTACTTTTCTCCCCAATGGGTATGTAGAGACATCACCCCGAGGGCCAGTCCATTTTCAGCAGGAAAGAACTCCCCGTGCCTTTCACCCGTGCAGCTCAAATGAGTCTCTCGCCGAGACCAACCATATGGATTGATTTAGCAGCGTTTCACCTGCTGCCTAGAGACATGGCTTGAGTCATCCCATATGAATTACTGAACTCTCCACCACAAAAAGGGGGAAAAATGTTTTCTTGCACAGCAGTAGCAATTAATGTGCAACGTGTTTATGGAGCTTCATAATATACGGCCCGGCACCCATCTCTGTGTGCAATACCATTATCTCGAGAGAGAGACTGAGTTGGTGTCATCAGCATACAAGATGTGCATGATGGATTCATCAGTAACTGAGCCTGGCCTTATTACCGCAAACAAATTAGACACCGTGGAATCTATTGCCATATAGACAGGACTTCCTCCTCTTCAAATATATGTCATAATTAATAGTGGTGACCTTTTGGCAACACTGAAAAACAGCTTGCAGTTAACGGGCTCTCTCTTCCTTCAGTGCCTGCCCACGTAAGTGGTGGTTCAAGGCTTGGCCCAGCTCAGTGGAGTGGAGAAAGTTCTAGACGACCTCTTGCCAGGAAAGTGCTAGCCAGTAAGGTCAAGCCCTCCTTCATCTTTCTCATATTTCATGCCAGGGTAAGGCAGCAAGGAAAGAAGTGAGTCACCCACAATTAATTCTCCAGCCACTTCTCTCTGTTAGGCACTGTCCTAGGCACTGGGGACAGAGCAAAGAACAAGACAGAAGGACAAGGATACCCCCCATCCCAGTGAGCAGAGAATGACATAGGACATGTAAACAAATAAATACTTTAAAACTTCTGATATGTAGCATGCTGAAGATAAAATAGAGCACCCTTGAATCTCTGTATTTTTAAATGGCAAATAGGGATTTTAACAAGAGGAGATATTTTATGGACTCAGCATCCACGTGATTAAATGACCACCAACATAAGCAAAATTTCATGGTTTCTTTATTTCCTCTTCCCTAAATTTTAAAAATATAATGCCAATTTTGAAGAGGAATGGGTATTGCTTATGATTTGATAATTTTAAAAGACTTAACTCTTTTAAAATAATAATTTTATTTTAAGAGTTAAGTCTTTTAAAATTGTTATTGTGGAGTTCCACAACAGCCCAGGTTAACCAAACAAAGTAGATTGTCAAATACCAAAAAGAAATAGGTATTATTTTATATTTTAAAAATAATTAGTTCCGGTGTGGAAAAAAAGTACCAGGACACATCAGAATCCCAGGAATAGCATACTATATCCATAGAGGTTGAACCATTCATGGAACATAAGTCCTACACAGCATTTTGTTCCCTTAAAACATTTTCTCTCTCCAATACGGTATAGATGATGTCTATACAGACAAGTTGAAAATCACCTTTAAATCAATTGTCCATTAAAAAATAATTGAGACAAAAATCCTTCTCCCATGAATTCTCTGGAATCCTCCTTCAGTTTTCCTCTCTAATTTTAGACGTGGCCTTGCCCTATTTGTACACGAAGCAAGAATATTCTAACCAAGCCCTGTGGTTCTCAATCTCTTTGTGGTAGGAAACTGGGACAGTTGGGTTGGTTATGAAATGTGTCTGTCATAGGGAATTAATCTGTCCTGATTTACTCTTTTCTGTCTCTCCTAACAAGGCCACTCTATGAGTCCCAATGGCCTTCCTGAGTCACAGGAGAGGAGAGGTATGCACTGGCAATGGCTAAGAACCCTGGGCACGTTCATGACATCCATGGTGATGTGCTCCGCAAGTCACCTTCATCTCGAATGTACGTCACAGGCAGACAAAAAGTCATGAGTTACTACACTAAGTCAATCCTAACTCAAAGGAGTAAATTATGACACCCATGGTACTTTAGGTAGTTTTACTTGCTACTCTTACTTCTTTGCAGAGTGAGGTGGCTCCACAGGCCTGTTTATCCTCAGATCCCTTCATCGCCCTCCCCTGTATCACGGGGAGCCTGCCCTCCACCGGATGCCTTGCTAGGCTGACTGCCAGCTGCATGCAGCCAATGAGAGCAGATGGCAGGAGAATGTTGGCCAAAGGACAGGGACGACCCGCCACATTTCTCTCCCTGTCTCTGCTTTGGGCATCAGATTTGGCAGTAGTGGGTCCAGCTCTCCCCAGCTTGGTTCCAGCCTCTATCTGAAGGCCCCAACCCTGTGGTTCTGGCAACTCCACCTCCTCCCTAGGATGGGACCAACTTCCTACTGTTGGCTATTCTCTGATTTGCCTCATTGTTCCCTGTCGAACTTCTCTACTCTTCCATTATCTATACAATGGATTCCCTGCATTGAAATTCCTCAGGATAGTTTCTGCTTATTTTGGTTGTATGCTAATTGGTACAGAGAGTTTGCAAAGAAAATGCAGTTCAGTTCATAATGAGCACCTACTGTATACCAAGCATTGTGCTATACCCCTGGGAGACCATGATGCATAAAATATCATGTCTGCCACTGAGGAGGTCTGAGTCTAGTCAACAGGCCACACTTCACAATTATCTGGCCAGCATTATGATGGAGCCAGGCCAGGGGACTTTGGAAACTCTGAGATTGGCCTCTTAGCTGGATCTGGGCCTCAGGGAAGGCTTCCTAGAGATAGTTGAGCTGAACCTTGAAGGATGAAAGTTAGCCAGGTGAACAGATGCTGGAAGGCTCTTTCAGGCAGAGGGAGTAGCATAAGTAATTGCACCAAAGCATTAAATCGAATGGGGTTGGTGTCAGGGTGGAGACAGATGGAGCGGGTACAGAATGGAAGCAGGGCAGTATCATTCGACCTCAGGGTATGAGGCCAGAGAATACAAAAGGAGGTCAAAGACGTAAGGCAGGTGAAAATCTTCAATTCTCTTCCGTGCACAATTAGGAGTAATTGATGATTTTTAAATCAGTGCAACCTCCTGGTCACATTTACAACCTATAATTTCAATGAATCACTTGGGTCACGCTGTAGTAAATAGTAGCTCTAAAAGAGGCAAAATAGAGGAAAGAAACAAACAAAGGAGTTACTTGAGCCAGCTTATACTAATAATTCAATTCAACCCACCAGCATTAAGTGCCTGGGTACCAGCCACCATGCTGGGACAAGGGGGTGTGGGATTTTGCAGGACACATCATAATGATCCCTACATTGTGTGGTCCTTCAGAGCTTACCAAGTCTTACCAGTTTAAAACACATCCTATGATTCTTATAAAAATCCCATGAATTGGGTATTAAAATCCCCATTTTTCAGATGAGGAAACTGAGTCTCAGAAGGTGACAGAAGATGTAAGTAAGAATTGAACCCAATAGTCTCCTGACTGTGAAGCTTTACGGTAATTTTCTATTCCCCATTATGCGATAGGATGAATTGCTGTTTCAGAAAGTGAATTTTCAGTAGCTAGAGAAACAACATAAAGACTCACAACTACACATACATTAGGTTATTTCACAATCAATGTGTATCTGCTATAGACATGGGCTTGTTTAACTACTCCCCTCAAGTTAGATTCTAGCTCTTTAGGGAGTTGAAAATAATCATAGGTAATTGACTCAACTTCTAGATCAAGACTGTTAGGAGCAGAGAAAGACAACTATCATATGGTTTCTCTCATCTACGGAACATAAGAACTAGGAAGATCGGTAGGGGAAGAAAGGGATAAAGAAAGGGGGGTAATCAGAAGGGGGAAATGAAGCATGAGAGACTATGGACTATGAGAAACAAACTGAGGGCTTCAGAGGGGAGGGGGGTGGGGGAATGGGATAGACTGGTGATGGGTAGTAAGGAGGGCACGTATTGCATGGTGCACTGGGTGTTATACGCAACTAATGAATCATCGAACTTTACATCAGAAACCTTTACAACAGATGTACTGTATGGTGACTAACATAATAAAAAAAAACATTAAAATAAGAAAAGAACTAGCAAAGAAAAAAAAAGAAGATAGTAGGTTGCAGCTAGTAGAATTTCAAACAAGATTTGAATTAACTTTTCCATCCTTCCCCAACATAACAGGGGCGTGAAAATAAGGAAATTACTTAAAGAAAGTCATCATATCGGTATTCCATGCATGGAGTCTAGAGGAGGGCAGAAAATAATTGCCTTTTCTATAGAGTGACATTTCAGTCCCTCTAGCAGAGGACTAAGGTCCTCTGGTCAGATTCATGAAAACTGTCCCTCCAGGCTCCATACTGGGAGGGCGATGATGGATTCTTCACCATTAGGAGTAACTCGGCCCTTCAGAGGTCTTCATGGTTTTCCAAACCCTTAAACCTCCCTCTTGCTAATAGTAATCCCCCTCTCAGGGCTAAATACTAATAATGCATTGTGATGCTAACTCCCCATCCCAGTGGGGGGTAAAAGAGAAAGCAACAATTGGACTGACCAGACAATACCGCCACAACCATAATCCGCTTTGGAAAATCTGCCTCTCAACTCACTCCTTTCCTGGGGTAGCCATTCCCAAGGCAGGAACAAAGATCTCAACACGCTCAGTGCCTCCTGAGGTTACAGCCAGTGACTTATGGACTTCTTTCTACCCCAAACTGTTCCCACAATAACAGGGATTCATTCGGCAGCCATGATTCTGCCCACGTGTAAGAATCACCTTTGGACTTTCAAGTGCATGCATTCAGACTTCGTCATAAATAAACTCCCCATCATCACGGGTGAAGTGGTAGTTGGGACAGTTCTGGAACAGTATCTCTTGCCTCTGAACCACATATGCCATGAGGATATTTATGCAAATAAGACTCCTGTTGACTATAAGCTCTGTAAGTACAGAGATCTTTTCTGTCTTGTCTACTACTGCATCCCCAGAATCTAGCACATTCCCTGGCACATAAGAGGCACTCAATAGGATCATAGCTAAAATTTATTGAGCGTGTACTATGCGCCAAGGCACTGTTCTCAGCATTTTATACACATATAAGCTTGTTTAATCCTCAAAGCAACCCTATGAGGTAAGAAGTACTGTCTGCATTGCAAGGTACAGAATCGAAAGCACAGAAAAGTTGTATAATTTGCCTTCTGACATGTAGAAGATAACAAGCAAAGAACCTGGGGCTTAGACCAAGGCAGCCTGGTCAAAGAGCTAATACAACCAATAGACTGCACTGCTTCTCATTGATTGACTGGGCACCCTCGTCTATAAGGTGAGACTGTGCTTCCTTCCTGCCTTCTAGCCTACCCTCACGTGAGTCAAATACAGCATTCTGTCCGGGGGATAGTCCAGCTTCAAAGGAATTTTACTCTTATGCTTTGCCAGTGTTTCTCTGCCTTGGGAGTAAAAAGACTTCAGCAGCCCAAGCAGCTTTACTTTTTCTTGTATGAACCTGCAGTTCACTCTGTCTCCAGGTCCCCTGGCTATACACAGTGCCCATAAGTTTTCTGAAATACCAGGATACTGGATGTCAATTTATCACTTTGAGCAAAGCCAGCATCTTCTTTCAGTGTGGCCATGCATCTCACAAGTCTCTTGGTAATAATGTTCGTGCTGGATTCTGATGGAAAAAAAAAACCCTTTGGATGTGAAATTTCCCCCTCTTCAAATATCTGTTCTTATTTCTTATCAGGAAAACGGGGAGGGGGGTGCAGGGGGATTAATGTTCTCAGCTTGGGCTGAATTTACACTGTAAGTTTCACATCTCAGTAGTGCTGTGGTGTTTCAATGTGTGTGTGTCTTTTATAATGGTTACCCAGGTGATTTTAGTCTCTCCAGAACATTCACCTTCTGATCCAGTTTTAAAAGAGATACCAGTAAAAAGCTGCTTTAAACTTGAAAGCAGACCCTCAACACTCAGAGGAAATGCTTATGAGGAAGAAAGATGATTCTGACCTATATAGGAACATTTTGGACTAAAGTGGTTATTACTCTTCAAAAACCCTGCAAATAGCCAATTTTTTCAGAATTGAAGAGAAAATTCAGAGACATCATTCTTACTGAATCCTTTGTTTTCTAGCAAAGTAAATACTCCATCAGCCATCAGGTTTATAACTACAGTTTGATCTTACAAGCTCCCCGTGCCATGAGCCCACCAGCTGGAGCCCAAATAACCGAGTTGGATATTTTCATAGACCATTCAGCTGTAGAATGATAGAGGCACAGACCAGGGCAGGACCACTCAAGGAGATCCCGACCTACTTCACCTCTAAGATTTCTCTTTCCCCACTATCCCCATTCACTCTACCAGCAAGTTTTAACAGCCCTACCAGCAAAACACAGAAGTCCTAAATCCATCCACTTCTCTCCATCTCCGTACCTGTCCTCCAGCCCAAGCCACTCTCACCTCTCTCCTGGACTATCGTAGAAACTTCTAACTTGTGCTCTCTCTGATTCTATTCTTTTTAACAGTTTTATTGAGATAAAATTCACATTCCATTAAATTCCCCCACTGAAAGGGTATATATAATTCAACGGTAGTTAGTATATTCACAGAGTTCTGCAGCCATGAGCACAATCTAATTTTAGAATATTCTCATCTCCTCCAAAAGAAACCTTGTACCCATTAGAAGTCACTCCTACCCTTCCAGTCCAAAGTAATCTCTGATCTATTTTCTATCTTTGTTATGTGTAGAATCATACAACATGTGGTCTCTTGTGACGGGATGCTTGACCACACCATGATGTCTCTCGGGTTTATCCCAGCTGTAGCACGCACCAGTACTTCACTCCTTTATATCATTCAGTGGCACTCTATTATATGGATGTGGCATATTTTCTTCATCTACTTACAAGTTGATGAGCATTTAGCTTGTTGCCACTTTTTGGCAATTATGAATAATGCTGTTATGAACACCGGTGTACAAGTTTTTTGTAGACATATGCTTTCATGTATCTTGAGTAGATACCTAGAAGTGGAAATGCTAGGTCATATGGCAACTCTATGTTTAACATTTTGAGGAACTACCAAATTCTTTTTCCAAAGAGGCTGCATCATTTTACATTCCCAATCAATCCCAAGCAATGGACGAGGGTTCTAATTTCTCCATATCCTTGCTGACAGTTGTTATTCTCTGTCATTTGAATGATAGCCATCCTAGTGTGAAGTAGTATCTTACTATGGTTTTGATCTGCATTTTCCTTATGCCCAGTGATGTCGAAGATCTTTTCATGAGCTTTTTGATCATTTGTATACCTCTTTTGGAGAAATATCTATTCAAATCATCTGCTCATTTTTAAATTTGGCTGTTTGTCTTGTTGAGTTGTAAGAGTTCTTTCTATATTTGGATGCTCATTCCTTACCAGATATAAGATTTGCAAATATTTTCTCCCATTTCTGTGGGTTACCTGTTCACTTTCTGGATGGCATCATTTGCAGCATAAAAGTTTTTAATCTTGATGAAATCGAATTTATCTATTTTTTTGTCATTCATACTTTTGGTGTCATATTTTTAAAAAATTATCGTCTAACTCAAAGTCATGAAAATTACTCTTATGTTTTCTCCTAACAGTTTTATAATTTTAGCTCTTATGTTGAAGTCTAGGATCCATTTTCAGTTAATTTTTGTATATGGTGTGAGGTAGGGGTCCAGCTTCACTTTTTTTAAAACATATGGAGATGCAGTTGTCTCAGCCTCATTTGTTAAAATGGTAATTCTTTCCTCCATTGAATTATTTCAGCATCCTTGCTGAAAATCAAGTAACAACAAATATAGGGGTTTATTTCCACACCCTAAATCCACATGTCTTTGTTCCAGGACCACACTATCATACTATTGTAGCTTTCTAGTAAACTTTAAGGTTTGGAAGTGTGAATCTTCCAAGTTCGTTCTTCTATTTTCTGTTTCTATTCTTGTTGCTCCATAGTAATTGTTACATCCACCGCTAGATCTTGTTATTTAATATGTTAATAAAACACATTTTTCTTAGTTTATCCCCATTTATTTTTGATGCACTGAAATTATTTTATTGAAGTATAACTAACATACAGTGTTATATTGGTTTCGGGCACACAGTATAATGATTCAACAATTCTATACATTACCCAGTGTTCATCACAATAAGAAAATGTATGGTAAAACACACGTATTTTTATCTATCCATTTTAAGGTATATTTTGATAACCGTATTCTAGGGTCATAGTTACATTTCATAATTCCACTTATGCCTAGAACTTTGTGGGGGGGTTTTTTGCACATAAAACACTTTCCTTCAAATAAACTTTCCACTCCACAACCATAATCATAACACTCCCTGGGAAAACCCTCCAATTGTTTCCAATAAGAGTAAAATCCACACTCTTGTCCTGACCCTGCTTACTTCACCAACCCATTGATTTCCTCATTTCCCATACCTTCTGCTTCTCATCTCACTAGCTTTTTTCTATTCTTTAAACCCCCGGGCCTCTCATGCGCAAGGGCTTTTGCTTCAGCTCCTTCCTCAGCCTGGAATCTTCTTCCTTCTGATCATCTACCTATCAGCCAGATCTCAGCTCCAGTCCAGACTTCCTATACTTGTGAGTGACATCAATCCCTTTGGCAATCTAGTAAGGTCTGTGGACTTCTTCTCAAAAAATGTTTTTAAGTAACTAAAATAAAATATATGAGGTTACAAAGAAAACCCGTATCAGCTAAGAGACAGCTATCAAAATACTAAAGAAACAAACAGGTGGTGTAATAATACATAAGCTTCTTTATTACTTCATTAAGTAATAAGATCTAGTTATTTGCCTCATAACTATCATGATTTTGAAGTAAGAAGGTGCATAAGAGACATTTCAAGATACCCACAAACATCATGATACAGAAATACCTGTGATTTCCATTGGTGACAGGTCATAGGCATTGCTGATACTGCTGTAGCTTGTTGCCTATCATCATAATTGAATAAAATGCTATATTTCAATTACAGATTAGGGAAAATAAGGATTTTTTTTTCTTAGTGTAAAATTCAAAGGCATCCTGAGTTCCTTCCTGGCTTAAAACTTCAGTGAGTATGGATGGAGCTGCGAATCTGCCTTTTTAACAAGGTCCCCCTGTGATTCTACCCTGTGGTACTGTGGTCATTACTGAGAGAAACAGTGATTTAAGGGGTGTCTCATAGGAGCATTGGGAAGTGATTTCTCTTGTGCTAAGTTCCCCCTCATCCCAACAAGGGTCCTACAATGCTATCGTGGACTTGGGTTCAGGGATTTTTCAGGAGAGCCATATTAAAAAGCAGCTCTCTCTGCTCTCTAAGCTCTCTCTGTACGTATCTTCTGCTAACACCTGAGAGGGGGAGCTGAGCCATAGAAAGTCAGAGGGAGGCATCAACCATACACCCAGAAATCCTACAGACCTCAAAGACCTTATTGGCCTATTTACAGAGGAGTTGCCATCCTATAAGACAGCAAAGGCACATGCATCAGGCCTAAGAGACTATCAAGAGCAAATTACAGAATTGGGAAATTAGCAAAACAGCTTACATTTGTATTTATTGTCCATCTGTATTTATTTTCTATTCCATACCTCTGTCCCATGGTTTTTATTTTGCTCAAAATCCATTCCTTTCCAAAAAAAAAAAAAATTAAATCTGTTGGAGAAGTGAAAAAAAAATGCATTGGCTCCAAACTACAAAAAGAAAATCTAAAATTAATGCAAATCTAAAATGCAAATCTAACATCTAAATGCAAAATCTAAAATTAATGTGTGGCTCAATGACAAGTCTACAAAGGTAAAATGTAGTACACTAGTCAGCGGCAACTAAAAATAAATTAATTAAATTGAATGTAAAATGAAATCTTCAAAAGTGAACGTGCTCAGGGATGATAAGGTCTTACAATGCCCTGATCCCCAGAGCCATGCTCCACCCCCAGCACGATCCCACTGCAAGCCTCAATTAAGGCAGTGTGTGAGCAAGACCCAGGCTTTAAGGTTTAAGGAAACCTCAAAACTCAAAAACAAAAAAAAACCTAGGGAGCCACAGCCCTCCTCCCACCCCAGGGTTAGTGCGCTCGGCCTCCCTCATCCTTGGCCCACTGCCCAGTCTCCTCCAATCTCTCTAAAATGCCAATTTATGACTAGCCCAGAGTCAAGACCTCTCATACCTATAGGGGTCTCATACCTCTCATACCTATATTTGATTCCTAAAGCAGTTCAGGCACAGTATCTTGGGCCTATGTACTTTTTTTTTTAAGATTTTATTTTATTTTATTTTATTTTATTTTATTTTATTTATTTAGTAGAGGTTGGGGGAGGGGCAAAGGGAGAGAGAGAATCTCAAGCAGACTCCATACTGAGCGCAGAGCCCGACGGGGCTCCATCTCACCATCCTGAGATCACGACCTGAGCCAAAATCAAGAGTCAGAGGCTTAACTGACTGAGCCACCCAGGTGCCCCTTGGGCCTATGTACTTTTAAGGGCCTAAGATAATGTCTGAAAGCCGAGGAGAGGGATACATATAATATATATTATTTTATTTAATATGTATTTTATATTATATATACATGTGTGTATATTATATATACATACATATGTATATTACATATGTTATATACATATACATTCCAAAATATGAAGACAAAAAATGAAATTATTTTCAAAGGAAGAATTATAAAATCCTTACCAAATCCTTTATGAACCAAAAAAATAAAATAAAATCTGTGTTTAATGTGGCCTGTAGGTAAATACATTTGATATGATGTGAAATGGGGCCTCTCAAAGTAAGAATGCCCATGAAATTATTAAAACCCTTGGAGCCACGTAAGAAATAACAGGATACAGGTATAGAATGAAGGCCAGGAGCAGATGCCTGGACCCCCCATCAAATGCAGACACATGGCAAGCACTCGGCCTTTGTGAAAGGGGAATGTGCTACTTCACCCTAGCCAGTCAGTGTATCACGGAAAAGGGGGTTCAGCATGACCAGAAAGCCCAATTTCTAAGGAAAGTCAGAAATCCCAAGTCTTCTGTAAGACCTCCAAATTCCAAATGTCCACAACTGATTCCCCGTTTTAATAAACAGTCTTCGGGCCACAAGCAAAAATGGACCATCCTGAATTTGGAGACACCGATTCAGAATGCTAATTCAAAATAAAACAAATTGTTTTTTCAAAACAAAAGAAACGGCCCTCCTAGGGAGCTGGAGCGTGCAAGGTGTCCCGCGAGGGGCATGGGAGGGCTTGGGCGGGGGTTGCAGGAATGCGCAGAAGAGCCCCCTGTAAATGACTTAAGCCTATATTTATAGGTCTGGAATTAGGTTCAGTGTGAATATTATAAAATTATTTGAAGAATAATTAGTTCGATAATGAGTCTGCAGGTGAGAAGCAGCTGTTTTGCTCCTGGGCTTGGGGTCACTGTCTCTGCTGTGTGAAGAGTCAGCAGTAATTAGAAGAACCCGCGGTGCCAAACTAAATTAAAATTTTTCAAACCGTTACTCACTGTATGATATAATTTTGTTTCATGTTCCCAGGATGAGGAAACTCGAATTAAGTCTCTATTCATTACAAAAATAGGCTAACTAATTTAAGGCTATGAACTATCTGTTTGTCGATGATATTGAATGGTTTCTATCTACTGTAACAGATCATTCTGCACTGAAATAAATGGCAGTTGATTATATGCCAATGGTTTATTTAACAACACTCAATTGCACTGAACTCCGAAAATGTAATGGGTCTCTGTGGACCCTCCTGCCTGCTATTTTTCTGAAAATAAAATATTGATGTAATTGGATTTCCCACCCACATTGATCCTCAAACACACAGATGGGATCAGTTTAAGCAAAAATTGAGGAATGAGGAAATTGTGATAACCAGTAAATAAAGTTTTTTCAGGACATTCAGGGTGAGTGTAATTAAATGCCCCCGAAGTCCCTGCAAACTTTTGGATGGTGTTCGCATAAATCCCAGGGATTGTTGTAGAACTGCAGGTAAAGGCCAGGAATTTAAAAAAAAAAAAAAAAATCTACAAATGAGCATTTAAAAGCAAGGAGAAGATACCTTCAAAAAGACTTCATGGACCACATCCCTGTGATACCAGACCAACTGGTTGTTTCAGTCAGCTTAATGAGGAAAATGCTACAAAACCAGTCGTTCAGCATCTTTTAGGATAACACAAACAGTTTATTAATTGAATCTTTCACTTTTCAACTTGGTATTTTGCTATTGTATAGACATAGCTTTAATCACACCCCTGCAAGCAGCCAATTTCACTGATGTGACTGTGTAAGCAAGACCACAGGGTTGAGCTTTTAATAAGATGGGCTTACTCTAAATGAAAGCTCTTTTGGTCTTTCCTTTTTAGGTTTTCTCTGTTTTCTTTAGTCATCAACCTCTGGACTAATCTTGTTAATAGAATGATTTTGCCTGATTTTTTTAAATGTCTTCTCTGATCCAATCCAACTTGAGCAATTGGAATGCTTTCTTTCATCAGCGCTCAAAAGGTAGCGTTAGCAACAGGAACAATGAAAAGGCTCAAATCCTTACTGAATTTTCCCATCATCCCTAAAACAAGATAAACAACTCCCTAGAGTATTGAAGTGCTCAGCATTTAGGCAATTAAATAATCTTTGTCTTGAATGTAGACCACACCCCCACAAGAAGGGGGATTGGTCAAAGGGCACCACCCAAAGGTTGTTTCAAGATCTGGCAGGGTTTTGTTGTTGTTGTTGTTTTTACCATTAAAGAAAACAAGAATGACTTCCCCTCCCCATCCTTAGCCCCGTGTGCACCTACGAACCTTCGCCCCGGAGTTGTCTCTCCTAAGGGCATATGAAGTGGCTTGTATATTAGGTCAGATTTTAACTACATTGGAGATCCTGACTCTGTTTAAAGAACTTTGTTGCGAATCTTTTTGTAAAGTGAATAATACCTTCATATATCTTTTCTGTGAATTTGGGGTGTTTCCTTTAAGTGATATATGTTAAAAAGTGTGTTTTCACTTGCCCCCAGCACATGTAATGTGATTAATAAAGGTCCACAGTCAGAAGAACTGGGTCTTAATGGAGCTCTTTTCTGACCTGCCACATAGCCTTGGAAAAGTTGCTGAATCTCGTCGGACATCCAGTTAACTCATTTATGAAAAGAGGTTGATGATCATTTCTACTTCCCAGAGTCTTCAAATCCCTAAATAAGACTCTTTTAAAATGCGAGGGTGTTCTGTAGACTATTATAGACTACGAGTGCTACACAACCTAGTTGTTATTAAGAATAATTATGGTTGTGGGGCGCCTGGGTGTCTCAGCTGGTTAAGCATCTGCCTTCGGCTCAGGTCATGATCTCAGGATCCTGGGATCGAGCCCCATGTCGGGCTCCCTGCTCAGCGGGGAGCCTGCTTCTCCCTCTCTCTCTGCTGTTCCCCCTGCTTGTGCTCTCTCTCTCTCTGTCAAATAAATAAATAAAATCTTTAAAAAAAAAAAAAAGAAGAAGAAGAAGAAAAATTATGGTTGGGGTGTGAAAGATAGTGATATTAGGTGGTCATCAAAGCAACTCCAGGGGGGTTCACATTGCCAACCTGATTCTTCAAACCCCACTGGGAATGACATTCTTGGTTTGACAAGATCTATGAAGGTCACTCTCATGACCTCCGATATTCCCTTAAAATGTCTTATCAAAAACCAGGTCAGCTGGAAACACTCTGAAAATGCAGCGAGTCTCTGGATAGGCACATAGCCGCAGACCTCTGGCATACTATTAAATTAGCAAATGAAGGAGTCTCTTGTGTTTCCTGGGGCAAAGGAAGGAAAATCTAGCTTCATGTTTATAACATTTTAGTAGTTCATTTCTGTTTCTCCGGGGATTCCTATGCACGTTTTCTATAGTAAAGAAGTAACTGGTATATTTTTTGGATTTTATTTTTCCCTCTTGATCAATGGAGAAATGTGAGTGCGGTGGGCAGGTAGGCATCCAAATGGCACCAAGGGTAGATGAGGGAGTTTATACAAATTAGTACGCCAAGAGTCTAATATTAGTATTAACAGGCCAGCCAAATTTATTCCTCCAATTGTATTCTTTAAAAAAATGTACCAACACCTTATAAATGTCTGAATCAAGGCTGTGTAAGGGCATTTTTTCTGAAGCCACTTCATGGGAGAACAATGACTAGTAAAAGAGGTCTAAAATTAGTTTCTTTTACCAGGCCTCCCCAAGAAGTGGTAAAACCGAGCACATGGGAGGTCTCCGCCCTGCTCACTTCTCCACACCCCTAAAACATTATGGAACCTGTAGGGAGTGATTTAACCTGTTTGTCTCTATTCTCCACAATCAAAAAGAAGGACTGAGCTCAAGTTCCCAAGCCTAAAATATGCAAAAGGTAAATTGAATGTTTTAATCCAAAACTAGGCTATAGGTGAAGTGTGTTAGATCACAGAAGGGAGATTATCACAGAATCAAAGGATCTGAGCATGTCCGTGCTGGCAGGGCATTTGAATAAACCACTGGTGTTCTGGTTCTATCAGACCCTTTTGCATTTGAGAGGCTGGTCAGTCCCTCTGGGCCTAATCATTCTGAACGCACTAAAAAAACTCAATCCATGAACCCCCAAATCTGAGGACTCCAAATTTCCAAACATGAGTGAGACTCAACCTCACCAAGGTCCTATTACCAACGAAGACCCGAAGAAAAGTGGTCACATTTATGCTGTACCATCCATCTCGGCCATTACTCCCATGGTGCCTTTCACTGCTCTCTTAACCACAACAAACAAAACCCCGCGTTTGTAAAAGGCTTTGATGGTTTGTAAACCACCCACATATACGTTACCTGACAGGGCAGGGATTATTCATACTTTTCAGAGGAAGAAATCATTCCTGGGGAGTCAAGTAGTATCTTCATGGCTTATACCACCATTAGGTGGTGGAACCTAGTCTAGAACCCTTCTACAGAGGAATTCCAGAACTAGTTAGACCACAAGGCCTTTTAAGTCTCTGAGATTATGGGATACCATACTTCTGTAGAGTACCCCAAAATGTATCTCCATAATGTCTAGCAAAATCTAGCAAATAGTATGCATTCAGTTAATACTCTCTGATTCCTGGGACTATTCCCCAGAGGCTTCCCACACCCAAGAAGTAAACAACTGCATGCATCCTCCTCCTTCCCTTTGATGATTCAGAGTCTAACTTGGTAGAGACCCAAGGCTTCCCTCACAAGCAGCTCCATTCAGTGACCAAACCAGCAACATCCCCACCCAAGACCAAGGCAACAGATGCCCTATTTAGAAGACGTTAGGCTGTTACTATGGCTCAGAGAACCCATCCATCCCCTTAACCTCCCCCACCCAGCTTTGGCCATACCCCCCCCCCCCCCATTGTGGGCTGCTTTTCCTATTTCTGACCTGCTGCATGAATTCTCCCATTCTGCTTTGGCCCTTGGCTTTGCCAACACTCTCTGCTCTTTCATTGATTTTGACCCTTCGCCTTGTCTTTAGTGCACCACAGCCCTGGCATCCTGCGTGGCCAGAAGGAAACATAGGAAAAATTGGGTTCTCTCTGCTGACATCAATCATGTTATCATTTGATGTTCATATTTCAAGAGCCGTGTCTACATACTTCCCAAAGCTCAAGGGTGTACTCCAGCTGCCCCCAAAATAGATGCTACCATAACGCTGAGCCAGAGCTGGCAACTTGCTAGATACCATAGGGACTGTGGTCTCATGAGTATACAGCCCACCTGAGGCGTCTGAGTCAGGCCTGACTCCCCCAGAGCCTAAGGAACTAGGAGGGCAGAATTTGCCACAGCTTTAATTCATAAATGTCTCCCTAAAATTCTGGATTTCCAAATTAATTTAAATTGGATTTTTAAGCACCAAAAACACCATCTTTGCATGCCTGACTTCACATTGTTCTGGTCTCCATTCATATGTCAGATCCTCGGAGAGGAATTCCCTACCCACTCTGAGTAACCACTGAAAAATAAGCCTGATTTCTCTTCTGTTCTTCTGTATCCCATCACCAGGATAATTAGCTTCCCACTTTCCCAGCACTGATAACTCACTAAATTTTTTGTTTCTCTCTTTATTATCTATCTCCCCTAATGAGAATGGAAGCTCCTTAGGGACCAGACCTTTGCCTTTCTCATTCCTAGCCACTAGAAAAGCGGCTGGCAGAGAGGAGGCTTTCAATAAATGTTTGATAAATAAGTAAATAAACAGATGGGTGAATGAAGCATTGGCTATGAATGAATGAATCAATCTCCCTCTACTAGGAGCTCTTGGATCCACCAAGCACTGTATTAAGCACTTTGTATACATTGTATGCTTACGTGGTGATTTTCAAAAAACAAATTTTTTGTTCAGACAAAGCCTAAGAGAAACCCTATAGAGGACCCAGAAATTAAAACATAAGCAAAAAGGTCAAAGGAAACAGTCACAGGTGTTCAACCATTTCTTCCCCTTTGAGGTCTCATATCTCACTTTATTCTCTTATCAATTCTATCAGATATGAATTATGGTCCATCCCATTTTCTAGGTTGGGACACGGGAGCTTAGGAATACTAAGAGACTTGTCCACGTTCACGCACACAAATGAGTCACAGGACAAGGTTATAAACCAGTTCTGTCTGACTTTCTCCATGTCTCAGTCTCTAAACCGTAATTCTAAAGAGACTGCACATTCTCTGAAATCCTGGGGAACTCTCCAGAATAAGTCAACATTACGTGGGTATTTTCAGCGCTTATTTGAATAAGATTGGAATAGCTTATTGTAGTGTTTAATAATTAATTGCTTTAGGTATATGAAGAATGACTTTTTCTTAATGAAAAATTTCAAGATGATATTATAATGTTAATATTCTCAGAAAGTACTCTCATGTGACATAGACCTCAATGCTAATGGGAAGAAGTATATTCATATTTTTTCACAGGTAATTCTTGAAAGCCAAAGTATTTAAGAATCTTCATTGAGGCAAAATTCTATTATATGAGAAGTAGCTGCTTGGCAGTTTCAAAGAATTTAATAAATCTCTCCAGGAAAATGGTAGTTTCAAAAGAAAATTTCAAAAGGGACTCAAGAATATTCTGTTTTCTTGTATTTGCATTACAAATAAAGAACCTTCTTGCCGGCTATGAGAAGCCAGAGAATACCAGAATGTTCGTTTTGCATTATTTGGTGAGTGGTATTGTGTTACCATTTTTTTCCTTTTAATATGAGACGCCCACAGATTTCATGGTGCAGACTCACAGCTACAGGATGCTTGTTAAGAGGCCTACGGAATATCACCTTCACCAAGCCATCGTATCTCAGAGTCGTCTGGATTTCAGGTGACTTCGGTGAGAAAGGATGGCCTCCACGCAGGCGTCCAAGAATGGCTGCCTCGCAGGACCTGCCCTGGGCACTTTACACTCTCCTGGGCACTATGCACTCCACACTCTGTGTGTGTCTGGGGGCGGGGGGGGGGGGGTGCGCGCGCGTGTGCACGTGTATTAAAATATGCATGACAGGGCACCTGGGTGGCTCAGTGAGTTAAGCATCTGACTCTTGCTTTCAGCTCGGGTCCTGATCTCAGGGTTTGGGGACTGAACTCAGCGCTCAGCAGGGAGTCTGCTTGAGATTCTCTCTCCCTCTGCCCCTCTCTCCACTCTCTTGCTCTCTCATGTATATTTTTATATATGACATAAAATTTTCCACTTAAAGCAGTCTTTGGTATACAGTTCAGTGGCCGTAAGTACATTCACACTGTTACGCATCTGTCCCTAATATCAATCCCCAGAAATTTTTCATCATCCCAAACTGAAACTCCGCACCCGTGAAGCCATAACTCCCCATTCCCCTTCCCTCCCAACTGTAAACCACTGTTCTACTTTCGTCTCTAGGAATCTGGCTACTCTAGGTGCCTCAAGGGGAAGCATGCAATATTTGTCCTTTTGTCGTCCCACTCTTGGTACACTTGACCTTTATTTTCTTCAAAATGAGGGACATTTTCTAGTATCCAAGTGAGGTGATACAGTCTTGCCCCATGACCAAGGAGATGCTTTGAAAATGTTATTATTACTTTTTTAAATACCTGCTTTAAACAGTAGTAATAGTGCTAATGAATCTGCAACATTTTATCAAACAAATTATCAAGACCATATCATTTGTTCTTTGCTTCATTGAAGAAAGCGTGGGGGTAATGAAACTCCACTCTCAACAATGGAAGAGCAATATTTGGCACAAATCATCTTACAGGAGTGCCTCGGAGGCAGGAAATGCAGTCACAGGCTCACAATGGGAAAGAAGCAAAAGGAGTAATAATTCTTAGTCTGACAGCTTGTTGTAAGTTTTTGTAACTTTTTTCGTGATTTTTATCATGGTAGCCTTGTCTTTACCTGGTGATGGGTAGCAGGAAAAAAATAAAAACAGAGAAGAAAAAGAAACTTCCTGGGTGTGGGGTGGATGTAAGTCTTGAAGGGAAAGCTGTGAAAACACCAAGGAAGGAGCCTGTGTGTGTCCAGTCCTCTTCGTAGCTGCTCTGGGGAAAGAAGACCCCACAAGGACGGACACACGTGTGTTGGCCACTGTAGAGAAGAAGCAAGCAGGCAGCATCCAGAGCCTCTGAGAGGAAGAAGGTAACCAGGAGGAAGTGGCGAAGGACTCAAGACAGGGTGCCAGCCCCGGGGGGCAGCTCTGGCGCTCTGATCAGCGAAGCCACAGGCTGAGATCCTCTGGGCTGACTCAGAGCACTCGGACCTCCCTCAGGGGCAGAGTGGATGCCAGCTTAGGAACGGAGAGATGGCCTTGGTCAGCGTCCTCCCAAAATATCTGCGTGGTACGCCGGTGGTCTCATAGACTTCAGCCAGCAGGTGTGTGTGTGGGTGTGTGTGTGAAGTTGTGGGGAGAAATGGGAAGAAGTGGTGTTTAAAGGACAAGATCCTATTTAAATAATTTCCAGTTCAGCTCTGCCCCCAGTACTTCCAAGCCCATGGTGCCCAGTTGGCTTCAATCCTTGCACCTGCTTCCTCCACTAGACAATTCAGGGTGTATTCTATGGATCTCTCTGGCACCATGGGCACTCCCTGAAGTTTTCAGGGTTGATTTCTAGGAACGTCTTATTTTGCTTCTGGACTGACACATTGAGCTCTCTGCCTCTCTCCTTTGCCATGTGGATAACACAAGGTGACGAGGGCAAGAATGTAATGAGAGAAAAGTAGAGCTGATTTATATGATCGGTTATTACACTATGCTTCTTCCACTCAGACTTTGAAGGTAGGAGTGCTTTGCTCACTCACGATAATCGCTCCATACGAGGATAGATGGGTCAGTCTCCAGGTTAATGATCAGTTAATGGGGATGAGAATTGCCTGGTTCCTCACTCTTCTCCCCATTCCCCTTTTTGTCAGGAGTCCTAACTCGTCCCCATCCGGGGAATTAATTACACCTAACCACGATTGAAGACCAGTACAATAGGAAATACACAAGGGCTTGCATTTGTGTCCTAAGGCTGCCGTAAGAAAGTACCATAAGTGGGTTGGCTTAAAACAGCTAAAATATATTCTCTCGCAGCTCTGGAAGCCAGAAGCCCAAAATCAAGGCGTCAGTGGGGCCATCTCCGTCTGAGTCTCTGGGCAGAATCCTTCCATTCCTTTTCCTGCTTTCTGGGGCTGACTGTCTACACTAGGCATCCTTTGACTTACAGCTGCAGCATTGCACCCTCTGCTTCTGTGGTCACATGGCATTCTCTACGTGTCCCTGTGTTTACAGGGCATTTTCCTCTTCTTGTAAGGACACCAGTCATATTGGATTAGGATGCACCCGAATGACCTCATCTTACCTGGGTGATTTGTGCAAAGATTCTATTTCCAAATAAGGTCACATTCATAAGTACTGAAGGCTAAGACTTCAATGCATATTTGGGGAACGCAATTCAGCCCATGACAAGACTCTAAACTCAAGCCCTTGCTTCATCAGGGGCCCAGCCTCTCTGCTTTGCTTCTGACTTGATGATTCCAAAATCTTTCTTTAAAGATTATATGTATGTATGTATGTATGTATTTAAGAGTGAGAGCATGAGCTGGGGGAGGGGCAGAGGGAGAGCAAAAGAGAGAGCATCTCGAACAGACTCCACGCTGAATGTGGAGCCTGACGTAGGACTTGGTCTCACTACCCTGAGATCATGATCTAACCCAAAACCAAGAGTCAGATGCTTAACTGACTGAGCCACCCAGGCGCCCCCAAAATCTTTCTTTAACACTCTAACACCCAGTCTCTCCTTTCTGCATTTTAGTTCTTTCTGACTGATGAATCAGACTTTTATTCACTGTCCTCAACCTGAAAAACTTACTGATCCTTCGGCATTTGTCCGACTACCCAGATTTTGAGGCTTTGTTTTAGAGAATAAACCAGACCTGTCCCCAGCACCAAGTCCCCAGCTCTGTGATGGCCACAGCGTTTAGGTCCTCTCCAGGGTCCAACCCCACCCTGGCCCCCCACCTCTAGAGACATCCTTGGACCTCCCTTTACTAGACCCCAAACTGGCTTTCACCACCTACCAAGCTTGTCACTATCTAACCAGAGCATTCCTTTTCCAAAAGCAAAACTTTCTAGTTTACTTTTTGTACATTTTCAAATAAGGGTCATGTTTCTTGACAAAAATGATAACCCCTGCCTCTCTGTCTCATACAATTCTTACATAGCTTTAGGCATCCATATACATTCTCATATTTTCTCAAACTCATTTTGAGAAGTAGGAAACATTAGCTAACTTTAGAGCAGGTGGTAAATAAAATAATTTGGACCAGAGGGGGCCAATTATGAAAAATAAATTAATTTCTTCAAAGTTCAAATAATCAAGTTAGTTCAGGTTTATACAGGCAAAAGCCTAAGTGGAGAGCTGTAGTAATTTTTTTTAAAGATTTTATTTATTTATTTGACAGAGAGAGAGACAGCCAGTGAGAGAGGGAACACAAGCAGGGGGAGTGGGAGAGGAAGAAGCAGGCTTCCAGTGGAGCATGGAGCCCGATGCGGGGCTCGATCCCAGGGACCTGGGATCACGCCCTGAGCCAAAGGCAGACGCTTAACGACTGAGCCACCCAGGTGCCCCTGTAGCAATTTTTTAAATTTTGGATTTTAAAATAAGTCTTGGGGCACCTGGGTGGCTCAGTCGGTTAAGCATCCAGCCCTAGATTTCAGATCAGGTCATGATCTCAGGACCCTGGGATCAAGCCCCTCATCAGGCTCTGTGCTGAGCGTGCAGCCTACTTGAGATTCTCTCTCTTTCTCCCTCTCTCTTTCTCAAAAAATAAAAGAAAAATAAAAGAAGTCTTAGCCACAAAATACTCAAAGGTAAATTTCTTTTACTCTAATTATTAGATTAATTGTATTAGCCCTCCATTTCACATGTTGATATAGACCTGGTCTAAAGCCAGATCCACGTACAGAACCAAACACTGCTGACCCGTTGGCCCACCACCCTCTTTCTAAACAAACAAGCCTGGTGAGCTTGAAAAGGTTTGACTACCTCTCAAGTCCATAAAAAAGTCAGGCACTTTCTAAAGAACCACAATTTCCATTCCTTCAACACAGAGAGATGGCCAATAGTAGAATTAAACAGACTGATGTTGCCAACAACCCTGTCATCTTGTAGTTGTAAAAATCCTGTTGCTTACAATTTATAAAGAGATTACCAGCTTGGCCATGCTTATGGTCTACAAATATAACTTAATGACATCATTAGACTCTTCCAATTGGCCCCGTACATGAACCCAAAGAAGAAAGCCAACAATTTCCCCTCCACTACTCATTCTGGTTATTGATACATGTCTGTGCACTTCTCTAGTCTGCCTGATCCTCCCTTGTGAAGTTTTCAAATAAATCACCCCCATTTGATAGACAGAAACTCAGAAAGTACAACTGACCAGCACACGTTCTGCTGCCATCCAAACCCAGCCAGGACTCCAGCCACTATTTCTGCTCATGAAGCCACCGGAGACTAAATGAATATTCCCATCCCCTGCCAAGAATACACGCCAGTATTTACTAGTACTTATGCAAAATAATTTTCCAGAATCACTTTTCAAAAGCTGAATGCTCAGCTGACTTATAAAAGCCTAAAATGGATTAATAGGAAAGAAATAGAAAGTCCCAGATGCACAAGTTATCAATTTTATGCACCGGATGAGTAAGACTTACATATTTCAACTAAGCTGGAATTACAATAACCCCATGTCTCTCAAGAGATATGGCAGCGGCTGCAAAAATGAAGATGTGCTTTGTTTTCCTTGCATACGAGGAAGTAATCTTGGCTTTAGTCAAGTGATTGGCATGAGGGCTCGGAGAGGCGCTGGCTCGCCAGCTGATTGGTCACCAGTTTTAAGCCAAGTCTAACACGACCGTGGTTGGCTGAATGATGTAAGAGGAACTTTGTATCCATTCATTCATTGACCAATTTGTTCAAGCAGTATTTATTGAGCACTTACCTTATGCAAAGTATTGACCCAGGACCTTGGAATTGAAGCTGAAGAAGAAGGTGTTCCTTCTCACAAAGAATTCTGAATCCAGCGAAAGCACTGCACTAACCTCATAGGTATTACCTTCGTATCAGGCAGGGTTGGAAGCAACAGAAACCTCCAGTTTGCTTACAAATATGGAAATTTAGAAAGGATGAGGGACAGCTCACCAAACGTAAGGACAAAGCAAAGAACAGGTCTCAGAAGGGACAGGAAGCAGACCCCTCACAGGTTTCTACGTAGTAAGAAAAATACAGCATGCTTTCCGGTTGCAACTCGCTAGGTGAATATTGTCTGACTCTTTTCAGTCTTTGTCACATCAGTTTGGGTTTCAATTAATTTATATTATATCACATATCCACCCCTTTACGAGGTAAGGGTGGGGTGCATTACTGACAGACTCCTCACGATTGGTTCCAGTGGAGGAGAAGCAGTTTCCCAAAGCAAATCCAGGTGCTCTTTCTAGAACATGGAATACATTCTGGGCAAGCAGAATAACCTTGTCCTAGCCTTTGTTCCTCGCACATTCCAACACGTACTTTTTCCATGGCTAAGGCCACTTACTCCCCAGCCTGAAGTTTAACATCGCACTAGGCTTTGAAGCCCAGTTGAATAGCCCAGAAAATCAATATGAATTCATATTCATGTACGGGGCCTGAAGTTCCACTCGGCCCTTGATGCTGACTCTAATCACTAGGCTCTGCATTGTCACTGAGGACCTGAGTGCCAGGGACCGAGCATCTGTCACCCGTGCATCCCGGGGGCCCAGCACAGGACCTGCTGCAGAGACACGCAAGACCTGCCTTGCAGAGGGTGTGTCTCCACCCTGTTTTCTTCCTCTGTGTTGCCATCCCTGCTCTGATAACCTTGCCTGAGTATGTTAATCTCTACCCAACTAGGGCCCTGCCTCGCAGGCCTGACCTCTGCCTTATTTCCACCTAGAAATTAGACCTCTGTACTCGAATCTGGGCAATAAAACAGGTGATTAAGAAGCAATACTCCTGGGGTGCCTGGTGGCACAGTCAGTTAAGCAGCTGACTCATGGTTTTGGCTCAGGTCGTGATCTCAGGGTCACGAGATCGAGCCCCATGCAGGGCTCTGCACCCAGTGTAGAGTCTGCTTAAGACTCTCTCTCCCTGGGGCGCCTGGGTGGCACAGCGGTTAAGCGTCTGCCTTCGGCTCAGGGCGAGATCCTGGCGTTCTGGGATCGAGTCCCGCATCAGGCTCCTCCGCTATGAGCCTGCTTCTTCCTCTCCCACTCCCCCTGCTTGTGTTCCCTCTCTCGCTGGCTGTCTCTCTCTCTGTCAAATAAATAAATAAAATCTTTAAAAAAAAAAAAAAAAAGACTCTCTGTCCCTCTGCCCCGCCCCCCTCTTTCTCAAATAAATAAAAATCCTTAAAAAAAAAAAAGAAGAAAAAAGAAGAAGCAACACTTCTGTGTCAGAAAAGGTCAAATTAAACCCAGATTCTTCCACTGACTATGTGATCTTGAATAAATTGCCCCTTGCTAAATAAACCCCAGCTCCTTATCTGTAAAATGGATACAATAATATTTACCTCATTAAGTTTTTATGGGGATTAAATGAGAATAGGTATCTTAAAATTCTGTCACACAGTGCTTGCCAGATCACAAAATGTGTAATAAATCTCCCTTGATCCCCCAATCAAACCTGTTTCAGAATTTTACTTATTAATGTAAATATACTCTTATTAATGTAAAATACTCTTGCTTTCTGATTCTCTAGACTTCAACCCCCTGTTTATAGGAACCTCTGAGTCTGGACTCCTCCCCTGCTTCAACCTCCCATTTCTCATGCTCTGGAGTGGCCCCAGACCAGTCACTGCTGACGATGGCCTACACTCCCAGCACTGCATTCACGTGGCCCACCTCAGCCCCTTCCCCACAGTCTCAGGGGCTCAGGCTTAAACTCCCCTCAGCCCTCTCCCTCCTCACAGCCTTCTCCCTCCTCACAGCCTGACAGGCACAACCAAGGGACTTGGCCCTTCCAGTTTACTCATCCTCATTATTACAGTTGTGAAAACAGTTGGTCTGCTTCCAGAGAACCAACTCTCCTAGGGCTGCTTAATATTCACCAGATTGCTGAGCAATTTCTATTTTTTTGTGTGCTATAATTATTTGGATAAATCCTTAGTTACTTAAATCCAGGAATGGCTTTTTATCCTTTTTAGCAAATAGTGGATCTAAACCTATTGATCAATGTCTATATGCCAGGCCCCGGAGGAAGAGATGCATGAAACACAGTGCGGCTCCCACGAAGGGGTGATGCCAAGACAGAAGAAGATGTCAGTGCTCCTCATTTCCTTCTGTGCTCATTAGCAAGCAGCAGTGATAGAGATATCCTAACAGATCATTCTAAGTAGTAGGCAGTAAAGATATTGCTTAGGTTGGGTTTTAGGATACCGTTCGGCAATTACATTTGCTGAGAAGGACACCCATCATAAGCATAGAGCTCAATGAATTTTCTCGTCCAGCATCCAGATGAAGGAACAGAACATTACCAGAACACTAGCAGCCCCCCCTTTTCCCTCTTCACCAGTCTCCATCACTCGGAGCCACTGGCCTGACTTTGAATGGATTCATACAATATGCAGTTTTGATTGGCTTCTTGCATTCATCATTAGGGTTGAAAGCCCCATCCATGTGGTGGGATGTAGCTTTGGTTTGTTCATCCTCATTAATAAATCGTACTGCTTTGGATGAATATTTTACACTTTATTTACACATTCTCCCTCATGGACATCTCTGTGGTTTCCAGTTTGCAGTGTTATGAATAATGTTGTCACAAACATTCCAGCACATGTACTCTGGCTTACCCGTGCACTCCGCTCTGTTGAGCTTATACCTGGAGTTGGATTGCTAGGTCATAGCATATGCTGTGTGTAACTTTAATAGATATTTCCAAACAGGTCTCTTCTGCATGTGTGTGTTGTTGTTGTTGTTGTTTCTAAAGACGCTGCTATTCTAGAAAAACAGCAGTTCCTTTGTAGAGGCCTGACTCTGTGGTATCTCAGGAGCTGATTCTAGGATCGGTGCTCACAGTTCTGGGTTCAGCTCCTTCTTCCATGTTGGCTCTTTGTATTCAGGGGAGACCATTGTCATGAGCTGCGAGGCGGGTGCACAAAGCCAGCATCAAATCCAGAGTTGATACACTCCCCTGGAAGCCTGGTAGGTCCCCAGAGCTGAGAGCATGGTTTACCCTGGGTCTTGGGAGTCTCCTGGAGGCAAGTGAAAGGGAATCCGGTCAGAGAAAGAGAGTGGCAGGGGCAGGGTAAAACGTAGGGTCAGGACACCAGGACACAAAATCCAAAAACATGCCTTCAAGGCACGAGAACAGCCTGGGCAGATACTCGGGAGCTGAGAGTGAGCAGGTAAGAGGCAGCTACAGAAGGGCCAGTGGGAAGGCATCTGGGCTAACACCTGAGTCCAGGACAGCCCCCACCATCAGCTGACTCCTCTCTGTTTTCTGCAGCATGGTCATGGGTCATGGGTCATGGTCAACAAGAAGGGGGACAAAACAGACATCGCTCTAATTTCCTGACTCATCACTTTCTCAAAGGGATTGTTTCAAAGTTCAGACCTGGTAGCCAAATTGCCAAAACCCTTCTCCACGTTGTTAAACCTTTGAAACTTCCATGTCTCCTGTTGTAACCCATCTGGAAAGCAACATAACAATAGATAATGATCCATAAGATATGTATTCCCCTTAATGCATCATCTACTTCTGAAATTTTATTTTAAGGCTGTCATTTAATACAGAAAAAAGAAAATCAAATGTATTAACCCCTGCATTGTAGGTATATCTACACTGCTTGTAAAAGGGGAGGGGGCGAACGTCAATGTCCAGGCGGACAGTGTATCAGTTGGACATTTATAAGATCATCAAAACTAATTAAAATTAACCTCTGTGAAAATTTGTTTAAACAAAATCTCAGGAGACAAAATTGTACAGATGTTAAGATTAAGATGAAATAAACACCCATGTGAACGTGGACGGAACCTTGAAAGGAAAGAGGAGTCTCACTGACACTATTTGCTACCACACCCCGGTACCATTCCAAGTGTTTCATTCGAGTTAACACATCCCACAAGAACCTTAGGGGTAAGAAGTATCACTAACTGCACTTGACAGATGCGGAAAGCAAGCCACAAAGAGCTAAAGTAAAATGGGGCGCCTGGGTGGCTCAGTTGTTAAGCGTCTGCCTTCGGCTCAGGGCGTGATCCCAGAGTGCTGGGATCAAGCCTCACATCAGGCTCCTCCGCTGGGAGCCTGCTTCTTCCTCTCTCACTCTTCCTGCCTGTGTTCCCTCTCTCGCTGGTTGTCTCTCTCTCTCTCTGTCAAATAAATAAATAAATAAATAAATAAATAAATAAATAAAATCTTTAAAAAAAAAAAAAAAGAGCTAAAGTAAACTGTCCAAGTTAGTAAGGGACAGAGCTCAGGTATTTTGACTTAAGCCATTATTGTGAAAATATGAGTTCTATGAGTGGGGCCATTAGATTTCTCCATTGTTGTATGGGAAATCTTTTAATACCTTTATAACGAAGTCAGATAGGACAAACTTCTGTTGAGTATCCATTATGCCTCTCGTCTAAAGCTAATTCTTTCTGAGACATCATTTTACCAAATGTTTACAAGAATCTTATGCCATGGGGACTATTATCTTTATTTTAGAGATTAAAAATTAACGGTTGGCTAGTTAATTATAAAAACCTCAACCACAAACAAAAGAAAGCAAACCCTACAATTTTCCATATATCAACACAGGAAGTAGAAACGCCACAGAGAAAAACATCAGGAGTAAGAGGAAAGTCAAGCACCACCCACCGTGAGTAAAGCCACCATAGGGAGTTGAAACTGTAGGAGAAAGAATGCCTGCTTTCTACTGGAATTTCGCCAATTTGTAGTAAAAGTCCCTAGCACAAAACTAAGGAGTATCAGTAAGTTGCCTAGAGGCTCTGAAAGGACCAGTTAGAGGCAAAGGACAACAAAAGGCTAATTGTGAATTTTCGGTTTTTTCTTGAGGTCATTGTGAATCATTGTGCGCACCAAAGGACCGGGATCACTGAGAATGGGTCCTCACTGAGAATGGGTCCTCCCTGAGGGCACAGAGTATGGAAAGAGTCTTTGAGGATGTAAATTTAAAAACCTTTGATCTTGAAATCAGTCTGAGATAGGAGAGATTGCCTTACCATTGGCTCAGCAAGATTTTTTTCCCAGGCTTAGAATTAGGCATTACAGGGCTGACATGCTTCACTGAGTGTCAAAATTATTGAGATAAATATACACATGCATACACACCCACACACACACGGACACATGTATTCGCACACACACATTCATACAAACGTGAATATTAGGATCGACATTCTGTGGATGTTAAAGTAGCTGGAGTTATTAAACAAAAAGAGCGCCCGCCCCCTTTCACATAGATTGCTGAGACCACAAACCTCAGACACACATCCTTGTAATAACAGAAGCGACCCGGGAGTCTCCATACCAACCTGTCTCACTTCTATCTTCTATTCTAATGTGTCACTTCAAAAGGACACCAAAGCAAAAGTAACTTAAAATCAGGTCTAAGGCGAAGTTTTCGTCCATTCTCAAAGCCAAACCTGACTCCAGCATCTGCCATTCTGGGTGCCCAGCAAGCCTCCCAACTCCCTTGCAACGCCCGGCTGGCATCCCAGAGCCCCTCGGAGGCTGGTGCACGCTTCAAATCCAAGTGCATGAGAGCTGGAAAAGAGATTATGTCGTCCAACTCTTTTGTTTTTGCAGGAAGAAAACTGAGACTATGGGAGTGGAAGCACTCCTCCAAGATCACAGGCTATTCCTCGGGGAGCCACCACTGGGAACACGGTATCTAGAGCACAGTGGGCATTTTCCCACCTCTTAGGGACCATGTGGAAGGGCAACACGTGCGGGGTAAAGATGGAGAGGCACGGGGGAGTCCATGCCACTGACCTGCGAGAGACAGCAAAAGAAAAAAGGCAGCTGATCTGGTTACCTGGTGTCGACATAGCCCAGAGGCAGTCAGAATATAAAATCCTACAGGCAGACCTGGAATGTATAAATCAGAACAATTGGGTATAATAATTCGGCTATCAACTGTTAGCCCAACAGAAAGACATTTCCTTGGGAGGAAAGGGGAATAGAAAGAGAGCTTTGTTATCCGTTGCACTCAAACCTGGTGAAAACATCAAAATAATCTCATTAAAGAGTAACACACTTACTCAAGACAGACAAAAAGAGTTCACAGCAGTCTTAAAAATCTGTTTAAGGAATTTCACTTAATCCTCGCCTTCAGTAGACTTGTTTTTATTCAAATCTGCCTGTAGGTTAATACTTACATCATTGTACTTGGAGCAAGGGCCCATCCCTGCAAACACGTGTTTAAATAAATATTCCTTCCACAACCTAAAAGAACCCGTTGGTATTGGATCGGATCTTTCTAGTTCATCTAGCGACAAACCTTTCTGAAAAACCCCTTAAAGCAGAGGTGACCTGTCTTAGTTTTTAATAAGCAGGAGTCTCTTTTCGACGAGGAGGTAACAAACAAGGTCACCTTTCACACCAAAGAAACATTTACCTAAACCAACAGCATCCAGAGCACGCAATTTTAAAAAATGAATAGTTAATGAGCCTGCCAAATTATATGCACCCCTTCCCAGAGCAAATCTTACTAAATGATGAGTGATGGAGTTTTCCACGGTTGAATCTCTTGTTTAATTGAGTAAATAAGTGAAGGTAAGAATTAAAGCATAAAAATAAAGGCAATAGGTAGGAGAATGGAGGATAGAGGTGTTCAGTAAAAGAGCAGGTCGATTTATTTGTTTGCTTTTTTTTAATGATTGTTTCTCCCATTTAACATTGTGTGTGTGTGTGTGTGTGTGTGCACACTCGCATGTGCACTGCACACAAAAGAAGGTGTAATAAGGCGTTGGAATCACTTCTTTTTTGCCTATGACGCTGCACCCTCCATATTCATTCCTTAACCCTGATACCAAGAAAAAGAATGGTTCTGCTGTTTGTGAATGTGCTGTCCGCTGGGGCTGGTGGCTCGCATTCCTATCCCAGTTCTTTTCTCCTCCTTGCCCCCGATCTCTGTTCAGCCATGATGACCAGCTGGCCGATGGAGTGAAGTAGACAGGAAGGTGTGCCAGTTCCAAGACTGGGCCTTAAGAGGCCTTTCAAGCTTCTGCTTGCCCTCGTGCCCCTCTGCTCCCACCATGGGAAGAACCAGCCCAGGCTAGCCTATTGGTCCAAGCGGAGGATGAGGGACGCAGAGAGCAGAACAAATCTGTCTAAGCCCATCTTAGAGCAACCAAGCCAGCCAGCCAATATCAACAGAGCCACCCAGCCCAGCCCAGCTGACCCACAGCTGGTCCACAGGGCCTTGAGCAGCAAGACTACTGGGATAATAATACCATACTCTATATTATAGCTGTGATATTAACACAATAATAGCTGTGGTTTTCATCCCCTGACTTTTAGGTTGGCTTATGACACAGCAATAGTCAAAAGATACATTAGATTTGCTCAGAAATCTAACAAAGGCGAGGTTTCATCCTAACATATTTCATGTAATAAGGAAGACATTTCCCTGATCATGCCCTACTTCTCCCATTTGTAAGCAAAAGCTAATACTAGCTGTTACCTTCTTCCACGGCACTGCAAGGATTAAATGGCAATAGATCTCTTACTCTAGAAAACTCACACTGCTGAACACAAAGGATTATGCCATGGTATGTTGAAAAATAAAAGAGGGGGGGGGCCTGGAAGGTAAGGAAGGGAGGGAGGGAAGGAGAAAAACCCCCCTCTGTGGAAGTCATTGTATGACTTGAAAGGACACACATGACGCAGTGATTAAACACATGTGCAGGGGATAACTGACACCTTTGTGAAAACTGATGAAGGTGACAGACACCTCCTTTTAAATAATCCAGATAACTCTTTGCACGAGAAGACATAAACTAAAGATATATCCAAATGTCCCCATGAAGTGGCCCTCCAGAAGCTGGGACAGTGACATCTGTTCAATGAAGCCCAAATTTCTCCTCTTCCAGGCTTTCATGGATGTCTGCCTACAAGGACACCAGCTGAGAAACCGCCCTGAGATTCCTCCCCCAGAATTTGAGTAACCGCTCCAGAAGGCAGGCCAGTGAATCCCTGAGGCTGCAGCACTCTCCTTGTTGGGGTGCGACAGGCATGCCAGAGACGCCTCACACTTTATGTGATGCAAGGGCACTGGGGCGGAACCACTGACTCATCACTAACCTGCCCTGCTCTGCACCTGAGGCACCCAGATTGCCCACGAGATAACTGTTGGCCAGGTCCACATGACCAAGAGAAATCACACCTCCGCTAAGCAGCCATCACCTGAACATCTAATTGCCTCGAGAAAGCTCCGTCAGGAAGAGTTATGTGTGCCTGTTCGACAAATCCAAGCGCGGCCAGAGACGAGGTCGGACGTGTCTTTATCCATCAGAGGTTGGCACCGCCACATCCAGGTGGTACCTGGGAGAGGTGACCAGTTTGGGGGAGGGGGTGGCAAGGGCTGGATGCTGCCCAGAGAACAATTTATAAGCAGGCCGAAGTCTCCACCTGTCCACCACTGGATTCACTACCCGCTCCGAGTCCTTCCGTCTGGTTACTCTTATGCTCAGACACTTAGAGCTCCTCTCTCCCTCCCACACAGAAGGTAACCTCTCTGCCCAGCCTGGAACTGATAAAATAAACAGGCTACCTCTTTAGCTGGACACTCATCCATATGCAAATGGTGCTAAGGTAAAGACACTGTCAACATCTTCTCCCCCTGACCCATGAAGCATTCCCTACGCAACAATCTAGCAACTAGGAGAACCGAATTACCACTCATGGCACCCGGATTCCCAGATAGAAAAACACAAGCCATAATCCTGGGCAGTTTTTATAGTCTGGGCGGAGGGAAATGCATTGCACAGTGGAGCTGAAAGGCGGCCCGTGTTGCTGACACTCCTGGAGAAAGGGTGTCTGTTCCCCAGGTCTTCTCACGTCATTAGTGGAGGGAGGCTGGCTCCTTCCCAGGCAACAGTGTGGGTTGCTCTTGGATCTATAGGACTAGCTCCCTTCAGTTCACTCTTCTTCTCCAAGGTAAATCCCCTAACCCTCTTAGGAGAGAGGACAGCAGAGCAGTCATTCACAACTTACTACGAGAGTAATTAGATGATTTCTGTTCAATAGGAAAAGGCTGATGGTGAAAGAATGGTCATTGGTTTGGTTGGAGGAAAAGGCTAGTGTGGATTTGCAGCCAATGCTGGGGGTGGAAGAGAACTTTCAGTCGTGGACTCCAGACTTTCAGAGGCGTCCGTGAGCTATACACTGAAGGTGCCCGGGATGGGACTAGGAGGGGAGGGGACGGCAAAGTTCGAGAAGGACGCAGGGAAGAGGCAGTGCCTCCAAAGTGGGTCTTACATCCAGGTCTTCTCCCCCGTGGTAAGTGCTGGAATGGTCACAGATGTGCTCAGCTGTCCAAGAGAGACCAAAAGCACCCAGAGTCCTTGCAGCTGCCTCCATGTAACCTTCTTTAACCATCCTAATATTGTTATTTTGGGACGCCTGTGTGGCTCTGTCAGTTAAGCGCCTGCTTTCAGCTCAGATCAGGATCCCAGGGTCCTGAGTTCAAGTCCTGCGTCCCGCTCCCTGCTCAGCGGGAAGCCTGCTTCTCCCTCTGCCATTCCCCCTGTTTGTGCTCTCTCTCTCAAATAAATAAATAAAATCTTTTTTAAAAAATTTTTTTGAATTAAAAAAAACCAAATACTGTTATTTGCTGTGTATGCGATGATGTGAAAAAGGTTAGGAAGCCCTACCATAGCTTAAGGGTGTAACCAAAGTAGTCTTTCTTAAAGTATCGATTTTTACTACAACTAACGACTTCTGGGTGTTTCCCGGAGCCAGGAAATCTGGTTCGTCATCTCCACTCTCTACACTCCCATCTGTACCCCCATATTCTCATCTATAAAATGAGAGGACTGTACTAGATGGTCTTTAAAGTTTCTTCTGGCTCAAGATCTCAGCGGACTCCCTGACCTGTATATTCTACCATTCCCGTCCACTATCCATCCACTTGATTGATCCTAGGACTCAGCTGAAATGCCCCTCTCACAGAGACCCTCTCAGACATGGATTAGTTTAAACCCCTTTGCTCTATAGTGCTTCCCCTTTGAAAAGTCTCATTATACTTGCAATTACTTTATTCATTCATTCCTTCATGCAATAAGTATCAGGTGAGGGAGGGCCCACCATGTTTAGAGCACGGTTTTAGGAGCTGCATTGCTGGATTTGAATCCCAGTGCTGCTGCTTACTGTCTCTGTGACCTTGAGTGAATCGCTTAGCCTCCTTGTGACTCCCTTCCCTTAGTGACCAAATGAAACTAATAATCATGTCTACATGTAAGGCTGTTGCAAGAATAGAGTTAATGTTTGTAAACCACAGTGCCTGGCATGAAGTAAGCACTCAGTAAATTCACAATGATAATTTGCATGAGGATTTCTCTACATCATACAGTACAAAGTATCTATCCAATGCCATCCCCCTGTGAAACTGTAATTCACATTTGCTTCTTTACCCCCTGAATCTCCAGTGCCTCTCACAAAGTCTGGCATATAGTCACACACTCGACATTCAAAGTACTGGCTGAGTGAATTAATGAACACAAGTAGCTCGCTTTGTTTTCAGTCCCATCAATTTCTCCCCATGCTAATTTTCACAGTTAAAATGTTCTGCCCCTTCAGCTTAAACTGAAGCTTGCTTTGTTCTCAGTCTCTGGGGAGAGCAAGACCAAATGTACCTCTCTCTGTTCACAAGAGAAATATGACCATTTGGGGAAGTTGCATGAATACCTTTCCCCAACCTTCTTTCTCCCAGCTCCCCAATCTAATTGCCATTTAAGGAATAACAGTTTGGGTAGCCAAGTATCATTCCCAACAAAAGGGGAAAACGCAAAAATTTATGTATTAGATTTCCAGATGTGGACAACTCTTGTTTTTGCCTAAATGGTGCTGACACTTTATGGTTGTCTTTGGAAAATCATTTGATAATGATCCAACTATCTAGAACCTCTTTACTTTATGCCTGTTAAAAGAAAAGAAAGTTATTACCCAGGAAAATTTCCAGACTGCCATAAAAGAAAAGTGATCGCTGCCAAGAACCATCTGCCATAAAACCTCCCCTAACAGCTTCTTACCTTTATGTATCTGTAAAGCACCCTTTCTGAAAATGAGACAAGGCCATCAATCAATTCTTTTAAGGCTAATTGCAAATGTTTAATACAGAAATTAAATATTACAAAATGTGAAAGAAGGTGTGTGGCATTCTTGAATTAAACATGGGCATCGCCCAGAGAGGAATGCAAGCATGGAGGCCATAGACCCATCAGGGCTACTTACTGGTCACTTGGCCCCTCTGTGTCCACATGGGCTACAGGGCGTGACTGTGGCAGTCCCACTGACCGTATAGGGCTTTTATGAGAATCATATGAGACAGGAGCAATAAGAGCACTTTGAAAAGGTGAACATGGTATAAAAATAAAACAGGGAGCCATTCTTAATGAGAGAAAACAAAAGAAAACACAGGTATGTGTAGTTCCACGTGGCATTCAAAGCTATTCTATGAGGATGCGATTGAGTGAGAGGGTTGGGTTCTAGATCAGTGGGTTCCAAATCTGGATGAGCACTGGAATCCCTGAGAGTCTCTAGTTAATAATATAGGGGTCTAAGTCCCACCATAAACCTAACCGAATAAATCAGAATCTCCAGAGACCTACGGAATTGGAATTTGTGCATTGGACCTGGGAAATTGTATTTTAGTACACTTCCCAGGGGATGCTGACAAATGGCGAGGTTGGGGGAACGCTAGCCTGGGGGATGTCTAAGCTCTTCTGAAGCAGGGGAGAAAGGAAAGCCTGGTACCCTCTTCGTTCATGTCCACCACCTGTGTGGTTCCTGTGTCAAATTCTACTCTGTACATTGCGCTGCCTGACCCCTCCCTCGGCTCATCAATCAGAGGGACAGATTATAGGCTCCCCCTGGCACCAGCATCACCTCCTTCCACCCACAGCAAGGCTAAAAGGGAAAGTACCAGTGGAAGCAGGGAAAGATGCCCCTCCCCATCAGCCTGCTCCCATGGGGTGGCCAAAGCAGGCTCCAACCTGACTCTGAGTGCCCTGGAAATGTGGGCACTTTGCGTCAAGTTCTATTACTCTGAAGAATCAAATGGAAACTGGACATTTATCCAGAGTAACTAAGCTCTCGGATATCCCTCCCTCCTTTCTTCCCTCTATTTACTATTTATCTATGGCATACTTACTATGTGCCAGGCCCTGTGCTAAATGCTAGGGATGCCCTGCTGAGCCAGGTGCAGCCCACAGTCTATGGGGAGATCCAATCTGATGAACCCCTGAAATGATGCTGCGAAGGAAGGGAACTCAGCTGTAAAGCTCATAACAAAGGGATCCGACCCCGCCTGGAAACTGACCTATGAGATATAACGATGCGGCACAGGAAAAAGCTTATATAGAGGTCTTACTGGACTAAGGCCAAGGTGGCCATCCCAGAGAACGAGGGAAGAGGGGTGACAGGAAGTGACACTACAGACACTGATCAATGCCTATGGGTCATCCATTTAATACTTTGGACTTTATTACATGGGCGGTGGGAAGGCATTGCAAGAGGTGTGAGCCACGCAAGAGAGGGAGCTCGCCAGAGCCTCCAACCACAGGGTGGGAGCAGCTGCAGGAACCCATGCGATTAGACCGTTGTGGTGACCGTGGACATGGGGAGAAATGGACATTTCAGTGGTTAAAACTAAGGTGGGATGAATTCAATTTTTAACTGGGCAATTTCTAAAAATCATAACGTATTCAATTTGGCAGGAGAGCAGGGCAATAGGTAGGAGGAATAATCAGAGGTGTCCCTGAAGGAAGAAGTTTGAGAAATTGTGATCTGATCCAACTTCTTATACAGATGAAGGAGTCCTGACCCAGAGACAGGTAAGCGATTTGTTTAGGATCACGTGTCTGTTCAGTGACAGGGAGAGGACCTGAATACTATCTGCCCCAGGATCAGTACAGGTGATAATCAAGGCAGAGAAATTACACCAGCTGAGGCCAGGTTCCGAGTCAAGCCAATCCCAGGCTCTGCAAAGCTGTTGGAAAGAAAGGGACATGTGTTCAGTGGCCCTCAGGCCCAGAGCTGGCCCGGACCTGATAAGGCCTTGGGCTACAGCACCCCACTATAAGAACAAAGAGCGTGTAAAGATGGGAGCCAATGGCACTGTCTCAAGATGTTAAAACGACACCTCCTCTCCTTCCCCCAGCCACAGAGCCAAACAGCATCACGTCCAGGACAAATGCAAGTCAACCAGACCTTGCTCCCACTCCCCCATGACACATGCTGCACCTCGCCCCTCCGTGTCCACTCAGAGGGGCCCCTCACACCTACTTTCCCAGATGTGTTCCCTGGGCTGATGGAGCACAGCTGGCTGCACCAGCACCCCCACCCCCCCTGGAGCCTTTGCGGACATTTACACAAATGGAGGCAAGAGGCTTCCCCTGGTGTTCATTACACTATCACCCTCAGCCAAAAAGATGAGCGGAGCCAACGAACTTAGAGACTCCACGTGACATCTGAAACAACTTGCCCCTCACATGGATTGATATAGCGGCTGCTACAAGATTAATTGTATTTTTCCTGGAACAAAGCTGGAAATCACTCAAAGGGCAATAAATGCTGAAATCTGTCTATGCTCTGCCAAAATTTCAGACAAAAAGCCAATAAGGCAATTTTTACCTTACGTGCTCGAATGATTTTTTTTTTTTTTTTAAACAGATCCATGTTGCATGCAATGGCCTCGATCAGCCCAGGAGCTCAAAAGAGACTGTTCACTTTAAGGAGGTGAGTAAAGTCTCCTGGGTCAGCTGCACTTCAAACCACATTTTGGATATGCCACCCAAGGGAGCCCCCAGCCCACACCTCCTTATTAAATTCCATACAGAAATAATGGCCTGCCAACCCTGTGGACAAAACAGAGAAGTTCCTAAGGTCACTTCTTCTTGGAGTAGAGAAGCCAAGAATGTGAAGTTTATGGTAGCAAGGCAAAAGAACCCGTTAGCCACAGCAACTTCTGGGTTTCCGAAACATTGCAAAGATCAATACTGCAAAATCTCAGCCTGGAACCAGACCAAAGTGCTTCAGGACTCCCTCAGGGTTAAGTAGGTGGTGATAATAAGCTGTGTCTTGTATGTGTAAAGCAATTTACAGGCTATAAAGAATTTTCATACATTATCACATTTATCCTCCCAACAACCCGGTGAGTGGGATATTATTATTAATCTCATTTGACAGGTGAGGAAAGTCAGGATCAGAAATTTCAAACGGGCTTTCAGAAATTTTCTAGAAAGAATGACCAGACACTTATGTAAAGACTGATACAAGTTATAACTTGTTTACAAAATGTAAAAAATGTTACACCAGTCAGTGTTCTAGCAGGAATTGGACATCACACTCAAAATAGAGTAAGTTTAGAAAGTTTTAACAAGGGGTTATTTACAAAAGTGTGAGACGGGTGTGGAAAGTACACAAAGGACAGATTAGCCCCCTGGGACCTGTAACCACAGGGCTGTTCCATTCCAAGGCTGAAGGGCTATGGAGAAGAGACAACCTGGGAAGAACCCACCTGAAGAGGGTTGTGACCTTCAGTCAAAGCAGGGAGTGAGTCAGGGAAATACATAATCCGATTGCCTGGCTCCCAGATTGGCCAAAACCAGCTGGAAGTCAGAGTGCAGCAGGACCATGGAGTTAACCACACAGCTGAGGCTCCCGGAGCAGTAAGCAGGCTGGGAAAAATAAGGAATGAGTCCAATGGAAGAGATCTTCGAAGAGTTATTTATAACTAAAACCCAATCTGCATATTCAACATTTGGAGAATAGTTAAACATATTATGGTTCATACAAACAATAGAGTACTTGTGCAGCCACGAAACACTTTCATTCTCAAAGAACAATGCTAACAGAGAGTATGCTCGTGATATATAAAAACCCCAAAAAAGCCGGACTTTTTTTTTTTTAAAAAAAAAGAAGAACTACACATATAAAATGATTCTAAATGTGCTTGAGATAAAGGCTGGAAGGAAAGACACAGAAAAGTAATCATCTCTGGGTTGCACAATGAGTTTGTCATTGCCACGTTGTTTCTACTTCTTTCGTGGCACATCTCTATTTTTTCGAAATGTTCTCTAATGAACACATCGTGATAATCTGGAAAAGATATATATTGACTTAAAGCAGATTATCCTAAATCCTTAGAAATGCTGAAGAATAAAAAGTGAAAAATTCTTAGCTCTAGTTAACTTTCAATATAAGGGAAAACAGGAAGAAACAAATCTATTCCTTGGTTGATCTCAAATTACATGTCGGATATGCTCAGGATAACTCGAAGTCAGGTGTTTGCTTGTCTGTCTTACAATGCATCTCCATCGCAATCCTATGACAAAAGGTTCTTCCCCTCCTTCTATTGACAAGATGACCCAGACTTAGAAAAATTATATCACCTACACAAGGTCAGACTGCTGCTGAGTGACAGAGCCACGATCTGAGCCAGATTGCCTGACTCCAAAGTCAATGCCGTTCCAAGGAGCTGGGCAACACCCCTACCAGGGCCTGCTGTATTCCAGGAGTCCTGTCACACACCAGTTCTTCTAGAACCCCACGACCCCGAGGAATTATAGCAGACATGTCCCAAGCATTTCTTGGGCATCACGAGCTAGCAGTCAAGACTGAGAAATTCCAGAAAGCACAAAAGAATTAAGTCCCGGTCTGGCATTCCATTCATCAAATCCTCATCTACAGAACAAGAAGTTTGGTGATCTCAAAATTCCCTCCAAGGTTCCCCCATTATGAATAATAATGATCATACAGAAAGAGATTTATTGAGCACTGACTATGTGCCAAGTGCTGAAGAGTGTGCTTCCACACTCACCTATTCCCATCCTCACAACCTTCGGAAGCAAGTCTAACCCTGCCTCTGTCTCACACAGGAAGACATGGAGTCCCGGAGAAGTTAAATAACTTGCCCAAGATCAAACAGCTAAGTAAGGTCAGACTGGGATGTGAATGCAGATTTGTCTGACCACAAAACTCAGTCCCTCGGAGCTTCTTCATTAGACGAGGAGATCGGCCAGACTTATCTGAGAAAGATGCAGAATAATAAATCAGCGGTACTTATTAGTACTTAATAACAACGTCTCCCACTGGGCTTCTCTGATGCTCAAAATCCTATCACAGGGACATCATTCTATTGTGTAGCTCGCTTCCCCAGTGTGAGATGCCGCTCCTCGGTGCTGGAAAATGCGGTCTGCCCAGGTGCCAAGAACAGGAAGGGCACAGGTATCCGTGAGCACTAGAAGCTTCTGCCCCAGACAGAAAAGTGGCTCTTCCTCTGAATCATCAGAACTCACTCCTGGGTGGCAGGAGGAGCAGAGGTTCATAGAATAGCCCAGCTTTCTAGCCTCCACTTACTTTCCTTATTCTATTCCCGGCACCATTACAAAGCAGCCCCACAACGATGCCGGTCTCCACCTCGTTGCCATGGGCAGCGTCTTCCAAGACAGGAAAGCTGCTCAGAGCGCCCCAGTTACAAAATTCCCTCGGTTCTGGGGCTCATCGCTTCAGGAGTTCACAAGAATTAACCAGTAGATGTGCTTTCTGCCCCCGGCGCGGTCTCCATCCTGGGGATGGCAGCAATGCCCACTCAACCCGGCTCTCCCGCCTGCTTCTCCTGCCCATCCCTCTGCTCCAGCTCCCTCACCAGAGTTTACTTTTCTCCCCACAAGGGCCTCTGTACATTAAGATTCCATTTCACAGTGGGGTGAAAAGATAAGATGTATCTTAATTTACCTGGTGTTCTGCCTACCTAGCTTATTTAGATTTTCGGCCTGCTGAGAAGGAATTGCACCTAGCTTAATGACCAGTTCAGCACTTAACCTGTTGCTGACACTTGAATGTGTTCTAACCCTGGTTAAAATTCAGGGACAGCATTTAGGCTGGCAGCCTAGGGGTAAGAGACACTCTCTGGCCCTCTGTCATCACTGAATTTCCTGCCCGGCCAAGTCAAGAAAATAGGACTTGTAATGAGATGAAGTCTGAACTTAGAAAATGTCATTCCTTGAATTCCAACTACTAGGTTTAATGCTTTTTGGCATGGGTGAGGCCCCATATTTCTAGCCTGACACCCAAGCTTTGCGGTTCCTACAGCTTCCAGGAGCTTGGTGGTTCTCTGCTGCCTACCTTCTACAAATTATTAGAAATTAATTTGACTTGGTTCAGCATTATCTGACAATTGCGCTGACCCCCCCCATGAACCTTTCTGGCTAATTTACATCCCCGCCATGCGGCTTAATGTCTCCAAGGCTGGTGCACATTATTTTAAGCTCATGCCAATTATAATTTTTTAATACAGTCTGAAAATCATGCTGTTACTTAGCAACAAAGGTCACTCCAATAAATAATAATATCTTGCGAGCCGATTGATACCCTCGATCCTTTTTCACGGGGACTGAGAGCACGTGCTGAGACCTTTCCCCGTCACTGCTAACATCTGAGCCATTGATGAACGTCCAGGGCCTGCGGCTCCTTCATTACACGTAGGCTCAGCCCTCCTGCACGTTCGGTCCTCCCCCCCTCACTGACGACCCTCTTAGCCACTGATATGGTGGGCCTGACTGAGCCCCTCACTTCCCATCCCTACTCCCCAGGCTCCTTCACACCGGGTCCGCAGTAGGAAAACTGGTAAATGTACACATCTGAAGGGCCGTCGGATTCAGAAACATCAGCGAAAGGCCCCGGAGGCTTTTATAACAGAAGCCAAGGGCTGAATATTGCCAATGATATAGGAGACCTCAACTTTTTTCTCACGGTAGACCTTTTTCTCTCCCATTTCCCCCTGGGCCGTAGCTGCAGGCATGTTGCATGGGTAGATCTTTGGTGGACAAGTCCTGTGGTAATCAGGGCTTAGGGATTCCAGAGCACAGCTGGACCTCAGACTTAAACCACAAAGATATCCCCCTTGGCATCTCCTGGGCTTCTAGAACACTCCTGTCTTCCCTTTTCTGTTGGGGTGAAGGCCCTCTTTCTCCCTGGGCAATGGGGGAGCCACATGTTGCCTTGGGAAGCTCATCATACAGGGTTGTTTAAAAGCTGTAAAGTCCTGGGACATCTGGGTGGCTCAGAGGTTAAGCAACGGCTTTCTGCCCCGGTCATGCTCCCAGGGTCCTGGGATCGAGCTCTGCGTAGGGCTCCCAGCTCAGTGGGGAGTCTGCTTATCCCTCTGCCCCTGGCCCTGCTTGTGCTCTCTAACTCTTGCTCTGTGCTCCTTCTTTCAAATAAATAAGTAAAATCTTTAAAAAAAAAAAAAAAAGCTGTAAAGTCCCACGTATATAAGAAAATCTTATGGGTATTCGGAAAAGATCAAGCATATCCCCATGAAGTCTGGGAGACTTTCTAGAGAAGGAGAAGCCCTGATACTCCCTCTGGACGCTTTCTACTCCCCAAGAGCAAACTGTCCCACATATGTCATCCTAGAGGCTGACTCAAAGACAATTGGCTCCTGGCTCGCTCCTCCCCATCAGGAGCCAGACTAGGATTTTCTTCATAGAGTTTGACTCATCTGACACCTCAGGGGTGCCTAGACAAAAGGGAAGTGGTCTTACACTACCGGTTCATGTTGTACTTTCCATAGAAAGCAAGCCTAGTTTTACTACTTAACTTTTATTCACCGCCAAGTACTGTGCCAAGCACTTTACATATGTTAACTATTCAATCTCAGAACACAGTGACAAATGCCCTCTCTCTGCCTTCTCTGTCACTAGGAGTTTATCTTGGGCTTCCATGCCCATCTTTGCTGAGTTCAGTTTTAGCAAGACTCCCGTTAAGTCAATTTAGAGAGGATTCCTTAATCTTGTTATCTGAGCATCCTTGAAATCTGATCAAATTATTTCTCCCCCATCCTTGATATCCGATCACGCTGGCTTGCCTTCAACAAGAATCCTGTTAAGTCGGTTTAGCAAGAATCCCCCAGCCTTTGATGTCTTCTCTTAGCAATTTTCCATCCACTGACCACCTCATCCTGTTCTTTGGCTATAAATCCCCAGCTGTCCTTGCATATTCAGAGTTGATCCCCCATATCTCTCTTTTATTGAAATACCCATATTGAAATAGTCCTGAAGTGTCTTCCTTACCATTTTAACAAAGTAAGAATAAATTTTTTTCTCGAACAACAGGTACCATCATTATTTCCATCGAGAAAACCAGGACCTGAGGCACAAAATAGAACTCTGTGTTACCTGCCTAGCATGTATCAGAGACATGGTTTGAAGACAAGAGAGTTTGACTCCAAGAATCCCCGTACCTTTAACCATTTCCCTTCACTGCCATTTTGCTACAACGTTACTCTCATCCCCTTGCCAGGGATAATGCTGATTTTAAGGGCCACCAAATCAGACCAGACTGGAAAGTCTTCAGTGGTCCTGTCTTCCACAGACAAGCTATAAAATGAAAGTATAGGAGATCCTTTCCTTTTAGTCTTATTATTCTAGATGGACTCCAGAAAACGGGACCAGCTAAAATCCTCACTCCTTGGCCAGTTTTCTTATGGTTGGAAAGGTCCAGACTTAGTAGCATAATTCACTGGACACTGTCCATTTGCAAGGTGCCATGCTAGGGACCAGAAGAAACAGAAATGTAAATATAAAAGATAGTTTGACTATGATCTAAAACCTACATGCTATAGTCAGGACACATCCTCACAAGGTAAAGAATCTAACTGAACAGGATAGTTTAATATCATTTAACTTTATTTTTCCTATAATTATCACTTCACATCAGTCCCAGGGACTGGAGGAAAAGGCAACTATCATGCAAGTTGATTTCTCTCCAGACCAGGCCTTTTCACATCCAGATAGAAGGTCAATGGTTTACAGAAAAAGGACCCAGGTTGCATCATTTCAACAAGTCTCAGCAGGTGGGGCCTTCTGTTCACCCCCAGCCCCAAGCCACCAGCCTCTATTTGTCTGATAGCCTGGTATGTATGGAGATCTAAAGGCATTGGTGCCAGGCCAGAATGTTCCATTGTGCAGGGGAATTTTCCTCCATTAATTTGTTCGAATTTAAAATCATTCAAGATTCTGTTCCTAAGCCAATGTAGCCTGGGGCCTCTAAAAGAGCAGCTGTAAAACCCCGCTCTCCATCCTAGGACTTCTGCAGCATGTCATTCAGAATGAGGGTACAGCCCCACAGCTCTCCAGCTCACCCTCTGGCAGGAAATTGCTTCCTGCAGTCATCCATGGGACAAGGGCCAGCCACACGATCAGGAACCATAAAGAGGCCAAAAGGCAAGAAGTCATCCTCTCTGATCAATTCATTTTGATATCTCCGCTTCCCGGTGCTGTTTCTCTCCCTGCCCTGTTATACCCCCAAGTCCTATTTACCTTGATTTCTGAAACATGTTAGTTTCATCATGCCTCCATGGTTTGCATTTCTTCTTAGTTTATTCTTGACCACTGATATAGGAGAGCCCTCCTAAAACGGGATCTCCACCTTTTCAGCGTGTCCATTCTTTCATTCATTCACCAAATATTTATGGGGAAGCTGTTGGGTGTTAGACTGTGTAAGATATTGAAGATATAAAGGAGTAAGATACCACCTTGTACCAGAGGAAGTCAGGGTCAAGTAAAGGAGACAGACGTGTAAATCGATCCTTGTAATGCATGCAGTGAGTTTGTTCAGTGCTCAGAGATAGCATAGAGAAAGGTGAAATTGGAAGGTAGAGGAGAGGTGGATACACAGAGGAGGAGAAGGAGATAAATGTGCTCGATCCTAAGCACCAGAGTGGGGGATGGATTCCAAAACCTGGGACTGATACAATCAAAGCCAAACAGACATGAAAGAGCCAGCTGAGGTTAGGAACTCACAGTAAGTTCTTCACTGTCAAAGTGTAGTATGAGAAGCATAAAACACCAAAGAAGGTAAGTATGAACAAGCCTTGGTGGCCAGATTTTGGAGGGCCTTGTGTGACCCACTGAGAACTTCATCTAGCAATATTAATAGCCTACAGTTTTTAAGGTTTACAATGCGCCAGGCCCTGCACAATGCACTTCTCATGCATGACCTCATCCAATCCTTAACAGATCCTCACGAGGTAGGTATCAAGTTGAATCATATGAAATTTACCAATACTCCCCCATTTGTCATTCACCAGTACTCCAGGGACATGGATATCTCATGGTTCAACCTGTTATTCTTATCACCATTGAAGAGATGGGGAAATTAAGGCATCTTAATTTTTTGCCCACGGTCACACGGCTACTAAGTGAAGGAGCGAATATTCAAACGCATACAGTCTCTAAGGGATGCCAGAGGAGGATTACAGTTTTAGATAAGGGACTAGGAAGCCTCAAGCAAGAGTGAACTATGTGGTTATCCAGGGCAGAGCCTCTGGAAAGAGGGTATGGTGAGTGTAAATTTCCTGAAGCGAAAGGGTGCCTGGCATGTTCTAGAAACCACGGGAGGCCAGCGTGATTGGAGAGGAGAACAGGGCAAGGAGGAAAGAGGCAGGTGATAAAGTTTGGGTATTTAATAGGGAGCAAGAGCATGTCGGGCTTTACAGTCCAGTTAAGAGTTCGACTTTGACCCTGAATGAGATGAAAAACCAGGTGACATGTTTTAACAAGATCATACCAGCTGCAGGGTTGGGATTAGACTGCAGAGGGGCGAGAGCAAAAGCAGGAAGGCCAACAAGGAGGCAGAAGATGATGATGGTTTGGACCAAGGTGGGGGCGGTTGAGGGGGAAGAGACATCAGGACGTGTTGATGGTCTCTGCATGAAAGAGAGAGAGAGTCAAGGATAGTGCCAAGATTTTAGAAGAAGGAGGTTGCCTGAACCAAAATGAGGAAGATGGTAGAGTTGGTTACAGGAGATTATTAGAGGCTCATGTCTGGAAATGTCAAGTTTGAGGTGCCCGTTGGACCCACTGGAGTTATCGAGAAGGCAGTTGGATGTGTGGATCTGTAGTTCAGGGGAGAGGTCCAGCTGGAGGATATATTTGGAAGCCATCAGCAGACAGATGGTATTAAAGCCATGTGACTGGGTAAGATGACCTAGGGAGTGAGTGTGGAGAGAACAGAGAAATGGTCCAGCAATGATCCACGGGGCCCCCCAGTTTCCCATCTGCCCAGTGCTGCCGGTCAAGGCCCAGGGCTCAGTGCAGCTCTTAACTGTCTGAACTACCAGGGCAGTTCATTACCACTGGTCACTGAATTATTCCAACATCAGAATGTTTTTATTGAGTTAAGAGGAAAGCTTCATTGCCTGAATTATGTAATTGCACACTCTCTGTAATCAGCGAATTCCCTAAGAGTAGGAATAATCTTATTTATTTTTGAGATCACTGCAGTTACCATGAAAATAATTAAATTTCTGAAAATTCTGGTACTTTTCATGTAATTTCCTAAAATTATCCATTGAGAATCAGCAGTAAAAGGACTCTTTTTTTTTTTCTCCCTGCTAGGAGCCGGAGAGCAATTGGTATGTGTGCCTCCCCAAACCAAACTTACCCTCTTTAATTACATCTGCAAGCCAATGAATTAACAAGGCCAGGAGCTCCTAAGCACACATGAAACGCCCTTATTAAACATGATATCAAGGCAAACATTCATCAACGGGGCTTCAAATGGCAGCCCAAGTCCAGAGAACATCATATCATCAGTGGTGAAGCCCCATTTCTAAAATTTACTCCCTGCCTCCCAGTTTTTATTAAAAGTTTTCTAGCCCGCACGAAAACTGGTTCCTTGATACGCAGGTCACTTTCATGATCCTCACCTCACTCACACACACTTTCATTTCCTTTCCCATCTAGAATGTTCTGCTCTAAGCGGCATTTTCTCTTCCGAATCTGTTGTAAAAGAAATTATGACATTTCACTGAACACGGAGTCAAACATCTATGTGAACACACAGATACGTGTAATACAAGTATAAATGAGTTCCATATGTTTTGAGAAAAAATAAGGTTCTCCTAGAGCAAAAGGGCACCCAATAGCAATCATACACACATGAATTTCACTTAATGGTCTGCCAGTGGCTTTGATTTCTGAGAAAATCAACATTTTAGTCTATGTAAATAAGCCCTGCCTTTGAAAGAAACAGAAGGGAAACTGTTTTTTCTTTCCTCCAGCAGAACTTCCTCCTTCCAGTTTGTACGCATCAGTCAAGGTCAAGGGGAAATCTGCCTTCCAACACTCACTCTTCCCTTGACCTTGATTAATTTCTGGAACAGCTGACAAGCCATGCTTTGGCCATTCAAATTTTGATCCGTACCTAGAGGAAATCAGAGAGCATTTCCGCACAATGCAACGTGCCTTCTGCACTCATTTTAGGCAGATACACAATGAGAACTGCCATGAAGTACGCTCAGGTAGGTGGTTCTTGCCCCCAGAAAATACAGCTATGCTGAGCTTTTATTTGATCTTCCAGAAGCTTTAATGCACCATTATGTGATCACATTGCCTTTTACACGTGTTCACGTATATGTGACACTTTCAAATACGAGCGCTTCTGCAAATCTATCCCCACCCTCCAAGACAAGGGGGAAAAAAGACTTTGAAGATTCTCTGGAACTGCCCTAATGTGGCATGATCATTCCCACTGTGATCTTCAGACAGTCATAAAGCCCAAGGAATTCAGCTTTGTTTTCACCCTCTTACTTAAGAAACAAACGCCAGAACAGAATCAAAATTACTTCTTTCTGAGAAATTATGGATGCTTATAATACATCATTCAGGAAAAAAAAAACTTTTCAGGGTTCTTTCTTTCTTTTTGATAAAACTGTCTATGTCTGTGGCAGTTATTTTGTTGGAAGTCTTTTGATGTGTGATCTTGACCCCAATCTGTATTGCCAGAGGAATCATCTCAGCCAATGTCAGGATCCTCGTGGAGCCCCCCAGAGCGGCTTCGATCACAGCCTTTCTTACCAGGCGGTAGCTGTGGGAAAGGGACACAGCGGAAGAGCCCTGACACCTGAATCTAAAGCACTCCACCTCACCAGGTGTGCGACCAACGGAAGTCATGGACCCTCCATTGGGCAGCACTCCTGATATTCGCACGTGGGGTTGTTAGTCCAGATAAGACAAGCCAAGCCCTACAAAGACGGGAAAGATTAAGTCAGCCATGGCGCATCCAATACATGGGATACTCTGGATTCAGGATAAAGAATGAGGGAGTTCTATTGACACTGGCATGGAAAGATTTCCAAGACACGCTCACATACTATAAAAAGAAAAAAAGCAAATCACAGAATCAAAGCCCTACAAGCTATTCCCATTTTATGGAAAAAAGCATGCGATTCTATGTAGAAAAGTAAACTATAAACTCATCATATTTGTGTATAAATATATGTGAATATGTGAACACCTGAGTGTTTGTATTCGTACACGCAAATATATATATATATATATATATATACACCCAGATATACCCATGTGACCTACCTATCTGTACTTGGATAGACATCTGAGAGGATGCTCATCGTATCAATAACAGTAATTATCTCCAGGGAGCGGAGGATGGTTGGGGTGGCTTAAACAGGTGAATTTTCTCTTTATTCTGTGTTCTTTGGCACACTGGATTATTTTTATATTAAGAATGCATTTACATATTACTTGTATAACTTAAAGATAAATAAGCTTAAGTCAATTCATTCATTTATTGATGTATTCATTGACTTAAGATTGCACTGGTGCTGTGGCCAGAAGTTAGTTGTTTCTCCACTAGCCATCCCTTCCTTCCTCTTTGCTAACCTGACCCTGGTTTTCAGAGATGGAACGTTCCAAGCCGAACATTTGCTTTCTCCACCTTCGTTACAGCTCCAAATAGCCAGGAGGTACATTCTAGCCAATGAGACATGAATAGAAGTGCCATGGGGGGAGGGAGGAGGTGTACCTCTTTTGTCTGCCTTGAAGGGACAGGACGTCTGGAACTGCGGCAGCCATCTTACCAACATGAGGTGTCAAGCATGAGAGAAAGGCTAAGAGAATTGTGGAGAAGCCACCCCAGATGTTCTTGAGCCACTAAATCAACAGCAGCAGCTGCCTAACTTCAGAATTCTTGTTTTATTAAGAAATAGAAACCCTATTTGTTTAAGCTACTGTAAATCGAGTTTTCTGTTACTAACAGCTAAATGCATTCCCAATCAATACAAGTGCCTACAATGTACTGAGCCAAGTCAAGCTAGAGAAGTTGATTTTACAAGAGTGGAGAGGAATTGTCAGCAACATAAAATGCCTGAGATTACCGATGAGGATGAGATCCAAAACATAAATAATAAGAATAGGGATAAAATAGGAGTGCCCCAATTTCCTCACAGGGGTGTCAAGTCAATAAAACAAGAGTCTGCATGTGAAAGTAGCTTGTAAATGCGGTAACAACGTACAAATAAAAGAGCTGATTTTTTATTGATATATATTTTTTTTTACGTATGTGGTCAAGGTGTGCCAGGAAGGGTGGCTAAAATCTCACTCTGAAGTCAGACCTCAGAGTTTGAAAACCTGGCACACCACACATAGCAAGCCATCAGAGTCAGGAAAATTATTTCTTTTCTCTACCCTCAATTTCCTAATATGTAAAACGGAATCATAATAATAATTACCCCTGTAGGACCATTGTAAGGATTAAATGAAATAATGTATTAGGCCTAGCACATGGTGGCCTTCAGGATGAGTCAGTCATTGCTATTATATGACTTAAAGGGCAGCCAAAGGCCCCCAGGTGCCAAAACATAACCCCCACTGCCTCCCCACTAGTCAGAGAAGGTCCCACAATAATTACTATCTGGCTTAAGGCCTCAGAGACCACTGGCTTAAAAGAAATGTAGGGCTCACCTGAGGAAGGTTAAACTTTGATATTCCTGAAATATTTATAGGGCAGCTATGACAAGCAAGCAAGGCACTGAAGGAGAAAAAAGAATGCCAAAGATATGCTCTGTGCTCTCGGGAAACTTGAAGAGATAAGACATAAATGCCAGGAAAGTGAAAGAATATACAAGAGATAAATAACAGCTCAATGCTATACAAGAAATGTCACAAGCCAGGGTGTGATTAATTGCCAAAGAGCAATGCAGAGAAGGATGAGAACCATCCAAAGGCCAGAGATGGCTCTGCGGGATTGATCTGACTGCTTCAGGGAGAAAAAGGGATCTGCACCAAGGATGGGATGGCTTTTGATAAGCAGGGAAGAGCAGAGGGCCACGCCAGGAAGAGGGGAACATGATCCAAATCATAGTCCGAGCTTCAACTGTACTCCAGTCTGTTCGTTCTCCCAAATCCTGAGACAGTTCCTCCGGTGTACGTGACCCTAGAGCTCAGTGAGGTTAGAGGCTGCTCACAGATCTCAGAGCCGTGCCCAGATACCCACAACGCAGAGCCCAGCGGTCACCGCCATTGAGAACAGCCAAGTGCTTTGTGAGCTCAGCCAAAGAAAGGGCTTCACCTGGATGGGCTGGAGAAGGGGGTTTACATCAGGCAGGGTAGGATGGAGGAGGTAGACTTCTGATGGTCTTTGAAAGTAAGTGGGCTTCTGGAGAAAGAAGAAGAACTCTAGAGAAAAAGAACTTCACAAGCCTAGTCCCAGTTGCAGAAAAGACTTGTGCTTGCCTGAAGACAATATAATTCAGTTTTGCTGTAGTGCAAAGAAAACTGAGACACACAGGTGAACAGATAAACTGACAATGGCTGATGCCAGGTGAAGTGTTTGTCTTAACTGAGTGAAGAGTAGGGAGTCACTGCAAGGTCTTCCCCGGGGGAGTGAAAGCACTGGCTGCTGTATATTTAGAGAATAAATATGACACTGTGGGTGGGCTGGCATGGAGAGGAGAGAGGCACTGAAATAGAACAGTAAGTGGTAATGAAGCCTGCACCTCGGGTAATGGCAGCAGGAATGAATGGAGGAGGCAGCTGTGAGCAACATCTGGGAAAGAAGATTCTGTAAGACCAGAGGGCTCACTGAACATTCGGGGGAGGAAGGAGAAAGGTGTAAAGGTCAGCCCAAGGTGTCAAGCTTAGGTGACCAGGAGAGAGGAGATCATTTGTTTGTTCATGTTGGGTTAAAAGGATCCATAGGTGATGCCAGTTGGCAATGCATCAGGGAGTCAGAGATATACCTGATTCTGTGGGGATGGCTGTGCAGAAATGTCCCATCTGTGTGGAGAAGACAAGCAGGGTGAAGAACAGGCAAGATTCCACTGAATCGAGTCCTGAATTCAGAAATTTTCCTTTGGGAACTTACAGTGTAGTTCACAGGAGCACCAGGACTCTGTACAGAACAAGAGGAAAACTAGGAACTAGGGACGGTTGACTTCAAGGAACTAGAAGAAGCAGGGCAGTCAATTGGCTCAACACAGGTTTTGTGAAGGTCATCAAAGATTAGCTCAGAGTCAGAGTCAAAGAGTTTGAGAATCAACCAACAAAAAGGCCAAGGATCAAGCCAAAAGTGGTCCATGAGGGTGTTTTGAAGTATCTGGCATGTCTCCATGGGAACAGATATTCTCATAGGGGACACAGAGCTTCCAGGGTAAAGAGGCAAGGCATCTTAAGTCTCATGCCTGAAATCCTCAAGAATCCATATGTGAAGGCCAAGCTGATTTGGAAACTCTGAAAGGTGTCTGTAGTGAACAGGAAGGTGAAGGGAGAGAGAGATTAGCCTTGGGATGTCCTGAGCAATCAGATCCTGTGGTGTCAGTCCAAACCTTATATAGCTTCTAACTCCTGTCTGTTTCACTTTTTCTCCAGGAAGTCTGAGTCTGACTCTTCTTCAGAATAAATATGGGAGTCCTCAATTCAGGGGTCCAAATACAGAGAACAAGGGATATGCAATTTTTGAAGTCCAATGCCCATTTATTGATCACTCACCATGTGCAAGTCTTAGGTCTAGGAATCAAAAATAGACCCGATGCTGAGTGTTCCAACCACCCACACAGCTGCCTAACAGACCACCCTACAAAATGTGGTACACACCAACCACCATTCTATTATGTTCATGATTCTGTGGGTCAAAGATTCAGTGAGAGCACAAAAGAGTGGCTCAAACACCTGGAGAAGACAAGGATAGCTTGACCAGGACCAGATGTTGGTGTCAAAAGTTCTGGCTATCCATTAGTTCAAATGACTTCCTCACAGCATGGGGGTCTCAGCGCAGGTAGGCCTCTTACATGACCATGGATCCAGAGAAACAGAGAAATGGATAAAGCAGAACCCATCAGACCTCATGAAGGCCAGGCCCTGACCATATTCTATCGGTCAAAGCATTGACATCTGTGTAAAGGGAGGGAAAGAATTGAAGGCTATTATCTAGTAGACAAGCTACCCCACAGAGCTTGCTTATGGGGTGATCAGGCTGGGAGGTCTCTGAGAGCAAGGGCCATGTCTGTCTGGTTTGCTGCTGCACCCTCCAATGTCTGTGACATTTCATGATACATAACACGTGTGCAATAAATATTTATTAAATTAATTAATAAAATGTGTCCAACAAGGCTCCATACCCAGGGTTATCTCTCAGCAAAACATGTGTGTGCCCTCAGAGAGGTGGACTTTTAGAGAACACTACGAGAATGTGGGCAGGAAAGCTGGCTGAATTCTCTAATTTGGTATCAGCAGGCTATATTTATCAGAAAATAACCAAATTGCCACATCACTGGTCAGATGTGATCACGATACTCATTGATTCTACCACGACAACACTGTCTCTAGCATATAAAACAAAAGTGCTGTTCCAGTTAGCTCAACAATAGTCCCGACAGGGCTCCAGCACTACTCGCGTCTCTGATATTCTGCCGAGTTGGGCAGGAGGGTACAGAGACCTCGGGGTTCCCTTCATCCCCCTCACCCTCCAGATCTAGCCAGAGCCAGCCCTAGGCAGACAGAAATGTGCTCCCTCATACCACGACTTGCCCAGCCTTTCAGAGCCAAAAGAACCTCCCAGTCAGAAGACTCTAAGCCCCATTTCGCCGTTTGAATAGGGAGTGCATACTTCCTGCTTCAGAAAGGAGACAGAACATCAAAGAAAAGCAAACTTTCAGCATTCCGTCACAGATGTCCCCCTTTATCTTCATGGCATAACCTCCCCCAGGCCTGGAAGTTGGGGGATGGTCTGGGTTGCCTGGTCACGTCTTTGGTGCATAAATAATGGTCTTAATACATGTCAAGATCTCTTTAAAAATATATATAAAAGCCAACATCTTTGAGCATTCAATAGGGGTTGAACGCTATGTAAATCTCTGTACATAAATGATCTTCCTGAAGTCGCATTTGTGTCCCCATTTTACAGATGGGAAACTTGAGGTTTGAAGAAATGAAGAAAGTGGCCCAGCTCACAGGTCTGGTAGAGGATGGTGGTAACATATAAATGTCGGCAATCTGAATTCAGAGTATGTCTTCTTTAACCACACAGTAGTGCCCCTTTCTCTTCCCTGAGCTGGCTGGTGGTTGAGACCACTAGCATAACCAGAGGGCCACCTGGGCACTGGGAGTTAGGGCTAATTTCAGGAAGCAGAGCTAATGAGGAATCAAGCCACTTGGCCAGTGAGATCCCACAGAGGCCCCTGAGCTTCTCTGGCTTTCCCTGTGGTCTGAGTAAATCACTCTGAGGTGGCACCGCGAACAATCAAACCGTCTATTTAGCTGAGCAGATACGTAATGATGTTCCTTAAGGCTCCTGTGGAAGAGCATGTCCTCCATGACAGTTAACCTCTACGTGAGAAGGGAAAATTCTGCTCCCTGCCAAAAAGTCCGCCCTGGCTTCATTTCCATCACTGTACTTGAACAAATCCACCATAGGCTTTTTCTTTCTACCTTGTCAGGAAGCCAAGAGTGGCATTTCAAAGGACACGTTTACCCCCCAGCAATTTCTCTCTTCCACCACCATGTGCTTTCTTCTCATAAAATGAGCCCAGACAATGAAGCTGGAAACCCAGCTGGTAAGATTGATGTCCTATTTCTCCTGCCTCCCTCCGGTGGGTATGGCTCAGGAGCTGTGCGCTGTGAACAATCAACATTTCAAGGAAAATGCTTCGAGATAGAGATAATCACAATTTAATAACAACAAAAACAAAAAGTAAAAGGCTTTAATTGATATAGCAGAGGGGTGAACTTGAGAGCACATATGGCATACAAATAATGAACTGGACAAAACTGCGAGGAAAAAATCTCAACCTCGGGTTTCTGGAAAGCTCTATCTTATTGCTCACAACATCTGGAGCACATACACCGGGAATGGACTGTCCCTGTGAAATGTAACCAAACAAATCAACTGCTCTGCTCCTTATTTCAAACACTTTCGTTTTTACTGTGAATGGGAAATCTATGGCAAGCACCGTTATACCATTTACGATTAAAAAATCAGCAGGTAGACAGATTATAGAAAATAAAACAGAGTTTCATATATTCTGCAATCCCATCATCTCTGCCAAGAATGAGCTGCTGAAATAAACCCCAGAAGTTTTATATTTTTGTCTACCACCTTTTGTTTTTCAACCCCGACGTAGGACTGTAAGGATAGAACTTCACCGGGACTTAACACAGGGTGAGTTCACCAGACCTGAGATCGGCAATTTTATGAGAAATTAAAACCCATTTGTAGGTTTCTCGTTCCCTCTCCTTGCTGTGACGACTGGCAGATGAACTCGTCTATTCCCTACATTCCAAAAGTAACAAATAACAAAGTTGAGGGGCACCTGGGTGGCTCAGTCAGTTGATCGTCCACCTCTTGATTTCAACTCAGGTCATGACCTCAGGGTCCTGGGATCAAGCCCCGTGTTGGGTTCCACACTCAGTCTACTTGAGGATTCCCTCTCTCCCTCGTCCCCTGCCCTGCCCCCCAAATAAATAAATAAATCTTTTAAAAAAAATAACAAAGTTGATATGGGTGTTAATCACCAAAATAAAGATACAAAAAGACAGCACATCTAGTGGTGGAGGGCCACTTGCAAACAGAAAAATCTACTGACTGCCTAAAATGAAACAAATACCTCTCATTTTAATTGTTTTCCTTCAATTTCCCCACAGAACTTACACACATATCCCTGTTTTCAGAGAGTGAGCTCTATTTTCTTCATCCCATAAAATGAAAGTGCTGGATTAAAGTATCTCCCCGCTGCCTCCCTCATTTAATCAAATTTTGATTTTAAATACACACGCACACACACACACATACATACACACACTATTTGTATATATTAAATAATATGTGCATATATATATATATGTATACATATAGAGAGGTGATAGATAGAAACTATGCTAACATGTCCAGATAACTTTAAAATAAAAAATGTATTTCCCCTTGTCTCTGACATGCATTTAGCCTCTCTCAGTTCAGCCTCTGATTCTGAAAAAAAGTCAAGACTTGGAATCATGGGTGGAAAATGGGTTTTGACTTGCTTGCCAAATCTTATCCTTTGCCAAGATCATTATGTTGAAAAGCATCGGTGAAGCTATGCCTGGGCTCAGCATAAAAGAGTGCTTATATTTATAATGAGTATTTATAATGAGTATTTATATATAGTGAGCATTTATTATGAGTAATTATAATAAGTTATAATATGAGGCAGATCATAGATGATATTTCTATGGCTCTCAATAAGCCTATTAAAGTCTAAATCTTACTCCCTTTGTGGGAAAGTTATTGCATGGACAAAAGAGAAGTTTAGAGCCTATCCATTGGGGTTTCACGGCCAAAAAAACAGAGGTCCAAAGAGATGAAATTATTTGCCTGTGATCGAAACTTGAACCCTAGTATTCTGAGTCCAGATCCACTATAGTACACCTCACCACCTTCCTTAAATTCTAGCGAGCTCTATGCAACAGAGCGTCTGCCTGTGGTCAGTGAATCCATCGAAATGCAGCCAGGAAGTAGGAAACCTTCCTCGCTAGGCATTTTAAACAGCAAACTTAATGAAGGCGTTAGTTACACAGATAAGAGCTAAGAAGCAAAACAGATGAAGCAACCCAGGGATTAGTAGCAACAGAAAGTTGCTCTCATCCTTGGACTGAAAGCACACAGGGAGGAGGTGGTGTTCCCAGAAACACTTCAGAGGGAGGCTACCTGGCAAGAGCTAGAACTATGGAAGGAGAACCTAGAAGCTAGAAGGGAGCTAAAAGCACAGAAGAAATGCAACCACTGGTAAAGCATGAAGGCGGAGAGGGAGAGAGATAGCTTGGCTTCTCCCCACATCTCCACTGGCCGCACCTGCTCCGAAGCCAGTGAGCAAGAGAGCCTGAGATATGTAGCTGCAGAGTTGTAAACATGACAGGCACAGAATAAATAATACATAGATAAGTAGGTGAATATATAGATGATTTCAGGCCACAAGGTAAAACTAAAAGACTACATCCATATCCTGAGGCTATGTCCATTTCTAAATATATTAACTTATTCTTATTAGTATATAAAAATATCTCCCCTCTCCCAAAGGGTGTAGGAAAAGATCTTTTCTCCATACCTGAGTTGACTCTAGACTCATAGTCAAGGGACAGAAATTAGTATATAAAAGTTTTGACAGAATTGGGCCCTGAAACCAAACTAAAAACAATCTCCTATCCAGATCATTCCAACTCTTGTGTGAAGATTCAAGACCTTGAGAGGAAAGGGAAATTACCAGAGGCAGAGGCCCAGGAGAATTAGCTCTCCTCAGAGACCCATAAGTTAAGTGAGGATGTCTTTTTTTTTTTTTTTTAAGATTTTATTTCTTCATTTGAGAGAGAGAAAGTGACTGAGAGAGCACACACTCAGGGAGGGCCAGAGAGAAAAGCAGACGCCTCAGTGAGCAGGGACCCTGACATGGGGCTCGATCCCAGGACCCTGGGATCATGACCTGAGCCAAAGGCAGACACTTAACTGACTGAGCCACCCAGGGGCCCCAGTGAGGATGTCTTAAAAGCTATAGACTGGAGATAGTTCTGTAGATACAGGAGCCCTAACTTCAGAGCCTGCAACAGTGAGTCCCAAACCACGGGAGTCACCTCGCTCTCTACAGCACAACCACTTTCAGATTCCTGTTAGAGATCGAACCCAAAACCCTGCACTAGACCCACAGAACCAGTGAATGGAGAGAGAACTCGATTATGCAACTTCTGTGGGGTCTTTAAAATATTTGAGGAATAAGGGTTCCTAAATAAGGAAATCTGTGGCATCAACAAGAAAATCGGGACGTGGCCAGCAGTAGTCTTCCCCAGGTGAGCTAGTGACACATGTCACACGTCATTTCAGGACACATATCCATGCTAGCTGCCAAGGGTGTGGCACTCTGTCTGCCAACCCACAGGAAGGCCTACCCACCGCCCAGCCCTGTTCCTTAGGATCTGTTCCGTGTCTGAACCATGTATTTACAGCTCTCTTTTCCCTTTTCCCCTTCCCTGGGGAAAAGTCTGGGCTCTGACAATTCAGAAAGCTTGCTTCCCTTCCCCCACTGCCGTCCCCCCCAATTCTCTCTCATGTTTACCTCGCACTAAGCTCTCCAAGAGATCCCCTCTCCTGAAGCTGAGGGCCCCCAAGCTGCATCTCCTGTTTCCCACGTCACTTTGAAGTGGCAGAGGAAATGACTATTAGAGATACAGCTGCCCCAGCTGTGGGTCCGGGAGGCTTGCCCACCGCAGGTGCTAGGAGCTCTGTCCCCTCTGGGGTTCACTAGGACTGAAAGGGCCGGAGGGCTGGTGCCACGCTGCAGCTGACTGGGGAGGGGAATATTCTCCCCAGCTCCCCTACAGATAAAACCTGCAGATCCCACTCCCCGGACTTGCAGCCTCCATGTCTTCCCCTCCACAGGAGAGGGGTCTGGATAGGGCACTGTTATTTGTGCCTGATATAACAGTGCCTCTTTTCCTATGAACAATCTACAGGGGCCACCTTCCCGGGGATGAAGGATGAAAAGACAGTGAGATTACCTGCCAGGAACATTTAGACTTTAATGATTTTCACGTGAGCGCTCCCAGAGATGCCATACAGCAACCGGGACATAGGACGCTGTTCTAATAAAATTAAAATTACTAAAATAAACTGCCAGGCATCTGGAAAGCGCTGAGAACACAACATATTATGTAAACTGACATCCAAATATTGTACACCTACGTGGCCCTTGGTTTACAACAAAGCCACGATGCATGCTAAAGCCTTACTTTTTAAATTTTAATATCCTTGTAAGTAGATTTTAATCACTAGGTAGCCAAATCATGTTCACTATCAATTTCCTTTACGTTGTCCAGTCTTTTTTTATGTCTAATTCCCAAATTCACATTTACATACGTCCTAGAGCGGCATATACAAAAGAAGGACTATTCAAATGAAAAGTAAAGATGTTTAGAAACACCCAAATGATATATTCGCTTCCTTCTTTTTCCATCTAGCTGTGTGGGAGTCCATTAGAAACAGATTTAAGATAGGATTACAAATATAAACATGAATGCTTTCTGACTTTATGGAAATCATGATCTGTATACATCACCCTTGAAAAAAAAGAATACAATAGACCCCCCCGCCCCCAATCCATTAACCACAGTTTCACTTCCCGCTGTTCTAGTTACCCACGGTCAACCATGGTCCGGAAGCAGATGATCCTTTTTCTGATGTGTAGTCAGAAGGTCAGTGGCAGCCCAACGCTACATCACAATGCCTACGTCATTCACCTCACTTCATCTCATCACATAGACATTTTATTATCTTGTATCTTCATCATCAGAAGGGTGAGTATAGTACAATAAGATATTTTGCAAGAAAGACCACATTCACATAACTTTTATCACAGTATACTATTATAATTGTTCTAGTTTATTAGTAGTTATTGTTGTCAATCTCTTACTGTGCCTAATTTATAAATTAAACTTTTTCATAGGTACGTATGTGTGGATAGGAAAAAACAGAGTCTATGTAGGTTCTGGACCTATCTGCTGTTTCAAGTCTCTGCTGGGGGTCTTGGAATATATCCCCCTTGAAAGGGGGGCCTACTATATTAAACACCAAATGACATTCAGTTTGATCATGAATATTGATAATATAATATTTATTTTAAATATAATGTATTCATCAGTACTCAACCAAAAGTAAAATTAAACTCATCAGGATCAGAATAACTGTTTGGTTTTGCAAAAGTCAAGGACCCTCGTTCTGTGGCTTAATGACTTCTTGTTTGTGTTCTGTTTGCATAAATTATCCATCGAGTGCAGCCATTACACCGGATGCAGCATGGCACTTGCGGAGGAATGAGAGCCGCGTCAGGACCCTCATTAAAGGGAAATGTGATTGGAATGGAGTCATCATTCCGTGCCTGGCAAGGACCTGCTGTCTCCATTCTTATCCCTTTGTACCAATCCCATCTGAAGTCAAAACTGGGCTCGTGGACCTGGATTTTTAAAGGCAACGGATGCAATCAAACAATAGATGTTGTCAGAGACAGCCGCTGTGCCTGTAGCCAAATGTGATAAAGAAAAGGGAGAAAAACAGTGTGATGGGTTTCAAAGCAATCAGCTGACTCTCCGAGAATGCAGGTGCTGGGAAATGGTCTCGCCATTCATCTAACAGTTTATGTACCACAAAAAATTCCTTTTCTCCATATCTACAGACATTCTATCCACCTCATGGTGTTACTCCCCAATAAACTGGGTATGGATAGGACCCAAGTCATGCTGCGTGTAATTCTAATTAAGTAAGACAGGCAAAAGTAATGACATCCCTGTTCCACATTGTACAATCACTATGCTCTAGCCTGGACGCATCCTGCAGCTATTCCAACGTAATTGTATTACTTCGCTCAGGAAAACCTCTGAGAATGTTGCTTTCTAGAAAGAGACGATGCAAAATGAAGTTGTAGAGCACCGGCGAAGCCACATAATAGGAAGAGAGGAACTTCCCAACAGAGTGATAAGACGTCGTGTTTCTGAGATATGTGGGGCTGAGCATATGTTGTATTGGAATAAAAAATGCAGGTGAACCCAAGGGAATCGAGAAACACAACCACTTCTTATTGCAATCTTAAATAAAATTGCCTGTGTGCCTAGCGACGGATCCTGTTTGGTTCATAGTCAGCTCTGAAATAAGAAATTGAAGAACATGATCAAATGACAATCATCACCGTAAACTAGCCTTAGCTAAACCTGCCCTCAAGGCAGGGACACTATTACCAGTAGCTTAAGCTTGTCACAACTGTTCCATGCAAGACAGCATATCCGTGCAAGATCCACACAGCTGGGGCTCAGAGTCAGGCTCTAACGGGTCTTTAATACTCTAAACTGATACCCAAAACGGCTGAGATGTGATGTGCTTAGTTATAAAGTACATCCTCGGGCTTGATAATACCCCTTAATACGACCTTATAGATAGGTTCAAGTACGAGAAAGGACACTGGTCACGCAGACGACAGGAAACAGCTGTGCTCCATTTACACAGAGGACAGGAAAAGAGGGAATGAAGTTTAAATCACAACGAGCAGGTGTGACAGGTATAAAAAGACAGAAACGAGGACAACTAAGTCATTAGGGAAAGGGAAACATTATTAGGTGGTACAAGGAGAATGCACAAGAAGTGGACATTAAAATATTGAATGTCAACATACATATACACGCTAAAAGGGCACGTTGATCAGAGCAATCAGCCTCTACATCAAAAATTTTCTCATCACCGATTATCTTGAACAATAAGAAATCACCATTTTGGTAGACCGCAAAAGGTCAAATATCGGCAACTTGAAACTCTCCCACCCAATACTTCTGCCTTCCATCAAATCCTTGAGCAGCACCTAATGCATATTACACAATCCATAAATATTTGTAAAGTGGGTGAACGAATAAATGAACTTTGAAACATTTAAAATGAGAGTGCTTAACTGAATGAGCAAGAGTTTTCTAGCTTGTTTTCGTATGGACAGTCTTTTCAGTAAGTCTTTTTGTTCGTCTACATTGATTACTCTTCTGGCTAAGAGATCTCCTTTCGGGCCGTCACTGACTAGGGTCAGTAGACACTGTGGTACTACCTTCCTTACCCTTTTAGATCACCAATAATGACGGTTAATAAAAATTATCAAGTTCATGTTCTTTTCTAAGCTTTGGGGGTATTAATTTGAAAAACAGATAACAGAGGATCCAATCATCTCTGGTTGCTTTTGAGGTTTGGTGCTGGTTTAAAAATGCTAAAGACAGGGGCGCCTGGGTGGCTCAGTCAGTTAAGCGTCTGCCTTCAGGGCCCTGGGATTGAGCCCCGCATCGGGCTCCTTGCTCAGTGGGGAGTCTGATTCACCCTCTCCCTCTGCTGCTGCTCCCCTTGCTTTGCTTGTGCTCTCTCTCTTTTTCTCTCTGTGTCAAATAATTAACTAAAATCTTTTTTTTAAACGCTAAAGACAAATGTCTGTTGTCTTTGAGGACATCTGAAGCAGTTTTGTACATCAAGCTGGTTGAGACACGTTAACTCCTTAACATGTTAATGTAGCCAAATCGCTCCCTCAGCTGCATAAGGCAAAACCCTTGCGGCGACCCTTCATTTTGTTTTTTATTTTGCTCACACCTATATCCAATCCATCAGCAAATCTTGAAGAGCTATCTGCAGAGCATGTCCAGAATGCAGCTTCTCCTGCCCCCATCTCTGCTATTTATCCTCTCAAACACACACCCCCAGTTTCTCAAGACCAAGTCATGATTCTCCCTCATTAGATTATTGCAAGAGCTTCTAACTGGTCTCTGTGCTTCTCTCCTTGCCCCCATATATCCTATTCTGTATAGAACAGAGAAAGTATCACCCTCAAAAGCTTCCATTAACCCTCTTCTCCCTGAAAGTAAAAACCGAAGTCCTTAGAAAGATCTAAGAAGCCCTTCCCCATCTGCTGCACTGCCTCCCTCTACCTCCCTGATTTATCTCCTGCCTGCTCTGCTCCAACCACACTGGCCTCCTCCAGACACTTGCCCACAGTCCAGCCTCTCTGTGAGGTCTCCCACAGCCGTCCTGTCTACCATGACACCCATCCCCAGCCAACACTCCACATTTTCCTTCTCCACTTGTTTTCCCCTTAGCCTTTGTGGTAGCTTTAAAATATATCAGCAAACTGGGGGCACCTGGATGGGTCCATTGGTTAAGTGACTGACTCTTGGTTTCAGCTCAGGTCATAATCTCAGGGTCATGAGATCAAGCCCCGCTTCCAGCTCTGTGCTTAGCATGGAGTCTGCTTGGGACTCTCTCTCCCTCTCCTTCTGCCCCTCCCACCTCCTCACTCTCTCTCTCTCTCTCTCTCAAATAATTTTTTTTAAAATATATCAACAAACTTTAATATTCCTCTCTTCAAAATATGGTGGTTAATGCCTTTCATCTTGAGGATGAGCTTTACTTAGGAACTCACTTTTGACAAATAGAATGTAGAAGAAATGCTAGAAAGTTACTTCTAAGACAAGTCATAAAAAGGCACTGTGGCTTTCTGCTTGTGCATTTTCTCACTCTTGACTCTGGGTTCAAAAGTCAGCTGCCATGTTGTGAGGACACTCAAGCAACTCTGGAGAGGTCCACACAGAGAGGAACCAAGTCCTGTCAACAGCCATAGGCCTGAACCATCATGGAAGTGGATCCCCAGGCCCCAGCCAAGCCTCCAACTTATTACGGCCCCAGCCTCTATCTTAACTGCCATCTTGTGAGAGATCCTCAGCCAGAAACATCCAGTTAAGCCACTCCCAGATTCCTGACGCTCAAAAACTGTGAGGGGAAAAAAAAAAAAAAAGAATGTGTTTTTCTGAGCCTCTAAGTTTGGGGGTAATTTATTACACAGCAATAGATAACTAATTCACCACGTAATGCCATCTAACCATATTATATATTGTTTTTTATTATCCTGTTTATTGACTGTCTCTCCCAAGGGATGTAAGCTCTGTGAGGACATAAACATTCACCTATTTTTTTCCTTACTATGAATCATTCACCAAAAACAATTACATGAATGAATCTTTTACTTTTAATAATGACTGAAGTGAGTAGCCAAGACACTCATACATTAGTGGATCCCCAAAAATGCAACCGCTCAGACACACACTTAGAGTGGCAGCAGAAGTTTCTATCACTTGGGTAAAGAATGATTACACTCAGTTATAAAACACCTACCATGGCTGTGCTGCAGGAATAATGACCACAAAGTGGCTCCCATTTTCCTAAAGATGTGTTCTCACAGAAAAACAACTCACCTCGTAGATAATTTGGGAACTGCTGATCCTTCACCCAAGCAGACAAGAAAACCATCAGCAGACATTCCTATAGCCACCAATGCCCAGATTCCACATCCAAAGATACTGATTCGGGAACTCTAGGTGAGGCTTTAGTTTCTGCTTCACCTTGAATATTTGTGTCCTCCCCAAAATCGTATGTTGAAACTTAATCCCTGATGTGATGATATTTGGAAGTGGGACCTTTGGGGGGGTGATTAGGTCATGAAGGTAAAGCCTTTGTGAATAGAATTAGTGCCCCCATCAAAGAAACCCCAGAGAGTTTCTCACCCCTCCCACCACGTGAGGACACAGTGAGAAGACAGCAGTCTGTGAGTAGAGAGGTGGGCCCTCAGCAGATGCTGAATCTATCAGCACCTTGATCTTGAACTTCCCAGCCTCCGGAACCGTGGGAAATAAATTTCTGTTGCTTATAAGCTAGCCAGTCTATGGCATTTTTGTTATAGCAGCCCAAATGAACTAAGGCAGTGTCTTCAGCTGCAAAAAACGTCTTCTAGATTATTCTAATATATAACCAAGAGTAAGAACTCCTTCAATGGGTAGTAAATGAGGAAAGAAGATAAGCAAATCCACAGTCAATGGAAGCTCTTCATATCAATTCAGCAGCTCTGAATTCTCCTTTTCTGTTCATTCATTCGCCTACGAAGTTCGTGTAACTTGTTGGGCGCTATAATGTAGAGGCTGGTGGTGCTCAGGGTCTGGTAGGAGCAATCAGACCCCCTGCCAATGGGACATCCAACCCAGGAGGCCTGTCATTGATGTCCATGCCTGCCCTTCCCAGTATTCTTGTCTTTCCCACACACACCTCAGCCTGGAGATAGATTGGGCACACATCCTCAAAGAAGCATTGGCTGAGTGGCAACTGACTACAAGGTGGGAGCTGAAGTCATCTACGGAGAACGTGTAAAATGCAAAGAGATCCCCCGGAGCTAAGAGAAGAGCCAGATGGGATAAAATCCTTTCGTCAAAGAGGGTGCCATGCGGCACCCTCAAGAAAGAGGAGTGGCCACGCCTCACATCTCTGTGACTCGAATGATGCTGGGCTTACTCAGATCTGTGAACTAAACAGTCTGCAAAATGAGTTTCACCCAAACAAGGGATACGTCTGTCCTGGTACCTCTAATAATTTGTTGAAAGTCTTTGACTAGTGGAAACAGTGCACAGCTAAGAGTCTGCTAGACCACGGTTCCCGTCCTGGTCTGTCATGAACTCTGGAGTCTCAGAAAATAATTTAAATTGCTTCAGTGTCTCTGTTTCCTCATATATTAAGGAATAGTGTAGAAATAAATAACCTTTAAAGTTTTTCTTCTTTTCAGCCCTAACATTTTACTAAAAATTATATATGCAAATATGTGCGTATGTGTTATCTATTACCCTATTCGGGTCTCCAAGAACTGGAGAGCACAGAGGCTAAGGGAGATATTGCAACTTGACTTTATTGGCAAGGAGAGTAAACCCTGGCAGGCATATGCTAATTTCCAGAGTAGTAGCTGACAGTGTTATCCTTCATTCGGAAAGTATCTCAATACCAATTGGATGAGTTAGAACAAATATCCCTGGGCATTCTAGCAGTACAGAGAACTGTCAGAGTCCCACATTAGGGCCCAAAGTTCATCTGCATTGTGCGATGCCCGGGGCTTCTAGGCAACTGACAACACAGAGAGTTTAGCCTCCACTTGGCTTCACCTGCTCATCCTGGTTCAGGGAGGGAGTCTGAAGACTCTGGACGCACATCGACAACCTAACACAGCAGCTCTTTGCCTCTCGGTGTGGCATAGGCAGGAATATGACGGATGCTACAGCAGGAGATGAGCTGACAGCCCTAGGAGGTCGTAACTCTTTGTTCCCTCTGCCAATTAATTCCCAAGAAAGGATCATCTTAGAGAGAGATTTCCAGCCCTTATGCCACACCTTCTTGAGAAACAGGGTCAGAGATTCAGAAAAACAAGCAAAGTTTCTCAACCTCAGCACCATGGACACTTCTGCTAGATGATTCTCTGTTGCAGACCTGCCCGTGCCTCGTGGGGTGTTCAGCAGCATTCCTGGCCTCTCCCCACAAGATGCTAGTAACACCCCCTCGACAGTTGCAAAAACCAAAAATGTTTCTGGATATTCCCAGATGTCTCCAAAATTGCCTCCATGGAGAACCATCACTCAAAGAATGTCTCCCCAAAAGGTCCCGGACAGTCAAGCTGGCTAAAGTCAACACTGCCCACCCTCTACAGAGGAGCTTCAGTCAACACTCCCTGCATGAATTATATTGTTTATGCAATTTTTAAAAATAGCCAAACCCCTATGAACAATTCCACCTGCTCCGTTCTGAAATTCTGCATCTAGACATTGAAAGTTCTAGCTGATAGTCTGCCCTTGGGTGAACCCACAGTACAGAGTCAACCTTATGCCTCCAGGCTCTGCTCCTCACCCCAGCCACTCTGGCTGGAACCTCCATGTGGCTCAAAGAACAGCCTATATGTAGAAGTCAGCCATTGTAAAAGGGGGGGTGGTGAAGAAGGGGGGGCTGGCATTCAGAATAGCCAGACTGGACCTTCACTCATCATTTACCAGCTGTGCGACCTAGAGCACATCACTTAAGCTATCTGAGGCTGTTTACCCATCTGCAAAATGGGAGTAATACTCTCTACCTTGCCTTTCTCAGCGCATCACAGTGGAGCTCAAATACGAGGCTTACGACATCGGAAGAGCACTCTACAATGGTTAGGAACCCGATGCTTATTGTTATCTGTGAGGACTGTTGTGGGGATCACACGTCCCATCTCTGTGTTAACAAACTCCACTGCAGAAATTTGAGGAAATGCTGAAAATATTGTCTTCTTTCATTTTAGTGCTAACTTGACCAGACGTCCTTTCTGTTTAATTTCACCAAAAACAGGAGACATCTCCAAGCAATTTATTTGCAAAAGATTGTCAATTCCAACAAATATTTATTTAAAGCTTACTATGCACTTTCAGTGAACAAAATAGACCAGGATCCCTGCCCTCAAAAGGCTTATTTTTAAATGGAAAGGGGAGTGAGGATATAAGCAATAAACAAAAAAATAATAATAATAAAAGAAATAAGAAACAGCAGGAAGATTGGTAGGAGAAGGAAGGGAAGAATGAAGGGGGGGTAAAGAGAAGGGGGAATGAACCATGAGAGACTGTGGACTCTGGGAAACAAACTGAGGGCTTCAGAGGGGAGGGGAGTGAGGGACTGGGATAGGCCAGTGATGGGTATTAAGGAGGGCACATATTGCATGGCACGCAAATAATGAATCATGGAACACTACATCAAAAACTAAGGATATACTGCATGATGACTAACATAACACAATAAAATATTATTAATAAAAATAAATAAATAAATAAATAATAAAATAAAATAAAATAAAATATATTTTCAAGATATTACAAGAAAAAAAAAGTAAACTCCACAGTGTGTGAGAAGCTGATCAGTGCTTCAGAGGAGAGGCAAGTAGAGGGCATGGTGTCGGTGTGCGTATCAGGGTGGGGGCAGCCTGGCTGGTAGGTGAGATACGGCAGGAGTCACCCCTGCGGCTCTCAGATAGGAGCATCCCAGCAGCGGGGAACAGCCAATGCAATAGCCCGTGGGCTGGACTACACCCCGTGCATTCAGGCATCAAGACCATCATGATGGAAGTAAAGCAGGCACGTGAGAAAGAAGTAGGAAATGAACTCAGAATGGCTGAGCCGTTTGTGGCCATGGAGGGAGCTCCACTCCAAGCCAGCCACTGTACGAGGCACTGGGGATCCATAGGCAGCAACTTGTCCCTGCTCTGGGAGCTGGCCAGCCACCCAGGGGGTGTGCTACCAAGGGAGAGAGACGAAGGGGCTCTGAGCGAGTAAATTCTGGACCTTAGTAAGGACTAGTTTAGAAGGAATGAGGGGGCCAGGGGTCCGCGTCCTCACTCTTCTTTTATATCCACATTGCTGAAGCATCTCTGATGCTCTCTGCTGACACCCTCCAGCACCACCAGAAAACAGTGGACACTTCTGTAATTAGACACCTGGAGACCCGCTAAGAAAGAACGTTCGGAAAGAGGAATGTTCACCTCAGGTCCTTTCCCTTGTTCTTTGGCAGATGCTCAGCCCAGTAAAGACAAATGCTGGAGGGGGTCCAGCTCAAAGAGAAGAAAAGGGCATGACACCAAGTTCACCTTCACGATGGGAGCCCACTCACTCCTACCCACTCCCACCCCCGGCAGGATCAGAGGGGAGACGGTGCCTCTCACTAACGGGGAGCCGGCAGCTTGCCCCTTGGTTCCCTCATTTCTCCCCGCAACTGCAGAACGCCCAGGAGCAAGCCAAGGGTCTTGGACAGTGGTGTCCAACCCGGATGCCCCGATACCAACTCTGCCTCTTCTCCCCCGAGTCGTCTGTGCAAGCGGCACTTGCAAGCACGCAGTTGGCTGCGCACCCCAGGGAGAGGCAGTCTGGAGCAGCAGGGGATATGCCTCTCCCAATAAAAATTAATGGAACAAAAGCCCCCTGTGTGGTGCATGACGTGCATCTCCCAGGGAGCTTTCATTTCGCCAAGGCCCCCCTTCGGGCCCTCCTGTCCCCTGGGTGTCTCCGCCATAGGTCAAAAGCCCATCATTAAAGGGAAAGGGGCCAGAAGTAGATCAGACTGGAGGTTCACACACACACCCCACACACACATGCTCAGATACGCATGCACACGCGTGTATACGCGCCTGCACAAGCCCTCGCACACACATGCACTATTTCGGCTTCTCTTTCAACGAGTGAAATCATTGACAATCCCACGCGGGAAAAAAATTTCATGAGGACAGCAGGAAAGAATTATATAGAAAGACATGTGGAAGACTATTAAGGGTTTGCAAAAGAAAGTTAAGATCATCTGGTTTCCTTATTGTTTGTTTGTTTGCTTTGTTTTTCATACACAAGCAGCACTCCACATGCACATTTTTGCTGAAAAAGACTCAGGAGAGTCTGTTCGCTTACGCAGCAGCGCGTATAAGGAGCCTCTGACCTCCTAGCTCCAGCTCCCTTCTTCAGAGGTAAACACGGTTGTGCTGGAGTATTCTGCTGCCACCTTGGTTACTCTCGGAACCCTAAATCCCAGGATCCCTTCCTTGTGTGGTTCTGAGTTGCCGTTGCCTGAAGATGAGGTCATGCAGGATCTGTGAAGCCAAAGCGAGGCCGCATCCATGCTGCTCTGAAGGTCATGTTGGTCGAAGGCAGTGACCTTGTCACTGTTCTCCTCCCTGTCTCCAGCTCACCTTCCCCACGGCCACCTGCTGAGCAGCAGGGACTCTGGATGACCTCCCGGTGCCTCACTGCAATCTCACCGACAGCTCCTCAGGAACAGTCAACAACCTCCCACGGTCCCCCTCTACATCCCCCCACCCCAGCTGCTGGATGTGCTAGCTTCCAGAACCTTCAACTCCCCTCATAGACCCTTTCCTGCTCAGCTCCTTCCCCCAGTTGTATAAGGACCGATCCCTATAATAAATGTCCTTTTTCTGGGATTCTCCGTGTTTCTGCTTCCCTGATTCACTGGCCGACACAGATGCCAACGGTGTGGTATGCATCCGTCCTCTTTCTACACTAAGGAACATACCCGCGTACATCTCAGCGTTTTTCCCTCCTTTTCCTTACGTATCATCATCTCTTTGAGATTTCTGTGGCGACCCATACGAATCAACCTCATATTTTTCCTAGTTACAGAGTTTTGACATGGGTAAACATTTAAGTGTTATCCAGTTTCCACCCCGGCAAAAACATGCTGTGGCATTTTTAGATATGCCTCTTTATACATATTAGACAAACCTTCTTTAGGATGATTCCTAGAGCTGGAAAAATCAGACACATATACCTTTAATTTCTACAGTTATTAGCAAATTGCCTTCCAAAAAGCTTCTTTCTCCGAAATGCCCTTGCCCTGCCAGCAACTTTATCCTTGTTCACTGACCAGGGCTCTGCACTCTGCTTTGCCAAGAGAACCATGGCCTAACAGTGCTCTCCCTGGAAGGCAGAGGGAAGTGGACACTTCAAAGCAGGAACGTGGAAATGTACAAAGCAAGAGGCATGGTCATGGAAAGCATCATGCTTGGAAGAAATGTCCGACTAGCTGTTTAAAGACGAAAAGAAGGCAAAGAAAACTGGCATCCACAAAGGATGAGATTAATACTGAGAGAAGATTCTTTCCTTTGTGTGTTTCAGAGATTCTTCAATTTGCCCCAAATAACTGCCCAGGTGTACATGCACTGATACACATTTACACACACACACACACACACACACTCCTCAGAATCTTCTACTGGAGCTTGAAATTCCTTGAAATATTTTCTTCCCCAAATAGAGCTAAGGTTCAAGTAATAATCCTTACCAATAAATAGCAGTTATGAATGAGGAACTTTGCTAAGTATTTCACATGTCTCATGTCATCTGAGATAAGTATCATTCCCATTTTACAGATGAGAAAACTAAGGTTCGGAAGTGTGAACCCAAACAACTAGTGAGTTGCCAAGTCAGGATCTGAACTGCTCCATGTGACCAGCCGACCTTCAGCCCCTGCACTGCCTGCCCAGGGGAAGGTGACGAAGCCCCTTCACGTCATCGTAAGGCAGTCTGGTAAGGTAGTGAGGTAGACTCCTGCTATACTCTGTCCCAAGGGCAATGTTTCCTAAAGGAAGGGGCTTTGGGCCTTGGAAAAGACCAGCTGGAGAGAAGAGAAGGTAGAGACAGATGCAGAGGACAGAAATACTTCCTGGGCCAGCGGAAAGAAGAAAGAGCTAGATCAGCTCAGAGGAATGGGGAAGGTCAGCTTCCCCAGTCAGGGGAAGGCCTCCTGATTCTGGTGTGAAAGGAGTGTGGCAAGACACTAGAAGTGCTGGAAAGGCTTCTCTTCCATGGTCCCCTTCCTCCTCGAATTCTCCTATCGCTCCAGGGTCCATGGGCCTGCTCTGCACCAGGTGATTTCCACACAGTGAAATAAATTAATCCCACACAGCTCGATGCTTTCAGAGACCTTGGATGGAGGAGGTAGGGAAGGCGCACGGGGGGGGGGGGGGGGGTGATGCATGAGGAGGTGGGGGCTTAGGGGCGGGGCGGGGCAGCGGTGGGACTGCGGGAGACGCAGGTGCTAGAACAGGGACGTGGAAGAGAGGCTTCATAAGGAAGGGCTGAGGACGCAACGAGAGGGCTCAAGGAAAATGCGGTGCACGTGTGCAGACCCAACAAAGGACGGCGTGATGAGGGCGGGGGGCAGCAGGTTTCCGGCGGTGCAGAAGCCTGCACAAATTCCTGAGAACCATGAGTCCAAAGGGGGGCCCAGGCCACCAACCCAAATCGTGCGACAATTCCTTTAGGAAGTCTGTTCTTGCTGGAAGGCCTGAAAAATAAATTGTTTCAGCAAGCTCTAACCCCTCTGGGAATCAGCGATTAAGGGAAAAGAAGGGAAACAAAAGGGCGAACGCGAGCAGCACCCCATCGCTGGACCGCCCGCATGGGAGCGCCAGTGTGCTGGAGGCGGGGTGGGCACAGCACAGCGGGGCACTTTCCGGGAGGCGCCCATCAAGGTGGCCAGGGGCGTGTTTCACTGGGTGCCCGTCCTGTGGCCATCCGCCCCAGGCCCCACCAGAGGCCTGGTGAAGATGTGCCAGGTGTCCCGAGGGTCCCTCCTCCCCGCAGAGCCTCCAGCCACAGCACTCAGTGCAGGGCTGAAGGCGGCAAGAGGTCCCATCACACACACTCATCACAAATGCACACTGTAATACACACAACACACACACCCATCACACAAGGCATACCGTGATACACACAACACACACTATACAACACACACCCATCACACAAGGCACACTGTGATACACACAACACACACTATACAACACACACACCCATCACACACTGTAGAACAACACACACTATACAACACACACACACTCATGTGCTTCTGTGTCCATGTACATTTCACATGGGTATCAGCTGACATAAGAGTTTGCTCTCGAAGACTCTGGTTAGCCTAGAAGCAGGGGGTACCTCTCTCTCTTTTGTCCTCACAGGAAACTGAAGTCTGCTCTCCAAACAGAGCATGCCATGAGCCAAATGGGAGCCCCCAACCAGTCCCCACTCCACAGATTCTGTTCACTTGACAGCAATGCCCTGGACGTGCCAGTGGATCAGACACAGGGTGAGAACCCTTGATGGACACTTCCGGAAAAGCCCAGCCCTCATCCATGCCAGGCGAGGGAATATTCCCTCTTGTTTCTCTTGCACAGGCTAGCTCTTGCAGCTTTATTTGCTCCAAGAAGGCCAACCGACTCACGTAAAGGCGGTCCAGAACGGTAGTCTCCTTTCCAGAACTGGTATCGGCCGTGCTGGAGTCTTCCAGCATTCTGCATTAGGCACGGTACACTGCGTGTATATAAATCAAATTAACATACACTGTCACTGCCCGGTTGAGCAGCTGTATTCTTTGTGCTAAATTTCATAGTTAAAATGAAACACTTTTTCATTACTAAATTGCAGCTCCACTGGGCGACGGCAACAGTTACCTGCCAAAATTAAGCTTTGTGATGCCCGCCCCGTCACAAAATGGCAAATGCAAACTGGATTTACACAAAGTGACTGTGGAGTTGCTAATTGCCACCAAAATAAAACACTGATGTTGATTCACATCTTCGAACCAAAACTTTATATATAAACTCAGCACCGGGGCGCCTGGGGGGGCTCAGTTGGTTGAGCACCCCGCCTCTTGGTTTCGGCTCAGGTGGTAATCTCAGGGTGGTGAGATTGAGCCCTGGGTGGGGCTCCTCGCTCAGCATGGAGTCGGCTTGAGATTCTCTCTCTCCCTCTCCCTCTGCCCCTCCCGCTCACTCTCTCACTCGCTCTCTCTCAAATAAATAAATAAATAAATCTTAAAAAAAAAATTCAGCATCATCAGTAAGTACATGCCTGGCTCCACTGATGAGCGCAGAGGACTGTGAAGGCCAAGGCTAATGTGCAGTGTGCAGCCCAATTAATTTGCTCAGCTGACAGTCAAGGAGTGTCCACTTTCTCGCATGTGCACGCCTCGATGACACATGTTGAGTACCGACTACGTACAGTGTACTTCACAGGTATTCTATGCATCAGTTTCCAAAAGAGGCATCATCGGCCTTATTAGCCCCAGGATTCACATGAGGAAATTGAGACCAGACTAAGGATGACTGCGATCTAGTGACACAAGGAATACATGACATGGCCAGGACTCAAACCAGGATCTGCCCGAATCCAAAACCACCACTGCTTCCTCTTTGTCAGGCTGGTGTTGGGTGGCACAGTGCAGATCCACGACCGCTGGAAAAAGCAGAACCACTCCAAGCACATGCTTCTGCGGCTGATGGATTGATGGTGGCGTCTCCCTGCAGCCCATACATCATGGTTATTCTTAGCACACTGAGTATCTGCCCTGAGGACCCCAGACATCCTTTTCCCTGTCACGTGAGCTGCATACAGTCTACGCACAAGACTGGAGGTTACAAAGAGGCAAGGCTCCCACACCACTGCCCCCTCGGGCCCAGATGTCAGAGACGTCTTCGTCTTCCACTAGCCCCACGCTTTCCAGTCGAGTCCCACTTGTGACGTTCCCTTCAGTGCTTGGTAAGCTTCAGGTAGGCTGCCAGGCCTCTGTGAGCAGCCTCCACCCCAGCTGGCCCATACCAGTCAGAACTGGCTTTCATCTCTGCCCCATAGCGCGTGTGCTCCCGGTCTCCTAACTGGGCCTGCCTGCTACTTTTCACAGCTCCTTGATCTGCCTAATTCCTGAGCCCCAACTCATGTTGCAAGAGCATACAGAACTCTGTGCTCTTAAAGGGTGTTGACACGGCGAAAGAAAGGAAAGGCAATCAAATCTACACTGAGTCTACAGAGCACAGAACTCTATTCTTATGAGGGCAGCACACATTTCAGCTTCCAGGGCCAAGGACTGTAAATCTCTCTATATGCATGCAGAGCGTGGGCAGCTACAGAAAAACCACTGTGGGGAGGGGCGCCCCAGATTGGATGGCCCGAGCTAGAGTGATTACCCAAATATTTTGGTAGGCCACAGAGTAAAAGAATTATGAGTTTTGGACTGGAGATTCATTTCTCTGCCAAATAGCCATTTTACTGCAGGGTAGCAGTGCATACTTTCCACTCCAGATAGATCAATGTTGCAATTAAGACGTTTAGTGGAGCGGGCCATTTCAAGTGTGACTTCAACGGGTGTCCACACCTTGTGGGGGACGGTGGGTGTTGTTTGGGAGGGCTCAGGGTCTGACCCTCAGCATGCTGAGTCTGTAGGGTGAGCGGGCTCTGAATGTTGACTCAGTGTGTCCATATGGCCGCTATCTGTGGAACGTGACTGATAAGCTCGATATAAGTTTTATCTCAGCAGAAAAAACACAAGCTTTGGGAACTGAGCAGTCTGGGCTACGCCCCTGGACAGTTGTCCAGCTTTGGGCAAGTCACTTCATTTGGGTGGTTAACACTGATGTGTTCTAGACACGGCAGAGTGGTAGCCAAGAGCGCGGCGGACCCCGGAGCACAAGTGTGTCCTCATCCCAGATCTGCCATGATTGTCCATCTGACCGAGGGCGAGTTACATAAGCTCTCTTTGCCTGACTTTCCTCATCGGCAGCAAAATGGATTTCAAAGTCGTACCCGTGTTTCCTTACGAGGTGCTGAAAACGTTTTAAAACTCGATAGCGCGGTGGTGGCACAACATTGTCGCTATACTAAATGCCATTGAATTGTTGTCTGTAAAATGGCCAATTTTATGCCTTGTCCATTTCACCTCAATAAAATGCATTTTCTTTTAAAGTAGTACCTCCATCATAAGGTTATCGTAAGGATTTCAAGTTAATGCTCTGCATCAGTCCCTAGGATGGGGCCATGCAAGCACCGGCTCTCATGTTCCAGGAAGTTCCAGAGCCTCTGATTCCCATTCTGCAGATGAGGAAGTTAACATGTGGAGGAATGACCATTCCAATGATTATGGCTCTGCAGAAAATTATCCCAAACTTGCCACTTACCAGCCTGTAGATTCCATGGCTCAGAGATGCAGGCAGAACACAACAAAGACTGTCTCTGCTCCACAAGGTCTGGGGCCACCGCCAGAAGCCCCCAAGGCTGGTGTCTGGAATAGCCTGATGTCTTCTTCACTCTCACATCTGGCATTTGATGCTGGCTGTCAGCTGGGAGCCTTGGTTTCCCTCCACAGGGGCCTCTTCATGTGGTCTCTCTGAGAGGGCTTCCTCCCAGCATGGTGGCCAGGTTCTCAGGACAACAGTCCCCAGGGAGGGAGGTCCCGGTGGAAAGTGAAATATCTCACAGAGGTGCAGCATGACTTCCACTTGGGTTCCCAGAGGCAGTCCCGAAGTCTTGACCAGGTTCAAGAGAAGGGAAGAACCTCCCTCTTACCGCTTGATGGGTCACGGCAAGATTCTCGAAGAGCATGTGAGACGTGATATATCACGGTGGCTACTGTTGGACACTGCAGTCCGCCACTGCACCTTCTTCAGGCTGGCGAGGCAAGTGGGAGACGCAGCTCGGGATGGCAGACTCTGACCGCAGAGCCCAGTTCTAATCCGCTGTGTGCGGAGCCGCCATGTTTCATCTGTCAGAGACCATAAAATCTTCTACCCTCAAAATGCCATCGAGATAAGCTAACATACAGGGCCCTTGATTTCCTAATCCTTAAAATTGTGTTATTAAAAGTTCCTACCTCTCTGGGTTGTTGTGAGGATTGACTTACTGTTAATAAGTCAGAGTGATAAGCAGACCGGAATATTCATGTCAACTGATCAGTACACTCACTTCCCCGCAGAAAAGTCTACCTGGGAAAACAAATTAAGATCAGAAGTTTCTCTGCTTCGGGTTCTCTGTAAAGACTCTATCTGCTCACCAGATTTAGACCTATAAAGAGGAGCGCACCTGCCTCTCCGCCCATCCTCTGTAGACAGGACACGAACAAATGGCGACTCTCTCGTTCTCTTCTTTTCTTTCAACCTTGTTCCAGCCCCACCTCGTGTGGCAATTCATTGGATTACTGCTTATCTTATCTTAATTATTGTGCAAGAGTGTCTTCCCAGCGAGATTTTTCAGAAATACGTTAGTAAGCAGCAAATTTTTAAAACTTCTCTTAGGGACGACCAATTTCCAGAAAGATTTTCACAAGCAGCTAAACGCTCCTGTTTCAGGTTCACCTTTGTTAGTTGCCCTTCCAGCCACGGATGCTTCCAGGCTTGCTTCCTAATTCTGGAGCTTGCACTTCTTTGGGGCCTGCCATCCCTGGGCAGGCGACATTGCATTGAGTCAGATCCCTAAATGAAGCGATGGAGGTCCCCGCCACCCATAGTAATAACGCATTCTGACAAAAACATGAAAGATAGTATCTCTCTGCCTTAACTCACGTGGGTAACAGTAGAGGGGAAGAAAGTAAATTCTTCTAAAATACAGACAGAATCTTTTATCAATGAAACACTGTCATCGGTCTTTCTTATCTCTTTGTGCAATGACAGCAGGATTTATCTTTCTTAGAAGCAAGGCTCCAAATGAATATCATGCCTGTTTTGCCAAGGTGAGCAGTTTGTCATTGTTGGGCAAGGAGACATGTTTTACATAGATGTTGTGAAGCACACATGCCACTTGTCATAAATCCGCGTGCCCTCCAGGGTGTCCTGAAGCCCTGAGCCTCCTTCCATTTCCCATATGCACGAAGCTCGCTCTGTGGACCCCAGATGAGCCAGAGTCGCATGATGTGAACTCGGCGCTCAGCTAATCACAGCTCCATTATAGCTGCTTCCCCAACAGCTGGAGAAAGCATGGCTGGAAACCTCTCCTCCTTCGGATGGGACCGTCCAGTCTGGAGTCACCATTATGAAGAAATCTTCCCTCCAGCAAAGAGGACGCTGACATTCTCACATCTCTCCAGACACCAGCAAGCCACGGTTCCTTCTTTTCATTCTTTGGTTTTTAAAAAAATGCTTTTATTTTTCTGTAAATGCAGCTTTTTTTTCCCCCAAGGGTTTGCTCCCTTGGGGATAACAGAAGAGTTATCAGCACCGGGATAAGAACAATATTAGCTCACACTTACTGCGCATTCCCTGTGTGCCAAGCACCATTCTGAGCGTATGATGGGTCCCAGTTCATTAAGCTTCATAGCAGCCTCTGAGGTGGTATGACATTTGTCTCCATTTTACAGATGGGGAGACTGAGACACAGTGGCCTCAGAGGGCACATAGCTAGCAAGCAGCAGAGCCAGGATGTGAAGCCAAGTAAACTGGTTCCAGAACCCTCGAACTCAACCACCTCTTTGTCCTACCAGTCAGGAAGTTCCCAGGCCACCAAATCATTACATGGCTGTTTCCTAAACGTCCCAGAAAGGTTACACCCTGATTCCAAGTATTTCCCCAGACACCTCCACGGTGCCTCCTCTCTTTTGCTCAAAGTGGGAGCCATCATTCCTATTAAGCCCAGAGTAAGACCAAACCCTGGGTCGTGAGAAAACTTCTCCCATGCAGGTCAAGGTCCAAGGTCCTCAGAGAAGAACCTTCCTGAGAAATCTTGGAAGCTCCATCGAGGCTAACTTAAGCCAGAAAGGGAATTTATTTGGAGAACACTAAGAGACTTATAGAACTGAAGGAAGATGGAACCCCAAAACGTAGGAAGGTCAGGAACTCAAAGACAGTCTCTTTGTGGCAGTTCCATGGGGACAACTGAGCTCTTGCTGCTATGTGCCCTAGAATATCTCATGAACCAATGTAAATTCCCAGAATGGGGTACTTTCAGCTTACCGTTAGTCACGTGTCCAAGCTTGGAGGTTCAGGAGAGGATTAATCCCTGGTGAATTCTGACTCAGGGGCTATGCTTTGGGAGATACCTTAGCTCACCTTGTTACTTTTAATTGCGTTTTGTAAACTTTGAAGCAATTCTGTACAAAGGCGAGCGATCATTGGAAGCTTCAACCCCGGAAGGGTCCTAGGACAAGCATTGTTTTCCATTCTACGAACCAAAACTCTGAGACATAGAAGGGTTAAGTATGCTCAAGGGACACTCCAGTTAGGATTGAATCTCAGGTCTTCCTACTCCCAGATGCTGCTTTCTATTCCATGGGTGTCCTCTGTAGAGCTAATTGTGGACCCAGGGTAGCTTTTCATCTCTCAGCGGTTTAGCATCTCAAGACTTTGTTTCCCTTCTTCCTCTCCCCACCCAACAAACACACACATGCTGGCAAACCTACTCATTCACTAGCCCACTCCATGCCAGGGAAAGAGCTAATCTGCACAGTGCAAGGACCCCCTCTGTAGGAAAGGAGAACTGAACCCCTAAACATGTGTGCTGGACCTTCATCCCCGGTGATGGACCCCAGGGCTGCAGGACCTGCTCTCCCCTGGCAGAGACACCAGGAAACACAATTGCCAGGGTCTTCACATCCCGGGCCACAGACGGGCTCTCCTCCCCCACCCCACAGTTGTGTCTGTTTTCTGAGCGCAGGACTGGGGGAGGGAGAGGTTTTATTAGATGCAGCGGGGTGCGGGGCTCAAGGAACACTCGAGTGGTTCTCAGTCAGGCATGAACTAGCGTGCAGCTGAAGGTTCTGGCGTCGTGATGGGGAGGGGGGCAGGCGGGGCTCTCTTTCACATCTGGGAGAGCACCTGGCTGCACCCTCCAAAAGGCAAAGCCAAAGGGAGAATCGGCGCTGATTAGGACCCCATCAGAGTCAACAAAGTAACGTTTACTTATGCTAATGGCGTCAAGGGTTATTCCATCATCGCGAGTGGAGCAGGCTGGCCTGAGATGAGCCGAAGTCATAAAACATCCTTAAAATCGCTCTGTCTTGAAATAGGCAAGGGAGGAGAATTTATTATTATTGTCCCTCAGTCACAAAAAAAGAGAGTAAAAAGGAATGAAGGTCACCGTTCCCTTTACAGCTGATCGACTTACCTTTCTCTTTGTTCCTGTGCCTACACAGTAAATCGAAGTGGGAAACAGAGGTGCATACTAGATGATTTTCCATTGTTACTTTCATTTTCCCCAAGAGGAGAAGGGACAGTCCATTTAAAACAACTGAGCTATTATATCACAGTGCTTCTTGTTTAAAATTCAAACGTCATTGGAAATGTGCTCCAGCAGAACACAACATAACAGGGACTGTGAGAATCACGTTATCTCAAAAATAATAATCCCAAATATATGTGAAATTCAGTGCTTTTGAGTTTTCCAGAATTTGTGTATGTATGAGCTTTTAACATATATGCATAAATATTACATATGTGTATGTAACATATATGAATACTAGAGATTACATATGCTATAAATTACAGACAGACTATACTGTGTGTATATGACACTATATATTACGTGTATATAAAATACTAGACCCTCGCACCAACTTGTAATGCAGATGGATGAAACGGACATTCACTTTGAATGACTTGCTCCAAACATACAGCTAGAAATGGCAGAGCGATTCAACTTAGTTTCCTGATTTCAAGACCAATGCTCTTTCCCCTACGATTCTTTTTTTTTTCTTTTCATATTTTAAGAGGCCTCAAAACCGGATCCTGGGACTCACCTAAATGACACTTGTGTACCTAAGCGCACGGGAGGCAAGTGCCCCGTTGCGTCATTGCGCAGTCTACAACAAAACATCTACAAGAAAACAGCACGTAAACAAACCAAATTGGTATAGATCCCTCAGGAGCAGGAAGTTCAGGGTCAATAGCTCTGGAAACCTGGATAAATATTTAAGACAACAGAGGAATTTTCCCTTTGGGAAGGTGTTAGCATCCAGAGTGGTTAGAAGCTTGCAAGGGTGTGTAGGGCTCAGAGCGCAGGCTCATTCCAGCAGTGACCCCGGGAGGCAGCCTGATTCAGGGGTGAGAGGAGTTATGTATGCTTGGGGGAAGGGGTCTTCCGGGCTCCTCCCCCACCCCGTGTCTTCCCACTGGCTGCACCCAGATCTATCCTTCATTCTAAAGAAGTCACATTCCCATGGCCTTCTCTCTAAAGGGAGTGGGAGGGTACATGACGTTCATGTGAGTATTAATGTCCGGTGAGTCGTGCTGAGCCCACATCCGTTCTCAAAACCTCCCTCTGTCATTTCAAGGGGGCCCGGACACCGTTCACTATCCCCCATGCTCCTCAAGAGTTCTGAGGAGTTTCTTTTTCTCCTGTGGTCCAATACCCTCAGTGAGTTTCCGCAGGGCTCAGCACCTCTCCGGGGACCCCCCTGGTACCCATGTGGGGACCCTCAGTACCAGGGCTACTTGGAGACTCACGGGCAGTTAAGAGAAAGAAACCTTGTCCCCAGTTCTCTGTCCCTCTGTCACCTGGGCCCTAAAACGACCCTATGAGTGTGCTGAGAGTTTCGCGAAGTCTTCAGGAACCCTGCTCTCCCAGCCCTACGTTCAGGCTAGGCAGAGGGAGACAGCCAGTCTTCTCCTGTCTCAGAGATCTCCCTCTGGATAAGAAGACCCCCCACCTCCTGTTTCAGCCCAATGCCCACCTGTCCCAATAATAATCTGTGTCAGTGGACACTGGCACGGGCCACTGAGCCACCAGATCTACAACTACACGTAGGTCAGGTGAAGTTGCCCTCCCAATTATAGATGCTCTGAGAAGTGTAAGAAAGCCAAGACAGGGAGGCCTAGAGTAGTCCTGGAGGCCTTCCAGGTGGAGGTGGTGCTTTTGACTCTTAAAGGAGTTCAGACTGAGACAAAAAGACAAAATAGAACATTTCAGGCCTAAGAATTCCTGGATCCTGATTTGTTCACAGGAGATCAATTAAACCCATAGCGTAAAGCCAACTCCTATGCAAGCAAGCAGAACCAACCCACCTAAGACAAAAAAGAAAACAACAACAACAAAAACAACTCCCGGACCTTCCCCATGCTGACCAGCTTTCTCTCCCCTCGCCCTAGGTATTTTCCTGCCCTAAGTACAATTCCATTTCCCCTCATGTTTGTTGAATCCGTTTTCTGAGAGGCAAGGCCTCTCCTCTCAGAAAAAACCATAGAAAACACTAAATCTGATAGAATACATCTCATTTCCCTTGGGATCCCCATGTCCCTGCTTTTGATACCAACTCTGAATGGCAGAGTCAGGGCGGAGGGAAGATGGCTTGGAATATAAAACTTGAGAAAGCCTACCCTTCGGACGGCGGCAGAATCTGCCCCCGATGTCCTCCAACCATGGGCCAGATCAGCCGTATCATAATAACCCAGGGGGACAGGAGTCGAGGCAGAATCCCAGCATTGTGACTGCAAGGGGCATCGGGGCTCCCGAGACTGAGGTTTCAAAATAAGCCTTTTCTGCGGGCCCCAAACCCGCATTCTTACATATTAAGGCTTCCAATGGCTTTAATGTGAGTTGCATGCATGTAAGGCTTGCAGGATTGGACCCTGTGGGAGTGTAAAGTGACAACATAATAGAGAAAAATCGCTTTAGCAGGCAACAGTGACAGCTGGGCAGGCATTTGAAAAAAGGGGAAAGGCCTCAGTTTAGACAAATTACTGAATGAAATGATCACATGAAAAGCCCTTTTTACAGCTGCCACTAAGAAATCCAGAAAATATAAAACATGTGAAAAAGTAAATAAAGGAATTTCTGAGCCTTTTTTTCCCCCATTAAAGGTGCGGTAAATGGTTAAAATGCCCCAAAAAAGATCTTTGGTGTTCTGAGTCATGGGCCCAAATGGAAAAATGTGGCTATTTGGGTTTTTCACATCAATTACTATACAACCAATAAAACATAAACAATGAAAGGACTCCAAAAAAACCCTGGAAAATTCCAAAGCCTATTTCAGAGTCTCTATGATTATACTCAGATCCTCTCCTTTCCATGACTTTTGACATCTCGTTACTCCACATTATACTTTTACAGACTCGTTTCCCAGCATATGTAAAAACAGCTTTATGCATCCTCAGAACTATCTCAATGATCTAATTGATGAGTTCTATCGGCCACTTAAAAATAAAACAGACATTTCCTTAATAGAAATCCTTGGGGTGATAGAAAAATAGAAGGAAGCCCATGTTGGCAAAAAAAAAAAAAAAAAAAAATTAAAATACAAAAGGCAGCATGATATAGCAGGGCAGAGGCACCCAAATGAGAGTTAGGAGATCCGGTTTCTGGTATTAATTCTGCCGCTAATATGCTGTGTGATTTGGGGCTAGGATTAACCCTCCTCGGGCCTTGGCTGCCAGATCTCTAAAATGAAGGAGTTTGAAAGGAGGCTCTCAAGGCCCCTTCATGCACTGACAGGCTATGATTTTGAAAGCTTCCTCGGGGGAAGATCCTTTAGAACATGTGTTCATGACCTAGCCATTTTCAAATTTAGAAACAAAAACATTTTTAAATTTTCCCTGCTTCTCTGTCTAGATACCAAATTACAGCACTGAGAGGGGTCCAAAAGGGCCAAATAATATAGTGATGTTCTCCCGGGCAGAGCCCAATTTTACAAAGTAACTCCCAGGACCATCTCCAATTAAGTCCAAAGACATTTTCAGAGAATTTCCAAGCAGCCTGGCAGAGGATGGGGGAATTTCTGAGTTCTGCAGGATGGGGACGCCCAACCCAAGGGTCCGTGCGGCACGTGCTCAGCTTCCAAGAGCCAAACCAGAGCCAGCAGAGAAATGCCCAGCCAGCCTGGATCTACCAGTCAGAAACATACACTTCCGGAAAAGGAGAAATTATGACAAGTGATGAACATATGCATATTTAGACTGTGATAACACAGATTTACAAGAAATACATTATTCAACAGTGGGAGCATTTTGTAAGTTCTTCTAAGCAGTCCCTGAGTTTGGAGAAAAGGAAGAGGAAGAGGGAAGGGCACAGCCAGGCCTAGATACTTTCGGCTCACTATTGCTCCCTTCCCCTAGTGCCTAGCCCAGTGATTCTCAACTCTGGCTGCACACTGGAATCACATGGGAAGCTTAAAAAAAAAAAAAAAAAAAAGATGCCTGGATCCCATCCTCCGAGATTTTGATCTAACTCCTGTGGGTGCCATCTGGGCATGGGGCTTCCCAAAAGCCAGCCCCCATCCAGGTAACTCACTGGAGCAGCCAACTCTGAGAATCCCTGCTCCAGACCCTCTAATGCAGAGGTTCTCAAACTTGCATCAGAACCACCCGGAGGACTCAGGGGACTGTGACAGTGAGATCTCACCCCCGAAGTTTCTAACTAAGTAGCTATGGGGTGAGGCCCCAAACTGCATTTCTAATACGTTCCCAGGTGATGCTAATACTGATGATCTGGGACCCACACTTCACCAAATACTGTTCTAATCTGTCTGTTTGGTTCACAACGATGGAGGCACTTCCCACACAGTCATCTTCTTCTCGACCTTTGATCTTCTCCCAAACCACTCAACCGTGGCCAAGGCGGGCCTGCTGCTGCTAGGGACAACGTTCAGACTCAAGACTCAGATGTGTCTAGGGACCAGCAGAGAATCTTTGGGTTGGGCTCCATTGGCTGCCTTTTCCACTTTGGGTGAGCTAAAGGAAAGAAGTTCACCTACAGAAAACAACATTGTGTACTGCTCTAAATGTTAAATAAGAACTCCGTAGTCTGTAGAGTCAAAAGAGTTAACCCCATGGGCCTCCATGCCTCTAAAAACCAAGTCAAACATCTGGGAAAGGAACTAGGCCAACTTGCGTCCCAACTAGGGGCATAATTAGAAAGAAGGGAAGCAATAACCATCCATAAACACATCAGATAATCCTTAAGGAATTAATAAAAGAATAGGACTAAGGGGATTTATATCTCCACCTGCCCTTGCCAGGCCTAGTATCAGTTGAAGGTCTTCAACGTGAGCTACGGAGCCCAATGAATTCTAGAGAGCTTACGTTCAAAAGTAAAGGCCTGGGAGCCAGGCGATGGCATGAGAAGAAACAGTAGTGACAGAGGCATGGCCCTTGGGCAGTGGATGATGAGCTGCTGGTTGGCTGGAGGCCGGGGACCTCTTCACTGTGAAATCTTTACCTGCCTGACCATGAATGACAACTAGCCCTATCTTCGTCCATGGCCTATGTTAACCTTTGTGCTAATAAATAAGAACAGGCCAGAAGGACCTGTGGCTTCTTTCTAATCACCTGAGGTCCAGATCACTCCATCTGTGTGATTCTTTCTCCTCCAGTAGACCGAACATGTGCCCCATCTAAGCCAAGTCCCATATCCACCCAGGTCAAAGCAAATTCAGTGGCACCTACAGAAAGCTTTTGGCTTCAAGAGTACCTCAAGGGCAGCCCTGGACACAAAGTGAAAGCTGCAAAGCGGATAGTTCAACTCTTTTTCCCTCTGTCCCCTCTCCGTGTGCTTCCTCATCCACTTGGCAGTCAGACCCAGGGAAGGGCAGCAGCCACCAGCAGAGAAGTGTCCCCCCGAGAGGCAATATCTCTGCCAGGAGAATGTCATACTCCCTGAATAAGTCACTATCCAAAGAAACTGAACTGGGAAGGGGATTCCAGGCACAAGTTGGCAGGCTGGATGGACCTGGAATTTGGAACAGATGATGGGAGTCCAGAACTGGAGCTAGTGAGGGTAACCACTCCTCCATGCTGGGTGCTGACCCTCCAGAGGGGCTGGGCGGCAAGGGGGTGCTGGGAGTAACTGTTAAAAGTGTCGGTCTGGTGTAAATGGGAGTTGGACTTTTCCTGAGACTTGTCCACGAAGATTGTATCTTCACTCTAGCATATACGGATTCACGTTCCTTTCGTACTTTCTGCTTGGAACTGTTTGGGAAAATTCCTCTTCAGCAGAGATGGAGCTCTCTAACTCAGCTGGCAGCCAGGAACCCAGGAGGAGAAAGTGAGAGGCAAACATATTTTGGATGGTAGTAGAAAGCATGAAGATTTTTATATCTGTCTTATCTCTATCACTAGAGATTGGAGGTGGTTGGCGCAGAGGGTGAGGGGTAGAGGGCACTCAGGAAAAAGCCAGGAGGGAGTTACAAGGCATCAAGGGCATGTGCTGGTAATGTGGTAGGAGGTGGTGAGGGACATACCAGATATCACAACTCCATGATATGAGGTCAGGCACTGACTCTCTCAGACAGTCAGATGTACCCAAGTAACTGGGTACCTAGCCAGAAGAAGTCCCTAGCCAGAGAAGGAGGAAAAAGAGGAGGAGGAGAAAAGGAAGTAACAAGGGTAGAGGGAGAGGAGAAGGATAATTATGAAAATAAAATATGCAGCTGAAAACCCAATTTTTTAAATTCAGATGAATTCATTACTGAAGAGAAATTTAATAGAGTGTAATATAATAATTGCACAGTGAGAACAAACATTAGACTTATAAATAACCATCCATTAGACTTATAAATAACCCATTTGAGCGGAAGACCTAAGAGCCCAACAACCTTTCCCGTATCCCACCCTCATCACTGACTCTGGTCTCTAGTCAAGCATGCTGACATGATGATTGTTGTCCAATAAGGGCTGCAGCGGGAACGATGTTTTGACTTGATTGAATTGCTTTGTCCACAATCACATGGCAAGCACATTTTCTTGCTCAATTCCTCTGCACACATCATGAAGACACATTCACAAACATGGCTGAGCCCATGACATGGCATGTAGGTGGAGACGCACCCAGTCCTGATGCCATCAGGCCACCCACTTATCTCTAGCAACTCCTCACAGGAAAGATAAACCCCAGCGCTGGTGCTAACCTGGTTCCTGCCCCCACAAAGAAGAATCTGAGACATAAGCTCCCATACTGGTTGTTTATTTTTAGAAGTGATCCCAGGAGAAAGGGACTGAAGAGTGCAACCGGGAAGGAAGGGAGAAAGGAAGGGAGGGAGGGAGGGCGGGCACTACAAAGGCATATCCTTGGGTTGGGCACCACTGTGGAAACTGGAGCTCACTCTCCATAGAACATGCCTCACAGTTGTCCCCTTGAGGGACAGAAGAGGACAGTACTTTTCCACCAGCTCCTGTCCCCCATCGGCAAGGATCTCCTCATTCGACAATGAGTTAGTCCATTTGGACTACTAGAACAGAATACCATAAATTGTGTAGCTTATGATCAACAGGAATTTATTTCCCACAGTCTGGAGGCTGGGAAGTCCAAAATCAAAGTGCCGGCAGGTTTAGTCTGCTGAAAGCCCACTTGCTGGGTCACAGACAGCTCTCTTTTCATTGTGTCTTTACATGGTGGAAGGCATGCGGGATCTCTCTAACTCCATGCATGAGGGCTCTACCCTCATGACCTAATCACCTCACCAAGGTCCCACCTCCTAATACCACCACTTTGGGGATTAGTTTTTCAACATATAAATGGGGGGGGGGGGGTTGCACAAACATTCAGACCATAGCAGACAGTAACTTGCTTACAATTCCAGGCAAGCTGCACTGGGTACCAGGTGTGCTCCTGCATTTCCCCACATCTCCAGATCAGAAAAGCTCCAGAGAGGGGCGCCTGGGTAGCATAGCGGTTAAGCGTCTGCCTTCAGCTCAGGGCATGATCCCGGCGTTATGGGATCGAGCCCCACATCAGGCTCCTCCGCTATGAGCCTGCTTCTTCCTCTCCCACTCCCCCTGCTTGTGTTCCCTCTCTCACTGGCTGTCTCTATCTCTGTCGAATAAATAAATAAAATCTTTACAAAAAGAAAGAAAAGCTCCAGAGAAAAAGGTGAGGAATACACAGCATTGCTAGGCAAGGCACTGTATCAAAGCACACCTGCGGGAAGCAGGTGCCATTCACTGTAGTACAAGACGGGCAGAGAGGATGAGAGCCAGGGCATGAGAGCGGCCCAATACCGTCCTTCACACCTCAGTGGAAATGTAAGCCAATATTTTACTTCTCCCAAACATTTTTGCCTCTTGTGTTGATTGCTAATGTCAATTTATCCATCAGCATTCAAGTCTGGAATGTATTCAGCAGGTAAAGAAAACCTCTCAAAGTCCCGACATCAGGTTGCCTCTACTCAGCCTTTGGTTCTGGATTTGATGTCAACACGTCACCGAGGTTCTGGAGTCAACAGGGTTGAGAGGTAGAGCCCCAAGCACCACCCAATCAAGGGGAGGATGACATCGGGGTCTTACGCAGGGATGGCACTAACTTACACCATCCACATCTGAGCAAATGAAACCTACAACTCAAGCTTAATTGTAGCTGTTGTCTTCAAGCCCAGTGAGATATGAATTTGAGTGAAGAAGTCTGCTGATCACGGAATTCTCGTTAGTTGCAACAGAAAAAACAGATCTCCATTTCAGACAAGGAAGAAAGTTCACCCATCGTCAGGGGGGTTATGATATTCTCTGGTGCACTTCGACTCTGTCTTCCTCACTCCAGATTCTTCTTGGCTTTGGAGAGCCAGCAGTCCCAGACTAACCCTGGTGGAGCCCTAAAGCAATCCAAGCACAAAGGCCACTGACAAAATATTTCAGATACGTCAAATGTTTTACAGAGTTAATGTGAAATATAGCCCAATAATCAGGACAAACTTCGCAGGGACTTGTCTTCCATCCCAACTGACACTTCCACACCTCAGATTGCTATCAGCTCATACCCAGTCCGCTCCGATCATTCTCACACTGGTCTCTCCGGCTGCACTCTCTCCCACATCAGCCCAGCCACAATAGGCCACTTAGTGTTCCAGAGCACCTTTTGGGTTGCATTCCCAAGTGCCTTTTGGATTATGTCATTTCCATGCTCATATAACACTCGGCATTCTCTACTGCAGACAAAGTAGAAAAATGCCTTAGTCTGGCATTCAAGAACCTAATTTGACTTTCCAAGCTCATTTCACTTAATTCCCCTACAAAAATCCTATGGTCAGCCTGTAAGAACTACACACACATATGACTGACCACTCAGAGCCCAGCCCACCCTAAGTCATCACCAGGTCCTCATCCTAGAGCCAACCTTGGGTCTCCACTCCTGAAATGAATACGGGGACCCCATTCCTAGCCCTTACTTCCTATCCCAGCCTCATGGCTATGAACACATTCCTCTCTGTAAATACTTATTGACTACCTTTGCTGTGACAAGTCCTAGAGTTAGGAGGTCAGTGTCCAGTGAAAGAAATGAGTAAATAAATAATTATGAAACAATGTTATATTACCTTATCAAAGAGGGACAGATGACTCTAGAGAGTGATTAGAGAAGAGAGAACACTTGATCTAAACCCTGACAAAGGAGAAAGAATTTTCCAAGTACAAAGAGAGGAAGGGCATTCCAAGCAGAGGAGCAACATGAGTGAAGAGACAAAGGCCCAATGAAGCAAGGTATATTTGGGGAGCTGCAGAAGGGGAAGCATGGAGAGAAGAACTCAAAGGTAAGTAAGACAGAGGCCCTATGAGTCTTGAACTCCTGGTGAGAAGTCTGGGCTTTATTCACAAGCAGAGACAGCACTGCTGAGTTAGAAGAGGGGAATTGCAATCAGACTTAAATTTTAGAAATCTCATGCTTAGGGATGCCTGGGTGGCTCAGTCGGTTAGGCATCTGCCTTCAGCTCAGTTCATTATCTCAGGGTCCTGAGATCTAGTCCCGCATCAGGCTCCTTGCTCGGTGGGGAGCCTGCTCCTCCCTCTGCCTCTACACCTCGCCCTGCCTGTGTTCTCTCCCTCTCCGACAAATTAATAAAATAAAATAAATAAAATAATATAAAATAAAATCTCATGCTTGTAACATGGATGATGAAAATCTAAGGAAGACAGAGTGGGAGAGGGAACGGAGGGAGGAGAACACCCATGGACACTGCTAAGCATTGGCCGGATTTTATCATACAACTAGACAACTCGGACAACTTACCAAGTAAGTTATGGGTTAACCAGAGTTTTGCAGTTAAGGTTAGAGACATCATTCCACCCAAACCCAGTGTCCATGAGAAAGTACACAGCCTTCTTAACAAGCCTCTTACAAATGAATATTGAAAGCCAGCCTGTCCTTAGGGAAGGCGCTGTTTGTATTCATCAGGTTACCGTCCTCCACGCCAACAAGACACAGATTTTTCCAGCTTACACTTTACTGGAATCATGATAAGCGCATTCTTATGTGGGGACACACAGCTGGATTCTCAATTTTGTTTTTTGGCAAATACAATTTTACTAATTTATTTATTTCTGACTGTTCTAGCAAAAAGAAACTAAAGAAAACCTTTCCGAATAGCCTCTGACAGATTGCAAACCATCAGCAGTGACCAGAAAAGGAGAAGGTGGTGGTGGAGACATGTTTCCCTATTGGAAAACAAGAAGAAGAGAATAGCTATTTCCTTCTTTACCATTAAACATTTTGGAGAGAATGGGGAGGAAAGAGGACATCCTACGATATAACAAAAATGAGAAAATGCTTAGAATTCAGGCTCCATGAGGGTAAAAACAATGCTTACCAATGCACCCCCCACCCCCTGCCGGTACTTAGCACTGTGCCAGGCAAACTCTAGGTTCTCAGTAAATGCTTGCTGGGAAGAAGGGAAGAAGGAAGAGAGAGAGCGAAGAAAGGAGGAGGGAGGGATGGAAGGAAGGAAGAAGGGGAAGAAGGAAGGGGAGAGAAAGGGGGAAAGGAGGAAGGAAGGATTCACTGTTGTCAGAGTATCTTAGGAACTCAGTGACTCTGGCCCACACCAGATACCCTCTGTCCACTCAAAACCCTGCCTTGGATCAGAGAAGAAAAAAAAGGCACAGGAAGAGAGACAAAGGATTGAAGAAGCTAAAAGCGCATCTGAACATCCTTAGCTACTCCTGCCTGAGGGGTTCACCAACCACCTGATGGGTTCCTGCTTCGGAACAGGTAAGCCTTTTGCGAACATTGCACTGTTGTCCCCTCTGCTGCAGTGCTCTTCCCTCGGGTCACAGCTCAAATCTGACCCCCTTAGAATGACTTTGATCAACCCCATATGTACAGTAGACCTCCAGGTACCACCACAGAGGGGTGTTTTGTTCTTCTAACAGTGCTGATCTCTCCCCAAAATTGTCTTGTTTATTTATGTGTTTACTAGTTTATTCTCCACTGCCTCCCACTAGAATGTAGCCTCTGCAGACTTCATCACTGTCTACCTTCTAGCCGACAACAGCTCCTAGCACACAGTATGTTCTCAATGACTATTTTGATGAATGAATCTCCAATTAAAGAGATGAGGACACAGAGCAATAAAGATAGATCTGAAAAGTGTAGTGCTTGGTGAAAAAAAAAAAAAACACACAAGAAACGGAACGAGATCTATCACAAAATTCCATTTACATAGGTTAGAAATTCAGGCACAGCAAGGCATTAATACAGTTTGCACAGCATAAAAAAGCACTAATACATTTTGCACAGTATTAAAATCATGGATGATGCTGAGGAAGGCAAGGTACGGAGGTGTCAGAATAAAAAGAACTACATACATACAACCGAGCGAAGAAAGAAGAAGGTACCACGGACCAATTTTCATCATAGCCATGAACTGAGATATAGGGGAAAAAAGAAGAGGGGAATTTAGGGGTACCTAATACCAGACCCATGCTGGAATATTATTTTTCATGAATAGATTTCACAGATAATATAACCAAAAATAGATCACATTTCTGTTTAATAAATCACATCGTCCCTGCTTTGGATTCAGCTCTTGTCTGTTGACATGCAGTTGTCAGATAAAGTGCCACCGTCCAGGGACGGTAAAGAAGAGAGATACGGAATGCTGGACAAGCGGGGCACTGAAGTCAAGATTCTGCTGCCCAGGGAAACCCCCCTCCTGACGGAGGGGCAGAATCACCTCCTGTGTGGTTACACCACGCTGATGTTCCCTCCTTGGCTCTGAGCCTTCAGAACTTCCTGAAAACTCCATTCTTTTATTAAACTATTTCAATTCATTTGCTTATAGGATCCCCAAACCCAGCATTTTAGGAGCACGAAACCGAAGTGTTGCCGCAGGGCCCTGTGGCACACATTGGGAAGCAGATGGCAGCCAACAATGAGGCGAGGTGGGATGGGCAAGTCAGACACGAGTCCCCACAAGCCTCAGCTGGCTGCGTAGTGTAAACACAAATAACCCTCGAGACTCAAAGAAGCTTCGAACCAGATGAAACTTCTGGCAGTCGAGGCAGATGCTCTGCCCCTCCTGGGTCATCCAGTCCTGGAGAAACTTGCATTCACACTGAGGAAGTGGCAGAGCCGGGTTCAGGACTCTGTTGCTCTGACTCCCTTTCCAGTGCTCGTTCCTAGGGACCAAGGTCCTCACCGTGTTTCCACACAGTCCAGCTGCTGATATGCAGGAGGAAGACCAGCTCATCAAGAGGTAAAACCAGGTTTGCCTCAGCCGTAGCTCCACACTGGAAGGTGTGGGCTGTACCTCTGGGATAGGTTCATTTTTCTCACTTGAAACCCTCTGGTTTTCTCACCAACTCCCTAAAATTCTGAACATCCAATATTTTTACTAGTAATAGACACTGGCTTATGTACAATGACTTCCAAAAGATATTTCTGGGCACTACACTTTTTTTCCCGACCATATTGATAAGTGGTAAATATATACACACATATCTATAAAAATGCACAGATATTCAAATGCCCACGTGTATAGACAATGCAATCAGGACTGTTTTGGGTTTTTTTTACAGTAACCACTGCCCCATACTCTCAACCATCCCTACTCTGATGCAGAAAGAAGAGGGGGGAAAATGTAAATTCTGCAAAGATAACTTACAGGTGACCCCTGGTAAATGACAGCCAAGCAAAACTTCAAGGAACTTGTTACTTAGAGCTTAAATTTCAAGCAAACATCTTCCTGCATTTCTAATGAAAAACGGATCTTTCCCCCTGCTTTTGAAGTGCTCTTTGGGAATTGTTTGAGTGTTCTTTGCAATCTTTTATACCCAGCCTAAGGACTCTGACAAACTCTCTCTTTCCCTTCAAAGGCTTGTTAACTATGTGATGAATACACCTGTCACTTCCAATTCCAACCTGACTTTCTGTTGTGATGGCTGTAGGATTTGGTATCTATGGCAACTTTTCAGTGGCTCAACATCGATTAAAAAAAGGATTGGCTTATCAGGGTTGCTTGGGTGATTGATGGAAATGATCAGGTGCTCAAAATAATCATGACAGATAAAGTCTCTTAATTAGCTAGTATTTGCAAGATTCAGAAATTTTAAATTTCATTCCCTTTTTTTGTTATTATTTCCATGCAAAAGTGACTGAAATGAAATTCTATGAACTAGTTCCAAGTTGATGGGGACTGTCTTGAGCAAGGAAACTTGAGTCAATCCACACATCTTATTTAGAAGCCAAATGGCACGCTCTGTCTAGTCTAGAAAATCCACTCCTTGATTTTTTTAATAGCTCAAGGTTGAAGACTAATTTGTGTTTTCTTGTTTTTGTTTTTTGTTTTTGAAAAGTCAGGTTCAGTACTAAGAAATTTTTAGTTTCTTCTGGTTTTAGGCTCAGAGCACGTGCAAATTAATTGTATAGCTTTTCACGCTAATGCTTCCTCACGTATGTAAAGCCAAAAAAGATGATACTGTGGCGGCGCCTGGGTGGCTCAGTCGTTAAGCGTCTGCCTTCAGCTCAGGGCGTGATCCTGGCGTTATGGGATCGAGCCCCACGTCAGGCTCTTCCGCTGAGAGCCTGCTTCTTCCTCTCCCACTCCCCTTGCTTGTGTTTCCTCTCTCACTGGCTGTGTCTCTCTCTGTCAAATAAATAAATAAAATCTTTAAAAAAAAAAAAAAAAAAGATGATACTGTGAAGAAGCATCATCTGGAGCCAGACCTTCCCACTGAGGTTTACATGCCTTATTTTTTCATAGAACACCTTAAATCAATGTCTTCCAAAGCCTAATGATAGGCCAATGACAGCACACAGGATCATTTTTTTTTTAAGATTTTATTTATTTATTTGACAGAGATAGAGACAGCCAGTGAGAGAGGGAACACAAGCAGGGGGAGTGGGAGAGGAAGAAGCAGGCTCACAGCAGAGGAGCCTGATGTGGGGCTCGATCCCATAACGCCAGGATCACGCCCTGAGCCGAAGGCAGACACCCAACCGTTGTGCCACCCAGGCGCCCCACACAGGATCATTTTAAGTAGCCCACAAGCTTTTTCAATAGCCAGATATTTATTTGAATCTGAAACCAAGCATTTTTTACCTAAAAAATACAATGGTGACAATTTCATATGCTTTAAGCTAATATTTTATTTTTTTATGTAACTATTTATTTCCCAAGGCCACCATAGCAAAATACTGCACACTGGTTGGCTTACAGCAATGAAGGTTTATTATCTCACAGTCGTCGATGCTAGAAATTCAAAATTGTGTCAGCAGGGCCATGCTCCCTCTGAAACCTGTAGGGAAGCTTTTGCTTCTCCCTAGCTTCTAGTATTTGCTGACAGTCCTTGGCATTCCTTGGCTTGCAGCTGCCTTTGTCATCACATGGTATTCTGGTGCCTCAGGCTTCCTATGGCCATCTTCTTACAAGGACACCAATCATAATGGATTAGAGGCCCAACTTACTCCAGTATGACCTCATCTTAACTAATTACATCTGCAATGACCCTATTTCCAAATAAGATCACATCCACAGTTACAGGGAGTTAGGTCTTTATCAGAGGATTTTGGAGAGACGCGATAACTAACACACTGAGTCCGTGATTTCAAAGACAAGATCGCTTAGGCGGAGGCTAAAAGAGGTACTTTGTTTTTTTTAGATTTATTTATTTTAGAGGGAGAGAGAGCATGAGCGGGAGAGCAGAGGGAGAGAGAATCTCAAGCAGACGCCACGCGGAGCCCGAAGCTGGACTTGATCTCAGGGAGGCAAGATCACAAACGGAGCCGAAACCGAGAGTCCGACACTTAATTGACTGAGGCACCCAGGAGCCCCTAAGATAGGTACTTAAGCTGAAGTTGATTTAAAGAAAACTAACAAGGATAGTATATGAATATGGTAAAAGTTGTAAGCCCTGTACACCAAATGACTGAAATTGGAGGGGGAGGTTGATTGTAAAACTGGCCACAAATTCTTCCCTCCCCTGTCCCCACATTCCTACACAGTGAGTCCTTGCAGAAAACTTCCATCAAGAGGTGGACTCTATTTCTCAACCCCTGGATTCTGGCCAGCCCCGGGGTTTGCTTTGGCTAATGGGACATTAACCAATATGTCATAAGCAGAGGCTTTAAAGTGCACGCTCACCGGGCATCCCCTCTTGTCCCGGCTACCATGTTGAAAGATGACAGACATGAAGTAGAACCAAGGCAACCAGTTGATGGTCAGCCAGCCCCTAAGCCGACACAGCTACTCGCTGCAGACACACGACCTGAGCCCCAGACCGGCTGGCCAATCTCCATGTCTAGGTCAGCAGAACCACCCACTGAGCCCAGCCCAAACTGTCAACATGCAGAACCACGAGCGGGGGAAAAGAAAAAAGGAGCTGTTTAAAACTACCACCTACACAAGCTCATTAATTTTCTGCTTCTTTTGACTAGGAATTACAGCAGTTTCCCAAGCTTTTCTGGGGACTTTTTTCATCAAAGTTGCTCTTTAGGGCCCCAGAAATACTGGCTCAGGGCTGAAGCAAACCCTTGGAAGAGGGTAGGAGGTCTGGACAAGAAAGGTATCTTGCAGTATTTTGCTTTGAAGTCCATTTACTTCCCTCCCCATCTCTGATTGACCTGCAAATTCAACCAAAAATAACCTGAGAGGCAGAGAGCAAGGAGCCAGGGCTCCACCGCTGTCCCATTTTGCTGCAGGGATCTTTCTGCTCAGCAGTTTCAGCAAGTCAAAGAAGAGATTTCCATAAACTGTAACAGCTGTCATTAGTGTCCAAACCGTGGGGCTGTATCATCATCCTTCCCAGAACCCACCGTGGATGGAACTCTGTGTTTGAGACTAACTCTCAGCAGCGTAATGGAAAGAGAATTAGACTTGAGATTGGGACTCCTGAAACTTTTCCCCCTAATTGGTTCTTTCACTGTGGCCAGAGTAATCATTCCAAAACACAAAGCTGATCACGCTAACCCCTGTTTCAAAATCTTCCACTGCTTTCCATTGCTTTTGGAGTAACCACCAGATTCCTCAGCGTGGCCTATATGGCTGTATTAGCTTGCAAGACCATAACAAAGTTTCATGGACTGAGTGACTTAAACGAGAGAAATTCATTTTCTCCCAGTCTGCAGCCACGGTCAAGAATAAGGTACTGACACAAGGCTGATTTCACCTTGGCTTGCAGACAGCGGACATCACCGTCTGTCCTCACGTGAGCCCTCCTCCGTGCACACACAGCCCTGCTGTCTCTCTTCCAGGACACCTGTCCTATTGGATGAGGGCCCCGCCTTTATGACTTCATTTAACCTTAGTTTATTTCCTTCAGGGACCTATCTCCAAATACAGTCACATTAGAGCTTCAAATAGGAATTTGGGGGAATACAATTCAGTCCTTCACAATGGCCTTGCTTGGCCTGTCCTCTGCTCACCTCTCCAGAGCCTTCGCAGACCACTAACTACTCCCTTACTTCTACCCTCCAGCTACTCTGATTTTCCCCCTTACTGAACTGTGCTGGTCTTGATTTTATTTTTATCCACAAGATGCCTGGCCCTCCTAAAGCATGTAAGCTCCAAGAGAGCAAGGAAGGGTTGTATCTGGTTTTGCTCACCAGTGTATCCCTAAACTCAATGCTTGGCATATAGTAAACACTCAATAAAAGTATGCAGAATGAATGAAAAGTTTAGTAAAAGGCTGAATTCAGACCTATGGTAGTCCCACAGGTCAACATGGCGTGGAGATATGGAAATAATTCTTATCCATGCATTCATGCAATAAACACCTGTTCAGCACCTACTGTGCGCTGGATCCTGAGAACACAAAAATCAATAAGATAGGTAGGTGTCAAACCAATCTCTTTGCAGGCTAAATTCTCTTACTGAACCATATTTCCTATTCTCATTATATTCAATCTCCAATCTACTTTGGCCTGGGTATAAACAGGCGCTGAAATTTTTCAAACTATGTGATACTTATCATTGCTATTTACATTCATTGCACATGTACCATTTGAAAATCTTAATGTTAGAAATAAAAATCATCCTACATCATTAAAAGTTGAAAAGCCAATTGTCATGCTTTCAGAGATGGAGCCTGATTACAGTCCCAGGAAAATGACTCTCAATAAACTCTTAATGGCTTTATGGGGAGCTGAAGAGAGAAAATACAGGTAGGGATTTTACGATATATAAATAACTGAAAGATGCACACTCATTTTAAAAATCATTCTCCAGGACTAATGTGACTATCAGATGAATCCCACATTTTTTAATAATGTCATAATATAAACTGAACTAAGAGGAGGTAGAAAAAGCATGCGTATCCTATACACACCAATGCTTCTAAAAGTCTGGCAAAACCTAATAAAGTTAATAAGGGCAGAATTTAGGAGATTTCACTGGCCTGAAAACTTGACTTTGTAAATCCCTTTAAGTCCAAAACTTGTAGCTACTATTTGATGTTTGTCTGAGATCTGCCAGACTTTCTGTTAGGAGCTTTCCACATATTATTCTAATCCTCCAATCACCATACACAATAGGAATCACCATTCCCATTTTACAGAAGGGAACACTGCAGATCAGAAAGCTTAAAACACAGGAAGCAGCAAAGCCAGGGCTCAGACTCCAGCCTGGTGAATCTCAGAACCCATGCTCTTTGCATTGTCCCATGCTGACGCAAAGCAGTCAAGAATAGGTTCTGGCTGACTCCCTTTGTGGAAAATCGGGGATATGAAAAAGGAAATTAAATGAATTAAAGTAGATTTTTGTCTCTATTTTGAGACTGGGAATGTGATTTTTAAATGCCTTCTAGACCTCAGGAGAGAGAAAGCAAAATTCTTCAGGCCCTTCATCCGTCTCTCTGAAACGACTCCATCTCTCCATGTGAGCATTCTTAGCTTAGACAGGGAACAGTACAAACAACCGCGAGCAAGACCAGACTCTTCCGGGAGGAGAGTTGGGGACCGTGCCCTCTCTGATGTGACGTCAGAAAGGGCGAGGAAACACTGTAATCTTTCCCCAGTCTGCAAAAGACCCTGGAATTTCCATCCTAGGAGTGTTATTCCTTTTGATTAAGCTGTTTCCCCCAGGAATCCTCTTTTTAAATGCTCAACATCACTAATCATCAGAGAAATGCAAATTAAAACCACAATGAGGTATCACTTTACACCTGTCAGAATGGCTAAACTCAAAAACGTAACAAATGTTGGTGAGGACGGAGAGAAAAGGGATCCCTTCTGTACTGTCAGTGGGAATGCAAACAGGGGCAGCCACTGGAGAAAACAGTATGGAGGTTCCCCCAAAATTAAAAATAGAATTACCAGATGATCCAGTAATTCCACTACTGTGTATTTACCCAAGAAAATGAAAACACTAATTTGAAAAGATCTGTGCACTCCTATGTTTATTGCAACATTGTTTACATTGTTTATTGTTTACAATAGTAGAGATATAGAAACAACCAAGTGTCCCAAAATAGATGAATAGATACAGAAGATGTGGTGTGTGGATGGATGGATGGATGGATGGATGGATGAACAGATAAACGGATAGGCAGATAGATAGATACAACAGAATAAGAAGAATGAAATCTTGCCATTTGCAATAACATGGATGGACCTAGAGGGTATAATGCTAAGTGAAATAAGCCACACAAAAGAAAAACAAATACCATATGATTTCACTCTTACGTGGAATTTAAGAAACAAAACAAACAATAAAAGAGATAAACAAAAAGACTTGTAATACAGAGAATAAACTGTTGGTTGCCAGAGGGAAGGTGGGTGGGGGAAACGGGTGAAATAGATGACGGGCATGGAGAGTATGCTTATCCTGATTGATGAGCACTGAGCAATGTACAGAATTGTTCAATCATTATATTGCACACCTAAAACTAACATAATACTGTTTATTAGGGTTCCTGAGTGGCTCAGTCAGTTAAGCATCTGCCTTCGGCTCAGGTCATGATCCCAGGGTTCTGGGATTGAGCCCCACATCAGGCTCCCTGCTCAGTGGGGAGCCTGCTTCTCCCTCTCCCTCTGCCTGCCACTCCCCCTGCTTGTGCTCTCTGTCAAATAAATAAAATGTTTTTTAAATACTGTTTATTAATTATAAATATGAATATTTATATGAATAATTATAAACATGATTTTTATTTAATCAATAATTTAAAATAAATGCTTAGGACCTTAGTAGGATAATTAGATCATTAATGCCCTGGCTCATTTTGTTTATTCGAGAGCAGTTAGCCAATCACCTACCAGCCTTCAAAAGAAGAGGACCAAGACAAGCAAGTCCAGTGTATGGAACTCCCTTACAAGGAGAGGGAGCAGAAGCAGGACTAGTCTTCTGTTCCTTACAGAGTTGTCAGGGACCAACCCTAGCTATGATGCAAGTAAATTGTCTCTATTTAGTCCCAGGAAAGGCTCTGTGGTTTGATGTTCCCACCTGTAAAATGGGGATAAAGACACTAACTACTTGGTAGGGTTGCTTTGAGGAGCAATGACTGAAAGAAGCACCAGTCACTGCTCTGAGCACTGAATACAGTGCTGAGAACCGTGCCTGGATCCAGCAAGCATTCAACACATGCAAGTGTTTGAACCTCACTCAACTGCAGTTTTGTCACTTTACAAATCAAGAATAGTGATGCCCTATATTGCAAGTGCCTGGCTTTCCTTGATTCACCCAACAAATATTTAATGAGTGCCTACCATGTGCCAGCCACAGGACTGTCATGGTGACTCTGTTGTACTTGGTTCTTACATTCAGTGAGCTTATACTTTAGAGGAAGAGACAAACTTTCCTGACAATTATCAACAGTGACAATCACTGGAAAAAGATTTCACTACAATCATTACGAGTGCTTTGAAGGAAAAGCACTGGACTGGTAGGATTTCAGGGAGGTCTGAAATTTCTAAGGAAGTGACATTCAAAGTGACTTCAGGATGAGCGGATTGGGCAGATGAGTTGGGGAAAGAGCAGTCCAGGCAGAGAGAGCATGGAGGGTGAAACACATTCAGGGGAAGCCCTGGGATAGCTCAAAGTCTTGTTGTTTCTGGGATCACGCATGTGTTGGCCTCTGTTGTGAATAGAGGCAACTGTGGCCAACTCATGGCGGGTAGACAGCCTTGGGTCACTCCCCGGCCACGCAGCAAGAGGCCACATGGTAGATGCAGCAGAAGTGAGCCAGCCAAATGTCTTCGGGAACATCTGTTCTCCGTGGCTTTCATCCAGCCCCTGCACACTCCTAAGGGAGTCCCGCCACCTCCAGAACAATCCCCCTCCACCTCCCTTCCCTTCTCCCCCTCTGACCCTCAGCTCTTTTCTATTCCTTCTTTGCGTTCTTCTCTCACCATAGTAAATAAATGTGAATAGCAAATTTTAAGGGTTTTCTTGTCAAATTGGCAGAAGTTTAAAAGACTAACAATATCAAATGTTGGAATGGATGCCAGGAAATGCAACATCATCATTCATTTAGGGAATGTGTAACTTAGCGATGCCTTTTTGAAAAACAATTTGGCAGCATCTATCAAAATTGTAAGTTCACATGCCTTTTAACTGAGTGATTCCACTTCTAGGAATCAAGCTTTAAAAAGATACTTGCCCATATGCACAAAAGCAGCATGTTAAAAGTTGTGTAGTGCTATCGATCGTGGATCATAGTGAAACACTGGAAATTTAAACGTTCATCAATTCAGGAGCAACTGAAGTAAATTATGGTCTATCTATATTTTGGACTACTACGATGCCAGTAAAGAAGGAATTAAACCCTAAATGAATTCCAAGACATGTTGTGACATGAGAGGAACAAATTGCAGAACAGTTAGAATACTGTGCACTTTTCAATTTTTTTTAAGAAACATGTATATATGGAGGTATATAAGCATGGAAATGCATAGAAGGAAACTGGACATTTGCATCACACTACCAGCAGCAGACATCGCCAGGAAAACAAGTGGTGATCACCTGGGAGCAAAAGAGAAGCAGTCATGGTCCCCCAGGAATATGACATCCTAGAGCAGTCAAATTCATAGAAACAGAAAGCAGAAGAGTGGTTGCCAGGGGCTGCAGGGAGGAGGGAATGAGGAGGGAATGTTTAATGGGTAGAGTTTCTGCTGAGGAAGATGAAAAAGTTCTGGAGATGGATGATGGTGATGGTCGCAGAACAATGAGAATGTTATAGAACTGTACACTTAAAAATGGTTAAAATGGTAAATTTCTAATTACGTATATTTTACCACACTATCTGGGACATCTGAGGTCAAGGGAAGACCATTGTTCATAGTAATGACACTTAATGCCAGGGGTCACCAAGGGAACAGCATAGAGACCTCCCACCCATCAGATTCCATAATCGGAATGTTAACAAGATATTTACAGGCTGAGCTTAAGTCCAAACTCCCAACTTCAAGACCCTTTGAAATGGTCTCCTTAAACAATCCAACCTTCTAAATGCCCTATGTCAAATGGTGTGAATTGAGGGACAGACTCATAACTGTCATTTAAGAAAAGAAACAAAAAATAAAGGAAAGAAAGGTCACAGTGATTTCGCTCCGTTCTGAAGTGCTCTAGCTTGGATCTGATAGTTCAGTGAGTGCTCCAGCCCTTAATAGCATGTATTTGCATTTATAGTGCGCTGAGCAGTGGCTGGTTTTCTCTCTGAGCTGGCTTCTTGGAGACAAAACCCCTAATGCCATCAAGTCATGAGGCATAACTAAGACTAGAATTAAACTACCTTGTCCCCAAACACGTCACGTTTGGCATCTGCACATCATTACTTGGAGCCCATTGAACAAAGCAGAGGGACAACATTGATTACATTGAGCCAGACCACTTTGCACAGGAACGAAATAAACACAAACAAACCCAAATCTCGTAACATTTCACTGCTCTTCTACAGGCATCTGTCAGAATAAAGGAGAGATGTTTATGCTGGGGCAGGAAGTCCAGGTCAAAGGCGAAGGGAGAAAGGCTCCAGTACTTAAGAAGCACCCAGGGCAGGAAGGCAAATGTCATTGATAGAAAGTCCATCATTGCCACAGGTAACCAAATATTCTCAGCCTTTGATTTTTACAGGCGGGTGATTTATGAATCATGACAAAACAGAAGGGACATAGCTGGAGCTAATGCCCATTTAGATGAGGGGATAAAACCCTGGTGTTTACTCTGAGCACTGTTAATATCTCAAATGAATACTAACCCGAGATGTTTATCGAAAACGAGAATGATGCCATTTTCCACTGTATCTCATGTCATCTGAATGACCTTGCACTTGAGCCCTGCAACTTGCAAGGCAGGAATTTATTTAGTCTCCAGGAAGTTGTGAAAGCCTAAATTAGCAAATTCAAGCTACCCGACCACCCCATTAAAAATATAGAACGCAACAGTGACGGAAGAAGCAAAAACCAACATTTGGCAGGAAAAGGGGGGCACAGGCTAAACGTCGTCCAGAGCCTGATATTGCTTTCCCAATATGAAAGAGCACAAGGAAAACTGCATTTTCTAATGAAAACACAGGCTGATTTTAACTAGAAGGCTGACCCCCTCCCCACCAGCCCAAAACTGGTTGAGGAAGTGTGGATGAGTCCTAGTACTTGGAGTTGGAGGGGCCTGAGTGTGTCACCTTCCTTACTCCCACTTACTACAAGAATGCCCTTCACAGCCCTGCCGGGCCTCAAAGCTCACTCCCTCACATCCTGGGCCCTTCTCCCAAGAGCTGGGATGAAATCCTCTCCTTGGGGCTTGCCTCCACTACTGTTAGTCCTGCACACTGCCGTGAACCCACACCAGTCCTCCCCCTCCTCGTTGTTCCTGCTCTCCAGAATGGCTCTCACTTCCATTGGCCTCAAGAGCTCCTCCAAGTAAAATATCATCAGGTCCTTGAGTGAAGTGACTTTTCCAAGCACTAGACCTCTGCCCCTGATATCCTGGTCAACATTTCCACCCTTTTTTGGCCCAAGAGTTTCTTTGAAGCAAGAACTTGACAAAGCAAGTGGCTCCCACACCCCCATGAATACCACTCCACACTGTTAATGATCAATGACACTTGGTGTGTCGGAAAGCAAAGCGCCTGCCTACTGTAGACTTTGAAGAGAAAGGCTGAAGCAGACAGGGAGAGAATAATTATTGGGCCAGAAAAGAGAAGCAGGGAGAAGAAACACACAAAAAAAGAAGAGGGAGGAATGAGAAGAAATATCTTAGCCTCAATCACAATTTTACCCAAGGTGGATATCATGGACAAGTGTGCACACACACACGCGCACACACACACTCTCATTAGGTAGCCCCGACAAGCAGCCAAATAGCTCAAATCACCACCTGATGTCTTCCTTCTGACCATTAATGGATCCCGCGTTTTCTCCATTTTAACAGCTTAATCACTTAGCCATCATCTTCTCTCCATATGGACTTATAGACGGTGTTTGGTTAGAGAGCTTCAGTCTCTTTACAAGCAGTGCAATAAAGATAAGTGGAAATATCAAAATTCTCAGTGAACTAAAACCTCAGTCTGCAGAAATTCCTCACATCTAATACTTTCTAATGGTGACCGGGAGCCAGATGGAATAACCTAATAAAAGTTAAAACCAGGGGCAGGCAGCGCTATAATGCATATGGTCAAGTGAGCTGTGCCGATATGGAAATTTCCTTTGCAGAACTGAATAGGTTCTGTAGGCATTTTCCAGACTTCAATCCCTCCAGTTGATTTTTCTTTGCTAAATCTCCATCATCATGCCCCGCCCTAACCGCAAATCTGCCCTCCAGCCATCAAATCAGGTAATTTTGTCAAGTCTTTGGTTTTAAGGTTATTAGGAAAAAGTAAAGCCTTCTTCTGAGAGCAAATGTCAAATTCAATTCAATCAGTTGTTTACCTTTTGTCTAATATAATTAAAAAGGGAGCCATTTTTCCTTTGCATGCTGGTAAATCCTGTAAATATCATATCATTTCAACCGCTTTTCTTACATTTTGTTATATGGCACCAAGGAGCACACTGCCTGCTCCTCAAGTGAGTGGAAATGCAGAGAATGAAAGAGGATGTATTGGGATGGGTAGCAGGAAGAAGTGAGATACTGATTACTCAGTCATTTGTCTATGGTCAGACCACCCTAAATGTGCCCAATCTCACCTGATCTCAGATTATTCAGTCATCTCCTCTGGTATGAAAAAATTTTTGAACATGTCTCAGTTGTAGGTCAACTTTACAAAGTGCGTTCATGCAATGACCTTGAGTCTCATGACACACTTCAGGGCAAGCAGGGAAGTGGTTAGCACCCCTATTTCACACACTAGAAAACGGAGGATCAGAGAAGTCAAAGAATTTATCCCATGTCATGGTGACTTACAGACCCAAACACAGAGTCCAGGCTGTATGTGGGTCCCATCTGTCACTCTTTCAAAAGTTATGAGAAGATCTGCCTGGCTCTGGCTTTATTGCAAAATTGCATATTCTGGGCAATTACAGGAACCCCGGCGATGCAAACTCTCCAGGCTGTGCCCCTCTACCACCTTCGGATCCCTTCCCTGCCCATTATTAACACCAACACCATCAATACCTATTAAAGGTTTCTGATGATGCCCCCCCCACCTCTTCAGCCAGCCCTCATATGGGCTAGTAACCTGATAAATCAGTTCCCACTAAAGCATTCTCAGTGGAGTCCAAGATTGCCAAGGTCCACAATTAGTTAATGGAGGCACCAGCATTTGAACCCAAAATGGTATAATTCCAGGCCTTGTCATAGGCATAGCAAAGTAAACATTCCCAGAAATACCTGAGGACACCACTTGCAATGTTCCATTCTCTATACAGAAACTCTCTTTCTGCCCATATCCTTCCAAAATATGCATCTAAGGGAAATTAAACTTCATCCAATACTTAGAGCTATACCCTCACCAGAACAGAAAGAGTATTCCAGATGACTCTATGAAAGCTTTTGATTAGGTTAACATTTTGGTAAGTACAGATACATGTCAAGTCCTGGGGCATGGCTATAACTTGATGATGATGATGATGGTGATGCCAACTGACACTTACTCCATGTCACACTCTATGGGAATTCTCTTAATAACATTATCTTATCTACTCCTCATGAACTCCAGGAGATACATAATGATTCCCATTGCAGGTGAGAAGACCAGGGCCTATAATGATTAACAAATTTGTCCACAGTTTCAGAGGGGGTCCAGCCAGGATTCAACTTCTCTCTGGCTGGTTAAAAGTCTTGGACTGCACTATTATCATGAAAATGGGCCTAGGCAAGGAGAAAAACTCAAATGTTTGAGACTGGTTGGAATAAAACACAGCTATGCGAGTACTTATTTCAAACCCCAAGCCTACACAGTGATGCTAGATCCTGGCAAACAAACAGACACTGAAAACAAGCTCCTTTTCAAAGCAGTTTCTGTTCTGGGGCCAATTCTAAATACCATTTAACCAGACTTTTTCTGTGTATTTTTGGAACTTTCTCAGGCATAACAGGAATGAAAACACTCATCCACTGGAGGGGGAAATGGAGATGAAGTGTGGAAGAAATGCTTAACAAGCAGTGCGGGCATGGGGGTGGGGAAGAGAGTAGGGGAGTTGGCCCCCTCCTCCCATTTTATGCGGAGTGGAGCTCACCCAATCTGACTTAGCCATTTCCCTAGGCTCCTTCTCTAGCTTTCTATCCAAATCTTTCTTAATCCCTCTCTTTCTGCATGTCTCATCTTTCTACTCCATTCTTTCCCCTTGATCACTGTAACCAATTTATTGGAAGGGACACAGATAGGCGGTCCCAGGGCAGGGAGAATAGAAGGTACAAGATCAGGTTACAGCACATCTCAGGTCCTTTGCTCCTCCCAGCCAAAGTCTACACTCATCAAATAATAAGACGATGGGAGGGGACAGAAAGTCCACTGGCCTAGGAATTCACAGCTCTGGGTTCTAATCCTGCCCAGCTAGGTGTGTAACCTTGAGTCTCTATGCCTGGATCGTAAAATGGGAGAAAATGGAATCATCTTTCAAGTTCCTTCTCAGTTATGAACTCCTAGAATTTCTGTAGCTGGAAAAAGCATTACAAAATCCTTAATATTACAAAATAATAATGTTACAAAATAATAGTATTACAAAATAATAATCATAATAGAATTACAAAATAATTGGCTCATTCTCTGATGAAACAACTCCTGGGTGAGACCCAAAGACAGTTAGCTACTCTCTTCCAAATGAATTAGTGATCCAGTACTCATTTCATTTGATCATTAGACAATCAGGCTAAATAATGTAGGTCTCCAAAGTGGATATTTTTCTCATGATAACCCACTTAAACAAATGAATCCGATAATTGCCCAACTTCTGCTTTGAGCGGCAAGGACACACCTAATTATTTCCTAATTTCAGAAGGGTTCCCAAGCAACAAGTGTGAATAATCTTTTCCATTCAGTATGCTTTGGCTTTACGTTATTTCCACACTAATGTTGATTTTGTCAGGCTTCTCAGGCAAAGAGAAGCATAAAGACAAATAAGAATAAAGTTTAAGCGGGAGACATTTATTTTCTTTCCAATCCATCTTCAAGGTGAACACTTCACGGAAGGACAGGTCCTCTTGATTTTAGGAGCTTATCAACAGCCCTGGGGCAAAGTTACAATCTGCTAACAAAGAACTATTGTAATCAAAGGAATCTAACAGAAAGGTTTCTATTGCTGCTTGCCTGGGAAAGAAAGTTTTTCTTTCCCTAACTAGTTATTAAAGTACTTATGTTTAAATCAAGGATATTTCAGTGACATCAGAATACGGACCAACCCTAAGCCTTTGTAAAAACTTAAATTACTGCTTGAAAACGTTGTTAACTTTCAATTTTCTTCTATTTTCCATTTTTTTTAAATACCTTGCTACATTTTCTCAGTGGCTTGTCTTGATTCAGTTAGCCAAAGGAGACTCCCCCCCCCCCACTTTTTTTTTAAAAGAAAGAACATAGGAACAATGATATTCTTTGAACTTAGTTGAAGGTAGCTATTTAGAATTTGCCAAATTAGATGGACTGAGCATTTCAGTTCTATTGAGTGCACTCATCTGATAAGTCTTTGATGCATATCTCTATCGGCTTGTGGTAAGAGAAAAATTAAAGGCAGGTGGGGAAAGCAAAGCCGCGCGCCTAAAAGGCAAATCTAGAACATGTTATAACATTGTTATTATTGGCTGGGGTCAAGGCTCTGCATCTTTCCTCTGCATCAGGAGCTGGGGTTTGCTTGGCGACACAGGGCGGGGGGGGGGGGGCTTATTGGATTCATACTGGCTGACAGTGGAGGAAAAAGGGCTGGAACTGCTACAAGGCAGGAAAAGAGTGTATCCTGGTGGCTGGAAAGAAAAGCAAGGGGGTGTGGCTCAGGACTTCCAAAGGTGGTGACTTTTTGGTTTATCAGTACGTTCTAACACCGCTCACCTCCAGTCAAAGTCGTTACTATTGGTGGTTAAAATAACATCCGACTTCAGTAGTCAGATTCTTTTGCTACTATTTGGGAGAGATTCATAAACTTGGACTCTAAGACTAGAAGGTGAGTTTAGAAATTCCAAATGTGGGGTGCCTGGGTGGCTCAGTCGGTTAAGGGTCTGTCTTCAGCTCAGATCATGATCCCAGGGTCCTGGGATCGAGCCCCATGTCGGTTCCCTGCTCAGTGGGGAGCCTGCTTCTCCCTCTCCCCCCTGCTCATGCTCTCTCTCAGATAAATTAAAAAAAAAAAACTCTTAAAAAAGAAAAAAAGAAATTCCAGATGTGTTAAACATCAGAAGTTTGTCCCAAAAGGGCAACTCCTTGCTCTGTCCTTGTGTTTGCTCCCTTCCGTCTCATCCTTTCCTGGAAATGACGGCTGGAGAAAAGGGAGGGGAGGCCAGTTTGGAGAGCCAGTGTCCTTCCTCCTCTGGGTCACCAAATGCCAAGAGGGATCAGCAGCAGCTACACTGGCCACCTGGAATTTTCCATCCTCTGTATACAAAATCCCCTTCGTTTTACTCTTTGAATTTATCCATTTCCTCGTCAGCAGGTTTTACCACTCAAAGAAAACATAGTAAGAGCTCAAACAAACTCAGTTCACTCCCTGAGATTCAAACACGCCTGAGTCTCCCGGAAAGAAAGGTTTGCCTTCTCTGCCAAAGCCAAGGTACAGTACTTTCACACAGCAAAAGGGTAAGGGGAATTTTTTCTCATCCCTCATGCCACTATTTGTGAACAGGCTTTGGTAGGCACCTGCAGACAAAACAAGTCAGAGAGTGCGTGTCAGAACCCTGAGTGATGTACTAAAAAACCCCACTGGCTTTCTGGAAGCAACTACCTTTTGTGTGCTGAGTCCTTCTCATTAAACCATTTCTAGCAGGCATTAGCCAACCCCCCGGAGTGCTGGAGGCCACCCAGGGGATGTTCTGTTGGGAACAGTCCAGGACAGAGTCATGGTAGGTGTGTAGATGGGACACTTGGCTGTGAGCAACATGATATCCCCGAGTACCCTCGAATGCCCAGGAACTTGACGCTGAGTGATCTCTACGGTGTGAATGCCAAACTGAGACCCACCCCAGGGAATCCCAGACACAGCACAGTAGCTCCCTCCTGCTCCGTCCACCCATTACACATGACTTCGGCTGCCACTCAGGGCACTAAGAAGCCAGAGAAGTTCACATGGGATAAAGATGAGAAGAAGCTGCATGTGCACATCTCTTCTCAGAAGGAACTCTGCCTCCCCCCCCCGCCCCCCGGCACACGCAACCCTTAGGATCCAAGCTCCATTCTCATGACACCTCCCATTTCCTGCCCTTTTCTTCTCCTCCCAACTAACAACCATACTAATAAAGGCTAACCTTCATTGAATGCTTACCTCGTACAAGGGGCTTAATTCAATTAACCCTGTTGTGATCCTCATTTTAATGATGAAGAAATTGAGACTGGAGAATTAGCAACCTGCCCAAGATCACAAAGCTAGAAATAAGGATTTGAAGGTAGGCTTTGAACTGCCCGAATTTAGGCCTTTAAACCATTACGTTATCCTTCCTCTGTTATGGGGATATTGATCACATCAAGTTGACCTTGATATTCATCTGAAGTCGGAGTAAAAATGAGGGAAGAAAGGGGAGCGTGCACCACAATACTAAGGATGGTTCTCTCTGGCTAGAGACTTTGAGGACATATAGTAACAGAGAAGTCCCTGCAAGCATTACATACCTTCCCTTAGTGCAGGACTTCTGGATGGGTGGTCCCTGCAGACCATCAACATCAAAATCATCTGGGATCCTTGCTTCCTGGGCCCCTCTCACAACCTGCTCAGCCAGATTGCTGAGGCTCGGACCCAAGCACCAGCAGGTCAGTAAGCTCCCCAGGTGATTTTCATATACACTAGTATCTGAGAACTGCACACTCAGAGAACCACATAACTCCCCTCGAATGATCTATGGAACAATATCTGTGGGCACTAGCTTTTGGGCAGGAGGAGATGGTTAAGGGAGAGATTGAGAAGGTATTTTTCCACGTCGGTCCAATGACACAAAGATATATTGGCAACAAACACATTTCAAGTAGAATTCATCATCTGTTCCCTAACAAAACATTTTTAGGAAAAGAAACAACACATACACACCCCAAAAAATGGAAAGTTAGGGTGACAGCCAGTTGTTAACTACAAGGCTAATTTGGTTCGTTTTGGTTTTCGTTAGTTTTGTTTTGTTTTGCTTTGTGCATTTTGTTTTGGTTTTTTCCCCTTGAAAGTTTTTTAAGTTTTAGCCTACAGGGCCCACATTCCTTAAAATATCCCTACCCTGCAAATCTGAGGAAATCTGGAGCTGGTGGTCCCACTGGAATGCTGCCAGGGTTCATCCCAGGGAGCTGCCGGCAAGCTTTCCACACCTAATGGGAGATGGGTTGGGGGGGGCGGTCAGTGCCACGACAACTAGTGAATAACCAGGTACGATCAGTCTCCTGGGGAAGGGACTGTATTTTAGAAATATTGTCACAGGAACACAGAATTTCAGACCTGGAAAGAATTTTAAGGATTATCCAGTGGACTCCTCAGCTGTTACAGGCTAGAGACATGAGGAGACCTGCCAGCATTAAGAGCACGGATTGGGGCTTCCTCCTCTGGGTTCAGGTTCTGGAAAGATCCCACCAGTGTTTCCTGAAGGTCATTTATTAGTATACTCCTTCACAGTTTTATTTCCTTTCTGCCTCACCTTTCCATCTGTGCTATTAACAGTTCTCTCTAAATCAACTCATGCTTTCACTCAAATTTATTCAAGAAGCAAACTTTGAGTCAGTGATGTAAATGAAAGATCACATCAGGCGCTAGAAATAAGAACCCAACTGTCCCCGTCTGACCTCCCTGAAACTCAGGGACCAGGAGGATTTAGATAAGGAGGGACACTCTTGCTAAATGTTAGCTAGATATATCACCTGCCTGGGGCTCTAAGCCTGGGGCCTGCTGTCTCTGTCAGAAGAGTAGATCGGCAGGTGTCAGAGAGCTCTCAGAGCCAAACTACTGGTCAACAGAGACTCATCTTGTTCATCTGCGGATTAAAAGGAGAACTGAAAAGGGAGTATAATTTAAAATGTAATTTTAAATCCACCCTACCTACCACTGTCTCTGGTCCATCAGTGGCACCCGTTCTTTGGGTAAGGATGCTGGCCTTAGTGAAGGCCATGCTCCATGCCCCGCTGCCCCAGGCCATGTCTTGGGCATTTATCCCCCTTGGCTGTGTCTGTGCTGCGCAGAGACACAAGACCCTGTCACACAATGGAATTGGCACCAGTCACCTCTTTCCTGCCAGAAGCATGACTAGAGAGGCAGTTTGCTCTTTTCCTTTCTTTCCCCGATGGTGGCGATCATGTTCCAAAGCAATGAAATGTACACAGGGGAGAGGTCTTAAATGATAGCTCTGCTCAAACATCTGACATGTCTCCTGCTACTTATAAAACAAAGTACAGATCCCTTAGTCCAGCATGGAAGGCCTCTGCTGCATGATCCCAACATAATTTTCTGAATCAAAGTCCTTCAGAGCTAGAAAGGGGTGAGGACCCTTGCATTCCAGTGGAGTCTCTAGCCAAGCCCTCAGCCCTTCAGAATCGACCAGAGATCATGGTTCTCAGCCTCGCTGCCCGCTGGAATCACCTGGACGCACTCTAAACATGCCCAGCTGCACCCAGGACCCACTGAATTTGAATCTCTGGGGGTGGAACCAAGACATCACTAGTTTTAAAGTTCCCTGAGGGATTCTAATGTGGGGCGAAGAGAACCACCACCTCATACCTACGGAAACATGATCTCCGGGGCTGGGATCCAGAAATCTGTATTTTAAATAAACATTCAGGAGATTGTAATGTGAAACCAACTTTGAGAACGGGACCAGTCCAACTTTCATAGTCTATAGATTAAGACACAGAAGCCCCCAGTTGCTAAATCACAGAGCCTGCCTCAAAAACTAGCTAGCGGCAGGACTGAAAGCAGAATCCACATCCAGAGTCACCGTCCAGGGCTCTTGCCACAAGGCACTGCTGCTAACCTTTTCTCTGACTTTCATATATACCTTCTTCTCCAGCCCACCCATCTGTCCCCTGACCCCTACAGACACTCTGGCTTTTGTCACATTGGCACCACTGCCCCCACCTGGAATAGCCATGTCACTCCTTCCAGTTTAAGTCCTGGCTTGGCTTAAGGCTCTTCCCACATCCTGCATCGGCTTTCTTAGCCGCCACTCCAGCACATGCCGCCTCTCCCTTCTCTCCACCCTGTAGCATTGACGGTCACAGCTTAGCCTTGAGTTATTCTGTAATAACACAGGATAGAAATTCCCAGAGGGCAGAAACCATGGCTTAGGTTCTTCTCATATCCGCCCAGTGCACTCAGAATAAGCACTCAAGAAAAGCTCTTCCATACCAAGACAGCAAGCCTCAAGACGCACTCAAGTATACCTTGTTGAAAATCACCTTTTGGGACCCTTTCAAAAATCTCTCGCGAAAGGGGAAAAAAATTTACTTTCTGTGTTTCTCTTTTTTTATTATTATTATTTCATTTTTTTAAACGGCCTTGAGATTTGTGTCACTTGCAATCAAGTGGCAGTGAACTTGATGCCAGAGGACCTAACTTTTCAAGACCAGTGTGACATATGCATAGACATTAGGCATGTCTTCTTTTGTGTGCGGTCTTTCAGCAAATGTCAATGGCTTTTCAGAATAACAGACAATCCTGGGCTGTTGTAGCACCTGCACGAGGACTGCTAGAAACCACTCAGCCTTAGAAATAAGCGGAAAAATCCCCCTAATGCCACAGGGAATCGAGGGAAATACAAATATGGCAGTCCTCATCATTCACCTCTTCATCACTTGGTTCAATTGACATCTTCACATCAAAAAGCACAAAGCCTCCAAACCCGAGTTGAGCTTTAAGGTTCCTCATTAAGAAAACTCTGGTTTCTAACTGGTTTTATTAGAGCTTTACTAAGTTGTATGGATTTTGTGTGTGTGTGCAAATAAGTGACGAAGTGACGAATGAATTACCTTATTCATGGTCAACACGGAGGATTTCATACAGGTAGAAATGTAACTTGGAGCCTCTGCTTTGGAAAATAGTCTAGCAATTCCTTCAAGGTTAACCATAGTTACCATATGATCCAGCAATTCCCCTTGGAGGTATACACCCAAGAGAAATGAACACATACACCGACACAAAAACTTAGACATAAAGACTCATAGCAGCATTGTTCCTAACAGCCAAAGTGGAACTGACCCAAGTATCCATCAGCGAATCAATAAATACAATGTGGCATATCCATATAGTAAACATTATTCAGCCATATAAAGGAATGAAGTACTGATACATGCAACAACGTGGGCAAACCTGGAATACATTTTGCTGAGTGATAGAAGCCAGTCACAAAAGACTACGCAATGCATGAGTCCATTCATATGAGAGAGGCAAACCTAGAGAGACAGAAAGTAGGCTGGTTGCCTGGCAGGAGAGAGGGGCTAGGGAGAAATAGGGAGTGACTTCTAATTGGTACAGGGTTTCTGTTTCAAGAGACAAAAATGGTCTATAGTTGAAGGCAGTGATAATTGCACATCTGAATAAACAAACAAAAAAAAACCATTGAATTGTATACTTCAAGTGGGTAAATTGCAGGGTATGTGAGTTATATCTTAATAAAGCTGTTACATTAAAAACAAGTTGAAAAATAATGTTGAGAGTTCCAATCCCTCTGTAGACCTCTTACTAGCTGTGTAATCTGAAGCAACTCATTTAACCTCTCTAAACCTCAGGGTCCTCATCTGTAAAATGGACCCACATTATTGTAAAAATAAAATCACATAATCCATATGGAGGGTGTGAGCTTACAGTAAGCCCTCAGTAAATGTTAGCTACGTTTGCTATTATTTCCTAAGTGCTGTAAGAGACCATTAACCTTGGGGTCCTCCTGCACGAACCCCAACTGAACTCCGCATGAGCAGCAGAAGTGACATCAGAAAAGGGACTCAGAAATAAGAGGAAATCTTCCCTAGAATCATACTCTCCCTCTGTATGTCAGATAGATCCCACTGTCTCCTTGTCCGATCCCACCACCCATGTGGAAAAGGACTTGAAAGACCTCTCCCCCCACCCCCACCCCCACCCCCACCTAATGTCTCCCCAGGGGACTGCCTCTTCAGTTGCTTCTAAAACTTGCCTTGGAAGAACTAACCAAGAGAAGGAAAGTGTGTTCAGTTACAGCAACGGGTGGAAGGCAATGAACGAAGGCTTACCTGCCGGGCACACCTCACACATCTTCACAGGCTTAGAAAAATTCCATTCCAAAGGGCACTGAAGCTATGACTACCTGGAGCAGGCAGCCAGTGAGAAATTCTGCTCTGGGATTCAGCTCAGCCAGCTTTCATTACTGGTGAAAAATATCACCACGTAATTCAACCCAGCTCAAGCTTTACCTCCTCTCTGAAGATGTTCTGGCCATCCCTGTCCCCAGTGATTATTCCCACCATTGAATTCCTGTAGGATTAATGTGATAACCTATAAAATCACCTAGGACCGAGGCTGGCACATTAGTGACTGTTCAAAAACCATCTCCCAGCCATCACTGGTGCTGGTCCTGTGGATCCCAGCAAACTCCACCCCGTGTTGTCATTTATCTTGTGACATAGCCATGTTCCATCTCCCCAGCCCATCTGAGAGCCAGGGAGGATGAGGGACCCTATGGTATACGTCCCCACCTCAGCGTCCAGAGTTCCTCTGTAATGAGGTGGTCAATAAACATTTGTTTAAGATGATAATTCCCATCCCCTCTTTTCTTACAGAATAATGTCTGTGAATATGTGGGAGACAGTGGTACTGTAAATATTATTCGACAGAAAGGCCTACTTGGCCATTTAGACTTCCAATCAAAGCTGTACGAATAGATGGGAGGCTCGAGCTTTAAAACAGCAGGAGTAGAACAAAGCTGTACTTAATAAAGGGCAAGATGTACTCAAGGAAAGTTGATAGCTAACCTAGTTGACCCAGCCCTCCCCCAACCTGCATCCAGCTGCCATTACGAATCCGGAGCTGATTCTCTGGGTAGAGAGCATTATAGGAGGACAGCCAAAGACAGGTTATGGAGTCTGGAAGGAAGGGGTCTGCATCACAGTCCTACTTGGTTCCAGTTGGGTATGTTACAGAACAACCTTGACCCTCAATTACCTTGCCTGGTGCTTGTGGGATAATGACATTGACACCTTCGTGCTGTTATGAAGTGAAAGGCACACTCCATAGATGGCAATTAGAATTACTTCAATGCTTTAATCAGGAATTTGGGGAGGTGCCAGGATATCAGCATACACTGTACCTCACCCCCCCCCCAAATCCATCCTCAATCACTTAGCTGAGTTACTTTAGATAACTTATAACTTCCTTACCTGTAAAACGGGAATAATAAAGTCTACCATTTAGCACCTGTGACAAAGACCACTAGCTTTTCATCAAATATCCCAGTCCCTCTTCTTCCTGGGTACTCAGGTAGGCTACATTTGCCAGTCATCCTTGAAGTCAAGGATGTCCATGAGACTTCCTAACACGTGTCCACATACTGGCTTTTGATAAACATCAAACAAAATAAATACATATAAAACGGAGTCATAATAGCTCAATAACGGTTCATTTCTTTCCATTCATAGGTCTGTTACCCCCTGAAAATATACCAGTGAAACTTGTTTTTTTTCCCTTTGGAGTGAGTTTTCTAGGAATACTCAGAAGTACAGACTGGGACTAACCCTGTAAGCTTCTTAGATACAACATTCTGGGAGATTTCTAACCATTTACATCTTTATTATTATTTTTTTTTATTCGACAGAGATAGAGACAGCCAGCGAGAGAGGGAACACAAACAGGGGGAGTGGGAGAGGAAGAAGCAGGCTCATAGCAGAGGAGCCTGATGTGGGGCTCGATCCCAGAACGCCAGGATCACGCCCTGAGCCGAAGGCAGACGCTTAACTCCTTTGGCACCCAGGCGCCCCATCCATTTACATCTTTAAACTGCTCTGTGACCTGGGGGTCATGGTTGCCTTGAAGGCTGACTGGAAGCTAATAGAGGTGGAGGTCCTGGGACCTGGGACCCACCTAACTCGGTAGCTGGCAGACCCTTTCAGGTTTTCTAGAACAGATCAGACCTGCTGTAATTTACTAGGGGTTCTCTAATCACATAGAATACATTTTTTTCCTTATTGTGACCAGTTGGGGACAATTTCTTTTTCTTAAGTTTCCCAATGGAAATAATTTGTACATAGTTTATATAAAATCCCATACAGTTCAATAGCCGTACAGACAATCATTTAAAACTCACACTCTCAATCTTTCAGATCCTTATCAAAGTCTGGATATAACACTTTTAAAATGGAATCCTGGCCAGAGGCCGAAAGCGAAGCTCCATCCCACATGTGAACACATCCTACCCACACTGGGGCACGTGTGGAGATGGGGACGCCCATGGCATGAGGGGGGCTGGAGGAGGGGATCAGGCTGGAGGATGGAAGGACAGGGTTCACAGACAGATGAGAGAGAAGCCGGCGGTAAGGCCAGCAGCACGAACACAGAACAGGACCTCAGAAGGCAGGAAATTGCCATCATTTATTCCAGGCAGAAACAATGACACAGATTTGGACAAAAGCATTTAAAGTCAATGCTATTTAACGAGAAAATAATTTGAAATAGACTGACATTTCTGGAAGGTGGGGGCTACAGCCAAAAGTTCCTTTTGGACACAACTGAGAAGCGCCCGCGGGCCACGGCTCCTGTTCTGGGTACCCCGGGGCTGCCACAGGGGCCTGTGACCTGCAGCGGTCAGAGAAGTGAGTGGACCTGCTGAGTGGCCCTGGCCAGGTTGGCCTCCAGACACGTGGGCAGCAATCTGGAGTCATTTCTGACTGATACTCTTTCGGTCCAGCATTGATTTCCTGGGCAGGAGGCGGCACTGGGGAAAGGCGTTTATTTCAACAGTTCCATTGGGAGGCGCTGTCTGCTTCTCAGGCTCCATGTAATGATCTGAATTAAAGGGCACACTATTGCCAATGTTGCCAGTGATATCTTAACACTCAGCAATTGCCCAGTAGGCCTGCCCATTAATTGGGCTCTTCTGAGTGATATTCCCTTCTGAGGTAACGCCAGGGAGCAGCCTGGCAAACCAGGCACGCCTCCTCCTTTTGATCCTTCCTTCCTCTTTCCCACCGGAAATGCATCTCCTTTCCAGACAAAGTGCCTTTCATGTCCCTTCATGGCCGACCCCTCAACACAGCCAAGTGCGGAATCACAGCCCACGCTTCTGATGACTCACTTTGGGAAAGGAGGAATAAGAAGGCAGAACGAAAACCTGCATGGTCGGAGGAGAAGTATTTCCAACAGAAGAGTCTATTCTATGAATGCACAATCTCATTAGAACAGTGGAGCGATTCAGTATTGCGGTGAAGAAATGACAAGAAAGTGTTTTACTGATGAAGCAACCTGCCTTTGCGAGCTTTCTCCAGAGTGTCTGGGGCTTTTATTCTGCTTCTACGGCTCAGCCTTCCTGCCGGACATTTTCTTTCTCAGGTATCACGTGAGTGCGCATACGTGCGTCTCCGTGCACACGCAAGAGCGTGCTTGTAGTTTGCAGAACCGTAGCTCAACTGGGATATTTCAGTATCCTATCTTCCTGCACTGTGCAAACCAGGAGTTCATGTGACAGGGTTTCCATTTCAAGGTCAAATTATGTGGAGAGAATGAAAAAACAAAAAACCTGTGTATTTTTTTCAGGTGTTTATGAAATCCTGAAATTGTACAAACTGTTGTAGAGAAATGTGTTTTTGTGGACAGAACACAAAGACCCGGTAAGTAGAGGAAAACAACTTCAATTTAGAAAGCTCACCATGTCTAGACCTCTGCTGTAATTTATAATAATCTGAGTCACTCTCTGCGGTCCTTCAGTTTTGCAAAACTAAATCGGACTGAAAATATACATATAATTAATAAAATTTAATTCTTTACCCTTCCACTCCCTCAAAAAAATAAATTACCTGACCTTCAAAACATGTCTGCGTTTCACTTAGTTAAGGGTCGCTTTTGTGTTTTCTTTTGGTGGAAGACTGATGGTTTAGCCCAAGCTGTCACTCAAAGTCTCTGGGTTAAAAGGTCCCCATTTATTTACCTTGGGTGTTCATATTAACTAGTTAAATGGTTGAATAGCAGTCAATGACTGAGAAAAACAGATATCTGAGAAGTAAAACATTTGGTACTTGAAAAATTATAGAAGTTCTTTGGTGGAGTTTATTATTCACTAATTATTGACTAAGCATAAGAAGTTGTATATTTTCCTAGCTTTGAAAATAATAAATCATTCAGAGCTCCACACATCATTCTAAATAGCTGGTAGAAATTGCCCTGCAGACCTACCAAAAACAGTCAGGAAGCTTTTACTGTCCAACTACTGACATCCTAGAGATGTCAAAGTCTGACACCTTACCCGCCCTCCCCTCAAACACACACATGGCACAATAGTACAGCCATGATGGTGGTAAGTCATGGGGCCTCTGTGGATGCGGGAGGAGCTTCCTACACTTTCATGAGGCCAGAATCCAGTCTTTAAAAGCAAATTCACCAGCTGTTTTCCCAGCATGGGTTGACTTCCCAGCTTCCTCACATCTGTCAGTAATACCACCAGTCTCTCAAGCAAGAAATCCATCATCATCAGCCACTCTCTGGCCTTCAGCCCCTATACGCAACTGTGACCAAGCCTGTCATCCCCACTCAGAGACTCTCAGTGAACCTCTTCCCTTCCACGGGAAAGAATTTCTTAGGTCTCAGTAAGTACAAGGTAATGCTGTTGCCAGGTTATCTTGCCCAGCATCACCACGCTACCCCTAGCCTTCACCACCTCCCAACACACTTCCGTTCTGCCCTCAAGGACACAGGCAGTTGTAAAGGATTTGCTCTGGGGGCAAATGAAAGGGAACCTGGCCCTGCCGACACCTTGATTTTTTGCTTCTGACCTCCAGAACCGAGAGAATAAATTTCTGTTGTTTTAAGCCACCCAGTTGGTGTTACTTTGTCACCACAGCCACGAGGAGCCAATACAAGGGCAAGAGAGAATTATCCAGATAATTAACAGCCTGTCTAAAATAAGTAACTGAGGCCATAATTTGCTTGAAAGCCTAAATCATCTCGATATCTACCTTGGTTCTCTCCTTCACTTTGGATGTGTACAAGGATATGTAATAGCCCCCATGTAATTAATAATAATGACAATCACTATTTTTATCACTTTATCCACCATTTATTAGGTGCCCAGCTCCAGTCACATCCACAGATTATCCCATTGTGCTTCCTATCAGGCAGGCGTCATTAGCGACCCCATCTTTGGAAGATCTTAGCCTATAACAAAGGTAACCTAAAACTAAATTCAGTTTATTCCTCTAGACATCAATAGAGCCCTTCCCACCAGCAGTGCAGTGTCTCACCTCTACAACTTCTGCTTTTCTGTCCATTTATTCCTTACACCGGTACTGGGGGCTCCAGTAAGCCTCATGATCTGTGTTGGCAGGTGGAGTTTCTGCTCTTGCCTTTGGTCCCCACTGAGGCAACATGGGCCTCTCCTCCAGGAACAGCCCAGCCCCAGGATCACATGCTGTTTGGGGCTCTTCTTTCCTAACAAGAGTCCTGGTGCTCAGCACTTTTCTAGGGCCTCTCTCAAAAAAAGAAAAAAAAACCTATCAGAGGAGACATCTGATGAAGAAAGCCCACACCGTCCTTATTTGCTCCCTGGCCATTTCTGCAAATGGCACTGTTGTGGCAGGAAATTTCAAACAGATGCCCCTCGACCCTCAGTGCCCCCAAGGTGACTGATCGTGAGGTCAGCACGTGGACTCTTCATTTGGGCAGAGCCAAAGCCCGGCTCTTTTAATTGGGGGCGTCGTCTGTTACAGCTGCAACCCATTAGGGTCAAATGCTTCTCAAATAAAGCTTTCTTTTGCTATTGCTCTTGTTGCTCGTGCCCGTGCCTGGAGACTTGCAGGGGGAAATGCAAACTTAGTCCAAGTGTCCGGTAAGCCAACAAAATCTCTTTTATGAGTCGGTGACAATAGGAGATTGCGTTTATATCGAGGAAGAATGAGACATCCAGGGAACTTCCAGGAGGAAGCAGGGTAGCAATCTATGCTAATCCTAAGCGTGATCTTTAATGCCAGACTTCAAAACAAAGTTTCTCCCCCACTTTTCTTCCCAAATTTTACTGACAAAGTTACCAGAGAGCAAGAGCACCACAGTCTTTTTTTTTTTTTTCCTGTGCCAGTTTCTCCTTGGGTGAGGGAGACATCTTGGTGGGGAATAAGACAGACTTATCGTGAATCGGGCCTAGTTTATAACAAACATACCAGAACTGTACAACCAAACAAGTCTGCTACCTTCCAAGAATTTATGTTGGGACATGCAACACTCATTCCAGCAATGCCAGAACTTTCTTCAAAATATCTTGGCACTTCTCTTTGGAGAATGCCGTCAGAGTTGGTTCTGAACCAATCATGTGAAAAGCCATGACAGTGCCTCACATTCAAACACAGTTTTAGGGCCAAAAACAGCACTGTCCCCTTGGTCGTCCATTGTACCCACCCCACCGGTGGCTCTCAACCAGGGGTGATTTTTTCCCCCCAGGGAACCTTAGTCAATGTCTGGAGACATATTTGATTGTCACACTGGGGAGTAGGAGGCTACTGGCACCTTGTGGGGAGAGGCCAGGGGCGCCGCGAAACAGCCCGCAGTGCCCAGGACAGTTCCCCACAGCAAAGGATTATCCAGCCCAAAATGTCAATAGCGCCACGATTGAGAAACCCTGACGACGCTCCACAGCAGACTTCAGATGGCAAAGCCTCCCTTGGAAGATTCAGGTGTTAATCAATCCTGAGTCTTCTGACAGCAAATTTCACAGTTAAACAGCATTTTGAACAAAAGCACCATCATCAGAAAAAAAAGATTCGGTTTCCCCAAAGGAGAATTTTGAGGAAAACCACCCATTTGATCTCTCGGCTCACTCTCTTGGTTATCAAAAAAGTCACATGCGCTCAGGGATATCTTTCGGAGATGCTTCAATTACATTGTCTCCTGGGCTGGAGGTTTTCAGATGCCTTTCTTTTTGAAGCTGCTAAATCTTTTCTCAAAATGATATTGTAGTTATCAGGAATCTAATATAAAAAAAAAAAAAGTAGAGGTACTCTACTTGCAGAAAGGGTAGAAAGGGGGGGCTGGAAAATTCCCCGTGCAGAACCAGCCTTAGCCATCACCACCCCTCTCTCCACTCCCTCCCCCTAGGACTCTAAGAGTGTTACCTTGAAAACCAGTAGCTAAGCCGTGAAGAGGCAGAGCTGCATGGACCAGGAGACCTCACATGCTCATGTTCCTATGCCAATCCAACCACATGTTCTGACCCTTTGGCCCCCAAATAAATTCCCTTGGAAATATTCCTGTCGTGTCAGTGTATGTAACTAGGTTCTGAAGAGCAGCAGCAGTGACTGTCCTTCCTTAATGATTTCTATGATAACTAATTTGAAAATCACTTACGTGAGTAATACAGAAGTATAGTTTATAAGCAATAGAAGTAACCACAAAGCAGGTGATTTTATTTTTAAAAAATCTATCATTTCAGCATGTCTTAGGCACTTCTCTGGCCTCCTGACACCCATGTTCAGTGTGCAGGAAATAATGCCTTGCTTATAAAGCAAAAATTAGAAACTTTTATTCTAATTTGCCATTTGGAGTCTAGGAAATATGATGGCTTCAGGCCAAGATTGCATTCTACACTCCTAATTGTACGGGATGCTCATCTTTCTTCCAAATAGTCAAAAGCTGCATCAGCTGAAATGATCCATCTAAAATTGTAAAAAAAAGTGTTTGGATTTAAACTCCAAAACATCAGTAAAGCAATGCAAATACACTAAATACACTAGAGGCTATCTGAACTGAGAACCATCCAGCTGGGAAGTTCTCAAACATGCTACTTTCTACCAAGACAAAATGCCCCAATTCTGCCCATGGCAGCCAGCCCCCAAGATAGCTCCCAATGACCCCCACCTCCGGGTACTCATACTCTTGTGTCGTCCCCTCCGACACTGTACCAGGGCTGAGTCTGTATGACCAATAACATAGAGCAGAAGTGACAATCTGTCACTTCGGAGGAAGCTGGCTCCCATGTTGTGGGCTGCCTTATGGAGAAGCCCACATGGCAAGGGACTGAGGGAGGTCTCCAGCCAACAGCCAGTGAGGAAATGAGGATCTCAGTTTAGGAGCCTGCAAAGAACTGAGGCCTGCCAAGAACCATGTGAATGAGCTTGAAGAAGACCCTTCAGCTGAGCCAAAACCATACAAGCAAGCCACTTCTGGATTCCTAACCCTCAGAAACTTTGTGAGATAATAAATGTTTGTTATCTTAAGCTGCTAAGTTCTGGGTTTGTTTGCTATGCAGCAATAGATAGCCTTAACCATATCCTCAGCCCAAGAGGCACCAATCACAAAGACTGGGGTTCATAAGACATCTAAAGGCGAGGTCAAAGGCATGAAAAGGTTTGGGGAACTCCAACGCTGAGCATAAATCAGAGGGTAAAAGTCTAGCTGAGATTCCAGTTTTCATCACAGAAAGGAATGAAGAGGACAGTAGGAGAAAGCCACTGTGAGTTTCTAGAATCAGCTTGGTACTTTTATCTTCTATTTCCATGAAGCGGTCAATGCATAACACAAAAAGGGCCTGTGGACTTTTCACTGAGCCAACAAAAAAGAATGAGTAGAGAAAATGGACCTCTACTCTATAGCCAAGTTGGGAGGGCTGGAAGAACCTTAAGACAAAGAAAAAGCTGAGGCTCTGGAACCTTGTGCGTGAAAGGAAAAGAGAAAACGTGGACATAATATTAAATGAGCACCTAGTATATTCTAGACAGTGTGCTAGGAATGGTAATAACTGCACAACATCATGATAAGTAGAGAGAGGTACACGATGAATATCCCATAAACCTGGTGAAAACAGATTTAAATCATAAGGGGGGAGGGAGATCAGAAAAGGCTTTCCGGAATAAACAAGATTTGATGTGAGTTTTGATGAACTAGTTAACCAGGGGAACACTCAGAGAAAAGCATCCATGGCAAATGTAACATGTACAGAGGCACAGGAATGATCGATATTGCAGTAGCCTGGAAGAATATAGTATAATATAATACAGATGCTGTAATGTGTTTGGAGGGAAGAATATATTCAGGTGGGTTGTATAAGATGAAGGTAAAGAGGTAACAGGGACAATACCATGAAGGAATTCATGGATTAAAGTATTAAGTTTCAACTTGGAAACTGATCTCTGTAGTTCACCACTGAGAACATTTCAACATGCATGCATACACTCATTCCACAAGCTGTAATGGAGCCTCCGTCCTGGGCAAGGCCTTGTGCTGCAGTACTGGGGATACAGACAACCATGGTCCCTGCCCTGGCTGCACTTACAATTCCAAAGGCAAAAAATACATGAATGAATTCATGTTTTTGGTAGATTCCTTTCACATTTGTGTGGAGAATGGGTGGGTATGGGAAGGGGAAGAAGATGAACAGTTTCCCAAATCCATTTCCAAAGACATCTTCATATTCTGCCCTCCCCATGGGCCTCCCCCTAACTTCATTTTGGCCAAACACAGTTGGAAAAATTCCATTTCTGGGATAACAGTTGTATATGCTCCCAAGCAAGAGCTTTCCAGACCTATCCTTTGAAGCTCCTTTTCTCTTTTCTCCATGGCAAGAAGGACTTACTAAATGTCAGAATTGAGTAAGACCCAGCAGATTATCTACTCTGATCCATGCATGTTACAAACATGGAAGCTGAGGCCCAGAGAAAGGAAGGTCTCCCTCCAAATTCTCAAGGCTGGTTATGGCAGAACCAGCTGGCCCTCCAGTCTCCTGGAACCCAAGCCAGGGCTTCTGCCACCACATCTCGCTAATACCATCATCCTTCAACTGCTATGCGTGCTTCCGCAGCCTGCAGGGGCAGCGTGCAAGAAGGAAAAAAAAATACAACCTCAGAGCGTGGCAGAGATTTTAGCCTCCCTAAAATGCCAATGGCTTCATTCGGCAGCTGTCCAGGTCCCTGCTAAGCTGTTTTCCTCTCCTCAATTAGACAGAGCACTGGGGTAAGATCAGGCGGAGAAATTCTCCAGGGTCCCATCTGTTAATAAAAGCTATTGTCAGATTTTCCACAGTATGACGAATGATCAAAGATTTCCTCCCCCTTTCTTTATCACCTTCTTATTTCAAGGCAACATTAGCCCAAATTACAAGTAAGAAATCGTACAATTTGAAAATGGAAATAAAACAGTCAAAAGGGAAGCGGCGGGCCCCATCACTTAGCTAGCTGCAAATTTTGATGCCAAGGAGCATCCATCTTTCAAGAGGGAAGATATCTCATTTTGGACAATTCTAGCAAATTGTGTGAGCCCCGTGTTGGTTTCGTCCCTCGTAGCCATGTTTCAATTTCCTGCTGTTTGACATACGTGCGGGCTCTGAGGTCCTTCAGGCACTGGCTGCCTCAGTGACTGGCAAATTAACAGCTTGTGTCTATATTGACATTTGTGTTCTCAACTTAATGGTTAATTTATTTAATGAACAGCTTCTGTCCTCATTAAGAGGGTAGGATGTCAAAAGTATATTGGACTGGGCAATATGACAAACAGGTGATGAGATTTTTTTCCTCCTCTTTGACAGGGTGAATTGTTTGCATTTTATTCATTGCATAAACATTTGTTTTTGAGGACCTACTATGTGAGTTCTTGGTCCCAGACTAGGTCTGTGGCTTCCAGCCGAGAGGCTCTCCCTCTGCCCCAAAAGAGCTCAAGCTCAATGGGTAAGTCATATAAGCCAGTTCACAGGCACCCTAGAATGAGATGAGTGTTCCGAAACCCTTTGGGTCAAATGAAGATGGTAGAATGAAGTGGTAGCCATTAGGTTGAGGATGGAAATGTCAACCCAAGTACAAATCTATGAACTTACTGATTGTTGATAGACATTAGCCTCTCATTACTAAACAATAATAAAGGGGGGGAAGACTATCCAACAAGGACAGAACCAAGAATTGCCTATCCCAAATAATAGAGGCAACAAAAATTCTACTGAACACGGTAAGAACCAACAGTGGATCTTCCAACACTAATATCAGGGCAAAGTCACTCTTGCTTCCTCCTTTGTGCTGACAGAACATACGGGCAGCTTTGTCCACGCTGGCTGTTTCTGCCCTTCAGCATAGCTATCTGTGGGCATGTCTATCTCCCCTACTCCACGGTAAGCTCATGAGAATTCTGAGTCCCTGGTGCCGAAGCCACTACCTAGGTAGGCTGATCTCTGAGTTAATCAATGGAGTTGAAGTGAAATTCCAAAATAAGGGATGTGTTTCTTATCATGAGAAAGCACTCTCACACCCCTCATTTAAGACCATACAGATAGGGGTACCTGGGCGGCTCAGTTGGTTAAGCCTCTGACTCTTGATTTCGGCTCAGGTTGTGACCTCAGGGTCCTGAGATGGAGCCCTGCATTGGACTCTGCACTCAGCACAAAGTCTGCTGGAAATTCTCTCTCCCTCTCTCACTCCTTCTGCCCCTCCCGTTCTCTCTCTCTCAAATAAAATCTTTAAAAAGATTCTCTCTCTCACTGTACCCCCCCACTCATGCTCTCTCTTTCTCTCTAAAATAAATAAATAAATAAAATCTTTTTTAAAATAATTCTCTTTCCCTCTGCCCCTCGCCACCCCTACTCATCGCTGTCTTGCTCTCTCTCTCTCTCTAAAAACAAAAACAAAAACAAAAAAAACATAAATTTATGGAGAAGTAGTTAAAAATTCAGAGCCTGGAGCCCCACTGTCTGTGTTGAGATCCTGGCTGACACCTACTAGCTATGTAACCTTGTGCCAATCCACACTGTGCACCAGTTTTCTCATCTATAAAACGAGGATAGAAATAATACTCCCTAGCACTGTTGTGACATTTCCTAAATGTATTACTATATGGAAAAGAATTTAGAGGGGAAAAAACCCAAAATGAGGAAATCCTGCCAGATTTGTCCTACCCAGGGGCAAAAAATGTCCTACGAAAATTGCTTCCTGTTATAAGTGGATTTGCCATTTCCAGAAAGTTGCCCATTCCGGGGTATGAGCCACACAGCAAGTGAGTTTCGGTCCCATGCTTTAAGAGTTTTTCTCTTAACTTGTCCGTATTAAAGAGAAATTCTAGTAAAGACTAAGCAGTTGTTACATGGCTCAGTGACTCATACCTCTAAAAATCAAGAATTAAAGGAAAACCAACAGCCTCAATAATATTTTGAGTCTCTCGTTGGGCTACCCTCATCACTTTAAAATAGGTATTACATGGGGGCGCCCGGGTGACTCAGTCTGTTGAGCGTCCAACTCTAGGTTTCGGCTCAGCTCGTGTTCTCAGGGTGGTGAGGTCGAGCCCCATGTGGAGCCCCATGTCCAGCTCCATGCTGGTCGTGGAGCCTGCTTACGATTCTTTCTCTCCCTCTCCCTCTGCCCCACCACCCCCCATGCACGCGCTCACTCACTTGCTCTCTCTAAAAAATAAAAAAAAAAAAATTTAAAACAGGTATTGCATGAAGGAGACCATGAACTTGTGGAAGTAGAAACCATATATTTTTATCTTTGATGGCACATCACCTGGTACTTTATTAGACACACAGTAGGTGCTCAATAAATGTCTCATAAATGAATAGCTCATTTAATTTTTATATATTCATATATCTTTTATATATGTCCTTGATGTAAATAAAGCTACAAATTACACTGATGCATATATATGTGTGTGTGCGCGCGTGCACGCACGCGTTGCCTTTTCATTTTATTGAAGTCGCTACAGAAAGAGAATGAAAGGCTCAAAAGGGACCATAATGGAGGTTGTGGATAGAGCTGTAGGTCCAAATTTACTTATAACCGGAAGCAGCTTTCCAGGGACAATTTTGCCCCTGGGTGGGACAAAGACCTGCACATTTTATTTTCTAATTTCCTGCAGTGATTTCAGAACCCAAACTTATGAACATTGATAACTATTTCTAGTCCCACTGACACTGCTAATTCCAAACAAAATGCATCAGGGAGCAAACAGCCTTAATGGCATCTACAATAACACAATGCCCACAGGACCACAGGACGGAGATCAAGCAAAATCACTGCACCAGACGGATCCTCCCTTATAACCAAGACCCTCCTGGCTTCTTCACATCTTCACTTAAAGATGTAGAAAACCCCCTTCTCATTCTGTCTGTAGCCCCTGTTGGTGGGAAAAAGGACAATGGGTGAGATCACTTCTCTTTATACAAGTAACAAAAACTAACCCAAGTCTTGCTCACTTTGGTTCAATTTTCTGACTTCCTTCTGGGTGTCATCTTTGATAACCCAGATTGTAAACAAGACCGTTAATTAGATATAAAACTATTGTATGCAGAATAGGTCAGGTACATTCCCAAGCTGTATTATTTTGGGAGGAGTAAATTTGGAAAGAATTCTAAGTGACAAAATACCACATGTACTTTAACCCATGAGCACAAGATTAGAATAGGTTTAAAAGATACTGTTTACAATTTCTCCCCTCTTCCTAAATATAAGGAGTAAGAAAGGAATTTTAGCAAGAAGCTAAAGAGAAAAGTTTAATGTTAGGTCATTTTAGTGGACCAGAAAGGCTACACTTTTGTCTAGACTATGAGAAGGCGAGAACTCCCTTACCTGAAGAAAGCGATTAAGACAGAGGGGTATTAGAGTCCTGTGAGAAACAGAAAACAAGAAATAAGGTCTTTGCAGGTTCAATCAAGACCATGATTTTAGCCTAGTTATGCTAAAGTACACATGAAAAAATGTACATGAGAGTCCAGTATTTTCTATGAAGTTCATTTTCTTCAGTTTGTATTGCTTTTTTTAAAATCAATATATCATACTTTTTGTCCCATGTTTTAGCGCAGAAACTCATACTGAGGTCACCAGTAAAACTGCTAACCAGGCTGTTCGGCACATGTGTAACTCTACTGCCACCTGATGCCCACATGTGGAAATTGCAGGTGCAGATCTTCAACCCAGAATTCCTCCAAGACTTTAAACCTGCAGAACAAAGCCAGTTTTGTAATTTCACAGAGAATTTGACAGACACAAATGCAAATGAGAAAATGTAATGACTAAAAAACCTTGGTAAAAGCATAAAAGGGGGCAAAATTTTCCAGTCTTGATAAAATTACCAACAACAAAAAAATCTGCGCAAGTTCACTTTGCTATACTGTTACCAAATTAACTCTTGTGCTTTTTTCCTCCTTCGGCAGGAATATTTCCAGGAAATTTGAACAATTCCTTGAATAGTGGTTGAGACAACCACATTGGTCAGGTTAGTGATACAAATGCTATAAGAAAGAGACCCAAAATATTAACATTTAATGGAATTTTAGTTTTCTCATGCAAAAAAACAGGATATGGATACTTGATAATATTAAGAATTATTACCAATTTTCAGAGGTCTGATAACAGTATGGTGGGGTTGTTTTTTTTAAGTCCTTAAATTTCTGAGAGGAATTCAGGAGAGGGGTAATCTGGTAGATGGCCAAGAGCAGTCACGGTTGCTTTGCAACTACCAGGGATATCTTGTTGATCAGTCTCGTGGTCCAAGAGAGGACTCCCGCCTCCACCAGCACATCTTTATTCCACATTGCACACATTACTTCCACTCATTTCCCACGGCCCTGGATTTTAGTCACATGGTCACCTCTAGAGGTCAACTGGGAAACGTAGTCTTTAAGGAGGTGATCAGGTATCCAACTAAAACTTCTATTACTGTGCAATTCTCTTATAAAGATTAAAGGAAAGCTGGTAGTCACCACCATATCTTGATTCTCTCTTTACTCTAGATGCTTTCAAATATGGGTTGCTTTGAAGAAAGACTAGGAAACTGTCCCCAAGTAAAGGGGGCTAAGGAGACAGGACAGCTGCATGCCAGGCATGATTTGAAATTTTATTTTGCTGTAAAGAACATCACTAGGGCAACTGGCAAAATAGGAGTATGGTTTATAGATCAAATAATGGTATGGTGTTATATTAATTATCTGCTTTTGATAACTGTACTATGGTTATGTAAGAGAATATCCTTACTTTTAGGAAACACACACTGAAGAACTTATGGGTAAAGAGGCATCAGGGCTGCAACTTTTTCTTAAATAGTCAAGAGGGGGAGACAGGGAGGGAAAGATGGAGAGACAAAGAAGAAGAGAGAAAACCACAAATGGTAAAATGTTCCCATTTGGGGACTCAGGATGAAAGGGACCTGGGCAGACTTTTGTACTATTCTTGCAACTTTACTCAAAGTATGCAATTATGTAAAAAAAAAAAAAAAAAAGTTAAAAACAGCACTGCCTTAGTTCTAACTCAAATTAGTTCATTAGATTTTTTTAAATGTGGTTCATTTATAGTTAAGCCATTATATAACACCTTGGTTGAATTCAATATTCAGAAAATTGGTAGACTTACTATCTATGTGATTTAATTTAAGCCTTTTTCCCCCCAGATATTAAAAGAAACAGAGCTAAAAAGGAGAAATTATTTGCAGCATGAGAAATGGTAAGAAGAGGCCACCTTCTGCCCAGTTATAGATCTCTCTGCGATGTAGCCAGGGATCCAGAAGAGCCAGCGAAGAGGTTTCCTGGCCCAGGAGCAGAAGAGACTCTGCCCCTGCTTCTCCCTCTGCTAGAATTGGGGAGAGACCCCAAGTTCCTGTCCATCTATGCTCAGGCATCCATCACCAAGACAGTAACAATCTATGAGCTTCCATTTCAGGAACGCCGAGGAACCTCAGGTTCTCCCGGGTCTTAAACCAAATTCAGGATCCAAAGTCTTATACCTTACCCTTGTCAGAGCAGACAAAGCTGTTTGAGTACCCAAGAGCTCCCAAATAACATGATAGCATCCAGTGTGATAGGAAGCCAACCTCTCCATGTGGACATTCTCCAAACAGTAAAAACCCTAAGACATTCCATCCCACGAATCTCCTGGAGAAACACCCCTTGCACTGGATCTATCACACGCTGGCTGGCTTTTTCCTGCCCCTAATGGTGCCATCCACTTATGTTAGTGTGGGGCAGAGAATGTCATTCAAACAGAAACATATCTAATGCCAGAGTTCCAACGGTCAGCAACAACCACTGGTCCTTGTCCAAGGTCAGTTACCCTTCCGTTTCTTTTTAAGCACCAAGCTGCCAAATAGTTGCTTAGCTTGTCACATCCCCCTTAGCCTCCACCCACACCCCAGTGGTTTTAGTAGCTCCTATTAGCACTTCCCAAAGTGGGCACATCAAAGGAAGAGCCAGGGGCCATGAGTGAGTGGAGACCCTGCCCCAAGCGAGCCACCATCCAGCTGTGTTATGTCGTGCTGACTTAAAAGCAGCAGAGCAGCCCATTAGGCTCTGGGCAGCAAGGAGCACCTCTTTTGTTGAAGTCACTTATAAACAGGAACCTGGAGTGAGGGAGCAGTGTTCTGCCCCTTTATGCCTAGCTGTACTCGAAAGGGAAAGTAAACTTATTCTATGTTTTTAATATTTACAGCTCATAACAACGCCCTCAATTTGCCAAATGACACTCACACCTTCCACTCCCTTAGATTGGGAAAACACAAATTTCCAAATGCATGTTTCCACCAATTGGGTTTTTACTGATAGAGATGGTCAGATTCTTTAGATGTTGGTTTATTGGGTTGTTTGCTTGTTTGGCTGATTTTTAATTGGATACGTGTTCGGGGGGATGAATTGAAGAGTATTTCCTCCTCAATTGTCTCCTAAAAGAGCCAGGCAGCTAGAGAGGTTCAAACAGTATTCAGCAGCATCACAGACCTGTAATCTATAAAATGGCAAATCATCCTGGAAGAACAAAGAGAACCTTGCATGTTCTAACCCTGAAAGCCGACGATTCCTGCTTGTTTTAGGTCCTGTTGTTCAGCTTTAATTGGCTTCATGATTCCTATAATGATTTATAGCAGCTGCCCCAGAAGCAATGGCACAGATTTGACTTGACCTTCCTCAAGCCAAGCCCTCAGAAGCCAACTCTCCACGCCCGGCCCCCGTTTTAATGAAACAGACTATTTCAAGCTGCTCTGATCATAAGCTACAACGTGTTGGAGTCCGTGACAATTTCCCACCACTAAACTTGCCTCTGGACCTGTCCATGGCCCTTTTCCCTGCATGACCGCTGATCTGATGAGGGGGGGGAAAGCTGCCTTGAAGAACAACACGTGTGTCACTTCCTGACCTTGGCTGCTCAACGTTCTGCAGGACTCTCTTGGAGTCACCATGGAGCAAATCTCTCCCCTCCACTGTAAATTTGTTGAGAAAGGGAACAAAACTTGCAGAAACACTTGCAAGTAAACAGCCTCTGAAATCAAAGAGGACAGAGAATTACTCTTGTTCCTAATCCCTTTTTCCTCCTTCACAGAAAGCTGGCCTGATTCTAACACAGACAGTACCAATTCTACCTTTGAAGGGCATAATACCGCACGTCCCCAGAACCCGGTGGCACAGGGCTTGGAAATGCCACCCCCACACTCGGCAGCACACTTCGGTGGAGAGCGGCTTGCTGGTGAGGCTGTGGTTTGCATAGCCCTCAACTGGGTGCTTTTCACAGCAACACAGAAACCTGACATATTGGGTGGGGAATGGCCAGTCTTGGGCACATAGTTCACACCTCAAGCAACAAACACAGCAGCCTACCTATGATGTCATTATAGGGGCCAAGTAATCAATCCTTTCGAGTATCATTTCATATTTACTCGACATTTACCTGTGTAGCCTGGTGATTAATCCCAAGGACTCTGGTTTGAATCCCAACTCTGCCAACGACTAGCTGTGTGACCCTGAGGAAAATACTTCACTCCTTTGCACATCAATTTTTCCATCTGTAAAAGGAAACTACTTCATAGACTTGTGAGGACTCACTGTGTTAATGCCCGTGGAGTGTTTAGAAGAAGTGCCTGGCACTCGGTAGACTCTCAATAAATGTCAGCTTTGTCATTATGAGCTAATCTTAATAACTATTAACTGTTTGTATTAATTGTGGCCATGTCTACCAGGACCTGGAAGACCCTGAACGAAGGGTCCCTCATCTGGGGCTACGACCCTGGGCCATCCCAAATGGAGAAGGGCATAGATCAAACAATAGGGTGGGAAAAGGGGTCATTCTAAAAGCCAACGTTGAGCCTCTGACACACTTATCTCCCACCCCCTGTGAGCCCTTCAGGCCATGGCTGGCGGCACAAAACCCATCCCCACCTTTGGGTCCTCTTCTTCGACCTCTGTCTCCTGGGTGCCTTTCTCCACTCTTATTCTTCTAAATACTCAACGTTTTTCACATTCGTCTTTTCCTACCTCTCTAGGCCTTAGGGCTCGGAGCTTCCTGAGCGGCCCTGCTTAGCATCACGAAGCTGAGATTTCTCATCCCTGCACAGTGCACAAAGCGGTTTTTACAGAGGTGTGCTGTTCACACCTCAAGTGTTCGTCTGCTTCTCCTCACCATCACACAGATTGTGTAGGGTCCGTGCAAAATATGCCAAAGGGAAATTCTTCAGATGTGATGAATGGATGGTTTGTAAAAGATATTTACAAGGGAAATGTAAAGTTGCTTTTGGGGTTTTGAAATCAATCATTATTATCTCATCCACTATGTTGCCACATCCTGGAGCAACCCAAGAGCAGTAGGCCGGAACCGGAAAGAGCGGCTTCTCCTGACACTACTGGTACTTTCTAATCATGTGACCTCAGACAAGTGAATTTCAGGATTCTCCTCTTGCTAAAATACAGATAAAAATGTCTGAGTCTATCTTACTGGGTGTTGTAAGGCCCCAGTAGGATGATGTACAGGACAGCGTTTTAAAAATTATCAAGTGCTTTAGCAATACAAAACGATATTTATGATATATCTCATAGCGAGTCCTGAAAAGCATAGAGCAGATAAGGCATGCAACAAAGAGCCAAAGGCTGGAATTTTAGTTCCAGATTTGCTACAAATTGACTCTCTACACTGGGACAAATCATTACCCCCTCTCTGGTCCTCAGTTTTCTCATCTGTAAAATAGGAGGGATGGACTGGATGAGCTTTAGACTCCCTCCCCTTTCAACAGCCTATGAGTCCAACCAAACAAAAAGAAGAAAATCAAACAAAGTACAGTGGATATGTTTTTTTAATAAAAGATAAAAACTAAATTTAATACTACTAAAGAAAATGAAAAAAGTCAGTAGTGACTGTAAAGGGCTGACCAAGACAGACAGTTTATTGATCATGACCCTCCTTCCCCAACTCAGACGTGCCCTCATTGACCGCCCTGCTATTAACAACGAATCACTTTTGCAATGTGTTGTCTTCATAAGGAGATTTTAAGACAAACCATTTATAAAGATTTCTCATTGCAAACAGACAAATTATAGAGTTTTGCCTACAGTCTCAGGTCTGCATGGGTCCACGTGCAAGCACTCACAAACATACACAGGCACACACACGCACGCACGATTCACTGATAACTGGACAGGCCAGCTCTAGTGAAGATGAATTGCTCGGATGTGTGGGAGTCATGGCTTCTACCTATGTTCATTTCCACAGAATTTTAAAGCTCTTGATAGACAGGAAATTGAGATCCTAAGAGGGTAAAATGAATTGTCAAAAGTCAATAGCTATTTAGTGACCAAAAAAGCAAGTAACCTGCTCTGATTATGGCTTTCGTTCTATGTTGATAGTTTCTTGACCTTAACATTAGCATCTATGATAAGGCCCCAAAATCTTATGCGTTGGTTTCCTTCTAATCTTGGGTGTTTTTCTCACAGTTTTGTGTTTCTGAAAAGATGCCTAAGATTATTCTGCACAAAGCCGCTTTGTGTCAAAATCCTTCTTATACCACATTTACTGGTGAGGTTGATAGCTGTGAACCTTCTACGTGTATAAACACATACTTTGTCTCCTACACATCGGTCTTTTACTCCCAGTTCTGTCTTTAAATCTCTTTTTAATTGAACTATCAGCATAAATTCAAACTTCCGCTTGTTATTTTAATAGTACTTTTAACAATTAACCCATAACTGCTTTCATCGCTAACATAATTATTAAATAATAACTTGTGTGTTCGTTAACATAATAAGTCTCATTAATTGCATGCTGTCTCACAATGAAATTAACCTATGAAGATCGGGAAGAAAACATAGGATGTAAGCGGCATCAGTGAATCTCCTTGGAGCTGGTAGGGCTGATTTTCAAAAAATTGGGCTTCAGAAGGTGGGAATAGGGTGTTGGGTGCAGGGGAGATGAATGTCAAGATAGTAACAACATCAGTCAGAGGAATGACTATCCCAACAAAGGGCTCATGAGGGACTTTGAAAGATACGCAATGTTAAATAATATTAACAAAGGAGATTACAATGGAACATAAAATCAAAGCTTCAATCTTCAGAATGAAGAGAATGAGTGAGAGAAAGTTCTTTTCCTCCCAGCCACTGATGTTCCAGGATCCATAAGACATTGGTTTAGTGGTAACTCCCTGGTGCTGCTGTTTTGTGTCCTGAGGTTCAATCGGTAACCTTTTTATGTATTCACTCTTAACTATTTTTCCTTCCACCTCACCTTCATCCATTAGTAACCTACCTCCCTATCCCACTTGCTGCAATCCCCATTCTCCTATGAAACATCTCTACTATCTCAGCCCATTGTATCACCCTCTCTTGGGCTTTTGCTCTTCCTTTTCCTGCCTCTCAGTGGCCGTGTTTGCAACAATGACATACATATTAATTTGTTGCTTTGTCCCTTTGGTGATGGGCTGAACTTGCCTCCTGCCCCCTATTTTCACCCTGAAACTTAGTTGCTGCATTTAAGGTTCCTGTGTGTCTTAAGAAGGTACATAACTATGTGCTCTGAAGGATGGTAGGCTAGGGCTTAAATATGATGGAACCCTGAACCCCACATGACCACCGCCACCATTCCTCCTCAAAAGATGTCAGTGGTTCTTCATGGCACATAGAAGTTCCAAACTCTTTAGGATGTCTTTCAGAGCTCTCTACTGTTCATTCCAAAACTTTATCTCCACCTCCTCCACCCATTTAGGGTGGTCAATTTGTTCTCCCAAAAGTAGACAGTGGATTAAATTGACAGCATATACTATTTTAATAATTATGGTTTTTTTATTTCTAGAACATTTACTTCTATTTCATTCTTCTTCCAATCTGTTGGTCATTTTGAATGGTCTTTTGCTCCTTACTCATACTTTTGATTTATTCCTTTATTTCTTTAAACTGATAGGCCATGACAACTTTATATTCTGTATCTAGTAGTTCCTTTATCTGAAGTCTTTACAGGACGACTTCTGCTACTGGTGGTTTGTTCTGACTCTCGCTCATGGTGCCTTAGTTCCTCATGCATTTTGTTGTCTATCTATTGTTGTGTGAGTTCACATCCATTGGAACTTTACAGCTGGGGATTACACGAGACATGTGTTGGGTGGTTTATTCTTCCAGAGAGGATACAGATTTGATGCCGCCAGGCGTCACCAACTTGAAACTGCTTGAAACTAATTTCTTGGTGTCTTCACACCTTGAACATTGTGTGAGCCAGGAGTGCACAATTCAACTCTTCACTTTGCACTGGCCCAAGGCTTTGTGTCCTGTTCTCCCAAGTGATCACTGGGGATCAGAAGACTCTCTTAGGGGAACTGTCAGCCTCCATATACTCTCAGCTCTCTGGCTTCACTCTTCTACCTTGTTTAAAGCCTCTGAAAATTACCTTTTCCTTCCAGGTCAGCCATGTATTTAGAATGGTTCGATCTATTTCATGCAGAATTTTTGGCTACTTTGTAACAAAATTTCAAGATGTTAGATTCACATCGTTGCAAGAAATCGAAGACTTGCAATGTAAAATCTCTTTCAATGTTGTTTCTTGCCCTTAGAACCTTGTATAACTATAGTAATTTTGCTTCTAAAATGAACAACTGACCATTCTGGGACAGCACCTCAGTAGTACATATCCTAGAACCAAGGAACTCTTGATTCTCATTTCATGACTCTAGGCCAAGATCACACATTTCCCTGTAATATGCCAGATGGTATATATTTCTGGTTTTGCAGGCCATACAGTTTCTGTCACAACTACTCGATTTTCTGCCACTGTAGCGGTAAAATGGTCAAAGACAAGACATAAACACATGAGCACAGGTGTAGTTTGATGAAACCCTATTTTTGGACACCAGAATTTGGTTGTTTGGTTGTTTGTTTGTTTTGACAGAGAGAGAGAGAGAGAGAGAACACAAGCAGGAGGAGCAGCAGAGGCAGAGGGAGAAGCAGACTCCACACTGAGCAGAGAGCCCGACATGGGGCTCGATCCCAGGACCCTGGGATCATGACCTGAGCTGAAGGCAGATGCTTAATGACTGAGCCACCCAGGTGCCCCTGGACACTAGAATTTGAGTTTCATATCATTTTCGTGTGTCATGAAATTTTTTTTTTCTATTTTTTCAACCATTTAAAAATGTAAAAAAACATTCTTAGGTCATGGACCATACAAAAACAGGTGGCAGACTGGATTTGACATGTGGACCATAGTTTGCTGACCCCTGCCCTGGACCATGGTTCTCAAATGGAGTACACATCAGAATCCTCTATGCAACTTTTTAAAAACAGAGGCTCAAACCTACAGAATGACAGTTTCTGGTGGTGGTACCCAAGGTTATATATTTTTTAAGATTCCATACATGATTCTGATAAGAACCCATCATTTCAGAAAGAGTGATCTAAATTCTTTTCTTCCTAGAACTATGTAATACAGTCTGTTGTACACGATTATCCCATTTCTTTGACTCCAAAGCATCACATAATTACCTAGTCCGGATAACCTGCCACAATGCAAAAATAAATCAATAAATAAAAGTGAATAATTCCAATGGCTTTTGGTATATTTCTTATGAAAAAAATATCTAAACCCGGAAGTAAAAATGTTGATACATGAAAAAGAATACATCACAAATCAAAAAGAAGAGGGATTCAATCAACAAAATAGGTTTGCAATCTGGAAGCAAGAACAATTCACATCCGTATCTCACACCACACACCAAAATAAATACCAGATGCACTAAAGAGTAAAACATGAAAGAATTAAGCCACAGAAAGAAACTGAAAGGCAATTGAACTGAATATTTATCAAACCTCTTGGGTGAAGAGGAATTCCTAAGTTTAAAGGCTTAGAAAAAAGCCACAAAAAGAAGCTACCCAGATTTAACAGCATGAATATCTTAGGCCTGCGTATATACTAAGATAAAATAACTGAAATAAAGAGATAAACCGAGTTGTCTGCACAGTTAAAGAAATACAGAGCTAGTTGGCAAAACACAGAAAAAAAGAGTCTGAGTTGTAATCAAAAGAAATGCAAGTTAATCCAAAATACCATTGTGATCTATCAAATTAGACAAGGGTTTTCAAAATGAAGCAGGATTCATACGGCCCAAATAAAGCATAAGCACAGTCCGGAATGGCAGAAAAACACAAATCTAGGGAAGGGATTCAAACCAAATTTCTCCTCTTAGTAGGTGTGTAACCTCTCCAAAAAAACTGGAAACAGCCTACAGGTCTAAAAGAGAGGACTAGTTAAACAAACTATGACATATTCACTTAATAACAGATTATGAGGCCATTAAATATTATGTTTACAAATACCATAAACTAACATGGATAAAGGTTACAATATATTAGGTGAAAAAGGCAGGATATAAAATTGTGTAAATAATGTGGTTACAATTACGTAAATCTTAAATAAAATGATTCATAAGGGGGAAAAGGTGAGGAGAAATACACAAAGACATTAACTATGTTTGTGTGGGTGGTATATGCTGGTGACTTGTTTTCAGATTGTGTTTATAAGACTGCATTATATTTACAATTTTTAAAATGGCCTTTTAAAAAGAGAAATCATTGTTTGAAAACTGGAGTACGGCACACCAGTCAGCAGGAAATGGTAAAGTTTCAGAACCGTATTCTGAAATCTTACTATAAAAGCCCCGATTAATGTGAATAGTTCATGTGGCAAAATCCCAGCGCACAAAGCCGAGAATTAAATTTTAACTCTGCCCTGTGTTTTCTTTACACTTGTTATATCATTAAGACTATAAAGTAAATAGCTACTGTTCTCACTGATAACTAAGTGAAGCCTAATTGTGTGGTTTTAGTCTCAATTAAAATTGCTGAAAATGTGAAAGCCTTTCTAAACAGTCTCACAGATAAATAACACTTGAATGCACAGCCTTCCATTGGGAACTTTAAGATTTCCTTAGCGTTCTGGAAGTCTCTGTACATAGATCTTAAGAGCTTTAGATACTTTTGTGACACTTAAATTCACCCTTCTGCTTTGTCTGACCTTGATACAATGTCCTTATTTGTTAAAGGACATTCGAATTTCAAGACAATATGCAATTCTTTAAATGACAATGGCGTGCAATTTAAGCATCCAGCTCGCATCTGTGACAAGCCTTTTGTCTTCAGTCAAGTTCCAAAGAATGTGTTCCAATTCACAGTGGTTTCTAGGAGGAATTGGCAAATCACAAACAAGCCATCCCCCCAAAAGCTCTCCCTAGACCCCCGTTCCCCCCATCTTTCCTGCCCTCTTTCCTGCCCTCAGGGCTTTTGAACCTGTCTGCTAGAATGTAGGAGAAGCATCTGCCCATACGTGAAAAGCAGCATTTTTAATAGGAACCCACACTGTCTGGTTCGCTTGTTCCTAATGCCAACACCAGAACAATCCCTCCTCGTGATCTCTGCCTTCGAGATTTCTTTTCTCCAGGTGGCCAAGACGGAGAGTGCCTTCAGTGCCGACTGATGACTCCTGTGTGACAAACCTCATCTCGAGTCATAGCCAGCTCTTCCTGGAGACCTTGTTTTAGGGCTTTGCAAAGTGAAGGACCGTCCATTACAGCCGGGCATTTATGCCTTCAAAATGCTCATTTCTCCTTATGAGACAATAAAATACTTCCTACAGGCAACAGCAGGTGAGCGCAGAAAGCGTCTTAAATATCTGACCTGAAGTGCTAAAGATGCTTAATAATCTTTAAAGTTACCAACAATATTGTTTCCTCCCGTTACCAGGATGTTGTAAAATGTCCTAATTAGTCTTTATGATAATGCCGACACCTCCACGGCACATAAAAAGGACTTTTAATTTTTAAAAGGACAACTCTGGTTGGTTTGATTTTTATCTCTAATTGGCCTATAATGTCTATTCCTCTGGCACTCCAGACAGGCAAACATTAATTTAACAAGCAACTCCTACACCATGGGAGACCAGAGAATCGAGATTGGTGGGGGGGGGGGGGGGGCGTTGGTGGGAAAAGGGTCCAATATTCCGGACACCTAATTGGTTCCATTCTCTTTTACCTCCTGGAAGGTGCTAAACAAGCTTGTCTGCTGCTCAGAGGTGTCCCTCTAAGGCAGCTCCTTCCTGAGGACTCCCTGCCCTCAGCCAGTCTCTGCTGTGGCACAACTAGGACTTGGCAAATCCCAGGGTCCTGAGCAGAAGCGCTCCGGGAGGCCCAGAAGGAGCAGTGTGGTGAACCGAGCCAAGACACTGAGGCCAGGAGAGCGGAAGGCCACTCCCTGCTTCTGCACCCAGGGCCCTGTGGTCTTAGACTCGTCATTTATCTTCCGTGGACCTGCTCCCCCGCCTATAACATGAAAAGAATGTTCTAAAATAGTCTCCAAAATCCTTTCTAGCTTTCACAATGGCACAGCTCTGCCAGTAGCACGGATAATGATCCCAGGTTCCCTGCCAGTCGGTCCATGTGATACTGGCTCCGGCCACGGGGACCCATCAGCTCTTCCCGCCACATCCGATGCAATGCTGAGCACTCTGTCCCCGCCCAGCTCCCCACCACACTGGCCAGGACACTCCTGCCCCATGCAGAAGCCAAGTGTAGGCTGCTTGAGTGCACTCGAGGATTATTCCTCCCAGCCTCTGCCCAAAGAAATATATTTTAGATTTTGGGAGATTTCGCTGAAGGATTCTGATGATCTCACTTTCAAAGTGGGAAGCGATACCCGCGGCTCCTCCTAAACCACAGAAACATCACCTACGCACCAAAGGAGAGCAAAGGCTTTCTCTGTGCAATGAAGTTGGCTTTTCTCTGAGAGTTCAATACGTGTTTGGGGGTCCCAAGTACTCCTGTTGCAATGGAGACATGGTGTGGGGACACCACATATTGACCCCAGACGATTCCAGTTGCTGACTAATGAGACTCCACTGGCTACACCACTTCCACCCCACCCCTTTTCAAGTCCCATTCTCCTCAACGAGCTGCTGGCAAAGAAAGCAAGAGCCGAACTGAATAACATTGCTGTTGAAAAGCTTTTTTCTTCCAAAACCAAGAAAGCCATGACAATCTTTTATTTATATTTCCAGTACTTCAATTCAGAGTAATATGGGTAATGGCGCTGCCTGTTCCCTAGCTACCCTCTCTCGTAATGGCGCCCTTGCCAGGCATCACACACAGCTCATCAGCAAATCCGGGGGGGCAAGAGCAAGGCCATGCAGATTGTTGTTCTACTCACACACTGGCTACTCGAAACGAAATGCGTGCCTCAACTTGGACGTGGTGCTACTGAGAGAGCGGTCCTCCGGTCGGTCTTACTGAGTGTCTGTGAAATCAATCAGGCTGCTAAACACATTAACACCACACACATACATATTTTTTAATTCCAGGACCATGAAGTCTGAAACAAAACACAAATAATGTAAAGAAACTTGGGGCCAAAATTTCACTCAAACCTCAACGAGGCCTCCACTCAACCTCTCATCTGTACTTCTCCATCGATATTTCCTACCCAACTCCCCCTCATTCTCTTGGCCCAAACACTAATTAATGACAGGGGGGGAGGAAGAGAGGAATCTGCATGAGAGCAGTGGTCAAGGTGAAAATTTTGGTTTGTACAACTTTGGATGACACTCAAGCTTAACTTTCTCCCGCTACAAGTTACTAGTTTTGGGTTTGTTTTTTTTTCCTTTTTCAGGCCATATGGTACCCATCAATCCCAGCTTTAAATTCACTTCCTTTTGTTCTGTACAGGATCGGATCTAATCACTCCTTTAAAATAGAATTTAGGTTATGTTGATTTGACTTCCCCTTAGCCACAAGGGTTGGAGTGAAACAATATTTCTTGTACAGAAATGTAGATGTTTTAAAGTGGTAGAATTATTATCGTCTTCCACAAAAAGAAACCAAATTATGAGCCATTCATGGGGTTATGTGGGAATCCTTAAATTGTGAAAGACCCATTGCCATAACCATCATCCACTGTCCTTTATGTCACTTCAGAAGGGGTTGCAAGGACTCGGTGCTCATTTTACCTCGTGGGTGAGGGGGGCTGGCAAGGCACACTGAGTAGACCAGGGGCTCCGGACAATCACACACCTGTGTCCACTTCCCACTGTATGATCTCAGGCAAATCCTTCAGCCTCAACTTCCTTACTCATAACATGGGAATAATAATATCTTGTAGGGGTTTTGTGGGAGTTAAAAAGATGTAAATAAATATGAATACATAAGGTATACTTAGCACAAAATAGAAAATCAATAAGTGATGCTATGATCATTATTATTATTAAATATTACCAAAAGCAAAAGAATACTCATCTAAGAGAGTAATGATATTTAGAAATTATGGAAGAGCTGAGTTGTGGTACAAACAACCTCCATAAGGAAACCTCACATTAAACAGATGTGAAATCTTCCCAACAGAGTCCTCACTGAGAATGAAAGACTGAAATAATCTACAAATTCCTGTATCATCATTAGGAGACAGACGAAAAACATGCAGCCTCACTGACACGCCTCTCTGAATACCTACCGAGCCTGTGTCTAAACACCCATGACAAGACCACAGCCTTGCTGCTCATCACTAGCAAAACTTAAATTCAGCCAAGTTCCTCTTTAATGCTACTTTATTAAAACTCATCTGGCTCTTCCACTCCCTAGTGTGTGGCATTCTTCATCTGGCTGACCCAAGTTTGGCTGTGAATCCCCAGAATGGTACCTGAACTCTGACCCTTTCCCTGGCTCTCCCCACTCCATAGTCTATAATGTTGCCAGGGGACTCTATTTTAGTCAACAACTGGTTAGGAATAGGACTTAGAATACAAGCGTGCATACCTAACAGGTTTACTGGGACCCTGCTTAGGGGTTGCTAGAGTTTATCTATACTTACTTCTGCAACATTAAAATCTGAGTATCACCTGTTGCTTCTTGGGGCACAAAGTCCCATGGCAACCTTCAGAATATGCCACGTGAATGGCATATTCCATGGCTGGATCTGAATGTCCCAATTGTCTTCTTGAGAAGTATCATGAGCACAGTCTGATGACAAGGTATGTGAAGACTAGCTCACCAACAACAGGTCCTGGACAGAAACAAAATGGGGCTAAGTGGGAAAACCACCTTGCATAGAAAGACCTATGCAAACTAGAGGCATCTCAGGGCCTTTCATGTTAAGTTAATAAAAGGACAATTTACGGAGTTACTCTGATTGGAGGTAAGAAGAAGAGATGCTTCAAAGTTCCACAGATGTCATCTTCAATGAGGCAGATTTAGCAGTAAGTACCCATAAATCAAGGCAGAGGACAGGGGTGTTGGAGAGGTGACCCCTGGTAAGCAGAAGCAGACCACCTGTGCTGCAGAGGTATCACACTCCCAAATCTCTCTATAGAAAGAGAGAACCCTGTGGTGTCACTCAGCCCTCTGATCCCTGCCTCATCTCCCAACTGTGGGACTGCGTGGCAGGACCAGATGGAAAGGTGCTTTTTCTCCTGAATGGCATTGCAGTTGGGATCCTTCTATCAAACTGTTCTTCATAAGAGTATAACATGAATTCTCCAACTGAACAATAGCAACAATAAAGTCAGTGATTTTGATGGATCAAGCTTTTATATAAGCTGCATTTAAGTGTATATAAAAAGAGTAAATATTATCTATTTTATAAAAAACAGCTTTTTTTTTTTTAGCCTTATTCTCAGGATTTGTTTAGAATTCTTTCCAAATCACCCAGAATTGTAATTACTTCCAAGCCAAAGCCTCCTTGGGATTGATTTGGACTTTAAGCCAAGGTAGAATCAAAAATGTATATTGCTTTTCCCAACTGCCAGCTGTGGTAATTCCAGCCTAGGAAATTGTGATTCTCCTCTTTTACAACTTAATTTTGACATAACTTCTCACAACTTTCTGCCATGTTTTCTCAGAGTTCTACTTTTATTCTGTCCATGAAAAGGAAACAAGAAAGTTATATCAAAAATCTCTACCAAACTCTCATGGGGATATTTCCTTCTGAAGGATGTGTTTTCCAGTTCTGCTCTTAAAAAGGGGGCGGGAAGTCTACTCTCTCACCTCGTCTTACCTTCATCCTCACTCCTTCCTCACCCATGTTGGTTTCTTTTCTCTCTGAGTTCTTATTTATGGCATTTATGACATATCTCAGCAATGGATTAACAGTCTTCTCTTACTAAGGTATACATTATGATCTGTTCTGCAAGAGACCAAGAGTGGATATACTGGGTTGCCTCCCTAACCCATTTCTCCTTCTTTTCCATCCTATCAGAACCCAAATTCACTCGGGTATCTGCATGACTCAGAGAAAGGAGACCGAGCCCACCCCCAGTCCCAGGAGTAAATCCTGATTTGTCCTTATCCAAACACGGTGATTCTATTTTCCTTGCCAAGTATTGGTCTACAAATGGTCAGGTACCCAAATCTGGCCAATGAGACATGAGACGAAGTCTACTTGGGGCTTCAAAGAAATGTCTTCTCACTTCAAAGGAGACACTGGAAGAAGTGGTCTCTTTTCTCCCTTGGGAGATTTCCATGTCCTGTTTTGAAACCTGGAACTGCTACTGCCATCTTATTAACAACATGGGGATGGAATCAACAAAGAGGCAGGCAGAGTTAAAAAAAAAAAATCATGGAGAAGTCAAGCCTAGGCCCTGGTAAACTAGACTTGGAGACTCCCTTCTAGACTCTTCCTACATGATATATTAAATTTTCTTATGGTCAGTCCAGATTAAATGGGGATTCTTCTGTTACCTGTGGCTCGAAACATCCTAACAGATACAAGATTCCTATAGCAAATAGAAAAGTTGAGGGAATGCATAAGGTTTTAGAACATGGACTTAACTTGGCCATGTGACTCTTACCTTCACTTATCCTAACACAGATTTCTGTCAGCATCGTCTTCAGTGTCATGGGAGATAAACAGAAGTGTTTAGTTTGCATTAAATTCTTAACATTGCACTACACTCAGTGTTTGATGGCTTTAGTATTCTGAATAACTGGCCTATTGTAGAACCGGAAGTGAATTTTGGGTTTTTTGGGGTGTGTGTGTTTTAAGCACATCGGCATAGCTTGAAGTCCCAGAGGCTAAAAAAATCCTGAGATAAACCTAGAAGCTACAATAATGATTTCCAAGGGAAGCAGACCATGGAGAAAAAGTATCTCTTGTTCGATGCCAGTACATTAGAGGTGAATAACTACATAAAAATCATAGAATGTGGGGGGAAAGAGTGTCATTTTGTTGGGATATAAGACTCATGGAAAAATACTCATTGGAGCTAGGAACTGGATTCAGTTATAGCCATGTTTCCTAGAGCTTTATATATTTCTGTTTGTCACTCAGCTCTGACCCTTTCCACAAAGCCAACTGAATCCTCCTAGGCTCTGTCACCAACTAATTATAATTAGTTATAATTCCCACTAATTATAATTAGCATTATTTAGAATTTATGGTTTTCTAAATACCTTCACTTTCACAATCTCTCTTGATCCTCCCCATATCACTATAGGATGAAAATCATTATGTTCATTTTATTGATGTATAAACTGAGGGGGAAAGAACTTAAATAAGTTGCCCAAGGTCATACAGCTAGAAATGGAAGAGCTGAGAATAGAGGTCTTCCAACTTCAAGTTCAAAATTTCCATTTTACTCTGCCCCCCTCCCCATCCCTGTAAGCTGTAACAAATTTGAAGTTATGCTACTGATCAGCAGCAATTGGTTTGAAATCAGAAATCTTTGTATTCAAATATAAACATGAATATTTGAAAATTGCTAATTTGGGCCAAATGTTGGACTTAAAATGACTGCCAACCTCCTTTGTGTGCTCAAACTCCCTTAAACCATTTGTTCTCATATAACATTTAGCCTAAGATGTAATATACAATACACATATAGTGTTTCCCATGCACAATGTTTTCCAGCTTCTAATTCATTTTAGGCCATCAAAAGAGAACATAAAATAACTCCAGAGCTCTAGATTTTTGCAATTACCTTATGGAGAGGGAAAGGGAAGAGTGGGAAGAGTTTTTACAACCGAGAAAATCCAGATTTCTTATTAGTCATGGTCTAAAAATGACAACCCCCTGCCTATCCAGCAGCCCTCCCTCCACCCCGCCCCCCAACCCGCAAGCTGCAGCTGGCAGAGCCTGCAGACCACATTGCTCTGCCTGGCAATCCATCTACAGACTTGTGCAGGGAACCCATTCTTGCACAAGCTGGACCAGGCCCCATGGCCTCTGGGGCAGAGTACCACCCAGAAGGGCGGCAACGAAGCACGTGAGAGTGCCCAGCTGCAGTTCCAGCCCCAGGCCATGGCATCTAGCCACCCTTAGCCCACCAGGAAGTAGAGCCAACACCAAGGCCCCTCTGCACCCACAAGCCTTCCTCTACCAAGAGCTTACAAGTGAGCTTACTAAAGTTGCCCTGAATACTCCCCCATGCTTCCCACCCCCGCAGCCTGTGTTTATCCAGCCTGACCGCAGTCAGGAGAGCCTGGTGAATGAGGCGAGAAAGGTTACCCTCCCACCAGAGCTGGCAGAAAGTGGGGCAGCCGTACCTTACAGTTCAGAAGGAAAGGCATGTGTGATTGATGAGATTCGAGAAGGGGTCCTTGTCCCCAGATGTATTTCTTCAACAACTGTTCAGCTACCTGAATATATAGGGTAAAACTCTTATTAAAAATAAAACCTGAAATAAAGTCAGTCCAGGATATCGCTGATGGGGAATCCCTCTTCCTCTTTCTCCCTCTCCTTTACTCTGAATCCCTTACACCATGGTCCCTGTGTCACAAACTGTACTTCCCTTTCTCAGAAGTCCAAATTCTCTCTACATCCCCCAGCTCTACCTCCCCTGTTCTCAAACCAACGTATTTTCCCTTAGGCATATAATAATGATTGCTGGAGAATTTAAACCCCCAACAGAGGCCTGTGTTCCAGATGCAAATAGCTCAAGGCAAAATGGTTAAAATATTTTTATACTCTTTTCCCAGGAGGACAGATACATTCCATCCAATCAAGGTTCTAGGCCTTTGCTACATGTACAAGTATCAAAGAATTGGTTTGAGTTCATGTTTCCACTTCTATGGTGTCTTAAATTGGGAACCTTGGGAACAGACTTTAAGATGAAAAGTTGCCCGCTGAAGATTTCCTGGGAAGTGCTCTCAGGATATAGGAAGGTAAAGAAAGCAGAACTGGTCAGAGGGAAAAATTGACCCACAATGCAGTTGCAACAGAGACTTCAGGCAATCCGGTGGGAAGCTCTAAAGCTGGGATGGCCTATAAAAGTTGCCCCAAATTGAGAGAAGAGGCCAGGCCTTTCTTTTAGTCCTTTTAGCACCCAGTTATGGACCCTACATTGTCCTCTGGAGGGAATGCTAGCTCCTGTGAGGCAGTTCTCTGTGGCTGAGAGCAATTCCTATTGAAGGATCAAGTTGTGAGCCATTAAAAGCCAATATTCCCAGGAGCTAGGGATGGTTGCTTCAGTTCTGAAGAGAGATCTGGATGGAGCACAACAGTACTCACTATAGCCTACCCCTTATGCACGTGTTTTTCATAGTAAGTACACTCCACCAAAGGAACAGGTTTTCTACTCTGCTGGTTGACCCTGTTTCCAGAAGAAACAAAAACTTGTACAAAGACTAAGTCTTGATGCTACAATTGATCTCAAGCCTGGATCTGATAACTGTCATTCTCCTCTTTCACTACATTTATTCTAGATTGCCTTCACTCTTGGCTAGAACCTCGGCTGGTCTAAATTGCTTACCTGGTGGGATGACCCAGACTTTCATTTCTGAGGGCTCTGAGCTCCTGGTTCCCATGTCAGTCTCAGGCAATGGCTGTTGCACTTCCCTATTTGCCATCAAAACTGGGTCAGGTGTCCCAGCGACTCAGTGGATCACCTAGGAGTCAAACATTTTCTTCCCTGTTGTCTTTGTATATCAGTAGCCTGATGTCTTCTTAATATGAGGGTCAATTACTCTTAACAACATGCAACTCCCTTCCTTGACTGCTGGTCTCTTGGCGTAAGAAACCCAAAGTGACCAGGTGGCAGGCAGTTCGATGGGACACTTACTGTGCCACATTGTGGAAGGTATTTTTCCTCTGGGAACCAAGATCTGTAGACTCACAGAACCCCAAGCTGTGGGAAAGAAAAGTGGTAATTCCCCAAGTGAGTCACTCGACTTTTACCTCCCTGGTTTCCAAACCCATGTATTCTACCTATTAAAGAAGACCATGGAGCGGTAATTGATTTAAGGTATATATCTTTAATGGAGGGTGCTACCCCACCCCTGTAGTATATCATCTTCAAGCTGGCATCTAAAAGTCCTCTTTAATAAACCATTTCATCAGTCTATCAATTCCTGTGGCTTCTGGGTAGTGCAGTAAATGATAAGACCAATGTATCCCATGGCCATGTGCCCACTGCTATATCTCATTTTGCTGTAAAATGACTCCCTTGGTCCAAGGCAATGCTATATAGGTCCATGTCAGTAGATTAAACATTCTGTAAGTTATCAGGTAGTAGTCCTTGCTAAGTGCCTAAAAGCAGGAAAGGCCAACTCATAACCGAAATATGTATCAATTCCAGTCAAGATAAATGGTTGCCTCTTTCAAGGTAGTTGTCCAATGTACTCAACTTGCCACCAAGTGGCTAGTTGGTCTCCTCTACAGATGTTGCCATATTAAGGGCTCAGCTTTGCTCTCTGCTGCTAGCCAGTTGCACATTGGGCAGTGGAAGTAGTTAGATCAGCATTGGTGAGTGGGAGCCCATGCTGTTGGGCTGCATCACCCTGATTCTGACACCACAGCTATTCTTATCTCATCTGTCACGCCAACACCGAGATAGTCCGTGACAGAGATGGATTGATGTCACTGCCTGAGTCATTCTACTACTTTGCTGTTTCATGTCTCTTTTTTGATAGATATTCTCCTGTGATCATGTATACAATACAAAATTCATACCCCTTGCCCTAGATCCATCTAGACCTCATTGTCCCTGATCTTCCAGTCTTTCTCTTTCCAAGCCTGACACAAGCAGCAAGGCCACGAGTCCATGTATATCCCCGCATAGGGCCACTTCACTTTCATGCCACGTGTTCCAACTAGAACTTTGTCCACTGGAGGCCCAGTGGGGGTCAAAAGCCAGGAAATCATGGATCCTAATGTTATTGGAATCTTGTTTGTACCCACCGGCTGGTGAAGTCTGGACAAATCCAGGGTACTCTGGCACAAATCTGAGCCAATACCTTTTTCAAGAATATTTTCATTTTCTGCCTAATGTCTAATTATGAATGAAAGGAGTTTCTTTCTCACTATGATAAAACTTTGAATACCTGGGTGGACATGGGAGAAGTAATCTTTAGATCACAGGACATTTTTAGGGCCCATGGGACCATATCCTTAGAGACTTAGATCAAAACCACTAGATAAGCATCAAGAGGCCTGCTGGGCACCACCAGTCATTAATCATCTTAGTAAGTCAGTCATGTAATCTTCCTAGTGAGTCATGTAATGTCCTCAAGTTTTGGCCTCTTCCAGTGTAAAATGGGAGTTAATTTGGATGTGGTAGAAAGACTTGGACTAGGACTGGGCATGATCCTGGCTCTGCCAAATTCCTGCGTTATCTTGCACCAGTACCTCACCATTCTGGGCCTCTATTTACAATCTATAAATGAAAGACTAGAAACAATATCCTCTCAGACTCCTTCCAGTTCAAACAGTCAGTATTCTTTGTGTGTATATCCTCAACTCTAAAGCCTGTGGGTTCAACCCTTCCTAAAAATGGAGTTGATTTTTAGGTCGACAACTTTCTTATGGAAAGTTTCAGGTGTAAAAAGAATCAGCTTGTAAAACAGATGACTGAGCACTTCTCAAAATAAACATTTGCCAAAGCTAAGTTAGACAGGGAATTGCCTGGAGTTATGAGCTTCAAATGCAGCATTAAAACTCTTAATAGACTTGGAGATTCATTTGGAGATTTAGTATTTATTAATATCCCCACTGATTCTATTTTCCACTCCAAATTCAATGCAAATGCTATTTTTACCAGCATCTTTATTACATTCATTGAATGGCACAAAGGCATCTCATAGAATTACACAGAAATGTCCTGAAGTTGCTTTTAGAAATTGCTATTTTTATTCTGTAGAGTTAATTGAACCTGCTGCTATATATCTAATTTATGTAAAGCACAAAGACAGCAAGTTGTTAAACAAAAGTGTATTTGGTGCATAATATTAGGAATCACTCCCTCTAATGTTATGGAATATAGGCTATCAAAACGATCTTTCTATCCTAAATGTAATAGCTGAACTTTATTTATAATTGCATATTATATATATTAAGAGATATGTAAGCCAATAAATATGGTGGGATGCAGCAATTTTCTCTACTGGTATTGGCAGATAAAGTTACTTAAGTCAATATTTTGGTAATTTAAGCATCGATAACCGGCTCTTGAATATATTAATGATGATCCATTTGACTACACATCACGATCTGGATCAATTTGTCTATCCCTTCTTTATATAGATCTAACGGGCTCAACTTCCATTCACAGATGTAAAGTACCATCAGTACACATTACTTTTAGTACTGCTTCCCTCAAATATTGATTTTTAATTTTTTTGTCAAACAGACTGTGTGCTCTCATTTTGTGCTACCAGGGTACACACAGATACACACACACACACACACACCCCTAGCTAAGAGCCATCACATTACATGTCATTTCCCTAATAACGTAGGAGCTGATAGGCATGAACATCAATATTTTTTAAGTTGTTTTTGTTTCAAGAAACAGAAGCTGACCTTGGCTTGCTTAAGAAAAGGAGGGCAGAAAAGACATTTATTGAAAGGATCCTAGGTTACTACCCAGAATTAAAAGGAACATTGGATAAATTCAGAAAACAAAGGAGCCAGAGCACCCCTGACCCTCAGCAGGAGATAAATAACTGATATATATTGAATATTTACTTGCATTTGGCACTGTTCTACATATTTTAAATGTGTATTCTCATTTAGCCCTCAAAACAGTATCATGAGGTAGGTCCTATCTCTCCATTTTAAAGGTGGAGAAGCTAGGGAAATGGAAGTTAAGTAACTTGCCAAAAAGTCCCAGAACTAATGAGTGCTTAAGTCAAGACCATGCTACTTTTGCATGCTGTCTTTTTTCTAGACTATGACCACAAGATAACTCAGCTCCATCAACTGCCTGGCTGCCATTCTCCCTGTGTCACCTTTTCATATTTCACATTCATGGGAAGAAGTCTCCCTGCCACTACCCACCACCCTCCACCAACCTCCACCATCAGGGAGGAGGGACCACGCTATATGATCATGGCCCACAGGGACAATCCCCATGTATCCCATGGCCCCAGAGAAAGGGAAATCCTTAAAAGCCCAGAAACCCAACCAAAGTACATCTATTGAGTCATTGCAGTGGGGAGACCACTGAGCCTGGCGTCAGAAGAGCTGGGTTGTAATCCCTGCTCTGGTGCTAATTATATGACCCTGGCAAAGCTTAATCAACTGGGACTCCAGTTATTTCATCTATAAAATTAAGCAACTGGACTATACTTACCCTATTCATTCTACCCCTAAAATTACTTTATATTTAATAAAAACACAGGTTCACCCTCTTAGCCAACACCTCCTTCAGGTGCCACATCCTTGAAAACTCTAAGCTTCACAGTTTCTTTTTCTCCAGAGCAGGCCTCCCAAAGCTTTATGAAATCATCCACAAGAGCCTCTCAACTTTGGGGACAATTCTATGCCTTCTTCATTCCGACATCATCGAAGAGATGTGGTGTCTGGATTCTGTAGCTCCAGGGTCTCCTTAGAAAGCCAAAATCTGCTTATCATTCCTAGTATGTATTACTCAGCCTCCTCCCCCCAGGCAGAGATGCCCTAGAAGAATTCTGATCTGAACACCAATGAGATACCCTGCTTCTTTGTCTACACCTAGTAGCCCCAAGTGGTCATCCTGAAATCAATCTCTCATTGTTCCTTTTTTTCTATCTTATCAGAAAGGGAACGTCAAAGTTCAAGGGCAACTCAAAGGCTGAGGTTCAGGTGTTATGGACTACATGTTTTCCTCCAAAATTCATATGTTGAAGCCCCCTAACCCCCAATGCAGTAGTGTTTGGAGGTGGGACCTTTGGGAGGTACTTAGGTTTAGATGAGGTCATGAGGGAAGAGCCCCATGTTGAGATTAGTGCCCTTAAAAGAACACAAAGAGGCCAGAGTTCTCCCTCTTTGTTCCATACGAAGACCCAGCAAGAAGGTGGCCAACTGCAAACCAGGAAAATGGCTCCTACCAGGAATTGAATCAGCCAGCATCTTGGACCTCCCAGCCTCCAAAGCCATGAGAAATTAGCTTCTGTTGTTTAAGCCACCCTGTCTGTGGTATTTTGTTCTAGCAGCCTGATCTCACTAAACCTGCAGGTGAACTGCCCAAGGTTGTGGATTTTAGAGCTAAATGAAAGTGTTAGCCCCATCTCCCAATCTTTCAGCCCCACCCAACCAATGAAATTACTAAATATAAAATCACTCCAAGTATACAGCAACCCACTATTTCCCAAGAAAAGATCTATTTTTCAGTTCTTAGTCAACCTGAATATACACCTTTGCAGGAACTGCGGTTGTAGCAGACAGAACTGTGGTCACCCAAGATTTCAGGTCCTAACCCCTAAAAACTGCAACTATAACTTTATCTGGTGAAGATTTTGCAGATGTGAAGAAGTTAGGGATCTTGACCTGGGGGTGTTTATCTGGATTATCTGATTATCTGATTATTATTGCCTTAAATGCCCTCTCAAGTGTTCTAATGAGAGAGAGGCAGAGGGAGATCTGACACCCATGCAGAGCAGAAGGCAACAGGATGACAGAGCAGAGAGATCTGAAGACACTGGCCTTGAAAACTGGAGTAACGTGGCCACAAACCAAGGAATGCCAGCAGCCACCAGAAGCTGGAAGAGGAAAGGGATGGATTCTCTAGAGCATCTACAGAGAGTACAGCCTTACCACCAGCACCTATCTGCTATACTGATCTTGAACTTCCGGCCTCCAGAACTGTGAGAGTATAAATTTCTGTTGTTTTCAGCCATCAAGTTTGTCATCATTTGTTACAAGCAGCCACAGGAAATGAACACAGTCCCTATTCCCTTCCTCCCCTGTACTTCTATGAGAAGGGAATGCGTCCCTGCCCATTGACGCAGGGCGTGGCCATGACATTTGTTGTCACCCCAAGGTGAATGGAGCATGCACTTTTGCTCTTTGGCTTTGGGCTGAGCCCCATGACTCACACTGGCCGATGGCATGTGAGCAGATGTGCTGCAAGCAGAGACTGGAGATGTGCCTGCGTGGTTGGGCTTATCTTCTTGTGCCTCTGCCACTGCCACGGAAGCACATTCTCTGGGGAGCCTGCTGGCTGCAGAAGAATGAAGCTCTGGGCACCAGCTCAAACACAATGTGCAGGCCAGAGCTCAGCCCAGAGAGCTCAGGCTAGCTCGGCTGAATCCCAGGTAGCCTGCACACACGGCTGTGATAAATATCCCACTGAGAATTCATGGCTGCTTGTGATACAGGGACACAGGTGAAATCATCAGATCTAGTTATAGTTCATTGATTAATTTAGTTATGCATATCCTTCAAGACTTATACAATATAGGGGTGCCTGGGTGGCTCAATCATTAAGCATCTGCCTTCAGCTCAGGTCATGATCCCAGGGTCCTGAGATCAAGCCCCGCATCGGGTTCCCTGCTCAGCAGGAAGCCTGCTTCTCCCTCTTCCTCTCCCACTCCCCCTGCTGGTGTTCCCTCTCTCACTGTGTCTCTCTCTGTCCAATAAATAAATAAAATATTTTTTAAAAAGGAAAAGAAAAAAAGACTTATACAACATAACACAGGAACACAGGGCTTTTTCCATTCTCACACTTCTTGAAACAATTGGATTAAACCTTCACAATTGACACCTCGGTGTCTCTGTGTGACACCATTTTCCAGAGCATACCATCTTTATTTTCATCCAAGTTGTGGCAGAAATTAGACTGTTCAGTTTCTCAGTGGAAATTTCATCCCAACACACAAATACCAGTCTCATAACAGGAGATGCATTTGGGGGTTTTTGTTGTTGTTGTTGCTGTTTTCATTCATCACAATTCCTATAATGTAACTTCTATTGACTTTTTTTAAAGATTTATTTAATTTGGAGAGAGAAAGAGAGAGAGCACAAGCAGGAGGGGCAGAGAGAGAAGGAGAGAAAATCTCAAGGAGACCATACTGAGTGCGGAACCCAATACAGGGCTTGAACTCATGATCCTGAGATCATGACCTGAGCCAAAACCAAGAGTCAGACACTTAACCAACTGAACCACCCAGGTGCCCCTCTACTGATTTTTTAAATGGTCTTCAAAAGGCCTGGTTTATGGTGATATCCAATGCCTCTAATCATGAGGCCATAACGTCAGGATTGAATACTAAATCGTGTGGAAATTTTTGCCTTTTTTTTAACCTACTGAGTTAGGTGATTAGTTAGCATTAATCAAAGGCATTTCAAGCTGTTCTCTACCAGTCAGTGATGTGATCTTTCTCCAGTTACCTGGTGAGCTTACCACAAAGCTCAGCTGAGGATTCCTAGCAACAGTGTGTATGGTCAACCAAATTTGTAAAATTTGCAAAAGTAAGATATTTTAACTGCAATGTGTGAAGACCACTATACCTTTCAGTTCTGACTTATTCTCCATTAGGCTCTCCCCTAGTGCCAGGTGTTTTGGAGCGGCCACAGGAGTTCTGGAGCCCCGGCTGAGGGAAAGGTGAGTCGGGATGCATTTAGTATGAGCTCAGTGGATGTATTTCATGTTTCGGTGGCTCGCAGTCACTTCTGTGGCACAGTGAAGCTACTGTTAGCTGTCCCATGGTGGGAACAGCTTTTTGGAACACCCCTACTGCCCAGGGTACCGACCCACCTGGCACCAGGACCAGCGCCAGAGGTCGTATCGAGACGCGCACAGGTCCTGTGGCACCCAGCGTACAAGTGTGTGGGTAGTGGAGGGGAAACCTAATTTGAAATGTGTGGAACCAGAAGCCGGTCTGTGGAAAATTCTTCCAATCATCAGAGATTTAAAATTATAAGTAGAAGATTTGGTTCTCATTAATACCTAATAAGAACAGAAGTTCCTTCTTATTGAGGAAATATACTCAATAATGCAGCACAGGCAATTATAAATGCACTATTGATTTTTTTTCTTTTTGATGGGAAACATGTGAAATAAATTTATCAAAATTCCTGGAGCTATTGAGGAAAACCCAAAGCAGTACCACAAACTCAGTACATCATCTGTAACAGCTCAATTACAAATGCAACTTGCTAGTGGTTTTCTCAAATCTGACGGCCAACCTGAAGGTAAATGGCACTACCCAGAACAGACTCTGAAGTCCAAAGGAACTTTTCTAAACTATGTATAATTTTTCTTAAATGCCAACAAACCGAATTATCTTCATTTCCTCATTATGAAAAACGGTATGATAAAATCATTGTCCTATGAAAACATATATTCTTTTTTTCTGGATTTTGTAGTGCTTGTGATATTTATCAGCTTTTAAAAGCTAGATGATCTCTTCCTTCATTCTAAATAACTTCAACTCTGAGCAGATTTTGCACCCTTTTCTTAGAGTGAGTCCCTGAAAACTGACTTCCAAAAAAGGTATTAAAATCAGAGCAATAATCATAATGGCATTTGAGTCTCATATACGTGGATGCCGCTCTCTACATCAGCCAGCCTGATGCTGGCTGGCAGTGCTCCTGGCAGTGCTCCTGGCAGGCCCATCATGGACACACTCCACCTGCCGCTCGTCGTTCTTTTTTTGTGATTCATGGGCATCACAGACCCAGCAGCCTCACAGGGGGACTAAAACTGAGGGGCCAAAAAGAAAGGGAGAAAGGGTTTATGAAGCTGCTACTGCCAGGGTCCAAATCCAAGATCCTCCATTTCCCAGGCTGTGTAATCGTGGGTAAGTTTCTCAACTTCCAGGAATAATGGTAACACCCCTCGCAGAAAGCCCTTGTATTAAATCAGTTGATATATATAAAGTGTTCAGATCAATACCTAGTACATGGTGATAAACTCAAGAAAGGTCAGCTCTTATTCTATCCTTGTGGTTGTTTTGTTTTGTTTTGTTTTAAGATTTTATTTATTTATTTGACAGAGAGAGAGACAGCCAGCAAGAGAGGGAACACAAGCAGGGGGAGTGGGAAAGGAAGAAGCAGACTCCCAGCGGAGGAGCCTGATGTGGGGCTCGATCCCAGGACCCTGGGATCACGCCCTGAGCTGAAGGCAGACACTTAACGACTGAGCCACCCAGGCGCTCCTATCCTTGTGGTCGTTGATCCCATCTGCCAGGCTGTGTGCGGATTACAGCACCTCCCTCAGTTCTCAGCCAGCCTTACAACTGCCATGTGGCAAAGGACAAAATGAGTTTCACAGAGCTTCCAAATGTGCTCAAAATCTTATCACATAACTAGTATGAATGATCAAGGGAAAATTCAAATCCACGAATAGCTGACTCCACCCCACTTCTTTCTATTATACCCCTCCAAACTCAAGAAATGGATTTTGTTGTCCTGCCACACAAATGAAAAAGGTGGATATGTCAAGGCTAAAAATTGATGGTTGGGTTGTGAAAGGGCTTTTTCATTTGTTTTAAGTAAACAGAAAATCAAAAATATTGAAGAAAATTTACATGTACACAATACTTGTAATTTCATACTCTTTACAAATCCAGAATCATTTGATTTAAAGGCATAAAAGCACATTTTATGTGAATTGGTTTGCTCTTGAAATTAGTCTGTTACATTAAATTAAAAGCATTTTTATTCAGACAATCCTGACAAATTTCCCAATTCTGCTTTTGAGGGTTTTGTTTTGGTTTCTTTTTTTTCATTTGTGTTACAAATGGAGCTACAAGCTGCTGAACTTTAAGGAATCCAGCATCACGTCGTTTCTTTTTTTTTTTTTTTTCTTTTTGCCAATTTATAATGAGGGAAACTATTGAGAACAGAAAAATGCAACTACACTGTAAAAAAACAAAGAGCCATTATGTTATCTGGAGTTGGTTTTCTTTATAGTGAGGGGTAGAGATAAACAGCATTCATTTGCAGAAAAGAAACTGAGAGAAAGAAAGGAAAAGTCCTCACTTCTTCGTCCATGCCTCCCAGTGGATTGAGCATGATGTTTGCCATGTACAACACCATTGTCTGGTAAGTTTCTAGCAATCTGTGATTTTGTGATTTTTAAAAGAATCTTTTTATCATCTACACAGAATTCGGAAGTCCTCAATAATTCTATGGTAAACTATGGTAAAATGTTGAAGAAGAGTTCTCTAGGTAAAAAGAATGGCAAGGCCAAAGGCCCTCAGTTGGGGGCCATTCCTAAAGTACTTGAACTGCAAAGAGATGAGGATGGGGTTGCAAGAGGGAAAATGGTAGGAGATAAAGGTGGAGAGGCAGGTGTAAGGCCAGAGTAGGTGGAGTCCAGCAGATCACTGGAAGAATGTTGACCTTTATTCCAAGATGGAAATGATTAAAGAGGTTTGATTTGGGAAGTGACATGACAACTGCAATGTTGGGAACCAGACTGCAGGAAGATAAAAAATAATAATTCTTTAAAGTCTTACCATTATTAAATCTTTACTATACTTTCATCATAGTCATATATTGCTTCCCTCCAATACAGAGCTTTACAAACCTACAAGCCTTGGCCAGAGGCTGCACTGAATGTCCCACAGAAAACATCATGTCCCTGGATGGATTTCCTTCAGCCCACATAGGGTGCTAAAAATCTCTTGAATCGGGGTCATGAGATTGAGGCCCGTGTTGGGCTCCCCACTCAGCAGAAATGCTTGAGATTCTCTCTCCCTCTCTGCCTCCCCACCCCACCCCTCCCCGCTCGCACAAGCTCTCTCACTCTCTCTCTCTCTCTCTCAAAACAAAATAAAATAATAAAAAAATAAAAATCTCTTGAATGTACTGCCAATATTAAAATGGACAGATTTCCCACAAAGTCTGGAATTCTAGATTTTCTTTAAAAACCAGAACAGCTGGCGACTCTGGGCCTGCCTTTCCCCACAGCAACAGTCAGCAGGCCCTGAGGGCCAGCTGCCCTGCTTAGACAGAGCAGGTATTCTGTGGGCACCCAGACTATACCACTCCCTCAGCAAAGCCAAGCTCTACCTACCACTTACCATCATTCTTCAGCTCTTGTACTTTGTTTAGTGAAGTAGTGGTTTTTGAGTATTTGGTCTTCGAACCCTTTCACGCTCTTAAAAATCATGAAGCACTCAAAGAGCTTCTGTCTCTATCTATTATAGCTACAAATATTTATTATGTTAAAAATTAAAATAAGAAAATGTTAAAATATAAAGACATTTCACATTTACATCAATAATATATTTTTATGAAAAACTATTTTTTTCCAAAACAAGAAAGATTACGAAAAAATGGCATTGTTTTAAATTTTTGAAAATCTCTTTAATGTCTGGCTTAATAGAATCAGCTGGATTCTCCTATCTGTTATGCATTTAATCTATAGTGATATTTTGTTTTGGTTAAAGCAAATGAAGAAAATTCAGCCTCACATAGTTGTATAAGTGGCTGGAAAACAGAGAAGTGTTTTCACAGCCTTTTCGTACAATTGCAGATATTCTTCTTTGATACTGCACTAAAACTCAGCAAGTGGTGACTTCTTTAAGGTTAGTTGCAATGTGGAAACTGAAACCATATCAAGGAACTCCTATTCTATTACATTAAAATCCACTGGTCTATCTTACACTTTGAATGTATCTTCTATCCATACAAGATTTTATAATATCATGCACTGGTCATTTAGAAAATATTGTTCACTGAGGTATGCAGATCTTCCAAATGTTGACATGTTTCATTGTGTAACATTAAAAAAAGAAAGAAAATCACTGTTGTTTTCAATGTGAGCTCATCAGAAAAAATCTTTAAAACATTAGGATGCTATCAAACTCACAATGGTAGATATGAGTTTTCCTAAATTCTAATATAGCCTGAAAGCTCCGACTTTATCACTGACAACAAATTCTGACAGTTATTTTCCCTGAAGTGACAGGCTAACGTCATTTGTTTTTGAGAAAATGTCTGCCAGATACCCAAATTCGAATAACTGTGGTTTGAAAAAAATGAGGTTCCACGAAAAAAAAAAAAGTGGCTAGTTCAGCTTGCAACTCAAAAAACAATTGCTCAAGTGCGTTTCCTTAAGACCATCACCATACTTCATTGTGCAGAAGGGCCTGACGTGTACTTCCAATCTTGTCACACGGAATATTAAAAAAGATGTGTACTTAGCAAGAATGAAGGTCTAATAAAATTAATAATTTTACATTACTCAACAAGAGTTGAAATTTAATTAAAATAAAATTGGTTAATAATTCATATTAATCATTAATAAAATAATTAATAATTTTAATTTAATAAGATAATTGATGGTTTTAATAAAATTAATGTTTCATCATGGGTATTTTTAGGTGAAACTAGTTTTTTTAAAGGTGCTTGTATGGCAGTGAAGAGCACAATAACTAGTAGAATGGTTTGGTGCCACTGCCTTGATTCACGTGGAGTCACCATTACTTTTGCACCATCAGAACAACTATCAATACAGTGAAAAAGGCAAGTAATGCCTTGTATTTTATTAAAATCGTTTTGACCTCATGGACCTCCTGAAAAAAATCTCAGGCACCCTCAGGGGTCCATGGATCACATCTAAGAACTGCTATAGTAAAGAAATAGTTGTCTGTGTCCATTTCTGTATCTGAAGCAGAAAAATAAAAGATGTTCTCGGAGGGTGACATGTTTCAAGAAATTGGAAGTGAGCACCCATACCTAGTTTAAGGTTCCTGCCTGGTGTCTGTGGCCACCTAAGTCTATAATAATGGCCTAAACATGTTACAATCACCACCACAACCCCATTTACCCTATTTTGCCATCCAAGAGCGACCACACTTCAAGTTGTCAACAGCCCTTCACACCTGATGTGTATGAACGATGGGAGTGACATTCTGATGATCCAATGACCCGAAGCAGACACAGTTTGGAAGATGAGGGAGAGTTTCTGGGAGCACCAATCATAGACCTAGCCAATTTTCTATATTTTGTCTCAAAGACCATGAGAAGGGGAATGAATGCTTATTTTTTACAAGGCTGATATTTACTTATTTACTTATTTATTTATTTAACATTTATTAAGCCACTAGTTTGGACTTAATCCTCCCATCTGCCCTGGAGGTTCATTTGTACCAACCTCATTTCACTCAGACTCTAAGAGTCCACACACTGTCAGCTAGCAAAAGGGAGAGGCATTGAAACCCAGGGCTCAGTGACTCCCAAGTCCCACAGCTTCAAACAGTCTGAAAATCCTGAATTTGTAATTGAGTTCCAAAATGGCAATGCATTTTTTTAATTGTGTACAACTTGTTTCTAGTGATGGTAATAATATAAAAAGGAGATTGAAAACAACAGTAAATGGTGCTGATAATAGAAATTAATATCCCAGTTACATATGTGTCATGATAAAAGTAATAACAATGATAATGATTATCATTTATTTATTCAACCATATTTATGTCTCAGGCACAATTCTAGCTTTGGGGGATAGGCAGTGATAGGAACACAGGGTCTCTGTATGCCAGCCCCTAGTCTAAGCTTTGTTTACACATTTTACATAGTTCACTTCAACAACCCTGTTAGGTAGGTATTATTATCACTTCTATTATATGAAGAAATGAAGCCTCAGAGAAGTTATTTATATTGCCCAGGATCACATCACTTACTAGGGCAGGAGTCAGAATTCAATCCCAGGACAGTATCAATTCAAGTTGAGCACCAAAATTATGCCCACCTAGTCCCTGTGTTGCAAAACTTCCTGCTCTGTAGACAAGAGTGGGTGAGTACTGTTGGACCCTACCAGGCACAAAGTCTGGGAAAACTGAGTCCACGTTCGGGAAAACTAATTGGAATAGGGTGAGCAGGTAGTGATTAAAGGGGAAGAAATAACTCATGCCAAAAGAAGGATATTAAGGGAGAATGGAGAGAGGGCTGGGGCTCCAGAATCTTCTCCCTGGAGGGCCAGTTAAACTGGTAAGTTCTTGTTTCTAACACAAACTCCCCTGGGAGCGTTAAGTGTTCATTCTCGTTTTCGTGAGTATGAAATCACAACAAGTACTAGTTCAAGTAGCTTAATCAAAGAAATTCACCTGTTCTGACCAGGGCCATAAAAAAGGGAGGAATGAATTGCAGCTTTGGCTATCTGGGAAAGAATATCAAGAAAGAAAATTACAGTGATGCTAGGTGTTTTTATACACTATCTTATTTAACCTTCTCAACCCTCTGTGAGGTAGGTTTGACTAGCCCTCTTTTCAGATGAGAACACTGAAGCTGAGAGAGAATAAGTGATCTCCCCAACCCCCCACCCCCCCAGTTCTATGGATTACAAAGCCTATCCTCTCTCCAGACCAGGGTTTGGCAACCTACAGCCCAGGTGCCAAACCCTGCCCACTGCCTGCTTTTATAAATAAAGTTTTATTGGAACACAGCCATGCCCAATCCTTTATATACCTTTTGTGCCTGTTTTCATGCTCCAACAGGCTAGCTGAGTAATTCCAAAAGAGACCACACGGCCTACAAAACCAAAAGTATTTAATATCTGGCCCTTTGCAGAAAAAGTTTGCTGACCCCTTCTCTAGAGTAGACTTCTCAGCAGTTGTGCTGTTCCCTCAAACTAAATCTTCCCAGGACCCCAACATACATAAAAAACAGATACAAGCTTAATATTGTTAATACTGCATCTTTTTTTTTAAGATTTTATTTATTTGACAGAGAGAGACACAGCAAGAGAGGGAACACCAGCAGGGGGAGTAGGAGAGGGAGAAGCAGGCTTTCTGCTGAGCAGGGAGCCCGATGTGGGGTTCGATCCCAGGACCCTGGGATCATGACCTGAGCCGAAGGCAGACGCTTAACGACTGAGCCACCCAGGTGCCCCAATACTGCATCTTATACATTCAAATTTATATAACATTTACTGGTTGGAAATTCAATCAATAAGATAAGTTAGTTTTGAGTAACACAAAATTTTAAAATAGCAGGTGTTTAGAGCTTAGGTGCAGTCTCAAAGCATACTCTTTACACTTCAACTTTTTTTCCAGGCTAGCTTACACTGACCCAGCAGCTTAAAGAGGAGTGCTAGGAAGCATTTGCTTTCCCAGTCAAATCTTCGACAATGTCATCATTTCTACTCCTAGCCATGAAATTCAGACACACAGTGAATAAGAAATATTCACTGAATGACCAGATAAAGCATTTTCACACTGTGATATAGTTACACTTTCATTTATTGCACAATGTAATTTTTTTGAATTTTATTGTAACAATACACACGCACACACAGGGATACCTTTACAACGGCGGGTGTGGGGACAAGGCCCTTGTTTTTGGAGCATACACCAACTATTTGGAGTTCCAAATTACTCATTTTTCATATAAAGCAAATGATTCATAAAACTAATGGAGAGAGCTGGGATTAATCTGGTGGGTCAGAGAAGGCTAGGTCAGTTAAGAGGTCTACTGTGGAAGTCCTCCAAAGTTCAAGTTCTTGGTTCAATTTATCAAGCTCACTTTCCCCTCCTTTTCATTAATTTCCACTCTCCTTTTATTATTTGCTTATATTTTTCTTTTGGTTTAGTTTTGAGGGAATACTTTTTCTAGGTTCCTGAGCTGAAACCTTATTCTATCTTGGGTTGGGTTCCCCAGAAGCAGAGCCTATAATGGGGATTCTTGTAGAACTGGTTTGTTATGGACATGCTCACAAGAACCTATAAGGAGTAGCAGGACGGGAATGGAATAGTCTAACCTCACTCTGCCTAATCCTATGGGGAGCCCTACGGCATAAATCAAGTATAAACGGTACCATAGCTTATTCTAACTTGTGGCAGGGAGGCAGGACCTACGTGTCCCAACATTACAGTATAGCCCCCCCTTAGGTCCAGAGGCAGATAATCCTCCTCTGACAAAGCATGGGGTGGGGGCACGCATTCCATCCAAGACCCCAGCAGATGCCTGAAATTACAGATCGTACCAAACCCTGTATAGCCTATGCTATTTCCTATGCCCACCTCCCTAGGATAAAGTTTGATTTACAAATCAGGCACAGAGATTAACAACAATAACTACAATACAATAGAATAACTATAATAACATACTATAATAAAAGTTACACGCACATGGTCTCTCTCTCTCTCAAAATATCATACTGTACTCACCCCTCTTCCCATGACAATGTGAAATAATAAAATGCTTACATGAGGAGAGGAATGGAGGTGAATGACTTAAGCCCTGCAATTTGACTTCTGTAAGCATCACTGCTTGCTTATGGAAGGCGCTCGGTGCTGGCTGGGCCCTGTGCATCATACAGTATGAATAAGATTCACAGGCCTTTGGCTTCAGGGAGTTTATCATCTAATCAGAGATACACACAGGCGAGAGGCGCGCCCGGCTCCAACAGAGCAAGAACACCCATGACCCACGCCACAATCATGAACTTGCTTCTACGACTTTTCGTAAACCTGAACTCTCATGAGATGGTAGCGAGAAAGGAGAGAGAGAAAACTGGGGAACAGGAGACAGATGAGGAGACACCAAAGAGACATGCTTTTTCCTTCGTGTTTTTTTTCCTTTGGCCTAAAGAACAAGGAAAAAATACCAACAGCAAATGCCTACCACGTAGCACACTTTCTAGCTGATTCTCGCCCATTATCTCCCTTAACCTTCATACCAACCCGCTGCAGCAGGAATTAGTTTCACCATTCTCTAAATGAGAAAACTGAAACTCAGGTCACTAATAAATTGAGGGACCAGAATTCGAAGCACATCTTTTTCTTAACCATACAACCTCGATTTTGTCCATCGCCGTCCATGGGGTGTCCCCGGGGCTTTGGGGTGCACAGGTTTAAGCCAGGTAACAGAAGCAGTTGGGAAAGTTACACACATTAGCTTGAACTAATTTAGATAAAATCACTCGGTAAAGCGAATCCAATCACACCCCATTCAGTCCTGACTCACCAGTAAACTGGGGTCAACCTGTCCCTCCTGGCCCTCAAGGGGAATAAAGGAGAGAAAGAGGACAAAGGACAGAAAGCAGAGCCTGTGATGGTGACTCTTGTAAAACTGGTTTGTGGCAGAAGCGTTCACAAGAACCTGTAAGGAGTGAGATACCAGGACGGGAATGGAAAAGTCTAACCTCGCTCCGCCTCATTCCACGGGGAGCTCCGCAGCATAAATCAAGCATGAACTGCACCACAGCCTGTCTTAACTGGTGGCAAGGACCTACACTCTTGCATTTGCCCAGAGGGAAGGACCGGCGTGTGTAATCATGGTCTAAAATTTTAACATTTTTAATGGGTTTTCTTCCTTTCTGAGTACACCACTTTTGCCCTGGTCCCCCTTTGCAACAATCTGCAAGGAGGGAGATTAGAATTTATCCATGAAGGAATTCAAAAGCAAATGCAAAATAAGTTACAACTTCAGTCACTGAGAAATAATATTATGCAGCAAGCTAATGTCCGGAGTGATACCCATCCTTCTGTCTGCCTCTAACATCACGAGGGTTACATCAGGAGGACCCGATTCGCTGAGTTCTCTCACAGTACAGAATCGTCCCTTTGGGGGGTGTGTGTTGGATGTTGCACACAGGAGACACATCTGATTGGGTGACCGCATCGTGGATCTCGTAGTTTCATTTATCTAGTATAGCAATGTCTGATGTTAGCGATCAAGGGTCTTGCTATAGCATCATCATTATACGGCAGTTTCCTGATAGGTGGAAAATAAAATGCCTTGACAGAGGGCCACCTTTCGCTAATTTTCACAAAGGTGCTATCATGCTAGTGGCATCCCAATGTAAAGAAAATTCCCTTTCTTTCTCTACTTCTTGGGCTTTGTATTAGTCATAGCTGCCAACACGCCATGTAACAAGCAACTCAAAAAAATTTCAGTGACTGACAACAGCAGGGCTGCTATTGTAGATCACAGAGAAAAAGAAGAAAGAAGAAAACAATTCCCTACTTTCCACGGGGCTGCAATGTTTGTTGTGCTCGGCTGGACCCAGCTGGATTTGGACCAGTTTACCATCAAGACTGCAGGTCAGGTTTAGTTCTGCTCTATGTGTCCCTCATTCTGAGACCCAGGCAAAATCTAGCGACCTAAAGCACATTTTTCTCACGGCAGACAGCACAGGCTCAAACCTTAAGCCAAAGCACACAAGTGAATTTAAAACCTCTGATCATGTCACATCCACTCATCTTCTATTGACCAAAGCAAACCTCACAACCAAGGACATCAGAGGGGGTGGGAAAGTGTCCTTCTCCCACGGACGTGAGAAAGGGAGAGTGACTTTTTGCTAAACAGTAACATAGCTTGGCACAGACTTACTCTACAGCACTCTGCAGCATTAGGACGATACATTGTTGAGAAATCACACCACTATTACAGCTCAGGGAATGTTAGAAACTATTTTTATGTGGAGACAAGTCATTTCCCATACACCACTGGGTTCTGCGTACTGTTTTAAAAGAGATCAGTCTGCTTATCTTTCACCTTTTTATAGGTTAGTATAATAGGTCAGAGTTAAGCCAACTAAACACTGTCTATCAAGGATCTGAGAGTAAATATTTTTGACTTTGCAGGCTATCTGGTCTCTGTTGCAACTACTCAGTCTAGTCACTGTAGCACAAAAGCAACCACCAGCAATACTTAAACAAATGGACATAGCTATGTTCCATTAAAGACTTACTCGCAAATGAATAAAAATGTCACAATTTGCAGATGACATGATATTACAAATAGAAAATCCTAAAGACTCCATCAGAAAACTGTAGAATTAATGAACAAAGTCAGTAAAGATACCAGATTCAAAATCAATACACAAAAATCTGTTAGGAAAAAAGAAATGATTACCTATAGAGGAGGGAAAAGAATTGGGTAAAGGACAAGGATGGAAGCTGGACTCCTTCAACTATCACTTGTTTTGTAGATTTAATCTTGAAACCAAGTAAATATTTTACATCATTGTAAGACAAAATTAAAGAAATAAATAAAGCAATCCCCCAAAAATCAGAAAAAAAATCTGTGGCATTTCTTTATGCCAATAATAAACTATCAGAAAGAGAAATTTAGAAAATAATCCCATTTATAATTGCAGAAAAAGGAATAAAGTTCCTAGAATAAGTTCAACCAAGGAAGTAAAAGGCCTGAATATTGAAAACTACACATTAAAGAAAGCAATTGAAAAGGACACAAATAAATGGAAAGATATCCCATGCTCATGTATTGGAAGAATTAATACTGTTAAAATGTCCATACTACACAAAGCAATCTACAGATTCAATGCAATCCCTATCAAAATCCTGATGGCATTTCTCATAGAAATAGAATAAACAATCCCAAAATTTCTAAGGAAGCACAAAGGACCTCAAATAGCCAAAGCAATCTTGAGAAAGAACAAAGCTTTACATTTTTAAATTAGGGAAGCACCACACTCCCTAATTTCAAACTACATTACAAAGCTATAGTTTTAAAAATTAAAACAGTATGGTATTGGCATAAAAACAGATACATATACAATAGGACAGAACAGAGAGCCCAGAAATAAAACCACACTTTTATGGTCAATTAATTCATGACAAAGGAACGGAGAATATACAATGAGAAAAGGGTAATCTCTTCAATAAATGGTGTTGGGGAAATTGGACAGCCACATGCAGAAGAATGAAACTGGACCACCATCTTACAACATACACAAAAATGAACTCAAAATAGATTAAGACTTAAACATAACACAGAAACCATTAAACGCCTAGAAGAAAGCACAAGGGGCAAGCCATGGATCTTGGCAATGACTTTTTAAATTTGATACCAGAAGCAAAAGCAACAAAAGCAAAAATAAACAAGTGGAACTATACCAACTACAAAGTTTCTGCATGGCAAAGGAAATCATCAACAAAATGAAAAAGGAATCTACTGAATGAGAGAAAATAATTACAAATCATGTATCTGATAAGGAGCTACGATTGAAAATACACAAAGAACTCCTAAGACTCATAAAGTAAAAAACAATCTGATTAAAAAATGGGCAGAAGATCTGAATTTTTCCAAAGAAGACATATGGATGGCCAACAGATACATGAAAAGATGCTCAACAGCATTAATCATCAAGGAAATGCAAATCAAAACCACAATGACATATCACCTCCCACCTGTTAGAGTGGCTATTACCAAAAAGACAAGAAATAACAAGTGTTGGCAAGAATATGGAGAAAAGGGAATATTGGTAGGAATGCAAAATGGCGCAGCCACTGTGGAAAACAGTATGGAGGTTCCCCAAAAAATTACAAATGGAACTACCCTATGACCTAACAATTCCTCTTCTGGGTATTTACCCAAAGAAAATGTAAACACAAATTTGAAAAGATAGCTGCACCCCATATTCACTGCAGCATTATTTACAATAGCCAAGATAGGGTAACAACCTAAGTGTCAATCAATGGATAAAGAAATATATGTATCATATCAAAAGCCATAGAAAAAGAATGAAATCTTGCCATTTGTGACAACATGGATGGACCTCAAGGGCACTGTGCTAAGTGAAAGAAGTCAGACAGAGAAAGACAGGTACTGTGTGATCTCTCTTATATATGGTATCAAAAAAAAAAAAGTCTCATAGATATAGGAAACAGAGTGGTTGAGGTGGAAAATGGGGGTGAGGAGAAGACAGTTAAAAAGAAAGGTAGGTGGTGGGAACAGGTTTGTTCTATGAGTCATAATCTGCCAGCTTCGGTAATAAATAAAATTATAAAGGATCTGCCTCTCATTTTGGTTACCTGTGGCTGTACCACCTACCACCCCAATTCTTAGTGGCCTAAAACAACAATTATTTTATTATCTCTTGTGATTCTGTGCATTAATTGGGCTCAGATGGATGATTCTTCTGTTTCCACGTGATGTTGGCTGCATCTGCAGACATCAGGAGTATCGACTGGGCTGGAACATTCCAGATGGTTCACCCAGCTGTCTGGCACACTGGCAGCACTGGCCAGAAGGCTAGACTCAGCTGGACCACGCAAAGATCTAAGTCCTACCTTCTGTGCCTCTCCCCTCCCTCATTACACAGCAACTCAGGACGCCCCAAAGTACAAAGAGGGAAACTGCCTTGCCTTTTTAAAGCTTAGGCCCAGCACTGTCATTTCTGCCACATTCTACTGGTAAAGCCCCTCGTCAGTCATCGATGACCATGTCATCTGTGGCCCGTGTAAGCCTATGTCAGAATGTCAACTTTCTTACTTCTGGACCTTTGAATGAGATGAAATTATTTTTAATGCTTCACATTCAAACTGCTAAGCAGATTTCCCATCCTACGAGGCAGCAGCAAAACCTCCTGCTCCAAGGACTTCTCTGCCCAGAAAACGGTGCCTCCATCCAGCCACAGGAGAAATTAATTAAGGTAATAGAGGGGAAAGGCAGAGGTTGCCTATTCGCCATCACACCTGGCATGGCTTGAGACATTCCGGGCCTCCCCTACTGGACTGAATGTAGGTGGGTCTCTTCTCCCAAAACACCCAGCTCTCCTCAAAACATCTGGCCCCAAGTGCCATGGGGGGAGCCTAACACAACAGGGCTTACAAGTGGCAGGGGGTGGGGGTGCAGGTCAGTGAGCAAAAGCAGACAGCTCCCGTCGGCCCACATGCAATGTTGAGTCCAGTACAGTTTTCACCAGTATAACCCCCCCCCCCCGCCCGCCCAGGGATAAGCTCCCTCACTCTCAGTCCTGAATAGGCCTTTAAAAATTATAATTTTAGACTTTATAGTGGAGCTGCTACCCTTGTAAGGCCCAGTGTAATTCTGATAATGGCAGGTACACTCACCAAAATGATAAACTTCTCCTGCCCTGGCCCTCTGCGGCTTCCATCAATCCGCTCATTCTCTAGACCTCAGTCTGTACCATCTGCCCCTCCCCAAAACTCACAGGCACTTCCTAGGCTCACCCTAAGTCATGCAAACAACCATGTTGACTTTCGCCACAAGCTATGCCATCTGTGCACATTCCCCTTATCTACCACCACTCCCTGCTCTCCCAACCTGCCTGCACCTGTGCGCTCCCCTACACCTCCTCTCCCTGGCCTCCAGCCCAAGCCAAGAAGCCAGAGATGGTAATTAAAGAAATAGCAGATGATCACAGACACCTTTTCCAGCTCCAATACCTACACCCATGCAAAGGAGATGACCCAGAAGAGAAATCGAAGTAATCAGGACTTTAGTGTGAATATCCCAGAGTATCCCTCTGTTCTTTCACTGAATGAAATGAGGTCTGCCCTGTTCCAGCCCACATTGCATGGAAGGCCTGAGGGACAGTGGATGGGGGACAGATTCCATCCAGATCCTGTACATTTAATCCAGCCAGAAACACCCACACGCTATACACCTTCAGGACCATAAATCTGATCTGTCAACACCCCAACAGAGCTCACGGCAGTCATCCTATAACCTACTCACCCTAATCCCTTTCTAATCTGCTGTTTGTCTGGTTACGGACTCTTGGTTCTATCTCCCATTTATAGTCCTGTTGGCTTGACAGATGCGTGTATTCTCTTGCTCTCTCACCTCCCTGCCAAAGACACTGTCTTGGTCTTGCTCACCAGCTCCTGTGTTTTCTACTTTCAGTATAAAATCCCCCAGAGTGCTTATGAGGACCCCAACCAGCTCAGTACTGGGGTCCTTACGGGGTGGGGGCAAGGATTCACAAAGATCAGTCCTTTTTTATCTTTAGTGCATGGCCCCTATCGGGGATTCATGAACAGTTGTTGAATGACTGAGTGATGCATAAAGACCTTGACCTCATAAGCAATTGTCCCATCAAACCCAGACAACTGGCCCACAACGAACTATTTCCGAATGAGTTTGTGTCAAGTGCTGGCGAAAAGTGATACCCAGTGGAAGACGAGCCAGACTGAACTACTTAAGGAAACAAAGCATCTTTGAGACATGAAATTAATTAACTACTTCCAAAGGGAGCAGAAAGTAGGAGGTTAGGAGGGGTGGGAAATTTTATATAAATTTCTAAAGGACAAGGGACTTGATAGTAAACTAAGAACTTCAAGCTCTAAATTCAAACACGGCCTTCCAACATCGTGGCTTAGCCGTGTGTGATAGGCACTCAAAATCAGGATTTGGTTATGTACAAAGGAAAGCTCTGAAAGAGAAAAACAATAAATTAAATGCATAAATCGAGAGGCTTTGGGGCTTTTTAGAAGTTACTGCACAATATTCTCTGAGGGTGATTTTAGACTAGACCTTGACAGGGTGAGATTGTGAATATAAAAGTAAGCTTTTGTCAGTCAGAAGGCACTTCTGCAGAAATAAGTTTCTCAAGACTAACCAAAGGGAATTTCAAAGATCTAGTTTACATTCTCTGTGTCTTTGGGTCTATTTCCTTGGGATTTAAGAAACCATAAGGATTTCGAGATCTTGAAAGAGCCATATAAAGCAGTGTTTCGTATGGGTCTCACAGTATTTGGTGCCCCCAAGCACGGACATTTTATTTCAGTCTGTTCTCCTACCACATTCCATCGCTGAGGCCTCCAGTCCTTGCATGGTTGGCCAGCTTCCTGCACAGAAGGGAACCACACCTATATCTTATCTGCTTACCATGGAACTCGGGAGCAAAACAGAAGGGAGTAGGGATATGTCAGTGGACGAGGAGGTTCTGAAGCCAGGATGCTCCCACTCCAGAAAGGAAAAATATCTATGAGGTCACATAAAAGTGGTTCTACAACCAGGAAAGGAGATTCTTCTGCAAGTACCTGATCTAAAAAAAATTTAAAAGAGTCTATTAAAATTCATAAAACTTCTGCTTATTAAGAACTGTGAAAACCATTATATACCTCATCTGGATTCTGCCATTTTGATCATGAAAACAGTTCAACCCCATTTTTGACCCAAACTATATTTTGATCCTGCTGTATCCAAAATTTGGCAACCGATACACCAGAGCAGCACGGTCTCTTTGGTCATCGTGGGTGGTGAGGGTGTCTTCTCTCTGATTCTCTCGCTCTGTGATTGTGTGTGGGTGTGGGTGAGCGCGCGCACACGCATATCTGGACATTTTCTCTACGCTTGCTCTCTGTCTTCATCTGTTTGTGGTATCTTTCTCTTTCCATGTTTCTCTGTCTCCCTCTCTCTTTGTGTGACTGCTTCTGCAAATCCCCCAATTTCTCTAAGTCTATATTTTTTATTTTTCTGTCCTTGTATATATGAGTTCCTGTATATATTCCTCTCTGTTTCTCTTCTTCCTCTCTCTCTCTGCCTTTCACTTGGTCTCCATTTCCTAAACTTTCTTTCCTTGTCCTCCTTTCTCTGTTTCTTTCTGAATCTGATCCTAATGAAAATCATGTCATTAAAAGCAGAAAAATGTCACAAAGTACTTACTGTGTGAGCTAGAAGATTATGCAAGAAGCCAAACTGAATTAATGGAATTGCTTGAGAAAAATGTATGTTCAACAAAAAGCAAATGATATTGGTATGATCCTATTAAAATTCTTTTGTTCACAACGTAAGATGGCAAGGTCAAAATATTCTGGACCCCAAAGTCATGAGACCACGGCCAACTGCAGCCTGCTTGGTCCATTCGAGCAGCTCCCTAGACTGTGACTGGTTCCAGGCACAGTGAAAGAGGACCTCTTGGAGAATGAAGGGTCAATGCAGATACCAAAAATTTGCATTCACCCCCACCACGCCCCCTTCCCACTGGCCTCAGGCCATTGCAAGCCCCAGGTGTAGCTGCTAGAAGCCAAGGCTTTTGCTCAGAGCTCTACATGGCACTGCCCAGCTAGGGACAGCAACTCCAGAGGCAGTTGGTCTCCTCTTGTCTTCTTGCTTGTGTTGAAAGCCAACAGAGAAAGAAAATCAGGCCTGAAAATTCCTGGATCGCACTTAGCCCTTTTAAGAAAACCCACCAGGCCCCCCCTCCTTCCTTTGCTCCGTTTCTCCAGGCTCCCTTCGCCAGGCAACTCAATTCCACACTTAGACATGCACATACACACACACACACACACACACACACACACACACGCTCGCGCGCACACACACATACAGACAGCTACATTTCTTTCTGCCTTTCCTCCTTCCTGTGGTCGCTAATAATTGTTAACATTCATTAAAAGCTAACTATGTGGCAAGCACAATTTTAGACACCTTCCATGGCTATTTCATCTACGTCTCGCAACATTTTATGCCAGTGCTATTATTATCTCTAATACCTGAAATAAGGGACCTAAGGCACAGGCAACTTAACTTACCAAAATGCACACAATCAGCAAGGGGAAAAGCCAAGATTCCCACTCCGGATCCCATGCCGTAAACACTGTACCATATTGCCTAAAGCTAGCTGTTGATGATTAGCAGATATTAGCAGAGAAAGCTATGTGCCCTCTTTATTCTCTAATGAGCTCCCAGGACCCAATAGATAACAAGCTTCTTAAGATCAAACAGTTTTAGAATGCTGAGCAGCACAGAAAATTTGGGGTCACTTTGAAGGGGAAATAACTACTTTGAGTACTGGGGGGAAAAAAACCCCATTTCCCCTGACTTTTTATTTAGAGAATAATCAAGAAAATGTTTCCCCTTTCTCTCTCACTGAATACAATTTATCTTTATCAAACCAGAAAAGAATGTAGCTCCAGCTGGAAGTTTCTCACAAAGCCTTGGGAGATGAAAGGTACAGTAATAGATACACAAAGCAGTTGCTTTTTATCTGTGAAGAGCTGGTTTCATATGGTCCTTTCATAAGAGTGAAAAATAAGACATTGTGTTTATGTGCAGCATGCATTTGTCTGCGTCACAACAACAAAAAAGGAGTATGACCGTCTACCGGGACAGCCTAAATCCTTCACTGTTTGTATTTGGTCTGGCCCAGGTGCTCCATAATAGTGGAAAACCTGCTTTTTAAACACCTGAAGTATAGACCAAGTGGCCAATTTAGGCTCAGAGCAACTGCATTTGTTATCTGTCCTAAACAGGAGCCCAACCCATACTTTTTACTCAGCTAAAGAAAGGGAACACTGAAAATTTCGTAAACAGGACAATTGATGGTACCTGGCTTTGTGTCAAGCAAAAGCCAGCCTCTGCATGGAAAAGTCGTGACCTTGAAAAGCTGGTTAAAATGGATGATGCGTGGGCTGCTGGCTGGAGAGCCAGCCGGGAAGTAGGTCAGCGAAGTTACAGGCTGGCTTCTGTCACTCCCAGCCAGAGCCTGTGCAACTCAGAAGGAGAAGAAAAAAAAAAAATCTTCTCAGCCAGAATAAGACACTGTGTGTAGTTCCAGACAGCATGTCGTCTTGACAAAACCATCACCACTGAATGAAATCATCGAGGGGAAGCTGTCAGCCCCTGCTACGTCCAGGGGACGGTTTTCTGCTTGTTTAATTAATCCGGGGTTGTCCTGTGTTGTTTTGTTGCGTTGTTTCCAACCACAGAGATCAACTTTTGCTGTCCACTCCTCTGTGGACCTCGCCACAAGGTTGCCTCTTCCAGGCTGCCTGCCAGGCACTTCATGGCCCTGGCCCAGCTGACAGGCAGGAGGAGCTAATGAGGAAGCAACAGAACTCAAAGGGACTTTAGACTTAGTGATGAAAATCAAGCCCTGGACCATTCCCCTCATTCTGCCCCCACCCCACCTCCCCTGCTCTGAGAGGCGCTATAATGCATTGCTCAGGGACCCAACTTCTGGAATCAGATCACCTGGTTTTAATCCCCTAGGCTCGCTCATTAGCTGTGTGACTTTGGACACAAATCCTAAGCTTTCTGTTTCCCTATGTCATCTTCAAGATAGCAGCAATAACTGTCCACACCTCGTGGGCTCGTTGGGCTGCCCATCCCATCAGAGCACCAGGAGGGAAAGTTCATTCAAATTTGGATAATCCAAGGAGGGTTTAGTAAAAGAACTGGTTACAAAGGAGTGTGGAGGATGTAGCAAAACCACAGGAGAGGGTGCAATGCCTCAAGGCTAACAACAGTGGGTGTCAATTTCACACCTAGACCTGAAGGGGCGCGGGTGGGACGTGGTGATCTAACCCACGAGCTCCGCAAAGAGGGGTGCGTGGGGAGTCCCATTGGCTGAAACCAAAAGAGACCAGAGGGCAAGGGAGCCCCTGAAAGCATTCCGCCTGGAGCCCTGAGCAGGGTGGGGAAGGGCGCAGAGTGAATCGCGGGGGCAAATGGAAGCCACCGAGCACCCGGAATTCCACGAGGCGGTGTGGTACAGAGCCAAGAGCACACATTCAGTATACAGTAATAGCTTACTGCATGTCCCTGGTTACCTGTGCTCGGATACATCATGAACTTCAGGACATGGACAGGAGGGTGGGGACTGCAGATACTTTGCAAATAAGGCTCAGGGGCCTCGTGAAACCATTGCTTCTTTCTCATCCTGCCTCAAGGATTCTACCAGCTTCCTACTGACCACACAGCTCACACCCTTTTGGTCCTAAAAGGAAGCAAAACCTCACCATGGTGGGGGAGGGGAATCGGCCCACATTCCTTCAGCGCCCCACTAGCCTTGGTGACCTCAGCTATTCTCAGCATCCACGCCGCCAGTTTCCAAAATCTTTTTTTTTTTTTTTTGGCCTAAAGATACTTTATCAACACTTTACACATCCATGCAACATATGGAACAGTTAAGATCGGCAGTTCTAGCCAAAGTAGGGTCAGACCCACTGAGCCAGGCTCTCAGTGGAAGCCAAGGGCTGCAGAGAACACGGTTCCAAGAAACGTGACCAGCAGCACCCCTCCTCGCAATGTTCTTGGTCCCTCTCCTGGGTCTCCCCTTCCCTGGTGCTGAACCAGAGGCCCTCAACTAGTCAATTACCATCTAGCAGGAGATTTTGGAGCCGAAGTAGTAATAATGGAACCTTACCATTACAGAGTGCTTAACTGATTACACAGGCCCTTTCACCCACATTATATTATTGCATCCTGAGAACAAGCTCGAGCTTCCCCAAGTTCATGCCTAAGCGAGCAGCACAGCCAGGCCTGGAAATCTTTTTTCAGTTTTTTGGGGGGGGTCTTTTTGTTGCTGTTGTTTTCTGTTTTTTAACTTCAGGACACAAGCTGGAGACCAGCAGATTTGGTTAGATCGTCATCATAAATGATTTATTTAAATTATTATATTTTTTAGTTACCAACATCTTCTTTTCCTCCGAACAGTATTTAAAATCGTTGTCTTTATTTGCTTGTGTGATGTCTTCCTCCCCCTCTCGAATCCCGGGCCAGCTTCCGAGAGGAAGGCCCGTGCCTGTCTCCTGCGTGGCCACATTGTGACGTCTAGCCCAACGTCTGACACGCAACACACACGCAGTCCTTATTTGCTGAATGAAAGGGTGAATCTCTCAGTCCCATTCTTTTAGGTTATTTACCCTAACTAGGTTTCAAGGTTTCCAAGGCTAAAAATAACCAGGTTTTGACTCAGCAGCTGGCGAACGTCCAGATTACTTTTAGCTGCTAAGGTTAGGGAGGGAAAGTGGGCCAGACCTAGCTGGAACAAACTGCCTACCCGTACATCCTTGCTCAGCAAATGCTAAAGACTCATGTGTAACGAATACCGACGAGGGCCGGCTCTCCTCTCCATTTTCCCAGGAGTCTCAAGCCCTCAACAGCCTACAGTTTCTAGAAGTGTATGATTCTTTCCCACGAGACTGTGAGCCCTCAAGGAACAAGGACTGTGCCTCACTCATCTTTATTTCCCTAGGAATTAAAAGTGCACCTGGATCGGGCAAGGCCCCAAATAATGATTTGATGAATGTTTGTGAGTGATGAGCAATGTAAGCCTAGCACCAGGGTATGGAATCATGGAATTTTATAACCAGAGGGATTCCAGCTACCGTCTAAAACTGCTCTGTCCAGGGCCACCTGGCTGGCTCCATTGGTAGACCATTTAACTCTTCTTTTTTTTTTTTTAAGATTTTATTTATTTATTTGACAGAGAGAGAGACAGCCAGTGAGAGAGGGAACACAGGCAGGGGGAGTGGGAGAGGAAGAAGCAGGCTCATAGCGGAGGAGCCTGATGTGGGGCTCAATCCCAGGACTCCGGGATCACACCCTGAGCCGAAGGCAGATGCTTAATGACTGAGCCACCCAGGCACCCCGACCATTTAACTCTTGATCTCAGGGTTGTGAGTTCAAGCCCCATGTTGGGTATAGAGCTTACTTACTAAAAAAGAAAAGAAAAGAAAAGAGAAAAGAAAAGAAAGAAGGAAGAAAGAGAAAGAAAGAAAGAAAGAAAGAAAGAAAGAAAGAAAGAAAGAAAGAAAATTTAAATAAACTGCTCTGCCCAATGTGTTAGTCACTAGCTACATGTGGCAATTGAAGTTAAATAAAATTAAAATGTATTCCACAGCCACACTAGTACCTCTCCTAGGGCTCGATAGCCACATATACCTAGCCCCTGCCATACTGGACTGTGCAGAAAGTATTTCCATCATCCTAGAAAACCCTTTCCGACAGGGTTTCATGTTATAGCGAGAGAATGGAGTTTCAGAGAAAGAAAGTAATTTCCCCTGAGTCACTCAGAGTGTAAGAAAGAGAAATGGGACCCAAAAAGCGAAGTCTCCTGCTTACTGGTCTATGTTTTTTCCACCATTACACTGGATTCACACACCGTGAGGGCCTCACATGCGAGAGCCGCAAAATGCCCTCCTCTTTCAAGCCAGCACAGCTCTGGAGAGCCGGTGAGAAATCCTAGATGCACATCGTGGAAAACAAATGCTACACCCAGCAAGCAAATGAGGGGAAGCCATAGCTTCCCACAGAAAGCTAGAGGCCAAAAGATCTGAAGTACGCCCAAATGTGGTTTGCCTTTTTATTTAGAGCTTTCTAAAACTGTTTTCATTTCCATGTTGGAGGTTAATACCCAAGACGGACACTTGTTTTGAAGAGTTCCTTTTGATTTTAATTTCTCAAAGTCCTCATTTGAACTCGGCTTTTTGTTTATACTACACCCATCCCACAATTTTTCCTTCTTTGCAGGGAACTTGATCCTCGAAAATGTACAGAATCCATCCACGCCCACTGCTTTTCACTAACCGTCAGCTCGTCCTTTCAAGGGGGTCTTTGAGGATTTTACGTCGCCTTTTCTAAACGTATGTGTTGGGTTTTTTTTTTCCTGAAATTACATCAAATTAAGTTCTCGAAAAATGTATTCCTTTTCTTAATCTTTAAATAGCTGGGAATGAATTTTGGCAAAATCTCAAGGAAACCTATAAAAGGAAAGAAGCCAGCTTTCCCCCACTTCTCTCCAAACTAGAAGCGGGGCACGCTCTCTCTGTCAGGGCCTGCACACCCAGACAGACCTCTGAGAGGTTAGCACCCAACAGAAGCACCTAAACCCCAGGGTGGGCGCAGATTGCACAGCTAAAACAAGCCAACACATCTTGTCACAGAAACAGGACATCCATGGCTTTGTTTTTACCAAAGCAGGATGCAAAAGAAATGAGCATTGGTTCAGGAAGGCCTGGGCTGCCGGTGGAAACACTTGCCGTGAGCAGCACGCAACAGCACAAGGTAGCCCCAGGAGCTAGGGTGGTCAATAGCAAAGGGGGACCCTGGTCACTCAAGCTCCCAAAGATCCAGGGAGAGTGCAAAAGACTGCAGAGAGGATAGGGACAGAGAGTATCTAAAGAAATTCCACTGATGAATCATATTTTTTTTCCTGGTATGTCTCCCACGGTTTCTGAAGATTTCATTATCCTCATAAGTGAAATTCTTAAAATTGCTGAAAGAAGGTGCTTATTGAAACCTATAGCTCCCCTTCTCTTGGCAGGCTTTGATTTGAAACATTCAAAATACATCCAACAGCCTCTTCTTCCCTGAAGACAGGGCTTTAATGTTAAAAAAAAAAAAAAAAAGAAAGAAAGAAAGTAAAAGAAAGAATGAATGAAAAGAAAAAAAAAAAGGTCCCCTTACACCAGCCAGCTCCCACCTCTTAAAGAAAAACGTTACCTAAAAAGTAAGGTATTGGAATCAAAGTATAGTAGCAACTTTAAAATCTGAGTCCTGGTCTTTGTTCCTAATGAACAAAGAAACACAATTCCCATAACCCAGAGCCATGTGTGCACACAGTTTCAGAGCAAGGACTGGAGTTGTCATCTAGCCCAACCTCTTTATACTGCAAATGAGAAAACGGAGGCCCAGAGAGGTTAAAGAATTTTAACAGCTAGCAGGTGGGCCGAGCCAACACCAGGGGCCAGGTGTCCAGGGTCCCAATCTTTTTTGCACAAAAGAAAAAAAAATCATTCTATGACTTAGGGCGTGGAGAGGACTGTTTAAAGGTGGGGAATTAACACGGCTCCTTAACCCTGCCGGTTCAGCTGTGGAGAGAGACAATCAGGGTCGGCTCCAGACAAAAATACAAACTCACTGGAGAAGCAGCACAAAGAAATGAACCGGAAAGCGCATCAACCCTTTGTATTATGTGACTGATGGAAACAAAAGTCCCTGCCCACGTCACAGGAATGAAAATAAAGTCAGGCACGGGAAGGCACCCCAAAATCGGCTGGTGCTTTGAAACCGAAAGTGATCGAGATGCCGGCGGATTTTGCAGGAGGGTTAGGAGCTGGCAGCCTCTTCCGGGGAGATCCCTTTGTGCCTTTGTAGTGGTTGTGTCTAGAGGCAGTACCCTGGCCCTTCGTCCCTTATGCAGCCATGAGGGACAGCTATGGTGGGGGTCAGGCTGGGATTGATCATGAAGAGCATAATCACCTTCTTCCTTCCCCTGCACTCCTCCCCATAGCAGGGAAGGATTCGAAACTGCACTGCTCCTAGGCAGTCTATCATGTGCCTTATGTCTCTTTGAATTGCCTTTAGTAGTGGAGAGTGTTTGTATTTTACTGTTTCCATGTGCCCCAGGTTGAGTGCATCTTTACTTTCCACACCCACACCTACGGTTCATCTTTGGAGGACTGCCCTCGGGCCACTGGAGTGCTCCCCACACACAGACAGCCAGGAGTGCCTGGGAACTGACCTGTCCTGAGAGGCGCTTGATCAATGATGGACAGGTGCAAAGGTATGCAAGCCTAACTCCCTTGGACAATGCCTAGAGTAACTTATACTCCACAAGGCTCCTACCAATCTAAGCAAAGCCACCTCTGGGGACCTTTCACCTGAGACTACCTTTGCTTTCTCCTTCATCCCCTTCCATAACCTGGGAGCACTTCCTTAGTAAGTCCCTTATAGGCAAATCCTTCTCTCAACATCTGCTTCTAAGAACCAGACCTAGAACTTCAATTTCTCTTATTCCTTTGGCAGCTGGTATGGCAAGACAGGCCCAGAGTTACCTTTTGTTTGAGAGGGAATGCTACCCTGGCTAAGCCTTAAGAGGGAAGCCTGTCTTCAGAGACTTGAGCATACGCTGTGTCTCTTGTGTTTCCTTGGAGAACCTTTCCATCCAAACTTATTAGAAAAGTGCTATAATCAAGGATTAATGTCTGCCATGGGGAAGGAAGGAGCCAGGAGAGGATGGGTTGGCCCATATATGGAGTATTTGCCATCCTTATCCTAGAGGAGAGGGCCCAAGGAGAAGGGGTCTGTTTTTATTCCAAGCCTTCAGTTGGCCATTAGCTCAGTCCAGAGGAGTCCGTGCAATCCAGCTCATTGAGACTACCCAGCGTTTATTATCCAGCTAGTAAAGGAGTATCCCCTCTACAGGTGCCCCTTGGAAATTGGGGCAGCAGTGGGGAGCTGATGGAGAATGTGGTATGGGGAGATCCTTGGCCCATCTCATCTTGACTACTAAGGGTTGGACTAAGTGGGCTGGAGAGTAGGGAAGGCAGGCCCTGAAGAGCTGTTTTGGCTGCAGGCAAATTCTGACACTGTCAGCTCAACTTGAAGTTGAAGGTGTGCAAATATTGTACTAAGACAGAGGCAGGGAGCAGGCTCAGGGCATGTTTGAACATCAACCTGTAGGCAGGTAGGAAATGCTGAAACACGTAATTCAGAAAGCAAACTGGTATCAGGAGTCTGGAAATAGAGTCCAAGTCCTGCAAGTCAGAGACATGGGATGTTACCAGAATGGGACTGGAGGCTTTCTCACCTGAGTCCTTTCATCTTCTTCGGTTTTATTGAAGTATAACAGACACACAATAAAGCACACACATTTTAAGTGAATGAGTGAATTTTCACATCTGTAACATTCCCATCACCCCAGAAGCCTCCCCATGCCTCTTCCTGGTCCATCTCCCTCCCCAGAGGTAACCAGAGTTCTGAAGTCTATCACCATAGACCAGCTTTGCTGTTCTTGAACTTCATACAAATGGCATCGTACGGTATGGATGTCTGTTTTCTTTTGCTGCACATTACATCTGTGAGATTTGTTCATGTTGCATATAAGCAGTTTATTCTTGTATGTTGCCATGCCCTAGTCCATGTACAAGTATACTGACTTATCCATTTGAGTAGTTTCCAGTATTACACTGTTATGAATGAAGCTGCTATGGACATTCTTGTACATGTGTTTTGGTGGACATATGCACTCACTTCCCTTGGTGAAAGACCTGGGAATGGAACTGTCGGGTGATAGGAGAGGCATGTCTACCTCTGGAAAGTTTGTCAAGTGATTTTCTAAAGTGACTGTACCAGTTCAGGCTTCTCTTAGTTACATATGAGAGTTCTACCTGACCCACATCCTTGTCGACTCTTGGTATTATCAGTCTTGTTCATTTTAGCCATTCTACTGGGTGGGTAGTAATATCTCACTGTGGTTTTAATTTGCCTTTTTCATCTAGTACTATTTCTCATCTAGGACTGATCTAGGTGCCCAAAATGTGGTCATCTCTCTACTTTGCCCCAGACACAGAGATTCGAAGCTTCCCCTTCGGGCATTTATACACAGAGACAGCCCGGGAGACAGGAGACAAATAAGGACTGCAGTCAGCAAGGCTCTACCATGGAAGCTTAAGAGAAATGCCGGCCACACGACTCCAACACATCCCTGGCCCAGCAGCCACTCTGCCCCAGAGCCTCTCCTTGAGGTGGAACTTCCAGATGTTTCTCCAGATCAAACTCTAGCCAAGTGCCTGTCTCACCCAGAGGAGCTAAGGAAGCCAAAATACCCACTGAGCTTGGAAAAGGGAGGCTGTGAAGATGGAATGGAACAGAAAACAAGGCCCAGAGCATACAGTATGCAGATCTATGTAAATCAAATATAAAAGCCAGAATGCAAACCTTCAAGCGATAATGCTCTCCAGCTGTCATACATGACAATCTCCATTCCAGAGACCGCGGGGGCACTGGGGAACCAGCAGGCAGCATAGTTCGGCAAGGAGGGTATGGTTTTCCTCTTTCCTTTAATCTGGGAGCATGAGTTCACTGGGTCCCTGGGGATCCATAAAATATGGAAGACTGTTGTTTTGTTAACTGGTTGTCCATTTTTATTCAAGTAAATGAAGCACAGCGTCTTCCGGTGGGTCTTCAGCTTCAGAGTCAAATGTCACCTTCCACGGCGTTTGCTGCCGACATAGGAAGGGCAGCGGTGGCTGTCCTGAGAATCTGCCTGAGCTGGTACAGTGAGTACTTGACTCAATCAGCAGCCTGACTTGAGTCTCTATGGCTACTTGTCCGATGAGCTCGAGCAAGTCACTTCCTCTCTGTGAGCCTCGATTTTCCCATCTGCTGCAGGAGCAGATTGGACTAGGGTCACTTCTAAGATCTCTTTCAAGGTCTAGAGCTGTCTGAGCCTGTGATCCTCCGTGAGGCCCCTTCAATCTAATTGTCAATCAGCGTGAGTCACCCGCCAAACACAAACGAACCCATTCCCATGTAGAGCAATTAGAGTGAGGCCATTTCTGCCACACATCCAAGATGATAGAAAGCCCGACCCAGATTCCGCGCTGTATAATTGAGCATTAAGACACAACAAGGGCTCCGTGGCGGCATAATAATGCATGCCTGGCTGATTTATTAAGCATCCTACTTAGAAGTGCATTGTCCCAGAATGCCTGGTACTTTAGGCAGCGCTCCATGAAAAACACTTGTGGTGCGGGCAGTTGTGTTCAGATCCTGTTACATCCCACAACTTCCAACTTCCCCATCCCTCTGCTACAGCCTTCACCTCCCTTTCCAGCCTGTTCAGAAGCTTGGCGGCCCCTGTCTGGATCACACCTCGCTGTACAGCCAGTTCTGCACAGTCTGTGGCGCCCCCTGTCGGCACCGGGATTTTGTCAGATGTAACAGCTTTGCAGCGTCAGGCTCCATGCTGAGCAAAGGGAGTTAAGGGCACCGTAACTCCAGAACTAGCCATGACGCCAGGCAGAAGACGAGTACCGAGAGAGAAACAGAGGCATGTCCCCTTGACCTGCCCCCTTGCCCAGCCTAATTTCCTGCAGAGCACTTATCTTTCCACCTGCCACATTTATATTTATTTTCACTACGTTCACTGTCTGTCTTCCCCAGCTAGACTTAAAGTCCAGGGATAGAAGGCTTTTGTCTGTTTTGTTATCTACAGACTCCCAGCACCTAGGGTGTTGCCTGGCATTAAGGAGGCACTCGGTAATATTTGCCAAAGAAATCATTTATTGGTTCAATAAATAAATATACAGGTGGTAGCAAGAGCTATTGAGGAAAATGAAGCAGAGTAAAAAGTGTGAGGTGCTAAGAAAATGAGAAGGTTGCTATTTCAGACACGGTGGCCAGGGAGGGCTCTCTGACAATGACATGGAAGCAGAAACCTGAAGGAAATGAGAAAAGGAGGCACTCAGATACACAAGGGAAGAATGTTCTGGATAGAACAGTCAGGGCAAAGCCCCAAACAGAGGCCTGGAGTATTTGTAGATAGCAGTGGGGCTGAAGCAGAGGACAAGACAAGATTGTAAGAGCCGAGAGGTAGCAGAGGTCAGTCACCTGGAGCAGAGGTCACCATACCAGGGGCCGACCTATTGCCTGTTTCTGGGAACAAAGTTTTGTGGGGACTTAGCCACACGCGTTCATTTACATACTGTCGGTGGTTGCTTTCATGCTCACAGAGTTGAGTAACGGCCACGGAGACCAATGGCCCACAAAGCCAAAACTATTTATTATCTGTCCCTTTGCAGAAGAAGCATGCTGGCCCCTGCCCTTGATCATTAGAGGCCACTGTAAGGACTTTGGCTTTTCTCTGAGGAGCATGACAAGCCATTAGGGGACCTGGAGCAGAAGAGTGACATGATCAGACTTCCAATTTAAAAAGGATCAGGGTGGCTGCTGAGTAAAGAGTAAATTGTAGGGGCGGAAGCAGGGAAATCAATTAGGAGGTGAGAAATAAAGAGGGTTTGGGCTGGAAACGTAATCAGATTAGAAAATGCACAAAGTCTAGTGTTCTCACAGCACAGGGTGAGTAGGGTGTGTTCTGCCTTGGTCCATTTTGGCCCTCAACATCTGGGTTTATGTAGGGGTGTTAGGGAGTCGTCAGGAAAAAGAGGCAATTTTTTCCAAGGCAGGAGAGGAACCACAGCAATGATGCTAAAGGTTGCAATGAGCTAATACCCTTTCCCAGTGACCTCCTGTTGGCTGTACATTCTGAGCTTGGGCTGGAGTCCAGGCAAGACCCTGGTTCACTTCCTGAAGGTAGAAGCTGCCTGTACTGGGACTATTCTCTTATGGGCTGTGCCTGGCTTACCTCACTAAGGCAAACCTCAAATGCTTTGGGGGGAATAGGGGTTATAGGTGAGAAGGGCCCAGCCAGATGACTGACAGTCCTTAGAGCCACAGCTGTTGACCAAAGACTCAGGAAGTCAACTGCTAGAAAAGGTGTGATGCCAGCAAGAGATGCTCAAAAAGAAGATGTGAGGGTCTTACAATCACATCAGCCCACCAACCACCAAGACTGGGACTAGGGTTTCACTTCCCACCACCTCCCTCTGCACACCAAACACGCAGGCTGCCCTTTAAATGAAGAATGTTCTTTTAATTAGCCTTCTGCCACACATGGGAGTCTGCAAGTGCATCAGTGAGATTATGCGGAAGCCCAAGAGGTCTTTCTCAGTGAGAAAAAGGATAAGAGGGGTGTGGGAGTCTTGACAGGGCTTGAACTTCTAACTATAACATTAGCTATGTGACCTAAGGCAAGTTACTTAACCCCTCTGTGCAATAAAGGGTAAAGAAGGCAGAACTGTTATGAGGATTGCAGATAACATATAAGAAACCTCTGATCCATATCAGCAACTGTTATTGACAAGAAAGAATTACGTGATGGAAAAAGTAAGCTTTGTTTACCAGCTGTGTCATCCTGAGGAAGATAAAGAACCTATCTGAGCTTCACAGTTTCCTAATCTATGAAATGAAGAGAGCACCACCTATATCACAGGAGTCAGGACGAAATTCACTCAGAGTAAATAGCAGCTATAAGGCACTTAGTAGACTTTTGGCCTAGTGTGCACACTCCAGGCAGCCCAGATACCTCTGTTCTTTCTGAAACATCCTGAAGCTCTGAAGTCAAGACCTTCAACAAAAGTGGAGGAGGGAAACTGATAAAGCAACCAAGAGACCTTAGCTCCACAGCAGGCTGAGGCCGAAGATGAGCAAGGCCAAGGAGCCAAGACCGGTGGAGACGTAAGGGCGCCCACCCAGCACAGAGTGGCCATGCCCTGTTGAATCAAGGTCAACCCAGGACTTAATTGGCTCCAATGGGCTTAGGTCCTGGATTGGTTCTTCCTTCCCCTGCAAAATCCGGGGTTTGGGGAAAGGTGGAGTACAAGGATTCCCTAGGGTGGGAGGGAGAAGGGAAGATTCTCATTCCTTGTTCGCCCCTCCTACCTCAGGCCTCCTCACAACACTGACAGGTAAGTATTGGCAAGCTCCGGGCGCTTCAAGGAACAACATAACACTAAGCGTTTGTGAATGGGAAAGTATTATGGAATCTGAAGACTAGAAGGCACCTGTGAGGTCAGTTGGGATTCTAGTAAAACTGTGTTCTAGTAAAACAGCTTACCCTCTCTGAGTCTGTTTCTTCATCTGTAAAATGGGGATAAATAATCTCCATTGGCCTCATAGGTTTCAATTGTGAGTTTAGTTCAGGCTTGAGAATAAGGAATTAATTAATCAAGACCTTCTCCGTCCAGTGCATCACAGGTCCCATCTCAGAGACAGGAAAAGAGAGAGGGAGTGGGAAGGGGAGTATCATTACATAGCCTCCCCAGCTTCCATTTGGCCGTGGAATCAATGCAGCAACCCAGGCCCCTGACCGCCAGCTCTAGTATTGGATCTTGTGGCCCTATTGTCACAGGGAACTTACTCAAGTGATGGACTATCACTAGATGGTCCCCAACTAGGTCAACCTGTAGCCCTCTGAGGCATGTTCCAGTGCCACCTGAAAGAGTGGTCTAGCTGGACCTAATGGGTGCTCTAAGGAGATGTGGGAGGAGACTGCATACAGCTCACGAAGGACACGGGGGGGGGGGGGTGTGAAGAACAAGCTCGGGCTTCCTGACTCTGCCCTCACCACCAACTCCCTGCCAAGCTCTGAACCCCAGATGGGCCTAGAATTACCCCAGAGTCTGCTGAGCCCTCCACTCCTTTCAGGCTGCCCCAAGGGCACTCACCATAGTGCTTATGGAGCACCTAACAGGGGCTCCATAAATGTCTGCTTGTTAAATGAATCAATGAACGAAGGAGTGAAGAAAGAAATGTTGAAGTTCCAAATCTTTATGGTTAATTCCTACAGCTCAGCTAATGCCCTGGTCATGAATATGACGCCTTGCCATCCAAGCTTTAGACTATACAGCCAAAGGGACAGACGTCACCTGGGATCAACCCAACCTGTTCTCCTCTCCGTAAAGTGATAACGGCAATGGCTTCTCAGTTTACTTCACAGGGTAATCGAGAGAGTCCGATGAGAACCGGCATACACATGCTGCACAGGTGCAAGGATGTACATAAGAAGCTGAGCATCACAACGATCCGAAATTCTAAGAAGCTTCCATGGGCCCATTTAAGGTCAAAGGAGAGAACACTGCTTGCTGGGGTGGAGGAGAAGAAGCTGTGATTCTCATGCCAGCAAGGTCTTGAGTAGTGCACAGCCTGTTCGATGCATTCCTCGCCGGAGCCCCCATCCCTGCTAAGCCTGGGAGGATAGTATAATAGACGTAGCAGTGACAGCAGCAGAAAGAGTAGCTCACGTTTAATGAGGACTTACTATGTGTATGGCTCCATGCTGAATGCCTCTCATCATCCTCATTATGTCTCCAAAACATCTCTTTCAGCTGGGAACGGTCATTAGAATATCGTTCAGTAAATATTTCCTTCCCACCTCCTCCATAGCAGGAATATACATCCCACTCTGTGGATGTGACACTTGGCCGTGTAACTTGCTTTTACCAATAGAGTGACAGCAAAAGTGACAGTGCCTAAGTTACAGGCCTAAGGAGGATCACAGGTTTCTGCTCACCAGCCTAGAAGCTTCTGAACTCCACCATGAGAAGAACATGCTCCTGGCAACCACTGTCCTCCCGCCTGGGCTCAGAATAACCTGCATGAAGCAGATTACAACCGGGTCAGAGGCTCACGCTTCTGGAAAAGCACTGCCCTAGTCGACCAACAGTATGTGAGTGAGAAATTATTATTGGCTGCCACTGAGATTTTTGTGGTCATTTCCTATGCAGCAATAATAGTTACCCTGAATAGTTAATTTTATAGATGGCAAAGCCAAGGCTCAGAGAAGCTGAGTAACTTACCTGAGGTCAGCCAGCATATAAGTGGCAGAACTAGGGCAGAACCCAGATCTTTTGATGAACTGAGACCAGGTTCTGGATTAGTAGACTGTCCTGCCTCCTACTTGCTATCTGAGGAGGTGCATTTTGTGTCAAGCTATATGACGAGAACAGCCAGAGCAATGAAAAGTAAACAAGAAGTCTCTGGGCCTACTTAGATATCGAGAGTGAGCGAATCCAGAGAGGTCTGCACTGCTCTGCTCAGTCCCTCTGCAGCCCAGGGGTGCTGCCCACAATAGCTGTCTTTCTCTAGGTCAGGGCCCACGGCCATGAGGGGATTCCCCTCAGGAGGCCCCCCAAAGCCCCAGGCAAGCACAGATCTCCCCACCATGATAGTAATACAACTAGACACCCCCCCCCCAGCTAACACTCTGACCCCCACGTCCAGCAGAATAATTTCAACAGACTCCAGTAGACTCCCAGTCTTCAGATTACAGTGGTAAAAAATGACTAGAACATTCTGAAACAAAATTTTTAAAGGTATGTCAGGAGAAGAGATGATCCAATCCAACTACATTTCTGGTTTTTGCGAGTATTTTTGTCCTTACTCAGAATGACTTCTTGTGTTCAAAATGACATTTTCAATTCATAAAAATATGTCATTCCCCCTCCCCAATTCACTTAGAAGTATACTGTGCTCTCCTAATGGGCACTAGGATATCATTATCTCAGTCAGAGCTTCCTTTTTCTCTCAAGAATGGAAAATTAGTGGAAATGAACAAAACAGTTGTTCATTAAATGCAATTCCCCAAAAGGCCCTGGAAACCCAGGGAATCCCTCTGACAAGTTACCCAGAACACCAATAAAGCCCTAAGCCATAGAGTGAACTGAGAACATAAGAGGCTCAGTCTCACACACACACAGCGAATGCCAGGGCTCTGCTCTGCCAGGCTTCCCTCCCTGGCTCCTATTTCCTTTTGGCTCCAGATAACTCTTCAACCTAAGACATAGAAACACACTGGGCTCTTAGAAATCCACTGTATCACCCAAGGATCAAGTGTGGCTGCACATAACAGAAAACCCACTTAACGGTGATGCGGATAAAATGGGGATTCTTTTTCCCCATGAAAGAAGAACACCAGAAGCAGACATTTCCTGGCACTGGTTTGGTAGTTAAATGCATCAGGGGCAAAGTCTCTGCAATTCTCTTGGCTTCTCCCGCATGGTAACAAGATGGCTACTCCAGCTTGAGACATTTCATGGGCAGGAAGGAAGAAAATGGGGCCGGAAGGAGGGAGGAACAATGCCTATATTAAGAAAAGCAAAGTTTTCCCAGAAATCCCCCTCAGACTTCTTACATGTCATCAGCCGGAACTGCGTCACATGGCCACTTTGCTGCAGGGAAACTAGGAAATCTGGCTTTGCGGATGAGCACACTGGGGGCCCTAACAAATCAGCACTTGAGGAACAGGGGGTGAAAAGTGATTCTGAGGCAGCTGGGAATCGCTGACAAACTCACCAGCAGAATTTTCAGGGCTGACCTCAGACTTGGTTGTGCCATCCAGAGCCGGTCTGAGGGACAGCTTCAAATTCACCTAATAATCAAGACCTCTTTTTCCTTCTTCGACTCAGAGGCATTATTCCCCAAATACTATGGAGGCAGGGGGGAGAGAAGACAATTAATGCAAAGCAGCACTTTTGATTTGAACATCCAGACTCTGCTATTGATGGGGAGATCAGAAGGAAAGGCAGCCTTGGGATTTTCCTTTTGAGATGACATTTGTTTTTAATAGCAAATGACTTTCATGTCCGGAGTAAGCCACTAATAGAATTAACCAAATGAAAGCAACAAAAAATAAAAGTCTAAGCATATGACCCTAGCATCTGTCAGAAAAAGGTAATCAGACAAATTGGGGTCCCCATGTGACAGATTTTTCTGGATTATCTGAAGGAGGTTTTCAGAAGCCAAGGAAATTGCCTGGTGCAGCTGCCCTACACCCCCCATTAATACTTCGATGCAGCAGGATAAAGATTTCAAAATGTAAATGACTGTAAATGGATAATGACTAACGCACCCAAGAAAAGGACGTGCTACTCTGAGCCCTGAAGGAGCAGAAGGTGGTAAGTAATTCGCTGGGCGGCAGCATCACTTTCTCCTGTGCAGGAAACCCAGCATTTGGATCACAATAGAATTAGAAGAAGAAAGGAGGGAATGTCAGCTCCGAGGGTATCTGTCTTCACTCTTAGAAGATGATTTCACTGACAGAAGATATAGATGTTTGTCACGCTCCAAAAAAGATGAACTTACAGAGAATTCTTTGGTGAATGTTAACTTCCCCACGAAGACCACATTTCTACATTTTTACCAACTCTGAAGAAGATCCTCCCTGGTAGACTTGCTCTGCTGCGTCAGGTCTGAGCCAGAGCAGCCCAAAATGGAACGAGGTGGCCTTGGTGCCTCCTTTGTTGATGGAAAGAAACATGAGACCGGGCTGTACTTCTGTCATCTACACACACTCAGCTTCCGGTTAGCCATGCAGCTCTTTCTGTTCAGTGGCTTATTTTTAGGGGATGGACGAGGTTGTTGTTAAATCCCTATCAGTTTCTCTACTACACATCTTATTTAGGTATAACGTAGGTGGAATATTATTGCCAACAGAAGTAAACGAGCAAGATGCCTTGGGTTCCTAGGGCTACCATAACAAAGTCCCACAAACTGGGTGGCTTGAAACAACAGAAACTTATTCTTTCACAGTTGCAAAGGCTAGAGGTTGGAAATCAATGCTGGCCCATATTCTCTTTGAAGGCTCAAGGGAAGAATCCTTTCTTGCCTCTTCCTAGTTTCTGGTGGTTCCCAGTAAATCCTTGGCATTCCTTGATTTGTGGCAGCATAATCCTAATCTCTGCCTCTATCATCATATGGCTATCTTCCCTCTGGGTGTCTCTATGTGAAAATCTCTCTCTCCTTCAAGGACACTCTTCATTGGATTTAGGGCCTGCTCTAACCTAGTATGGCCTCATCTTAACCTGACTACATGAGCAAAGATTGTTTCCAGATAAGGTTACATTCACTGGTACTGAGAGTTAGGATTTCAATATATCTTTGGGGCTGAAGGGGATACAATTCAATCCAGAGCACAGATAATCCAAAAAAATTTTTTTAATGACTTTTTCAATTAACTTGAATTGTTAACTTGAATTCTGCTACTTTCATGAGAGGATACAGACAAACTGATGATATAAGGTCTCCCTAAAACCTTACACATCATTTTTTTTTAAATGATTAAACACACCAACCTTGAAGAAGGCAGCAAATTGCTCTGGAAATAGACAGTACACATGAGACCTGAACTCTAGATCACCTCTGTCACTAGCTAACTATGAAGCCTGAGTAAAGTCATGTCACCTCTCTGGACCTTCAGCTGTTAAACCTAAAAGGTGAAACTTAGACTGACTCAGAGTTTCTTGAAGTGTGGGATGTACATCGTTAGTTGTAGACCAGATGGCTGAACTCAAATCCAACACTGAAAAATCTGTACTGGAAACTTTTGTGCTATTGGTTGCATGGTTGGGATCTAAGTTCGTTTTTTGCTCAATAACAAACCATCCTGAAATGCTTGAGTGGCACAAGACAACCATCATTCATGAGTGTTCTCACACCTATTGGTTCACTGGTTCTGCTGATCTGGGCCAGGATCAGCTGACCCAGGCTGAGCCCACTAACGCGGTTAGAGCCAGCAGATTGACTAGGGTTAGCTGATCACACACCCAGTCATTAGCCCAGTCATTAGTTGGCTGTTGGCTGTGGTGATGGGGTGACTGGGTCATGCAACTCTCAACATCCATCAGGCCAGCCTGGGCTTATTCATGTGCTGGTCAAAGTTTCCAAGAATAGTAAGAGAGGGAAAGACCCAACATGCAAGTACTTTTCAAGTCACTGGTAGAATGACATTTGCTATTGTTTGAAGGCCAAAGCAAATGACATGGCCAAAACCAGACACAGTGTGGGAGGGGACTATCCAAGGGTGTAGATACAAGGCACAAATTTTAAGAATGTCTCTTGTTTAAGCCATCCAGTGCATGACATTTTGTTTTAGAAGCCCAAGCTGACTAATACAGACGTATTTATTAGACCCTTTGTACTTGACACTTTGGGAAGCCATCACTTAGTTCTGGGAAAATGACATCATCTAAAGGATTTCTAGAAGTTCACTTGACAATAGCCTTTGGGTTCCATCTGCAAATCAATTTTGTTACATTATATGTCTTAGTGTTTTTATACCATTTGATCACCCACTTTAACCTCTGAATTGCTTCTAAATGATTTTTGGCAATTGGGAATAAAGCACAAAGGTTGGTCACCACTGGACCTCAGACTCTGAACACCCCCCCCATAAAAGGAATTACAGGAAAGTTTAAGTCATAATATTGGCAAGAGCTTAGGAGTAACATATAGGTTCTCAGTGTGATCATTTGAAGGACATGGCATTCATGGATCATTTCTCTATGTTCCCTCACAACAAATCCAGGTCACGCCATGCCCATTCACAAACATACGCAACAAATCAGATCTACAAAGTCCCCTATACAAATGCCCACACATAAATTCTATCCCAAAGATAGTATCTTTTGTTTCCCAAATGTTCTAAAGTTCAACTAAGAGATAAGACACTTAACCCCAACCCAGAGAGCAAAAAAGAAACCTATTCCTGGACCCAGAATGCTAATTCTCAGAACAGAAAGCACATCTATTATGTGGTCCAGGTAGATACCTCCCAGTAATGCACTCCATACACAGGTAACTACACCTGGAGAATTTTTAAGATAACTTTAAAATATATATCCTATATATACTTGCAATTCATAAATCATACATACAACCTCTGTTCCCAATGTACAGATTCCTTAATAATATTAGTTTCTCCCTTCCATGTATTATGTGGAGTTGCACTTGGAGAAGAAAATGTCAATTCAATAGTACCAAAGAATTCCCCTTTCTAAATGTAAGAGAAAACAATGACAACAGAAGTCTAGTCAAACACCAGCCATTGCAGCTTAGACCTATGACAACAAAATAGTAACTATTTAAGCATGCAGTCCTAGACAAATAAAAGATGGGAAAATAAAGTTAGAGATGCCTTTGATTTCAAGTCAACAAAGTGCCTGGATAACCCCAAATCCACAGAATGAGACCCAACACAATCAAATGGAAATCACTTTTAGGTCTGGGATTTAATTTTACCCTATACACAAGCCAGTAAGTTAGCTGGTTACTATTTCATGGGTACCAGCAGGAGACATGAGACTCCTAGGTCAGAGACGAAAGACTTTATTATTTATGGCACAGCAAGAAGCATGAGCATCAGCATGTGTGCCAGACCCCCCTGCCCCAAAGCCCCGTTGGAGTAATGCTCTTAGGCCAGACAGATGTTGCTCATGCAATGGGTTTGTAACACAGATGAGGAACACTGAGCTTAGGGCCCATGCTGTTTTCCGGTAAGCAGTAAGCAAACCTGTTCATTATCCCAAAGCGACATTACTGCACCCCTGAGTTCTGTTCATAGTAAACATAACCCTGAGAAACAGTCCAGGTGAAGAACAGTCAAAGCTTTGCATTCTTGGCATGTCCACCAAAAAAGTACAGAGCCCATGGCAGATTGCTTCTCTCAACAATAAGGAGTTCTTGATTGTTAAGTGAGAAGTGAGCTGGCTGTGTGCACTAAGAACAAGCCTATAGCAGGTGTAGTCATCCTGAGACATGGTGTAGTTTCTACCCACCTTAATGAAGAATCTAAACCCAGCTGAGCATATGTGTGTTCATTTACATTTCTCTCAGATGTGTTTCTGAAAACTCGTGAGCAAACCATATTTGTAAATCAAGTCATCTTTTCAATATTCTGGAAGAAACCCCCATAAATGAATCCTTTTACAATGGAAATATACATCCCTTAGTTCATCTGTTTATAAATTTGCAGGGTTATAAATACTGGATTTTCTTAAAGTACGCCATACCCATACTGGCGCAACCCTGCCATTTGTAATAAGTTGTGGTGAATTATAAAAAGCAAAGCTTTCAAGCGTGTCTGATTTGACCACACCCATATAAACAGTCATTGACAAAATAGATTCCATCCCAATTTTAAAACTACATCTGTTTTCTTCTTTAAAACTTCCCCATAAGTATTTTTATATGCCTCAATTCCTGGGTCAAGCCAGATGCTGCTGCTTTGGGTGGATAATCTTATTTGTTGGGATTCAAAGCTGGGTTACTAAAGCAATCTCCATAAACACAATCCTTCTAATGCTCCTCTCAGGCTCAAATTAGCAGGGTTGTAGTGAAAGACCTCCAGATTTGGATTTTTTTTTTTTTAGTCTCTCTTCTTACATATTATTGACAGAGACTTCTTCCCCCTAGTTCCCCTCCTCTCACCAAGAATATGTTGCTCCCTCATTGATAGGAATTTGGAAATTCAACTACTATTGCTCAGAGCAATGTGGCAAATCTACTGGACTTTCCAGGAAGAAAAATGTCTACTTTTCCCTTTACTAGATTACATTTCAGAAATGTATGAACTGCAGTCAGCAGCAGTGAAGTCAGGTCAAAGTGACATAAAATATGATTTCTCTGCCACACAAGAAAACACTACTAAGAAAGAATTTGTAGTACCGGCCAATGCTTCTTAATAGTTCTCTAGGAATCCACACGACAGAGCTGCGCACGTGGATGGTACCCCAAAAAAAATGTTGCTGAAAATAAGAACATACTCTATTTGGTATAATCTAATACCAAGTCTTATACTGGCATAGCACTTTCTGACATAAAATATTTCACATGCATGCTTTCATTAGATGCTCGCCGCTATCCTATGAGAAGGACAGACAAAACACTTGGGTCAAAAATAAGTCAAAAAACTGATTTTCTGGGGGCGCCTGGGTGGCACAGCGGTTAAGCGTCTGCCTTCGGCTCAGGGCGTGATCCCGGCGATCAGGGATCGAGCCCCACATCAGGCTCCTCCGCTATGAGCCTGCTTCTTCCTCTCCCACTCCCCCTGCTTGTGTTCCCTCTCTCGCTGGCTGTCTCTATCTCTGTCGAATAAATAAATAAAATCTTTAAAAAAAAAAAAAAAAAACTGATTTTCTTTCATGGTACCTGAACTGACCCTTAGTCCTTTGTTCTTTCTAATACCTCTGGCTCCCTACTTGGGCACTGGAAGGTGGCAAGCATTTGTTGTTACCCCCTATGTCTGGAGATGGAACCAAAGTGACCGATATATAGGACACTGTCCTCTCTACAGGAAATACACAGATGATCATTCAAGTGGCTAGCACCAAAGGAGAAGAAAGTCAAAGTTGCAGGCACATCCTGCCTGACAGGACTCAAGACACGTTGGCTAACAGGAACCTGCCCCATTGCTCATTGCCTCACCCAGTAAGGTTCTAGAGCCACCATACCTACAATTTTGCTTTAAGTTTCAATCTAGTATTTTCTTTCGACATCCTAATTTGTTGGCTCTTATGACATTTTGATAAACAAAACTCTGGGGGAGGCTTCCCAAACTCTACTAGATGCCTGAAAACTATAACTTCCATAAAGAGGTACAGATTTTGAGCTATGGTTATTGAAGTCACAATGGCTTCCAGTTTATAGGAAAAGATGGGAGGAATGGGGGCAGGACCAGGTGACTCTGGGAACACAATGTGATGTTACAGAGACAGAGTGGGCTTAGGCATTAAATAGAATTGTTTAAGTAACTATGGGTAATTTATTGAGCGTCTCCGAACCTCAGTTTTGTCATCTGAAAAGCTGATCTAGTAATATTTACCTCAGATGACTGTCAGGAGTATCAATAGAGATTGATGCACTTAATATATAAGAGGATTTGTTGTTGTTGTTGTTGTTGTTATGGTTTTGGTGTGTGGGTGTGTCGTCCTTGAGGGAATAAACTATATCTTACTCATTGCTGCGTCTTCAACATTTAGTGCAGTGTACAGAGCATGGATAGCTCTTTACATTAAGTGCCGTGTAAGATTTGGTCAAGTGAACATGGTGGGCAGTGTGGGGTGAGGGTAAACTCAGTCTCCTGAAAGACCCAGCAAAACATGAGGACCCCAAGCTCAAAGCTGCTGTCCTGACTCTAGTAGAGGGATCAGCAAACCTTTCCTGTAAAAGGCCAGATAATAAATATGTTAAGCTTTATAGGCCATCCGGGCTCAGTCACAACTACCCAACTCTGCTGTTGCAGAACGAAGGCAGTCACAGACAATAAGCACAGGAATGAACGTGGCTGCTTTCCAATAAGACTCTGACCACAGGCACTAAATTTTGAATTTAATATCATTTTCACATGTCACAAAATATTATCTTTCTTTTAATTTTTTAACCAATAAAAAATATAAAAACCACTCTTAGTTCACAGGTTGTACGGAATCAGGTGGCCGGCTGGGTCACCATGGGCTATGTTGGCCAACTCCCGTGCTGGTGAAATGACCCAAGGATGCTGTGACTGCACACTCGCCCTCCCTAGCTGGATCCTCAAAAAGCCCCCACTTTTGCTCCCTCTAATAGTTTCCTGTGGCTCCTGCAACAAATTATCACAAACTCAGTGACTTAAAACAACACAACTTGTCCTCTTGAAGTTCTGATAGTCAAAAGTCATAGGAGGCTAAAAATCAAGGTGTCAGCAGGTATGGTTACTTCTGGCAGATCTGGGTGAAAATCCTTTCCTTGCTTCTCCCCACCTTCAGAGGTGGCTGGCATTTGTGGCCATATCACTCCAATTTTGCTTCCACTTCACATATCCTTCTCTGACTGAGCCTTCTGCCTCCCTCTTCTCAAGACCCTTGCAATTACATTGGGCCCATTGGATAATCCAAGATCATCTCTCCATCTCAAAATCCATACCTAATCATATCTGCAAAGTCCCTTCTGCCATGCAAGGTAACATAGTCACAGGTTCTTGGAATCAGGATGCAGACAGGGCTCCCACTCAGCCTACCACAATCTTGTTCAGGCTCCCCAGTGTCAATGCATAAAAGAGAAGATGCCACCACTCAGCACACAGACCTTGTGTCCACACAAACAGTGCGATTTCCCTTCCCTCCTCCCCCACCCCAGGACAAGGAGAAAACTGGGGTCAATATTTTTTCAACTTCTCCCCTCTAACTTCATCCTATGAATCATGCCCATTAAATTAGACACTGCCCCAGTAAGAAATGTAAATGAAAATAATTCCTATATCTTAGAAAACCCTCTCAATACTGGCCCTGTTTTCCTCTGAGTTATTTTTAAAGTTACACAAATTTTTCTCAAGGCATACCAGAGACTTGCTTTCAGCTTCTTATCTATGCATAGCACAGACAATTGCATTATACCTAAGAGAATTAATGTGATTTAATTATATTTGGTGGTAGTTTAATATCAAACTTCTTTTGTACAAGAAATTATTTCTTGGTGAAGTTAAGCTCACTTACTATGCTCATTCTTTATTCATTAAACTCATTAAGATCAGTGGGAATTGCTTATAAATAACTACACTATTGATTTGAAACATCGCAGATAAGTGAGGATATTCTAAGAGTGTGAGCGCACAATGCTTCTCAGTTATTTTCTTGGGAATTCATGTATTGGGAATCTATGTGTAGCATGCTTTCCCAAGAATAGATGGCACATCATTTAAAAGTTCTCTTTTCTCTTGCAAGAGGAAGATGGACAATAAATGAACAACTGTCTTTCTTAAGAAGCTCTTAAAAGGATCTAAAGCCAAAGCCACCATATATGATTGTACAGGTTGTTTACTGCACAAAGGTATCCACCAAAGAAGGAAGTGGGGCTGAAGTCTGGCCCATGCTCTGCTACCAAACCACACATCCTGGCACAGGGTTATCAGAACAGGGAGGAAACCTTTTCTTACTTCACACAAAGTGACTGTATGCCCACAAACCTATGCAGACCCACTTAAGAGGGGGTGCCTTTTTCTACTTGGCAAAGACACCTCATAGACCAGTAGAGACCTTGGCTGAAATCCACTTGGGTTAGCTTAATCAAGAAAGGGATACTCATTGCAAGGTTACAGGTATATTTCTTGTGACCCAAGAGCAAGAGGTACAGTAGCTATTATGTGGGATTAGAACAAAAAAACAGAAAGCTGTCAGAAGAGAGAGGCAATAACTAAATAAATCAATATCTACTAGCACATGTAGTCCTCACAACCACCTTGCTAGAGCAGAATAATTAATCTCATTCTATAGACGCAGCCTCTTGCCAAAGGTCACCCAGCCAGTAAGTGACAGAACTTTCAAATCCAGGCACATCTGTCTGCAATGTCCTTGTGCTGTCCACTACTTCACACAGTCTCTCTCACTCTCAGCGTGTGGTTGGTGTTCTTACAGCTACTCACTGATAGTTCCTCCTCCCTTGCTTTCAAGCACACAGGAGAAATGCCCTCCCCGTTGAAGTTAAATGTGCATGTGGGATTTGCTTTGGCCAATGAAATATAAGAAGTGACATGTGTCACTTCCAGTTGGAAGCCTGAGAGAGCCAGTGTGTGATTTGCCCTCCCCTCTCCCCACCAAGGTGACCATAGACATTTTAGGTGAAGATGTCTCTGTCAGCCTGCATCCGTGAGAAAGGACAGTGTGGAACAGAGTCCTCAGCCAATCTGCAATGAACTTATAACTCAAGTGAAAATTAAGCTTTGACTCATTTAAGCCACTAAGATTTGGGCTTATTTGTTATTGCAGCACAACCTCGTCTATCCTGCCTGGCACAGCTGTTAAAGGTTTTTCCTCTACTTCTGCAGGTGGTAAATTTCCTCCACCCAGGGAACCACACAAGTTCTTTCCTTTTCCTTCTTGCCCAAAACCCTGCCATCTTTCACAGGTCAGCTAAAATCTCACCTACCCAAAAAGCTTTCCTTAACTCCTCCAGCTGACATTAATCCTTACTCTTTATAATCGTTATTATACTCACTATCAACATCATATATATTAGAATCCAGCTACATTGCACATAACACATTATGTCTCATGTATGCTGTTGTAACCTATTTTTCCTTTAGGACAATGTCTTAACTCTCCAACTAAATGGTCAGTCTTTTGTGGGCAGAAATCATGTTATACATTTCTGCATGCCTCCCATGGTGTGGCCAGAACCTTGGTGAGTAGAGCATAGAAACTCAAAAAATAGTTATGACATCACACTGTCCCAAAAGAAGTACATTGAGGAGGGTGGGGGAGGACAAGACAAAGAGAGCAGCAGGTCTAACCATTTCTTCCTCTGTGTTCCTACAGATTTGAACAGTAGAACATTCCTCCATATGGAGGGAGGAAAGAGTTAAATTTTAGTAGACTATATCCCAAGACAGCTAACATCTTTGGAGGTTATATTTCTCATTAATATAAAAGAGTTAATTATACACCTTGGAAATTCTGTTCACGCCAAATCTTCTTTTAGGGTTAAGTCATGCATGATCCATTTATATTCAGGCATTAGCCCTGACAGCGTCTTGTTCTGTTGGACCACCTTATGCACCTGCCCTAAGGATTCACAGGGGCTTTAGGAAGCTGTTCTCATAGTGGAACATTTTACCAAGAAGATGACCTACACTGCAAAATACTTTATATAACCAAAGGCAGGGCATAAATATTTTATAGCGTAGAGTCCATGAAAACACATCTTCATTTCTGTAATGCGCTATCTCAGAACATACCACTGGGGGAACAGGACTTGCCTGAAAGATTCAACAACTTCAATTTGCCATAGCTCATTAGGGTGCCTAGAGAACAAGCACAACAAATAATTCTAGATCCCTGCTGCTCATGGGCTAGTTAATGTGGACTGACCACACAACAGCAAACCTTGTCACCTCATGAAAAAGTCGCCTTGTGTGTACAAAGTGCATTTAACAGGGAATCAGACAATGTCGGCTGGAAGGAGCCCTCGAGACATTTTTTTTCTACAGGTGGGGAAAGAAGGTTCAGAGCAATGACGTGAGTTGGATTTAGACTCAAACTTAATCCTTCACTGTTCCTGTCATAACCACAAAACAAAAACCCCTGGGTAAAGTGAACACAGAGAGCACATCCACTGATTAGACCTACATTGCCAGCTTTGAAGTAAAGTATCACGTCACCATTCGGGCTTTTCAGTAAGTGGTGCTGTGTGTGCATATCTGTGAGTAACTTCAAATTTCTCATTAATAATATGTTTCCATAAATACCAAACCTCACTGGAATCCCTCCACTGGCACTCATAAGTTAAAATCTCCCACCATTAATTCTTCAATAAGAAAATTATTTCCTGGTAAGTGATGAATTAGAGGCTGCTGCAGCTTAAATTCAGCTTTCACTTTATTTTTTCCTCCTTTGCTGATCGCCCACTTTGTTCAAAATTGGTTATACCCACCCAGATCTCTTGAGCCAAGACATCAGTACACTGTGTAATTAAATTCTGCAATAAATAGCAAGGCCTTGATGCAAAAGTGACCTTTTTGATTCAGAAAGTCCTTCAAAATTTCAACAGGACAAACAGAAAATTCTTAGTTTTGAGTTGCTCACAGGGCCAACAATAGCTTTGTAATCCCTTTGTCAGCCCAAGTATACAAGGAAAGGATTCACTTTTTTTACTTACTATCAGAGGTTTCTTTTATGCTTCTTCACCAAGCACTGCAGATTTGAGGAAATCACTGTATATAACCCTGTTTTTAAATGTTCCCTTCAAATGTGGTTTGAATTGTTCAGAGAGAAGAGAAAAGGGTGGCCCCTTTAGAGGCAAGCCTAGGCAGAAGACCATTAAAAGGAAAGCTGAAATCACGGAGCATCTCGGCAATACTACTGCGGGCTTTGGAAGGAGGAGTGATCTGGTGATAAACAAGTAGCTGCCCGAGAAAGCCTAATTTAGAAAAAATAAGTCAAGCATTCAGCTGAAAATACTGTTGAGCCAGTAATCACCCACCCGGTGCAGCCTCTCCTAACTTCCCCCTGAAAGTCTTTAATGGCACTGGGAAACGCCAAAATTCCCAGCAGTCAAAACTAACCTAAAGGCCAATCTAATTTCAGAATCCAGAAAGAAACTCCAGTATGTGTTAAACTAGACTAAACCAGACACCCAGACTTCTCTTCGTCCCATATGCAGGATTCATCTCCATGAAACAAGAGTCTTCAGAGATTAGAGGAAAGGGTCTGCCTGAAAACATACAGGATTATACTTCCTACTTTATTTTATCCCCATGATGGAAATCAAGGGTGTGTATCAACCAGAAAACCGTGTAGGTGCTGCTCTGTCATGGAGTCACACTGTGGCCTTCCTACAACTTTCTATATTCTCCTCAAAAACACTGACTTTCTATATCCCCTTCAAAAACAGCGACTTTCTCATCCTCATAGTAACACCTAAGAAGTATCCGTGGAACGTTGCAACCTGGGAAGTGTAGTCTCCACAGGTAACATAGTCCTTTATGGGAGGGGAGGGCAGAGACAAAAGGATCCTCTGTGGAGCATTCTGGGAATTGTAGTTTTCTTTGTGCCCTCCATTGTTTAAAAGTACCAGTGAACCTGGCAGTGAACTGAGACTCTCTGGAGCTGAGTACCCTGCTAGATGGATTCGCGCGCAGAGTTGTGCCCTTCAGCTTCCCTTTACTCTGAAGAAGTGAAAAGCATTAACCATCTGCCAGATGAACAGAGAAAAGGGCCAAAAGCAGGTAAATCAACTAACATCATTTGGCAAACTGAGCTGATATAGATCTTGCCTCATTCCAGGAGGAAAGGCAATAAATATCATAGGGTCTATGGGGAAATACAGCCAGACAAGAGAAAGGGATAACATCTTGAAAACTAAGAGATAGAATGTACTTCTGAAAATATTTTTTCCCAGGGAGATAGAAGAAAAGAAAAAAAAATGAAATTCGAAAGGATACAAGACAAAGCCTCTATTAAGAAAGACAACATGTCAAGAAGACAGCAGAATGGTATGAAGAGAAAGACAAGCAAGATAAAGAAAAACGGCAAGAAATCAAAGACAATAATATATTCACAGTGACAGTGATTAAGAGCAGAAACAATAAAATAAATGAAGTCAAGTTGGTGAATCATGGGGTTAACTTGAGATGCTTTCCCAGAATGCAATGGACAGAGATGAAAAGAATGAGTTAAGGGGCGCCTGGGTGGCACAGCGGTTGAGCGTCTGCCTTCGGCTCAGGGCATGATCCCGGCTTTATGGGATCGAGCCCCACATCAGGCTCTTCCACTATGAGCCTGCTTCTTCCTCTCCCACTCCCCCTGCTTGTGTTCCCTCTCTCGCTGGAGTCTCTATCTCTGTCGAATAAATAAATAAAATCTTTAAAAAAAAAAAAAAAGAAAGAAAAGAATGAGTTAATATGAAAGAAAAAATAGAAACGGGAAAATTAAGAATGAAAAGTAAAGATAGGGCTGGTGTTTCTGAAGAAAATGCTGAAGTAAAACAAAAGCAATAATAAAAGATAAAGGGACTTTCTACTCACAGGTCCTGTCCCCGTGCTTTAATAAAACATTTTTTGCCCTGGGGGAAAAAAAAAAAGATAAAGAGAAACTGTCTTAGGCTAAAGAAATATAAATATGCTGTATTCCATTTGAAAGGATTCATCATGAACCAGGTAAAAAAAAAAAATCAGTGAAAAACTTTCACCTAAATTAATTTGTGCAATTTTTTAAAAGTATGAGTAAAGAAAACATCTTCCAAAAATTCAAATAGGAAACAATAAGTTAACTCTGAAAGAAAAAACAACTGAGTCAGTCGCAGACTTCTCTTCTGTAACACTAATTGCCAAAAATAATTAAGTGGGATCTGCAGAAAACCCATTTGTCTTTTATGTATAAATACAACATAAAATTATTCTCAGATATGCAAAATCTGAATCTATATATAATGCATCAAACTTTCCTTTTAAAAAGTCACCATGTAATTCAATCAACAAAGAGATTAAACAAAATTAAGATTTTAGGAATGAAGAGGTCAAGATATAAAAGAACTGGTGATACACACTAAAACAAGCTAACTAGAGACAAATCTAAAATAATTGTAAACTGGCTAAAAGCCAAATACAAATGTCAAAATTTATTCTTGAATGCAAAATTATCTAATGTTTAAAAATGCATTTAATTACTGGGATTTAAAACCCTGATCATATAAACAAAGTTGGAGAAAAAAGGGAAGAGAATGTGAAACTGTGCTAACTCTCAAATCTTATTTAGGAGGAATTCAAAGATACTGGTTTGGCTGGATTTTTACTATTAGAGAAATATGGGTGAAAAAATGTTTCTGAAGAACTTAAAATTAAATCACTAATAGAAAGTGAAAGTGGGGGGGGGTGCCTGGGTGGCTCAGTCAGTTAAGCATCTGCCTTCGGCTAGTTCATGATCCTGGGATCCAGCCCTGCATCTGGCTCCCTACTCAGCAGGGGCCTGCTTCTCTCTCTCCCACTCCCCCTGCTTGTGCTCTCTCTTTCTCCCTCTCAAATAAACAAAACATTTTTTTTTTAAGTGAAAGAGGATACATACTTGGGAAAGATAAAATAATGCACTTAGTATGCAGCAATAACTGAAAGCAACCAAAATACTTATCCATTGGCTGTTAAGTAAATTATTATTATAGAACTATAGAAGGGAATAAAATGTAGCCATTAAAAGTCACATTATATAATATTTTGTCTTAGAAAAAAATGCAGAAAATATTGGAAGTAGAGGATAAATTTCAACAAGCTTCTGCCCTGTGATCCCAATTTTGAAAACATAATATTTTATACATTATGTATTTTGGAGCATTAAAAAATACAGGCATTAAAAAAAAGGACCAGAAAATTACACACCATCAGGTTAACAGTGATTATCTCTGGGTCGATAATAAGATTTTTATTTTCTTCCATTTGCTTTTCCATATATGCGTAGAGTTTATACCAAAAGACACCTAAATATAAACACCATAAATATAAATCAAGCTCAGGCTACATCAGGGGTCAGCGATCTTTTTCTGTAAAGGACCAAATAGTAATAATTGAGGCTTTGCAGGTCGTACCATCTCTGTCACAACAACTCAACTCTGACATTGTACTCCAAAAGCAGCTAGACGATATGTAAACAAATGAGCATGACTATGTCCCAATAAAACTTTATTTACAAAAACAGGCTGGATTTGGGTCCATAGTTTCCCAATCCCTACGATATAGCAACATTTGACATGGAAGGTTTAGAAATTATTTAAGCTCATTATTTTTCTGTATTCTGTAATTGTTTAGGACAAACAAGTCTAGACCAGTACTGTCCAATAGAAGTTTCTGTGATGATGGAAATATTCTAAGTCATTTCATACGGTAGTCACTAGTCACATGTGGTGTTGAAATGTGGCTGGTGCAAATAAGGGACTTGATTTTTCAAATTTTATTTTATTTTAATTAATTTAAACTTAAAGAGCCACACGTGAACCATATTGGACAGGACATGTCTAGCGCACATGTGATTGGCTGTGTTTTCCATCATCCAATGCTAGGAAGGGTACAACTGTTTACCTTATCTCTCTAATTTCTTACCAGACAATATAATCTCAGACTTGTTGCTTCTCAATTCTTATCAGAACTCCTTTGTAAGGGATGAGCATTGTGAGGATTGTCTGAAGGGCACTTATTTCTCTTTGGACTTACTCATATTCACGAATGTTCACTCAGCTCCTACTATGTACAGACACTATCCAGACTCTGGGCAAACATTGGTGAGCAGAACAGACAAGGTCTTCCCTCAGTTTATTCTACAAATCATTTAAAGATGTTAAAAAATATAATACCGTACAAATTAACAAAAATGAGTAAGAGAGCCAAACATACACTGCTTATAGGGAAACAACTTGAATATAAGAATGTAAAAGGTTGAACACAAAAGAATGAACAAGGGGCCAATGAAGAAAGGGAATGATGGGGTCTGTGGAACTGGACCAGTATTGCCTGGCAAGGGCTAGTCAAAGTCAAATACATATTTTTAACACTCTGCAGGCCAAGCAAAACCTGTCTGCAGACAAGAGCCAGCCCACCAGCAGCCAGGTAGTAACCACTCAAGTCACCTTATTTAGAACCCAGAGGAGAAACTTCCATCCTGAAAAGCTGTTTCAGCTGATTGACAGAAACATATTTTTATCCTAAGGAAATGGAATTTTTTTCTTAAATATAATTTACATGATAATTAAGTATAAAAAATGCAAATATTTAACAAGAATAGTTTGATGAGTTTTACAGATGGATATCCCCATGTAACCACCACCCCAAGTGGGATTCAGACCACGAGTTGGCAAACTCTGGCCTGTGGGCCACATCTGGCTTGGTGCCTGTTCTTGAATGGCCAACAAGCGAAGAATGGTTTTTATATTTTCGTGTGATTGAAAAAAATTTTTTGAAAGAATAATATTTCTTGACATGCAAAATACATATGAAATTCAAATTTCAGTGTCCACAAATAAAATTTTATTGGAACACAGCCATGTCGTTCATTTACATATCGTCTATGGCTGCTTTTGTGCTACAAAGGCAGAGCTGAAGAGTTGTAACCCAGACCAGATGATGGGAAAAGCCTAAAATATTTACTATCTGATCCTTAGCAGAAAAAGTTTGCTGACCCCTGATGTAGAACATTACTGTCACACCAGAAAATTCTCTCATGCCCCCGTGCAGTACATTCTCCACACTCTCTACTCATTCCGGGCAGCAACTGATCTGATTTCTATCACTATAGATTAAATTTACCTGTTCTAGAACTTCATACAAATGAAATCATATGAAATACTTTTTTTTCCTTTTGTCTGGCTTCTATCTCTAAATACAACGTCTGTAAAACATAGCCACATGGCAATCGTCTGCAGTTTGTTCATTTTTATTGCTGTGTAGTATTCCGTCGTGTGAATCTATACCACACTAGGTTTACCTGCTCACCCACCGACACCAGTTCTGAGCGTTCGTGAATAAAGTTGCTACCGTTCACGTACAAGTCTTTTGCGTGCAAGTCAGGTACAAGTCTTTTCACTGAACACTTAGTGATATTAGTGGGTTGTAAAATACATGTATGTTTAACCTCATCAAAAACTGCCAAACTTTATGACTCTCTTCCCAGCAACATATCTGAGTTCCCACTGTATTATATCCCTACTAGCACTTTTTAATTTAAACCAATCTAGTGGGTATAACTTGATATCTTAATGTGGTTTTGATTAGCATTTCCCTGGTGACTGATGACATGGAGTATCTTTCAGTATGCTTATTAGCCATTGATGCATTTTCTTTTGTGAAATATCTAGACTTGTCGAACATTAACAACTATTCCTATTTTTCAGTTTGCTTTGGCTGCTCGGAAGCTTAGAGCTCAAGGAGAGGCCAAAATATAACAACTACACAAAACATCCTGACGTTTTGGGGGTTCTAACCTCGATCTTGGTTTCATCACCCGTTTTCCCCCTTATATCCTCTCTCTCCCATTTTCTTCACCTACTTCGTTTTGATCCTGTGTTTCTCAATTTCTTTAGCATGACTCAAATCCTATTTTGGAATGAGGCAGGTGACAGACAAAAAGAAGTATGAAACTGGTTGTCTTGCCTCATCTCTACCAAGAACTGTGCTGGGCACTGGGAATACAGAGAGAAATATGTCCTCATCCTCCAGGAACTCATGGGAAAATAAACCAGTAACTAGAAGACAAGGCAACAAGTATAACAAGAGAGGGCTGCCCTGAAGGACAGTGGGCAACGTGGGAGGTAAGGGAATATATCTTGCAGATAGATCTTGATTCAGTGTGGATTGAAGAATGAGTCAGTATGGCTCAGAAGGAAAGAGGAGCCCTAGGGATGTGGTGGGGGTGTGTATGCAAGAGAGAGTATTTTAAAACTAAGGAATATTTCATGCAAGATTGCATGATGCATTCTGAGACCTCAAAGGATTTAGCACCGCAAGAAATAAGGCAGGTCAGGGAAGTGAAGGGCAGTCATTTCACACCTTCTAAAGTCTCATTGACCAAAGCAAGTCACATGGCCAAACCCAAAGTCAAGGGCAGGGAAACATCACTCATATTTGGTGGCCAGCACCTGCAAAGTCACATGGTAAAGGATGTGGCCATTGAGAGTGTGAAGAATCGGGGCAATCGATGCAATCCACCACAGCAGCATTCCATAGAAGAAGTGATAAGTGCCTAAAGGGAAAATCTGGACAAACAGTTGGATCAGATGGACTGGATTTCTGAACTACATTTGGGTATGAACAGCAGCCTGGGTGCTGTGCTTTCATACCTCTGAAATACTTCAGGGAAATACAGAACAGCACAGAAGATTTAGACTGCCCAGAAATCCATCTCTGAACAGCTACAACTCAGGTACCACCAACCACAGAGCAACAGTTAAGTGAACTGGAGTCTCATCTAACAAACTGAAATGTACCAAAAATGGCAGCTATCACACTATTCTCTAGATTGGATGTTTGCATTTAGAACTAAAACAGAGGTTCTGTCTTAAAAATCCATGTCAGCAGTGATTCCATTGCCCAATTATCACTAAGTGTGTGATTATAACCATTGGCTAATTAAACTACAATGGCACTAATGCAATTGCATTGTTAAAAAATATTCCTGAGCACCAGGCTCACCCCAGTACTAGTTAACTGCTATGCTAATGTCCTGGCACATGTGACTAATAATGAAATGAGTTATAACTGTGTGTTTGGATCACATTACATTGCTTCAAGTGTATCATAATATTTTATAGCTTAATGGAGAATATGGCTTATAGCAATACAGGAAAAATAAATCTCGGCCAATCATCATCCATTTAAAAAAAAAATCTATATTCAGCAGCCGACAAGATTTTAACCATCAATAACAATTACCCTGAAACCTTTCTGACACAATAGGTAGATATTTAATATCAATAACATAAAATACACCCTCACTAATGGAGATATATTAAGATATTGATCAGTTATGCAAGAAAGTTTATGCTTATTCCAGTCCCACTAGTAATTATGAGCAGGCTATTGACTACTCCTTGAACCACATCTTTTAGTCCATTTCCCTTTCGCTACCCAAGAGTACACTTGGCTGGCAGATAATCAGAACAAACAGACATTCCTAGAAAATGTGAACCATATGTGCAACGCGGCGCACCAGGCTTTTACTGAATGCCTACTAGGTGCACTTTACCGTGTTGCCAAGACCGCAGAGCTATAAAGGCACAGCCCCTTTGCTTGAGATGCTTACAGTCTAGCAGGGGAGAGGGGAAGGACCACAGAACACGTAATGGGGAAAGATGCGCTCGGGAGCATGCCGAGAAGCAGCTGAGGTGGGGACTTGGACAAGCAACTAATGACTGTAACATAAGGCAGAGGAAGCAGAAGCAGGGCTGGGAGGAAGCAGGGGAGCTGGAAGACTGCCTCCGAGAGTGGGGCCTTTTCAACATTTTTCTTAAGTTAATATGTAGACATGACATTTGCTAGGACTCAGGGGCGGGGAGGAATATTAAAGGAAGTAATGTGAAAGCAGGACCTAGAGATGGAGACAAAGAAAGACTGGAGGCTGCCCAGCAGGTCCACTACCTGACCACAGGGCAGCTACTGCCCCAGACCAGCTCCCCACAAGGACCCTAGGGCCTGGCTCCTCCTCCCAAGGCCAAGGAGATAGTTCTTTCAAGACAGTGGGGAGGAACTGGTGGTGAGAAGTCAAGAGACTCTGGAAGAGTGGCATTTGGAAACTAAACTTTAAAATGCTGCAAGAAACAAATGTATTTCTTTCGGTGTTTAAATTGCTCTCTCTCTCTCACCCTCACCCCACTGCCTGCCTCTTAGTTTCCATGCCTATATCTAGAGGGAATGGTCCTCGTCCCCACCCTAGATCCTGAATCCTTGTTTCCTACATTGGCGGTGAGCATAGTGGTCTTGAGGGGCCTCAGGAACGACCAGAGAGCTAGAGCCCTGGCTTTGCAGCCCCAAGCAACCTATCAAGCAGCTATTCTGGACTCAGTGAATCGCTGTATCCCTTTGGGCATAAGGAAACCAAAGGGTGAGGGTGCCACCCTTCGGCTGGGCTGCTAGGTCTTCCAAGAATGAAGCTCATTAGCAATGCAAAGCAACAGGAAGAGAACATTCTTTCAGCCTTGAAGACAAGCGCCAATTCCCCAAGCGCAGACTGATGTTTTGATTTTTTTTTAGAAACCTTTTTTAAAAAATAGAAGACTCCCATTTTTTCACATTCCCTTGAATGGTACAGAGGTAAATGGAGTGAGAGAGAGAAGACACTTTTTAAATAGGATCTGTTTTCTCGTGTGCTGGCTGTTTAGAATGCCAATGCCTGCAGGCTATAGGGGAATTCAGGTGAGAGAATTTCTTCCTTCCAAATTAGAAAACAAAAGAACTAGACCTCAAGGCCATTTCTGCCTTGAAACTCTTCCTGAACATGATGTTTCACAATTACAATACAACGATTAACAAAGAATGATTTTCTTTTAACTAGAAGTAGAAATGAAACACAAGCACCCTGCCGGTCACTCATGGTGGCAAAGTTGCTGCAAAGCAAATAACAAAGCATCAGGACTGACTATGGTTTTCTTATCAGAGCCAGCCAACAAGAAGTTTATATACAATGGTTTATACAAAACCTTATTTTCCACCTCGATGTGCAGGGAGGGGACCCTCTGCCTCACTACAGGGGTTAGTAGAGCGTTCCCTACACACAGAGGGTGATGCCAATTAGGAAAAGGTAACCAAATCTTTTAAAGCTCATCAGAGCCCCTTAAGAGACTCTACCTAAAATTGTCATAACTGGAGTTAAATGTTAATGAATCTCCCACCTAAAGTTTCACAAAGCCCTACCAACGCACATCCACAACCTTGGGGTATCAGTCTTCTTCGACTAGCTGGGGAGCTCCTAGGAGTTGGGCATATCCCATTCATCGTTCCATTCTCACCTCCTGCTGCAGACGTTGCCTACTGGTCAGCAACTAATATGTGTTTATTAAATAAATGATGTAGAATTTGACACCCAGGGAGTTTGTCACCTGCCCAAGATCACACTGTTGATTAGTAACAAAACCAATCCAAGTCTCCCAGTGCCCAACCACCTGTGTTCCTTCACAATGCCTCAAAAGGGATTAAGTGGATTAATAATGGCTTCCATCTATTGAGGATTTGTGTGTCATGTCCCCCGGCCCAGTACTATGTGTACATTGTTAATTTAATCTTTGTTACAACCCTAGAAGATAGATAGTCCCCATTTTATAAATGCCTAACCAAAGGGCCCATCTGTCTGAAGTCACGATGCAAGGAAATGGCAAAGCTGGCTGGCCTAAGTACCTACACCAGCCTGGCCCCACATCCCATGCTTTCCCCACCCTGGGATCGCCTCCTCCCTAATCAAAAGACACCAAACACATTTGCCAGCATGAATCCTGAATGGCAGGAGACCATGAAATGACGAAATAAGTTGTTGATGCATTTTTGGAAGGTGTAAAAATCTGTTTCCTCTTGGTGAGAATTTTATGAAAAAATCAGAATCAAGTTAAAAGTAAGATGGGAGAAGGAAAAAAAAGGGGGGAGTGTGGAGATGCTGTATGCCTGTTCAAATCCTATTAGGGCACAAACTGAAGTCCTTTAGGGACACAGACAAGGAGAAGTGCGCTGGGAAAACCCAAAGGATTCTGGGAGCGATCGCCTGCTATGTGCCTTCATTCTGTGAGATTAGTTCTTTAAGAGGCTCATAAAAATAAGTAAACAAACTTTCAAAAGGCTGGACCTACCTCTTCCTCCAAAAAGCCAACAAGGAGCTCCTGCTAAGAAATTGTCGCAAACATACAAAGAATCATGTTACTACCACAGGAGTCTTTTACCTACAGCCTGGAAATGTGATCTTTTCTGTTCAAATGTGGTTGAAATTTGTTGGGGCTGGAAAATAGATTATTCTTTCCTTAAAAGGGCAAACCGACTGCTTTGTGGCTAGCGCAAACAGGTTTTATCTCGGCTGATTTAAACTCTACTTATGTCGGGTTGGACCCAAACAATGTGTCTGCTCCGACTCCCCCTATCTTATCTAGACAGCTGGATCATGTGGGCTTTTGTGATTGGAGCACCAGGACGCCCAATACTGGTCTTGAGGTTCAAGAATCACCAGCAAGAAAAGAACCACAATCAAATTAGAATCTTACGGACTCCAACATACCGGGACTGTCTGAGCAAAACAAAACTGGGGATGATTCAGCCCAATCTCCTCATGTTGAGGAGGCAACCGAGGCCCAGAGGGAAGTGGTGTGTGGCCTTATAAACCATTCAAGGTAAGGGGTTGCTTTATGCCAATGTCTTGATCCCACAAGGTGCCAACCCAGCAGAAGTGCTCTGGTGTTTATTGTTTTTGTGGTCATTTCAAATTGCAATTAGTTGCAAATATTTAAAAATTAGGAGGTTCAGGGGCTCCTGGGTGGCTCAGTCCGTGGAGCATCTGACTCTTGGTTTCAGCTCAGGTCATGATCTCAGGGTCATGAGATCAAGCCCTGTATCTGGCTCCTCGTTCAGCAAGGAGTCTGCTGGAGATTCTCTCTCCCTCATCCTCTGCCCCTCCCCCCATGCTCTCTCTCACTACAATAAATACATAAATCTTTAAAACAATAAAATTAGGAGTTTCAGTATGGTGGTTCTTAAACATAGAATTACCATATGGCCCAGTAATTTCACTTCTGGGTACATACATGTGAAACAGAAAATGTATGTGTTCCTCTCTGTCCCTGGGTCCTGGCAGAGAGCTCTTAAAACCATCGTAATTTCCTAAGTGATAAGAGCAGTAGGAGCATCTTTTGTTCTAATACATGGTCTTTGACTCAGTTCCTGACACAGAGCTCCTAAATCCCTTGGAATTTCCTGGGTGATAGGAATGTCTTTGGTTCTAAAGAGGCGACTCTTAGTGGGCTCCTGGATTGCTTCAGGATGGGAGCTGGCCACCTGAAAGCCCATGATTAGAAGCTTGGAACTTTAAGCTCCACAACCCCTACATCCTCTGGAAAGGGGAGAGGGGCTGGAGATTGAGTTAATGACCGTTCAAGACTTCTTGATGAAGCCTCCAAGATTCCCAAGACTATGGGATTTTGAGAGCTTCTGGGTCGGTAAGCACATCCACATGCCACCCCAACTCCATGGGGACAGAAGCCCCTGTGCTCAGAATGCCTCTGGACCTTCCCCTATGTATCTTTACATTTGGCTATTCATCTGTATCATGTTTCCCATCCTTTATAAGGAACCAGTAAACATAAGTGTTTCCCTGAGTTCTGTGAGTTTTTCTAGCAAATGATCAAACCTGGGAGGAGTTCATGAGAACCTCTGATTTATAGCTGGTTGATCAGAAGTACAGGTGACAGTGTAAAATTTGCAACTCTTTCTGGGGGGAAGGGGTAGGGCAGTCTTGGGAGACTGAGCCCTTAACCTGCAGGGTCTGTGCTAACTCCAGGTGACGTCAGAAAATTTCCTTAAATTACAGGACACCCAGCTGGTGTCACAGAGAATTGCTTGGTGTAGGGGAAAAAACCCAGACAACTGGTGTCAGAGGTGAAGTGAAGTAATGTGCATGTGGTAGCAGGGTGAGAGTAAAGGAAAACAGTAGTGAGTTTTCCTAGATGATACCCAACGGAATTGAGAGCATATCACTCATATATACGTACACGCATCTTTATAGGACCATCATTCACACTAGCTGAATGGTAGAAGCAGCCCAAATGTCCCTCACTAGATGAACAGATAAACAAAATGTGCCCTATACATACAATGGAACATTATTCAGCATTAAAAAGAAAGAAAACTCTGACACATGCTACAACATGAATAAACCTTGAAGACCTTATGCTAAGTGAAATGAGCCAATCACAAAAGGACAAATTGTGCATGATTCCACTTATATGAGGACCTAAGGGTAGTCAAATTTATAGAGACAAAAAAGTAGAATGGTGGTTACCAGGGGCGGGGGTAGAAGGGAAATGGGGAATTAGTGTTTGATGGGTGTGGAGTTTCAGTGTGGAAAGATGAAAACAGCTCTGTGGATGGATGGTGGTGATGGCTGCATCACGGCGTGAATGTACTTTATGTCACCACACCATACACTTAAAAATGGTTAAGATGGTAAACTTTATCTTATGTGTATTTTACCACAGTAAAAAAAAAAAAAAAAAAAAAAAAAAAAAAAACAAGCAACAAAAAACAAAAAACGAAAAACAGAAGTGTCCACATAAATATCCAGACTTTCGGTGTCTTTTGGAAAATAGAAGATCTAGCAACGCTGGGCCCACATTCCTGCAGGGATCTGAGCAGCAGCTGCACCCATCAAAGGGAGCAGACGCTCCCATCTTACGTGGCCACCTCCTCTCCCACCTTACCAGCTGGGCTTGTGAGGCCACTGGTTCCCAAACTGGGCTGCACATGGGAATCAAATGGAGAACTTTCAAAAAATACCCCATCCCCAAGTTCCACCCCAGATAACTGAATCAGAATCTCTGAAAGGTAAGGCCAAAGCAGTTTTAAGAGCTTCCCAGGTGATTCTAATGTGCATCCAGAACTCCTCAGCACCACCAGCCCAGAATGCTGGTTCCCAGGCTTGGCCACACATTGGTATCATCTGAAGGGGCCTTAGAAACTACTGGTGTCTCTTCCTGTAGGTTCTGACTTCATTGTTGTGGGATGTGACTGAATATTAGGATTTTTTAAAGTTCTTTCGGTGGTTGACTCTACAGCAAAGATTAAGAACCACTCTTACAGACATCTGAGTTCATATCCCCATAGAAACACAGCACTTGCTTTACCTTTAACCCTTCACTTCGCCAAATTAAATACATAAATAATTCATATATTATTCTATGTTATATATGTATATGCATATTGCCTACATAAATACATTTAAAAACATAAACATGTATATATGCGAGTTCTGTGAGATTAGTAATTAAGGGGCTCTTAAAATAAGCAAAAAAGTCACAGTTCATGTACACACTCCATCATCATGTTACCCTCCATGACTGACTCCAGTTTCACCCCATAAACCAAAGAAAACCATCAGTGAGACCTAGAGAACAGTGGTCACACTAAAGTTTAGTGATGAATGATTTGAGTAACTGTAAGCCTCTTTGGAATTGGAGACAAAAATGACTATTTTTTGAGCACTCATGGCACCTGTGTGTTTTCCTTAACTATCTCATTTACTCTTCCCAGGCACACTGAGGGAGACACTGCCATCCCCATTCCAGATAAGGTAAGCGTGAAGACCTACACAGTGAATACTTTGAAGGGAATACCACTCCTTTGAATCTGTAAGTTCTGGAATTTTTCTTAAAATCAGCCATAATCTTTTACAATCACACCTTGTATGTTCCCAAAATGTTCTGTTAAATAGGATTTTTGTAATGTGCTTCTCATTTTAAAGGCACTAAGGGAATTTGGTATTCGTAGGGAACACTTCAGAGAACCTTTTTGTAAAACAAATAACCCTTTAGTACCATGAACACTAAGCTCTTAATGTAGCTGTTTTCTGAGTTAGGTGTTACAACTGCAGAGCTGGTGTTCTTGCAGGATACTGAATCTGTTTCCAGTGTATATTCCAAACAGTATGTGTGTAAATCAGAGAATGTTTAAGAAAGTAAGTGTTCTGGGTAGAAGCAATAAGCTTCCAAATTCTGCCCTCCAAAATAATAACAGAAATGCTAAAGAAGTCTTTTTTTTTTTTGATTGATTGATTGATTGATTGATTTGAGAGAGAGAAAGAGAGTGGGGAAGGGGTACAGGGACAGAATCTCAAGCAGACTTCCCACTGTCAGTCTCACAAACCATGAGATCATAACCTGAGCTGAAACCAAGAGTTGGACACTTAACCGACTGAGCCACCCAATAATGCTAAAGAAGTTTCTTTCTTCTCCCAGGTTTCCAGTTGCAAAATTGGTCATGCCGTCCTCTCAAAGGAATGTCTGAATTGAATAGAATTGAAGACCACATCTCTCCATCCTACCTAAATGGTCTTTCTATAATCAACTTTCTGTCATCATGGCAGATGGGCTGTCCGTCTGCTGAGAGGCTGGAGTAATTTGGTAGGCTAACATAACAGCAAGGATGATCCCAAACTCAACCGATTGTCCTGTGCTCCACTGTTAGTATCACAAGAAAACCTATATAGAACTGAAAATGGTCTGGTTGGTTGTACCGTAGGCAGAGAAATGGACAGAGGCCCAGAACTTTAGAACAGAATGTTCCTTTAAAAAAAGAACCGAAAAGTAATTTATCCTACAAGTTAGCAACCGACTATAGCTGTTACAGCCTCAGGCCCTAACAGAGAGAACCTCTCAGGAGCTCCTGGTGAAAGAAGGGGATGGAATACAGAATCAACCCCTGCCACCGGGCTAAAACTTAGAAGTTGCATTTTAAAGTATGGGCAGTCTTCATTCAGAGGCTGACTTCAAAATGTTCAGAACTCATAATTTTACAGGTGGTGGTTACATTCCCCAGATAGCCTGCAAGTGTTTATTTAATCCTTAATGCCCTTGAGGAGGAGCACAGATCCAGCTTTGCTAAGATCTAGGATGAGGAAGGTGACACATGATTCTGGGGCAGAAGGAGGAAGTGAAGAAGGTAGACATAGTGAAGATTTAGGAGGTTCAGATGGAAAGGGATACGTTGGCCTGCACCAAAATTCTGCAATAATAAACTAGTATGTTTGGCATTTCTCTACCTTAGTTTCTGAACTGCATTCCTATTTTTTCCCCAAGCTACCACTCAGACCTACCATCCTCCGCACCAAGGTCTAAAATCTTACCTCAATTTGCTTGAATCAGAGCTCCACTGGGAATAGAGGAGAAGTTCATACCAGACTAACTCTTCCATAGATAACAACTACAGGCTCTTGACAAAATATATAAACTAACCATAAAGCCCTCGAGAGAAACCAAAGCAGGGAGAAAAGGAAGGAGTTGGGCGGGGGGGAGTATCTCTTAGAACAGCCTTGAACGCTTTGATAGTTTTCTGCCTCAGGACCCAGTCACAGTTAAGCAAGGCAACTAAAACTGGGACTGAAAATTGGCAGTCCACCAGCCTGAAGAATGAGTAGACAGTTTGGAGTGATCCCAGCAGCTGGACAGTGAGGGGGAAATCCTGGAAAGGATTTTGTACATCTATCCAAATCTCTGGCTAATTACTGAATTGCATGTGTGTAGGGCAGGCTCAAGGAACCCAGCTAAGGCTAGAAGAACTGAATAGGTATTTCAGCTCCTGACCATCTCAGAGGAAAAGGAGTTTGGAGTTTGAGTCCACTGAATGCTACTAACACAAAAAATCAATACTCTTCAGAGGAACATAACAGAATTCAGAGCCTCTATAGCCTATTACTTACAAAATGTATCCAGAACACAATCCATAATTACTACTCATATCATGATATAGGAAAATGTGACCTACAGTGAGCAGAAAAGGCAAGCAATAGTGATAGAACCCAAGATGACCCAAATATTAGAATTAGTAGATAAGGATGTTAAAGCAACTTTTACAACTATGTTCAGTGATGCCAAGGAAAATGGTTTATAATGAATGAACAAGTAGGTCATTTCAGTAAAGAAATAGAAACTATTTTTTTTAGAAAAATGCAAATTCTAGTACTGAAAAATACAACATCTGAAATTAAAAATTCACTGGATGTGTTTAACAGAAGATGGGAGAGAACAGGATAAAGAGCCAGTGAACTGGAAGATAAATGAATAGAAATAATCCAATCTGACAAACAGAGGGGGGAAAGTGATTAGGGGGAAAAAAGAGCCAATATCAAAAAAAAACCTAACATACATGTAATTGGAGTTCTAAAAGGAAAGGAGAGAAGAAAATGGGGTAAAAAAAAAAAAAAAACTTTTTGAAACTATAATGACCAAAAAATTCAGAGATTAGGAGAAAGACATCAATTTGCAGATTCAAAAAACCCAGTGAAATTAAGCAGGATAAATACAAAGAAAAATGCACCTAGGCACATTACAGTCAAAGTGCTGATGCCAAATATAAAGAAAATACATTGAGTGCAGGCAGAGAAAAACAGCAGCTTACCTACAGGGAAACAATAATATGAATTCTTGACTTCTGATCAGAAAAAAATGGATGCCAAAAGATGGTGCAACATCTTTAAAGAACAGAAAAGAGGTGCCTGGGTGGTTCAGACAGTTAAGCATCCATCTCTTGATTTTGGCTCCGGTCATGATCTCAAGGTCTTGAGATCAAGCCCAGAGTCAGGCTCCGTGCTGGGTGTGGAGCCTGCTTGAGATTCTCTCTCTCTTCTCCTCCCTCTGCCTCTGCCCCTGTTCCCCTCCCTTTGCCCCCACACTCACACACACACACTCTCTCTCTCTCTAATGAAATAAACAAAGAGCAGAAAGAGAAAAATATGTCTATTCAGAATCTATACAACAGAAATATTCTGCAAAAATGAAGGAAAAATAAAGATGTTTTCAGATATATGAAAACTAAGAAAATCCATTGCCATCAGGTCTGCACTACAAGAATGTTAAAGGAAATTATTCAAACTGAAAAGAAATGTTGCCAAATTGCAACTTGAATCTTCAGAAAGGAATTAATAGTACCCTAAGTGGTAAATATATGGGCAAAAAAAATATATTTTCCTCTTAATCTGTTTAAGATACATAACTAAGGCAAAAATTATAGCATTCTATTTATCATGGGGTTTAGAAAATATACATGCAATACATATGACAACTACAGCATAAATACTGGAGAGGGAAGGTAAAAGGACAAAAACCTTCAAGGTTCTTTTTTTTTTTTCTCAAAATACTACAATTCTAACTCCATATAAAAAGGCCATGAAAAATTAAGGATGTATATTGTAAACCTTAGCATAGCCACACACACACACACACACACACACACACACACACACAAAGTACAAAATGGTATCCATTCTTATTCAAAAAAATAAAATAAAAGCATAAGTCCAGAGAAAAGAGTGCCACAAAACTGTTCACAGCAGCTTCATTCATAACAGCCCAAACTTGGAAATAGTCCAGGTGTACATTCATGGAGCAATAGCTAAGCAACCTGTGATGTGTTCAGACAAAGGATACATACAATACTACTGAGCAACAACAGAAGAGAACTGAGACATGCAGCATGGATGAATCTCAAAAACATTATCTGAGTGAAAAGTTCTAGAACAGACTAAATTTAACTGGGAAAAAATGAAACATTAGGATAGGACAGGTTTGTCTGAGAAAGAGAATGAAGGAACTTTCTGAGGAGATGGTAACGTTATGTATCTCCACAGCAGTTTGTATTACACCGATGCATGCGTTGGTCAAAACGCATTGATGGCATCTTAAGATTTGCGCATTTCACACTGTGTAAATTTACCTCAAGAAATAAATTGTACCATAAACAAATACTGAACTCTAGTTAATGACATGCATGTTGAAGTATGTCATAAGAGGTACACGGGTGTCTTCAACTTACCTTGAATACATCCACACACAAAAAAGAGAGAGAGAGAGAAAGAGATGAAATGATGGATGGCTATTGGCTAGAGGGATGAATAGATGGATAAATGTGTGATAAAGCAAAATGCTAATTTCTGAACATATGGAGTAATTTGTGGTAGGCTAAATAGTGCCGACCCCAAAAGTGTGCACATTCTAATCCCTCCAAGCTGTGAATATGTTATGGTACCTGACAAAGGAGACTCTGCAGATGTGATTAAGAATCTTGAGGTGGGGGGCACCTGGGGGGCTCAGTCGATTAAGCGTCCGACTCTTGAGTTCAGCTCAGGTCATGATCTCAGGGTCCTGAGATCGAGCCCCACATTGGGCTCTGTGCTCAGTGGGGAGTCTGCTTAAGATTCTCAGGGGCGCCTGGGGGGCTCAGTCATTAAGCATCTGCCTTCGGCTCAGGGCATGATCCCAGAGTCCTGGGATCGAGCCCCACGTCAGGCTCCTCCCCTGGGAGCCTGCTTCTTCCTCTCCCACTCCCTCTGCTGGTGTTCCCTCTCTCACTGGCTGTCTCCTCTGTCAAATAAATAAATAAAATCTTTTAAAAAAAAAAGATTCTCTCTCTCTGGGGTACCTGGGTGGCTCAGTTGTTAAGCGTCTGCCTTCGGCTCAGGGCATGAGCCCAGAGTCCTGGGATCAAGCCCCACATCAGGCTCCCTGCTCCACTGGGAGCCTGCTTCTTCCTCTCCCATTACCCCTGCTTGTGTTCCCTCTCTTGCTGGCTGTCTCTCTCTCTGTCAAATAAATAAATAAAATCTTTAAAAAAAAAAAAGATTCTCTCTCTCCCTCTACCTCTGCCCCTCCCCCTGCTTGCACTCTCTCTCTCTGTTGCTCGAAATAAATAAATAATCTTTAAAAAAATAAATAAAAAAGAATCTTGAGGTGGGAAGATTATCCTGGATCATCCAGGTGGGCCCCCTGTAATCAGAGAGTCCCTAAGGAAGGAGGCAGGAAGGCCAAGGCAGAAAAGGTGATGTGACCACACAAGCAGAGATCATAGCAATGTGGCCACAGCCAAGCAATATACACATCCCCTAGAAGCAGGAAAAGCAGGAATAAATCCTCCTCTAGAACCCAACCCTGCTGACACCTTGGTTTTAGCCCTCTAAGACTCAGTTCAGACCTCTGACCCCCAGCACTGTAAAATAACACACCAGTGTTCTTTTAAGTCACTGAGTTTGTGGTCATTTGTCAGAGCAGCAACAGGAGACTCATACATAGATATGTGGCTGTTCACTGTACAATTCTTTCAACTTTTCTGTACATTTGGAAAAGTTTACGCTATAATGTGGAAATTTAAAAAAAAAAGATTCCCATTAGCAAAGGGTAGGAAGTAGGTAAAAGGCAAAGTAACTAAATTATTTTTACAGTAATATCTGATTGGCTAACAACCTCTCAACCCTCCCAAAGTTATTTGAAAGTTTTAAATAAAACCCCTGTTTGTCATTAAAATTCATAATCATCGTGATTGTTAAAAGTAGATTAAGTTGTGGGGGAGGGATAAAGTAAAAGTTTCCGGAAAATGCTGAAGAAATCAAAGTTTTTATTTAAAGAATCCACCACATGGAGGGGTCACTGTGGCCTGGTAGCTTTCCTGGATGCCGTTCCCTACCATGTTAAGCTTGTTTATTTTTTCCTCTACTTGTGAACCCATGGGTTCTCCAGAATAGTTAAGGCTTATTGTGATTGTTCATTGTTTTTCTTCTTTAGGAGAATCCAGAAATGGAAGAGAGAAAGTAGGACACAGGTAGAGATAGGCAGCAGTTACTTAACTAACTGGAACAATTATTTATTTATATATGTGTATATATATATATATATATATATATATATATATATATATATATATATATATATATATATCAAGATAAGACCACACCTAGAAAAGAGAACATACCTCAAAAAGACCCACGCTTTAGAAAAATCTTTCAAAGCTAAAGCTGAATAGCTAAAGGCCAAATTAATATATATATATATATATTTAAGTTGAGTTTTTATGAATCAGAGACCCACTGTATTCAAGAAAACCAGGCTGTTCTTTACCTGACCCAGATAATAACAGGGTGTGGTCCTTTTTAGGGATGTTTGATCACCCAAATCTGGAAGTTAGTCTTCCTTGCATCCTTCTAAAAGTGCAAACTGCCTTTGAAAAGAACAGTATAAATTCATACCAAATAGAAAACAAAAAAGCAGACAAACCTTAAAGTTGATTTTAAAATGTATGGTTTCAAAATGGCAAACAAAAGCTTCAACAAAAATTTTAAACCAAGTTTATAGCTCCAGCCACAGATAAAAATAGAGCAGAGTCATGCACAAAAGAACTCATAACAGCCTCTATAGAGTTGTGTTCTCAGGAAGGGAAAGATCTGATTTCTCAAAATCTGTTTTTCAAGCAAAATGAATAAAATATCTCAAATATTTTATCATAAGTGCCAAACATGGCAGATGGCATTTGCATGGAGATTATATAATCACATTGAAAACCAACCATAAAGTTCTAAGAATATATGCAGAGTGAAAATACCTCCACCTCATCCTCTCACAGATCAGAGCAGCTCTCCTGCAGGGAAGGCCCACAGCCTCTGAAGGCCAGAGAGGGAAATGCAACTGGGGGGAAGGGGGGATTCCATTTCTCTGACTCAAGACTCAAACTTGAATCAAGGGTTCAGTCAGTGCCAGGGCTCTCACATTATCACAAATACCCAAAACTCAGTGATTTGAGCCCAAAACACCCATTGAATTCAAGAAGGATCTACTTTATAGATTCTTGCATATTATTTCCATGAACACCCAAACTTCCAATTCAATTCGATATTTTTTGAACACCAATTAATATCTTCAGCAATCATTTTATGTTTTGATTAGCACTTGGCTTTAGTAATGTCTCAATATATGTTTTGGATAAATGAATTTATGAATGCATGAAGTTATGTTTTAAGAAATGGTCTTGTTTTCTAATGGAACGTGAGGAAAAGTCTTTTTCCCTCAATAAGACCACAAGCTGCTTCTTTTCTAACAAGGATCCAGCCTTCACTCCATTACACCTAACAAAGTGGCACATTGAGCCATTTTTTAAAATTAAATCAGCTTTATGGGGCTGTAATTTACATATAGTAAAATTCACCAATTTTAAGAGTAAAATTAAATGAGTTCTAGCAAATGTTTACAATTATTGTAACCACCACTACAATTACGATCAAGAAAGTTGCCATCATCCAAAAGTTTTTTCCTGCTCCTTGCAGTCAATTCTATCACCCTACTCCCTGGCCCCCAGGAAACCACTATCTACTGTTTTATCTTTTCTAGAACCGCATATAAATTGAATCATATAGTAGGTAGTCTTTTCTATCTGGTATCTTTCACTTATCATAATGCGCTTTTTATCCGTGTTGTTGTGTCAGTACTCCTTCCATTTTTATTTTTCAGGAATATCCCATTGTATGGACGTACCACAATTGATGGGCATTTGGGTTGTTTTCAGTTTGCAGCAGTATGAATAAAGGAGCAATGGATCTGCAAGCATAAGTCATTGTATGGACATGTTTTCTATTCTCCTGGCTAAATTTTTAGGAGTGGAATTGCCAGGTCATACACTAAGGGTATATTTGACTTTATAATAAATTGCCAAACTTTCTTCCAAAGAGGCATTCTCACACACACACACACACACACACACACACACACAGAGGCATCCCCAGTGTATAAGAATTCCAGTGTTCCACATCCTTATCCATACTCAATATAGTTTTTTAAATTTCTGCCACTCTGGTGAGTATATAGTAGTATATCACTGTGAGGTTTTAATTTGTATTTCTTTAGTGGCTAATATCATTGAGCACCTGTTCATGTGTTTGACAGATCAATCCTGATCACTAGGTTTTGTACAGTATATTCCTAACAACAGAATCAGAAGGATCAAATATTTTCTCCCTGGACATAGTCCAGAGTCATAAATCCAGAGGCATGCAGATTCTAGAATGACTGGCTCAAGATAAGACCACACCTAGAAAAGAGAACATACCTCAAAAAGACCCACGCTTTAGAAAAATCTTTCAAAGCTAAAGCTGAATAGCTAAAGGCCAAATTAATTGTCTGCTGTTTCTTCCTTAGGGGAGGGAGGAAAAAAATAAGAAAAACAATCATCTTACAAATGGAAAGATCTGGAAATGATACAGCAGTTTCTTTTCTAACAGACACCCCCACACAGTATATCACTAGCTATCAGATGGCCATATGAGATCCAAAGGCTTCAGAACACTAAATTTGCCTCTCAAAAGAACCAAATGTTAAACTACACCACACATGTCGTTCGTCTCTTGCAGCATTCAATTTTCTCTTCATCTTATTCTTTTTAGGTGGGATTCAAAACACCCACCAGGGATATATTTTTTTAGAGAAAGAGAACGTTGTTTTGGTAGAAAATGTGTTCAACTCTTAATCATTTGTCAAGGTTTGTTTTTTTCTTCTTCACATGAGATGTAACTTTCCATCTACTTAAAGTACAGTAAATTACTCATATTTGGGACATCAAAAAATGTCACCCCTTTACTTAGAAAAAGAATAAAATCAGTCTACACAATTATCCTCTCCATCACTAACAGTCTTTTAAAAAAAGTCTTAGGGAACATATCTGTATAATTCTTCCAAATTCTCTACTAGAAACTGGCATCAACCCTGGGAGTCTCTCCTCCCAAGTTTCGATCTTTGTTCCAATTGTATCCTCAGACATCTGCTCTCCAGCCTTGAAGTTGAAGAATCAAGCTCAATAAATTGGACTTTTTTTCAAAAGCAGAAAGTCTCTTCAGAAGTAATTTATATAATAACTTAATTTTTCTCATCAGAAAGGGGGAACAAAAGATAAAAGACATGAGGCAAAAATCTATTTACAGCTGAGATTCTGGTTCATTTGCATTGTCCTTCCTTCTGCAAATTTAAGCTATACTAGTATCTGGTTGGAGATCAGGAGTTGAGTTGGCCAGCCCACATTTTGACCTTGCAGGTACAGACATTTGGCCATGATGAAATGAATGAGCCTTTCTAACAGGGACACCAGATAGATCCATCCTCTTTTATAAACCATGATGGACAGTAATTATATCTGCATCCAACTAGATTTTTGTTCCCATCTTTAGGATATGGAGACTACTCCATTTTCATAAATACTCAATACTTGACTTATTTCTTTGACAAGCATATTTTCCAATGTAAGATATGCCACTTTAAATCCAAATATAAATTTAAATGCCTGAGATTTGGCCAAGAAACAGATTGAGTATCAAATGAGAACATCGTGGTATTTCACACACTTATGTGTTAATTACTCCAACTAGGATTGATTCCCCAAAGATGTGTTACTTGACATCCGTCAATCAGTCCTTTTGTGGAAACTGAAGTTATCTAATCAGTTGCAAAACTCAGAATGATTGATAAACACAGTTATGGCTTGCCCCCTCCTCGATTTTCTCACGGAAGTCCTTTGCTATCATCCATCTCTATATCCAGCCCCAAGATCATTTAACTCTGAATAGTTGCCCCCAGAGTCACCCCCAATATATTCCAAGACCCCAGCCCCCACACCAAATGTGAGCCAACCTTTGCTCCCTTCATTTCTGCAGTCAGCAGCAGAAGAAAAGCAGTCCAATCCACTTCTGTAGATGGACCCTGTGATGAATGAAAGGCCCAGTCTGCCTGAAGCCACTTCACAGTGCAATGAGCAGCAGAAGGAATGAGGGGATCTGAAAACAGCACTGTAGCAGTTCCTAGCACCATCTTAAGTAGAGGCATTAATACCACCTTTTTAAAAAAATTCACCATACCTGGTAATTATTTAAACCATGTCATTAATGACGTTTTTCCAATATTTTTTTAAGTAGGTCCAAAGCACTGTTACTCCCTTATAAATCCACCTGTGGGTATAGGATGTGGAAAGGGGACAAACTCCTCTCCACTGTACCTCCATGCACCGAGGCTCATGCCACCCTAGAGAGACTCAGATGCAGAATCCTGGAAGATCCACAACCTGGGGCACTCTAGGGGTGAGGGAGTGCCTTAGAATTCTCCAGCCCATAGGTGCCAAGGGCTGCCTTCCCCCTCGCCTCCCCCCTCCACCACTAGAACGGGGCCAAGAGCATGCCCCTTGAGAGCAGCTCTTACACCAATTTGCTGGCAATAAATACTTGCTGCTGGGACCGCTAATGAAAACAGCAAAACCTTCCAGACTCCAGGGGCTCACACAGCTCAAGCCTTCTCCTGAGTGGCCAGGGTTTGCTCACCTCAGAGCCAGGAGAAAAGATTTCTGGGGTCGCCCACCTCCACTCTCCCCCAAGTGTGACCATGAAGGAGAAATAATTTAAAGGAGAGAAAGAAAAACAGCTCAGAAAAGGGCATTTCCAGTAAGACTGCTCCATTGCAGCCGTCGGCGACATTTACTGTTGCATCATATAGGAGTCCTTCCCTCTACTTGGCTCTTTCTAAATGCACATGGTTCCCACAGCTTAGAAATGAGGTAAGAATGCAGAAGGTCATGGAATGTGTAATCCTAAGTCATAGATTCTTAGAGCCAGAGTGACCCAAAAGGTTCTTTAATCCAACTACTTTTACAGATGAAAACACTAGGGTCAAGAGAGGATAGGTATAATTTACTCAAGATTATAATCTGGTAATCTAAAATCAATTTAATGCACCCTCCTCCCTTTATCTTTTAAGATAAAGAACTACGAGTTACCAAACCAACAATGATGATGATGATGATGACGACAATGACGTAAGTTTGTTGTATGCTTACTGTTGCTAGGCAATGTGCTGAATGCCTTTCACAGATTATTTCATTTAAACCTTACAAGGAGACTAGAGGCAGATACTCTTATTATCCCCATGTTAGAGATGAAGAAACTGAAACATGTTTTAGCCACTGGCTAGAGGTCACACAGCAACTAGGTGAAAGAGCCCATGCCCTTAGCCATACATTCTATACTCACTGAAATTTAATACTCCTGTTGTGACCCCAAGCACTTCCTGAATCATCACTACATAAATTACTCTCAGTATTCTCATAGATCGCATTTGGTCATAGAGAATCAGGATAACCCATGTCTCCAAAATATCAGAAAACAGATTACAGCTGCCTTCCCACTAGTAGGCCAGACTGACTGTTTTGATATTCTCTGTACTCCAGGCAAGCTGGATTGTCTACAGAAAGGCCAAGTCCATTTGACATAACCTTGAGAAAACCAATCTTTGTTTGGTATTTAAAGGACTTCTCAATATTTTCTGCATACATTTACATTACTTGCAAACACTCTTTACCCTACCACCTGCAGCAGGCATGAGTATCCAGCCTGCCTCTCAAAGCCTAACACCAAAACATTCACCCATCTGACAGCATCCCAGAGCCTGGCCCCCATGTGTCAGTAACCCCCAGGGTCCATGAGGATCCCAGAGAAGTTTTACTCACATATCAACTTCACTCCATGCACCTAGAGAAAGAAGGCATAAAGACTTGCTCTTGAAGAAGTCTGGTCTGGGATATTCTGAAATAGTATAAAGTGGTAGCAGAGGCATTTGAAATGAGTTCCCCATACCAGCCATATTCCCCATCTGGGAGCACAGAAGTGGCTGGATGGAAAGACACTCTTATAGAGGCAGTGTGGGGGTCATGGTTAAAGAAAGTGGTCTCTGTCCTCAGACCTCAGCTTGAATCTTGGATCTTGCCTTTCCACACTCAGAATCTTCAGCAAGTTGTTAACCTCTGAGTCTCAATTTCCCCAACAGTATAAGGGAAAGAACAATAGCAGCTATCTCATGAAACCAGTGTGAAGATTACATGAGATAATATATTGTAAGTGTCAAGCATGGTGCCTAGCACATGGTAATACAAGTTAACTGTCAATTTTGTTTTATTAACTCCAGTAGAGAGAATTCTCCTCAACTTTATTCTAGGAGGAAAGAAGGATGAGATGGGGGTGGCGGGGGGAGGTTCATAAAAAATTAAGCAGAAACTTCTAATGCCAGTGGATCCCAAAGCCAGGAAAATCTAAGGAATGACTCTAAGTCTGGGCACAAAAAGAGAATCTAGCCAATTATACCTACTTTCCAGTACTTTTCAAATGTATAATTACTATATATTTATAGCGCATGTTTAGGTGTTTATGCCTTATACATAATTAGCCATTTTTCTTCAGTATATCCCGTAATTATTTTATCAAATGCACATCTGTTTTAATTAGGCATGTACACGCTTTACTATACTGTAAAATGTCAAACACACTGTAAAACAGCTCAGAGTACATTAACACATAAAAACAAAAATTCATTTGACATATCACAAACAGCTGCAAGAAGCTCATAGACTCAACCAGCTGCTACTCAACAGCTTCCAGCCAACGGCTGTTTCACTGAGTCCTTCGAAGATTGTGCCCATGCTGGAGCTGCAGTGTCTGTTTTCAGTTCTCTTGCCTCAACTTGATTGTCAGACATGTTTGGGGAAGTATGTGTGGCTTGGCTGGAGCCATACGTGCCAACCAGCCCTCAGCTTGCCAAGTTGGAGAATCATAGTGCAGCTGATAATACGAAGTACCTCAAATCCAGAAGGCGCTTCAGCTATCAACTAGTAGACTCCCTCATTGCACAGATGGCGACACTGGGAACCAGAGGGAAGTGCTGAGTTAGTGAATGCACTGGGGTCATCCCTGGGTCATTCAATGCCCAATCTGGAGTCTCTTCCATTCCAGTGGTTTCTTAATCTGACTGTGCATCAGAATCATCAGGAGCGCTGGCATAAATGCCAATTCCTAGAGCCCACCCTGACCAAGAAGCTTGTATGGGAGCTCTGAGGTGCAGCCCAGGAATATGTATTTTAACAAGATTTCTGGCAATTCCAAAGCTATTTTGCATGTGGAATATATAATGAACTATTACAACTTAATAATAAAAAGGTATATAACCCAAGACTTGAATGAATAGTCTACGAAGATATAAAAAGGCCAATTAGCACATGAACAGTGTTCCATTTCATAAGTCATCATGAAAATACAAATTAAAAACCACAATGAGATATCATTTCACATGCACTCAAATAGCCAGAAATAAAAACACTAACACCGTCAAACGTTGGCAAGAATGTGGAGCAACTAGAACTTTCACACATTGCTGGTAGGAGTGGAATATAGTACAGCCATTTTGGAAAGCTCTTTGGCAGTTTCTTATAAAGTGAAACATATCTCTGTCCTATGACCCAGCAGTTCCATCCCTAGATATTTTCCCAAGACGAAAAAGACATATGTCCAAAAAAAATGTACAAGCATGTTCACAGTAGCTTTACTCATATATTCTCCAGGAAATAAGTCAACTGGCCAGCAGCAGAAGGATGGGTAAACAAACTGCAGTGTATTCACACAGTGGAATACGACTCAGCAACAAAAGAAACTACTGATATGTGCAAAATCTCACTGATGTTATACTGAGGGAAAGAGCTTGGACACAAAAGCGTATACCTGTAGGATTCCTTTTAGATAAAGTTATAGAATGAGTAAAACTAGTTTATGGAGATAGAGTCAGAACAATGCTTGCCTATGGAGGAGGGGGAGTTGACTGAACAGGGTTTTCTGGGGTGACAGAATGCTTTATACCTTAATAGGGGCACAAGTTACATGGATGTATATATTTAGAAAAATTCATCAAACTGTATACTTAAGATCAATGGTTTTTATCACATATACATTACTCCCCAATTTTAAAAGGGGGAAATAAATAAATAAATAAAAATAAAAAGTGCTATAGGGATCTATTTTTACTAAATATTGCTGTCTTCCCCTCTCTGATTCATTTTTTTACTCCTCTACCAATACGTTCATCACCTCCCAAATAATCTACTTGTACTCAAGTTCTTGTCTCAGGCTCTGCTTCTGGGTAATGCAGCCACATTCTCTGAATACAATGCAATAAAATGAAAAGTTAATACAGAATATTTAAATAAAACCAAAAAGAAACCTTTCTAAATCCTTGGGAATTAAAAAAGAAAAGTGCCTATCCTAAATAATAAGGTCAAGGTAAAAACAAAGCGCATCACAGCAGATAATGATATACATCTACATTTACAGGACATGCTGAAGCTGTACTTTTTATAATATGTAGCCTTGAGCATTTGGTATTATTTTTTTAAAAAATAAGATAATGAAGTTTTTTCAACTCAAGAAACTAAAGAAAAAAATGACAAACTATATCTCAAGCAAGGAAAGAAGATAATGAAGATAAATAAATACATAAATGAATTTAAAAAAAACAGAAAAACAAAATTGATAGATGATAGCAAGAACTGGTTCTTTCAAAATCCAATAAAACAAACAAATCCCTGGATAAGCTAATCAATAAAAACAGAAAGTAAAATCATAAATAAATACATTTGGGAATGAAAGATGATAGATGAATGAATACGCAGAAGATTTTAAAATTACAAGTGAAAAATTCACCCGGTTGTATAAATAGATTAGCAAATCTCAATGACATGGAAAACTTTTGGCAGGGTGGGGGTAGGTAAAGAACAACAAATTGACTCAAGAAGAAGTAAGTTCATTTTTAATTACCCTCCCCCATAAAAATTCTGAAGCCATGTGATTTTATAGGTAAGTTCTTATAAATCCTCAAAGAGCAGAAAATTCTCCTTCTGTGTAAACTGTCCCATTACACACACACACACACACACACACACACACACACACACACACCAGAAAAAGGACTCTGCCCACTCTATTTCATAAAGTCATCTTTACCGTGATACCAAACGCGGCCAAATGGCACATGCACACACATACACATACACACAAACACAGGTGTACAAAGAAGAGTTAACAAGCCTGACTGCTAATCTTAGCAAGATCTACTTACAAAACTGGCCTTTGGCTGGCATCTGGGAACTTGGGATTCAGGAGGGTTCCAATGCCCCTAATTGATAAGAGTGGCTCACTGCACCTCAACTGTTTGTGCAAACGGTATGTTTTATGCTGAACACCAGCTTTCCCTCTGGCAGCCTGAAATTTTGGTATCTGCCTAGCACAGGCTGCCTGTGTGATCAGCGTCCAGTAAAAACCCTGGACACTGAGTCTGTAATGAGCTGCTTCCCTGGTAGACAGCATTTCACATGAGCTGTGACATTCGTTGCTAGGGGAATTACGTGCCTCTAGTGTGACTCCACCAGAAGAGGACTCCTGGAAGCTTGTGCCTGGTTTTCCCCTCACTGATTTTCCACATTCTTTGACTGTACTAAATTATCACATGAGTACGACTATCTACATGTTGAGTCTTGTGTATCCTTCTTGTGAATTACCAAGCCTAGGGATGGTCAACACAATAGGCGATAGCCCCTATGCATAGATATTAAAGTTTTAACGAAGGTGCTGATAAACATAAAAATCATAATTTTCCAAAGCCAAGTTTGAGTTTAGTAATATAAGTGTTAAAAATCTAGTAACAGACAGACAGAATTTAGTGATACAGTAGCTCAGATAGGGTAGTAAATTTTAAAGCATATTATCTTACTGAAAGAGGGCTGAAAAGATATTCCATAAAATTTAATATTAAATCCAAAAATTACTTAAAACTAAAAATAGGGTACTTCGAGTTTCCTTTCTCCTGAATATGATGAGGATCACCCTCAAATCTTTACCGTCATCCCACTAAATAGTGAAATACAGTCCCTAAAGCCATCCTCATTTAAAATTGAGACCAAAATAAGAATTCCCACCATAGCTGCTTCAATTAACACCGTATGGAAACTCTTCCTGATACAATAAAATCTGAAACAGGGGCGCCTGGGTGGCACAGCAGTTAAGCGTCTGCCTTCGGCTCAGGGCATGATCCCGGCGTTGTGGGATCGAGCCCCACATCAGGCTCCTCTGCTGTGAGCCTGCTTCTTCCTCTCCCACTCCCCCTGCTTGTGTTCCCTCTCTCGCTGGCTGTCTCTATCTCTGTCGAATAAATAAATAAAATCTTTAAAAAAAAAAAATCTGAAACAAAAGTGAGAGGCATTAGTATTTTCAGTAGGAGGAGATACTTGTGTGCCTAGAAAATTCATGTTTTGCAAATTATCTGAACACCAGAAAAGTATTTTAAGAAGCAATTAGCTTTACTTTGTACCATTTATCAGTGATTAAAAATATAGAACAATAGGGGCACCTGGCTGGCTCAGTCCGTAGAACAGGCGACTCTTGATCTTGAGGTCATGAGTTTAAGCCCCACGTTGGGAGTAGAGATTACTTAAAATTAAAAAAAAAAAAAAATTAATACAGAACAATAAAATAGCCCATGCACAAAAGCTTCAAAAGCTAAACAGTCTAGAAATGACTTTTAAAAGCAACATGAATGTAAGAAGTAAACTCAAAATTCTCCTGAGTAAAGGTAAAAATCAGGAGTTACTTGTTGGATGAGAATACTGAATGGTATCAGGTTACCAATTCTTGAGTTAATTGATAGTTTTAATATGAGAGACTGAATATACGAAGGGACAAGGGCCAAGCATTGTGTAAAAGCAGAACTCGGACCCACAACTGCAGCTACTGGTCCAGGAAACCCGTCCCTTATCTAAAATAAACAGCCCATGAAGTCAGACTTGTAGGGAGTCTCTCCTAGAGTCTATTAACTCTAGTAACAATCCAGGAAGTTAAACAATAACTTCCGTAACTATTAGCCCAAAATGACCAAGACTTGATTCATATGACCAACAGCTTCCCTAATTTTTGTCACTGTCACCTAATTTCCCCACTAACAACTTAGGACCAACCAGAAAAAGCCAAATATGTACCCCTAACCAATCACATAAGATATCCCCCTTCTAGTCCACCTACCTCCAGCCTCTCTATGCCAACAGACTCCCATCAGGGCATACCTGAGACCCTCCCTTCTCTCCACTATAAAGATTTCCCACTCCTCTGTCTGCCTTTGAGTCTCTGCCAAAACACAAGTGATGGTGGCTAATTCCCCTGCTACAGAAAACTCTAAATAGATACCCTTTGTTGTTCTCATTTGGTTGGTCTTGATTTCTGTAATAATATTGATGAAAATTCCAACAAGACTTTTGTTTAACCTTGGCAAAATAATTCTAAAGCTCATCTTTCAGGATAAATATCTGAGATAAATCAAGAACATTTCTTAAAAACAAAAGTAATGAGAGTGGACTAGCTCTGCCATATTTTAAAACAATTAATACGTACTTAGCCTTGAGCCCAACACTAATATATGTAAATTTGCAGCCCTTAATAATAGAGTCATCACAAATCAGTAGGAAAACGAAGATCATTTCAGCCCATAAAGCTGTGACAATCAGCCGTTTGGGAAGAAAAGTCCATTTAAAAACATCTCAGGGGGCACCTGGGTGGCTCTCAGTTAAGCATCTGATGCTTGGTTTTGGCTCTGATCATGATCTCAGGATCATGAGATCGAGCCCCGCAATGGGGTCCACACTCAGCAAGGAGTCTGCTTGAGATTCTCTCCCTCTCCCTCCCCCTCTGCCCTTCTGCCTGCATGCATGCTCTCTCTCTCGCTCTCAAATTAATTAATTAATTAATAATAAATAAAATCTTTTTTTACAAAAATCCCAGAAATATTTCCAAGAAAATTCTAGAGAGTTTTAAAAGGTAAATATAAGAAGTTACAATAATTAAAACAGAACTTTAAGAACATATAAGTGAGTAGTATCTAATCTCTAAATGTCTAAAAGGAAGTTTTAAAAAGGAAACAATCAGAAAATCTATAATTTATGCATTTATTTATTTTTTTATAATAATACATTTATATTATGTTATTCACCATACAGTACACCCCTGGTTTTTGATGTAAAGTTCGATGATTCATTAGTTGCATATGACACCCAGTGCACCATGCAATGCATTTAAAAATAAACAGGACAAAAAACAAAATATTTACAGTAAATACCACACAAAAATTATAAATATCATATATATATATGATGTTATATGTATATATAAAGGGCTTTGGTAAATAGATCAACGGAAAAGTGGACAAAGTGCGTGGAAAAGTCACACGCAAAAATAGAATGGCAAGCAAGCAAAGAAAAACAGGCAACATTTCAAGTAATAAGATGCAGCTTTTTAGCTCTTAAATTAGTCATTTTCTTAAAAATAAGATTAGCCGGTGCTGATGAGGTAGAGTGAAAAGGGAGCTCACTTCTGGTGGACTGTAAGTGGTATAATCTTTTTGAAAAGTGTTTTGGCAGGCCACATGAGGAGCTCAAAAAATATTCATTTCAGCCGAGCCATTCAGGCTAAGAACAGGAAAAACAGAATCAGGCACAAAGATGCTAAATGCAGTACTATTTATAATAACAAAGAAGTTGGAAACAACTGAAATGCTTTAGATTGGGAGATTGGATAAGCAAATTATGGTGCATTCAAAAGGAAATGTTATTCACTTATTTAAAATGTTTATAAAGAGTTTTGGTAATATGGGGAAATGCTTATGTCAAATATTAAGCCAAAAAGCCCAAAAGTATTCATTTGTTCAGTTCCATATGATCTCAATTATGTCCACAATTTAACAACTAGATATATTGTGTATGCGTGTACATATGTGTGTGTGTGTGTGTGCGCGCACATGCCAAAATGTAGCTTGATAGTCTCAGAATAATGGGCCAATGGAAGACTTTTTGATTCTTTCTACTTTTTACCACTTTTTTCAGTTTTCTGTATTAAGGGTTTAGGGGGCAAAATCTTGTTTAAATTTTTCAAAAAATAGTCCAGGTTTCTCATACCAATATTAGACAATATTTGAAGAGATTACTATTTTTTTTTTTTTTTAGAGAAGGGACTTAGAAAAAGAAACAATGTATGTTGGTGTCTGGGGTAAAGGGTTACCTGATTAATTGCAGACTTCTAAAGAAGGTCTCTATAAGGAGACTGAACTCCCCATTCAGGCCAAGGTGACATAATTATCGTGGAAGAGTCCCCACAACCTTCCAGAAACTGCCTGCTTTTCCAATGGGCCAAAAAAACGGGCTATCAATCCTAGGGGGCACTGAAATCTAAAACAGTTGTGAGAAGCTTTTAAGTTTCATATTTTTTTCTGACTTTTTGAAACCAGTTTCAAGGGGTTCCATCCACGATTTGCAGCTATAAAGGCTTTTTCAACCCTCTGGTTTTGCCCACGTGCTGTAGAAATCAGTATGAAAGTGATAGTCTCTAATGTGATCCCACCAGGGAAAAAGCCCAAGCAATGCCACATAATTTAGAATTGACAGTTCCAATCAATAACCTTGGCATCTTCCTAAGTCTTTTTATGGTTGTTCTTGTCTTGCCCTGGAATACATATTTGGTTCATCATCCGTGGGAAGCATGCAGCATGTTTAATCATACTATAACTGGTCAGAACTGCTCCGCATACATCAAGGGGAAAGCCGTTGTCTCAAATCTTCACATGCCTTACTAGCAAGGAGTCTGATTCTCTTCTGAGACTCCTCTTACCCTTTGATAATCCCAGCGGGCTGAGAACATGCCTCCAAGATGGAGATTCCTATGCAGGTGACCAGAGATCTTCCTAGGAGCATCACCTAGTGTCTCAGTGCTCAGATCCTCTGAAGCGGCACCCACGTCGGGCCCCAAGATTTAGCGCTCAGTGCTTTGTTTCGCTAATATGGCCACATCTGGCTACTGCTTGGGCCCAGAAAGCAGGTGAAAGTGGGGGCCAGGATCTGGTTACACAGAGTCCCAGGGCCCTTTCCTCCCCTAGGATTCATGCTCGGAGGTCTGGATTTTGCCTTCTGAACCATAAAAATATAAACAATATAACTCGATGGCATCACCCCCCAAACAAAGAAGCTGCTCTTCTGTCTTCTAAAGCGGTTTGCAGGGACCTTCCTCTTAACCCTCTGAGACTTTCCAAGTGACTCCAGGTGCCCAGGTACCACCCACTCTTCTGAAGGCTCCCTTCATGGTTTTTCGGCAGAGGAGAAGGTAAAATACACAAAGGTACCGCCGCTCCAGTAAAGGCCTTCCGTTTCCATGGGACTTCCCACGCCAGGCAGACTGCCTCTTAACCGCGTTCCACACGTTAGGAAGTTGAAGCTCAAAGACTTGCCTAAGGTTACATGGGTCAGCTTCCTTTTGTAGTTTTCTCTCTTCCTATCTAAGCCCTTGTCCTATTTCCTTCTATCTCTTCTCTCCCCAGTCATCTTCCTCTTCCCTAGCTTCTCATTCATCAGCAATATTCATTGAGAACAAATATGAATCCAAATTTTACCAGGACACAAAGACATTTTTCCACACTCTCAAAAAGCTGGTCATGTCATTATAGAACAAAGACCGGCAAAAGCCACGAAACAATCAGGCACTCATTTCATTTCTACTTCTCATTTTTTTCTTCACCACAAATCCCACTCTCTCCCTTGTGTCTTCTGCTACAAAAAAAAAAAAAAAACCTTGACTCTTTTTCTTTTACATTTCATTACTGAATACATCATACAAAGGCTGAAATATAACTACGGTTTATAGACCAATAAAATAAGCATCTATGTCCTTTCCATTCTATTTAAGCAATACCAGCATTTCCAGGCAAAGTGGCCTCTTAGCAGGTGAGATCATTTATTTCTGGGGGTGGTTCAGAATGGACAAGCTTTGCAAGGCTGAGCATTCTTTCAATTCGAGAAGAGTTGAAAAAAATAAAACGTGCAGTCAGATGGGTGCCTTCTGTTGGCGGCCCTTTGGTCCGGAGACGAAGTATGGACTGGCAGCCAAGTGCTACAGGGCCTTGAACCTAACATACTGCAGAGGGTACAAACGTATGACCGTGAGCGGCAGTACACACAACAAACTGTGTGGGGAAGCACTTGGGCAGGGCTGCATGAGCCTCACAGCAGGAGACTGTCCAAAGGAGGCTGCTGTCCAGATGGGGAGGTGGGCAAGGGAACTCTGGGAGAGAGGCAACCAGAGACGAGCTTATATGTCTCCCTTGTGTCTAGGGTCAGCAGGATGGCAGGGAGTCTCTCTCCAGAGGGCCCTCACAGCTTGGGTCTTATAACCACAAGGCTCTACTTTATCAATGACCCTAAATGGCTAAAATTACGCTTGTTTGGACTTTTTTAAAAGATTTTATTTATTCATTTTGAGAGAGAGGGCACACGCATGAGCAGGGGGAGGGGCAGAGCGAGAGGGACAGAGAAAATCCCAACCAGACTCTACACTGAGCAGGGCGGGGAGTTGGGGGGGGGTGAGTACCCCGACGCGGGGTTCAATCCCACCACCCCGAGATCACAACCTGAGCTGAAATCAAGAGTCAGTCGCTTAACCGACTGAGCCACCCAGGGTGATTTTTTAAATAATTGAATATAAAAAATTTGAGTTTGGTACAAGTAGGTTTTTGAGCTGTTGGCTCTCAGTCTGCAGTGAAGAAATAAACAACCTAAGGGCCAATCTACGGGGTCACCTTTGGCCCACTTCTATAACACATACTTGCCCACTCAGTATGCTAAATGGTTGTCATCTCCCTTGGAAGAGACCCTCCATCACCCTAACCCCTTCACCACCCCCACTGTCCAATCTGACTTTCAGCCACTGGGTGATGCTGGGGAGAGAGGGGAAGGCTTCCTGGAGAAGGCACCTGAACAGACCCTGGCTGACAGTTGGCAACGCAGCACACCTGCACATCAGCCCCAAGGATGCCCTGTATATACAGGGAGAAAAGACGGGAATCTTTCCTTCTCTCTGGCCATCAGGGTTTGCTGACCACAGGTAAACTAACAGCCTTGCAGGTATCTCTAAGAGTCAAAAATGGACTTTTCGGGGCGCCTGGGTAGCGCAGTGGTTAAGTATCTGCCTTCGGCTCAGGGCGTGATCCCAGCGTTCTGGATTCGAGCCCCACATCAGGCTCCTCCACTAAGAGCCTGCTTCTTCCTCTCCCACTCCCCCTCCTTGTGCTCCCCCTCTCTCACTGGCTGTCTCTGTCAAATAAATAAATAAAAAATCTTTAAAAAAAAAAATGGACTTTTCCTCTTCTCTTTTTAGACACATACACACCCACACACACACATCTGTATGCAGATTCTTTGTAAACTTTAGACAAAAAAAAAAGTAAGCCCAACATTTGAAAACTAATATTTAACTGTGAGATCCTTCCCACTTTATTCCAAGATTGAAATACAAAAATAATGGTGAACTTCTTCCAAAACTGTATCTTGAAACAAGGCCTTTACATCTCATGTCATCTGATGCTAATTGGTAAGGAAAAATCACTCAGCCACCAAACAATGAGATGCTTAATAATCAACATTTTTTTAAAAATATCTCTCTTTTGGCAGAATCAGATGCAAGGATATTAAAAAAGTAAGAAGTATCAGGTCAGCCCGTAGTCCCAATGATGCAAGACTATTCTTATAATGTACCAAGGACTTATTCATCTAACGGACCCTCCATGGCACCCACTGGAAACAACTGCATGGTTTTACAGGTGATACTCTCAAAAAAAACTTATTCTGATAATAGTGTGAAAGGAGCCAACCCCATGGAAAGGGTAGGCCTCAGGGGTTGAAACCATCCCCCTGCACCCAGTGGACAAGAGAATTAGGCAATTATCTGAATAATTCCATCTCACCTTTCCTCCTTCATCTTATCTCAAGAAAAGCTTCAGAGAGCTCAAACATGGGTTTTGTTAATTTTTGTTTTTGTTTTTTCCATTTACTTAATTATACAGATAAATACATTATCCAGCCCTTTACTTGTGGAAAGGCAAAGGATCAAGGAACATCTTCCTATCTTTACCAGCTACTGGCACAAAAATACTCTGCAGCCCTGTACCCGGGCAACGTGACACATTTTTGTCAGTTTTCTTTTTCCCAGTGGGTGAAATTTAACCAATACTTTGTTAGCGAAGGTCTAGTTGCTCCCCAGAGGAAAATTACAGGAGTGAAGCTATAACCTCTGCCATGCCACATTTGAGCTTAAAAGGATAGATTTCTAGGTCTAGCCACCGTTTTGAAATTAGGTTTTAAAAGGAATAGGTTTGTTGCTATGGATTTAAGGGGCAGAAGGGCCAACATTCACTTACAGTTCTCAAAAAATAACAGCGAGCAAGAATATTTCCATCCTATTACAGCTCGGAGGAAGGATTAAAAAAAAGAGAGAGAGAGAGAAAGAGAAAACGCTCCCTGTTGGACGAAAGTGGAGCACTGATGGCCGCAAATGCTAACAACATTAACTTTGCATTATTGAGATTCACACACTCACTCACTTCATTAGCAAAGCATCCTCCAGATTAAAACAGACATAACTGGTAGCTTAAAACTAATGGCAAAGGGCTGCCTGGCCATCACTCTGTCAATTTCATCTCCAGGACGACTTCCCCTGACAGCTTCTTCCAGTCTATTTCAACCGGCTGTAAAATGCGCCTTCTCCTTCTTTGCTCCCTTTAAAGCAGAAGGCTGCCAGAGGATTTTGGTGCATTAGGACAGACTTTATTAAACAACTTAATCCATCTCTGCCTGCCTAGCATGGCCTAGGGAATCCTAATTAATCAATAAGCATGTATTGAGTGTTCCAGTGTGCCTAATAGTCCTGAGTCAGGTGCTGTGGAGCCTTCAAGGATCTAGTTAGGAAAATGGAGCACACCGCATCCTAGAAGGTTTCCTGACAGTATGAGTTAGTACATGGGGAAAAGGATGTAACATGTGTTGAGGGCCTCCTGGGCACAAACACTGTGCTGGATGCTCTATATACATGATTACTTCAGTTTATCTTATTAATTTGCGGGGCTGCCATAAGAAAGTACCAAGGACCGGTGGCTTAAGCAACAAAAATGTATTTCCTCGCAGCTCTGGAGGCTAGAAGTTCAAGAGCAAGATGTTGGCCGAGTTGGTTTTTTTTTTTTTTTTAAAGATTTTATTTATTTATTTGACAGAGAGAGACAGCCAGCGAGAGAGGGAACACAAGCAGGGGGAGTGGGAGAGGAAGAAGCAGGCTCCCAGGAGAGGAGCCTGACGTGGGGCTTGATCCCGGAATTCCGGGATCACGCCCTGAGCCGAAGGCAGACGCCCAACGACTGCGCCACCCAGGCGCCCCGGCCAAGTTGGTTTTATTCTGCGGCTTCTCTCCTTGGCTCATAGGTGACCATCTTCTCCCCTGTTTCTTCTGTGCTCACTCATATCTGTGTCTAGATTTCCTGTTCCAATGGGGACAGCAGTCATACTGGATTAGGGTCCACTCTAAAGACCTCAATTTAACTTAATTACCTCTTTAAAGCCCTTGTCACCAAATACGGTTATAGTCCAACGTACTGGGATTAGGATTTAAACTAGGAATTGTGGTGGGGGTGGGGGTACAGTTCAGCCCACAACATAATCCTGCCATGGAGGATAGGACTCCTTCTGTTTAAAAACAAACCAACAAGCAAAGAAAACTGAAAACTGGACTCAAACAATGGGTTAGGATTAAGGACATAATTTTCAGTTATAAATAACAGTGGCTAAATGTAATAGAAGTTTATTTCTCACTTTCAAAATGGTAAGACATAGTCCAAAACTGGAATGGTACTTTATGACAGTAGGGACCTAGGCATCTTCTACAGTTTTTGTCCCCAAAGTCACCTCGTGGCCCAAATGGCTGCTGAGATTTCAACCATTAAGTCTATATTCCACTTCGCTGATTCTGTTCTCAGAAAAACTGCCCCTTCACAGTTGTAAGATGGCTGCAATATACTCAGAACTTATCTTCCCTAAACTCCAAATCCAGCAGAAAAGAGCAAGAGCCTTTCTTCTAGAAATATCAGCAAAATTTTGCTTGTGTCCACTGATCTTGATTGGGCCACATGCCCATTGTTGTGGCCAGGGAAACGTGATGTCCTGACTGCCTTGGCTCTGGACACTGACCCACCGCTGGGCTGAGTGTGTGGCTGGTGTGAACTCCAGAGGGAAATTCCATTTAATGCTTTACTACAAGAAAGACAAATGGATGCTGGGCAGGATGACCACGAATGTTCACAGGGTATTTTCCACAGTTTTCAGATCAGCACAATAAGACTTAGAAAGGCAACATTACTTGGCCAGATGCCCACACAACTGATGGAATGAGGATTCAGACCCTACTCTGCGACAGCAAAGGGCTTCCACTTTTTACTCTGTTGCCTTAATGGACTCAAAGCCCAGGGATATCACCATGGGCTGGAGCGAGGTGGGAAGTGCTCCAGAAAGAAGCGAGTTCGTGAACCGTAGGTAAGACTTCGATGCCAGGAAAACCAAAATACAAGTACCACCGGCAAGGAGATCTTCTTCACAGGGAATCAGGGCCTGAAGGCAACCTATGGAATGGTCGTCCTGGCAAAACACCAGGCACACTCAGCCACCACCACTGAGGACCAGCTGGCAAATTCCTCAGATCATTAGTAAATATCCCATGGGACAAAAAAAGAATGTTTCAGAGCCAAATGGTCTGGGGAAACCTGTCCCCATCCTCTTGGAAGGTCACAGTAAACAAACAAACAAAGAGCGTCTAAGAAGTCCTGAGTTATTGATCAGAAATTCCCAAACAACTTTTCTCTGTTCCTCAAAACTTCTGTTCGTTGGTTGCTTTGTTTTGAACACCTATTACTATCTTTCATATTCTGAGAAACCAATGTTCTTTGAATGTACTTCAGGAAGGAGGAATTGCTGATTTAATCCAAAGCCTGATTTTTCAGAAGAGGAAAGCAAGGGTAGGGGAGGTTAAGGGACATCACCAAGGCTGCCTGACAGGTGATGGGCAGCCCTGAGACTAGGAGCCAGGCACCCTCCCTCGACCCAGTACAACCCGTTTGTGTTAACTTGCACGTGGGTGGTGGTTTTCAAAGTACTGTTATGTGAAATTATCTTATGTTGAGCATGACTAAGGTAAACCTGACATTGTTCTCATTTAACATTTCGGGTCTCACTGATTGACAGTGATAAGATTATCTAAGTAGATGAGCAGTTCCTGCATTTCCAAGAACTGGTGTGTGTGTGTGTGTGTGTGTGTGTGTGTGTGTGTGTGTGTTTCCATGGGCTCTTGTATGTACCCCACACCAGAAGCAAAGGCGCTCGGAGTTAAATTACTTACCTGCAGCACTTACCCTACTTTACCTACTTATTCCTCTAAGACTAGGAATTATTTCTGTGTCCTCCCTTTCTTCTGTAGGTTTTGAGTAGATACATCAATCCATCAATCAAGAAATATTTATTGAGTGTTTACTATGCTCTCAGAACTGTTCTAGACCCTGTGGGGCACACAACTATAAATCAACCCGGTGATTACATATTGAATATTTACTATGTGAGAAGCCCTGCTAAATATTGTGGGAGGTACAAAGTTAAACAAGCTGTTGATCCTTTCCCAAGAAGCTTCCCATCCAGTGAAGGATACAAGGTAAGTGCTCAAATGCAACATGTGATCATAGAAGGAAACTGTTGTTTGTCGGTTGGTTGTTAATGGTGGGGAAGGCATTGGAGCTGGAGTTCAAGCGTCTGATCCCACTGCACTGGCTCCTCTCTGCAGGTGAGGAATGAAGTTATAAAAGCTGTTGGGCTCCTGATTTTGCAGCTGAATGCAGGAAAGCCTCTAACAGAGGTTCTTAACCTGGACTGCAAATTGGAATCATCTGGGGAGATTTTAAAACACAGATGTCTGGGGTCCCATCCCTGACTAGCTGAATCCAAATCTTGGGGCTTAGGGCATTAGGATTGTATTTTCTTTTTAAAGCCTCGCCAGGTGACTGTGGGGTCAGGGTTGAAAACTGCTGGCCTCAAGCTTTGCAGCAAGCCAGATGGGAGGTGTGGAGACTGAGGCAAGCTGGGGTGGATGGGAACAGTGAGGAGTAGCTGGACCTGAGCACCATGGTGAAGGAAGAATCCAGAGTCCTGATGAGAGGCTAGTACTTGGAGCAGAGAACAGAGCATCAAAGACAACTTTAAGATACAAGTGATGAAGCCTAGAATGGTTACTGTGGAGAGTGTGTTGGGCAACAAGGGTTAAAAAGAAGTGTCCAGAACCCATTAGAGTTGAAAAACATGGATCAAGTCTGCCTGGAGTCTTTCTCTCCCAACCAGGAAGACCACTCCCAACCAAGGAGAGCACTCCCAGTGAAGAAGACCACTCCCAACCAGAGAGACCACTGGCAACCAAGGAGAGCACTCCCAACCAGGACATGAGCATTCATCCTGAATTAGTTTGTAAAGCACTTTAAGGGCCATTATTGTGCAGGGATCCCACAACCACTGCTCGGCAGCATCTTCTAACCACAAGCGAGCATGCCTTGGGATCTTGAAATAACCACAAGATGGGCTGAAGCTAGTGGGTGTTTACTGGGTACCGGAGCTGCACTAAATTGGGCTATCTTATCCTTACTGAGACACCAAGAAGTTAAGGACCGTGCCAGAGGTGCCACATCTTATGAGCAGAAAGACCAAAACGTTGAGGATCAATCAAATGAATGTTTTCGCCCTTCTTAATTTCCTGTGTAAAAACGTACTGTATGTAGAGAGTCCATGGCCCAATTTTTGTTGACTGAAATTTTGCTGAATTTCTATTAGTGCCAGCAACTGAATTAAGTAGGATCCAAGATGCAGTCAGAGGGAGTCCCAGAGCATTCAGAACAGGGAAACGTATATAACTTCGTTTAACTCTCACAAGTCTCTGAGAAGATTGACGTTCAGAGAGGTTCAGGATCTTGCCCAAGCACCAAAGTGAAGTTGAGATTTGAACCCCAGTGTATCTGAATCTAAAAACCAGTGCTTTTACATCATAACCCTGTCCTGCCCCCGGTGTATCTAGGACTAACCTAGGACCCTGACCTGATGCCTGCTGTCATGAACCTCCCTGATGGGTGTCTCTACACCCCACCTGCCCACATGCATACGCCCAGCTCCCCCCACTGTGCTCAGGCCACCTTGAGGCCAGCCAGGGAGGGTCCAGTCTGCCACCAACTGCTTCTGTCAAGCCACCTAGCTGCCAGAAGAAGGATTTGACCAGAGATATTAAGGAATTGAAGGAATTGACACACCAGGAATTGACAGAGCCAGAATTCGGGCCAGGGATTCTACCTCATTTTGCCCAGCGTTCAAGGGCAGGGGTCCACAGACTTTTCTCTAACTGGTCAGATGGCAAATACTTTAACCTTTGTGAAACATTCAGCCTCCATCATGATTATTCAACTCTGCCACTGTAGTAGAAAAGCCATCATAGACAATAAATAAATGGGCATGACTATGTTCTAATAAAACTTTATTTATAAAAACAGGCAACGGGCCAGATTTCGCCCCCAAGCTGTAGTTTGCCAAGCCTCACATCATAATGCTCAGTCCTTAAGAAGCCAATCTGGGGCGCCTGGGTGGCGCAGTCGTTAAGCGTCTGCCTTCGGCTCAGGGCGTGATCCCAGCATTCTGGGATCGAGCCCCACATCAGGCTCCTCCGTTAGGAGCCTGCTCTCCCTCTTCCACTCCCCCTGCTTTCCCTCTTCCACTCCCCCTGCTTGTGTTCCCTCTCTCGCTGGCTGTCTCTGTCAAATAAATAAATAAAATCTTTAAAAAAAAAAAAAAAGCCAATCTCTACTACGTCAGCCTTCCTATCCTAGTCCAGTCATTGAAGAGAGGAGTGAGTGAGTGGGGCTTCCCCGCCTCTCCCCCCCTCAAAAGCCCCTCCCAGAATCTTTAGAGCACAGGATATTTGTCTGGGGAAAGAGGCTTTTATCCTGCCCCAAAGGGGTTTTGAACAGAACAAGGTAGACCTCCCCAGGGATGCTGCATCTGGTTGTGCAGGACATGCCCTGAGGAGGCTGTAAGGGGCTTAAATCCCTCCTACTTACCGCTCAGTGAGCTAAGACCCTGGCTCAGGACGCACCAGCTGGAGAGAAGCAAGCCTTTTGCTAATTGCTCTGCCCAGAGGGGACCCTTCCTGCAAGCTCTCTCCCAGAGGGGGGGCCTTGTCTACTCTACATGACGGAACTTGGTGCTAGCAGCTGACTCTGGTAACTCCAGGTCCCACTGCAGGCTGAGCTCGCCTTCCCGAAAGCATCCTGCAGCGAAGGCCTCCTACAGCTGCTCCTCGAACACACTCCACACACTCATGTGGCAGGAAGGGCGCACGAGACAAAAGCAAAGAAACCCCAGTAAGCAACGTGGGGCTCAGGAAACAAAGCTAGGGACCATCCTTTAATGTTTGCGTTCATTAATGTTCCCGTCAATTTTAAACACTGGGGTAGAGTTTCCAGACTTTGCAGATCATTTAAAAGCTTAAGGGATTATCAAACCAGTCATTTAAAATGACATTTTCACTGCGCAAATATTATTCTATTAAAGAGGGCACATGGCACAGGCCGCCATCAGCACTGGCAGGGTGACAGGGCCTTCCTGCATTGCAAACCCCACTGTTTCTTCATAAAGCTGTCAAGCCCCCACTTAATGAAACATATATAAATGCAATGATGTTAGCCATGTCACAGCAAGCTAATTCATTTTGGCTTTCTCCTGTTGCGCTGCCCCATTAAGGCTTTTATCAATGTGTCCTCTTAGAATCACCCCAGCAGGTTTGCCATTGGTCCAAGGAGATGAAACCCAAGAAAGTGTTTAATTTCCAAACAGGCCTAACATCTTAAAGAAATAAATAACCAACAGACCCGGTTTGAACGTGATGGTCACATGCACAAGACAGACAAAAGGGATTTCACAGACTCAAGAGATACTGGAAGATTCATCAACAGCCCTGGTCCCTTCCCAAGGTCCTTTGCCCTGATAGAGCTGCTGGCTTCAGTTCTTGGGAGTAGGTTTCCTTCTTTAATTACTAAATGACTAAAAGAGAATCCACTTGGCATGGCCAGGGCTTAGAAGAAACCTCTGGAAGCTATTTCCAGACTGTTTTTCAAGATGTGTATCTGCCTGGCTGTGCCATGTTTGATCTTTCTCTGGGTTTGCTCGTGCGGTCTGGGAGGAACGGAGAGAGGCCTTGCGGGGTGGCTCTCCCCTCATAGTCCAGTGAGCCCAAAGATGACTTACAGGGAAAATGGGGAAGCCTTCACACACCCCGAAACCTCCAGAGTTCCAACCCTTTTAGACAACAGTGAAAGAAGACAGGCAACATGATCAACCCCACAAGAATTTGCAAAGTCAGGGAGGACGGTTCACCCGATGGTACTAGGGGTGCACGGACGAAAGCCATCCAAAAAGTCCTCTTTCTTTAAGAGGACAGAACTGCTCAGGAAAACAACCATTTCCAGCGACTTTCTTCTTGCCATAAAATTACTTCCCTGAACACACGTCCCTGAGGAAAATTCACAAATTGGCCCAAATGACTCGATGTCACTATTTTCAGCTGCGGAGATCTGCTTATGTCAATGACAGGCTATAAATACTGAGCCACTTGGGAATAATGTTTACAACAGTTCCACCTAGGACTAGGCTTTGACACTTGAGGCCTAGGAAGAAAGAGCTCTTGAGGAAATCCGTAAGCCTGGATGTCTCTGAGGGGAGAGGGCAAAGCTGGCTGGACTCTACCTTTCCCTTTCCAACTACTAGCCCAGATGGGTGCACACGCGCACACAGACACACACACACCCCAGGCTATGTGCCACGTGTGCTGTGTATGACACCTGACTCAGGCCTCCTCTCCCAGGGACAGCTAGGGAAATGCCTGTTCAACCTTCTTCTTAGGGGAGCCATTCCTGCCCATTTAAAGAAAGCAGTATTTCCCAGGATGCATCAGTGAAACAAAGGGTCAGATAATTGGGGGGTAAAAAAAATGGACCCCTTTCTAGGTGGTTCAAAACAAGTTTGTACATTCAAGGCTCTGGAAAGTCCTGCGGTAAAGATACTTGTCAAATTTTGCTTAACCTGGCATTTGGCGATCTTGACTTGATGAGTGAAACTTTTATTCGACTAATATTCATGATCAAGGAACAGTTTAGAAACTCTGAGAGAACACTAGTTAAACGTAAACTACCACAAAGAAAGAAACCCTGATGACGTCAAGTCTGTAATCCTCAAATAGAATATTTTCAAGTCAGCATGGAAACTTCCAGAAAAGGGAGCAATCTGTGTGTGTGTATAATAATTCTGATTTTTCAAAAACCAGCAACCTGCCCTCTCTCCACTATGCTGTTGACCAAAGCAAATACCCCATGGTGTGTGCAGCTGTGGACAACTGACACAAAGGCATTTGCGTGCAGGCCTTCCAAGCCATCGAGGGGAGAGGGAAATTTGTTGCTGGGGAAAAACCTAACTGTGCACTGCCAACACCAATAGTCTTACTCCACAACAGACTTGGTGCCCGTGCCAAAAATCACTCTCGGTTCCCTTTTTAATTCTGCCCTCCTTTATCCACGAAGACTGGGGGGAAATTATTTTGATTGGAATTGGACAGCCACCTGCGGCGAGATCTTTAGCTGTTATTAGGATTCTGTTTAAGCCCCTTTACAACAAGCTCATTGAAAAAGACAGTGGACTTTTGAAGTTGTCCAGTACTATCTCTAGTGATTTTCTCAAGTTAACAACCTCCATACCAGCCAATTGTGCTGGCTGGGGAAGGTGATAATCTCCTCCCCAGGGTCGTGGTCAGGAATTAAGGGGTCTGGGATGAATTACAGAAGCAGTCTCTGCCAAGAGCTCTCTTCTCCTTGATCTTGCCCCATGCTTCCTCACTGTGTTTTTATTTTAACACGATGCTCAGGTGCTTTTCTACCCTCTCTTTCCTACATTCCTCCGATAATTCAGGCCCTCGTGTCTTTCCCAAGCATCACACCTACTCAGAGTGGTCTCATAGGTGCACAACTTCCAATCTGGAGCAACGCCTCTAAACATTGCTTACTTAAAATGATTTCTACCCAGTTACCTAATATTTCTTTCTAACAGAGAACACAAACAGCTCCCCTTCGATTTAAAACCTCCAACACTCCAACCTCTAACGCCCACTATGCTTGTAATAATAAGCCTTTATATTTGCTTATTCATTTACAAAGAAGCTCCAGATACAAAGTCCCCATTTACGTTCACATGGTACTGTTGCTGTGACTTGGGAACATGCTTTTTGGGTGCTTATTATCCAACGATTGAACAGGGAGCCAATTTGTTTCCATTTTTCTGTATCAGTAACTGAAGGAACTCAACCAAGTCTGAGCTGGTCTCCAAGATGAATGACAAAGAGAGAATTCAAAGTTATCTCCCACAAAGCCAAAGTCCTAAGAACTCAGAAGAGCCCTTATTTCTTTGTAATACTTAGGATGAAACTCCATGGGCAGCCACAGAAAACAGTCTTTGATCCTCCAACTTTGTTCTCCCTTCTCCTCCTGCCACAGCTGAGACCCATTCCAGGTACATCCACCTTGTGCTACTTTTCTTGGGGGGCAGGGGGGGTTGGTGGGTTTCCGTTCCTTTGCTTTAATTTTTTTTCTAATCACTGGGTATTCAACCCTCCACTGTTAACACTTTTCTATCCACAGATGAAAGTAGAAGTTGATATCACAAGAATTGAAACAATGGAAAAACCCAAAGGAAACACTCCTGAAATAAGAAATAAATCCACCAGGATTCAAATCCTGGCTTCACCATTTAAGCGCTGGGTCACCTTGGGCAAAATTACTTAACTTCTCTGAGCCTAATTAGCCTTATCTGTAAAATGAAGATAATAATACCTCCTTCAGAGGGTCCTTGTAAGGATCAAAGGAGTGAATAGTTTTTAGCACCTAATAAGTACCGGATGGTATTTTATTACTCTTCTGTCTGAATCAGCAGAAAAGTAAGACTAATAATAATACATAAGCAATCTATTATTCTCCTTAGCACAATGAGCACCCAGAAAGCTTAAGGGCTACTGATGATGTCCTACAGCCCTCCTTTGTCATGAAAAGTCCCTTCCTTCTCTTACAGAGGCTCGCTATTAGAAACCCCATAGAAAGTGAAGGCTCCATTCTGAAAAATGGTAATGATATGTTGGTAAGTTTATAAGAGCTATGAAGGAAGTCTGGATTCACTTTGCTCAAACATTAAAGGCAGGGAAACTCATATTTATTGCATGTCTCTGAAGGGGTTGATCCTTACTGCAACCACATGACGATGGCCCTGCCATACCCATCTCAGGATGACATAGGTAGGCTCAGACCACAAAGAACTTGTCCAAGATTCAGTAGCCTTAAGTGGGAGAGGAGGGATTCAAACCCAAATCTTACTGACTCTAAAATCTATTCTTTCTACATACTCCCACCAAACATCAGAAATAGGAAACTAAGCAAGGAAAATTGTTGCTTTTATCTATTTGAGAGAAAGCAACTATCAGGTGACCTCAGAGATAGATCTCCTAATATTGCTTTTATGCAAACTCATTGTTCTCTGGTACCCTTATTCTCCCCCAAAACATTAAATTAGAAATCATGACAGATAACAGGATTAAGGGAAGAAGACAATCAAATTGGAGGCTATCCCAGATATACCACATCTGCCAAAACTGTACCCTATGATGTTCTAGAAGCTTCTAGAACGCGGAAAGAGCCAATGGTTCTCAAGAACCAGGACAGTGATAGTGATGAAGGCCAACCTGAAAAACAGCTGGCACAGGGCCTGAGTTTGGTTTTGAATCTGATGCTTTTTTTGTTTTGTTAACCATGCAAATTGCAGGGAAGTGAGCCTGCTTCCTACACCTAGGAAAACACTGGGAAAACCTTCACTCAAATGATTTGCAGGTGTGCAGACCACATCATCATCATCGTAGACTAGCACAATTCCCAGTGAAGGCTTCTGGAAACCTAACTGAGGCTCTTCAGAGGCCAGGACAGGGCCTGAGAGCTGGACACTGAGAAGAAGTGAGTCCTGAGTTCTGTCCACCTGTCCTCACTCGTGTTGGCTTCTGTCCTGCCTCACAGCGGCTACTCACCAGTGAGCTGGCACAGACACAGCCTGGACAAACCAGCATGGGGATGGATCTGTAGCCAGCCCTGCTCTGCACCCCCACCAGGAGCAGACACTAGAACCTGCAAGCTTGGCCCCTCACCGCTGAGAGCAGTGGGGGAACCAGTGCCCCCAACCCAGCAGATGTGGCCCTGGATCTGGGCTCAGCCCCACACTGGGTGGGCAGCTTTATTCCACTCCCCCTTGGCTTCTTCATCTGGGAAGCAGGGTAACAATAACTACCACTGGGGCTGTCATAAGAATTAGATGAGTTAAAAGACATTATACTCAGCACAGCACTTGTCATAGTAGCCATAATAATCACTAACATGTATTGAGAGCTTACAACAAGCCGAGGCTACGCACTGAGGGCTTTATGTATATCACCTCATGTAATCCTCAGTGTCTGCATGTGTTAGATTCCACTCTTTCCCCATGTTTACAGAGAAGGATGTTGAGGGGAAAAGCAGCTGAGTCACTGGCTCGAGGTCACACAGACCGTGTCAGCGGGGAACAGAGTGGGGCAGTCTGGCTCCAGAGTCCGTGTTCTCACTAACGAGGATACAAACATGGCTTCCCTTCTGCCAAAGCTCTATCTGCAGACTCTCACTATAGATATCCGCCCCAAGCATCTTCTTTATACCAGACACCATTCCCAGGACACGAAGATGATTAAGACATGGTTTCTCCCCTAGAGGGAGTTAGAGCTTAGCAAGGGAAGAGTGAAGTAGTCAGGTGGCTTTTGAAAAAAATGTGGCATGTGCTATACAGCAACCCAAGGAAGAGGAGCTAAAGATCCACCCCAGGTCCCCAGCACCTTCTTTGGGAAGGACTAACATTTGCATGCTTACAGCACTTCAAGCACTTCTGGACATGCATCGCTTCCTTCCCACACAACCCGACGAGGAAGGCACCACTATTAAGCTCTTTCAATGGGTCAGAAAACTGAGGCCCAGAGATTATCATCGCTTGCTGGGGTCATGCAGTCATCAGATGGTAGAAGCAGGATTCCTGACTGACCAGACCCTGTGCATGCAGTGCGCTAACCATCATGGGATACTACCTCCCATAGGTGCAATACACCATCCGTCCCACGCACTTTCCTCTCTCCTGACCCTCTTATCAACCACGAGAAGCTTGGAGGGGAGGAGCTATTATTCGATTTGCTCAGATAAGCCACGAGGTCAAGCATGAGGTCCCAGAGCAGGTTTGCTGCTAATACTATAGCCTGGGTCTCCCCTGACAATGGTGTCTCCTGGCAGGCAGACAGGTGACCCCTGGCAGGCAGGAGGAGAGCTGGCAGCCTTGTTAAGACACCCATTGGGACACATGGGCAGCCGCTGCTGGCACACTGTCTCCGGGGAACCCGGTTAGGTCCTTGCCAAGTCAGAGGCACAAAGCTTTCCTGTTTGAGCCATTCCACCCTCCTGCTAGAGGGCCTGATGTGCAGAAAAGATGTGCTAACCCCTCTCTGCCTTGGACCACTCTCCAGTGGTGTCCCCTTCGCCTCGAGAATGCAGTCATTTGCCAAGGGCCAGGATCGAGAGCTGTGGAAGAGAGAGGCGAGGGAACGGGGGCTCGGACCTACTTCTCCTGTCTGGATCTGCTTAATGTCAGGGACGAGCAAGAACCTTCCAAGGGGCCCTCAAGGAATCTGCAGGCTCACTGAGGAAACAATAAAACTCGCAGGCAATAGCTGAAAATCACGCAGTGCCAAAATGAGCGCCAGGTGACCGCGAGCATGTCAAGGGTTCTGAGACAAGAAGGAGCCCCACAGCAACCGCTGCGGAGATGTCATGAACACGGGGATGGAGCCGCGCCCAGGAGTGTGTACTGCAGCTCAGAATTTTAAACACAGCCCCCTCGGAGCTCCTCCAACACCGCTCCTCATCCGGTGACAAGGCAACTGTTGTTTCTGCTACAAATCTCTTTGCAACATCGCCCTTCATACCTCTGGTCCCAGATTCCATCTCAGATGCTGCCGGGCGGGGGAGCAAGGCATGCGGGTCCTGCATCGGCCTGGCTCCTGTCACCCAGGGAGCCAGTTGCAGGGCGTCTAAGCCCTGGCACGGATTGAGAATCAGGTGCCCTCAGTAGTCAGACAAATCGGGCCTTGCCACACCAGGGCCTGGCACTGTTTTACTCCTGTTTCAAATTAACATAAGCATTTCTCAAGGCACCTCTTGCATTAAACAGAAAAATAAAATCAAAAGCTCTCCCCCTTATAGCCAATAAAATGTGAGGCTCCCTCTACCAAACTCAGCCTCCTTCTGCCCCCAGTTTGTGTCATAGATAAAGCATCTGAACAGGGCAGACAAACAGATGCTACTATGGGCCTCCCTCTTGAATACTGAGAGTAGCAAGCGTGGGAAGGAAGGCACATCATCGTTCCCCCTTCAGAGCATGGTGGCCTCATTTAGAGCTGTTCTCTGGCGGCCGGAATGGGAGCTTGATTTCTGGCTGGGAAAACCGGCAGCATCTTTTCCTTTGTTCACCTGGCAAAGATGCCGGATGCTGGAGCCCTTGGGTTTTGCTGCAAGTCTCATCTACCGTGGTTTGCAGGATGAACATAAAGTGAGTGCTGTCCCCACAGGGCCGAAGGTCACGGTACTGGAGATGAGATTTATAGAGTGTTTCCAACAGCTCCATTGGCTCCAACGAAGGAAAGAATGCCTGTGTCCCTATGCAAATTCTAGTTGTTGTTCTTTTTTCCCCTGAAGAGATCTATGAGATGGTGAGCAGACACTGGACACTATGCCAGGATTGGTACGAATGAATAATTCCTTGCTTATATTGCTTACAATTTCTTAGACTTTAACTGTTCATCACCCTACATTTTATTTTTATGCTCAAAACTCTCCAACCCCAGCTAGGCAATTTGGGGGAGACTCATATTCTACAGAATCTATCTAAATGCTCCCAGGGTTTCCACATATGTCTGCCTCACTTTTATCACTGGTAGATGGGACCAACGTGTGAGCGACCATCCTTATTCATTATCAGCCTGAAATTCTGACAAGCTGAACAGAACATAGTTAAGTTAAAATATTAGCTGTAAAATAAAGCCATGTGTTTCATTGCACGCCCCCAGGCTGATGTTTGAGAAAAGGTAGCACCTAAGTCCAAGTCCCCAGCAACCTCCTTTCTCAAAAGCACTGAGGATGTCCCCACTTCCAAGGCCTGTATCTTGGATTGGTTGCTTAATAGGAGGACTCAGGATCTGGGAGTCACAGGATCAGCGACTGTGCGCTTAGGCATATCACTGTACGCATTCAGACACTAACTTGCCCAAATTAAAAGTAACTAAAAATAGAAGAATCCATTTGAGGTCTCCCTCATTACAGCTCGCTGATCTGTCTTACCGATGACTGTACAGGCGACCATGTAAAAATCTTGGAAGAGATGGGACTCGGGAAAACCATGTCTTCCCCCAAAGGCCAGCAGAGAGTCTAAAATACATGCAAAGAAGAACATACCAGCAAAGGGAGCTGGGCTACTTCCCTGAGATGTGGGGGAAGGAGCGCCCATTTCCTGTGGTCCTCCTGAGCCCCAGGCACCTCCTACACATCTTCACACACAAAAACCCCATGAAGTGGTACCATTACCACCCTCCCTATTTTGCAGATGAGCAAAAGAGGCTGAGCCGGGCAGAGCAATTGTGAAGGTCACTCACCTGGAGGCCGCAGGGTCTAAGGTCTGCCTGACACTAAAGTAGGTGTTGCCTCAGATCTGACACCTGGCAAAGGGGCAGTCACACATGAAAGGGTTTTTGTCAGGTGAGACATGCCATGCAAATATAAACCTGATAGGCTCTCTCTCTCTCTGTCTCTCTCTGTGTCTCTCTCTTGCAGTAGCTACTATTTCAGGAGTGTAGCTGACTCCGTTTCAGAGCTTCCCTTTTGATAATCTTCTATTTAACATTAAGTGTTGCTGATAATAAATACTGACTAAACTATACAAGAAGTCAGATGTGCCTGCCGTAGCAAGCCTTGTGTTTATAAACAGAAGAAAAAAAAAAGGTTGGCCTCAGAGCCTTGTTCAGTAGACCCCTGATCTCACGGTGAGCATGGCTTGGTGGAAGGAGGACACACGACCTGGGTGCTAGTCTCTGCCCCACCATTATGAAAAACCTCAAGCCGGGCCAGCAGATCATGAACGTCCTGAGGGCAGGAACCGTCCTAAAATTATCCACCTATCTCCAGGAACTAGCAAAGTGCCTGGCATGCAGGGGACCCTCAATACCTACATGCTTCTTGATGACTGGATGGATAAATGAATGAACAAAGAGATTCTGACTCTACAGGAAGTGTTTACGTAGAACAGAAAACACTAAACGAGGAACCCGAAGACCGGTGTTCAAGTTCTGGTTCTGCCATGAACCAGCTGAGTGTCTCCAAAAGTCAATGAACTTGCTCTGAGTCTACCTCCTCAACAAACAAATAGGGTAAAAAGGCCTCTGCTGTGTCCACTTTATGGAGATGCCATACCAAAGAAAGCAGAATTTATAGATGAACCTGGTTTACAGCTGTTCAGATATAAGTTAGGCCACTGTGCTATAAAGAGTCAAGGAACTGTAATGCATCACAGCCCGTGCCATTGCTTTACAGATGGGAAAGCGGCAGCCCAGAAAGAAGGGTCAGGAACCGGCCTTTTGCTTGCTGCTCCACCTTGCTGATGACTTACTGACTTAAGTTCATGGGCCCTTGCCAGAGATGGCTGATCTTCTTCGGGCTACTTCACTGGGTGTACCATAAGCTTTTCTCAAATGGGATACACTACAGAAGCAGAATTGGACATAAGATCCCTCCTTACATGCCTGCCTCTGTCTTGTGAATGTATTTGGGGCTGTTGGGCAGAGTTTTCCAGAATATGGGAAATACAGTCCAAGCCCAGCTAATAGTTCTTCTTTTTTTTAAAGATTTATCTACCTGTTTTTGAGAAAGAAAGACAAAGAGAGAGTCGGGGGGTGGGGGCAGAGGGAGAGAGAGTCCCAAGCAGACTCTGCGCTGAGCACAAAACCCAATGCAGGGCTCGATCCCATAACCCGACGCCACGACTTAAGTCAAAACCAAGCCAGCCGCCTGACCAACTGTGCCACCCAGGTGCCCCCCAGCTGACAGTTCTTCTACTGATGCTTGGGCAGCTCCACAATTTGGCCCCAGTTTCTGTCTCCAGCCTCAATCTCCACCCCTGTCCAAGGAACACCTCTGTTTCTGCCAGCTGGTGTCCTCACCGTCCTCTGATATACTTCACACATGCCAACCTCCGTGACTCCAGTCACATCATTCTTTCCTGTCTCCCCCCACTACTCCATCCAAATGCCATACATCCTTGAGAAAGTGTTCAAGTCCCACCACAACCAAGATGTGATCCCTGACTGCCCCAATCCATAGTTTTTCTCTCCTTCCTCCAGCCAGCTCACACACTGATATCTGTTATAGGTTGAATCACGTCTCCCAAAAAGATATGTTTGGTACCTGGGAATATGACTTTATTTGGGAATAAGGACTCTGCAGAAATAATCAAGTTAAGATGAGAACTTACTGGATGAGGGTGGGCCTTACATCTAATGACAGGTGTCCTTTTATGCAGAGATGTGAAGACACAGGGGAGATACAGGGAAGAAGGCCATGTGAGGACAGAGGCAGAGACTGGAGTTATACTGTCACAAGCCAAGGAATGCCAAGGATCTGGCAGCTCCCAGAAGCTAGAAAAGGCAAGGAAGGATTCTTCCCTAGAGCCTTCAGTGGGAAGAAGCAGGGCCATGCCGACACCTTGATTTTGGACTTCCAGCCTGCTGAACTGTTGGAGAATAAATGTCGGTTGTTTTAAGCCACGCTGTGTGGTACTTTGTTATATCAGTCCTAGGTAACTGTCACAGCATCTCAGATTATTCCTTTGGCTTGTGCACGCCTGGCTCACCATATACTACTGGTCACCTTGTCGAAGCATATCATAGGCCTGTAAACTGCCTGAGGATAGGAACTGTCTCTCTAGTGCCTCATGCCTAGGGGCCTGATTGATTTAACCTCAAGCATGGTGACTGTCAACATCCCATCAGGAACAGGGGCTGCATTAGAAAGGGCACTTGCTTTCTACTCAGACTCAAGTTCTAGCAATGTGACAAAGTGGAATTTGGGTGACTATTTTTCAGACAATACAACCCTGCTTTCCAGCTGCAATTCAAAAGCTCCAACTTATTTTTTTCTTTTTTTTTTTTTTCTGAGAGAGAGAGAGAAAGAGAGCAAGTGGGGGGAAGGGCAGAGAGAGAGGGAGAGAGAGAATCTTAAACATGTTCCATGTGCAGTGTGGAGCCCAACGTGAGGTTCGATCTCACAACCTTGTGATCATGACCTGAGCAGAAATCAAGAGTCGGACATTTAACTGACTGCGCTGCCCAGGTGCCCCCAAACCTCCAACTTATTGGAACAAGCTTACCTATACTCTTTTCTTATGCCTTACTGTCACCAAACCCTACACCAAATGCCATCCAAATTTCTGCCCCTGCGTCTCTGACCCTGCCTAGCCCTACCGACCTTACTTTCCATGACCACTACCACCACCATCACTACACGCACACACACATACTCAACTCACCTATGGCATAATTAAATTGGACTTGACTCTGTGTTGTGGTCCCTCTCAATCTTCAGAATCAAATCCCATGTGAAGTTAACTCTGAGATTCAACAGCCCAGCTCCAGCATAACTAGACGAGAGCTGACAAGTTAAACAGTCCTGGCCACTTTGCCAGCCACCCCACTCTGCACGTGGGTATAAGGTTGGAAAGGAGAAACAGCACTCCCCTCAACAGGTCTTAATTTGAGCAGCCTCTGATGGTTCAAGCATCTCAACACACTCAATATGTATCTAGTGTCTAAAGATATGCATTTTTCAAGCAATGCCACACTGTAAAGTCAAGACACCTACCACACCTATGCTGGACCCAAAAAGCAATAATAAGAGAAAATTTGACGGTAGGTGATTTTCACTTAACCCCTGGGTAGTGTATGACTCATGGGTATTACTTCCCCTCTTCTCTCCCCAGTTCATCCTCTTCTTCACCTGGATCATCCCTTGTCCTCCCTCCCTCTCCTACCCAACCTTCGATGTTCAATTCCAATGTGGTCCCCTCCAATAAACTTTCTTTCATTCCCCAAGTAATCACTCCAGTCTCTCGGCTCCCACTGAAACCTCTCTTTTGGCATATGATTATAATTACCTTATTTCATGGGCATTTGGATCTATCTTTTATCTACTAGTTAATCCCAGACTTGAAGGCTCTAGAGAGCAACGATCAGGTCTTATAATTTCAAAGTTTTGGGAATTAAATGAGAAAATGTAATTAAAGGGTCTACATGATGCCTAGTACATAATACGTGCTCAATAAATGTCAAATCCTTTCCTCCTTACATATCTTTGTATCCCCTAGAGCGCTTTGCAAAGTCCCTTGAATCTTGTAGCTGCCTAATAAATGTTAGTTGAACACATGAATCAGTGCATATAAATTGGTAGTATTTCAACAAAGATCACTGAGTACAATTTGGATATTTTCATTTTCCTCCCTCAACTCCTGAATTTGTGGGCCCATAAAGGTTATTTCTGTTACCTCTGGAGCAGAAAGTAGTGTCGTGATGCTGGAGGCACATGGTGGAAGGCCAACGTCACCCAGGAGTCAGTCCAGAAGTAATAATGTCAGATCGCTGCAATAATCTGAGACCTTAAGAGTAGGCCGGACAAAACAGACAGCATCCTAAGCCTACCTTTAAGCCAGTTAATTAATTCAGTCCTTGTAAAGAAATAGCATACAATTAATCCTTAGCTTTGTACTCATCTCATGTCTTTGATATTCTTTTATTAATTTCTAATGTTCTCATGTTCATATGACAAATCTACACCTCATCGTACATATCACCACTTTGCTCAGCAAGTTTAGCTTGCATAGAGTTGGTACCCTTTGGTACTCTAAGTTATTAGAGGCTGCATGAATTCTAGATGTTTCTGAGAGGAAGTAGCAGAGAACAGATACAAGAAGATTCCTCCTTCATCCCTGTTCCTAACTCCATGAGACCCATGCACTTCTCCTGAAAGGGAGTATGAAGAATCCCAAAACCCTACAGTCGGCTGGTCACTCCAGAGCCCTGCAGCTAAACCTCTGGATGGAGCAGGCTTACCCTCAGCATTGGGTTACCCTGTTTGTGTTAACAGAAAGAAAAGCCAGCCCAGAGCCCCGGACCCCCCTGGCAGAGCCCTGATTTCACACACATTTTCCCCAGATTCCTATTGGCTTGGCTGGAAACCACATATTAAAACCCACCAATCTTTCCACTTGAGTCTGATGAAAGCTTCAACAGAAACAGCTGCACTTCACATGTGGTTTAAGTTAATATCTTATCCCGATGGTTTAACTCTAGCTGGCTGGCCTGCTTTTTTAATATCCACAATCCTCTTTTGTTTCACATTAAGAATATGTCTTTCATTACTCGCCAGAGCAGAGGAGCACAATGAAGCTGGTAGCACTTCATTTCTGAAATGTCTGAAATAATTGTTTGTATTTTGTGTTATGCAAGGAACACTCCATGTTAGTTATCTCAGAAGCACATGAAAGTGTTAAACAACCCTAACATGAACATTGCCTGACCTATGGGGAACATTTTCCTATTAAAAAAGTAAAGCCATACACTAATGGCTCAGATTTAGTTTCTAAATCCCAGAGCATGTTGAGTCAAGCAACATGATAAGTTCATTGTTTTGTTTCCTCGGATGGCTCTCCAAAACTTCCCATCCCTCAACAGATAGGGAAGTTTGATCAATATGCAGCTAATTTCACATACAAGCACACCACATACATATGCGCAACACGCACACGCACACACACACATATTTCATATTCATACTGGGCACAACTGACTTTCAAGTTCATAGAAATCATGCAACTCTGCTTTCCCTGGAAGAATGTATATCAAGTGCCAAGGTTTACCCATAGCAGCTCCTCCTCACAGGATGTGACGTAATCTAGATGCATCTCTGCTCCATGATGTCATTTATTGTGCAATGGTGAGCTTGAGGTGCTGGGAGTATTTCGCAGGTTTCTCTTTGTCCTACTAGCTGCCTAAAAAGGCTCAAAACTGGAAAGACTTCAACAAGATCTTTTTGTACTCATTAGTCATTAAAGATATGGCTACATTTTTGGAAAGATCTTGAATTTTTTCCATGTTTTATTTCTGTGTTTCATCCCTGGTTTTGAAGAAGAAGAAGACTCAAGAAGAAAAAGAACTGCTAACTATTAATGAGTTCTTTAATATGTGCTGGGTCCTGTTCCACATGCAATCTAATTTAAGCCTTATAACAACCAACCCAAGGAGCGAGGTATTTTTATTATCCTTGTTTTATAAGAGAAGCTGAAGCACAGAAATTAAGTAACTTACCAAGATAGCATAGTTAGTAAGTTACTATGGCGAACACTGCTATGTAGATCCCAGTATCTTTTTTCTCATTCTTCTCTAGTCATAGAACTGTAGAAATCAGAGATGGATTGATTTCTATTGGCTGGCTATATGACCACCCAAATAAAGATGATGTGGTAATCAAAATTCTAGGACAATCCCCAGGATGTCCACCCCCTCACAGACATGCCCTATATAATCCTCTCCTCTTGAGTGTAGGTGGGACCTGTGAATATGATGGAACAGTGACTCCCTTGATTAGGTTACCTTGTGTGACAATAACAAAGGGATTTTACATATGTAATTAAGGTTCTAAATCAGCTGACTTTGAGTCAATGAAAAAAGAGTTTACCTTGAGTGGGACTTTCCTGATCTGATGAGTGCTTTAAAGGAACAGGGCGTTTGCTAAAGCAAGGGATTCAAAGTCAGAAAGATGCTCCTATTGATCTTGGAGAAGCCATGTTGCAGAGCAGGCCACATGGTAGGGAATAGCAGGAAGCTTCTAGGAGTTGAGAATGGACCCTAGCTGACATCCAGCCAGAAAGTGGGACCTCAGTCCTATAACCACAAGGAAGCAGTGAGCTTGGCAAAGCACCCCCAGCCTCAGTGGAGATCACAGCCCTGGCTGACACTTTGAGTTCAGCCCAATGAGACCCTGAGCAAAGGACTCTGCTAACACATGTCAGCACCCCCGACCCACAGAAACCGTGAAGTCCTAAATTTGTTGTGATAATTTATTATACAGCAATAGAACACGAATACAGACTACAATTCCCAAACTCCTTTGCAGCTGAGTATTGCCATGTGACTAAGTCCTGGCCAATAACTGAAGTAGTGTGAGCAATTTCCCTTCCGTGCCCCACGCCCTTTCCTTTTCCTCTCCTTTCTGGCTGGAGCATAGATGTTGTGGTTAGCCATCTTAAAGCATAAGGATGAGAGCAACTCCCTGAAAATGGTGGAGCAAAATAATGAGGAGTCTGGATTCCTCAAATTACAGGGTTGCCTTACCAGCCCTGAACTATTTAAACCCAAATTGTTATGAGAATGTGAAGTAAACTTCCATTTTACTTGTTAAAGGTGCTGTTATTTTGTCTCTGTGTTGTGCAAACTGAAGCCATACCCTACCTAACAGTGGCAGAGCTCAAACTGAATCTGGGCATCTGACCCCAAGCCCATTCACCTAACGCTTGCACTATCCTGTCTCCTTGGCAATATATGGCATCACGGTAGGATTAGAATATAACACTGTTAGATAAATGAGATTGTACTGGTTAGGTCAAACTAGTTAAGCAGACAAGGAAAAGGTACTCAGACTACCTTGGATGATGGGGATTTATTGCAAGGCTACATGGGAAAATGGGGTGCCATATGAAGTTGCTTCATTAACTTTGCCTCCCAGTTCGGAGATATACATCAACTTCATGGCGACTCAGATACAACTCAACATCTTTGGGTGGAACCAAGCTCAAGTGACCTGTCAGGTTTCTTGACATTCTCTTTGAAGAAAAGACAATTTGATTTGTCTAGATTTCCACCAATCAACTGAGCGCCTTGGCTACACAGACTGCACCTGGCACCTCAGAGTCATCTGACGTCCCTTGTGCCAAAGGTAGACATGGTTTCAGTATGTCTGCCCATCCAATCAGCTGTAGCCAGAATAAAAGTTGGTTTCTCTTAGCCCCATGTCCTGAGCCCTACATGAGATGCAAGAAGAAGTGGTCTGAGCTCTGTTATCCAACAGAGGTGATGTTTGCTCCCATGTGCCACTCCAGTACTGAGACATAGCTGGTCTCCCATTTCAGGGAGGAAGATCCCAGAAAGGGAAAGAGACTTGCCCTAGTAAAGAGGACAGTTACTTTCCCACTCTCCAGGACTGACGTTGGTCTGCATCCCCCTACCATGCACTACTTGTGGCCATGGATTTTCTGCTTCTGGAAGCCACCCCTCAGGTTGCCTAAATGTAGACCTTTATGGTCTCTCGAGACAGGACAACACTTTGTCTTCTGCTTGTTTGCGACAACACTTTTCCAATTCTTGTCACTTCCTGCAGGACACCATTTCAGAACTCAACAGACACATTAAATCATACAAAATGAAATGAAGAACTGAGGCAATTAACAGGTAAATTCATTTCTGACATGAGTAGCTAGATAACTCATCAAGTCTCCATTTCACGCGTGTAGTTTTGATGTAAATTTGACCCTAATGTATTTACTTTTTAATAAGTCCAAAATTCAAAACAACCCAACAGAGAAACCCCTCCTGGGATTTCACAGCCTCGGTGATGAAGCTCCCATATTGAAACTCACTTAAATATCTCTGGAGCTGGCTTAAGTCCTTCTGCACCATCCTCAGAAAACACCGAACAGCCGGTGTGTGGGGTGGAGGGGGCGGGCATAGTAGGATAATGAAATAGGTACACAGACCTTGATATTAGCGTTTTCTGATTCTTCAGACTGTCCAGGTGCTCACTTTTTGAAATTGCACATGGCTTATACTGCTATTCTTGCAGTTTAAGGGAAAAAAGTAAGTAAAAGCATCAAGGAAAGCCAGCAGCATTTTAAGAGATTTCACTTCTACTTGATGCTTGTATCCATTTTCTGGGAGCCAGGAGAAGGTATTATATTATACAGGGTCTCTGGAAACACTTAAAGTTCAGCAAGACCTACAACCTCTATCCAAGCAGAGCGGGGAGGGTGTAAAAGCAAAATGCTGACCTTATTTTCTTTCACATCACATTGGGGTAAATGGTTTGCCCCCTCCAGGCCCAGCCTCTAGCAGACTCTATGCCTGGGAGGCCAAACCACCTTCACAGCATCAGGGGGTTCCCACATCCTCTGGCTTCTGATGGAGATTGACCAACGGGCAGTGTGGTAGTTAACTTCATGTGTCAACTTGGCTGGCCATGGTAATTAGATATTTAGTTAAACAGTATTCTAGATATTTCTGTGAATGAGATATTCCTTTGGATGAGATTAGAATTTAAATCAGGGGACTTTGAGTAAAGCAGTTTACCCTACAGAGGATGGGTGGGTCTCATTCAATCCGATAAAGGCCTAAGTAGGACAGAGACTCCCCTCAGCAGACCACCTTGGGACTCGAACTGCAACTCTTCCCTGTATCTCTAGCATGCTGGCCTACCCCATCAGGATTTGGGGCTTGCCAAATCATGTGAGCCAATCCCTTAAATCATTCTGTGTGTGTGTGTGTGTGTGTGTGTGTCTGTGTGTCTGTGTGTCTGTGTGTATCTACATATCCTGTTGGTTCTGTTTCTCTAGAGAACCCTGACTAATACAGGCAGCCATGGTAAAAAAAAATCAGAGGCAGGGGCGCCTGGGTGGCACAGCGGTTAAGCGTCTGCCTTCGGCTCAGGGCGTGATCCCAGCGTTATGGGATGGAGCCCCACATCAGGCTCCTCCGCTATGAGCCTGCTTCTTCCTCTCCCACTCCCCCTGCTTGTGTTCCCTCTCTCGCTGGCTGTCTCTATCTCTGTCAAATAAATAAATAAAATCTTAAAAAAAAAAAAAATCAGAGGCAGGAAGGGGAATAAGTATCTATTCCCAGCTCCTGCCCTGTGGAATCACCACAAAGGTCTTCTTCACTCCTGACAGGCACTGTCACCACAGAGCCCTGGCCACCTCTGGGTAAAGTAACCACACCCTCCCTTGCACATCAGGCCTGCAGATGACGACCAAGTCTCTCTTCCTAAGCCCGGGGCGACTGCACTAACCCTTAATGCTTTCTCTATACTCTGCTCACCCCTCCATGAATAACCCTTTTATTAAACTCTCATCAAATTAATCCTACCATGAGTGTGCTCGGACCTCAACAGACACAAGTGCCACCAGAATGTGGGCAACATTGCAAAGTTGGTGTGGCATTCAGGGCCTTCCATTGTCTGACCCCCAACTTTCCCTTCCAGTATTTTTCCACCATGTCCATTCACCCCAAAAGACACGAGACCCCACCCACAAAACACTCAACATTTCCACACACTACCTGCTGTTATGCCACAGCAGCTTCACGCTGACACCTCTAGCCACCCCTGTGGGTGTCAGCAGCCTACATTATGTAGCCCCATCCACATTACTTAATAAAACAGAAGAGTAACTTGGAAACTCATAAAAGCTGGGAGCCTCTGCCCATTTTGGCTCTGCCTTATTTCATCATAGCCCCCAACTTCCATTCTAGAATCTTCTAGCTTCCATCTCACCAACTAGTCAAGTTGTTTCAGTGTATTGATTGTTGTCTTTTTTCAATCCAAGTCTCCCAAGCCCCTGCTCCCTCCTATAGTCATGTTTGTAGCCAAGTGGTTATGGTATCTAGGTAGGTACAGAAATCTGTTAGAGCAAGTGACTGCTTCACTTTGTTTTCACGCCATTTGCTCAAGAATATTTGAGCAGGTGTGGCGCTTCTGTTTTGTTTTGATATTTTTTAAGACTCTCCAGAGGCTTTGTTTTTAAAAATAATAATAATAATAATAATAATAAGTAAATGCCATAGGGGAAAGTGAAGAACAATACAGATTTCAGAAAAAAACTACACTTCTCTTCTTCTGGATTTTCCTAGATTGTGTTAAAAATAGTAATACATGTTTTTTCAGCCTACCACTGTGTCTACCACAGAAATAATGAAAAATGGAAATGAGCCACATGACAAAATCAGTCCCCCTGAGGTTTCAGCTAAAAAAGCAAAATGGAACAAACACAAGGCTGTAGCAATACCTACAATTAGCATAATCAGCATCAATGAGGTGTCAAAATATCAGAATTAATGAGCCCAGGTCAGCCACCCAGGTAGTGGCCACCTAGTCCAAGCACACTAAAAGGGACTCGTGAGGGAGGCCTGTGGTCAGACAAGATATTCTGAAATTCTAAAGGGAGAAGACAGAAAGCAAGGTAATGAGCCACCCAAAAAGGCAAACTGTCCATATACGTGTTCAAACAGTTAACACTAGGTAACTGGATTTTTGAAAACCAGCCCGTGTTCCTCATCTGGACTAGCCTGAAGAAAGCCTGGAAACTTACCGCAGACGGCAAAAGAAAGGGAAAGGAAGAATCATTCCCTTGCCCCCTCCCACTTGGGCAACCCAGGCTGACACCCCCACTCCACTGGGGTCTGTGGAAGGTTCCACAAAGCCCTGCTCTCAGCAGAGGACTAATTTAAGACAAAATAGCTCCTAATGGTATACGTCTCACAATCCATACTCTTCACGGCAGAGGAGGCCGACCCTGATCCTTCGTGTCCTGAGTTCCTCCAAGATGGCTCCTACATACTCATGGACATTCTTTGTGGCACGTCATACTACATCTGGGTTAATTTTAATATGAAAGGACTACTGTGCATTTCTTACCAGGTTTCTGGGGCAGGTTCTGCACCTTATGTTTATTCTGTGGGCTTCTCCATTTCTTTCTTTTTTTTTTTTTTAAGAGAGAGAAAGAAAGCAAAGGGATGGGGGTCAGAGGGAGAGAGAGACTCTCAACCCTGAGATCATGACCTGAGCTGAAATTCAGAGTCGGACACTTAATGGACTGAGCCACCCAAGTGTCCCTGTCTTCTCCATTTGTGTTGATATCACCACACATGGCAATTGGACAGAAACAGATTTAAAATATCAACCCTTTGGAAAGTAGTTGAATTTCAGTAGAAGTCTCTCGAAGCTGGGAAAGCTGGAAGAGTTGAAGGAATGCATGTCTAATGGTGGAAAGACAGGCAGTTGGGCTAATACTTTTGGAGAGAAAATTTGCCCTGTCCACTCCTCTCCACCTCCTGCAGCGATGTGGCCCCTGGGCAAACCCTGGCCCTAGCCTATGTTTCTAAACTGAATATCCATTTCCTTCTTTCAAGCTCAGGAGGAGTAAGCAATGACTTGCCCTTCTTCATGTATGAGAAGACAGAAGCCCTCCCCTGGATCTTCCCTGAGCTTTTGCGGCCTGACACCAATACAGAAGCCGACAGAGACTGCCTCAAGACATCTCCTTACAACACAAACATCAGCAGCCATCTCCCTTGTATTGGTCTGAAGCTATCTGTCTGCCTCATACCTCAACATGACCAGAACACACAATCAACAAAAGGACTGGACACCTGGGGGCAGGACTCGTCTCTAAGAAGCATAGACCAGCCCTTGCAGCACAATGACTAGCAGGGCAGCTCTAAAGCCAACTTATTTGCCCATACCCTCATTCTAGCATCTTCTTCCAATCAGGAGGACATCAAACTACACCCACCCATGCATCTTGCCATTACTTAATTTCCCTATTTGCTCTCTTTAAGATGGGAAAAATAAAAACTTTTAAAAGAGGAAAGTACTGTGGATGAGCCTACAATTCCTAGCTTAACCCTAAAGAGTTGGTTATGCCGTAAATAGATCCCCTAATAAGCAAACAAACAAATGAATAAATAAATAAACCTCTACTTTTAGAGTTGATTCACAGCAGAGTCTAAGGGAGGCTCTGCACCCCTACTGTCTTCCCTGAACTATGGGCACGAAAGACTCCGGCCCAAGGCCTGGCAGCAGAAATTAAATAAACATGGCCAGTTACCCCAAACAGGAACTCAGTGAATGGTGGCTTTTTTTTTTTTTAAGATTTATTTATTTATTTGAGAGAGAAGGAGCACATGCACACATGAGTAGGGGGAGGGGAAAAGGAGAGAATCTCCAGCAGACTCCCTGCTGAGAGTGGAGCCCCACTGGGGTTCAACCCATGCCCATGAGATCATGACCTGAGCTGAAACCAAGAGTCACATGCTTAACTGACTGAGCCACCCAGGCTCCAGATGGTGCCTTTTTAAAAGCTTCATTCCAACCACTAGGGTTATCCCCAGGTGCTGTTACAGGATCGTCCTGAGGCTCTTCCATGGTCAGTCTGTGAAAATGCATCAATCTCAACCAAGCCCTGCGTCTGGTCCCTCTCCAGAAGGGGAGTTCACCAGGATGGCTGCTCCCTGGCCCCTGTGGGTCAGGTCCCAATCCATGTCAACCTTATTCCCCAGCAACGCCTTCGCCATTACCACTACAACCTTTGGGGTCTCAGAATCAGCTTTTAAAGAGTTCCATCATCTCTTTGCCTCCGGCGTAAGAAATCCACCTCTAGTATAGGCAAGGCCTATCACAGGGTCCTCAGACAGGAACTCTGGTCCTTCCTCCACATGAGGTGTTGAACACAGTTACTGGCTGAGTTTGGTTTGGGTTTATTTGTTCAAAGGTTTGATGTTAAAAAGTATTTATTTGTTAAATGCAAACACTGAAACGTACTACAATTTTGCTAACTCTGTCTTGGCTTTATTTCATTTTCCAATAGGTCATAATGCCCATAACTGGAAGTAACCCTGACCACTTAATCTTCTAAAGAGCTCTTTTTTTTTTTTTAAAACAGAACCACATCTGCCATGTTCAAAGCAGCACAGTACCTGGCTGGTAGCAGGTGATCAGTAAATATTCCTGATTCAACATCTCTCAGATGGCAATCAAGTCCCCACTATTTCTGAGCTCAGGTGCCAACTAGTAGGTTCTTCCTTCATTAATTTGCTCCAACAGTCTCTATCCTAAATGACCTCTCTTCTTCTCAGTGAAAATCTGCTTTCACTCACCCTCCATGCTGATCTCCTGATCGATACACACTACCGGCATTCTCCCACCTTCCGCCATGGTAGTCTTCTCCCTTGACCTTCCAAAGCTACCATGGCAAAAAGGCAATTTTTCAAGCACCAGAGGGTGAAAAACATAAAAATCCCACACATCAGAATACAATCCGCATTTAAGTACTGAACACTTTTCAGATATAAGATAAATTCAAAGACTACCCTTATACCTAAAGAAGAGGGGGTGCCTACAAATCCACAAATCCTTCCCAACTTACCAACTGTGATCACTGCCTCCAAAGATGACCATCATCAACCTCTCCCCCCTCACACCCTCCCCAGTCAGGAAGTAAAGTCTATACCTCTACTTCTCTCAGTCTGGGCAGCTCTGACCAATTGAACAAAACTAGAGTGACACCTCGCCAGTCCTAGACATAGTCTTTCAAAGGACTGACAGTTTTTGCTTTCCCCCCTCTCAGAGCCCCAAGCCACTGTTTAAAAAGACCAGGTCATGCTGCTGGGGAGAGAGAGGTCATAGGGGGACATCACTAATATGCCAGATGGGTGAGTCAAGAAACCACCTGGGATATCCCAGCTCTGTCCCTTCAAGTCATCCCTTCTGAGGCCCCAGACCTCCTGGAGCAGAGATGAGCTGTCCCTGCTATGCCCCATCCAAACTTCTGCCCCACAGACACATGGAAAATAATAAAACTGTGGTCGTTAGAAGTCACCAAGTCTTGAGACGGTTTGTTACGCAGCAACAGGTAAGCAGAACACCAAGAAAGAATCCATGTCAATGGAAGATTTCAATTTTGGAGTTAGGAATTGCATTTGTATGCAAATAACAAAGGCTAGGAAACACTGCTTTAAGCATATTAGGGCTTTATTTTCTCTCATAGAGCAAGGAGGTACAGCCTCCCAGCATCACTTTGGCAGTTCAGAGCCCAGGTCTCTGCAAATCTCTGTTCTTTCCCTCATGCAACCAGGATGTCTGTTCTGGCTCCAGCTACCAGCATTCCAGGCCTTAGGAAGGAAGGGATGGTGCCTTTATTGGAAAAGCAAAACTTTTCTAGAACTCCCCCGCAGGGATCGCTGTTTCTCTCTCATTGGCCAGAGCAATGTTGCATAGCCACCCCATACAAGGGAGACTGAGAAATGTAGGTGTGTAACTGGCAGTGGCCGCCCCAAACAAGACTGGGGTTTGGTTAGTAAGGAAAGAGGAAAGAAGGACATTGGAGAGGCAACAAGCTGTTTGTGCGACATCAGGAAATCAGTTACATTAGCCAAAGTCCAGAAACATAGCAGGCTTCTGGGTCAAGTCAGTGATGTCATCAAAGACCCAAGAATTTCCCATGACTCCATTCTGCTATTCATAGCACGGCCTCCACTTTGTGGGAAAGCTGCCAATAGCAATCAGGCTGCATGCCTCCTGATTCATATCCAGCAAGAGTCTGGCTTCCGGTCCATCTTTCTTAAGAGCAAGGAAATAGGGGTCACTTTTAAGCATGGACATTAAACTATGCTCAATACACATTGAACACCTTTCCCTATTCCAGAGCCAAAAGGAATATCATTGCCAACAAAGGCTTTCAGTCACAAGTTTTGGTTAGGCTAAGAGTGAGGGCTCTGTAGTCAGTCTGCCTGGGTTTATATCCCTCCTATCACTTTTCTAACTGTGTGTCCTTGAATAAGTTAGCCTCTAGGAGCCTCAGTATCCTTGTGTGCAGAAATGGGTTAACTAACAGTATCTACTGGTATAAGTTTAATGTAAGGGATAAATAATAAAATACATGTAAAGTACTTAGCATGGTGCCTAGAAACCAGCAAGCATTAAATAGATGTTGGCGATTATGATTATGCAGAACAGTTTCACACAGGCCCTGTTTGAGTTTTGCAAACACAGAAATAAATGTAAATCAGTGAAGCGCCAACCCTCCCTTCTCCTTTCTTTGCAGTTTTAATGATATCAACTTTCACACCCCGGAAGACCAAAGATACTTGTTTTTATAAGACCCTCTTCAGAAATGACCTGTCCCATCCCTCATGCCACTACAGGTGAACTTGAAATTCTAACCATCCATCTAACATGCAGACTTATCTGAAAAGATATCTGCAAATTTACTACTAAACAATCCATTGAAGGACCCCATAATTAATCCAATTCAGTCATTATCACATCTCCACTAAACATATCATTAAACAGCTGAAACAGTACTTTTAGGGTTGGGTTTTTTTCCACAATTTATTTCAACAAGAATCTAAGTACCTAATAACCAAATCAGATTGTCTATGCAGCGATTTCATTGTAGCATAGTCAGCACTTACAATTACCCCCAAAAAAGTAAATCTACAATATTATTTCAGTTTGACTGAATAATACAGACAGAGAATAAAACATGTTCTATAATAAAAACCAATTGCTAAAGGTTATGAACAATAACAGTTGTCATTAGTACTTAATATACTGGCCACCGGGCATCAAGCTAAGGGCTTAAATGACATTACAGAGAGTTACTATTATTATCCCCATTTTATAGATGAGGAAACTGAGAACCTAAGAAGTTAAATGACTTCATGTATGATCAGAGCTCCTAAGAAGCAGAATCAGGATTCAAAAATCCAGGTCTGTTCTGACCGCAGAACACGAGTCCTTGAATAGCAAGCACACCAACCAATGCAATATCACCTCTTTAGAGAAACAGGCAGATCCTGACAGCTCTTATCTCCATTGAATGCACAGTAAGTGCAGAAATCATAAGTCTTGGAGTGAAACCAGAATCTGCTTTCACTCTGTCTTCATTCGTTGCATAAACGTTCTGAGCCTCAGTTTCCCCATCTCAAAGTCTGAGGCAAGGAGAGAGCAGGTGCAAACATGCTCAAGTGGTCTAATGTCCTGTACGACACAGGCCCTCAATAAGCCTTGGCTTCACTTTCCCTCATTTCCTTTCCTCTTCCTGTCTAATCTTCATACTGTCCTTTGAGGAAAAGCAATAATCAAGCAAGAGTTATTACTGTCATTTTCACCTTCGTCACATTCTAAAAATACAGAGTACTCGAAATTTTGTTGAATTAATGAATGTTGACAGATCGTTCATATTTACACAAATCAACACATTTCTTCTAAACAATGCCTTATTAAGAACTCTCATTTTAATTATTCAATAATTATATCCAACATCAGACTCAGTCCTGCCTAGCATCTGTGGTACCTCCACTCAGGGTTACATTGGTCCCAAAGCCAGGCTCAGTCCCCTTCTGGCCATGCACCTGTGAGACTGGAACCAGGAGGGAATCCTCCTGGGAGGTCAGTGGCTGGGAAGGGCCTGGGAATAAGAATGGGAAATGTAATCACCCTTTTCAGGAACAAGCCAAGTGGAGCAGACAATTTGCCACTCTGAGCCATCTAGCACCTCTGGACACCTCTTCAGTATCTGAAGAACTCCCCACCTTATGAATTCTCATCTCCCATTGTAGAAGTCAGGTACTTCCTGAGTCAGATTATTAGCAAAATGGCCACAATAATCCTCATATGTCCATTTGCCCTTCCCTTTGCATTATGACTTTGCTGCTCCTTTCGTCAGGAAACAGTATCTATTTCCCCACCACTTGAGCCTGGGCATAAGTGATACCTTGGCACTTTGGAACCTATGTCTCAAGAGACCTTGTGACTTCCGTTGTCACCCTCTTGAACTCATGCTGCCATGTGAAGAATCCTAGGCTCATCTCCTTGAGGATGAATGACCACGCAGAAGAAAGAAACACTCAGCCAGCAAAAGTAACCACTAGTAATGTGAGGCCATGGTAGACCATTGAGGCCCAGTTGAGCTGACAGATGGAACAACCACAGGAGTGACCATAGGTAAGAACAGTTAAAAAAAAAAAAAAAAGCCGTCTAGCTAAACACAGTCCAATCTGCTAGTTATATAATCATGAGCAAATAAAATAGCTGTTTTAAGCCACTAAGTTTTGAGGTAGTTTATTACACAACAATAAATAACTGAAACACTTTCCAACATTCCTTGTAGCTAGAAAGAAAACATGGAATCTAGGGTCCACCATTAAGACACACACACTCACCCCAGGCTTTGCTCAGGAGTTAGTGGCTTGAAGAAGCATTCTGTCAAGAGTAGAGGTAACAATGTTTGGCTTCCAAGAGGCAATGGCCGAGCTTCTAGCAGTAATGTTCAATGCCAAGATCAACAGCAACACGTCTGTGGCCCAATGAAGAGGGACTTGAAGCATCATTTCTAGCTATTTGATCTCCCAGTCTGGTTTTCCGGCTCTCCTAGGGACTCCCTGAGCTTCCTGTCTTGGTTTGAGTTCTCCCAAAAATAGAGCCTAAGGCAAAGACGTGGGTGCAGGTAGCTTACAGGGAAGACCATCCCAGAATAAGGAGTGAACGAGAGGGGAGAGTAAGACAGAGAAGGAGAAAAAGTCAGTAAGTATGAGTAACTGGGGCTCACTCCTACTGGAGACCCACTGAGGAATTATGCAGAGTGTTCTCCAAAGGATGAACGTCTGAGGCATCTATCCTCTGGCTTCCAGCCCCCATTGGTTGAGTTTGCACCTGGAGGCACTGACTCCCCCATATATCCAGGCTGCCCTGTGTAAGAGCTGGGCGAATTTCACAGCTTCAGGGGAGGCCCTGAAGAAAAGAGGATAAAGACAAAGTGTACTTGAGGTGGGATGCACTCCGTGCGCAGGGGAACTGACTGATAGAGTTATAACTGAAATCAGAAGTGGACTAAGGAGATGAGACATGAGTCCCCGAAGAATTTGTTATGCTACCTAATCAGCATCCAGCCAGGTGCTGGTAAATGTTTAACAACTGGCTCTCCCGAGGAAAGATGGGGCAGGGGGCTCTGGATTATATTGTTTGCCAGTTTCCCTAGTGCCAATTTCCATGGTGTAAATACTCCTACCGTGTCCGATTTTGTGCTACCAATGTGACATCAACCAGCTCACAAAACTTAACAACTGGCTCTCAGGAACCATTATGAGCTGGGTCCAGCTCACCACTGCTTAAGATCTCTTAAACAACTCTTTTTATGCTTCAGCTAATTTTAATGTTTTCAACTAAAATCAATGACAAGAGAGAAGTTTTCACAGGGTGGGGATGGGGGGATGGGCGAAGACCAACAGTCTGGCATCCTTGGTATGACTTTGGGCTCTGTATTCTGACCAAAAGCACAAAGCCTTCCCCCCGCGGCTCAGGTCATAATTCCTGATCCCCCAACTAAGCAATGGAGATCGCCCAGGACTGTCACTGCAGTCTGGCCAAGAAATTTGGAGGAAAGCGCTGGGTGGACATTAATAGAAACTCTTCTAAAGATAAACTCTGCTCAATGTCAGGAAATTCTTCTTTTCCAGAAAATCAAATCCCCCACGTAGTAGTTTAACGTCTTTCCACCAGTTTTATTCTTAGTGGAGACAAAACAATTATTCCCAACCTTCTGTGGAGTGGTCTTTCACATACTTGAAGGCTTTTCTTCTCCAGAGGAAACAGTCCAAGTTAGGTTGGCCTTTTGTCAGAAATTCAATTTTCATGCTTTAACCTTCTCTGGGGGTTTCTTTCTAACCTTGTCCAAGCTCTACATGGCCTTATTAGCTGTAGAACCCAGACCTTGAGCCAGGCTTCTTGCTGAGCTTTGACTGCAGAGAAAATAAGGAAGAAATGGGCCTCTTAAGGTCCATGCATCCCATGGCTATTTATAGATTCCACATCATCGAGTATTTTCCAATCCAGCCAACGGCCAAATTGGGGCAAGGGGACAATTGGAGGAATCGAAGCAGTCACCTTTGTGATTGTGATGGCCTCCCCTTTACAGACGGAGCAGAAAGCCTCCTGACCAGAAGTGACAGCCTGGTCATTTTTCACAGCTCCCCAGTAGAAGCCCTTGCCATCACAGTCTGCCCTACCACCACAAGGGCATGCCCTGGAGCCTACTGCCTCAAGCACCAGGACATCAGAACATCCTTAAAGTTCCAAAACACAAACCCAGGTAAGAGAATTTAGTAAATCTTAGAAGAGAAACTAAACGCAAGAACAGTTCACAAAAATCTAAGGCATTTTTGCCTATCTCACCAGTTCTCCCTCACTAATTCATGGATGCCCAAATTCAGACCCCAACGATGGTCTAAAACAGCACTAGACAATGGAAATATAATACAGGCCACAAACATGAGTCACAGGTGTAATTTTACATTTTTTAGTAAACACAGTTTTGCAAAAGGGGAAGTAGGTGAAATTAATTTTAATAACATATTTTATTTAGTCCAATATATGCAAAATACCACCACTGCAACATGTAATCAATATTTTAAAATTCCTAGTGGGATAGTGTACATTCCTTTTTCATACTATGTCTACAAATTCTGGCGTGTATTTATATTTAAAACACACCTCAGTTCAGACTAGCCATAGTTCAAGCCCGAGCGGCCACCATATTAGTTAGCTCAGCTTTAAATTATTGATTCCCCAAGTGTGGTCCCCAGACAAGAAGCATCAGCATCACCTGGGAACTTGGTAGAAATGCAAAATTTCAGGTCCAGCTCAGAACTACTGAGTCAGAAACTCAGAGCACAGCCCAGTAGTTTGTGTTTTAACAAGTCCTCCAGGTGAGTCTCATGAGTTTGAGAAACACTGTCCACATGCCTCGAAATCAGAAATGCTTAATCTGCTTTTAATTCATGCTATCACTAATGTCTAATGGGGGATATGAGTCTTCAAGAAACTAACTCTCCCCGTTTTCCTGTTGCTAAGGAGCCTAAAATAGCACATTTGGTTCCCATGAGATATATTTTTAATTTTTATTTTTGTGCCAATTAAACAAGTTTTCCATTGGCAATGTCCTATTTTTCAAATGATCCTTCCTTCCTCTTTGTCCTTAAATTTGGTTCCTTCATCTTCTTGGTTTTTTACAGTGACCCCAAGCACACTCATCTTTTCATATATTGTAACGGTTGCCAGATTTAGCAAATAAAAATACAGGACGTCTAGTTACATGTGAATTTCAGATAAACAATGAAGAATCCTTTAGTATAAGTATACCCCAGAAATTGCAACATTTCCCAGAAATTGCAAGAGACATACTTATACTAGAAATTATCCATCGTTAATTTGAAATTCAAATTTAACTGGGCATCTTGTATTTCCTCTGGCCAATCTATTCATATCCCCCTACGTCCTCTCACTCCAAAGTCCTCCAGTGACCAGACCACGAAGGCTCCCAGGTCAACGAGCGTGGGCGCTACAGAGGAACGGCACTGACTCTGAGAACTGTAGGCCTGTGTCTCACTCCCCAACAAAAAAATCATTCTGGATAAAACCAGCTGCCCAAATGTATTCTTTGGCTTTTCAAGGATGGGTCCTCTGGCTTCCAGTGAATGCCAGCTGCCTCTCAGGATCAAGCTCTCATTGAAAAAAAAAAAAAATCAAATCAAACAAAGAGTGCACTGTCAGTCAATCAGAGCTGCACAAATGCACCCACTTAGCTCACAGCTCAAAATGGGCCTCCAGATTTGTGCTATTGAAAAGGAAATTGGCCTCACTTGCTTCGAAACAGCCCCAAAGTGGGGAAATTAATACAGAAGACGCCAACTCATAATGAAATCTGGCAAAGCCAGTGGGTTGTGTGGTATCATCCAATTACAGCAAACATAGACACTGCCCAGGGGGAGAAGCAGGTCCGGACACTGAGCAAAATTAGGACCCTATGCTGTCATTACCAGCAGAGGGGAAATTTGTTAGAATGTTTCAAAAAATTAAAAAGTTTGGTAAATGCAAACAGCCCAACAAATGCACAAGATCACGACTTCCCATAGCTCCAAAAGAAATGTTCTCAATACAAACCAGACTCTGAGCCCCTCCTGTTCACAAAGCCCCTAGAAAGCCAGATCTCGGCTTTCTTATCACCTCTTCCCTGAGCCCAACAAGATTCTGGTTATGAACCCACATCTTTAGTGAATGTGTGTGTGCCTAGAGATGGTGTTCTTTGCCCTCTGCAGCCAGATAGACTCGAGGAGCCCTAGCCACCAGGATGGAGCCAGGAAGAACACCCCAAAGGCCTCAAACTCGTCTGGTAAACCAGGATGACATCAAGACCCTGGGTGGGAGTGAACTTGGAAGTATGCATGAAGGAAACAGAGAAGCAAGACAGGGAGACCAGAGAGAGGAGCGACTCCGAATTCTGCTCAGCCAAGATCAAGCCATTGAACCCCCAGCTGATGGTGAAAGCCAAGAGATACTGTCCCCCATGTTTGGACCCCACATGGGTTCATAATCAGGTAGCACCATCGTATTTCCTGCTGCAATCTCTTCCACCCTGGGGGGAGCATAATAGAGGGCTGCAAACGAATAAAAAGGGCTATGAAATCTGACTGTCTGCGTTCATGATTTCATCTTGGAGCTATCTTTAAGGTGAACAGTATGATTTTGCGGTGCCCGGCTGGCTCAGTCAGAAGAGCACGTGACTCTTGATCTCAGGGTCGTGAGTTCGAACTCCACATTTGGTGTAGAGATTACTTAAATAATCAACTTTAAAAAAAAAAGGTGAACGGTCTGATTTTCAACCTAATATTAACAGAGAAGTGATTGTATGCCTTTGTCTTGTTAAAGATAGGACAGTTCATTTGATTTTTAAAAGAAAAGCACAGTAAAGCCCAAAGAAGAGTTACATACCAAATGAATAAAATGAGAAGTTTATACCATCAAGTCACCTGATTTCCAGAGGCCAACAGAAAATAAAATAAAAATGTAGCATGGATATGGGTCTTGTATAGATGATGTAACAGGAAAGAAGAAAACTGTTACTTTTATAAGCAGAGTGCATTTTGAGCCAGGAAACTGAGGAGGAACACAGAATTTCTCCTTGAGAAAAACCTTTTCTTTTGGTTAGAAGAACATCAAAACATTTGATTATGGAAGATGGGACTCCTGGAAAAGGTTTAGACAGAAAGAAGGCAGATTGTTCTAGCTAGATAAATAACAGGATTTGGGGAGTTCAGGGGTGGCTGCTTACTTGTGACTGAAGGAAATAATTTGGGGAACATAAAAAGGAGAAGAAAGTTTCACAAGGAGGGGGGCCGACGGACATGAGGGAGTCTGGCGACCTAAGAAGGAAGGTTAGAGAGAAATTCCCATGATGGAAAGGGCCAGGAAATTTGGGAGCAGGGGTACGCAACATTCAATAACACGTCTGTAGTTCTGCAACGTGATCCCAAACGTTGGGTAACATCTGCTGCATGCAAGAGCTTTGAGTTGAAGGAACTTTGTGGAAAGGTATGGGGAATGCGTGCTATGTTCAATATGATGTAGGGCAGATAAAAGAGATAGAGGAAGCGAGACTTGCGCGAGAGCAAGAATTTCAGCAGGAACAGGAAATCAGCTGGAGAAGCAACCCCAAGAACATAAGCCCTCAGGGAATTTGCAGAACCACTGGGTAGAGTGCCAGACTTCCAGCAGAACCTCCGATGGAGGTTTGAAATGAGGTTTATTCTATTTTAGATCAAGCTAACCTCAAGAACTAAAGATAACTGATTTATACCTCCAGATTTAAAACAACTAAATACTGGGAGGGAGGCCGGGAAGGGAAGGGAAGGGAAGGGGAGGGGAGGGGAGGGGAGGAAGGAAGGAAGGAAGGAAGGAAGGAAGGAAGGAAGGAAGGAAAGAAGGAAGGAAGGAAGGAAGGAAGGAAGGAAGGAAGGAAGGAAGGGGAAGGGAGAGAGGGAGGGAAGAAGGGAGGAGAGAAGAGGAGAGGGAAGAAGAGGGGAGGGAGCAGAGGGAGGAAAGAACAAGATAACAAAGAAAAAGAGAGAAGTCTGATAACTAAACATTTTATCTGGCATCGGTTTAGTCCTGAAGGATATACATAATTTAGACATCATGGATAGAACAAGTGAAACTGGTATTGATGAAGGGAGAAAGTAAAATGTAAAATAAAGCAGGGGAAATAAATACAAATAAACTTGTTAATCACCATGTACAGAAGCAATATGTTTTCAACCAGCTAAAAAGGGGCTCTCAAGTCAGACTGCCCAGGTTCAATTTCCAGCAATTACACTAGCCCTCTCTGAGCTCTGTCCTCACCTGGAGAAGGAAGAGAATACTACTTTCCTTATAAAAGGGTGAGGAATAATTGAAATACCAATGTATGCCTATTACAGTTCCACTTCAGACCAACATTCCCGCTAAGATGAGTCAGAAAAACTGAATAATTCTTTTTTACATTAGGAATAAGACCCCACAGATCTTTGGGGTCTCCTCCTGACCCCAGACCCAATGCCTCCCCTCTCCAGCTCTTCCTTGAGTTCAACCACCAGGAAAGGGCAAAAAAATAAATCAGTGCCTTCCCTATCTTCCCTATGTGAAACTCTGGCACAGTTTTAACCTCAAAAAAAATACTCCTTTCCATAATTTCACTGCAGGGAGAAATATGTGTGCAGCTTATCTCTAGATGTCATGGTTGTTTTTATTTATTTTTTCTTTATAAGAACTCTATTTTGCTTGAAACCTGTTTATTTAAACCCAGAGAGTACTTTTTAGTAATAAAAGCCCTGGCAGGTATCACTTGCTTAGCATAACTTAGTGGTGTTTCACCAAAAATAAATAAATAAATAAATAAATAAATAAATAAATAAATAAATAGGTTAAGGTCAAGGAAGGAAGGCAAAAAGACAAAAAGACAGGTGGGGAAGGGGGTTGGGAGAGGTGAAGGGAGAAAGAGGAAGTATGAAAGAGAAGCAAGAGAAAAAGTAAAAGGAGAAGCAGAGAGAAGAAAAAGAATGAACCCTTGGGCAAAAGCCTGAGGGTCAGTGCCAACCACCTGTCCAGGATGACAGATAAGGACAAACTCACCCAAGGACATGGTACAGAAGACACCAGGTACATAAACATAACTTTGGGATTTGGTCAGAATTCTTGTGAACACCCAGATCCTCAAACAACCCATATTTCTCTCCCAATATAACAAATAAACATTGAATATTTAGTATTAACAGTGTCACTCAAAAGGAAAACCCAGGGTTTTCTGAACTTGTTTGCACATTCAGCGTTTTTTTGTTTTTTGTTTTTTTAAGATTTTATTTATTTATGTGACAGAGAGACAGCCAGCGAGAGAGGGAACACAGCAGGGGGAGTGGGAGAGGAAGAAGCAGGCTCCCAGCGGAGGAGCCCGATGTGGGACTCGATCCCGGAACGCCAGGATCACGCCCTGAGCCGAAGGCAGAGGCTTTAACGACTGCGCTACCCAGGTGCCCCCAGCGTTTTTTGTTTTTAACCAGGGATACAAAACTGAGGTTCTGGCAGATTTCATTCATCCTCACAATGACCCTTGGAGAAATATGAAACTCAAGTAATTGTTCACATTTTCTGGTCTCACACTGAAACTTGCATGGAAAATAAGAGGGCTGTCCAATAAACATGACCCCAAATGTAGAGTGTATCACTGTAACCACAAGATAACCCTGTTTATCATAGTGTGTGGTTAGAGGGAAAATTTGTGTGTTTTGTGTGTGTGTGTGTGAGTGTGTGTGTGTGTGTGTCTTAAAAAACTGAATGATTTTACATAAACCTTCTGATCTGTTCCCTACTGATTTCTCCAGAGCTCTAAGTGGAATATCAAGGTGCTTCACTGGATAAATGACTTTCTGATCTTTACAGCTAACGTGATCTGGTTTCGTCTAGGGAAAAGTAGGAATTTTGCAGTGACAGTGCTCCAACCCTGAAACCTGGGGACCTGAAGCTAAGAATTTGAAGCTCAGAGGCTACAGTGAGGAGTGAAGTCACAGCTGGTTCCCTCGAGGCTTGATAAGATCAAGAGAAAAGGTGTAAAGCGGGGAAGTCCCATTCCCAGTGCCACTCTTTTCAACAAGCAAGGTCTAATTAAGGAGACTTCCCACCTCTTCATCTGTTTTTCCATGAGTTTTGTGCCTACTGCTATTAACTTCTTCTAAAAACCTGTGGGCTAACATTGGGCTTTATTGTTCCTCACAAAAACAGAGAATATGCAAGATGGAAAACGTAGGAGGACAAAGGGGTTATCTTGTTAGAGGATAAGCTCCTTGTGGAAGAAACATATTCCATGGTCTAGGTGACCACTTAGGAATGCTTGCTTAACAATGTGTTTTGTTCCCGGTTCTTAATCTATGGAGACGAACATGATCAAGTATTTGTCTTAAAGCACTCTTCCGGACATCCGGGGAGACGCTAAAACCTAAGACATAGTATCCCTCCTCAAAGACCGTAAAGTCAAGTTGGGAAGGCAAGAAATGAAGATAGGAAAAGTTAATTAAACAACAACACAGGTTAATTAATAAGACAACAACAAAGGACAAGTCATGAAGCAATGCATTTTTAATTTCCGTATGAATTGCACAGCGAATAAATACCTCAAGAGTACATAGAGATTACTTCAAGCTGTGGTGGAAATGAAAACTTTCATGAAGGAGGTCGGACTCAAGCTGGGCCTTAAAATTTGCATCAGATTTGGATAATAACAGAGCTTATGAGGTGTACATGCTGTGTGATTCAAATACAGTGGCTCATTTAATAGTCCCCCAAACCGGGACAGGGTTGATATCCTTGTCCCCATTTTGCAGAAAAGGAAAGTAAGGCTCCCTAAGGTTATATAATGTCACCCAGCCCAATTCAAACCCAAGTCTCGCTCTGAAACTCGCATTTCCAGAACACGTTGCTTGGCTATTTGATACCTTGAAAAGATTTAAGCAAAACTCAGAGATGGAAATGCATAATGGCCAGGGTGCACTGAATATACTGGTCTAACACAGGTGAGAAGTCAGTTAGAAGCCTTGAGATGGGGGTGCCTGGGTGGCACAGCGGTTAAGCATCTGCCTTCAGCTCAGGGCGTGATCCCAGCGTTATGGGATCGAGCCCCACATCAGGCTCCTCCACTATGAGCCTGCTTCTTCCTCTCCCACTCCCCCTGCTGTGTTCCCTCTCTCGCTGGCTGTCTCTATCTCTGTTAAATAAATAAATAAAATCTTTAAAAAAAAAAAAAACAAGCCTTGAGATCGAGATTCCTGGAAAACAGAGTGACAGAGCTGAACAGGCAGGCTGAGTGAGATTTACCTACACTCACCAAATTGTAAACAGTGGTTATTATCGTGGAAGCAAATTATGAAGGACTGAACTGTTTAACTCAGAATATTTCTACTTCTTGTGCTCTATGTGATTCTGCAATACTGAATTCCTTTTAAGAAAACTGCCAGACCTCCAGAACTTTTCATTCTGAACCTAGGATAATCTACATATGATTTTGCATAAGTTTGCATATCAAGTTCAAGAACTCCTCCTCCCCTTGGCTACATGATGTTAATTAATTGACTACTGCAACCTCCAGCAGTTTCCCCTTCCCCGGCCTCCTCTGCTTGCTGCCCACCAAGGTGCAGGTGTTTCACTCCAGGGAGAATCCAGGGCCATTCTGGCAGAACGCAGTTGGCGCAGCTGCTTATCAGCCCCAGCTCTAAGGCTCTGGAAGAGAGAACCTGCCCCACCTTGTCGGGAAGAATGACAGCGAGCACTTGCCCTTGTGATCCCGGCCTGCCCTCCCTGCAGCTCAGAGGCAGAGAGGAGGTGTCCAGAAGCCCTTGGTCTTTAAATAACAACCTGGGAGAGGAAGAGGTTGGGGGAGAAAAGTTAGCCTTGGATTACCTGCAGAGAAGAAAGAAGAGCTAAAGACAGAAAACAAAATAAGAAAATCACAGCCAGATGGGGCCTTTGGTGAGATTTCAACTTTTTCCTCCTCTTTTGTCTTCAGACAGTAGAAAATTATGGAACTCAGAGTCCCACAGTATCATGATAAATGGATAACACCCCCTATCTGAAAGGAGACTATAAGCCCCCCTCACTACAGTTCAGAAGAACAGTCACCAAGGCCTTCAAGACAGCCACAGTCTCCTTCTGAATGCCTTGGCTGAAGTTTCTCTTACAAGCTATAGGAACCACCACCCAATTCCCTCCTCTTACCTGCTGCAGAGGAGAAAAACTAATTTCCCTCTACCCTTCTAGGTTCTTGGCTGAGACACCCCCCCACCCCCACCATCTATATTAGAAAGATTAATAGGAGAAAAACAAATAGAAGTTTGATACCCAGGGAAACAGTAACTCCCTAAAATGGCCCAAGCTACCACATTAAATACCATCTCCAGCTAAAAACAAAAGAGGGGGGCAGGTTGGGGAGCCAGTTATAGGCAGTTATCAGGCAAAGCACAGTCAACAAGGGTAGGGCTGTTATTTATGTCATTCATTGCCTTTCCAGTTGATTAGAGTTTTTAGAGATTTGGTCATCCTCCTCTTCCAGGTACAGCAAGGGAAATGGTAAATGTAAATGTATGTGTCTTAAAAAAAAAAAAATTATTTATTTTAGAGAAGGGGGGAGGGGCAGAGGGAAAGGGGAGAATCTCAAGCACACTCTCCACTGAGCCCAGAGCCTGACACAGGGCTCAATCCCACAACCCATGAGATCACAACCTTAGCCAAATCAAGAGTCAGTCACCCAACCAACTGAGCCAACAAGGTGCCCCAAATGTAAATGTCTTATAATAAATTTCCCTCATAAATGTAAGTGTCTCTTATAAAAGGGTAACTTCTCCCCTTTTCAGAGCTTCTCCTGTGTCTGCTGTTTCTTAAAAATAACCAACTCCAGATAATCCTTATGCAAAGAGACATATTTGGGGTAGCATATTCTGTTCCCCTTCACTGCCCACCACCTTGATCCAACCATCTGCACAACCCAGTGTGGCAGTCAGGTCCCTTCATGCCTGTTTTTCAGAATCAGCAAAATCCCAGATTCTCAGTTCCTGGAAAGCCAGGCATGAGTCCCCCTCTAAACCCTTTTAGCACCTAAAACGCCTCCCCACTCAGCTTTTCTTTGGAGATGTGAGAATGACTTCAATCAAAGTGTTATCTCTCCTTGAGCTCAGAAAATGGAATGCTCAGAAGAGTGAAATAATTTTAGCAAATAGTAAATTTTAGCCAATGGGGGGGTGGCAATGCAGGGGACAGAAGGACCTTCTTTTTGCCCCCAAAATCATATCACACTTGTGAGTCATCATAAGGCTGATCTTGAAGGCAAGCCAGCTTTAATTATTTTAAGATATTCTGAAAGAAAAAAAAAATGTTTGCTCGAAAATCTACAGCCCTGAGTCATAAAGGATTAGTAGAAGAATGATTGAAACCAATATTTCTGAGGAATCAATTTTAAGTATTTGTTTTTTGACAAGTCTGTGTCAGTGAGTAATGTTTGGTTTTGGGTCCCTCCCATAAGAATTAAACTATATGCATGGTGTCAGGCAATGAGCCAACAGTATGACCATTGTTTTTAAAATACTGAAGAACTTGCAAAGCCAGAAGAGAACAACTGTAAAAATACAGTTTCTTCTTAAAAATAAATAATAAGCACAATCATTTGCATAAACCATTACCATTCATTGCCTAATTAATATACAACAAAACAATAATCATGCATATTGCCAGATTAACTTTTAACATTATTTATTACAACCCTGAAATGTTTATGTAAATGTATTCGTAGCCTTTCTCTCCCATTCCACAAAAGCATATTCTTTTTTTTTTTTTAAAGATTTTATTTATTTATTCGACAGAGATAGAGACAGCCAGCGAGAGAGGGAACACAAACAGGGGGTGTGGGAGAGGAAGAAGCAGGCTCATAGCGGAGGAGCCTGATGTGGGGCTCGATCCCACAACGCCAGGATCACGCCCTGAGCCAAAGGCAGATGCTTAACCGCTGTGCCACCCAGGTGCCCCCACAAAAGCATATTCTAACCTCCCTGACTCAGTTTCTTCTCCTCTCTTTTTGAGAAGGGCTCTGCCATCGCCAGGTTTGCTCTGTGGCACTTTTGTGAAGCAGAATTGGGGGCAGGGGGACAGACAGAAAGGGGTAGAAAGAGCAAACACACCACCAAGTCTAGACCTGAGGGGAGTGAGTTCTCAGAAAGTTTAGAGGGAATGTGAGAGCATTAACCAAATAGAAAAGGCAAAAGCAAATTCTCAAATTATTACTGGGGACTTTGTACCCAAGTCATGATGTCTGAAAAATTGCAAAAACCAGAGATATTATAGAATTGCCTTTTGGTTCCTGGGCTATTTCTTTGACTGTAACTTTGAGAGTGCACCCCATGTGGTCACAGCTTCAATAGGGTTGCATGGGCTAATCCTTCTTAGCTTGTACTTAAAACTTAAAAAGAAACTGGAAGGGAAATTGTTCTATAGCTGCAAACTCTACCCCTCACCTCCACCTCCATCAACCAAAAGCCTTACCATGCTAGTATGTTCTTCCTTATATAGACATTGAGTTGAGTATTGTGTTTGCACATACAACTTGTTAAAGCTGTCTCATGAGCGCAAACAAGTTAATGGCAATAGATCAATGCTCCCAGGGTGATCTGAATTTTCAGCTTCCCTCCCAAAGCGGTTATGAAGATTAAGTGAAATAACGCAGAGTGCTTATAAACTGCAAAGAACCATACTAATGTGACATCTCTGCAAGTGATCCTGGACAGCAAACTCTGCAAAAGATGCAGAGGTCTGAAGCAACAATCATAATTGCTGAATTGATCGTTCAAATTCCTATCAGAACTTCAAGAAAATGAAAGCAAATATATTCTGCCTAGATAAACGCCTGCGGTCCCATTTCTTTCCAATATGAGAGGAAGCCTGACTTAAGCCCCATCCTACATATCAAAAGTTTTTTAGTTGATCCCCAATGGTCTTAGATGGTCACCCCTCATTCAGATTTTCTGTTCCTAGTGATCTCTCAAATTGTCACATGTCGTGTTCTGCGGTCACTCTCTTTCTGTCCTGTTCCAAGCTGAATATGAGTGCAGCCCTTTTCCTGTTAACTCTCCAAACCCCAGCCACACTAAAGTTGTTGCATATTGCAGATAGACTTTTTTACTAAAAGTCAGGAATTCCAGAAGGAATTCTATCACAACACGACAAACAACTTAAAACGAGAACTCCTGGGCCATTTCCACCGGCATCTCCCTCGCCAGACAACTGTCTCCTGCAGCATCCCCTCTCCATCCAGTGGCTTCTGTCTCTACATCACTCTCTCCTCCCATCCACTTTTCTGTGTCCTCTCCCCTTTATTATAGAGTCATTCTGACCTCCCTTTGCCTCACCCTTTTCCGAATCAACCTCTGGAGGAGGAGGGAAGCCTTCAACGTTCACACCAAAAAGGCCATTAAGGTACTTAGCTAAACAAAGAGTCATCTTCCCTAATGTGAAATGTGCAACTGGTCTAATATGGCAAACCGAATACACCTGCAGTCAGTTCTTGTTCTCAACAGAGATTTTCTTTCTTCCTGCTCTATGTGCACGCACTGATGGAGAGGGAGGGGCTTCAGGAGATTTTCTTGAATTATCCAGACTATGCCTCTCCCTTAGTGCTCGATTTTTACATGGCTAGAGAAAGCCAGAGCATGCTTCAGTTTTCCTGCTGTTTTTCATGTCTGTGTAATGAAGGAACAGCTGATCCCTGTTTTTAAAAAAATCCAGCAAAGTAGCCAATAGCTTAAATGTGCAAATCAAAGTTATTACACTGACCCAAACTGGGCCACTGGCCAATCAAATGGCTCTGTAGAGGCATATTCATACTCGTGTTAGATCCCTCAGCTGAGAAAACAGCTGGAGGAGCGTAAATGAGCATCAGCCACAAAACTCCAGCTGAACTGTTTCTTGACAATTCATGCGAAAGACTTATGGTCCTTGCTTTGGATTTTTTAGTGCTTACAGAAAATCTTGGTGTGGGGGGAAGAGTGACAGCAGATCTGAGTTCAAATCTGCCCACTGCCTCTTCCTAGCATTGATATTTTGGATACTTCATCTGGAAACTACCTTAAATCATTTCTGGAGCAAAATTAAGATTGGATGGATGGATGGATGGATAGATGGATGGATGGATGGGGCATTCATCTGAAAGGGACACAATAATGTCCACCCAGCCTATTTTTCAGGGGTCACTGAATACTTTGCTACTATTGTGGACTTTTTTTTCTTCTACAGCCAGAAGAGACACTAACGTTAATTTTTTCTGGAAATGCAGATATCAGTGAATTTCTAAGGGGCCACTACCAAAGGAAGTTCTGTAGTTACAGAGGACGTATCTTCGGAGCAAGGCAAGGGACAATAAACAAGCTCGCTCCCCGATTCCCCTGCTAGTTCCCACCCCTTCCACTCTCCCCTCCCATACTCCACATTTGCCATCTATCATTTCCCACCCTGTCCTTTTTTATCCTAAAGCAGTACTTGTTAAAGGCTCTGTGACCACTCCAGCTATTTCCTTTGAGGATGATAACGCTGCAGCAGAAGCTTCATTATTATGCTAATCGAGCTTGGTCTGAGCTGCTTTCATAACTGCCACATTAAAGCAGCCCATGAAGGAGAGGCCTCCAGAGCCATTTGCAAGGCACTGGGTGAATATTAATGAAGGATGCATCCAGAGGAGTTGTTTTTGAACCCCAGCCATCAGGTAAAGGGGCCCAGCTTTCACCGCCATAAATAAATAAATAAAGAAGCAACCAAACAAACAAGCAGACCATAAAACACGGATGAGAGAGAGCAAAGCTTCAGAGGAAAGAAAAGAGAAGGAGACTATGGCACCGCACGAACACCGTCCTACATAGTGCACGCTGCTCCTTCAAGGCGAGCATAATTATCCATATTTTAGAGATGAAGAAACTAGTCTTAATAATTGTAAAAAGACTTATCCTGGACCCTCGAGGTCCTCGGTGACAAGGCTTTGCCCCCCTTCCGCATGGAAGCCAGCCAGTGACAAAACTGGGAAGCCAAGTTAGGTCAAACTGCTAAAGGTAAGAAATGAGAAGGTGATAAATCCAAATCAAGTTGGATGCCTTCAAGATTTGAACCCCAGGAAAAGAAGTGCACGGCTGTACATCCTGATGAAAAGATATTACCAACAACCCCTCTGCTTACCTCAGCTACTTTTCAGTGGCATCTTTTGGAAAAGGAAAGAAGGGATAAGACTGTAAGTCCCAGAGGCACTTCTGGACGGCTGGGTGAACACGGGAGAGGAAAGGCCCCTGTACCGGCAGCATCAGGCTTTGGGAGAGGCGTCTCCCTTCCCTCCTGGCTGTAAACCAGGAAGCTGGGCTAGAGAGCAAGTCTGTGCTGCTCCCCTCCCTATACTCCAGCGTCCTACCACGGAAGCCCACCTCAATAACTCATATATGCTGCAGGATTTCCACTCCTCTCTACTCCTAGCCCCAAGAAGAAGAAATCCTGAAAACAGCATCACTGGCCGCGGCTCTCATGAAGCAGCCATGACTACATGTTCTGTCTCTTTCTCACTGAGAAGTCTGTAGCCCCTAAATCTTATAGTCAAATGGAAACACTCCTCATTTATACTAGGTGCTCAGCTTAATTCTTCCAACTAGAGAAATAATGACTCCTATGTGGTAGGCTACCCAACAGTATTCCCAACCTCTTTCTTCCTGGCTGGCAGATACCTGCAGATTCTCCAGATGTTTTCAGCAACCCTTTCCTTTTCTCCCCTTTGTCTTTGTTCAAGGGCACTCCACTCCCATCCAGGAGTAAAGGTTAAATGTTGATTCGTTTAAGGCAGTCATGTTGATCCTGTTCACGTACCAGTAATAGATTTAGACCCAGGCACAGGATGTAACCCTGGCCCATAAGACATAAGGACAACACTCTCATAGGTCGTTGGGGAAGTTTCCAGTGTTCTAAAAAAGGGACACAAGCCAAAGACTTTGCTTCCTGCATTTGAACGTGGCAGTGCTTTGAGCTGTGGCAGCCATAGAGAAACCAAGCATATCCATAAAGCCAAGAGAATAATGGAGAGACCAACATCCCTGAGCTAGCAAATCTACCAACTCTGGAACTGCCTCCGGCTGGTCTTCTTGTTAAAGATAGTGAAATTTCTCTTACTGTCTAGGTCATTTTTATTTGGATGTCCTTATACTTGCAAACAAAAATTGTCCTAATATATCCCCTGTTCCACTGGAACAGAATCCCAACTTTGTTTGGGTAACCTATATCCCTACACAGACTATGTGATTAGCTAAACTAATGGTGGTAGTCACATTTCCTCACCAGGGATTGGTTTAGGGTGCAAATGTGACCCAAATCTGCCAATCAAGCTGAGGAAAGGCCTTCTGGGAGCTTCCAAGGAAAGGAGAGTTTTCTTGCTTTAGGAAAAAAAGACATAAGAAAAAGATTTTTCTTATCCTGCTCGATATCCTGCTGCTTGGATGGCCCATTCATGGAGCTATCGCAGTCATCTTGCAACCATAAGAGACACTGGTCCGAGGACAAGTTAATGTGTTGAGAGTGGTGAATCCTTATTGTTAAAAGAATTTCAAGTTGGGTCCTCTATTATGTGGCCATGCAATGAAGAGCTTTAGCTTTACAGTTTAAGGACAGATTACTTATGGTTATGTAGCCAGTCACTTGCCCTACAAATGCTCTCTTGAATGGAGAGGAAGGGATGATACAGCAGCTAGCTAAAAGGAATTTGTAGACACTCCTATCCTGTCCTATATAGACCACAGGAGTAGTGAGTTAGGGATGAACCATTAATATTTATGGCAATTACAGATCACTGTGATGCTTGTGAGTTTTTATTTTATTACAACTTCCGTTTTCTTTTTAATTTAATCATCACTAAATTTTTTATAAGGAAGAAGGAAGGCAAAGATAGATTAAGAAAGACTGTAAAAGGCATTACAGCTTTAAAAGATGCATTTTATTACTCACATGCTTGTAAAATGCTTTCATGAATATCAAGGTCCCTCATACCCTCCCCCACCAAAAAAAGGAAAGAAAGAAAAGAAAAGAAAAGAAAAGAAAAGAAAAGAAAAGAAAAGAAAAGAAAAAGGAGATGGTTGTGGTGTTATTTGCTTTGCTTGTCTGCAAAATGGTTTGGATTCTTTGAAAACCTGGGTGGGCTCATTACCATGTATCTGGCATATGATCACCATCTAAGGTGTGTGTCAGGGCAGAATGTGACTGAGAACCACTGCTCTGGCCTGTGATCACTGACTTTGCATGCTTCTCACTGGGGTCTATCAAATGCTTCTAGCCCAAGTAGTCAAAGACAAAGTTGGGGAAATTATCATTTTAATTTACAAAAGCTGCCACTGGACATCAACAAATACAATCATGCCAAATATATATAATCAGCTCAGCAAAAAAAAAAAAAAAAATATGTATTTTGTGATCCCTTATCCTCTTTTCCAAGTTGAGAGAAACATCGCCTGCACAAATCAGTGTGGGTTGGACTAGACTGATTGATGTGGTTTAGGCTAGTAGAAGCCTGCACGGTCAATGCCAGGTCAAAAGGGGACTCTCATGGAGAAAAAAAAGATACATATAACCAATGACTTAGAAGACAAGAGTTCGTTCATTTGAGAGACAGTATAGTAGAATGCAAAGAGCATTTGTCAAGGACCAAAAGATCTGAGTTGCAGCTCTGATTTCATCAATAAGTAAATGTACATCTTTGGCACGTCATTTTGCCTCTCTGGATCTCACTGCCCAGTCTTACGTCCACCAAAATGATATGTCCAAGTCCTATGCCTTGGTGCCTGTAAATGTGACCTTATTTGGAAATAGGGTCTTTGCAGGTATAATTAACAATCTCAGGATGAGATCATCCTGGATTTAGGAAGGACTCCAAATCCAGTGACTGGTGTCCTTCTAAGAGAAAGCAGGAGATTAAGATGTGGACACAGAGACACAGAGAAGGAGGCCATGTAAGGACAAACAGAGACCAGAGGGACGCCTCCACAAGCTGAGGAACCCAAGGATTGCCAGCAGCCTCCAGAAACAAGAAGGGAGACCCAGAACAGATTTTCCTTCGGAGCCTCCAGAAGGGACCAACACTGCCAACACCTTGATTTTGGACTTGCAGCCTCCAGAACAGCGAGAGAACAAATGTCTGTTGTTCTAAGCCCCCCAGCACGTGGCGCTGCGTTACGGCAGCCCTAGAAACGACTACGGATTGTCCAGTTCAGAGATCACACCTGAGAGTATCAGTTTGATTACCAGCAGCTCGTTCCATTCTGTAATTTATGGTGAAGCTGCAGGGAAGTTAAAGTTACGTTTAAAAATGAAGACATCTGAATCCTTCGTTTTGGGGTCCGCGGGAAGAATGGTGCTCAGATTTTCAAATTATTTTTCTTTTTTTCCCCCCATCTAGACAAGGCACTAGAACACTCAAGAAAGGACTATTTTTAAAATATTCTCAGCTTGTCAAAAATAAAAGCAACACAAATCTAACTAAGTGAAGATGTATGATTCGACCAGGACAATCACATTTACATTGTGATTAGATTCGAATAAAACTCCATCTTGTTGGGACATGAAAAATGAAAAAAGCAAAGGGGTGTTAATTTCAGCAAGACTGTTCTATGTTAAAAGTTTCTCCTAAAACATAAAGTTTATAACTCAGGAATGAATCTTGTATTCAAGTTGATGCTCGGCTGGAGACAAATATGCCACTGCATCCATTCACTTATTCATTCAACAAGCATACATGGCACCTTCATCGTGTACCAGGAGCTGAGCTTGGAGCTGACAATACAGTGGAAAACAGAGAAGACAAGACCCTGGCCTGATGGAGGACCAGGAGGTGGGAGGAAGTAAGAGGAGACAGAAAATAAGCAAGTGCAAAAAGGTATAATTACAAATTATCAGTTCTATAAAGAGTGCAGGGTCAGACAGGGGATCTGAGACATGGGAGGGCCTCTCCATAGATACAGTGCATAAGCCTATAATATTTAAAATTCTGAAGATGGAGAGGAGCTAGCAAGGCAAAGCGTGAGGCAGAGGGAATGTTCTAGGCAGAGCAAACCACATGTAAACACCCAAAATGAAAGAAGCCAGTGTGTCCAAAGGACTGAAAGGTGGCCAATGTGGAGGGAGGGTAAGGTTGGGAGAAAGAGAAGTATCAGACGGCCCGGGAGAAGTAGGGAGTGGTCAGATCTCACAGGGCCTTGAGGGACATGATAATATTACTGAGTTTATCAAATGTGCAATGGGAAACTGCTACAATGTTTTTAGCAATTTGTGTTCACAGGAATAGGAATAAATGTAGGGAGATCATTAGGAGGTTCTGGCTGTAATCTGGGACAGAAATGACAGGGCTTGGATGACATGGTGACAGTGCAGGTGGAAAGTAGTGGATGGATTGAAAGACATCTCCACTAAGAGGCAGCTAGGAATGGTTTCCTTCAATCCCACTGGCCTTCATTTGTAGAGACCTTGGACTATCCTCTGAGTGAAATCACCAAAGAGAGAGGCCCAAGCATTAGCCCTTGACATGCTTGTAATCCAGAGAGCCAGAGAGCAAAAGAAATGTTCACACAAGTCAACACTTGGAATATGAACTTGGACCTATTTGGGAATCTCATGGGAAATCTCAATTTATTGCCTTTGTATTTTTTTTAAGATTTTATTTACTTATTTATTTATTGGTCAGAGGGAGAGCACAAGCAGGGGGAGTGGCAGGCAGAGGGAGAAGCAGGCTCCCCACTGAGCAAGGAGCCTGACGTGGGACTCAACCCCAGGACCCTGGGATCATGACCTGAGCCGAAGGCAGATGCTTAACCGACTGAGCCGCCCAGATGCCCCTACTGCCTCTGTATTTTGAGATTATTGCTCCATTTCAGAAACTGGGGTTCAAGAGCTGCTAAAGAAGCCAAGTCAAACTTAATCAGCATTCAGAGAACAAGGGTGGTGGTGCTGTCCTGCCAGGACATTCCAAGAAGGACCATCAGATATGAGTGTGGAAAACCAGGGCATGTCAGAGGAGCTCTAGCAGAAATGGGGTGCCTGCATCCAAGGAAACAGTCAGAAAAACTAAGAGGCAGCCCACGGAATGGGAGAATATATTTGCAAATGACACTACAGATAAAGGACTGGTATCCAAGATCTACAAAGAACTTCTCAAACTCAATACACGAGAAACAAATAAACAAATCAAAAAATGGGCAGAAGATATGAACAGACACTTTTCCAATGAAGACATACAAATGGCTAACAGACACATGAAAAAATGTTCAAAATCATTAGCCATCAAGGAAATTCAAATCAAAACCACACTGAGATACCACCTTACGCCAGTTAGAATGGCAAAAATAGACAAGGCAAGAAACAACAATTGTTGGAGAGGATGTGGAGAAAGGGGATCCCTCCTACATTGTTGGTGGGAATGCAAGTTGGTACAGCCACTCTGGAAAACAGTGTGGAGGTCCCTTAAAAAGTTAAAAATTGAGCTACCCTATGACCCAGCCATTGCACTACTGGGTATTTACCCCAAAGATACAGACGTAGTGAAGAGAAGGGCCATATGCACCCCAATGTTCATAGCAGCAATGTCCACAATAGCTAAATTGTGGAAGGAGCCGAGATGCCCTTCAACAGATGACTGGATTAAGAAGTTGTGGTCCATATATACGATGGAATATTACTCAGCTATCAGAAAGAACGAGTTCTCAACATTTGCTACAACATGGACAGCACTGGAGGAGATAATGCTAAGTGAAATAAGTCAAGCAGAGAAAGACAACTATCATATGATTTCTCTCATCTACGGAACATAAGAACTAGGATGATCGGTAGGGGAAGAAAGGGATAAAGAAAGGGGGGGTAATCAGAAGGGGGAATGAAACATGAGAGACTATGGACTATGAGAAACAAACTGAGGACTTCAGAGGGGAGGGGGGTGGGGGAATGGGATAGGCCGGTGATGGGTAGTAAGGAGGGCACGTATTGCATGATGCACTGGGTGTTATACGCAACTAATGAATCATCGAGCCTTACATCGGAAACCGGGGATGTACTGTATGGTGACTAACATAATATAATAAAAAATCATTAAAAAAAAAAAAAAAAAGAAATGGGGTGCCTGGCCTGCAAATGAGAAGGCTCAGGGGGACACTTCCACAAAGAAGAGTCCAGCTGTTCCATGTAGCCACCAAGCACCCAGCTGGGTGCACTGTTAGAAGCTGCAAGAGGCAACAGAACGAAGGAACTTCCAAACTGTCAGAGCAGCCAGTGCGCTGGGCTGCCTTGTGGGGAGTTCCTCATCTCTAGGGCTGTTGAGGCAGACAGGAGAAGACTGCCTACCAGGAATTTTGGAGAAGGATTCATATATCTGGTAGGGGCTGGGTGGTCCCCAAGGGCCTATTAATCTTCCTTTTAGCAGCTGTTCGTGTGTATGATCACAGGGAACCATAGGTTGGAAAAAGATCCATCCCTCCGAAACATTCTCCAGCCTTTTGAAAGAAGACGGTCCAAGACCAAATTCTTTCTTTCCTCTCCTGAGCATTGCACCAGCTGACACTATAGCCCCCATAATAAACAAAATTTCTGCCGAGGAGCTTGGCAATCTCTCCCTCTCTCGATCATTCCTTTCAACCGCTTCCCCAGCCGGCAGAATCAGGGCTCTCGCTAGCGGCCGCAGAGCTGCCTCGCTAACCTTGCCGTGTGAGGAACCACATCAAAAACTTGTCATGTTACAATGTCTTTCCCCAAATGATGCTAAGTTGGGCCGCGCTCCTGGTGCACATGCAAGGCATCATTAAATCTCATGACAGGATGTGAGCGAAACATCAGGGGCCTTTGGGGATCAAAGAAGTGCAACACAGTTGAAAAGCAGCTCTTTAATAGGAGGGTAGGAGCAGGAAGTCTCCCTTTGTTCAACAGCAGTTCTAATGACTTCTCTCTGCTTTCCTCATAAAGGCTGCCTAATTATGTCACATATGTCTGCACCTCACATTCGAGGCCCCCTCGGTGTCTGGGTCCCCTACTGTCAACCTCGCAGCCCTGGAGGTCATAAAAGCCAGGGGGAGACTGCTGTTGGAGAGCTGGTTTTTCTGGCTTCGGACAGACAAACAAACTCTCATTATATTTTAGCAGTGAAGCCAGGGAATGAAGAGAAACAGTTCTCCCTCCGATGAATCCCGGCTTGTTTCATCTTCTTTCAATCCTGCAGAACCATCACACGAGTGTTTAAGACGAAAGGTGGCATCTCATTTTCAAACAGAGAGCTAAAGAGATCCACACTGGATCTCAGCAGTGGGAAGACCATGTAGCCAATTTGTCAGCTCAGCCTGTGTTAAGACTACAACTAATTGGACCCCTGGCAGTGTCTCAGATGCCACGATGGTCCCTGAGGGCTGCCTAAATGGCCAGACCAGCCTTACCATCATGAAAGTCCTCTCCCTGCAAGGTCTCTGCAAATACCCAGTATCTAGAGCCCCCATTTTGATACTTTAGACACCTCATCCCCCGATGGTTGGTCTATTCTTACGTGCATCTCTCTCTCCAACTTGGATGAAAGCCACTTAGGAGGGTTTGTTTGGTTTGGTTTGGATACACCTCTATAGGCCCCAATCGGGGGTAAGGCAAATAGCAGGTGATGGATGGATGGATGGATGGATGGATGGATGGATGGATGGATGAAAAAAGACACTACCATGTTTCATACCATTAAATACCATTTTAAGATGTGAACCCACAACTTCCCAAGTGGGTTATAGACCCACACTGATCACATCTGTAATATCTGAACCTCAATTCAGAAAAGCCCTTGCCTTAGGCTTAATTCTGTCACAAGAAGCTTTTCTCCCCAGTACCATACACTGCAGTGACTCATGAATATTCCAGTATCATAAATCCGAACTCTGGCCTTTGGAAAAGACACATGAAAACCTCCCTGGTAGAATTTTTTTTTAACTCTTTCATAACCTATTTCTGTGGCCCGTTGCCACCCACATAACTGCCACGCAGGGCTCACCCACCTGGCTTCAGGGGCAGTGCTCCTGAGGGACAGTAGAGTATGATGGATGCCCCCCTTTGAGTTGGATGAGTCCGAGTTTAAAACCTGACTCCGCTGCTTTCTAGCCATGGGGCTCTGCATGGAACACATGACGACCTCTCTGAGCCTCAGCTTCCCGTAAATTCATCTGCACTCTTGTCAGAAAGGTTTAAGGCGATAACGGCCATACAGGCCTGGCACACAGCAATCTGCTCACTGAGCAGTCACTATTCTTACCATGCCCTGGTAGAAGAGCTTGCTCTTCAGGACTCGTGGTAACTAAACCGGGTTTAGTGTCTTTTAGTAACTAAAAGAGCTTGCTCTTCAGGACTCGTGGTAACTAAACCGGGTTTAGTGTCTTTTAGTAACTAAAAGAGCTTGCTCTTCAGGACTCGTGGTAACTAAACCGGGTTTAGTGTCTTTTAGTAACGAAAAGACACAACGATTGCACAAATACATCACGCTGAAAAATATTTACATATGATGCAAACCAGCTAGCAAGCACCAGGTTTTCATGAAAACGCCCAAGAAGTGTCCAGACGCAGAATCCCATCAGGATTTGACCCCTGCTGTAAAATGGTTCTGATTTACAGCACCTTCATCAGGAAAACAAAACACAGCCATGAACGCTGATCATTCCTCCTTGGTAACAAGGCAACCACTCTGCTCTGAGAAGCAGGAAGAGATGCTATAACTTGACACTGAAGGTGGTTATTGCTCATAATAAAGTTTTTACCTCCTCTGCCTCAGTTTTCTTACCTGTGAAATGGGACCATGGACACCTTGCTTAGTTGTATAATTCAGAACTGGCACAACTGCTGATACAAAGAAGGCATTCAACTAATGTTTGTTGAACTATTGGTAATCTCATGCACTAAAGGCATTTTTGCTGGTATTATATAGAATTTTAAGTCTTAAGTTTGATTCAACACTTGAAAAGATTTAAACTGCAGCTTCTGGGACTCCTGGGTGGCTCAGTTGGTTAAGCGACTGCCTTCGGCTCAGGTCATGATCCCAGGGTTCTGGGATTGAGCCCCATAACTGAGAGCCAGCTTCTCCCTCTCACTCTGTCCCTGCCCCCACTCAGGTTCTTTCTCTCTCTCTCTCTCTCTCAAATAAATAAAATCTTTAAAAAAATATTTGTTTTAAACCCTGCAGCTTTTTACAGTAGAGGTGTAGGTAGATTAGTTGAGTGAGGGCTGTAAAAATGAGGAGGCAAGAGTATAGAAACATCTGACGTCCGAATTTGCTTCTAAGAAGAAACTCTTTTTGGATTTTGCTTGTTGTGCTTGACAGGTTACTGTTGTTAGAGCAATCACAAAAGCTCCCCGCTATGTGGTCCATTTGGGAACAATAAAAGAAATACAAGGGCCAGAACCAGCTCCAAGAAGAACATTTTTAGTTTCTTCTTTGAAGCCAACATTACATTGTTGGCACTGGAACTAAAGGCTGTCTCAATCTGGAGCTATGTTTTATCTCGAGATGCAAATTCGTCATGCAAACACACATATAGCTCCTTCACGTTGGTGCAACTCTGAGCTGCACCATCACAGGGCTCTAGGAGACCTATCTTCCTGCTGACTCCAGCAGGAAAGAGAGAAAAGTCTCCTTCTGGAGCCCTGCCTGCCTCCTCAGTCATGCATGAGGGAGTTTGGTGTCGCTTGGGTAACTTGATCCAGTTCTGGCATCCGGCTATGCCAGTATCACCAAGTCAGTGCTGAACTCTACAGGCATGAATCCAATTTCTCTCCCAAGGCAAGAAATCCTTTCACTGTCACTCTGACTGGTGGTCCTACAGTCCCCAAATGAACTTCTCTGTTGATGGGGAGCTCACTCCTTTGCAACCAAGACCATTCAATGTTGAACACCACCAAATATAGAAATGTTTCTCATAGTAAGCTGAAATCTGCCACCATATAATTCCTACTTATTGCTCTTCGTTCTGCTCATTGGAATGCTAAAAGTAAAATAAATTAATATCTGAGAGGATCAAATGATACTGAGTTTACCATGAACACAAAAATTTTTCATTTTGAGTATTAAAAAAAGTTGTAAAATCCATATGGCTTTCCCCCCCTTCCTTCTTTCTGCTTTAAAAAAATATTTATCAGCTTCCTCCCTTCTTTCCTCTTTCCCTACCTCCTACCTTCCCTCCCTTCCTCCTTCCTTTTTGCCTTCCTTCATCAAAAATGCCATTAGGCAGGCCCAAATGAGACAGGAGACGTGGGGGAGGCAGGCCCAAGCTGATGTCAGAGTTCACACACAAAATGGGGGTCACAGGATCTAGAGATTAACCACGTAGGGTGGGAAAAATAAGAGGAGCCTGGTTTCTCACAGGCAAATATAGAAAGGGCAAAAACTAGAATATTCTCTGTGATGCTGGACTTTAATTAGAAGCACTGATATGAACTCACGGTTTTTAATACAGATGTACATTTGTGTGTGTCATATACTGGGAAACCAGCTCTGTTCATGGATGGAGCCTGAGAGCTGTGCCAGCCCACTAGCCATGAGCACACCTCTGGCCCAAGTCTTGGTTTGCAAATACTATTCTCCACTATAAGGAGCCAGAGCTTCTTGGAGACATGGCTGACTCTAGGGCAAGGGAAGGGAGAGTAGATGTGCTGCCAAAAAGTAAGGAAGGGCTTTTAAAATGATGGAAATTTTTCAAAACAATATAGGAGCCAGTTTGAATGGGTCCCTACTGGCCAAATCTGCAAAAATTAGAGCATCGGAATAAACAGTGATAGTAACAGATTGTAGCCATTGAATAAAATCGGAACCCATAAATCCACAGAGATAGGAAATTGTAATGAATAAATAAATGGGAAGAAGAAAAGCTTTTCCTTGGGTTAGAAAGGCAGCCACCAAATGAAGATGGAGTCATGGTATTTGAAATTCACCATTTGGGGGGCGCCTGGGTGGCTCAGTCGTTAAGCGTCTGCCTTCAGCCCAGGGCGTGATCCCGGGGTCCGGGGATCGAGCCCCGCATTGGGCTCCCTGCTCGGCTGGGAGCCTGCTTCTTCCTCTCCCACTCCCCCTGCTTGTGTTTCCTCTCTTGCTGGCTGTCTCTCTCTGTCAAATAAATAAATAAACTCAAAGAAAGAAAGAAAGAAGAAAGAAAGAAAGAAAGAAAGAAAGAAAGAAAGAAAGAGAGAGAGAGAAAGGAGGGAGGGAGGGAAGGAAGGAAGGAAGGAAGGAAGGAAGGAAGGAAGGAAGGAAGGAAGAAAGAAAGAAAGAAAGAAAGAAAGAAAGAAAGAAAGAAAGAAAGAAAGAAAGAAAGAAAGAAAAAAGAAATTCGCCATTTGGCAACCACCATAGCAACAATTAATTCAGGCAAGAAGCATCAAGAGACGCTACAGCCAGCGGGCGAAGACAGAGTGAGGAATGGATTCTACACAGTGTCAAAGTCCCTCCCCACAAAACGTTCATGGAAGAGGAAAAGGGAGAAAGGATCTGTTTAGGTGGAGAAAACTGCAGACACCACCCTAAGCAAGGGATCAAAGTTAACACCACCACTTACAGGACCAACAGACATCGCAAACCGACCGCTGGAGAGGTTTCCATGAACGACCACAGCATTTATGATACTCTGGCTAAAAACACAGAGTCTGAGACAAAATAATGTACAAACACGAACCAAGAGACATTCTACAAAATAACAGGCCTGTACACCTCAAAATTTTCCAAGTCATGAAAATCAAAGGAAAAGGAGGAACGGCCCCAGGTTGAAAGAGCTGAGAAGGACAAGACAACCAAGCACTACGTGTGATGCTGGATTGGAGCCGGTGCTCTAACTGATGTTACTGAGACACGAGCAAAACCCGAGCGTGGTCAGAGTAAAAGGTACACAGGAAGTCTTTGTACTGTTTTTATAAAGTTTTGTAAGTTGGAAACTGTTTTAAAATAAAATATATATTTTTAATTCATGCAGACAGGAATCCAGAGCTTTTTGAAGTTTCCTCCTTAAGAAAAGCCTCTCCTGATGATACCTAAAATTCCATCAATACGGCTTCTACCTAGAACCGCCCCTTTCTTACTGAGACTTAAAACTTTGAACTTTGTTAAAATGCAAATATCCCTGGGAGAGGTAATATTTTAAGCCAACACTCATTTTCAATGGTGTCTCCCCAAGCCTCTTGCAGTATATTAGGTCTATGAGACCCTTGTTAGTTGCTACTAAGGAAAAGGAGGGGGGTTTTGTTAAAGAAATTTAGAAAACACAAAGATTCTTTACTGCAGGATTCCTCAGAGCCTTTAAAAAGTTGATGTGTGTTTTATTTAAATTGGCCTGAGAGGGAAAGGTGCATTTGGAATTATTTGATCATTGCACCATGGTGTTCCAGAAAACATATTTTAGAAAATGCTGGCTGGCAGATTCCAATCAGCAGGCAATAAAGCATTGAGTTTGGCCTCTGGTGTGAGATGGGACTGGGTTCGAATCCTGCCTGCTCCACTTAGTAACTATATGGCCTTAGGCGAGTCAAGTAAATTCCCATGTAAAATGGTGGTAATAAGCGTTCTACCTCAGTGTTGGCATAATTAGCCATGATAGTAAAGATAGCATGTAGCACGGTGCTTGGCACTCATAGGACTCAGTAAATGTTTGCATTGCGTGTTACTGTTACTCCTGTTCTTATTGTTCTCTCTTGGAAGTCTATCTGGACTGCAACAGAGCCTGAGGGTGTTAGGAGTGAGTTGGACAGTTAGGTAGTCAGGGCCAGGGTCCCCAACAAGAAAATATGGAGTCAGGACAGCTAAGAGAAAACAGCACTGACATCCTGTTTTGCAGCTTAGAAAGGACCGCACGAACATTCTGCTTTGCAGTCTTTGCAGAAATGACTTCTGCAAAACATCCTAAAAGAAGGTAGTTAACCACAAAGCATTTGTCACTATCACAGGCAAGGGGCCATTAAGACATAAGCCCCAGGATGTCAGCGAAAAAAGACCATCAGCACATTGACATTAACCTAATAGGTAGACAGACACATGATCAAAACCCTGATTGGCACGACTCAGCACACCCTGATTGCTTAAGACAGTTCCACAAAAGAGCTCATAACAACCCCTAAACTTAGAAGCTCCAGGGGCAACCTTCTCGGACCCCCCTCCCTCTCTGGGAGTTTTATACTATTACTCAATAAACTTTGCTTTGCTGCCCACTGCTCAACGTCTGGTCTACCTCTTCATTCTGCGAAGCGGTATGACCAAGAACCGCCGGCACTAAAGGCAGAGAATTCCTGCAACAAGGGGGTGGGGACATTACAGAATGCCACCAAGGTCAGGAGAAAAGGAAATGGGGCAGCAAGAACTAAGAAGCTGAAGGTACTGAACACAACCACCCTCACAGCCCACTGTGACAGTATTGGTAAAGCTTCCCCCTACCTATGCATCCATCTAGATTCCCCCAAGAGCCTTAGTGTGCCCTGGGAGTCAAAGACCCAGACAGGCCAGACTGCCCCATCCTTCACCCCCACCAGGATACCCATCATCCCCAGGGAAGAGCAAGAAAACATGGCTCCCCTTTGCAAATAATCTTTGCCACTGTCCTCTCTGTAAGTGTATTCAACGGGTCCACTGGGTTAGCAGCCCACCTCCTGCCCCTGGCCCCTTGGCCATACACTCCTGTTGCAGCAGAAAGGAAGATAGGTTGGGAGGCTGGCTGCCTGCCAAATGGGGTGTCCAAGCCATACCCCCATGCCCCAGAGTCACCTGTGAGTTGCTGACCCACGGGGCTGTCAGCTCACCACAGACAGGCTTCACCAGCGCTTCAGAAAATGAAAAGCTTTATTAAACTTTCAAGTCCAGAACAGATGTGTCCAGACATAAATATTCAAAAGATCCCATCTGTTAGGTAAATCGTCTTTCGATGTAGTAACGGAGGGACCATACGTTCATGAGACCCCATAGCTCTGAGAGCCCAGGAGTGTCGGAAATCCTGCCAGCAGATGCTCCTGGAATCAAAATAAAAGAAGCCCAAGTAACAAAGAAAAGTCAAGGCAAGACTGGGCAGTGGGGAATTTCACAGCCATGCCGATCAGGGGCCCTGCTGGGTCAGGAGTCCCCAGAGAGATGAGGCCAATGATGGACCCCTTCCCCAAGGAGTGCTGGGCCGGTCGTGGTCAAGGAAAAATAACCAGGGGACAACCACACACACCCACAAGCCAGATCTGGCTGGAAATGTGGAGGTTCTCCAGGCAACGGCTGCCGTGTGCTGCTTCTGCCCCAGTCAGTCCGTGCCTTGGGCAAGACACAACTACGTGCACCCGGGCTTCCATGTTTGGAAAACTGGATTACTGAGCACCGGCTTCAGGCCACAGTCTACATTAAAGAAAGCATCGTGGAATGGAAAGAATAATAACAAAAATAATAATAAGTTGCTTACACTTCAATAGCTTTACTCTGTGTCTGGCTCTCAACTACTCTCAACACTGGAATGTTCCCTGATTCATTTCAACTTCCTAGCAACCCTCTGAGGTAGATACCAACGTTATTCCCATTTTACAGATGAGGGAACTGAGGCACAAAGAGAGTGAGTGATTGGCCCAAGGGGCCATGGATGGTAAGTGCGGGGCCAGGACTCACACCCAGGCAGACCATGTCACCACAGGCTGAGCGCAGGACCACCAGGCTACAATGAGAGGAAACCAAGAGGCAGAAGTGCTCCCTGCCAGGAAGAGGTTCACACTCTCATGTAGAAAAGTGAAAGGCACATTGGAAGACTGAAGGAAACATATCCTCCACTGCTTAGGAATCCCGCTCCAGAGGGTGCTTCAGTAATGGGGCCGCTGGGGAGAGAGGTACTGACCCCCACCTCCCAGGTCTGGAACCCCAAAGCCCGGGATGTCAGCTCCCAGATCAGTCTGCCCCCTATGTCCTTCTTCCCTAAGCGAAACAGCCAGGCTGATCTACTCCCTTCGTCCTGACCACACTGTGCATTGCCGTCTGTCCACATCGCTCACCACCCACCTGCAGCCCCATTCCCCTCCTCCTCCTTGGCCATGGTCTCCCCACAGACCCCCAAAGGCTCCACAGTCTCCCCACAGGCTCCTATAGGCTCCATCCCTCAACGTAGCCACCCAGTAAGCCCCCACCCTCCCCTGGAGTCCTGCAGCACCTATCACATGCCCCATGAGTTAACATGTTTTCGGTTTTGTGTAGTTAGATATTCAAGTGCCAAATGAGAGCTCAGTTCCATACATACACACACACACACACACACACACACACACACCCCTATACTCAAGCGACACTGAGCCTTTTACCCTCCTGTTGTTATCATCACAATTTCTGTCTGGATCAGAGCAGACTTTTCATTGTAAAATAGAGAATTCCAACCAAAACCAGTTTAAGCCAAAAAAAAAAAAAAAAATCAAAAAAAGGGAATGTATTGGTTCCAGTAACTGAGATGTCGGGGCGTGCTGAAAGCCTCTGCATAAACAGGTACAGGTGGGTCCAAATGCTCAAACAGGGTCCATCTCCTCCCTGGCCCCACTCTCAGGTGCTCAGGATGCCTCAGCAAGATGCCCATCCCTGGCTTCAAGCTCACATGCCACTAGCCCAGTGGTCCCAGTAGAGAGACAGGTCCTCCTTACAGTTCCGACTGGCTGGGGTCAGGCACCAGGCACCATCTCTGAACGAGTCACTATGCAGCAGGATTCAGTGGTCTCACTGGCCCAGCCTAGGCTATTTGCCCACGTCTGGGTCCCACAGGAGGTGCAGAGGGAGCAGCCACGCCAATATGGACTGACAGCGGGAGAAGTGCCATCAAGGGGAATTCTGAGTGCTGTTACCAGAAAGAAGAGAATGAACACCAAAGCGGGCGGACACAACATCGACAACCACCAAAACTGATATTCACTAAAGAGACCCATTCATTAAGCATTTACTCTGTGCCAAGGATTGAATGAACAAGACCTACAAGTGAAGATTATATAACATATTTCAAGCACTTCGCCCAGGCTGAGTGCATACTAAATGCTTAGCAAACAGCAGTAAAATACAGGTGACAAGGTAGGTTCTATTATTATCTGCAATTCACAGAAGGGGAAACTTGGCTGAAAGAGATGAAACCATTTGTCTCAGGCCACAGAGTTTTGAAGGGCCAGAGATGCCAGTTTTCGAAGCCTCCTAAAACCGATCACCCCTCCCTCCCTACTCTTCCCCGCAAACCAGTCAAGAGCTAGCTCACGTGTCAATAGCTCCTTCCCTTGCATTTTGTACGTCCCTCTACTACAGCACCTAAAGCTCTGTATTACAACACTATTTTCTCCATTGTAAGATGTATATTGTTTGCACATTTCAAAGTTTCCAAAATTAAAGCTCAACACACATCGTGTATAACTAAAGTGGTACTTTTATACCTAAAATCTCTTTTTAAATTACAATTGCGCCTTACAATCAATCAGAGACTCAAGGAAGTATCTATTATTTCTCTGTAGGTCTACACTAGACTGTGAGTTCCTCAGGCAGAAGCTTACTCATTTCGTGTCCTAAATACTTCGCAAAAAGTCTTTCCTGTCTGTGCTGATTAACCCAAGTAGTGCTGTTCAAGGAAAGATATCTCTAACTTTCATTCATTCAATAAGTATTTATTGAGCACCTACTATGTGGCAGGCATGGCATAGGAGGTGGGGCTATAATGTCAGACAAGCCTGGTGGGGCCCTGCTCACACATCTCTGTGGTGTCAGTAAGGACAGACAGGAATCTGAGGGGCAAGGGCAGAGTCATGCCCCAAAGCTAACAATTTATGTACATTGTGTCAGGCCAGCGCAAAGATGAGAAGCCAGGAGGTTGCAGGAGGTGAGGGCAGTTAAACGTGTGAGTTTGCAAAGGTCTTAAAACACATGCTGGGGAGTTTAGATTAAAGGTGGGAAGCAAATGGGAGCTCCTGCCGATTTCTGAATGGGCAAGTGACAAAATCAAAATAGCACTCGGAGAAAATTAGCCTAGCGGTTGGGTATAGAATGCGCCGGGAGCCATGGGACTGCAGGTGGGAAGGGCTCACTAGGAAGGGGGCTGCTGCCAAAATCAGCGTGTGAGACCATCAGAGCCTGCGTGCCAAGAGAGGCTTGGCTGTGCCAACGGCTCGAGAAGGTCAGATCCCAGAGATAGAACTGCCAGCCCATTCTGAGAGGGACAGCACAAAAGAGAAAGCAATCGAAGGTGAAAGTTTGAAGGCTTGGGTGGCCAAGATACCCCAATGCCTGTGGGCGGAGGACAAAGCAAGATGATAGGAGGCCAGGTTTTTGATGCCCTTGGGAGACCCAGTCAAAAAGACAGGGTGAAGGTCAGGGCTGAAGAGGAAGAGAGAAGATGAACCACATCCACTAAGGCATGGGGTGCCACGTGTGGGTGGACCTGTCCAGAAACCAGGGGAAACCCTTCTCCCTTCTGGGCCTCAAAAGGCAGCTCCATCTCCCCTTCCTGGCCCGAGAGAGAGAGAGAGAGAGAGAGAGAGAGAGAGACCAGAGTAAACTCACTAGTTGGCTATTTGTCTTAATTTAAGTCAACAATTATGCAGAAGACCCAGGCTCTGAAGGGCTAATGGACATGACCTTGAGTCACCGCAGAAGCAAGATAATCAGGGAGGTTTCGTCAAGCAGTAAAACGAAAGGCGCAGAGCCCAGGGCCACAGAGAGCCCGGGCTCAGCCTCCAAATCTTCCTGGAAGCTCATTGTCCCCCTATGGCCACACGCTCATTAAAGGCCCTGATGCTCACTCCAACTTCTTTCTAGGGGAGCGGGGTAAACTACAGTGGTATTTTGGAATGTGGTGATTCTTAGCCTTCCAGATGTTAGTGGACCCTAGGACTAATGAGCAAATGAACAGAAAGTTCCTAAAAAGCCTGGCGCACAGTGAGTGCTGGACAAATGCCATATCCTGAAGATTCATTGGGCGCTCAGGGGCCTGGGAGAGATAGGAGGGAAACACAGACTCTGATACCTGCTCTGAAAGAGATTCATGAAATCAAGAGACCCCACCTTAAATTGCTACAAACTCTCCTCCAACCTGATTTCTAATACAGGAACAAAGACCCACATCTCCGCTCTTTCACCTTTGGAATGGTGACTGTCTCTTTCCTGGTAAATGCTGAGTTCGGTCCAGTTACTGATGAGAATGACACCTTCCCAGAGTTATTTACATTTCCAGCTTCCTGGCATCTGAGATCAGACAGATCCAACCACCCTTTCTTCTCTGATGGTTCAGCCCGGGGCAAGCCCACGGGCGCATATCCTGCCTACACATCCTCTCGGTGCTAGGAGACCAACCAGAAACAGCTTCTTAAGGAGAGAGGCACCGAACTCCCAGGCATTGGTGGTGGGGATGTGAAATGGTACAACCGTATGGCATAGAGACATAGAATTACCACAGGCTCCAGCAATTTTGATTCTATGTATAAACTCAGAATAATCAGAAGTAGGACTCCAACACATATTTGTACATCCGTGTTCCCAGGAGAACTATTCACAACTGCCAAAAGGTAGAAACCACCCAAAGGTCCGTCATTTCGATGAACAAAAAGCGCTTTACACATACAACATATATTTCTTAAAAAGGAATGGAATTTTGACACATGCTACAGTACGGATGAACCTTGAAGACGTAATGCTAAGTGAAATAAGCCAGACATAAATGGACGAACAGTGTATGACTCTGCTTCTATGCGGTGCTTCCACAGTTAATCGCACGGACATAGAAACGACAGTGGTGGTTGTCAGGGGCTGGGGGAGGGGGACATGGGGAGTTATTGTTTGATGGGTGTGGAGTTCGGTTTGGGAAGATAAAAAAGTTCTAGAGATGGATGGTAGCCATAGCCATACAGCAATGCGAACGCACCTAATGGCACCCAAAACGTACACGTAAAAATGATTAAAACGGCAAATTTTATGTTATGTGTATTTTATCAAGTAAAAAAAAGACATTCGAAAACTATAAAAAGAGTAGGGGCACTTAACGCTGCCTTGTCCTCTATTTCAGGTTTGCGAGGCAATTTCAGAGCCACTGCAAACCTCCGGGGTCCCCTGCTCCAACCTGGGCCGAGTCCATCAGTCACCTTTGTGGACTCTCTTCCCCAGAGTGGCTGCCCAGCCTCTGAATGCACGTGTCCGAGCCAGGACGCTCACTCTGCCTGTCAAATGGCTTTGCTCTCGTCGGTGACAGCTCTGGGTGGCCGTTCACTTTTCTTTCCCACACTGGCCAGCCTTCCCTTAATCAGATTCCTGGGAGGAAACTAATTAGTCCAACCCCCCTCTGCTGTTTTCCCACAAAAAATAAAGACTCCAGCCGTTTTATAGGGGATGTGACTAGACCAGCGGGCACCTGTTTTTCTTTACACTGTCTTAAAACGGGGAAGCACGCCGATCTTAAGTTTTAGCCAGACTGCAAAAGCTGTCAGAAGGCGAGGTGCAGGAATTTGCCTCTGGCTTGTGGATCAGTGGCACTGTGGATTCCAGTCTGTGAAATGGCCCTGACGAGCCACTTAAATGGCTTGCAGGGAAGACCCACAGAGTTAGCAGGACACTCCTGAAACACAAGCCTACCTGCGGCAACCAAACGACAGCACCAGGAAGCCAGCCGAGAGAAAAATGAAAGCATGTGATCACAGAAAGGCTCTGAGAGTCTAAAGCTGCTTTGATCAGACATTTAAGGTGAAAAACAACAGAGGGGAGAGGTACCCACCAGGGCACCCTCCCGATGCTGACGAGGACACTAACCAACTCTCCTGTCCTAGGGCAGCAGAAGCCAGCAGGCTGGCCCACAGCTCCAGCACCCTCCCAATACCTGATCTGTGGTCAGGACACTAGGGCCACTTTCATGTTTCTCGAACTTGAAAGGTCATGGCACTTTGCAGAATTATTTGTTTTGGGGTCAGGAGAGACAATTTGGCTTTGCTGTAAGTAAAACCCTAGTACCCCCTGGCCATCTACTTTGGTTCCTACTTGACCACCTCAAAGCAAATGTGAGCAATCAGAAGATTCATATAGGCCGGAAGTGGAAGAGACCCCCCCCCCCAGGGTAACTACTCCCACCCCATTGTTTTGTAGGTGCTGCCCAGAGAAGGGGCGCCCCAGCCCAGTCAGTAAGGAGCACAGCAGGACTAAGCCTGAAGCCTGACCAGACAGATTACCCCCCAACCATGGGCCACAGAACTTATCTACAAACACTCCTAATTGCTCTATAAAGTCTTTCACATCTGTTAGTTCTTTAAGGATAAAGACTGAGGATTAACCTTGTTCCCTACTCCCTGACATGTCCAGCCCAGCACTGAATGGGTGGTCGGAGCTCAGTAAATTCTTTCTGAATGACAGAATCCCCAGGACAGGCCCAGGAAGGATGTGAGGCCAGGATTAGTGTTCCCACTTACAGAGAGGAGGGTGAAGCCCACAGAAGTCCCGCCAGCATCAGCCAGGAGAGGAGGGGTCAGAAGAGCCTCCCTTCGTTCCCCTGCCATGACACAAAAGCCGATAATGTCATGTCTCCTGTACATGCCACCTAGCCTCATGTGCTCTCATTAGCTCGGGCACCATCTCTAGAGCCAGGCTCAAATCCCTTGCCACCCTACCGTAACACCCAAACCCCCCCATCCACGCATGCCCTCTCCCCATGGGACAATCCACATCTCAGGTGCAACAGCTTGCCCAGCAATATTATCTGACCCTTCCCCCCTAATTCATGAAGCAAGGCCGAGTTCCTCATCTCTCCCTTCGTGTCCCCTCCTCCTCCCATCCTCCCAAGTTTTGCTGGTGCCTGTTGCAACAAGAAATGACATGTCGTCGTGTTTATAGGTAGCAAAAGAGAAGCAGTAAGTTGATCTGATACACAGCTGTCCAGAAGGCCACCGTCTACTGACTGCTCTGACATGAGACCACCTTTGTCAGCCACAATCTCGTTCCCAAAAAGGATCAGCAAATGGCCAGCCTGGTGGCTACACGCGGGCCCAGCAAAGGGGCAAACCCAGGAGTCTAATTCTTTGAGGAGCTGGGCTTTAACGAGGCAGATTTTCCATTTCATCTTTACTTACACTTTCGTCCTGAAACGTGTGTGTCTCTGTAGTACTGATCTCTTTCTTCTCCAAAGGTCTATGGACCTCAGAGGAGAGATTTCACTGTTTCCCTTCTCCTGTCTGCCCAGCTATGCATCAGCCCCCCGCCTCCCTGATTTTGTCTTTAACACCCTCTCTGGTCCCTATAAAAGGGTGGAACCTTTTTACTACCAAGAGCCACCACCGCCACAGACCTGATCAAGGACCACACAGAACAATCCCATTCAGCTGACTTGATTGCTTAGCTGGTTTTGGAGAAAAGAGAAAATTTTCAACTTGCTCTGTTTTAAAAATGACAAATAGGGAATGTGAAACTTTATTTTCAGTAAATCGAGCCTGCCTCTAGCAATCCTGTAAGATGTGGAGGTATACATTTTGTTTTCTAATTTGACATCATTTCTCTACTTAACCCCTCCATTACAATTTCTTCAGCGATTTACATGATTCTGTGGCATGTGCTTGGGTGAGACAGCTCCATTTTTTTAAGTCAGGATGTAAAAAAAATACATAAATAAATTCAATTCAGGGGTGCCTGGGTGGCTCAGTTGGTTGAGTGTCTGACTCTAGATTTCAGCTCCGGTCATGACCTCAGGGTCATGGGACCAAGCCCCACACTGGGCTCCGCCCTCAGTAGGGAAGCAGGGAGTCTGCTTGTCCCTCTCCCTCTGCTCCCCCCACCGACTTGCTCTCATTCTCTAAAATAAATAAATAAATAAAATCTTCAAACAAATTAATTAATTAATTTACTTAAATTCATGTCACAAAAAATAAGAAAATGCTACAATTTTGTAATATATATACATATATATGTACATGTTACATACATACATATGTGTGTTACATATTCATGCGTGTATATATGTTACAAAATGTAGCAATTTTGTAAGGCAAAAGCAAGCAGAGGAGGGAACAGAGAAGAGGAAAGATAGAAAAATAAAGAGTAAGTCAAAGAGCAAAGGAGGAAGGAAAAGAAGGAGAGAAAGGTTGGGATGATGGGAATAAGTCTCTTCAGCCTGTGCCTCCCTGATAGCTAGCATGGGAATACACGTGCGTGCGCACGCGCACACACACACACACACACACACACACTGGGTAGAATTCTCCTCTCACCAACTGGTCCTCTGGACCTAACAACAAGAATTGCTACTAATTACTGAAGGCCCGCTGAGTGACAGGTGTTATGCATTTATTATTTACAGTCTTCGAAACAGCCATGAAGTAGGAATTTTACACTTGAAGAAAGTAGTCTCAAAGCAGTGACATCATTGCTAAGGTTGTATTGTAACAGACGTGGGCTGTTTCTGTTAGTTCAACATCCATATGCTCTTGCTCCTCATTGACAAGAAAGTCTCAGTTTCCCTCTGGGAAAACGTTCTCTTGGCCAACGGTGTACTCTGTCCCCCACCGACCCACCCACCACCACCACCACCACCACCAGGACTGATTCAGCGGCAAACACAGGACCCCATCCAGGCCAATGAGATTCAACTCTGAGAATCTGATTCAAAACATTCAGTAAAAGGATTTCTTTGCATTGGGGTAGAAAATGAAGCCATGTAGGAACAGGAGGAGGTAAGGATGTTAAGACAGAGAAAGAAACCAAGAGCAATTCTTTACAAGTCCCTTGAGCTCTTGCAACTGTGACCACACTTCCAGTTTTGGAAGCCAGTAAGTACCTCATCCCCTCCACCACCACCACCACCTGCTTTTTATTTTTGTCAAGCTAATTCAAATTCTGCCACTTGCAACCCAAGGAGTCTTGACTAGCATTCTTCGTGTAGGACCAACTGACTCAGACCAGACCCATCTGACCCCAAAGTGTGTGCCCCCCTCTCCCACTGCACCGCTCCCCTGGAGCACGGCAGGTCTTGCAAGATGGGTGTCCTAACCCATTCCCTCACTAGGGAAATCTGAGCTCCTGGCTGCTGCCTCCCACCAATCCAACATCCACCATGCCCACTTGTGCCCTGGAATATGCAGTATCAGAGCAAAATGAAGTCATCCAGCAAGGGCTGGACTGTGTGGCGGACACATTAGTAAAAAATCTGAGCCATTTGAGAGACACATAATCAAACTTGTTGACTGCAGCAGGATAGGCTGAGATGCTGAAAAGACAATGCAGACAACTCGTCTCAAAGAAATTAAAGCCAAAAGGGTTAGAGCAAGCTCAGAGCTCAAGGTTCCCCATTCCTGGCAAAGAGACTTCTAAAGAAGGGAAATACTGACAGGAGTCTGCCCTGACACTACGGCAGAGTTTACGGGACACAAATCTAAATCTAGGATCTTGGACACAGTGGGAGCTTATAAATCACCTGGCCCAACATCACCCAGAACCAGAACTTTCTCCCAATATCCCTGAGTGCTGATTCTCCAGACTTCGTCTGAATTATCCCCACGACAGGAGAATCCCTGCCTAATGGAGTAATCCATTTCATTGCTGAATAGCTCTGCTCATTAGCAACTTCTTTCTCAAATGATGAAAATAAAAATGATTAATGTGTGAGTGTTCCCCCTCCTTCACTATTTTTAAGGAGAATTCTGTCTTTGCAATCTCAGTTTCTGGGACGATGGGGAGAAAAAGGACAGAACTCGAAATGTGAAAATGGGATATATGTATCAGAAATTGGCATGGAAATAATCAAGGCAGAAGGAAAGGGGGGAGAGGAAGAAAATACGGGACTTGCTAAAGCAGAGTGATAGGAAAATGCTTGGTTTAGAATCGGAGTGAAGGAGAAAGTTTGGTGGGGTGGGGAGTGGAAGATGTGGAATATACCAGAGATGGGAAAAGTTTAACAAATCTTGCTGTACATTAAAAATACATTTACTTCCCTTGACATTCTTCCCAGAGATACCAGTAAAGTTTTAATTTAACTTAATTGCTTTTGGTTGCTGGATGGTGTTCCTCAGAGTGCAATTCTCTGCCAAGGCTAGCCCACATGAGGCCCAGTTTGGGGTGGAATTACAATTATATTAATTTCAAATCTACTTCCTTATAAATCCCACCCAGGTTATAAGGGAAGAGATGCAGGGATGAGGGCATAGAACCAACTACGGACCTGGGATACAAGATGGAGACTTGATTATAAAAGAGATAAAAATGAAGTTACTACAAGAGAGCCTGTGGTCAGAGGGCAAATAGGTAGAAGAATGACCAATTTGACAATGAATTACCTAAGTAAATTTTCCAAGAACGCCATTGGTGGCAGCAACCACACATGTAAGTCAAGTTTGGAGAGAGGCAAGCCACAAAGTTGGGGATCCATGCAGGTCATCATAGCAGGGGTCTGTCAGAGTCCTTCACTGAGAACAACAGAAGCTCCTCTTCCAAGCACCAAGGAGTACAGGACGATCAGCAGCCCAGAAGTGAACTTTGACCAACAAAAAATGGGAGAAAGAAGGGGGCTAACTATTAAACTCCCCAACCATAATCTCTTCTGGGGACAACTATGAGGTATGGTTTCTCCTTCAAGTATAGTTTTTCTTTCCAGTCCTTCTACAAAGTCCCACATGCCAAGCAAATACACCTGCTGAGTGACCTGCTGTGTTTCATTGAGGTTCCCTGGGAAATGATGACCAGTGTCATCATATATTGCATCCCAGTGTTTCACATACATCCTTGCCTCACTTCTGCTTTTTCCTCATAGCCCTAAGCTTGCATCTCCCAAATAAAATGTTAGCACTTTAACCCTTGCCTCAGGCTCTGCTTTTTAGAGACTGTTAGAAAACTCTAGAGAACTCTAAGCTAAGACTTCCATTATCTTGACTCCCAGCTTTATGCTTTTCTACCACCTTCCAATATCAAACGTGGCCCTCTCCCCTCAAAATACATAAATACGTGTGTGTGTGTGTGTGTGTGTGTGTGTGTGTGTGTTTTCTCCCTGATCCTGAAACCCAGTGCTACCCACTGCTTTAACCTAGTCCTTGACTGCCTCCAAGGAAAGTTGATCTAATTCCCCTCGGGGTCTCATCCTCCTGCCACAGAAGCCACATTAGTAAATCTTAACTGGGAGTTATGAAGTCCTCTTTCCTGACTTGTTTGACACTATGATTCCTTGTCCTCAAACTCCATGGATATCTACATTAAGGTAGTCTTAACTCCAAGCCCTACTCTCCATCTCCTTTCACTCATCCCAGTTTCTCCTACTCACTCCCTTATCAAGTAATTTCTGCATTACAGACTTAAAGCTTCCTCTGATGCGATTTTCTTTTATTTTCCTAAGCCTTCTAAGCCCATCTCCCCAGCTTTTCAAACATCTCTTAAAATTCCTGCTCTCTAAAAATGTATTTCTTAAAAAAGTACAGGTGATGTCTGGTTACCTCCACCACTCAATTCCAGAATTAATAGGCTCTGATGCTCACTCTGTACGAATAACCCATACCCAGCAGATCTGGTGGTCCTACAGCTCCCCAGAGATACCTGTGTTAGAGCACTTACAACAAAAACTGTAATTGCTTACGTATCTGTCTTCCCAAGGAAACTGTGGGCATCTTGATTGTAAGGGGCAGGTCTTATGTATTTTTGTACTTCTAATATACATTAATACTCCTTGAACGATTGGTGAGTAGATGAATAAACGGATAGATACATTTACTTATATGGGTTGAGTGCTGTTGCAACAAGCTCCAAGAAATCCATTTGGATTTGTTGGTACTCTGGAATACTCTGATATCAAATACTACTTACAAGATTCCAGTTAGGAAAAAAAAAATTTTATGACCCAATGGAAAAATGGGAAAAGATAGAGCCGCAACAAAATATAAACAGACGTGACCAGTAAGCATGAAAAGATACTCAACCTCACTAGTAACCAGAGAAGTGTAAATTAAAACAATAAGCATCATTGGTGAATACAAATCGGCATAGATTTTGGAAAGGGCAATTGGACAGTATTTATCAATATCTATTTGTTTTGTTGAGACAATTCCAATTCTCAGGACCTAGGCTATTGAAAGGCCAAGAAAGGTATATGTATAAAGGTGATGACTACAGCACGGTTTGTAATGATGAAAAACATAGATGATTTTAAATGTTTGTTAAACAGAGGAACAGTTAACAAAATTGTGGATATTTACATTATAAAATATTAAATAAGAGTTTAAAAGGATATGGTAGAGTTATGTATTCATAGAAAGTCTGCTGAGAGAGAGAGATGACTTACATGTGTATATAGGAAAGGGAGGGGGACAGGACCATAAGGGGAGATGGCTGAATGGGAACTCCAACTTTTCATTCTATATGCTCCCATGTTATTGGAAGTGTTGATGCTGAGCATATGTTCATGTACTACTTTTGCGAGTTAAAAAGATGGCTGGTGTTATGCAGATATCACTCCTGTGTCAATCCTTAGGACCACTGAATGTGTGAACTGCAAGAAAATTTAGCATCTTCTACTCTGGGAGTTTGTAAATTGCTTTCCCTAGGGCTCCATGGGTTTACCCAAATGTGGCAGAAGCCACACTTAAATCCACTGCACATTAACTTGTGCTTGGAGAAGCTCATGTTCACGCAGTCCTCACACCAAACCTTCTCTGTTTAACTAAAAACCTTCTGAGACTGCAAGGTTCACTATCAAAAACAATTACATGTGCAACTACTTATGCATATGAAACTCGACGTTCTCATTGAGGCACATCCAATACAATATGCAGAATTCAATGTGATACTTAAGCCTCAGTGGCAAATGCCACCCATAATCCTGATTTCAAATGCTTATATTCTTCAGAAGAGCCCCATTGTTCTCAGTAACTGAATTTATAATAGGCAAACCTATAAAATAAATCCACGCTAATAAAATACTATTTCTTTATTTTATGTTGAGGTCTATAAATGATTTTATTTTTCATATTTCCCTAAGGGAAAAAAAAAGTTTGAAAAACACAGCTGTAATCCAACCTGCTCATTTTTCAGATGAGGAAACTGAGCAGAAGTAAAGGTGAGTGACTGGCCAAGAACCCTCAGTTAACTGCTCGGAGCTGGGCCGCCCAACCCTGAGCCAGAGCTTGAGGCTCAGCTCTTTTCACACATGCTGTCTAATCTAATGTCACAGCAACCCAGTGGAGTAGGGATTGTGACACTGTCAGTGGGATAAACAAGGCTCTGACATATCAAATAACTTTCTCGAAATCACACAGCCAACAGGTGGCACGGCTCAGCCTCCAAGGAGAGACCCCTTCTGTCTACATGGCTGGATCAGATCACTACAGAGGGTGGGGAGGCGGGGTGCTTTGTCTCTAGTCCAGATCATAAGCAACTTGTGCCAGGTACACTCCCTAACATTGCCATCTCCACAAAGCTGCTGACAGAACATAAGATCGTATGAGAAGAGATGCTCCCTAATTAAGCCTTCCAATCCACAAAGATCTACTTGTCACTTGCTCCATGCCTAAGCAGTTCTCAAGGTAATGGACATTTTTGAAAAGAAGCCACCACCACCATTATGAAAATGTACTCGAGTGCTGTCCCAGGCAGGGTTCCTGGTTGTCTAAAATATAAACTAATTTTGTTTAACTTCAATGGAATCTCACATTGCAGGAATTGCTAGTAAGACCAGAGAGTGAAGCTCTGAAAACAAGAACTCACTGAAGGCCAAACAGGCAGAATGACATCTGAAATCACGCCACAGCAAAGACCGGGCCACAGATGCCACACAACACCCAACCCACCCTTATGTGTGGCCCACCAAGCTGGCCAGGCCCAGGGTACAGAAGCACACTGCTTATTCTCAACAAAAGACACCATTTGCTGATATTGCTGCTCCTGAAGGAATCAGTTCTACCCTGGACTCTGCTTCATTATAACTCCCTTCAGATTCAAGGTCTTAAACACAAGCATCTGATTGACCCAGTGCAGGTTACAAGCTCAAGCGTAAGCATCCGATTGGCTCAGTTGAGGTCATGTGGAAATTTCCACCCCCCACTCTGGCTTCCATTGTGGGAACTAACTAGGACATGCCTCCCTTTGTGTATTAGTTATCTATTGCTGTGTAACAAATCATCTCAAAACTTAGCAGCCGAAAACAAGAAACGTGTTATCTTCCACAGTTTCTGAGAGTCAGGAATCTAGAAGCACTTGGGTAGTTAGGGCTCAGCATCTCTCGTGAAATTGCAGATAAGATATTGGCCAGGGCTATGGTCTGAAAGCTTGATAGAGGCTAAAGGATGCACTTCCAAAGTGGTTCACTCACATGGCCAGCTAGTTATTGGCAGGAGGCTTCAGTTCCTCACCACAAATTCTCCATCAAGCTGTTTGTGTGTGCTTGTAACATGACAGCTGGCTTCCCCCCAGAGCAAAGGATCCAAGAAAGAGCAAAGCAGAATCCACCATGTGTTTCATGACCTAGCCTCATAATCATATGCAGTCACTTCTACAGTATGCTATTGACCACACAGACCAACCCTAACATATAATGTGGGAGGGGATGACACGATGGCATGAAGATGGGAGACAGGGGTCATTGCTGGCTGTATTCAAGGCTGGCTAGCATATTTGGGTTTTGCAAAAACAAGGAAAGATGTTAAGAGACTGGGTAGCCCATAGTAGTTAAGGTCCATTGCAAGTACATCCCAGGCACAAAGCCCATCTTCTAGGTTGTTGGCACTGTGGTGAAAGAAAATACTAACAACATACAAGATAATGTTATCTCAGTTTAATATAAATAAGTGTCAAACTGTATCTGCTCTGGGTGACATAATACACTACTTTGAATTAGGTCATAAGAAAATGGAGGTGGGATGGCCTTGAAGACAACTTTATAATTCTGCTTGGACTTAGTCCTAGATGTAACCATTTGCACATTCAAAGCTGAGATCCAATAGAAAAATAAATATTTCCATTTTGAGTGTGTTCCTAGGTGTTCTTTGTTCCCCTGGCAGCAATAATCCCAGTAATTGGGGTTATCCATGACCTGCCCAGGGGTTCCAAATCTTCAGAATCAAGCTCATTAGAGCTCTGTTTTCATGATGGACTTTTCTATATCTGATTGCAAATTAAAGGAAACAAATATCTTGACAAGCTGGCCAGGCCCAAGGTACAGAAGCATAAAGCATATTCTCCTTCCTTTTTCCAAATCACTTTTTTCTTAAGCATGAAAATACCCAGCCGAGCCTCCCTTGGACTTGACCCATTAGCTTGACTTGCATCCATTTTATCCCTTCCCTCCACTCTTAAATTTGCATTCCAGTACTTTCTTTATATTCCCTTTATTCAAGATGAGCTTGCCTCCATGTACTCCCAGAGAAGAAAATACTAAATGCGGCTGGGGGGGGACTTCTTATCTGTTTTGTTTTCCTGTTCCAGACAACGAACATCGTTCTCAGAATTCTGAGACAAGTGCCTAAGAGGGAACGGAGTCAGTTTTAAAAATCAGGGCATCTTGGGTCCCTGGTGACCTAGCCCACTACATTCCTAGACTACTCGAAGCAAGAAACAAAACATATCTTTAAGTTTCTCGGCAAACTAATGTGCATGTGACAAGAGCTGTAATCAATAAGTAACTTGATAAAGTGGATAAAAATTGACCCAGGAGAGGAGTGTAACATCCTATTAAAGCAAATTCAGCCCAGACCACTTTCAATCAGGCATACCACACTGCATAACTCAGAGACCAAAGTCTCTGTGGGAGAAACCAGATCAATATTTTAAGCCCAGACTCCTTAACTTTGTACTAACAACAAACCAGGGGGAAAAAATTATTCCCTCTAAATTTAAAGACAGAAAAAAGGATGGGGAAAGCAGGGGAGGGGCAAGAAGTATGTAGGTTGTAAGTTACACACAACTCCCAAGGAATAAATCTGTCTTTCCTGAACTAGACAAACACTTAAATCCACCAGCCCGGCCGCAAATGATTCTTCATGAATACTGAAAGAGGAGAGGGAAATATTCAGGTCACAAATTTATCTGATTGAAAGTCAGGAACTAAGTGAAGCCTGCAAAAGTTTGATTTCTTTTTCATTAATTTTGGGGGAGGAAAGAAAATACTCTGAGATGCTGGGGCACACAGGAAAGGGAAGCATCACAGCCTGCAATTTTTTTTCCCAAATTGCATGAATACCGTCATATAAATATTTTCATTTGTGCGGGAAGTGTGAGTCTGTGTAAAAGAGTTCTCATGAATAAGTACCAGGCATTCAAAGCAGACCTCCATTGGAATTCCAGAAGCATTTCTGCCGCCCTACCTGAGCACCAGCCTCTTCTTACCTGGCCACAATAGCCAATCAAGAAACCAATTCTCAAAATTACAGTCTGCCGAGAGAGGAATATCAGAAGCTGAGGTTTGCAGCGCTCTGATTGGATTCCAACTCATGGGGGCCATCAAACGTCTACTCACGTAAGGTCCAAACAAAGAGATGAAAAGTGAAAAACAATGCCAGTAGGGCCAAGGGAAATTATTTTATAGCCATTACTCCTCCACCTAATCAGAACTACTTCTAATTGTTCCCTTTGCAACTTAATTTACTGTGGGCACTTGAGAACCTACTATGTGTTAAGCGCTGCAAGGCATACAGAAGGAAAAAAGAACCTAACACGGCCCTCCCTCAGGTTGCTCCGGACCGCCCAGCACTTGGGGGAAGAGGAGGTAGCTGGTAACAGATGGCGAATGGAGTCAGCTGGCAAGTGGGGGCTGCCATTCGCACCAGAGGTGTTTGTAAACGTGGCTGAATGGAAGCAACAAGGGCTTTTGAATCAAGCAATGAGGGTCCAGGAGTACCTGGGAGGCTCAGTCGATAAAGCGTGTGACTCTTGGTTTCAGCTCAGGTCATGAGCCCAGGATGGTGAGATCAAGTCAGCTCTACGCTGGGTCTGGAAACTGCTTGGGATTCTCTCTCTCTCCCTCTGCCTCTTCCCACCTCTGTCTCAAAAAAAAGGGGGGGGGGGCACGTCCTGGCTGTGTCACTGAATTTGAGCAAGGAACTTAATTTATTCGGGCCTCAGTGTCCCTCTCTGCAAAATGGAGAGAAAATGCCTGCATTGTTTGGTTTCATAGAAGATTAAATGAGAGAACATACATTACCTGCTAGGAAAGTACTTAAAACTAAGTAGGTAATTGAGTAAACGTCAGCTACTTCCCCTGGAGGCAGCAAGGAAGATGAACTGCCAGCCCGCGCTGGCCCTGTCAGTTCACCTGCTCACTGCTGCAGAGCTGAGTAGGAAAAGAATCTGAATGGGGAGAAATTGGAACCAACCCTGGGAAAGATGATTGAGACATTCTGAAAATTGAAGTGGTAATGTGAACGGTTTTCAAAGCCATTCCTCCTCTCTTGTAACTGAACTAGACAGTCTGCTGACCCTTGGAGGAGGGGAGTTGTCTCTGGAAGGAGACCCTGGAGCACCCAGATTCAGTGAGCAAAGAATTGAGCTGGACACCTGCGTGGATATGGGGGCAGTCAAGACAATGCCCTGGCTGACAACAAGCCTACAAGTGGGAAAAAAAAAAAAAAAAAGACAGAAATGGATTAAAAGTTGGATGTCAATTCCAGTGTCTGCCATGGCCACTCCCCATCTAAGGGACACCCCCACCCCAACCCCACCCACACTCTTCGTACTATGTGAGTCCCTCCATCTGTAGCCATGGGAGATGCAACCAACAGTAGTTGAACAAGGGAGCCAATTTATAGGCTTGCCAGGCATATATGATATGGCCCAGATATAAGAACAGACTCTGAGCCCATCTGATACTCGCTCAAAAATGTTAATTCCTTAGCAGTGGGAACTAAAGCTGAAGAGTTATAACCTAGAGAATAGCAATGAGATGGACCATGGGTCTATCCCAGGGTCAAGTTGGGAAGTTGTAAGAAGTATGAACGAGAAGGCAAGGGGGGAAAAAATTAGGCAGCTCTGGTTCTATCAACCCACCCATCAAGGTCCTGGCAGGGAAAGGACCATCCATTCAAATTGAGTGATCTGAGAAATGTTGGATAAAGAGATTATGTTCCAGGCTAGGGGCAGGGTTTAGGGAATTAACAAGGGGTAATGCAGGACCTGAGGGCTGCCCACCCTGAGGCCTAATGTCGTCAGACCAGGTGAGGGGAGCTGAGTGGAGGAGATTGCCCTGGGCAGAGGTTGCTGCCAGCCCAGAAGGAAAGGAGCCAGGGAATAAGTCTTCAGCTTCAACTCCACCCACTCCTACCCTGTTCTCCTGTGCTGCCTCCGTAAGCCCAACCAAACCTGAGCCAGTGGATCTCCCATTCAGGTGTAGAGGGAAAGTGTCCTCCTTGCAGCACACTTTGCCTCAAGTGCTGTCAAAACAAGTTGTGTTATGTTGTGGCTGGTCCCGATGAGCTGGAATTGTTCACCCACTGTGCCTCTTGAGTGACTCCAGAAGTCCAGCCCCTCAGTGGACCTTACTTCTGGCTCCTTCCTCACCAAGGAACCATGGGACCTGTTTGAATGAATTGGGCTCAGACCTATAGAGAGTACTAGTCTTGATCTTTCACTGGCATGACCATTCTGACACCCTCTTACTAAGTCTTCCAAAAACCACCCTGACTTTTCTGAGAGCAACTCAGTGGATTTATTCACTGGTGTGTGTTCATTTGCCTGGTGGGTTCACACTCAGTTTCTGTTTTAGCTCTAATGGTCATTGTTTTACATGGTTCAGCCTCCCAGGGCATAGAACAGGGTTGGGAGGGGTGAAAGGCCGATCTGGAGGGGTAGACATAGCTATTCAAAGTAGATGTTGGGGGGAAAGGTCAGCAGAAAAAGAAGCTGAAGAAGTAGACAAGCAGGGAGGAGCAGAGTCCCTGAAATGATGGGACGTACTTCCACGGCCAACTTCATAAGCTCTTATGTTCCCCAAAGCCACCTTTGGGGCTTTAGGTCCAATCTCCACAGCACTTTTCCTAAGGCTGGCTCTTTGGCTCTGTCTGGATTCCCACGCAATTGTTCCCTTAAGTACCAAGATATCAATTAACACTGGCCACCCTATGTCTCCTGACTTTCCCATCCAGGAGCTATTCTCCTCACCTGCTTGTCTTTCTCCAACTCCTCCAGGGGACCCAGCGGGCTACCATTTGAGGGATTAAATGTAGGTCCTTCAACAGTTAGGATGCCCCCACAAAAGTCATCAAGGAGGTGGGGTGGAGCAGCCCCCTACCCCTTTACACTGTCTGCAGTCTCCCAGAAACTTCCATACCAGGCTGTACAGGTATTTCAGAAGTTTTTATTGAAGAGTTAGGACAAATCCCAAAAAGGAATGATAACATAGCAGAGGACCCGTTAAAGGTCTTAATAACTTAATCTTTCCTCAATGTCATCCAAATAGAAATGCAGTATGGCTTCTTCTCAGCTCCACCTTGGGAGCCAAACACGAGAGGAAAGAAGCCTACTTCTTTTAATGGTTGCCCCTTGGTTCCTATAATAGATCAGTCTGGAAAGGTCAGGATTAAATGTTGTTGTCCTCCTGCCAGGGAGAGGGATGGGGAGCGGAGAATGCGTAGTCAGCCTCCTCTGATTACACTTGTAAAAAGGTCCAGAATGTGTGGGTGACCCAAGAGAAGTTTGGCTTTTACAACCAAAAACCAGGGAGATATCAGTCTGGGCTAGTGGGGTCCAGCCAAAGACCGCACTAAATATGTCCTCCTAAATCAGCATCAGCCTCCAGGCACCAAGGCCGGAGGGGTAAGGGGGGGTCAGTAACACAGTCAACTCAGGACTGAGGGCAAGGAGGAGTTAATTTAAGTAGACACATGCACTATTTAATCTGCAATTGGAAATTCTACAGCCAAAACATGTGGAAAGCAGCTCTGTGAGCAATATTTTACAGTTTTCATCAAAGAAACTCTGCTGCCTGCCTCTCTTGGGCTCATTTCCCAGGAGAGGAGAAAGGAAAAGCATGCAGGGATGCCCTCTGTGTCCTTGACTCAGGTGTGTGTATGTGTGTGTGTGTGTGTGTGTGTGCACGCACGCACGTGTGTGCTTTGGGGGGCGTGTGGTGGAGGAGTGAGAATCACTCCAAAGAAGACAGCACCAAGAGAGGATGCATCCAAACCATGCTGGAGAAGGAAGGGAGAGCTGGCAGTGGGGTGAGCTCTACAACCTGCTCCTTGGGGGACCTTCTCCAAGATGTTATAACCCTACTACAAGCAGTAACATGACCTCCTCAAAGCCAACATCATTTAAGATGGCCACTGGGTGGGTCTCACACATCGGCAAAGCAGGGAGTCATCTAGAGGCCTAAAAAAGGGTCCAATTACTCCCCTAAATTTCACCTCCCCCACTGACTTCCATCATGCCCCCAAATCCCCACTGGGAGAGTCACCTCTGTTCACAGACACTCGTCTGCTCCAAGGCGAATATCACTTCTACAAGTCTGTATGGGTGATTCTCAAACTTCGGCATGAATCTGCTAGAGGGCTTGTGGAATCATGAGGTGCCGGGCCCCAACCACACAGTTTCTGACTCCACAGATCTGGAGTGGTGCCTGGGAATTCGCCTTTCTACAAGCTCCTGGGAGATGTTGCCACTGCTGGTCCGGAGACCACTTGCTGGGAACCACGGGCCCGCGCCGAGAGACACCGCTGGTTTCATTGAACCCGCTTCTGTTATTTGCAAGGAGCAGATACGGAAGAAGGGACAGGACGCAGGAGCTGTAACATTTGGCAGTGGGAGGCAGGAAAGGCATCCTGGGGGGCAGTGCAGCACCCAGCAGTGAGCCCCCTCCCACTGGACGACCAGTCTGTACCGGCAAATCCTGGGGGGCTGGAAGAAGGTGGTGGGAGATCAGATGGGATGGGAGGGGGCCTTCACTTCTTTCCTTTGGGGGGGGGGGCCACGGCCAGGCCCTTCCAAAGCAGGAGGGCAAGCTACAGTCGCCACCTGAAGTCTCCACCTTGGCAGGAGTGGAGCAGCCCCACGGTAGGGCTCGAGGGCCCCTGGCTCCTTTTATGTTTACTGTTCACATCCAAAGCTGCCTCTCCACACTCAGCCCTGTTTACCCGAACACTGCAAATGAGGGGCCCTGCATGTGACTTTGAGACATCTGTTTTCTCTTTGCATGTTCTCATTCTGACTCCTCTCCCCCCCCTTGTCTTTCTCTATCACAATGCAGTTTCCCAGAAATAGAATTCTGACAAGCTCCAGGAAAATCCGAAGGGTCCACTCGGTTTAAACTACAATTGAAAATCTTCCTGCTTCTACTCTGAAAAGGAGAGCACGTGTTTTTCGGAATTGGAGACAAAAGGGCCACCCCCTCCCCCCAGCCACACAGTTCTGCAGGATTGTTTCGGGACTGCAATTAGAAAGAGCTCTTTGGATTTTAAAAATGGATTTCTAAATAATACATGTGGTATTTTATTTATTTATTTTTTGCAGAGAGAATAGCTTTCAAAGGTCCAGTTAGCTACCCCTTTGCATATTAAGGAATGCCTTTTATCTATCAAAAGTATTCTGTGGATCAGGCCAGAAGCAAGGACAGAAACTTAAAAGATTGGGAATAATCAGCTGACCAACGAAAGATATTAATCATGGTTTGATACCTCTACAAAGAAGGCAGCATTGCTCTAAGTAAAGATGCTAAAATGTCTAATGCAAAAGTCTGTGGCCTAATGGAGTAGTGGAATGGCCTGGAACAGAGATGGCCAAAGATATTCCCGCTTTAGTCAGCGGCTTCTGGGATGCAGTTTTGTCTGAGACAGCTCTTTAAGGAGAATAAGCTGAACCTGAAGTCCACACTCCCCGGCCCCCATCCTCACCCCGCAGAGCTCCTCTGTGACCCAATGGCCCACCTGTCCCTACTTAAGCATCCTCAGGGATTTCCCTTGACAGCCCTGCCGCCCCCCCACCCACCCCAGACCCACCAGGTTAGTCTTGATCATAGCAGTGTGAGCGCGCACGCGCACACACACACACACACCAGCTATCTTTCCCCATCCTCGCTAAGCTGCAGGCATCATGAGATGTGTTCAAATAACAAAATCACTGTTCTGTGTATTTCTTGGCATTTACAGCAACACCTTGTCAGGTTTCCCCAAACCCATAAATACTCCGTCACAAAGGTCCCCCTTTATAGCCCAGTGTGGAGGAACTCAGCCATCTGCTTTCGGCTTTCAACCATTTTCACTTATCTTCCACTTTGTTTTATGGGAAGGGATTAGGCCTGGATTTCCATAGGTGCCGGGGTTTCATTCCACTGCCTGTCAGTTCTCCCATCTCCGGCCACATGTGTCAGCTGATAAGCAGAGCTCAGACACTCATCCTGCCTAACCAGTGGGTCCTTGTCAAGGAACCTGAACCTCCTCGGTGTCGCCCATATTATGAAGCACACCTTTCACCCTCCTGGGGATAAGCTAAAAGAAAGAAAAAAAGAAAAAGAAAGAGAAAAGGAAAAAACCCTGCCCTGGAATGATGTAGTCCAATGCGGCAGTTCAAGGAAGCACAATAGCTGCAGACTCCATCAGCATGAAAGCACACTCCACCCGTGGAAGGTTCTTGGGTTCTGAGCGAACACGGCAGCTGCACACGCTTTCGGAAAGACAAGGAGATTCTGAAACAGACTGGAATCGTGTCCTTGAAGGAGGAGGAGGAGGAGAGTTCAAATCTACCACGTGGGTGCAAGGCAGGTGTGCTTGTGGGAAGGGAGAGTTCTACACAGCCTACAGAGCGGTTCTCGAAGTGTGGAACCCGGAGCGGTGTCAGCAAGCAAATGCTCAGCCCCACCCTAGACCTGGGCACCAGAAGCTGCATTTCCTACGCTCTCCTGGTGAATGGGACGCACATCAGATTTGGAGGAGCACTGGCTTAGTGGTCAGTGTGAGGGTGGCGCACGTTGGCCCTGTGTAGGCAGCCTGCATGGCGTAACAGGGCAGAGGCCCGCCTGGTTCTAGACCAGCTGGCCATCTGGGTCAGTCACATTACTGCTTGGGACAGCTGTAGAAGATCCCTGGTTTTCCGGATTCCACATGGAATTATCTCCGGATTCCAGATGGAATCTTCTAGAAAATCATCAGGCCCCACCCCCCACCCACCCCAAGATTCTGATATAATGAGTATAAAGTGCAGGCTGGGCATCAGGATTTTTTAAAGTTTCCCAGGTGATTACGGTATGAAGCTAAGGTTGAAAACCGGAGCACTTGATGGCCCTTAAGGTCTTGCTAGCTCTAAAACCCAATTATTTGGCCAATTCCACGGCTCTAGATAAGTACTAGAAGTTAAAAAAAAAAAAATTAAATTAAAACAAATTTAAACCTAAAGCTAGGATACGCCCCTAGTCTTGATCTGTTTTACTATATCCCTGATTTAAGTAGGTTTAAAAATAATAATTATTGAAAGCTCTAATTCATTAGTTTCCAGCTAATTGAAGCCTTACTCTAATATATTTCTTTTAGTGTCTTTCGTACTTCATATAGGAAGTTTTACGGCATGAACTCTGTTTCTCAAAAGATCTCCACTCTTAAATTTTATCTAAGCAAGTGGATAACTTGCCTATCTATTTTTTTTGTTTTGAAGTTAAGGTATAAAAGTATAGTGAGTTCTGTCCTCTAATACCAACCTAGGATCTTTTTCAAAACCACATGTTCACTGAAGTTAGAGGAAGATATTTAAAAATAAAGATGAACTGTTTTCAGTCTCCCTTCTGAACCACTGCATTGCATTTCATCCCTTCCTATGTGGATTTCTTGCTGTTTTATTTGGGGAAAGACACTGTGGTTTGGGTTTCCATGGACTGACCTATTTAGCTTTCCCACTTTGGATAAGTTTGGCTAGGTGAATCAATTTATATAGTCTCCTCTGAATTGTCACTCTTAGTGACAAGCGAAAAATTAAAATTTGCAAGCCATTAGCTGTTAAGATGGTACACGAGATTTTAAGATTTGTTAGGAAGAAGAAAGGAAAGAAAAACTCAACTGGTCAGATTAGGAGTTCTTTTTTTAAAAAAAAGAAAGCTCTATAAATACATGGTGTATTTTTAAGAGAGTTTTAATAAATTCAATAGGAGAGAATGCATCTCAGCCTTAGGCAAAACTGAAAACTTGTCTGTGGAGCCATCAGGAACCAGTAGCCCCTCCCAGTTTCTCTCTCAGACCCCCCGGTTTTAGGGGGCTGCTCTCTCTGAATACTTGCTTCATCCTTCTCTGTCCAAGGACCAGATTTTTCTTATTCCCCACACTCATGACAGAAAATGGCAACCCACCATTTTTTAGTTTCTAACACTCAAGCATAAGCAAAGGGTCCCTAATTAACATGACTCTTTTGGTCATGGCTCTGAAAACCCACAAGAGAGGATGCGATGGCACAGCACAAGTTGTGTCCACACCCATTTCAGTCTGTGGCCAACAATGGGTAGAAGGATATTCACTACAAACATGGCTGCCATCACTCGCCATATTGGAGAACAGGAATTAAAGCTCAGAGAAAGGGGAACACCAGGAACTGGGCAGATTCCCCAAAAGGAGTTTTCAACCATTACCCCCTTATTTGAATAGTAGAGTTTCATCTGCATGTTCTCTGAGCCCCACCATTATTGCTTCAAGTTGGGCTTCTGTCAGGACTGTGGGAGACATCACCCCCCACCCAATCCTTCCCACGGTTCACTGAGCAGTGATGGAAGCAACAGATGATCCTGTGATCTATATCATCTCAAGCGTGACTCACATGACAGGGACTCATGGCTATCCCCAATACCTATTTCTTCTTCTCCTGTAAAATTAGAACTCATGGTTAGGCAGATGGCCAGCCAGAATAAAGATTACACTTCTTAGTCTCCCTTACATCTAGGTATGACCATTTCACTAAGTTTTGGCCAAAAGTTCTGAGCAAAAATGATTAAATGCAACTTTTAAGCCATGCTCATAGAGGGAAGGGGCTTTCTCTCTCCTCTTCCTTCTTCCCCCACCCTGCTGCTGAGAAGAACATGGCGGCCAGATATCTTGGATGGTGAAGATCAGGGAACGCCGGCAGAGCAACAACGTAGAATGAGCCTGGGACCCTGATGATGTCAGAGAGCAGAGCCACAATATCAGCTGACCATTTACATGAGAGATACAAACAGGTCTACCTGGTTTTAACCACTTTTATTTTTTATGTCTGTTGCACACAGCAGAAACTATGTCCTAACTGATACTGCTTGTACAGTCGTAAACTTCCAGAACTTCAGTGTGATAATGTAATTTAGAAATTATCCAGCCCAACCCTTCATCGTATAAATGAGGAAGGATTTAACAACTAAGAAGAGAGAGTGAATGCCTCATTGCACATCTGGGACTCGACTTTGGTCTTCTGACCCCTTCTGACCCCCCTTCCAGCCACAGAACTTTCTTTCTGACTACACTGATCTTCACTAAGAAGGTAGTGAATATTCAACCACATATGATCAAATTTGGTTTTTAAAAACCTTTCCTACATACAAGATGATGTGTATATGAAACAACAGTAATTTCCCTTTTATACAAGGAACAAAGAGTTCTGTTCTGGGTCTGCCCACTTTTATTTCTTTACAGCTCATACTTTGAATCCTCACTGTATCTATACTCCTTCAAAGCCAGATCTAGCATAAGGTGGGTGCCTTGGGACATACAGGAAGACACTGAATCTCCCTAGGCCTCCCATTCCTCCCTTGAAAAATAAAATTAGACAAATCTGTTCACCTCTGAAATTTTAAAGTTCTGTTAAGGTTGTGTAGGCTCTCCAGTCTGATCCTGACAAAAATGTGATTTCCTTGGAAACCATTTCCCACTTCCAAAGGACAAAACTAAGCTTTCGAACACAAAGGCTTCAAGCACCATGCGTCCCATGTCCCCACCGCCCACGCCTCAAGAAGACCCTGCTGGGTGTGCAGGAGTTGGCATGTGGTAGGGGAAGTGCCATGACCAACTGTTCACAATCAGCTCTTGTGCTAACCCATTATTTGCCCTTTCCCTTTTGTGGAATGGACGGAGACAGCTGGATTCCCCGTGCCCCAGAGCGCATCTTGGAAATTGGGATCTACAGGAGCAAAGGCAGACAGGGGAGATCAATGGTGACATTCCTCTTGCACTTAACTTCACTGAGCCCTTCTTAGTGTTTATGAGCCAGGAACCCGGGTTTGAACTCCCACCTTCACCCATTTTGTGGGGAAGGAAAGCACACATAGAACCCCCAAACACCCACAATCTGCTCATACCCCACCCCGGGACCCATCACTTGCTTTTAGAAAGAAAAAATTAAAACATGGGGAGATAAAATCGGAAGAAAGTAAAAAAAGGTCCCAAAAAGTTGTTTGCCTCAACTAAGTGAGAAAAGAGCAAAGAGTAGAGAAGGAAAATCAAACGAGAACACAACAGTATACATATAGTCCTCTACTTCTTGCCTTTAAAATACTAATTTAAGGGGCGCCTGGGTGGCTCAGTCACTTGGGTGTCTGCCTTCGACTCAGGCCACGATCACAGAGTCCCAGGATGGAGTCCCACATCGGGCTCCCTGCTCAGCGGGGAGTCTGCTTCTTCCTCTGCCCCTCACCCCACTTGTGCTCTTTCTCTCTCACTCTCTCTCTCAAATAAGTAAATAAAATCTTTTAAAAAATAAATAAATAAAATAAAATAATAATTTTAAATTATGCCATTATTAATCCAAAATTAAATTTTGCCTCTCTTTTACTTCTTTGCTGCCCACACTTTAGCTCCTCGCTGGAGCGTCATGTCACTCACTCCAAAGTAAGACGTAGCCTCCACGACCCCCCTGCAAGGGGGGTGATGCGCAAGCACCAGTAGTCGAGGACAGAGACTGGCCACACCTCCACCAGGGAGAATCTATGGAGCCTTTCAAGGGGTTTCCTAATCCCTCAGTCGGACCTGGAGGACAGGAGGAACAACTCGTGAGGCTTGCAGGAGTGTTCTTTCTCTGGCTTTGGTGCAGAAGCAGCACCCGGATTAAGCCACATCAGATCCTTACCATCGAGAGCTACCCGGAGCTCGTGATGTCCTGTGTACTTCTGGCCTCAGAATATTTCACCTTTCCCCATTTGTCTCCTAGGCCCTAGGGAAACATGAATATTTGTCTGCTGGACGCAGAGGATGAGCCTAAGGGCCAAGATGCTACCCAAAGCCCAAGCCCAAGGCTCTCCTTGGAGTCACAAGACGTCAGGCTCTGCCAAAGGGAAAAGAAAAGGGCCTTTCAGGCCAAACATCTCCAAGTTGAAGATGAGGGTCTCCAAGGCAGGCTGATTTCTTCTACGGGTCTTGAGCATGACCCCCTTTCTCCTCCTAAATGACAGTTTGGCTGGTTGTGCTCCAAGAGGCTGAAGCGAGGAGAGAATCAAGCCTGGGGCACTAACCACACATTATCTCATTTAACTCTCACAACCTCTTGAGAGCTTTGCATGATCCTTATTCCCCACTTTGTAGATTCAGAGAGAGTAAGTGAATTGTCCAAGGTCATAGGATCAGTCAGTGGTGAAGTCAAGCTTCCAATCCAGACCTGAGCTCAGCAATAAATCATAAGGCCTGCTGGAGCATATGTCCACTGGTGAAGCCACTCTGTGGGCCCGGGCACCGGTGGGGACCACCATCCCCTGCTTCCTGAAGGAAGGGCCCGTGACAATGTCCCCTCAGAGGACAGCTGCGACCGCCTGTTACCTTCCACTTAGGAGTTGCTTTCCTTCCAAAATTTTTGTTGCCCTGTGGTTCACAGTCTGGGAAATTCATAATCAGGATAATAAATTTTCTTTCTAGGTCCTGTGTTTGAACGCTCTCCGTTTTAAAGAACACGGGTTCCCGTTCTAGGAACTACTGGTTGTTTCTATCACTGGGTTTCTCTACGTATTTCTGAAAAGCTTTAAAAATCCAAAGTGGAACTGAAGACATTGTCTTCTTCTTTTGCCACATAGACTTTCTCTAAAATGAGCCATCATTTCTATGCCACGTAGATACTTGGGCTTTCCCTTAAAAAAATAAATGCAAGACCTCCTTTCCGAAGGGCAGCTCAAGTTCGAAACATGGGCCAGGGAGATTTTTATGTTCACACACTGGATCAAGACTTCGGTCTACTGAGCCAGTCTGAGCCTGCATTTACACTAGCAGGTAGGGGTCTGGGGGGGAGGGGGTGTAGCCCCCCACCCCACAACTTCTGCTCCAAACCCCGGCCCCCGCTCCACCAGCTGACACCAACTGCAAATAACCGTGAATTATAATCTTTCCGACATAAGAAACTGTCTTTAAGAAAAACGATTATTCTTTAGCCACTTGAGATAGCCACTTCAAATTTCAAAAGTTAATGGGTTAAAGAATGCTAAGGAGGCAAAAACAATCAGCAGACAATGGTAATTAAACCAGAATCAAATTACTAATTAAGAATAGACCCAGGAAAACAAAACTTGCTTCAGCCAAACTGAAATCTAGACGAGTTACAAGTTGAACTCACGGCATTTAGCCTTTCGACGTCAGTCATGACAGAATTTCAGGAAAAGAGCCTGCTGAAGCAAGCAGTTCCCAGGATGCCGTCCCCTGCAGCCAGATGCTCACCCCGCCATCAGCGCAATACTGTAAACTGCATGGAGAACGGATTCAAACAGCCTCCACTTCCATAAATTCAACCCTGCCAGTATTTGCGAACACTGAATTCTGAAAATCATGTCATAAATAAAAATTTCGCAAGCCGCCACCTCTCCCTTGAACTCGGCCATGGACCATAAAAAAAATTATGAAGTTACATCTCTCCAAAACGGGCCTTATCTCCGGGGCCACCGGAGCCTCAGCACATGACCCCTGGAGGCCCAGGCAACCTCTCCCTCGGCTGGGGAGATACCTCCACATCTTGTAATTCCTGAAGCTTTGCCCTTACAGTGAAAACCTTAGAGGTGAGGCAGCATCTCACCTTCCCAATGATGCTGCTTGAAGTCCCAATGTAGAAGTCATCTGAGAACCGGATGATACCATAAAAACAAGCGTGTATCACTTTGTTATGCCGTATATCTAATTCTCTCATTTGATTCCACAAACTCGGTTTGTAAAGTTGGAAACAGGTTCAGAGAGATTACCTCCAGCGTCACAGGGCTAGCGCACGCAGAAGCAGAACTCGCTCTGGGGCCTTCTGGCTCTGAGTCTGTGCTCTTACCACTAAACGATGCTCTGGTCTCATCACAGAAACCTCGGAATGTTGTGTCTTGGGTTAAGTAAGAGAGCTGAAATAGGGCAGCTCTGCTAACATATGTTCAGTGATGTGGGCATAAGTTTAAGGTAAGTTTCTTGCTGTCCCAGAGTTGGACCAGTCAAGGCCTGGATCCTCGAGTCAAGGAAATATGAAAATATAATATTTTTACATTTACGAGAAAAAGCCCTCGAACATGTATTGGGACGCAGATGTGGCCTCCATAACATCCTTGTTTTTGTGCCTTCTAAAAATCAGCACACCATTCCTGAAGATCTCTTACACATCTATTTACAAGTAGCTAGGAATGCAAATCAGATGGCAATCTCGGATCCAGCTGTTGCTTCTGCAGCTCACAAAAATCTCTACCAACCCCCCAGGGTGCTGAATTACTACCTCCATCCTCTTCGTTTAACCTCAAACTGGGTCACCTTCTAATCAAGAAAAATTAATGACTAGCAACATATTTTTCTCTTCCTCTTAATTAGAGTAATTCTACCCTGGCAGTAACTCTCAGACTGAAACGATGCTAATGACAAAGTTTTAATTCAGAGAAAAGGGACAAGCCATCAAAAGTAACCAGCCCAGGCTATGCCTGTTTAAGGGCTAGTCAAGAGACCAGGCCCGCACCCCATTTACCGTGAAGCGAATGAGGCTTCAGCTACGGGGACCCTCACATAGCCGCCCCCCACCCATCAAGGCCCGGAGCTGTAGTGCACATGGTCACAAGTGTTTGTAAAATTTTCAGAAGTAAGACATTTTAACCACAATTGGTTAAGATTCATCTCTTTCCACTCTAAGTTTCCCGCAGCCATACCTCCCTCGGATTAGGCGGTACTAGAGTGACTGCTGGCATTGTTGGAATCCAGACAAGGGGCAGCGTGGAATTCATTTAGTTTGGGTTTAGAGCCCCGCTTGTCTGTAGCTCGCAGTCATTTCTATGTATGGGTAGGCTAGCGCCAGCTGTCCTGGTATAGAGAAGCCTTTCATGAATACTGCTCCCACCCATGGGGCCCGCTCACCGGAGCCGCAGAGGGGAGGGCCAGAGATCACACTGCACTCCATCGCCCATGTCAGACAGGGCACTTTAACCCCTCAGAGCCTCAGTGCCTCATCTGTAAAATGAGCATATAACATCGCCTATCTCAAAGACTGACATGATTTATTCCAATCGATTATTATCGGGATGCCTGGATGGCTCAGATGGTTAAGCATCTGCCTTTGGCTCAGGTCATGATGTCCGGGTCCTGGGATCGAACCCCAAGTCCGGCTCCCTGCTCAGTGAGGAGTCTGCTTTTCCCTCTCCCTCTGCCCCTCCCCCCTCCCCATGCGCTCTCTGTCTCTAATGAATAAATTTTTTTAAATCTCAATCAATCTATCAATCAATAAAATTCTTATTAACACTAGCATTACTCTGTATCAGGCACGGTGTTAGGTGCTTAACATACATTACCTCAGTTAAGCCCAGGCTTAGAAAAATTAGGTAATTTATTTAAGGTCACACAGCTGGTAAACTGAGGAACCAAGACATGAATATGAGCGGTCTTTCAATCACCATGCTACACAGGGGCTCAGCCTAGATGCTCAGTGTTAGCATTAGTGCCTAAAATTTATGGGAATGTGGGCCAAGCCAAGGCCGGGCACTCACAGGAGAGTGATGGCAGCCAAGGTCGTGCCCGGGGTGGGGGTTATACAGGACAGACAGAAGGTCTAGGCTATAGTCCAAGGAGCAGGATAGGGGTCATAACCTGTACAGAAACATCAGCAAAAACAACGACCATGTGCCAACCTGCACGCTAGGCATATCCCATGTATTTAAATTAGGATCCTTTCATATATATTAAAGCAGCACAAAAAAAAAAGTTCGAAAATAAAATAATAATATTCAATGCTGGCAACATTTTGCCCACTTGCTACATTCATTTATTCATGTCAGGTATGTAAATTGTTACACACCTGGAAAGCAATTTAACAACATATATCAGAAACCGTGAAGATATTCATACCCTTTGACACATTAATCCCACTGCTGGAAATGTCTCCTAAAGAGATCTTTGAAAGAAAGCAAAAGATCTATTTACGCAAAGATCCTCACTACAATGCTACTTCTGATCCTGAAACTCTGGAAGCCTCTGAAATGACCAAAGAGGGGAAGTGACAGGTAAGTGATAGCACTCCACCTTGATGAGCTCGTTAAAATGATTCACGGGGTCTATGCAGAACACGGACAAGCACATCACACGTGCAAAAGGACGCCACAGCAATTATGCTATTTTTGCAACTATAGATCTGTACAGACAATGGCAGGAAGCAAAATCAAACAATTACCTTAGGGTGAGGTATTGTGGGAGATCTCATTCTCCTTGCAGCTTGGAATGTTCTTCTGGTGGTGGTAAAGCTGGAGAAAAGCAGAGCCACCAAAGGCCCGCACAGGAGACAGCAGGGGTCACAGGGCTAGAAGACAGAGCCAATCGAGGACGATGGACAATTCCAGCAAACAGCTCAGCCTTGGTCCACCAGCCAACTCTGGCAACTCCACCCTCCCCATCAGCAGCACCCGAATTACTCTGAGTCTCAGTTTCCTTCATTGTGCTTTTGTACTTCAAGGTACTATTACCTCTTGGTGGACAATCTCACAGGGTTATAAACAGATAATGCTGCTTCATTTCATTTAAGAACATCATTCTGGCAAGTGTCCAAAGACATCAGAGAGTTGGGGTACCTGGGGGCTCGGTCAGTTAAGCATCTGACTTGATTTCTGCTCAGGTCATGATCTCAGGGTCATGAGATCGAGCCCCATGTCAGGCTCCAAGCTCAGCCAGAGTCTGCTGGAGATTCTCTCCCTCTGCCCTTCTCCCCATCATGTGCTCTTTCTCTCTTTCTCTATCTCTCAAATAAATAAATAAATCTTAAAAAAAAAGACACCCGAGAGGCAATGGTACAGCTCCAGCCTTCCATTCCAGATCTTGGGGTGGAACAAATTTACTAGCTAGCATCTAAGTCTCTAGCTCTAAGTGTTCACAAGTAATGGTCTGGCTGTCTCACGAGTGCTGCAAAGCACAGGCTCGAGTTAAGTCACTGATTGTGGGGGTTATCTTCCTGCTCTTGCTGTCTCCAGCGTTATTTTCCCTGGCATGCTGGACACCCACCCACTTCAGGGCCAAGAGAACAAAGTCCTCAATTCCCCTTCTTGAGCCACCATCAAAAGGAGCAAACACCATTCTTCTACCCGTGACTTGCACCATGGCAGGTGTGGGAACTACCTGGAGCCAGCTCTGAAGCCATCCAGGAACACCATCACTGGGAGCTGAGCCCTGCGAACCCAGAGCCTCATCTCTTCTCAGTATGGCCCCTCTACTGTCCCCAAAGCCAGAGGTGGAGTGAAGGCTTTGAGCAGAACGGCCTTCCCTAGTAGTTGCCTGGCAGATTCCAGCCGTGTTTAAGGCCCAGCTCAGACAGACCCTAGAGGACTGCTTTTCACCCCTGCCACTCTTGACATTTGGAGCCACATAACTGTTCCTTATAACAGGCTGTCCTGCATATTGTAGGATGGTTAGCAGCATCCCTCTACCCGTTAAATGCTAGTAGTATCCCCAGCATCCAAGTTTGGTCATCAAAGATGTCTCCAGACATTGCCAAATACCCCCTAACGGACAAATCACATACTGCCTCCTCCACCCACTGGAGAAAGATTTCCTTTCCCATCTATTCATTTATTCATTCTATCCATTTATAGCCATACATATATCATATATTTATTTATATTTCTATAAATAACATGTACAAGTATGTATTACATGACATGTATTACATATATGTGTGATATACATATATATGAAATACATATAAATATCTCCCTTTCACCCTTATTATTTCATCCTGTTTCATCCTTTCTCTACCTGTCTCTCTCCTGGGCAGATCTTATTTTCTCCAAGGCAAGCCTGTATCCTGAGCAGTGTTACATCCCCAGCATCTCACACAGAGCTTGGCACAGTGCAGGTGCATAACAAGTCCAGTGAGTTCAGTGATGGCTTACTGGCTCCCAGGACATTTCAGAGACAAATGGAGATGACCCTGACCTAGAGTTGTAACACTTCATTCCCTCCCAAAGTGGGGTGGAAACCTAGATGGTATGTGCCTATATTGGTGAGGGGGAAAAAAGCTAGACTTTATTCTTTTTGCTGACAGAGACGTTCAAGAAAGTTTAGAGTTGTGTTGGGGATTACTTTCAATAAGTTTCTAGTTTGAGATCTTGCTAAACCATACCCGTGGGGTCTAAACTGCATTTTCCAAGAGAAAAGACAAGAAGGAATACTCCCAAAGCCTCAAGGCATTGATTTACACTTGGTGAAACTCTCCCTAAATCTCATCTGACTTTACTTACCATAAGATGTCCCGTGACTCCCCAGTGGATAGACTAACAAGCGAAAACGTGCTTACCCTGAGCCGTGAGGGATTTGGATGAGCCACGGGTTAGAGGCCACTGTAATCAAGGACAGGAGGCACTGGAGCTCAGAGTCAGGTTCCAAAAAGATGGATGCTGAGTTGTCCCCAATGCTCTAGAGAAGAAGAGAAAAAAAAAGAAAGAAAAAGGAAAACACGAGAAAAGTGGATTTACTTTCTGTTGGATAAGCAATACCCTTCCCTCCAGCAAAATCTATGTAAATAACCTTGATGTAGAACACCTCTGAAAGAAACTGACCTTCTAAAAGATAAATGGAGCCTTTGAGGAATTTTAAGGCTTTAAATGAGCTTGGAGCGTCTGTAGGAAACACCTCCGCCCCACCCTCTCCAGATTAATGAGCGTCTGCGCGCGCGTGCCTGCGTACGTGCGTGCCTGCGTGCGTACGTGCGTATGTGTGTGCGTGCACACATGCGCACATGGACGGTACCTCTTTTCTTTGGTGGTCGTTCCGTTTGCCCTGCCTTCATGCTTGGGACTCAAGGAAGAGGAGTGGGTGATTTCAGTGGGACCAGAGCCAATGGTGAGATTCAAGAGCTCTATTTCCGCAGGCGTCCTCTGTACATTTAGGGGCCCTACACCGCATCCCACCAAGCTCTGGGGCAGCTGAGGAGCCCAGGCCCCACCCCCTCCCAGTCGGCCTGGCAAAACAATGTCCTGCACAGACCTGTTAGCCCCAGAGCTTCTTGGCTCCTTTCTCCAGTGGAGCTAAAAACAGCGTTCAAGTGAGGAGTGGTAGGCAGGGCGTGGGGCCTGGGCTGCATCCAAGAACTCCCAGGAGACCCCGTAAACCTGCCTGTAAAGGTGAGAGCAGGGTTGGTCAGTAAAGGCCCTTAGCTCCCAAACAAATACCTTCCCTCAGTCCACTGAGCCCAGAAATCCCCCATGAGAGCTAAGGCTGAGAGTGAATACACCAGGGGAAGTAATAAATCACCCTCCAAACATTCATTGTAAAGTACAAACCACTCCTCTCTGAGGTCATCTGTCCCCTTCCCCCACTCCTTGACCTCCCTTCTTCAGTAATGGTATCTTCTTATCCTTCAGGCTGGAGGTTAAATGCCCTCCCGGCAGAAAGGCCTTCCATGTCACTCTGCCCTAAGTAAGCCCCTCCTGGGAATCATGATCATGGCTCCCTGTGCAGGTCCTTCTTAACTGCCCCCCACCATGCCAGGGTTATGTCTGTGGTGTAAGTATCTATCTCCCCCACTCAACTCTAAAATCCCTGAAGAAGTTCTTGGTCATGCCCATCTTGCTCACCTGAGCTATGCCCATTCCGCATTCCCAGCAGTGCCTGGGGCATAGCAAGCTCTTTATGAATGCTGTGAAATTCACTCATTCATTCATTAACCAATAAAGATTCTTCTCCAGAGACGGTATTGATCAGGAGGTAGAAGGAGGAAAGACCGTATGGGCTGCCAAGCCAGGAGTGCTGGGCTTAGTCTTCCTGGCTTTATACCACAACAGGTATGCCACAACAACCAAGGCTCAGATTTTATCCTCTGCATGACAAATACCCCAAAACTTAGTGGTTAAAAACAGTCATTTTGGGGGCACCTGGGCGGCTCAGTCGGTTAAGCAACTTGATTTTGGCTCAAGTCATGATCTCAGGGTTGGGGATCAAGCCCCAGATCGGTCTCCACACCCAGCATGAAGATTTTCCCTCTTCCTCTCCCCCTGACCCTCCTGCCCCCCAAAACAACAACAACAGTCATTGGCTTTGGTTCATGATTTGGTCCATCCTGAATTGGAGAAGGGATCAACGGGGTCTCACTCGGGACTCCTTATGCAGTGGCAGGTGGCAGTCAGGACCAGCCGCCCTGGTGCTCATCCCCATGTCAGACTTCCAGCTTCCCCTGCCACATACTCTCTAGTCCCTCACTGTCCTGTCACACGTACTGCTGTGTGTATGGTGAGAGGAAGGATGGGGACAATATACCCACGGCTCTGCAGCCAACAGAAGAAGTAGAAAGTGCTGACGGAGTGCAGAGGGGCAGATGCCTCAGGCTGAGGAGGTACAGAAAGGGTCCCCCTGAAGATAGCCTCTGGATGGGCACAGGGGGCCCCTCCGATCTGAGTTAGTGAAGAAGAGAGAGGAGGAGTCATTCCTGGCAAAAGGAACAACAGTATAAAGGCACAAAAGGGAAGATATAACCAAGTGACGGATTAGAGGTGCCTCTGGCTAGAGCCCAGGTTAGCACAGGGAAAAAGGGAAATTAGGCAAGAAAGAAGTGAGGCAAGCCACCAGCTTCTGTGCACAAGCGCCCTCTCCTGAGGTGCCTGTGTCTGCCCAGGTCCCTCCGAGGTGTCCTGTGACCCTCCCCAGCCTCCACCGCTGCCACAGCTGCAGAGGACGTCCCCCTGGGCCACTGCAGGCACTCGGAGCCCTGGGAGCACCCAGGAGTGACAGCGGGAGCCAAAGCCTGCCTGCTGAAGAGTCAGGTCACCCAACAGGTTGGAACATCACCTAGAATCTCACCCCTGCTCAGCATCCTCTCCTCCCCGTCCTGTTCCCCCACTCCCCTACTTGACTCCTCCAGAGGAATTTCCATAGTCATTATAGTCACTTGCCATGAACACACGTGAAGGAACCCAACCTGAGACATGAGGGAACCGCCAATGACCATTCCTGGTTTGATTCTAACCTAATTAGGCCTAAGTAACCTCCAACAAAACAACAAAAGCTTGACCCCTGTCTATCCCTCCGACCTCCACCCCCACCCCATAAAAAAAAAATTTTTTTTTAATTTTAAAAGCCAGACTCAGACTAACCACGTTGCAGCATAGAACTCCCAGAAGTGTTGGCCCCATTCCCATTACGGCACGGTGAAGGAGCACCGTCAGCATCCTCTCCGCTCTGGAGCCTCATAGAACCTCCCAGCCACAGACAAGAGGCATCGGTCACCCCATTTTGTCTTAAGCAGGGGTAACAGTCAAAATATCTAACAACAGCTTGGCACAGGCACCGACCCGTCAGAACAGATGGCAGCTGTCAAGAATCGGCATCCCTTGCTTCTCTAATTCTTCTTGGCCATAAAGAAGACGGCCCTCAATAACCCAAAGATGACATTTTGAACTTCTTTGTCACTTCCCCAGTGCCGGGTCTGTCATCTACTACCTGGGAGTCCTCGGACAAACTGTTTCAGCTCTTGAGCCTTTGTTTTTTCTTCTATAAAACAGAATAATAATGGTGCCCTTAATAGAGTGGCTGTGAGGATGAAATGAGAGCATGCACAGAAACATTAGTAGGGATAAGCTGAAGGAACACAACAAATAGACCTTGAAATGCACAATGGCCCAAACACAAAAGATTTCTTGTTCACGTGATAAACCCAGAAGGATGAACCTGGTTCACCTTGGCCATACTCCACATAGCCAGTCAACAGCCAGACTCACTCCATCTGTGGCAGAAGGACCACGTCATCATTTGCATCCAGCCGGCAAAGGGAGGGAGCCAAGAGTATATACACCCATTCTTTAAAAGGGCTCCACCTGGAAACGTCACACATCACTTCTCCTCTCAGTGCCATGGAGGCACTTGGCCATATCTCCCCACGACGGAGTCTGGGAAATACAATTTGTCCATGTGCCTGGTTACACCACATTCCTCAAGGGAGTGCAGAGACTGGATTCTGATAGCCGGTTTGCCTTCTCTGCCCCGGAGAATAAATGTAAGCGACGGCCGGTGGTTACTGCTCTTTTTGTTTGGTAAGCCAGTAGGTATTTGCCAATCCCTTGAATGATTCGGTGAAAAAAAAGAAAGAAGAAAGCAGGGTTGCTTGGGTGGCTCAGTCGTTAAGCGGCTGCCTTCGGCTCAGGGTGTGATCCCGGTGTTCTGGGATCAAGCCCCACATCAGGCTCCTCTGCTGGGAGCCTGCTTCTTCCTCTCCCACTTCCCTGCTTGTGTTCCCTCTCTCGCTGGCTGTCTCTCTCTGTCAAATGAAGAAATAAAATCTTAAAAAAAAAAAAAAGAAGAAGAAGAAGAAGAAAGCAGGTAAACGGATGTGGCAGCATGGAAACAAGAAGAAATGGGAATAGAGATGAGTTGAGAGCAGAATGTGTAGGAGGTTGGTACACATAATGCAAGCGTAGAGGGAGCAGCTCATGCCCACCGCATCAAGAAATGCTACAAGGGGCGCCTGGGTGGCTCGGTGGGTTAAGCGTCTGCCTTCCGTTCAGGTCATGATTCCAGGGTCCTGGGATCGAGTCCCACATCTGGCTCCCTGCTCAGCAGAGAGCCTGCTTCTCCCTCTGCCTGCCACTCCCCCTGCTTATGCGCTCTCTCTCGCTCTCTGTCTTTCTCCCCCTCTCTCATTCTCTGACAAATAAATAAAATCTTTAAGAGAAGAAAAGAAAAGAAGAGAAAAGAAAAAAAAAGGAAAAGCAAAGCTAGGGCCAGGCCAGAGTCTTCCTGGCACTCTTCACCAAGACCCCACAACAGGTGCCAGTCTTCCAAGTCACAGCATCCAAACAGGCTGAGAGTTCCCTGTTGAACATCACACTCACCGAGTGGCAGAAAAATCTGCTCTTGCCTTAAACTTCAGGTTGTTTTAAGTCTTCAGGCTGAACTAATTTGCATTTTCAGCTTTGAGTGGGTTAAGGGCCAGAGGAAAAAGCCAGCCACTCTTAGGGCATCGGAGGAGTGTGCTCAATTCTCGCGGATGGTAATTAGCACCCAGCTTCTTTACTCTGCCCGTACAGTATTTTCAAATCAATTGCTCAGCATTAGTGATTCTGCTGGGATTGATTTAATAGTCTAATATGAAGTCTCAGCCCTTCTGTACAGGTTAATTACATGTGGTCTTATACATTCTAATTTAAAATACTGCCTTTGCAATTATCATCAGCACTAAAACGGAGCACTAGTAATGAAGCTGGACTCGAATTTTTTTTAGAAGTAATGAATTGAAAAACCGAAATGACTTTTAATTTCTTTGGTGCTTACCATTTCAATATCTCTTCTCTTCTGCAGGAAATATAAATCAGGGTCTCCTCCTCATTGCAGATTGTTATGAAAACAGGCAAGATTGCCCTAAAGAAAGCAGAAGGCTTAGACTTGGAAACAGCCAAGTCTTGATTATGTGAATTTTTTACCAAACCAAAGGACACTTCCTTGACCCTAATCCTCAAGTTAGGTATGTATTTCCATGTGGATTTATGTTTGACCAACACTTACATGGTGTTTGCGTGGCGGGTATTGTTCTGGAGCTTTATAAATATTAACAACTCTGTGAGGTACTGTATTAGTTATGGAACAGATTATCCCAAATGTATCAACTTAAGACAACAAACATTTAGGGGGGCCTGGGTGGCTCAGTTGGTTTAGCGTCCGACTCTTGGTTTCCACTCAGGTCATGATCTCAGGGTCGTGAGCTCGAGCCCCACACCAGGCTCCATGCTCAGCGGGAAGTCTGCTAGAGATTCTCTCCTTCTGCCCCTCCCCACCACATGCTCATTCCTTCTCTCTTTCTCTCTCTCAAATAAATAAAATATATCTTTTTAGAAAATAAATAAGTAAATAAATAACTCATTTAGCATCTCACAGTTTCTGTGGGTCGGGGTTTGGGGAGCAGCTTAGCTGGGCAGTGGTGGCTCAGGGTCTCTCCCAAAGATGGAACTTTGGCCAGCGCTCCTGGCATCTGGGGCCCGAGGATCCACTTCCAAGAGCACGCGTGTGGCTGCTGACAGGCCCAAGTTCCTCCCCACGTGGGCCTCTCTACAGATTGCCTGAGTGTCCTCGCTTCGTGGCATCTGGCTTCATCTTGAGCAAGTAACCTGAGAAGAGGAGAGGCAGAAAGACAGTAGAGGTAAGAGAAGAAAGACAGGGAACAAAGCTGAGGCCCCGGTATCTTTATAACCTGAAAGTCAAGTGATCCATGTCACCCAGACGACCTTGGTACAATGGAGGAGGAGACACACAAGGGTGTGAATGCTGGTAGATGGGGACCCTGGGGGCCGGCTGGCTACCGCAAGCAGGTATTATTATTCCTCCCGATTTACAGGCGAGGCACAGACGGGCGAAGTCACTTGTCTGAGGTCACCATTCATAAATGGCAGAGCCAGGATTTGAATCTGGCTCATTCTTCTGCCTCTAGAATCCAAGCTCTGAACAACTACTCATGCACACTCACTTAACACAAGGTTTGAAAGCAGCTTCTAGGCCAGCCAATAGTGTTTGTTCTAAATTAGTAGTTGATGGAAACCCTTCGCTGAGGTTACAAGGTCTAAATGACTTGTCATCAAAACACACTCCTTCGTGTCCCCTGGCTGCTGTTGTGTGAAGTTAAATATCCCTATTTCCTGGGAATTCCTTATTTTCTTGGAAAATCCATCAAACAGGCATCACTATCCATAGATTCTTTCTCAGTATTGTACCTCCCATTGCACCGATAACCCATTTCTTCCTCTTCAACCCTCTGAGGAGACAAAGCCAGCTCTATGTAAGTGATGAGGGAACAGAAGGCAAGCTGAGGACAAAGCAGAAACTGACACCCCGCAACCCGCCCCCCATGGGATGTACGTGACATTCCTCAGGCACGCCTGGCTGCCCTAAAGGAAAAAGAAATAGTTAACCTATAGATACCACAATCCTGCAAGACTTGAGTCTCCCTCAGTTAACAAATGTCTTAGCAATCTACAAGAACAAAGCAGTTCTGTCAATAACCTAGCTTCCGGAAGGAAATGTAAATACAATTGAATGTCTTTGTACCTGCAGCCCATAGACAGATACTTGAAGCCCACAGGTCCTGTCCCCGTGCTTTAATAAACCACCATTTTGCACCAAAGATGCCTCAAGAATTCTTTCTTGGTCGTTGGCTCTGGACTCCACCCCACTGAACCTCACCTATACTCCCCAACCTCATCGTAAGGACACTGCTTGTGCTAAAACCCATTATTAATCACACGCATCCTTCACATCCAAGGGGCACACTACCCAGACCCTCCAGAGGTCCCCAATACCAGCTCTGGCTTCAGATTCCCGTTTGAACATCCGTGGATCATCCTGGCTCAGAGACCTGAGTCCAAGAAGGATTGAACGAAGGAGTGTCTTCCACGGGAGTGTAAAAGGGATTTTGCTAGCCAATATTCTAGGCACTTCATGTATATGACTTCATTTAATCTTCCGGTATCCTATAAATATAATAATGATAATCATAAATCACAGCCAGGAGAGATTGAAGGCTCACCATGTGCCAGGCTCTACGCTAACTGCTTTATGTAAATTCGTTTTATTATCAGACAAACCTGAGAGTTAAATTGGACTACTGTTCCCATATGACAAATAAAGAACTAAAACTCAGAAAGGTTAAATGACTGGCCCAAAGTCATACAGAGGTAGGATTCAAACCTGAATATGTTTTGCTGTGAGAGTGGTCTTCTTTCTAAACGCACCAGGAAGCCTAGGGACATCCTCTATTTATATACAAAGCAGCTGAGGGCTACTCCCCACCTGCCCTGGGGCCTGTCCTTTCATATCCAAATGGTCCATCTGAGGATTTTTCTGAACAAAGACAATTCCTTTTCTAGAAGAGATTCTGGGGCCAGGTGTTAAGATGGCTTTTTAACTTTTTAACTTTTCTTCACTAGAAATAAAACAATCTATCTGGGGGTTAGCAGGCCTTCTTAAAGGACCAGATAATAAATATTTCCAGCTTTATTTCTGGGCCATATGGCCTCTATCACAAATATTCAACTCTGCCATTGTACAAAAGCAGCCGTGAACAATATGTAAATTAATAAGCATGGCTGTGTTCCAATAAAACTTTATTTATGGACACGGAAATGTGAATTTCATATAATTTTCTCAAGTAATGAAATATTCTTCTTTTGATTTTCTTTCAATCATTTAAAAATGTAAAATCCATTCTTAGCCCCCAGGCCTTACAAAAACAGATGGCCATGGTTTCTTGGCCCCCACAATTTACAACAGAGGAAGTCAAATTCTCTCAAAGAGTTGAGTGACTTGGAGTTTATCAAATCAACAAAAAGACAATTATTGGGAAACGTATTGTCTAGAGGGGATGTTTTGAACATAAATGTACAGGGATAAAATCAAATGGAAGTAATTTCTCACTTTTCTTCCTTTCCACACGCTTCCCAAAAGATTGGCTGGGGAAAGTCAATGATGGATGTCAGATGCATTCAGCAAATCGTGCCTTTGTGACAGAAACCTAGATTTCACCTTCTCTCTCCTGTTAGATCATAACGAGGCTGAGCCCGAGTCACCTGTATGTCCCCACACTGTCCCATTCCAGCCTCTTCCAGAACCTCAAACACACCCAGAAGCTATACTGCCCAAACCAGAAAGAAAAGCCCAAGGCCTAGCAAGGTGTTTTTTTTTTTTGGGGGGGGGGTCCCATTTTGTGGGTTCTGTATTGAAACCAAATCACATTTAGTTAAATATTTCATAAAACATTTTATTGAAAAAGAATAAAATTATATAAAATTGGGTCTATACTGGAAAGTCTTAGATACAGAACACCATGTATGCAGCAGGTTTTCAATAAATGTTAAATTAAAAAAGAAAAAAAGAAGAGAGGGAGGAGTGGGTGGAGAGGGAAGGAAAGGGCTAGAGGAAGAGGGAAGGAAGGAAGGGAGGGAGGGAGGGAGGAAGGACAGAAGGAAGGAAGAACAGAACGAAGGAAAGACAGAAGATAGACTATTTCTTATTAGGCTCTTCCCTAATGTGTTCAATAATTTATTTAATAGGCAACAACTATCTAATAAAGTCAGTGATTCACTCAGATCATTTTTGAGTAATGTACTATTTTCCAGAAATATCATCCTCACTTCCTGTTCAACAACTTCTTACAATAACAAGGGAAATTATTTACATTAGTGTGTATGTCCAGAACCATACCTTTTAAAATTTTAAGAATATCGAGATTATGTTCAGTCTTTTCATGCAGTACATTCAACTGCCCCCTGGAACAGAGGATAAGATAACACAGCTTCCCACAATACACAGTACAAGTTTCTGTGACAATGGGACCAACCCCACTAGACACCAGGGTTCGGAGAGCAGGGACTGTCTTATTCATTTCAGTACTCTGGGGACCTGGCACTAAGAGGCATTTGATAAATGTTTCTTGAATGAATGAAAAAGCAAATGAGGGAAATGTTTCACCTTAAGAGCATTAAAGCCTATTTTCTAACGACGCAACAGCACTTGAACAAGGCAAGTGTTCCTGGGAGATAAGAGACACCCAGGAGAATCAAACGGCAAGAAACAAAGGTGAGTGTTGCAAATGTCAGGGAGAGCAAAAAGGGGGGGGGGGGGGTCCTGTGCTTAGAACAAATGCTCCCTAGAAGAAATGACTCCATGGTAATCCATCTAAACGCACCTCTTTGCCTAAAATGAGAAAATTTGTCTTAAATTGCCCCATGCTTACACAGAGTTAAGTTAGAATCAACATTTTCTCGTATAAGGAGAAAAGCAAGGGAGTTCAAACACCACTGTTAGATCAAAGCTGGAGCGACTGTCAAAGTTGTGTTTTATTTTGCAAAGACCACCAACATTAAAAATAGCAATAATCACTGTTTCTGAGTGTGCGTCTGAGCTAATATTCCGTTCACTTCAGCCAGAACGATCTAATACTTTTCTGACCTCCTGACCTTGTCTGAGTCTCAGTCAGTTGCCACCAAATAAATACCAGTCAGAAATGGAAAGTGTCATTAGTTTCCCCGTGTGTGGAAATCAGAGCGATTTTGCGATCGAGGCACCCACAGGGCAGGGGAAGGGACACACTCCCTGGGCAGTTGTCTATCGGAGCACCGGTGTGAAACCTCCCTTCACACAACTCAGCCAAATCGTTACCTTGACGAGGGGGTGACCCCGCACACGAGCCCATGGGGATGGCTCCAGTCTCCTCCGGGCCTGGCTTTGGGAGAGGAAAAACAAATGGGGCTGTTACTTTTCACATTCACACTTCTCTACAGCTGTCTTTGGGTTTTTTGTTTTGTTTTGCTTTGGTTTTTTTACAAGCACAAGTTTCTTTTATAAGATATAAAGTGTAAGCACCTTTCTATCTAACCTGACGATCTGAGAGAAATCATTCCGGTTTCTCATGCAACCTATTCCAACCGGGTAGTTAAGCGATATGGCCAAGAATGGCTGGCTAATCCCCAAATCCGTTTCCTCTTCTTCCTGGTGCGCAGCCAGACTACACTTCCCAGCGTCCTTCACAGTAGCTGTGCCCATTCTAACCATGGACTGCGAGTGGGAGTGGTATCCGCCACAGCTTCCAGATGTCGCCCATAAAACCATTCCCCCTCTACCATCTCCTGTAGACAAGCACACTGATTCTGGGAACCATGTGTTGGAAGATGGCGGAGCCACAAGATGCGAAAGGCCTAAGTTCCTGATGACTCCTTGGATGACAGCCACCTACCATCATGAACACTATCTCTGACGTTCTATTAGTTTACCAGGGCTGCTGTGACAAAGAACCACAAACTGGGTGGCTTCAACAACAGAAACTCATCGTCTCACAGTTCTGGAGGCTAGAGGTCCAAGATCAAGGTGTTGACGGGGTTGGTTTCTCCTGAGGCCTCCCTCCTCGGCTCATACATGGTCGCCTTCCCCCTTCGTCTTCACTAGGTCTTCCTTCTGTGCCCGTCTATGTCTTCATCTCCTTTTCTTATAAGAACATCAGTCATATTGGATTAGTGCCCATCTTCCTAACCTCATTTTAACTTAATCACCTCGTTAAAGACCTTATCTCCAAATACAGTCACTTTCTGAGATATGAGGGATTAGGACTTCAACATATGAATTTCGGGAGGGACACAATTCAGCCCATAACTCACAGCCAAGCCCAACATCCACGAGACGAGGAAGTAGACCCCACCTGCCATAGCCAAGGGGGAAAGGCAGCAGGATATGAGCCAGATAACACAATCTGCCACCCGCAACAATGATGATACAGTGTAGTAAGTGCCGAGAGGAAGTTTAACACACTTGGATAAAATTCAGGAATATCTGGCATTCAAACCCCTCCAAAATCTGACCCCTGATTATCTATCCTTCCTGACCTCAGCTTTACTATAGAATAGCATCGAATCCCTGTACAAAAGGGCAATGACAAGTACAATGTGATGTAGTAGAAAGAGTAACCCCAGATTTCTAAGACCTGTTACTTTCTACATGAGATCCTACTTTCTCTTCCAGGGCGAGCCAAAAACCATCTGTGTGATCCTGGGGAAATCGTTTTCTCTCTCAGGTTCTATAACCTGATTTCTAAGGTGAGGAAACAGATTCTAAGGTCCCTAAGATTCTTTGACCCTATTTCTTTTCTTTGCAATGCATTGTTCCGTAGAACATTAGTCCCAAGAGACGCCATGCAAATAAATGTTTCCATGAGCAAATCACTTGGGAAAGTGCTGCATACAATATCCCTTTCCTAAAACACCAAAGGTTATGAAAAGTCCTGCAATAAAAAATTTTTTTTAAAAAATCCTGTTTTACTTCAACTGTTTCCCAGATGTATTTGGCCTAAGAATTTCTCCTTCTGCCCCTTGTAACGCGGCTCAGAAGCAATGAACTACCTCCCTAAGTACACACAGGCTGGGAGAGTTCGTTTTGTTAACACCGGTGTCCAGCCTCTCCTCCCTGCCCCCAGAGGGCATGGTGCTCAGTGAATCCTTGCTTCTAAGCCAGGAAGTCTCACAGACTAAGATGGGGTTCCCTCTCACAGGCCCTCTCAGGCCACAGCCCAATCTCCCCTGTTGTCTAAAAGCACCAGGCACCCCGCGCGCCCATTGGCATATGGGGACTCTGTGCCCTTATTCCCAATGCCACTCAAAAGACTTCTTGCCTCTCCTTTCTGGAGATTCTCTTCAGACTATAGCATATTTTCAAAATCCCTTCGGTAATGGTATCTCTTTGTCCTTTGCAGGAGAGATCTGAGTATTGGAAACAATAAACGTCCCCTGGAGCCAAGTCTGGTGAATACCTTGAACGCTGAAGCTGAGAAAGAATGTTCCTGCAGCAGAAATGGAGAGTACGATCCACCTCATCTTTCAGTCAGCCTCATGCTCATCTGGCTCCCAGGCTTCTGGAACAAGAAGAGTCATTCCAAATGAGATCGCGTGCATTCCGGAATCTCCACACACCATATGCTGAGCGGTCCGTGGCTCCCTTGAATGGCAAACAATTACGTCCACTTGTTTGTTTTGTTCCTTTATGTGGCCCCTTGTCTGAACAGAGACGCGGAATCCGGTGTCTCCTGCATCGTGAGTTCTCAGGGGCCATTCATGTTTCTGTTGATTGTTCTGAATTCGGGAGACTAGCCCCAATTCAACCAGAGCACCTCCCCGTCCTAACACCTCCCCGTCTTCCCCTCTCCCCTTATCCCCTGCTCACCCTCTCCCTGCCTCTCTTTGGCTTAGATCCCAGGGTAAGGACTGTTTTGTTAACACCATTCCCCTTATTCAGTAGTCAGCTTGCGTTTTTTTTTTTTTCTTTCCTTCAGATAACATTTAATTGCTTTAACACAACTTTTTCAAGGAGGCAGAGGAGTGTTCTTTGAAGACCCAAATTATCCTCAAAGCTGGTCTCTCCACGTTGCAAAGATTCGTGCTGACTTTTAATAACCAGAACATGAAACAAAAGAAAGTTTTATATCACCTTCTCTGAGAGCATTTGAACTGGGGCTATAGAACCAAAAACTGTCAGAGCCGGAAGGTCATGTTGGGGTCATGGATCCTTAGCAGGTTCCAAACTTCTTTAGCTATGGGGCTCATTTCCGGCAGAAGCTTCCAGAATCCCAGTTATTAAACAAAAGCACTGAGGGGTTCTCAGGATAGTTTTAATCTTCAGAGGGTCTTCAAATACTTCCTTGTTTACGGGTCCAAAGTATCTGAAGATTCCTCTGCTCCTGGATTTTGATCACAGCTTAAAAACACAGGCATTTTCCTGAGGTCAAAAGTGAGGCCCAGGGGCGCCTGGGTGGCACAGCGGTTAAGCGTCTGCCTTCGGCTCAGGGCGTGATCCCGGCGTTCTGGGATCGAGCCCCACATCAGGCTCCTCCGTTATGAGCCTGCTTCTTCCTCTCCCACTCCCCCTGCTTGTGTTCCCTCTCTCACTGGTTGTCTCTATCTCTGTCAAATAAATAAATAAATAAAAAATCTTTAAAAAAAAAAAAAAAGTGAGGCCCAAAGAGACTCAACTGGCCCCGGACAGAGCAAGAAACAGAACCTTCAGCTCCTGGTTCCGACAGCAGGTGTAGCCGCAAAGCTGGCTGGGCATCGATCTGAAGGTCTGGGGAGCTGATTAGAAGCTCAAGTTTGGCGGCTCCAGCCACGGAGGGTCCTGCTGTAGTGGGTCGAGAGTGAGAACCTGGAATCAGCACTTCCTACAAGTTCCCCGTGAGGCTCATGGAAAATCCAAGCTAGGAACCACTGCAGTATCCAGTCCTCCAAGTCCTGGTCCCAAAGGCCAATTGATTCTTCTTAGGAAAAGCAAACCAACCCCCAGAAGAACCTCGATTTGCTCGTGCAGCGACTATCAGTACACATGACAGAATGAATTGGGACGGCTTTAACTAGGGGTAAAAATTAATGAGTGGGTTCAAGGGTTTTTTTACCAAGTACCATTCAGCAGGAATTTGGCCCATGTTTTGTGTTCCTAGGTAATTGTGTGGCGTTTTATGGCATTTTATTTAATCTCCAAACAGCAGTACCTGAAAATTGATCATGCTTTCTTTTACAAAGTGGCTTTCCATGCATTCTCTTTCTCAGCCCGTTCAACAACCCAAAATATGGGTAAGGCAAGTCTTACTTTCCCTATTTCACGGACAATATGACTGAGATTCACAGAAAAGAAATGGCACGCTGAGAAAAAAGAGTTAGAAGGGCTTGAGCTAAAACCAAAATCTTGGATTCTGAATCCAGTATGCCTCCTTAATGCATCCAAAAATAATAATAATAATAATCCATAGTACCACAGCCTCCTCTTTTCTGCTCACTCCAGCGTAATCACAAATGGTATTATAAAATGGAAAACTCGATAACTCTAATAGCTATTAAAAAAACACTATTGATGCTCACAGCCAGGACCTCATGATGTTTATTCTAATGTCCTCAGTCACTACTAAGCTATCATCGCAAAATGAAAACCATTCAGCAGAATTGTATGCTTCGACTTCCCGAAATCAATTTCTACTTAGGCTAGGAAGTACAGTAGTAGGTTAGAACTCAAAAATGGGAAGACTCTACATCAGAAATTGTTCATCAACAACAACAATAAAAAATCAATATTTATTTCAATTTTAAGAGGAAATAGAACTTGTTAGGAATCAAAATAAAAGGTAAAGCTACTTAAGAAATGTGAGCATTTCAAACTCAGATTACATTCAAGGGAACCAGGTTAGCCAGGACCTGGGTAATTTGATGATTTTTCTTCTCATCATGACCGACTTTGCATCAGTGGACTACACGGAGAATGCTGCAATTTAATTAATTATTACGCTGGCTAAAGTCGTTGCTCCGTCCCAGGGACTTCTCATTTCAGTCACATGGATGTTGCAGTTGTCACCCAGACATGAGTGAGAGCAGAGCAGATGGCTCTGACGGAACCCGAGGATACCCCAGCAACGCCCCCTCCTGGGGAATTGGGAGAAATCCCTGGGCGCCACAGTCTTTACCAATCAGAAAGGAGTTTTCCTATCCTCTCCCCTCTCCCCAGTAAATCCCTCGGCTTCCCCCGTCTCCTGATCTTTGCTCTCTATCTCTGTTTCACTGATCCTCTTAAAACCAGTTCTGGGGGCTCCTGGGTGGCTCAGATGGTTAAGCATCTGCCTTCAGCTCGGGTCATGATCCCAGGGTCCTGGGATCAAGTCCTGCATCAGGTTCCTCGCTCAGCAGGGAAGCTGCTTCTCCCCCTGCATTTCCCCCTGGCTTGTGCTCTCACTCACTCTCACTGTCTCAAATAAATACATTTAAAAAATCTTTAAAACAAACAAACCACAACAAAAAACCAGTTCTGAAAGTCTTGCCCTGGGGCACCAGGGAGGCTCAGTTGGTTAAGCGTCCGACTCTGGGTTTCAGCTCAGGTCATGATCTCAGAGCGGGGGCATCAAGCCTTGCTTTGGGCTCCAAGTTCACTGGGAGTCTCCTTGGGATTCTCTCCCTCTGCTCCTCTCCCCACTTTCGTGTGAGCACATACATGCATGTGCACACACTCTTTCTCTCTAAAATAAATAAATCTTTAAAAATAAAAATCAAATAAATAAAAGTCTTGCCCTGCCCAGTATTAAAATGTACTATAAAGCTACAAGAGCAAAACAACATAGCAAAAGTTCAGGAATAAACAAATGGATCTCAGTATCCACTTTGCTTCTTTGTTAGCAAAATTGTTTCTCTCTCCCTCCCTCTCCTTCTACCTCCTCCTCTCTCTCCCTCTCTCTACTCTCTCTCTCTCCCCCTCTCTCACTCTCCCCGCCCCTCTCTTTCTCTCTAAGTGGGTCTGTGGGAGTATGAGGTCTCTTTGGCTTCCTCTGAACACCTAAAACTGAGAACAGAATTGAAAGACAGCTTGGGGTGTGCCTGGGTGGCTCAGTCGTTAAGCTTCTGCCCTCGGCTCAGGGCATGATCCGGCTCAGGGCGTGATCCCGGCGTTCTGGGATCGAGCCCCACATCGGGCTCCTCCGCTGGGAGCCTGCTTCTTCCTCTCCCACTCCCCCTGCTTGTGTTCCCTCTCTCGCTGGCTGTCTCTCTCTGTCAAATAAATAAATAAAATCTTGAAAGAAAGAAAGAAAGAAAGAAAGAAAGAAAGAAAGAAAGAAAGAAAGAAAGAAAGAAAGAAAGAAAGAAAAAGACAGACAGCTTGGCACCCAAGTTCCAAAAGGAAGAGGACACATTACACATTCTCGGCCTGATAAAGGAGGTAAAGGGGCTGAAGACAATAGCCAAGGAGGGGCGGGGGGGGGGGGGGGGGGGGGGACAGAAGGCAAATCGGAAGGAAAATGCCAAATAGGGGGTGTTGGCTGCTGTTGTTGTTATTTTAATAGGAATGATCCTTCCATTGTCTCACTAACCTTTAGTGAAAGCACAGCTTAACAAAACACAGGCAAATATGCCACAGTAAATAACTATGAGGAGGAGGGACCGGGGTTGGAGAAGCATTTTCTCTGCATTTTTATAGCAGAGATATTCTTGTTCCTAAGAGGGTATCTTTGACCCAGGGAACTAAGATTCATTTCATGAAAATAATTGGCCAAATTTTAAAAAGATGTAAAAGTGATATTTATCTCCAAGTTATTTATAACAGTGAAAAATAGGAAATAAGCTCCAAGTGCTGCAACAGAGGCCTGGTTAAGTAAATTAATGTGTTCCCATACGACGAGGCTCTATGCAGCCGTTTAAGAACGAAAGAGTAGATTGTTATGGAAACATAGTTGCAGAATATTGTTAAGTGAAAAAAAGCAGCTAATAATAGTGTGCATAACAGGAGATGCCTTTTGAAAAACATAGATACTTGCATAGGAAAATGGTCTAGGAGAACATTGACAGCGGTTAGGTCTAGAAGGTGGCATTTTCTTTCCCCCATCGCAACCTCTCCTGGCAACCACTTACTTTTAGAGAAACTACAGGTCCTTTTTCCAGAACATACAGCAAAATGCACTATAATACATTTTTACAAAGAAAAATATAGTTATTTCTCTACCTTGCCATCCAACTTTCTACATATAGAATTTTATTTCTTCCCACCAACTCGAAAAGACGTGCCTCGTCTACTAAGTGTTGGCATCATAGGAGAATTCAAATACAGGCTCAGATTCAGTCGATTTTAAGACCAGAAATAATTGCCCCATTCTGTTGAATGCTCCCTGCCTGCAGATGTCCAAAGGTAATATTTTAAACATTTAGATTAAAGATCAGCAATGTAATTGATGGAGAAAGTCACATCTTGGAAGAATGGAGCAACTAAGTCACTAACTTGAGAACAGACAGTGTGAGTCAAGGAACATTCCCCTGTATTCGGCAGGGGACGGAGCCCCCAGGAAAAAACAGAAAAGATGTTTACGGCTTCTTGCACCATTCAAATCATCTCCACTACCAGGGTCATTACAACATCACAGCCACCTCTTCTGCTTCCATGTGGGCTGTAACCAAGGGAGCAATTTCCCCTCCCACCCCACCACCCCATAAAAGCACAGGGAGAAGGGAAGAGGAGAAGGGAGTTCAGGAATTTTCTCCTCTGTGTTCCCATGAATAGCATCACCGGGACCCACTCTCCTGGGTTCAAAGGAGAGAACAGATTCCCAGAGAGAAGGGAGGGAGGGACGATATTCACTCTTCCCTCCAAGAGACGACATCATGGTTGAACCTGTGTCAAGAGCAGAAATTGGTTTCACAAACACAACAGATCTGAGAAACAAAATTGTCATCAGCTCATATGTTCCACCGATTTGATGTGGTTATAAAAGTAGAATAGCCTCCGGATAAAAACCTGGTTTCTGAGATCATGGGCCCTATTACAATAAAATTTCCCTGTAACAATTTAGATTCAGGTATATGGAAAACACTTCACTTGCATAGTTTTTCCCAAGTGTATTAAAATTTTTATTTCATCCACAATAAAGCCTGTTTTCTCCCAGAAAGAGATATGAGAGGTTTAATAAGGGAGGGCTTTGCAGTGGTTTCTGACTCTGTTTATGGAGGCCAGTTTTCTTGATGCACAACCGGGACCAGGGACTCCTGCAGACACAGAGAAGGTCACTCTCCATGAGTTTCCCATGATTAATCCTAGGACTGAGCCTAGGGACAGGCTTGGCACAAAGTTCTGACTGCAGAGCTATCCTCTTCACACGCTGCCTGCTCCAGGCCTTGGTCCCCTGTTATTCTAACAAAGGCTTAGTAAGGTCTGAAACCTAAGAATTCTGGAAATGCCCAGAAAACAGAGTCTTGTTAAGCCTCTCCTTTCTAGACTCTTTTTCTTACTCTCTAGGCACTCAGGTTGCTTTCCATATCAAAATTTCCTCTCAGGGAAATGATCTCATGTCAGTCATTCACACTTTAGAGTGAATTCAAGTACCTCCTCTTCTAAAGCATTTTAATTTATACTCCTTCTAATTATAAGAAAGAGTATCTTGTTTCTTAGAAAAATCTCAGGCATGCTGGGTTACTCTTTGGGGGAATGTAAGTGAGAAGGAAGGGGCACCTGGGTGGCTCAGTTGGTTAAGCATCTGCCTTCAGCTCAGGCCATGATCCCAGGGTCCTGGGATGGAGCTCTGCATCGAGGTCGCTGCTCAGTGGGGAACCTACTTCTCCCTCTCCCTGCCCCCCACTTATGCTCTCTCTAGCTGTCTCTCTGTCTCTCAAATAAACAAATTAAATCTTTAAAAAAAAAAAAGTGAGAAGGAAGACTTTTCCAGCTCCTTGAAATCTCACCTTTTTCTGGGTGGATACTTAAAAGTAAAAAGGCCACAGAAGCAGAGTTGCCCTTCGGAGGATGGGTTCACGGTCACATCTGAGAGAAATCTATTTTTGAGCCATCTTTTAAATGGTTGCCTCCCACACAGACCAACCCCATGTCTGTTCCCTTACAACACTACTCATTTCCCCCATGCTGATTGAGCACCCTGCTGGAATGGGTTCCACCCTCAAGGAAATAGGCTCACTGGCCGAAGAGTAAATATGGCCTAGTACAATCACCTGTAACTTTCAGTGATGGGTTGCATATTTACAATTATTTTAATTACACTTGAAAGGACAAAGATCAGGAACAGATGTCAGACATATGAATTGAAATTAATGATCATTTGTTAATGGAGTGAAGAGCCATTCATCATTTTATTAGAACTAATTCTTAAGGCCATATGGAACCTTTTACCATGGAGCAAATCTTTATTCTCTTTAGAATATTAAGATTTTGGTTAATAAAACACAAGGTACAGGGCTGCCCAAGTAAATTTTTCTTGTATTAAATGTAGTAGTTCCCAGTTAGTCTGACAGACCGGATCTGCTCCAGTAATGGAAGTATACAAACGGTGACCAGGGTGTGCTCTCCCTACCTTCCTTCCTTCGTCTATTTATACAGCAAATGTTTATTGAGTGTCAAGTACCAGGCTAGGTGTACAGAGATGTAATAGTGAGCAAAAGCAGAGATGGTCCTGCCTGCCTGGATCTAACAGTAGAAAGGAAACAGATATTAATGAGACAATCACACTCACAAATGTAAAATCGAAACTGTAACAGGTGATAAGCATGTGCAAAGGCCCTGTGACAGAGGGTATCCTGGAGCGTGAAATGAAAGAATCAGAAAGCTGGAGTGACTGGAAAAATAAATCTGAGGAGAGACCTGGTGTGAAAAGAGGTTAAAGAGGCAGGAGCTTACAGCCACAACTGGGGTTTTATCCTTTTCCTAAGTACAAGAGGAAGCCAGCAAGGGGTTTGTTGTTGTTGTTGTTGTTGTTGTTGTTGTTGTTAAGATTCATTTATTCATTTTAGAGAGAGAGAGAGCATGAGCAGTGAGGAATCTCCAGCAGACTCTTTGCTGAGTGCGGAGCCCCACGCAGTGTTCGATCTCATGAGCCTGAAAACATGACCTGAGCCAAAATTAAGAGTTGGAGGCTTAACTGACTGAGCCACCCGGGTGCCCCAGGAAGCCAGCAAGGGGATTTTAAAGGGAGAGTGGCAGGGTCAGATTTGAATTTTGAGATCCCCTGCCTACAGTGTGGAGTCTAAATGGGAGAGAGGGAGGCAAAGGGGCTATAGGGACAGCAGGCGTATTAGGTAAGTACTTTGCCGAGGTCCAGGTACGAGATGATGAAAGCAGAACGGGGAGGACGCTGGCAGAGTACTGATGGTCAGGCTGGGGTGGAGGTGGAAAGGACAGAAGTGGTTGGGTTCAAGAGATCTTCTGAAGCTATCTAGAACCAAGGAGTGGATTAGATGGGGACAGTGGTGAAGACAAGCCAGCCGTCAATGAACAGCTCTTGGGTTTCTGGCTTGCGGAACTGAAAGAGGGTAATGACATTCACTGAGAGCAAAAATGGTGGATGAGGCCCAGTTAAAAAGGGAAGGTTCTGGACCTCTGGGTGATAGCTGCATGCCTGCGCTTCCTGCCACCCCTGCAGCAACCACGGCTTTAGACGGTGGGATAAAAGGCAGCAGTTAGTGTGGCCATCTCGACTTGATCAAGTGCTCTGTCCTCCTCCCCTGGAGATATTAGCACTGGAAAGGACTGGGGAGATTACCCAGCCCCTCTTCCCTACTTGACAAGCACATGGAGAGATCTTGCCCGATGTCACAGAACAAAGGAGCAAGAGAGTGGAGACAGCCCAGAGGTTACCTCAAGGAGAAGCCCCCAGACAGCCCCTAGCCAGCAGTTATGCAGGAAACATGGCTGTAGCCACCTGCATGCCCAGCACCTTGCCAGGTGCCATGGATCAAAGATGAGCAAGTCCCAGGCCCTAGGATGACCCGCCAGGAAGGAAGAGTCAGGGATGTGTTCCTAGGGTCACACCTGAGCTCAGCTTTGAAGAATGATGGGGGTGGGGTGGGGGAGAGGGGTGAGTGCTTCCAGGGAGAAGCAGCATCAAGACAGAACGTACGTAGGCTGTAAGCAGGCTAGACCCTTGGTGTCCCTCCCTTCCTTCTCCTCCCCCACCCCTCAACATCCTTCCTCGAATAATCCCCTTAAGAAGTTCAAGCTTTGGACAACACAGCTAAGAACATTTTGCTCCTTGGCAGGTAACTCCCACTTTCCGTCCAGGAAACACGGACCTCTCCTGGGGTTGGCCGAGCAGAGTCTGGCGACCTTCATCAGAGGTGGGCATGGGGTAGGAGTCCGTGTGAGGGGGGAAATACAGCAAGAACAAAACACCAATGGACATCTCAATATATTATCCTTCCCCAAATGTTCTAGAAAGTTCATCCAGACCACAGTATGGAGAATGTGTCAGGGAGAGGAGTAGGGGTTTGTTTAGGGGACAGAGCAGCTGGCACAAGACGGAAGGGAGTTCAAGCATCCTGAGGTGGGCTGCGTGCAGGTGTTCGAGCAGGCCGGCCGCAGCCAACCAGCCTATGTAGTTCGCCGCCATCTTTCCCTCCCCCAGGAACAACACCCACCCAAATAAGGCCCCAGATTAGAGCAGGGTGAACAGGAAAGCAAGGGGAGAAGTAGACTGGTTTCTGCTCCAAAGGAAGCTGAGGACATGAAGGATTTTCTCTCTCCTCTCCCAGTTCTGAAAACCCAGGCCCTGGTGGGTACATGGGGAAGAACTCGCTCAGCCAACCTCTCTGCTCCTTCACCTGAGGGGACGGACAGGGGTATCAGTTTAGCAAGAGCAGCAGGTTTTGTTCTGACCTAAGGGCAACACTTGAAGGGGGTACGGAGGAGGGACGCTCAGGATGAGAACAACGTGACAGCGGATGTCGCAGCCTTGCCCTCAGCTGACCAGAAAGCTGTTGGCTGTCTCCACTCCACGACCAGTGTCCCTGCTACATACAATCCCTCCCTGCTCTCTCTCCTCACCCCCTTACACACACACAAGCACACACACACACACACACACACACTCATTTAGGGAGGTGAAGGAGGGTGCTGTCCCCATCCCCTCCCTCCTCAAAACCTTTGCCCCCAACAGACACCAAATGCCCCTCCCCCTGCCCACCCTCCTTCCCTTCCTGAGGTCTCTCACCCCATAAGGAAAACTTAAGATCTCTTCACAAAAAGATGTGGACCCCCACTTTAGCAGATCGGGGGTGACCTTGCAGGAGAACTGCTTAGGGGTGGGACCAGCCACTCCACAAAGCTGACAAAAAGCACCAGGCCCTCTCGGGTCCCTGGCCCCAGGGATAGATTTGCTCCCAGGACTTGCCACTAGGATGCTTTGAAAATTGAAGACCTTCCCTTTCCCATCCTTGCTTTTCAGGATCCCGCTCGGGAAGACCATTTGGAACGCAATCTGTGAAGTTCTTTCTTTTCAAATACAAGGCAAAAATGAGTTGCTGGAGATTGCGCTGTGGAGCCTGCTGGACGCATTCCTAGGGGCGAATACCCCAGGGCCCTGGCGATCAATGCCCCGTCACCAAGGCTGGGCTGGCCTTTCGCAGGCTCAAGTGTAATTTCGGGCTGTGCTTATTACAGGCTCAGACCTTGTTTGATGCACTGGAGTGGAAAAAAGTTCCCTCTCTGCATGTGGCCGTGTCCTATGTGTCTGTCGTATCTTTAACAATGTAAACATCAGAAACAGATGGGGAAATCCAAGCCAGCGCCAGGCCAAACAGCGCTCACCGCACACAATGAGCCATGGTGCCAAGACAAATACGCTCTGTGGATATCACTAATTTCTAGCGCACTGGAACCGAGCAAAACAAATAACAATTAAAGCCCAGAAATCTTAAAATGAATAACCTTTCTGTACACAAACTCAATGCCACTATTAAAAGGCCATCAAGGGCGACGAATTTATGAAACATAACAATGAAATCCTTCTTATGCGAATAATTACTGAATAATTACCAGAAAAGGGGGCCTTTCTCCAGTTCGAGGAGTCTGTGGATTTTGCACACGGAGTTTGGCTTTGGCTGAACACACAGACACTTTCGAAATGCCTTCACGGACTTCATGTCACTATGATAACCCTGCAAGGGGTGGGAGTTGGGGATGGCAGGCGCTCATGTCTCCATTTTCCGGATAGGACCACCGTGGCATGGACAGAGGAAGAGAATGGCCCAGTCACAGTGCTCTCATGGACAAAATAGCATCTAAATGGACAAAGCTTTTAGTCCAGAGTTCCTTCCACCAGTACGCATAAGCCTTCCTTAGCCACACCTGTAACCCCCACTATATATCTTAACCCTCAAAGCAGGTGCCAGAATGGGCAGAGCAGGGGTAGAACAGGGACACAGCCGTTGCAATGCCCAGGTATCCTTCCAAGCCTTCACGCACCATCTCTTCACCAGCCAAGGCAGGTGCCTTAACGGGGTGAAGATTACCAATGCAGTCACAAGCTAGGAGGCAACTAGCTTCAGCCGAATGACTTCATATTTCAAGCAGGTATAAGCCTGCCTTAGGGGTCACGACTCAGTGCAGGGATTGGAAAGGAGAATCTGCCTGATTCTTCAGATGCAGAAGAAAGGAAGTAGGGAAGAGGGAGCCAAGCCCCTCTCTGCTTGCAGCGTCCATCTGATGGACCACTCACTTTATTGGGCCACAGCCCAGCAGCAATGCTGCCCATCTCATGGGGTCCATACCCTGGGGACCTGGCTCCCACAGGAGAAGGGTCCCCCCAGACTGCATAGCCACACGGTGCTTGAGAGCCACTGGCAAGCACAATCCTTCCATTCTTTCCGCATCTGATTTGCAGAACACTTGAAACACAGATCATTTTAACTGTGGTGATGCTTAGGGAAATGGGTACAATTATAAACCATCAGGAGAAGGGTAAATTGATACAGTATGTTTAAAGGTGATTGGGCAATTTCAGTGAAAATATATTAGGTCAAACCAGATGAGACTGCCAATATTCAAGGATCTTGAACCTATAAAAAATTTTATGGTTCCGTCAAACAGTGTGCACACCCTTCGACTATGCATATCCACTTCACTGCAGCTATCCTAGAGAAATGTTGGCACGTTTGCACAAAACTCTTACACTAAGATGTTCACTGGAACTTCAGTAGTGGAATGGCAAAGTAAACCATGATGAACCCCTTCTGGAAAATACTATGCAGCAGGCAAAAAGAGCTTTCAAGAAGTAAATTGCAAAGAAGGAGATTGAGGGGAGGGAGGGAGGGAGGGAGGGAAGGGAAAATTACAGGGTAAAAAAACGTAAAAGATATATTGACCGATTGCAATGTGTGGATCTGAACAGAATCCAGATTCAAATAAGTTTTTCAACTAGATAAAGTTTGATATTAAGGAATTGTTCATTGTTAAGTGTGACAATGGTATTGTGTTTATATTTTTTAATAATCCTTATATCTTTTAGAGACACATAATAAAATATTTATTGTTGGAGTGCTATATCTGGGATTTGCTTTGAAATACTAAAGCAGAAGAAAGGAAGTGGGGTTAGATGTTCCAGACTGGGTGAGGTGATAGTTGCTGAAGCTGGAGAGTGGGTACATAAGGGCTCATTACATGATTCTGTCTACCTTTGCATGTATTTAAATTTTTCCATAATAAGGGGCACCTGGCTGGCTCAGTGGGTGGAAGGTGTGACTCTCTATCTCAGGGTTATGGGTTCAAGCCCCACATTGGGCGTAGAGATTACTTAAAAATAAAATCTTGGGGAGCCTGGGTGGCTCAGTTGTTAAGCGTCTGCCTTCGGCTCAGGGAGTAATCCCACAGTCATGGGATCGAGCCCCGCATCGGGCTCCTCCACTGGGAGACTGCTTCTTCCTCTCCCATTCCCCCTGCTTGTGTTCCCTCTCTCACTGGCTATCTTTCTCTCTGTCAAATAAATAAATAAAATCTTTTAAATAAATTAATTAATTTAATTTAATTAAATCTTAAGGGGCACCTGGGTGGCTCAGTTAGTTAAGCAGCTGCCTTCGGCCCAGGTCATGAGCCTGGGGTCCTGGGATTGAGTCTTGTATTGGGCTCCCTGCTCAGCAGGGCATCTGCTTCTCCCTCTCCCTCTGCCCCTCCCCCAACTCATGCGCACACACGCGCTCTCTCTCTCTCTCTCAAATAAATAAATAAAATATTTTTTTAAAATTAAAATAAGATAAAATCTTAAGGGGCGCCTGAGTGTCTCAGTCGGTTAAGCGACCAACTCTTGATTTCAGCTCAGGTCACAATCTCAGGGTTGTGGGATTGAGCCCCAGGGTGGGCTCCACACTGAGCGGGGAGTCTGCTTGAGATTCTCTCTCTCCCTCCCTCTCTGCCCTTCCCCTTGATCATGGCATATGCGCAAACACACACTCTCTCTCTCTACAAATAGATAGATAGATAAATCTTTAAAAAAAAATAAAATAAAACAAAATCTTAAAATAATAAATAAATACTTTTTTCATAACAAAACACTAAAAATATAGAAGGTAGCCACTCGTAAACAAAAGATACAGTACTATATGTACAGTCAAGGAAAGAACGTATTAAATGAAATAGCAAATTGCAGAATTATACACCATGATACCAGTTACCTAAAAAATGACAATGCAAAGCAAAACCACACATATTATGTTAATGGGTCTTCTAAAATTTAAAAGGTTATGCTCCAGACTAACCTGTTGATCGTAGTTGCTGCTGAGAAAGAAACTGGTATTGGAGAGGGTGGTTGAGGACTTCCCCTTTCACCGTTGTTCGTGTTTTTGCAAAAATATATTCATGTACTACTTGTGTCATTAAAAATATATATTAGATGTCATTAGCCCAAAACTGTTAAGTGGCATTGGGGGAGTGCTATTGCTGTTTCCAAAACCCTTCCCCAGCAGTGGAGAAGCCAAAGAGTGGGACAAGCCGGGTGTGGGTGGACGCAGGTGACAGTGTGCTGGGTCATTTCTGGTTTATCAGTCACAACGCCCATGTGCATGGAGAGAGAGAGAAGAAACTGCCCCTTCATCACTAAGCACCTACTAGATGCCAGGCATGGTCCCATCCATGATTTCCATAATCCTCATGATCACTGTGGACCAACCCTAATGGTCCAAAGGTGAGGGACTTGTCCATTCAGCAGCTCCAGGTCTGACTCCAGGGTCCCTACTCCTTCTGCCAGGACATGTTGGGAATGGTCAGGTTCTTCCTGTTTGGGGGTCCCCCCGGGGCCAAGCACGGCAGGAATGCCATTGTAGTGTCAGTAGGAGGAGAGGGAAGAGACTGGTCACCTGTGACAGGTTATGGGAGGAAGAGGATGAGGACAGGCAGAAGGGGTACAGGAGAGATGGGGCATGGCCGGGAATGCTGGCAGCCGGCCTGGAGACTGAACATCACCGTAACCATGACAGCGAGCGTGGTGTTGCTGGTGAAGCCACCAGACTGGCGGTAACGAGAGTCCCGGTGAAGGCGGCTGATGAGACACTGGAGCCTCTTTCTCATCAGCCTATCCAGGTGCCCCGAGGCGAAGCAAGTGCAGGAGGCAGCAGCAAAGGTGCTGATGGGCTCGGAGCTGAAGACAGTGAGGTGCCAGTGGGCAGGGGGAGTGACAGCGGGAGTGAGAAAGAGTCCCCCCAACAAGGAGAGGAGAGGGAGGAGAAGGAAAGAGGAGGAGAGTAAGAGTCACTGCCAAGCTCTTGAGAGTGCCAGGCAAGCAGTTCTTTATAGAAATTCCATAAATAAAAATGTATGAAGCCAGTTCCTCAAATCAGTCATTTTCTGCGAGCATTGGTTCCTTGGCTTGGAACATCCCCCGTCTCCACCCTCACAGGGGCTCCACAACCTTCCAGACTCAGCTAAAATACCCCCACCCACCCAGAGAAGCCATCCTGTTTGCGCTGAAATGCCACCCCAGCCTCTCCCCCTCCCTCCTACTTATCTCTTGGGGCGGGGAGAGGGGAGAGCACATTTTTAAATTATTCATTCCTTTGTCCACTTGTTCATTACCATCGCTGCAGTTCCTAAACTTCACGTTGGGGCGGAGGGGCAGGCAGATCAAGTTGGTTTGTTTATCACTATCCCCAGCACCCAGCAAAGCGTCAGACACAAAGTTGCTGCTCAGTTACTGTTTGAAGGGTGGGTGGATGAAGACAGAAAGAAGGGAGGGAGGGAGGAGAAGGAGAAAGAGGAAGGAGGGGGGAAGGAAGGGAGGGAGGGAAGTAGGGGAGAGGAAGGGAGGGAAGGAGGGAAGGCGGGAGAAAGGAGTTATGATATTTCAGTTCGGTTCTCTGCTACCCAAGGCCACAGGGGTACCCAGCGGGCGAAGAAAATGTCCCTGAGCATTTCTTTCAGTAGCACTTACTCCGAAGGAACAGTCTCAGCCTGGAAGCCTGGGCTGTAACCCTGCACTAAGCTGATCATCCCCAGCTCTATCCACACCCAGTCTCCCCTCCGTTACTCAGGACAGGAAGAACTGGCTGAAATTTGCATGTTGGATTCTGCACGCGTCTCTGAGATATTATTCCGTTGTCTGGGAGCCGCCAGACTACACTCTAAGCTGGCTTCAGAGAGTATTTATAACTGCCAAAACAACTTATTTCAAAAATAAACATGGTATTTTTAGCCCAATGTTGCCGATAACCTGCTTTGTCAAGTCATACGCTCGGCTCAGAATCAGCACTATGTCTCTGGTCAGCCCTGGTTGCCCGGAGTCATCTTCGGTCGCCGGATGGCCAGCTCACCAGGTGACGGGACCAAGGCCTGGCTCTCACCTCGAGATTGTCCACCAGCCCACGAAGGGCCGAGGAGTCTGGTTAGCCCTCCTTGGAATGCCGGGCTCACCCTCAGCTTCCCTCCCTCTCATGTTTTCGAAACCCCTCTGCGGGCAGCCGAAACTGGAGGGAGAGAGAGATGGCCACGGTGGGCATGGAAGAAGGGAAAGAAGTGCGTACATGAAAGGGGGTGGGGGTGACCCAAATGCCAAGGGCAGATGCCAAGGGCAGCCCAGAAGCGGAGGGAGGAAAGGAGGGTGAGAAGACAGAGGGGAAGGAAGCCCAACAGAAAGCACCAGCATGGCCAGAGCTGGGTGGCACACGCACCTTAGCGTGTAGAGGACGCCGCGGGGCCCCTGACCTTGGATGTAAAGGCTGAGACGGAGGTTTCTGGGAAGGAAAGCAAGAACACAGGGAGCCTCAGTCTCCAGTTCTCTTCACCTTTTACCAACATTTTCCTTTCCCGCTGCTGCTGCTGCTCTGTGATGGAGATTTTGGAGAAGCAAGTGCGGTGGAGAGAAAGTGCAAAAGCACCAGCAGTGGACAGACGGGGGCTTCAACCCCAGCTCTGCCACCTAATAAGCTGTGTGACCTTGGGCAAGTTACTCAGCCTCTCTTGGTCTCTGGTTCCTCGACTATGCAGTATGGAAAACAACGGTACCTGACTTCCAGGGAGGCGGGAAGAACGAACACTCATATTTACAGAGCACTTGCCACATCATAGGAATAAATGGAGACTCTCGTTTTCATGATGCTTTAGCCTCCTATCCCCAGGCTCTGTTATTGTAAGTTCAGGGGCAGGTGGTTAAAGTCTGGACAAAGACCGCAGGAGGGAGCATGAGCCCAAGAACCGTTGTTGCAGGGAGCTCAACAGGGCTGATGATGACAATAGCATTAAGTGCCTGCGGCCATGGGTTCAAATCCCATGTCTACCCTCTCCTAACCACATGGCCTTGGCACGTGTACTGGTTTCCTCTGGTGGCCATAACAAATTGCCACAGATCCAGTGGCCTAACGCCACGCAGACATATTCTCTTACAGTTCTAGAAGTCCGAAGTCCAAAATCAGCTTCGCTGGCTAAATCAAGATGTTGGCAGGGCTCGTGCCCTCTGAGGGCTCAAAGGAAACCCATTTCCTTGCCTTTTTCAGCTTTCCAGTGGCCACCTGGAGTCCTTGGCTTGTGACCTCATCTTCCATCTTCAAAGAACATCATTCCAATCTCTCCCCTGCCTCATGTGACATCGTCCTCTGACTCTGACCCTCCTGCGTCCCTCTCCTAAGGCTCCTGGTGATTACCCCGGGGCCCACCTGGACAATCCAGGATGATCTCAGCATCTCAAGATCTTTAATTAATCACATCTACAAAGTCCCTTTTGCCAGATAAGGCAACATTCACAGGTTCTGGAGATTAGGACATGGACAGATGGTGGGGGCATTATTCAGCCTCCCACTGCCAGTGAATTAATTTCTCTGAGACTTGTTGTCCTCACCTGGAAAAAGGAAATCATACCTATTATGATGGTCCATGTTATGTGTCAACTTGGTATTTGGTCAAACACAGTCTAAATGTCACTGTGAAGGTATTTTTTTTTTTCAAGGATATTAACATTTCAATCAGCAGACTTTGGGTAAAGCAAATCACCCTCCATAATCGGAGTGAGACTCATCCAGTCAAAAACCTCAAGAGAAAAAAGACTGATGTCCCCTGACAAAGAAGGAATTCTGTCTCCAGACTGTCTTTGGACTGTATCTGCCACATGGGCTATTCCCTGGGTCTCCAGCCTGCCAGCCTGTCCTACGGCTCTTGGACTTGCTAGCCTCCACAACTGTAGGAGCCAGTTCCTTTACAAATAAATTATATATGTATATATGTGTGTGTGCATATGTACACATATACATACGCGTGTGTGTGTGGGCACACCCTATTGGTTCTGCTTCTCTGGAGAACCCTGCCTAATACACCTACCTTTGAGGCATTCTTGTCCAATTTAAATGACATGAAGCACGCACAATGGTCAGCACAGTGCTCAGCACATAAAGGTTAGGAGACATTAACTGTGGTAGTTGTGCCTTAAAAAAAAAAAAAAAAAAGATTGATTTGAGAGAGAGAGAGTGCACCAGCTGGAAGAGGGGCCAAAGGAGAGGGAGAGAGAAGCAGACTCCACGCTGGGCATGGAGCTCGATCTCACGACCCTGAGATCGTGACCCGAGCTGAAATCAAGAGTCAGACGCTTAACCAACCGTTTGTGCCTTTTTTTTAAGAAGAAGAAAAGTGCTTCTCACTGTGTATTATGATTATGCCACACTGGACATGGAGTTAGGTGTGGAGGGAAGAGAAGGACCCAGATCAACTCTACTGGCTCCTTCGAAACTTCCCTAGAACCTGGTATGGAAACTCCTCAGGGTGCTTCGCTTGGTCCCATGTTGGTCTTAAATTAGGGTTGTGCCCTCAGGGAGTCCTTTCCTGTGAAAAAAAAAGATGAGTTGAGAGCTCTGAACAAGCCACCACTCTTGGATATGGCTTACAGCCCTCAGGGTTGTTGCTGCTGTCCTGGGAATGGAGACAAGAAGCCAACAAAGTCAGAGCCATTTGCCCTTAAGGAAATATTCTGAGGTCTACCTCTCATCAGAGGCTGGGGGCAGCACAGTGTACCAAGCCTGCCAACCTCAGAGATGAAGGAGACCTCCCACACGAGCAGTCATTTCTGACTCAGTGAGTAAGACAGAGGAGGGAAGGAGGAAAAGGGAAAAGAAAGACCCAGCATCCTCGTGTCCGCAATGCTTCAGTTGGCAAACCTGTGTCTCAAGACCTACTCAGAGCATCCCGCTACCACGCTGGTCAGAGTCATATTACTGCTGGCATTAAAGAGGAAACTCGCTCAGAAGTCCGCAGGGACACACCTTCAGGCTCACTCTCTTCGGGCTGTCATATTTTAGCAGCCGTGCGAGCTCGCTGGAGTCAAGCGTATGGCGCTGTTTGGGTGGTTCCGCGGCTCAGCTTGCAAGGTACTTGCAAGTCTCCCCTTCAGTGGGAGTCCCAGAAGCTCAAGTTCACTGAGCTGCGGCAGGCAAAGGTGTCTAAAGTTCAAACACTATGGCAATTTGCATGGTAATTTACACGGCAACCCTCTGTCCCCCTGTCATCCCCAAGAAGCCCTCCCAAAAGTTGAAGGAAAGCAGCTCAGATGTTTACAGCCCACTGTGGTTTCACCCCTCCCCTTGCCAGACAGAAGGGGAGGGGACAGAGGGTGTGGGCTTCAGTGCGGACACTGGCCTTCTTTGACATTGTTCGGTGGAAAGACTGGAATAAAGACAAAATCTTACATTTGCATTGTAAGGAAACCTACCATCGGAAACTATTTGTGATTAGCTAGATGTTAACCTTTCAAGTAGCAATAAAGATGATGTGTTCCGTGGGTCTAATGCTCTTCACTTCTCAAAATACGTTTCCATTTATTGTCTCTGACAGAGAAAAGAAAGTTCCATATTAGAAGTGCTATGGACCGAATATTTGCGTCCCTCCCAAACTTCACATGTAGAAGCCTTCACCCCCAGTATGATGGTATTTGGGGAGGCGATTAGGTCTAGACGAGGTCATGACGGTGAGGTCCTCGTGATGGGATGACTGCCCTTGTAAGTGGAGACCAGAGTCCTTGCTCACTCTCTCTCTCCCTCGCTCTACTCCATGTGAGAATATGGCAAGAAAGCCATCTGCGAGCCAGGAAGAGAGGCCCCGTCAAGAGCTAGACTATGCTGGTGCCCTGACCTTGGACTTCCAGTCATTAGAAGTGCAAAAAATAAATGTCTTGTTTAAGCCACACAGTTTGTGGTAGCTCCAAAACCCCCGGTTCTAAATTCAAATTTTAACACATCCAATTATTTTAATTAGCCCAAATAAGCAGATTTTTAGCTATTTAGAGCCTGCTTGCTCTGCATAGCCAACATCTGCTAGCCATAGATAAGATAAGCCCCAAAGCTATAAAGACCCCCAGCCGGTTCTGCTTTTCAGAGCTCCCTGACCCAGGCCAGGCCACTGAGCCACACATCATTTAGACTCCTAAACTACCCCCAAGCCCCCTCTCTCCTGGAGCTCCCTTGTCCCCCTCCCTTTCTGAGCAGTGACTCCCATGACATAGCCTCTCGACCATCTCATGCTCGAGGGACTCACCCCGCATGCAAACCTGTCCAAGCATCACCCAAATAAAGCCTGAGCTGTATTTTATCCCTCAAACTCCCCACAACCAGTGTCTCCAGGAGTGAAGTCAATACAGGTTATAGCCCAAACCCACAATGACATGAGACCAGGAAGCAGCAAACTCTCAGAATCCAACAGACAGCAGCCACAGGCTCAGAAGACCCCTCCGCAGCTAGGTCCTTCCCAGTGACCATACCATGGGAGCCTCCAACCTCCCTAGAGAGGGGGCTGGCAAATGCCAGGCTGAATGTCAGGACCCCGGCCAAGTAGAGAACTGGGCAAGGAGGGAAAACAAAGAAGAATCCCTACATCCTGGCTGGGAGAACGTGAGGCTCACAGAGGTACAGTGGCTCCAGCCAAGCCTAGAGCAGAGCAGGGGCCCGAGATCTGCCTCACTGCCAGATACTGCTACATATCAGGGACCTAGAGAGAGTCTCTGGGAAGGCAGGACGTCACCGCTGCCGCTGGTGGTGGTGGTGGTGGTGGTGGTGGTGGTGATCGTGCCGATAATGATCGTGATCATGACGAAGATGATAACGTTAGCTAACAGGAATCAAGCAGCCCTTGACTTCCCAGGCATTGTGTTGAAGCACTTCACATGTATTATTTGATTTAATCCTCATGGCCGCCCTGTCATGTTGTTTTCCTCCCATTTCCCACATGAGAAAACTGAGTCTCAGAGAGGCTGAGAAAATCGTGCCCCCAAAATGTTTTGTTTTTGAATCAGATCTCAATCCCAGGCAGCATTCCCCAGTTCCATACTCTCATCCCATCCCATCGCAGAAAACCAGAAAAGGCAAAATTTGATCCTATCGCAGAAAAGCAGAAAAGGCAAAATGTGTTCCGTGGCCCCATTTTGACAGTTTCCAAAACCACACAGTCTCCTGGGAAAGAAAAAGAAACACTGAACGTGTTTCTTGGAGGTGCTTCCAACATTAGAGCAGCTTAAAGCTCAGAACCTGTATCTCGGTGACCCCTGCACATCCGGGTGCCAAAGGAACATCCCAGCCACATGTGCAGATGTGCAAGCTCTTGGAAGGCAGGACTGCTGCTTCCACACTGTGGGCAACACACCCAGACAGGGCTCTGTAAAGAGCATAGCCTCGAGTGCATCTCAAAGAGGAGCATTCGGAATTAATCTACCCAGGGATAACAAGTGAAAAACACGCACTTTGAAAAGGCACACGCAGCCCGCGACAGCATCAACCAACCTGTCAGAAGTATAAGTGGATAGAAAATTCTAGCTTTCCATTAATGGCAAGGTACTTTGTTTTACTTTCAAATGCCTTAAAAAACCACCTGCTCCAGGTGGGTGGGGAGCTATGTTTCATACCCTCTGGGAAACTGTCAGGAAAGACACTCGTGGCTTCACGGGAACAGCTCCCAGGGAGAACCACGTAAGGATGCAGAGGCCAACAAAACCCAGTTCTGAACCATGGCTGCCCAGAGGTTTGTGCCTCTCTCTGTGATCCAGAAAGATGGGAAGGCCTCCTTTACAAAAAGCCCGGTACCATTAGAGGAAGTTGGCATCAACCTGTAATGTAATTAACACATAGTTCTATTCATTGCTCTCATCATCCAATCGTTTCTTCATGTCCATCTTATCTCCACTAGAATAGAAGCTCCTGGAACCCAGGGATTATATGACTCGTGGCTCTAATTTCCCCCCTAGCAACCAGTGCAGAAGCGATGCAGGCTGGCCACAATTGTTCTAGAAATGAAAATCTCATGCCCACGCCAGAGATTCCTCAATTCACTTGGAGCCAAAGATGATCACTATGGAGTCTATCCCTTTTTCTCATATTGGACAGCAGATAACTGCCAACTGAATCATAATTTTCCTTAGCAACCATCTCGTGATTGGGAGTTCTGTGCTAATCAAGAACTCAGCAGCAAATCAATCATAAAAAGGACACCAATCCTTTCAACAGAATCCACAATCACTTTAAAAAGTAAAAATATTCTCCAAGTCGGAGAACTTTCGAGCTGGAAAGGACCTGACAGGCGCTTCAGTCAGCTCCCTTTGCTCCACACAGAGCCACCCACTAGTGAGGGGCAGAGTCAGGACCTGACTTCCAGCCTGTGGGGTTTTCTTCACAACACCCTACCGTGCCCCCTTGGCAGTCTTATAAGATGGGCATGTGTGTATCATCTTCATACATTTTCTGGGAGGCCCCAGAGTGCCCATTTCAAAAGTCCAACATGACTCTATCTATCATAATCAAAATCCCGCAAAGTGGTTTTCCTAATACTCATCCCACCAAAGGTTAATATATGCTGTGCCAGAGACTCACTCATGTGGTTCTAGCCTTCGCTCCGCCCTTCTGCGCTGGATTATGGGAAAGCTGGGACCCCACCAACTTCATCTGTCAGACCCCCTTGCCAGTGGGCTTCCAGTTTGATTCTGCAAATGTGAGGGAATGGCAGGTGATTCAAAGATAGGAGGATGTATTAGTTTTCTATTGTTGCCGTAACAATTTACCACAAATTCAATGGTTTAAAACAACACTCATTGATTATCTCATGGCTCTGTAGGTCAGAAAAACCAGAGGGCTTCTCTGGGTTCTCTGTTTAGGGACTCTCAAGTCTAAGAGTGCCGGCCAGCCTGGGCTCTCCTCTGGAAGCTCTGCTAGAAAATCGACTTCCATGCTCATTCAGGTCAGTAGCAGAGTTCAGTCTCCTGAGGCTGTAGGACTGAGGTCCCTGAGATTTCCTCGCGGGGTATAACCTCGCACACCCTGACTCAGGCCCCCTTCATCTTCAAAGGCAATGATGACAGACTGAATCCTCCCCTGCTTCAACCTTCTCTGACTTCTCATTCTGGCTTCCTCTTCTACTTTCAAGGGTTCATGAGACCACCCATGGTCCAAGCCAGGTAATCCAGGATAAGCTCCCAGTCATAGGTCAGCTGATCAGAAACTTAGTTATAACTGCAAAGTCCCTTTCACCATGTGGCGTGACATACGCACGGGCTTGACACCAAGAGGTAGAGATCTTGGGGACCAGAATTCTGCCCATCCCAGAGGGCAACACCCTCCAGGAAACAGCTGTGGGTTCCAGGGTCCATCCACAGATCCATTTGTCACAGCTCAAGCCACTTTTGTCATCCCGCCACCAGAAGTTAGTACCTCCCTGGTGCTCCCACCACCTGCTGTGGCCCGCCATGCCCTGTGCCCCCTTGCTGGTCTCAGCACCCAGTAAGTTACCCCCAGGGCTGCAGAAGCAAGTATGTCCCACATGGTGATTGCACCCAAGTCTACACTTTGGGGTTGCAGCTACGTCCTGCAGCTGTGAATCTCCAGGTCACAATACCAGCTCTCCCAACACTTCATAAGCTAGAACTAGGCAGTCAGTCCTCCCTGAACTATCTAGCTTATTTTCAGTTCCCTGAGTGGACTCTGACTGGTGGAGGTGCCATATCACAAAATGGCCCTACGGCCGTGGGACACACAAACTACATTTCCCAGACCCCCTTGCCAAAGGGCTCACCCAGAGGTCAGCAGTTTTCCTTCCTGCAGCACTTCTCAGAGCACTGACTATATTCACAGGCATTGTGAATACCCAACAAGGGATCTAGCATGCAGGATCACTGTTTCTCAAACAGTTTTTGCCAAGGGACCCTTGTTTTACAGAGCATTTTTTGTGCTTAGAGCTTGTAGAACTCTAAGAAACACTGAAGTAGTTGAGATTTTCTCAAGTTATCACGTTAGCACTAATCAGCACTAAATATTTGATTAATAGAAGTTATATTTTTAGAATTTAGACTAGCATTTGGAGTTGATTTTTGATACCCTAACACTGATACATTGTCTGTTTTCTCAGTCAGTTTCCTGTAGACCACCATTCCTCCAGACGTTGAAAGTCACTCCCAGGGCTGCCTGGATGGCTCAGTCGGTTAAACATCTGTCTTCGGCTCAGGTTATAATCTCAGGGTCCTGAGATCGAGCTCTGTGTGGGGCTCCCTGCTCAGCCAGGAGTCCGCTTCTCCCTCTTCCTCTGCCCCTCCCCCTGCTTATGCACTCTCTCACTCTCTCTCTCAAATAAATAAATTCTTAAAAGAATCTTAATAAAATCTTAAAAAGAAAGAAAGAAAAAGAAACTCACTCCCAAAATGTAAATGAAAAAGTCATTCTCAAAAACAGCCATTGGTGAAGGGGCTTCACAGGCCGAGGCCTGGCTTCCCTCCTCCTCTTGGTGTTAGGAGTCTTAATGTGAGTGTACGTAAAGCAGGCTCCTTTCCTTCCTGTTCTTGCTTCTCCTGATGTTGTTCCTCTCCTTCCCCCTGCTCACCACCCGCTCTGCTGCTTCCCTCCCCTGCCTCCCGCACCCAGAGGACAGACAAGGGACATGACATCAAGGACAGTCCTGAAGGAGAAGCCGAACACGGAAGGAGTCGCAAAAGGCCCCACGACAGAACAAGGGTTAAGTGATCTACTCCCCCCTTGATGAATTCTCACACAGTCATTAAAAATGATAATTACAATGACTTTGCAACAACATGGAAAAAATGCTTATGATATAATTAATGCTAAGTGGAAAAACGCAGAACACAAAGTGATCGCTACACTATGATTATGATTATTTAAATTATATGTTCGTGGGGACAAAAACTGGAAGGGATCATGGAAAAAGCAAAAATCGTTTCATTTCTCAGGGATGACAGTGGTATCATGGGTGAATTTTTCTCTTTATATTTGGCTAATGGCTCTGTAATGCCGAGCAAGTTTTGAAAAGCTAAAATAAAAACCAGACTAAAGAATGTGCGGAAGGGAGACAGGATAGGCCATCATTCTCGTTTGCCTGAGGGTGGGAAAGGAAGACTAGTCTGGCTAGGAATCGTCAACCTGTTTTTTATATCAAAACGCAACTTGTTTTCCTGCTGCTTGGAAAACAGAGCACTGGGTTCCTAAGCCACCACGTACGCCTGCTTGGGAAAGCGGACTCTATGTTACTAAGGACTGGGGGGCTCTAATCTAAAGGGTGGACTCCATCCTCCGTAATTGGGTCTTGAAGGTCATTGTGGCAGGAAAATAACAAGAAGAGAACAGGCTTTCCACCAGGTAGGGCTGGGCACTGAGAACAGGGAAGAAGGACTAGCAGGAAGGAGCCTGAATGGGTCCCAAGCTCACATTTCAGAAGGTTGTCAGAGAGGGTCTGTAGCAGGGAGATGCCAAGGGAAGGACTGTACCAGCAGCCATAGGTCTCGAGGATCTCACCAGCCGATGACCCCGAATTCATGTTGGGGGTCCAGCTGTGGTGAGAGTGTTGCAGTGCCCTTCCTGAGCTTAGGGTCTTAGGACAGTGGGCTAGCAAGGCAGTGTGGCTAGGCAGTGGTTCAGGGCCCCTAGGACACACTGAACACTTAGAACATTCAGAGAGCTGGGCAGAGGGGAGCACAGGCTGGGCAAGGTAAAGAAAGAGTGACATCTGGGGGCACTTCTGGTCCGGGAGGCAGGGTGACAGTGAGCAGGGCTCCTCTAACTACACTTTGGAGAACAAGGCAGCCTTAAAGAACCCATCTAGGAATTCACCCTGTGGGGGGTGGGGAGGGGTGACTGCTCCGAAGCCAGACAGTGGGAAGGGAGGAATAAGAGAGGCGGACTCGCTCCAGGCCTGTGGGAGCCTAGCCAAGGGGACAGGAGTGCTGGCAGGCCCTAGGAGGACGAATTCCGTGACCACCAGCAGAGCACGAACCAGAACCTGGGAATATGCCACCTGGCGTGGCCAAAGGGACTTTGCAGATGTGGTTAAGGTTAGAGACACTGAAATGGGGAAATTATCTGATGGGCCCAATGTAATCACAAGCGTCCTTATCACAGTGAGGCAGGAGGGTCAGAGTCAGAGGATGAGTGACAACAGAAGCAAAAGTCAGAGGGACAAGAGGCCACAGGCCAAGGAATTCGGGCAGCCTCTAGAAGCTGGGGAAGGCAAGGAAATGGGCTCTTCCCTAGAGCCTTCAGAAGGAAGGCAGCCCTGCTATTATATTGAGTTTAGCCCAGCAACACTGGTTTTGGACTTCTGACCTCTAGAACTCTAAGGCAGTACATTTAGTTGTGTTACGCCACTGCGTTCGTGGGATTTTGTTACGGCGGCTATAGGAGACTAAGACGCAGCAGTTAAAAGCCAAAGCCCCAGAAAGGAGCAGGTAGAGGTCTTTGAACTCTAGCTGCTGCTAATCCCGGGGGGGCGGGGGGACACTTGGGATTGTTAGATAATAATTTACACAGAGAGCATGGACTTCTAAATAATAGGAGAAAGACTTCCAGGCAGCGCTGAGCTTCTCAGACATTTGTTTCCACCTGATGCAACTTAAAACACATTGAGTACTTGGCATGATGTGCCTGACAGATCCTATCTCATTTAATTCTCAGAACAGCTCAGCGGTGTGGGTTCAGTTGGCATCACCATTTTATAGATGTGGAAACTGAGGCTCGGGTAGGTGAGGGCGTGGACCCAAATGGGGGAGCTGGGATTTGAACCTGGGCCGCCTGAATCCAGCACTTGGGCCGCCTGATCCCTGAGCCGCTGTATGAGGCCATGTCTCGAAAAGAAAAGGACATTAACTCCACTGTGTCCCACACACCAGGAGCAGTCTGCTCACAGTGGGAGCAGAGAACGTGTCTGACCATGACTACCTGGGGATGTCTGTACAGTAGCAAGGGCACACACAAAGGGCTGCCTTTCCGGAACCACAAACCATGAACTCCATACAGCCAAGACAAGACGTTCCCTGGGCTTTAAAGACTAACCTTAATGATCTAAATGTCCCAGGATTTAAGGGATTGATTGATCAAATCATGGTTCATCAATACAATAAAATACTAGGCAGCTTTTTTTAACGATGACGTAGATGACACAGATGTATATGTATTGACATGGAGAGATGTTCCTAATGCATCACGAAGTCTAAAAAGCAAGTCACTAAATAGTACACGCAGCACGAGCACACACACACACACACACACACACACACACAGAGTCTAGAAATACATATACAGATGCCATTAGCGGTGAGTAGCTCTGTGTGTAAGGCATAAGAATACAGGTGATTTAGCTTTTTCTTCCTGCTTGCTTATCTTTTTTGTAAATTTCCCACAATAAAAAGAAGCTGTTGGCATCATGTTTAAAGGTGGGGAAACTGAACTTCAGTAACTGCGAGGAAAAATGTGCAGTGATGACGCCGTTACAAAGTACCTATGACCCAGCGACCAAGTCCTGATACATTTCCATCGATTTCATCCTCCCTCCACCCAGTGGGGTAAGGACTGCAGTCCCCATTGTTTCTGATTTTTTTTTTTTAAAATTGAGGCTCAGAGAGATTAAGTAACTTGCCCCCAGAATCACCCAAACTGAAGGCATCAGACTGGGATTTAACCCAGATCTGCCCGGCTCCAAAACGGACGTTCTCGCCACTACATGACTCTGTAATCTTTTCCCTCCAGTACCGTGAGGGTTCCAGACAAACTGGGACGCAGAAGAAATCCAAGGGGACCAGAGTGCAGGGAGGGGAGAAAAGAAGTGGATGGGGCAGAGCAAGAGTGCACTACCCACACGGCTCCTGTACCTTGGAGCAGGTCTCCCAACCCCAACACACGGACACTTGGGGCGCAGTAATTCCTCGTGGAGGGAGGAGTGGGGAACAGCCCGTGTGGTGTAGTCAGCAGCATCCCCGGCCTTTACCCACGAGATGCAGCAAGTGTGACAACAAAAACGTCTCCAGACACTGCCAAATACCCCCGGAAGGCCAACTCACCCTTGGTGAAGAACCACTGCCCCGGAGAATGGCGACCACCAGAATGATACGGGGGCGGGCTCGGCACAACGTTGGTTATTTACCATATATGTTCACGCTTCAGTCAACCATTCGGTTCACGCCACTAATTTGTCCTCCTCAACGAATCCTTCAGTCCTTCCATATCCTGAGATACAACGGCTCCTTCGGGCATTGTTAAAGACAAACGTCCTAATTGGTGAGTCCCAAGTGACATGTATGGCTATTATTCTGATCTCCAGAAGGAACAGAAAGTTCAGACGCACCCCTTCAAGCACGGCTCCACAATGGGCCTTCTGCCACCCTTTTGTGGGGGGTTCACCCATGTCCCTGCATTCCCTGAATTAAAAGTTAAGGGAAGCTGTTTTTTCTTGTAAATGCCAAACTGTGCAGTCATTACAAGCTTGCTTGGAGATAATCAGGGCTGACACTCGCTGTACGTGCAGGCTTTATTGGAGACCACCCACAAAGTCGCTTCAACGCAAAATGACACTACTAAGTAATCTAATCCCAAAATGTAGATCTCATTCCAACAAATTGCACACAAGTGGTCTCCTGCTGGTTTAACTGTTGCCTGGAAAGTCAAGCCCAACTGCACTGGTGGCAAGTATGTTAGCACAGAGCATCCAAACCATAAACAGAGAATGCAAATGCCATGTCTGGGACCATAAACATTGACTATTGCAGAGAGAAATGAAGTCCTCTTATACCGAATTAAAATATAATTAAAAGATGGGGTAGAATACATCACTTTTGTCCTAATTCATTTTCCCTTTGAATCAAAGAACAAAAATTAAACAAAAAGATGAAGACATTCAGTATTTTTCCCCTTGCCTCAAAGACTCTTGCAAACCATTTCCTGCAGGGCCATATGTTCTGAGATGAACCCTGACTTTATCCCCATTACGCAAGTGTGTATCTGCAGCTCAGAAACAGAGTCCCCAACCTCCGAGAGAAAGGTATATAGTTTACCCCACACTGGCCCCCCCTAAAAAGTTAAATATATAATAAAAAATTGATGAGAACTAAGATTTTTTTAAGTTTCAGAGAATGGAATTTGACTATAAGGTCAGTGTGAACCAACAATTTTCCAAGGTTGCCTGAAAGATTGGTACTCTCTTAGGACGCATTAATAGAGTTTACTGATTAGGGGATGCCTGGGTGGCTCTGTGGGTTAAGCATCTGACTCTTGGTTTCCCCTCAGGTCATGATCTCAGGGTCTTAGGCTCAAGCCCCACTTAGGCTCCACACTCAGCAGGGAGTCTGCTTGAGATACTCTCTCTCCCTCTCCCTCTGCCGCCCCTTCTGCTCCTCTTTCTCTCTCTAAAATAAGAAATAAATAAATATTTTTTAAAAATAGAATTTGCTGCTCAGAGTAAAGGAGTTGAGAGTCCTGGGGTAGGGTGATCCAACTACGTGTGGAGAACAGGTGTTCTCAGATTGACATTAAGGTGGACAAATGTGATATTTGACCCTTCGGCATCCACCCAACGGTTTAGGTAGTGGCACACCACGATACGGTGCCCTCCTTGAGTAGTGAATGGACCCAGGTGCTGAGGGAGGGACAGCTGACTGCATCCTCTCCAACACATCATCCTAAAGACAAGAACTATGTCTTATCCCTCTTCTGTTCCCCCCCTCCCCGCACTAAGCACTAATTAGGCACCTCATGGGTATTCAACAAATGCCTGATGGATTTTCTGAGAAATCCTTACTGAGGCTATATCTCTATGTTAAAAAGCCAAGTAGGAAAAAAAAGAAAAAAAATATATATATATATATGAGGGGGCACCTGGTTGTCTCAGTTGGTTAAGGGTCTAACCCTGATGGGGTGCCTGGGTGGCTCAGTCGTTTAGCGTCTGCCTTCGGCTCAGGACGTGATCCCGGCGTTCTGGGATCGAGGCCTACATCGGGCTCCTCTGCTGGGAGTCTGCTTCTTCCTCTCCCACTCCCCCTGCTTGTGTTCCCTCTCTCGCTGGCTGTCTCTATCTCTGTCAAATGAATAAATAAAAATCTTAAAAAAAAAAAAAAAAAGGGGTCTAACCCTGATATCATGACCTGAGCCCTGGGATCAGCCCCACATCAGGCTCTGCACTCAACAGGGAGTCTGCTTGTCCTTCTGCCCCTCCCCCATTCATGCGCTCACTTGCTCTCTCTCTCTCTCTCTGACAAATAAATAAAATCTAGATTTTATTTATTTGTCAGAGAGAGAGAGAGTGAGAGAACACAAACAGGGGGAGCAGCAGGCAGAGGGAGAGGGTGAAGCAGGACCCTAGGATCATGACCTGGGCTTAAGGCAATTGCTTAACCAACTGAGCCACCCAGGCACCCCTAAATAAAATCTTTTTTTTTTTTTTTTAATGAGTATGCCATTTAAATCAGTGGTTTTCAAACTATGCGTCACAACCCATCAAGAGTTTGTTAAATCAGGGGCGCCTGGGTGGCACAGCGGTTAAGCGTCTGCCTTCGGCTCAGGGCGTGATCCCGGCGTTCTGGGATCGAGCCCCACATCAGGCCCCTCCGCTATGAGCCTGCTTCTTCCTCTCCCACTCCCCCTGCTTGTGTTCCCTCTCTCGCTGGCTGTCTCTATCTCTGTCGAATAAATAAATAAAATCTTTAAAAAAAAAAAAAGAGTTTGTTAAATCAGTTTCGTAAGTCTATAACCAGTATTTTTTTTTTTTAATGGAAAAGAAAAGAAATCTTCAGGGTGCCCCACTCCTGCTCTGTAGAACTCCACTGGCAATTCCTAAAATCCAGCTCTCTCCCCCTGCTCTGTACTACACCCCACAACTGAACGTGGCTGGAGAAAATCATACAGTCAACACCCACTAGTCTTAATGTAATTCATTTCCATGACCTCACCTGGGTCTTTATGCTGCCTGGCCATCACACTTCATTCCCTCGTCCAGGCACCTACCACCCTCCTGGATGACCATCCTCTGTCCTTGACCTCTAGCACCTCCCCTCCCTCCAGGCTCTAAGCTGCTAACCTCACTTCTTACCTCTCAGAGAAAATAGAAAAGTTCAGAAGAGAACTGCCACTGTTTCTCATCTCCACTTCCAGGCGCCCACCAGCATCTGCCCTGTAAATTCTGCCTTCCTCCCCTTACTATGGATGGATCATGCTTACTCAAAGACAAGGCCAGCCCCTCCACTTGTCCACCGGATCCCACTCAAGGATATGGCCTCAACAACGCTCCCCTCTCTCTCTCTCTCCTACAACATCACAATTTTCCTTCTCTACTGGATTATTCCCATTGGCATGTTATTGCTATCTTTAGGAAGAAAAACAAAAAAAACCCTACACAATGTTACTTTCAATTATACCTCAATAAAGCTGAAAAAATAAATTTAAAAAACCTTCTCTCACTCTATTTGTCCTCTACCTACCACCCCATTTCTCTGCTCCTTGTCTAATAACACTATATAATGAAACTCCTTGTAAGAATCGCAAGTGCTCCTTTACCAAATCCTCTCCTCTCATTCTCTTTTATGTTCCCTCCAGTCAGAGGGTGACCCCCATCATCCCACCAAGACCGCCCTCGTCAAAGACACCAGTGACATCCATGCGGCTAAATCCAAATGTCAGGGTCCAGGGGACCTTTGACACATCACTGCACATGCGGCTCCCTTCCTCCTCCTCGGAACACGCTGCTCACTTGGTTTCCAGGCCACGACTCTCTTCCAGTTTTCCTCCATCCCGTGGTCATTCCTTCTCACTCTCCCTCCAGGGCTCCTCCTCATCTTCCCCAACCTCCTCAGACTGGGGGGCCCCGGGGACGCTTCCCTACGTGCCCTACTCCCCCGCTGATCCCATTCAGTCACAGCCTCCGCGGGATTCTGGGAGAATCCGTCAACCCTGCCCCCTTCCACGTGAGGGCTCCAGGGAGGCCACTGGCTTGTGGCTCCTTGAATAGACATCATTGATATGGACAATCTGTTTATTAGGAACTGTTACAGCCAGCTAATCATTTCATTCATAAACGACCAACTCACCCTCATCCTGGAATCCTTTTGACTAATTCAAGTCAGGTGTGATCCCATGACCTCCAGGTGAGCAGCGGGGTATCCAATTTGCCACCCTGGAGCCATCCATCCCTCTGGCTTTAGAGCCCCGATGTTGCATGATACGCCCTTCCCTGACAAATCCCCTGTCACCCAACTCCATGCAGGTGTGCGTCTCAAACCTGTAGCCGTAGCAGCTCCTGCTGGTATCCGGGCAGCTGTTCCCCTTCACCAGCCTCTTTTGTGCAGTGACATAGCTGGAAAAAAAAAAAAAAGAGGGGGGCATATTGAATGTCAGGAGCTGAACCAGCTGGTGTAAGACAGACGAGGAAGAAAAAGATGACGCGGTCCCTAGGACACCTTTTCCTGAGAATATAGATCAAGGAATCCGGGTCCACACGGGGTACTGCATGGTGTTAATCCCGCCCCTGAGATACGGATTCAGGAGATTTCTGCCCATAAGGACGCCTGCTTTTCAAATATCCCTCCAAGCCTGGAACGGAGAGACAGCTCGGGAGCTCAGAGTCTGAGCACGGTCACTAGAGCCCGCTCTGGTTTCAAATTCACTTTGCTGGCTTTCCCGAATTTTTTATTTTTTCCAGGTGTGGAGATTGGTTAAGTGGCCACAACATACTCTTACTTAACAACATCAGTGCTGACTGGGGGCTCCGCTAAATTGGCACTGGGGCCAATATGTGACTTTCTGACCTTGTAATTGCAAATATGGACCTGTTTGTTTTCTCAGAAGTGTCTAAAACATGTGGGACAGGTATAAAGTTTCCACATAAGCCAGCCTCTTTGTTTTGGTCTGATCTAAACAAACTGCTTCCTGCAGCTGGGCCAAGAATATTCCTTCCAGTCCCATCTTTTTGAGCGGGCCCAAGCTTGGAGACTTCCAAGATGGAATTCTGCCATGTCTCATCTGTGGCAAAATCTTAAACCAACACTTCTCAGTGCCAGAAAAATAGCAACGTAGCCCCGGAAGAAATCAAAGCTGCATTTCTATTAAACATTATTAACAGGATAGAAAAGAGACCATTTTGTTAATGACCACATATACAGGCTTCTGCCAATGAAAGCTTTGAAGCAAACAGCCATAGACAGAATCCCTCACTGAAGCTAATCATTACAGCAAATGACATTTGAAATCTTTTTTTTCCCCTCCTAACTATAAGACTGAAAAGTTAAAACGAGTTGCCAGCACAGCGTGTGATCTGAGTTCAAAGTGCATTTGCTCCAAATTGCAGTCTTTGACTCAAACGGGACAATACCCTTTTCTGCTCAAATTAGCTAAAGAGAATTTGCAGTGAAACTCCCTAATGTCTGCTAGCAAGAAAAACTGAGTCCTGGTAACGCTACAGGGAAGGCAGTTCCGTGCTGGAATAAAGCAAGCTCCACAAACAACCAACCTCACTGCCTGTCATTCCCTCGTCCAGCTGGCCCAGTGAGTTAAGGGGAACTAACCAAGAGAGCAAGGCCTCTGTGAGCCGGTGAGCTCGGCTCGGGTTCTCAATCCAAGACTGCGCTGCTTGCTTGGTTATTCATCTTAAAATGCAAGCCCCTGCTCTCCGTAGGGCAACCAGCCCATGGAGGATGAAGGGGAAAATTCTCCACCTTTGCTAAAACGGCTCGGAGGTTTTCACTACTGATTGGGAGCTCGGCATCATCAAATAGCGGAAGAAGAGAGTGCTACCATGGATTCTAGATTGGTTAAATAAAATACAGAGTGAGCATCCCATTCAAGAGAGACCCCATTTTTCATATTTTAATGCAAGAGGTATGCATTTTGTACCTAACCATGATTCGTGTTTAAGGTCACAATAATAAGCCCTTGCATTTGTAAAGGGCTTTACAATCTATAAATCGCTTTCATACATGTTAATGCTTTTGAATCCTATTAGATGGCAAGGCAGACATTATTACCCCACCTCACAGATTTAAAAAAGAAGAAACTGGAGCTCAAAGAAATCAAGTCATTTGCCCAAAGTCATGCTATGAAGTGATCAGAGAAACATCCAGGTCCAATCCCAGGTGCTTACCTCTATGCACAGTTTCTAGATGAGTGGATTTTGACACCTGCCCCCAGAAAAAAATCTAAAAGTTCAAAGTCGTAACTCTGATCAATCTCACGTGTGCAGATGAAATGAAGGAGAAGAAATGTGGATTTTTCTCTCCCTGGTCCCACCCCCACCAACCACAACTGTGTCCCTGGCCCCACCCCTCCCAAGCACAACTATGTCCACACGACCATGACCTAAAGCACTAAGTCCACGGCACTGGTCCTTCTCACCAGCCATTTCCGTTATTACTGAGAAATAACTTTTGCTTACTTGTCCTTCCTCACTCCACTGCCACATATATTTCCTAGAAGAGAAGTTCCTGGAGGGCAGGGACTGGGTCATACCTGCCTTGTGATGGTCTGCTGTGCCTAACGGAGCACATTTCACTTATCAACTGCTTATTACATATCCGCTCCTTATCAATCTGGAAAAATACAAGTTTATCCCCAGGTAGGGCAAGTAGCATGGCCTGAACCACCTTGCATCCCCCCTAATCACCACCCACTAGATTCCCAGGCTGTTCATGTCCTCTGAGAGAACATAAGAGATAGGACCCACGACTACATGACAAAGACAGTGGTCTACAGCCAGGCACAGTCTCTAAGCCTTGAAACTATTATTTTCTGCCTAAAGGATTTCATACACGCAATACCCTTTGCTACTAAAACTAACAGTATATCAAGAGAACAAGTCTTGGACTCCACTCCAGGGCGTAAATGAAAAGAAGTTTTTCATCTCTAAGGCAGTCCCATGGTGTGGACCAGCAGCATAACACCTGTTCAGAACTCTGAAAGATTATGGGTGAACTGCAAACCAGGGGTGGATGGAATAAGGAATATTAGGAGAGGCCATCAAAGTAGGAGTGGGAACTATGCAGCACAGGCCGGCTCTTCTTCGACCTATTTATAGCAGACACCATCCGTGAACACAGCAACTTTCAACCCTGCCAGGACCTGACCCTCCTAAACACACTTCACATGGTCATGACCATTCAGGTGGGATCGGCAAGCAAGATGTCATCACCTATTTGCCATCCTTGTGCTTAAGACCTTGCTGGAAGTCAGCATTTCACACCTTAAGCCTCAGTTGTGGTGCTTCCTCATGCTCCTCTGATTCCAAGATTCCTGCTATCGGATTAACAATCCAATTCTGATCTCCTGGATTCCTGACCTCAACTCTTGGTTGGTCTTTGCCCCTCCACCATGATATGGCCCCTATACCCAGGCTCAGCCCAAGACCTCTGACCCGGGCCTAGTGACCTCCCCCTACTCTTGATTCCTGCTTGACCTGGCACCTTCTTCTCATCCCTTCTCCTGAGTCCAATTCGCCCACTCCCCAATGAGGCCCAGCAGAGGGGACCCTGACCAGGTCTGGACTCCCCTTCCTGGCTGCATAACAACAGCCTAAAGTCACTGAAGAACTGAGAGAGGGGCATGGCAAAAGCGGGAAGATTCCAGCCTAACAGAGGCGAAGGGGAGAAGCTAGCCTACAGTTCACAAAATCTCCCCCAGTTATGGAGTTTATCTGGAGGTTGGGCCCCATCTTTATCCCGTCAGAGAAAGTGAAAGATTCCAGTCCTGGCTTTTTCTGCTTCATGGTCAAGTTTCTGCCTTCGAGGTAAGGAGCAGATGTTTCCTAAGCTCCCAGGGATTTATCGGCCTTGTTCACACCTTCAGCAGACAGTTCGTTGCAGGTTTAATTTATACGGTTCTGTTTCAGCGGTGGGACACTAACTCGCGCTCCATCTTGAGTCACAAAATGGCGGCGTCCAGAAATGCTGGGCTGGCCTCACCACGCCTAGCTCTACGCCTCTCGCTGCTCCCTTCCATCATATTCCCTGTATTCTCCGCATCCAAACAATACAGCCAATGCTGCCAGGAGACCTGGGAGAACATCGGTCAGGAAGCCGGCCTGCGGGCTTCAAAGCCCACGTCTGCCTGCAAAGCACCAGCCACATGGGTTCCCTTCACTGGGCCTCAGTTTATGCATCTGTTACCAGAGGTGGGGTTGGGCTTAATGACATTCGATTAAACTCGAGTTTATCTCTGAAGGGAGGCTTTCGACTTCCGCTCGGGTTGTGCCCTTAGACTTCCCACAATGCCCCGCTGCTACTCCCCCGCCATTTAGGCTTAACCAACAGAGGGAGAATCATTCCCAGCTGCTGGCAGCCTAATCCAGCTGCCATGCGGGGAGTTTTGTTATGCCTATTTCACAGTGGGTCGTGTCAAGTCAACATGTATTTCTTAAGTGCCTCTGACAAGCCCAGAAAGAGGGTGGAGCCCTCTGGGGCCTCAGTGACTTCATCTGTGAAATGAAAGGCTTACACTCGCTGAGCTTCTGAGGTGCCTCCCAGCTCTTAAGTCCTGAGAGTCAGGATTCCACCGGGGGGGGGGGGGGGGGGGGGGGGAGGCAGGTCCCACCCTGGGGTTGCCGACGGCCAGCCCCACCCCTGACGTGGCCCAGGTCCAGCTCCTTTCAAGCCTAATGCACCTGGGACCACACGTGGGCAGAGAAACCCCAATTCCAGCTAATAACCCATTCGGAGGTGAGGGAGAGGTGTGTGTGTCTGTGTCTGTGTGAGCGTGCCACAAACACAGCCATCCCCCAACTCGCCTCCTTGGCTGAGTCTCGGCCCTGCCCCCTCCCCCCAGCCCCCAGCTCTCTGGGCTACTCTCTAATGCGAACGGGGTAGAAGCAGATGTTTGTCTTGATGGTGTGATTTGAGGAAAGTCCCACCACCCCCACAAAATATTTCTCACAGACCTGCCTGAAACCATCATAGGCACTCGGTTTCTTTGCATTCAAGCATCTTGCTTCCAGAAGTTTCCTGTTAAATGCAAATGTGCACAGAAGAGTAGCCTTGGACTCAGCCTTGGTCTTCTTTTCCCAATGCCACCCTCCTGCCAGCTCCCATTCACCAGCTCCCATCGCCACTCTCCAGCCCCCTAACAACGTTGGATAAACACAAGAAGAACTTACCCCACAAAGTGAGAGGCATGAAACCCAACTCTCTGAAGGAAAAACTAAATAGGAATGAGGAATAAAGAGGCATGGTGTCTGGCTTCCTCCCTGATTTATTTTATGTCCTCGACAACTAGCAGAAGAAACAGGATTGGAGAAGGAATTAGTTGAAGAAGAGAAGAATGAGGGATAATGTAATAGTGATTTTGAAACCCACTGTGTTATTAGGGCTTTTAAGGAATTAAAGTTCTCACTTTGGAGAGTCTCAAAGCCCCATCACTGTTTGACTTGGCTCAGTTTGCCTCTTCTTAGATTACTGCACATGTTTATTATTTAAATTTGAATGAATAAAAATTAATTTTGAGTGGATAAAATTTGAGGGATAAGTGTAGATACACAGATAGAAACCACAGATATACCGAATTAGGATTCGCTCTCTGCCCTCCCCATGGAAGCCAGAAGAAACAATGGCTTCACCCTGCTTGGAGCGGGATTTAAGCCACGTGGGAGACTTTCCTGAAGAGAGTTGTTGAATCTGTAAGAGGGAGTTCAAGGAGATTGTGAGGGCATTTCTTTTTTCTGTAAATGTTTTTAAAACAGAACCAGTTCCCATTTATTATGGATGGAGTTGTGTCCCCCTCCCCCAGGGTTCAGATGTTGAGGCCCTATCCCTCAACGGCCTGTAAGGAAGTAGTAACGTTAAATGAGCTCGTACGGTGGGGCCCTGATCTTAATAAGGTGTCCTTATAAGAAGAGAAAGGAACATCAGACATGTCTCAGTGAGAAGGCGGCCATCTATAAGGCCGGAAGAGAGGTCTCACTGGAAACCAAATTTTCCAGAACCTTCATCTTGGGTGCCTAGCCTCCAGAAGTGTGAGAAAAATAGATGTCTATTGTTTAAGCCCCCCAGTCTGTGGGGCTTGTAATGGAAGCCTGAGTTGACTAATATGTTTCTGCCTGAGGGAGGGAGATAAAACGGGTCAGTCAAAAAATGAGGATTGACAACTCTTCTAGGCACTGGGTTTTTGGCAGTAAATAATGGCAACGTCCCCAGCAGGGGTGGGGCAGCCTCGTCACAATACCTCTAGCCCGAGGGTTCTCGAATCCACATGCCTTTTTCTAACAGGCAGCCTCTAGACCCACGCAGCTGTACCTTCCCCAGCGTGGGTAGGAGCAGAGCTCATTGTCTGGGCAACGCAGGCAGTGAATGAAGGACTCTGCTCTCCCTCCCGAATGTTGCCTCAGCCATGCCAGGAGTCCAGGTGCAACACCATGGAGTCCAGATTTGACCTGTCAAGAAATGAGATGACGATGCTGTGGGGAAATCAGAAACAGCCATCGTTCCGCACACACAAACCAGAGGAGAGCAGACAGCCCAGGTGGCCCTGCAGACCTACAATGGCTTCTTGAGCCAACAAGGACCAGTGAAGAGTCTGATGCCCTGGGGTAGGGAAATGTCAGGGGACGGTTACCCTCAGGAAGCCAGAGGAGGCAGGAAGAAAAAAATGGGGGATTTTAAAAGGAAACTGGGCTAGTGTGGGCTTAAAGAAAAGTAATCAGACTGTGCTTGAAAGCTGGGACAATTTGCCTGTCTTTTGAACAAACTCTGGTTAAAATTAAGAGCAGAAATCTGTACTTGATAAAAACTTTCGTCTCAAAGCTTTTGAAGAAGGAGGAGAAGGAAGTTAGGCTACTTTTTTCCTTCTTTTCCTGGTAAATATTTGCATCAAAAAATTCCAAAGAGTGTCATTGTTTAAAAAATTTTTTTAAATGATGTGAACATGTTTCAACTGGTTCTCAGAAGGGCAAGTAAGCTGCGATATAGGGTACACCAGCAGGGGGCGGGCTTGATTCGTAGTGTCTGCCAATTTCTGTGTTGTCAATATTCCCACCAAAGCTGATCTCAAGCTACCAGTGGTTTAAAAATCAGCTTGCAAAATTCCTGCCTTTTTAGCCACAGTGCCGGCTGGCTCTTGGATACTTCTGCAAGGCACATCGAGCAGGTAGCAGATGTCCTTGCGCAGAACCAACTGGAAGGGCCAGAAGCCCAGCAAGCAGAAAGAGGAGGACCCCAGAGCACGATGTCAAGAACACAGGCAGATTTTCCTCTCTGGGATGTGTCACCTCACATGCATTAATGGTGGTCCACTGTCATGGTCATTCAGCTGTCCTGCTCCCCAGAAGGGACAAGTGCAGTTATGTTAAGGGAAGGAATCCCTCATTCCCTGTGCACTACAGTTGTGCTACCTGGAGCTCCAGGGCAGAAGAGCAGCCACAGAGAATCCCCCCAAACCCACCTTATTTGTAAACTTCTAAAATGCCAACTAAAACTTTGATTTACAGAAAAAAAAGAAAGAAAGGAAGGGAGGGAGGGAGGAAATTTAGAAAAGATCTTCACCATCCATTGTAAAACCAATAAGCCCAATTTTCCCAGGGACCCCAAGAGAATGCCTCTTATTTCCTCCATAAAGGGAGGAAGAGAAAAGGAATTCCCATTTTTTGATTTGGCCAGACACGTGCTATCCCCCCACCCCCACCCCACTCAGCACAAGGCAACAGAATGGAGGCAATTCCATTACTCACCTACTCTTGACCTTCTGTAGATGATACTTATGGACTGACCCCTTCTCGGGACACTCATAAATAATCCACCTAGAACTACATTCTGCAGTCCAATGTTAGTCTTCAAATGAACTACAAATATATGCTTTTGTTTCCAAAAGAAAACCACAAGCAAAAGCCAGGACTGGGGTCTATTCCTCTTTAACTTACCTTCCAGTACCTGGTGCTGGGCTCCACGCTTGGTCAGTCCTCACCCAACTTAATTCTTCCACTTGCCCCTGCAGAAACTCACCAGGGGTTTCTCCCTGAGGACTCGTCACCTCCAGGGGGTTATGAGAACCTCCTCTTGGGTCCATGAGTCAGAGAACTGGGCAGAACTAGCTGGCACAAGTAAGCAGTGAATAATAGTTGATGACATGGAAGAACGAAAGAGTAGGATTATTGTATTTATTGTATTGTATGCAAGTTATCTATTTAAAAGTCCAGGTAGATAATGTGTTTCAACAGTGCTTATGCAAGAAGATACAGCCAGGGTGAATGATGCATATATTTCCACAAGCCCTCTGGCTGTGCTTCCAGCAGAAAGCTCCTGCCTCTCCCTGGACTAGGGAATCACAGCTGAGAAACCATTTACTGGGAACGTTAAAGGAGAAAGGGTGACCTCTGCTGGTGAAATGAGGGTTTTTTTTTTTATCTGGTTTTTTTCCCCAACTCTGCAAAGAAAAAAGTGAGCAGAGTGGGGGAGGTAAGAGTGTGACAATGTCCTCCCTGAACAAATGATCATTTTTTTCCAGTAATTTTTACACACTCTTCAGCTAAAGGTCATCGTTTGGCCCAGAAACTCTTTAATGATGTGTAGAAATGAGATTCTATGAGGTTTGTATTGTGTTTCATAATTACTCTCCAGAAAAAAATAAATGCCTTCAGCCGGAACTCAATAATTTGTTTTATTTTCTTTCTCTCTCTCTCTCTCTTTTTTTTCCTTGATATTTCATTCATGAAATGAAGAATTCACCACCGATCTTGAAAGTAGAGACTAATTAGAATAAATGAAAATGCAGCCCCCAAATGTCTCATTAAGGTTTACAGTTGTTAGATGAATGCACATTTGAGGAATTAAAAACTAAGCGCTTTCAAAAAGCGTCTCCACAATTGACAATTCAATGTTTAATGAAAAACTTGAAATAAATTACTGTGCTTTAAAACTCAGCAATGCTCAAAACAAAATCATTTCCATGGCGCTCTCATTATGTTGCTTGATTTGGGCCCTCTGTGTATCTTTCATCACCTTTGACAAGCAAAAAGCGTGTGTGGTGCTACTGGCCCCATAATGGTATTCGATTATTAGTCAGACTTTCCCTGATCACAGACAACACTTTGGTCTTTAGCTTCGCCAAGTTTAAAGCAAAATACTTCATTTCAAGTTTTCCAGAGACAAGCTGGGCAAGATCTTTTAAAAGTCTAATTTTTTTAATTGTCTCAAGCCACCGCACATGTAGCGATTATGTGTGTGTAATCAGGCTTGTTGAGGGGAGGAAAGAAAAAAGAGGACACATGGGAAAGCAGACCCCCCATCTAGAGTTCTGTCAACTGGATTATGTTTTTTGGGGAACCACCTATCTTTTGGGAACTGTGGCCATCAAAGACATCAGTATCCAGCATAATGGAACCCATGCTCTACCTTTACTGATAAAATGTAATATTCATATTATGTAAAGTGTTTATTTAAATGCAGGTATTATGTGCCTTACATGATAAAAGTTGGGTTTTTTGTCAGGTGCTTTTGTTAAGCCAGTGCACACTTCCCTCTCCCTTCTCTTGGTCTGAGAAGAGGCAAGCCTTTCACAATCAACACCTCTTTAAAAATCTGGCAGAGAGGACCGAAAAGGGGAGGAGTGAACTTGGTATTACATGGTTGGGCTGCTGTCCTGGGCCTCAGCCGGAGGAGGAAAGGAGAGAAAGGGTAGTAGAAACAGTCCAAATAGGATTCATTCCCCGCACATGCCATGACCCCCGCACCCTCCTTGCTTTTTTATATCATTGAATGTGTGTGTTCTTTTCTAAGAATACCAAGGAGATGTGGAAGTCCCTAGAGGTGACATTTTTTGTCTTGTCTGATGAAAAACAATGTAGACGCGGAACTAAGAAATTTGTAAATACTGGGGCACCTGGCTGGCTCAGTCGGAAGAACAGAAGAGCATAGGACTCTTGATCTCAGGGTCATGAGTTTGAGCCCTGCGTTGGGTGTAGAAATTACTAAAAATAAATAAACTTTAAAAAAAAGAAATTAGTCAATACTAAATGTTAGCATTTATTTAAATGCCAGTATGCATTCAAGTTCTTTAAAAAATAAACATAAGACTTAAAACATAAAGGAGCCAGATTTAATAGTAATGATGAGAAATAGTATCAGAAGAAGCATTCCATAGATAGATAGATAGATAGATAGATAGATAGATGAGAAATAGTAGTATCAGAAGAAACATTCCCTCTCTCTCTCTCTCTCTCTATATATATATATAGATGAGAACATTCCATATATATATATAAACATTCCATAGATAGATAGATAGATGAGAAATAGTAGTATCAGAAGAAATATCCCCTATATATGTATATACATATTAACAGAAGAACTCTTCGCGAGTATAATCATTAATACGAGCATTCAATAGACAACCATCAATTAAATACATCTCTACAAGTGCTCAAGTCATTTCTCTCATTGGACTGATATTTATTAAGCACCTGCTGTATGCCACGTACCACACTGGGCATTAGGGAGAGGATGGCTGATGAAGTCAGACACCTTCCTCGGCTTTCTGCAGCTTACAATACCAGGCGGGAGCCAGACATCCATCAGCTCTTGACGCCAGTAAATAGGAAATTACAACAGCAATGAGTGCTAAAACCTAGAGGTAGATGGTGCTACTAGAGCGTTGTTTTTCTTAAACTAAAGAATTCTGTTCTAAAAATCTATCTGCATGGTAGGCAAACCCAACATTGTTGAATTCTGGCCTAGGGCAGAGAAAGCTCACATCAAAGAACCAAAATCCACATTTTGCAGGCACAACATGGCCAAGCAAACTCAGAGGTTCTTGGTCAAAAAGGTGCCTGATTCGATTTAAATATTCATCATCTCTGCTGGGTAAGGCACAAACTTTCATGTGCATGAGAATTACTTGGGGATCTTGTTCAAATACAGGCTCTGAATCTGTAGGTCCAGGGTGGGACTGAAAGCATGCATTCCTAACAAGCTAGGGGGCGGGAGAGGGGGGGTCGATGCCGATACTTCTGGTCCATTGATCTCACCTCCAGTAGCTCCAGTTCAGGCCAAGACACTGACCTAGCGTGACCACTGGCTCCTCACCCCCACTCCTCCAGCCCCACCCACACCATGAGAATAAAAAAGCAAAGAGTAAGTTGTGAGAAGCTCCCGAGTTTACAGGGCCTGTTTTGGATTGGTGTTTGTGGAGTGCTGGCTTTGTCTGGGGCAGGACCCAGCCCAGCAGGGTTGCAAGAAGACAGAACAGAACAATTGCTGGAATTCTGCTCCTGTCACCCCCAGCCCTCCCCTCATCACTTGGTAGCAAATAGTACAAGTACCCCCCCTGCTAAGACCTAGAGATTGGTGGAGTGTCCTCAGAAAAAACGAAAAACATGGGGGAACTAACTGACGCCTGGAAGTCATTTCCATAGCCCTTCTGCTTCCAACTCCCAGAATTACAACCTCGACATGATGACGGGCCTCAAACTTGGCTGCACATGGATATCAACTTATTTAAAAAAAAAAAAAGTATTTACTTGAGAGAGTGAGTGAGAGAGGGAGAGAGCATGAGCTAGGGGGAAAGGCAGAGGGAGAAGAAGAAGCAGACTTCCCGCTGAGCAGGGAGCCAGCCTCAGGGCTGGATCCCAGGATGCTAAGATCATGACCTGAGCCGAAAGCAGACGCTTAACCAACTGAGCCACCCAAGCATCCCTCATTTTTTAAATTCTGATATGTGCTATTTAAAAGAGACATACTTCAAACATGAGGATATGCAAAGGTTGGAGGTAAAAGAATGGAAAATTAGAATGGAAAATTAGGCAAATACTAACCAAAAGAAAGCTGACTTAGCTATACTCATTCCAGAAAATACAGTCTTTAAGTAAAGAGCATTATTAGGAATAGAAGAGTTCCCTCAGACTCAGCAATTCCACTCCCACCTGTAAACCCAAGGGAAAACTGCACCCCTGTGGAACGAGGGATGCCAACAGACTGTGAAGTGGCCCCACCATCCCTGCTTCCTGATGCTTATGCCCCCGGCCAATCGCCTCCCTTCCAGTATGAGCAGGACCCACACTTGCTTGGAACCAACAGAAGATGGCAAAGGTGATGGGATGTCACCTCTGTGATCTTGTGACATAAGACCGTAACGTTTGTCATGCTAGTGGGCTCTCCCCTCTTGCTGGCTTTCATGGAAGTGATCGTGCTAGAGAGCAGTTGAGGGTAACGTCTGACCGACAGCCAGCAAGAAACGGAGGCCCTCAGTCTGACCACCTGCATGGACCCGAATCCTGCCAGCAACCACCTGAGCCTGAAAGAATCCTTCCCCCATCAAGCCCTGACACTAGCTCAAGGTCCTGCATAAGTCCTTGATTGCTGGCTTAGAAGGACTTAAAGCAGAAGAGAAACCATACCTAGACTTCCAGCACACAGAAACTGCAAGGTAACAAAGGCGTGTTATCCTAAACCACTAAGCGTGGGGTAATATTGCTACACAGTGATAGATAACATAAGAGACATACACAAGACTGTCAGTAGTAAAACCAAACTATAGAAAAATCCAGAAACAGCCAAATGCCTATCAATAGAATGTGCTAGAATATTACATTCACAACCAGACGTCACAATAGGAATAAAATCTTAAAACTATGAAACTAAGTGAAAAAAATCCCCCAAAAGATTACCTCAGCATGATACCCTTTCATAAAGTTAAAAAACAATTAAATCAATGCATTTTGATGTAATTGTTTAAATCGAAAACAAATAAAATCAAAAATATTATTTATAAAGTTAAATATTTAAAGTTCCGATAAAATTAAACAAAGTATTTATAAAGTTATACATAAACTCGCCAGATGATCCAACAATACCACTCCTGGGTGTTTATTCAAAAGAAATGAAACATGTATCTACACAAAAGCCTATATGTAAATGTTCATGGCAGCTTTATTCATAATTGCCAAGAACTGGAAACAACCCCAATGTCCTCTAAGTGGTGAATGAAGAAACATACACCCACCGTGGAATGTTCAGTGACAACTAACACATGCAGCAACGCAGGTGAATCTCGAATACATTACACCAAGTAGAAGCAACCAGATTCAGAAAACTCCGTACCATATGGTTCCATGCATGACTTGCTGGAGGAGGCAGAATCATGGAGATAAGAATCCGCTCAGTGGCTGTCAGGAGCCCGAGGTCAAAAGAGGAAGGAACTGACAACAGAGAGGCAAAAAGAAACTTTTGGGGAAGAAGGAGCTGCTATATATATATGGATCTCAGTGGTTGTTATATAACCATATTCATTTGTTAAACTCATAAAATTATACACTAAAAAGGGTGAATCTTGCTGTATGCAAATTATTCCTCAAATATATATAATATTTAAATATATATAGTAAATATATTTAAGTTTCTATAGTTAAGTGCCCTTTTGACAATCCCTTGACTCAAATCCTCCACCCTGCTGTGCCCTCCATCCCTACCTACATCTTATAAGAAAACAATGAGAAGTTGTGCCATTGGAAATGTCATGGTTAAAATTATCCTAGGGGCGCCTGGATGGCTCAGTTGGATGACTGCAGGACTCTTGATTTCGGTTCAAGTCATGATCTCAGGGTCAGGCTCCAAGCTCAACAGGGAATCTGCTTGGGATTCTTTCCCCCCTCTGCTCCTCCCCTCCCACCCACCCCCACCCCACGTTCGCTCACGCTCTCTCTCTCTCTCTCAAATAAATAAATAAAATTGTTTAAATTACCCTGGAGAATGGCCTTGAAAGGGGACAGGGGGAAAGAAGGGAAAGTTTCCACAATTGAAGTGATATATACAAAAAGGAATCAGGACAATGAAGGTGAACGTTGCTTTCTTTGTCTTGTTGATGGAGGAGGTTTCCGATCTTACAATGATAAGCCTCATTCTGCTCGAGGCAGGGAGGTACTGAGTCATTTGTCCAACCACCTGCAATACAGAGTGACCCCTCCCCAGACTAGCAGCCCTATTTGGCCCAGACTCGCTTTGCCTTGGAATGCCCCCGATAAATGGCCCATTAGCAGCGCACGAAAAGATTAAGAAACAATTCCATTTAAGAGAATGCACAGTTTAACAAAACGATCCTTGAATCAGAACGTTCTGCTTCTGCTATCTTTCATGAACTAAAGGAGCAGGGGTTTTGAGGTCACGGTCAGCCCGACCATATTTTGTTCTTATCTCCCTCTTTTCTACTCCATAATGAAATTTAAATAGCTTGCTATCGCTAAGTAAATAATTGGCGCCGGAACAGCCTTCTGGAAGCTTTTAATTGTGTCAAACCAGGGCTTCAATTCTAAACATTCCTTACAACTGAGGGATACTGAGAGCTTTGGGTGTCTTCTCCGCAGATGCAGATAGGAACACAAAATGGGATAAGAAGGCCGGAACTTCCCATTCATCTTCACAGGACTCCTCTATGCAAAGATCATAACATGCCTGAGGCAATGCCTTGAAGTTGGTGGGGGGATGAGAGGAGGGTCTGAATGAGAAGCAGGAAGTCTGAATTGTAGTCGCTTTCAGGCTCATGCCCCACTTTGTGATTTGAGACAAGACAGTCAACAACCTCTTTGGACCTCATTTTCCTCCTGAGAATACCTGACTCTGTAGGCAGGGTACCCCCTCCTCCCCGTCCCAGGTCAGGTGCTCTAGCAGGCAACAGGCTTACCCCCAAAGTTCCAGGATGGGAACTCCCCATTCACCTGCATATACAGCAACACGTCCAAAGGTTAGCTTGGGTCTCACGAGTGTTCCAGGGACATGGCGGGGGGGGGGGGGGGGGGGGGGATTGTGCCCACGGGTGATGCAAGAAAGACTCCAGCTCCCTGTAACCCAAGATAAAGGGCCACCGCCCCAGACAAAGATTTCCATGGTACTGTACGATTGGTAACACCAGGTGAAACAAATCAGATTTTTTTTTTACTTTGGGACTTCCAAGAGCCTTTACTTGCTCATGTGCTTTCAGACTTTCCTAGACGGAGGGACAGAAGTATTTGACCAAGGAATCTGCTTTCCGAAGATCAATACTCAGGGCTGGCGTGCCGTAAAAACACACGTCCACATGTATGCTGCTGCTTATTTTTCATTCATTATTCTCTACTCGGGGTGCACCCAGCCCTGGCTTCAGAAGGGCATCACCTGAGCCTGTTACCTGGCTTTAATTGGTCTGAAGGGTGGGGCCCGGGCCCAGGTTTTATTTCCGGTCCCCCCACGAGTCTAACCTGCAGCCGGCGTGAAGAATCACTCAGGGAGCATGGGGAAGGCGCCTCCTCTTCTTACGCCTATTGTAGAGCACGAAAGGGGGAGCACATCCCCCACCCCTATGTCAGTACCAGGGAGCAAACCCAGAGAAAAGCTCATCTCTCCACCCTGAGTCAAAACCACAAGATCCGAGCCCCTGCCTGCCAGGATGATCTCCTTGGAAAATCATGAATGAGCAACGCAGCAGTTTCTAGCAGTCACTTACTCAATTGGGATTCTAGCCCTAATCATCTCTCTTAAAACCCTGTGGATTTTTCCTTTCAAAATGGAAATAACTTTACTGATTTTCTGGTTGTAAATTTAAGGCCTGCTCATTGTGGGGGGGAAAAAACACATAAAAGTGTAAAGCAAAAAATAAACAATTGTTCTTAATCCCCTCCACTGTGAGCATGTTGTGTTCACTTCCAGTCCTTCCTATGTTTGTAATGTTGTTCTGTAATCTGGTCTTTTTACTTAGCAGTATCCCTTGAATGTCTTTCCAACCCAATATTTAAAAAATAAAATAAAATAAAACCACATCATCAATTTTAGTGGTCCTACCATATTCTGGGTACCCCACGAATTATTTACTCGATCCCTCTGCTTAGCTGCTGTAGGGTTACCATCAGTGAAAGGGTAGATATCCTTGCATGGGTATCTGATCTGTTCCTGAGAATAAAGTCCTGGAAATGGAATGGCTCAGTCCAAAACCCCAGCCGACTGTTCGTCACCCTTGCCTAGGCCTCCATTTCCACTTACCGGTCAGGGGTGGGGGGGGGCTACTCTCCCCTCTCATTTCCCCATCCCTGTCCTACCAGCCGTCTCCACTCCCTGGCCTGTTTCATGAAGTATTTTCTCCCTGCTGATGGTCCAGTTTCCTCCACCTTCTCTCAAGTCTCCTTCAAGTTTTACCTTCTAAAGCCAATATCACTGTAGAAAGCCTTCTTGGCCTGGGGCACCTGGGTGGCTCAGATGGTTAAGCATACAACTCTTGGTTTCGGCTTAGGTCATCATCTCGGGGTCTGCGTGCAGCAGGGAATCTGCTTGAGATTCTCTCTCCCTCTCCCTCTGCCCCTCCCCCTGCTCCTGGGCTCTTTCTCTCTCCTTCTCTCAAATAAATAAATATTTTTAAAAGGAAGGAAAGAAGAAAAGGAGGGAGGGAGGAAGGAAAAAGAAGAGAAGAGAGAAAAGAAAAGGGGAAAAGGGAAAAAAGAGAAGAAACCCTTCCTGGCTCTGTGCGAATCTCCCCTCTCCTTGCACCAGCTGGCTCAGTTCAGACCCGAGGTCTCATCCCCCAGCAGAGGTCACCAAATCCTCTTGCAAGGAGGCAGCAGGCTAAGGTGGACCCTTTCTGGAAAGCCTCCCCCACATACCCCCCCTTCCCCCGCTTCCCCTTTGCCCTCCCCGAGGAGCACCCGCATTTCCCTCTGTGACAGCACTTGTCACTGTGTGTTATCATTGTTGACATGTCAGCCTCCTCTCCGGACACTGAGTCACTTGTCCCCTTCATCCCTGTGCCTCCCAACCCCAGCACTATATCAGGCTGAGAAGGCGCCTTCCTGGCTTACTGAACGTCTGCTATTAAAAGGCCACATTTTCCAGGAAGAACCCTCAGCCACGTTAGGTATTACCTAATATTGAAAAGGAGGAGCTAATATTGAAAGTACTAACAATGACCCACATCCTCACCTTATGCCAGAGAAGCCCACACTCGAGCCGACTCTCTCTCAACTTCACCCCTAAAATGTCAGAGAGCACCTGGGATCAAAGGGGGCCCCACTTTTCTTCTTGGAGATTCTCTCCCTTGCCCCCCCCCCCAACCCAGCCTGGAGGCTGCAGGGGCAGGAAGGCTGTGGACAGAAACCCCTCTCCTTGCCAGCCTGGCTCCTGGCTGCAAACAGGCCCGTGTGTTTTGTCCCTACCACCTTCATTTAGGGACTTTGTGAGGTTCCCAAACTCATCTCTGCCACAAGAATTTGTGACGGGCACTGCAGAACCAGACAGACAGAGGCCGGCCTTCAAAGAGGTTACATTTCACAAACAAGTAAACGAACACATAAAATCATGATAAATGTTGATGAACACTTTGAAGGAAATTTAAAGGAGGCTAAAAAGAAGGATAAGAAGAATCATATTATCCATCACCCTCCCAGAGAGGGCCTGAAGAGGAGCCGGCCCTGTGCCTGCGAGGGCTGGGAGCCTCCCCTCTCCCCCCAGAGAGAACAGTACCCAGAGGTGACCCTTAGGTGGGAGGGGCAAAGGGCCTGGGGCCTGGTGAAGGAGGAAGCAAAGAGCCGGGAGGGGAGTTTGGGGGACCAGGCGGGGGTATAACTGTGTAACTCCGTACAGGAGCTCTAAAGTATCTGTCCGGGTTCAGGGTCCAGCTGGTTATGATAGTTATCTGGATTCAAAATTGTTAACATACCCCGGGGTTTTGTTTACCTCTCTCAAAAACAATAAAATTATTCTCTTGGACTCCTGCAAGCATCTCACACCACGGTCACGTCAAGACAACCCACCAGCTAGAACAAAATTGGGACAGTAGGTTGAAGAAGAATCACATGAAAATTCCCTGAAGTTCAAATTCTAATGGGCTTCAATGTCTTTTAATTAAAGAAATAAAGCGTATCGATCCATGTCATTTGTTCTTTCTAGTTTCAACTTTTTAATTAAAAGATCTTCAGATTCCTTCAGCGAAGGGGGAGGGATGCAGGAGAAAGTGAAGCAGGGAAGAGCCATTTTGCACGATTTGGGAAACAGGCACGTGGGTGGGTCCTCCTTCCCCCTGAAAGCAAGCACTCGCAATTGCCCGCACCTATTTCTGCTCCTGTCTGGGGACCCTCTTCTGCCCACGACGTCTCGGGGTGGAGGTACTTCTGCCTCTCGATTCCTGTTTATTGGTCTGGCCCGGAGTTAGAAATAGCCAGGAGGGCGTCAGTGTAAACAGGGTCTGCCGGGAAAGGAGCAGGTAAATGCCGAGCTGTCTTCTGCTTCAGGGAAGGGAGGGTCGCGCTGCCTAATGCGAACATGTGTTCTTGGGAAATACGACAACATTCACACAAAGTCTTCTTATTCTGAGCTGTTTGTGAATAAAATGCGCATTGAATCCTGCTGAGTGCTGCCTTTAATTCCCTGACTCCCAGTAAGAACACCCCCAGCCTCTGGGCTTCGGGCAGATGTCCTTGCCGATTGCAAAATGGACCCGAATCCGAATACCTGGAGGAGGAGGGAAAGACACCACTCTAGAGAAGACGCAGTTCTTTCCAGAATCGCCTGGATACACATGGCTCAGCCAGCCTTTCATTCTTACCTTGAAAAAGAAGTCCAAACACAGATCTTCTTAAAACAATTCATTCTGCAAACACATACTGGGATCTTAGTTTGCAAAACTACCAGGAACTGTGAGAAAACAAAGAAAAGCAAGACATAATAATTGGTCTTCAAAAAGGTTTACTGATTAAAGGTTTGTGGAAAGGTTCTTATCAACTCATGGGGGGAGGGGTGGATGAGGGGGACATCAGTGGGAAGGCCGCTGAGCAGCACTAGCTGCCTAACCTACCCACCTAACTACCCACCTAACCTACGAGGTATAAAGCGCTCAGAGATTAAAGGCAGGGAATTCTCTACCCGTCTGCGAAGATCGGGGTATAGCTTTACGGCAAAACTGTGTCTAAATTCTGCATGACTTCTTATGCCTCAGTATTGAGGAAGTCTCCAGGAGAGGATGGGCTTTGCCAGGGTCAACGTTTCTTGCCACTTAAATTACAAGAAAACATCACTGAGTTTGCACTGTACAAAAAATTTCAGGGTCCTGAAATCTTAAAAAGAAAGACCGGGATTCTAAAATTTCCAGATGGACATGCCAGCCCATTGAACTCACACCGATGCAGGAGATTTTTATGACTGCCTTTTACCATCCCCTCCACGACGAGTTTGTGGTGGTGAGTGCCATAGGTGTACAGGAAAAACACGTCAAAGCTTCAGGGAAGGTTCTCCAGTTCTTCCCATATCTAACCTGGGGCTCTAAACCCAAGGTTCCTGATTAGTAAGGAAGCAGGGCTCATGGTCAATGGGGAAGCTTGCTCTTTTCAACCAAACAGAGCGCCTGGGAGTTCCTTTTAGGCCAGGAGCATCGCACATATCACATACATCTGGATAACGTCCCCATTCCGTACCCTAAGCAGACATCAGAAATGGTCTGTGGCACTCATTCTCACCAAGCCCAGATGCTGCCCCAGAATCCCTCTCACCGTACGACTCCAGAAAGTCACTACCAATTAACAGAAATTGTCACAAGAAATGAAATCTCTGTCCTCAGCTTTGCTCCATTCACTGTAGGGGACACTTGTCTTCCCATGAAAAGAACAATGGGACAAGTAGCAGTTCGGGTCTTGGGCCCTTCAAAAAGCCAGAGACTTGAGGCACATCATGAAAATGGCCATGTCTTCTTAAAACATATTTGCAATATACAATCTTTCAAGGCTTGCCGAATAAATAATGCTCTCAAATTTTGGTTGACTCAGGTTTGAGTTTTAAAACAGATGTAAATAGGGGCGCCTGGGTGGTGCAGTCGTTAAGCGTCTGCCTTCGGCTCAGGGCGTGATCCCGGCGTTCCGGGATCGAGTCCCACATCGGGCTCCTCGGCTGGGAGCCTGCTTCTTCCTCTCCCTCTCCCCTGCTGTGTTCCCTCTCTCGCTGGCTGTCGCTCTGTCACATAAATAAATAAAATTAAAAAAAAAAAAAACCCAGATGTAAATATATGGAAGTTTCCACTTTCCCAGCAGTTAACTTACAGGCGTGCTAAGTCACTTTACAAGGGGATTTGCCAAAGATTTCTTTAAATGCCAAGTTCCCCTCCACCAAATGCGTTAAAGACGCTTAACTACCTGAAAGCAACGGAAAAGGAAAAAGATGGCTGGATAAACATAAACCCCACCTGCGAGCACCACAGCCATTGGAAAACGAACTCTGCACCACCAGGAAGCAGCTGTGAGAAGATGTGATGCTATTGACAAGTCTTGTCTATACTCACTTCTTCAGAAACAACTCAATTCTTTGCACAACAGTCTCGCACTGGGCTTGACACAGAGGGCCTTGCAGCTTACCATCTGTCAAGTACGAATCACAGGCCAAGGACAGAAAACCTCACGGAGAGGCAGGAAAGGACCTGGTCATTTATCACTGAAAGCACACATTAGGACAGGTTCAAAAAGCACAAGTCAACTGCTCTTAAGTAACCCTGACATTTTCACTCCATCACAGGACCGTCATTCTCCGTCAGTGGTTACTGAGGTAGGTCAGCTGGACCAGGCCTGGGTCTTACTTAAGAGCAGTGGTTGGCAGTGGTTGGCAAACTCCTTTCCCTGGAGGAGCCTCAGGGCTGCCCTCCTGGGAGGGGAGGTGAAGAAGACAGGACTCTAAAACTGCCCCCAACAAGTACACGCAAGCTTCGGTCAGACAGAACAGCCCCTTCTTTCACCTCCTCTATGACCCGACCTTCCACATAAGATTGCATTTGCATAGAAAGGGCTTCCCTACCCCCCACACACCAAAAAAGTGGGTTTTTCCCTTAAGTACTGATGTTATATATTCTAACAAGCGGTCAGATACCAACATGGTCCCCAGAACAAAAACTAATGAACAGAATCATAGGGAGATAAATGTCCCTGCACCAAATATGCAAGACTGAATTTTTTAAACTTTTTATTTGGAAATAACTTTAAACTTAGAAAAAAGTTACAGGGATGAAAATTGTAAAAGAATGCCTGATTTTCTTTTACCTGGATCAGACTCTCTCCTCCACCCCATGCCTCTGTGTCTGTGTGTGTGCGTGTGTGTGTGTGTGTGTGTGTGTGTGTGTGTGTGTGTGCGTGCGTGTGTGTGTGTGTGTGTGTGTGTGTATTTTTTCCCTTAAATCTTTTTAGGGAAATTTACATACATCATGGCCATTTATTGTATTTCCTATGAACAGAGACATTGTCTTACTTACTAACTATAAGATGGTTATCATCTTCGGTAAATTTAACATTGTAACACACTTTAATCTACTGCCCATACCCCATTTTTGTCAACTGATCTAATAATGTCCTTACAGCATTTTCCCTCCATATGGAATCCAGTCTAGGGTCAGGGATTGCATTTAGATCTCATGTCTCTTGGGGCGCCTGGGTGGCACCGCGGTTAAGCGTCTGCCTTCAGCTCAGGGCGTGATCCTGGAGTTATGGGATCGAGCCCCACATCAGGCTCCTCCGCTATGAGCCTGCTTCTTCCTCTCCCACTCCCCCTGCTTGTGTTCCCTCTCTCGCTGGCTGTCTCTAACTCTGTCAAATAAATAAATAAACTCTTTAAAAAAAAAAAAAAAAGATCTCATGTCTCTTAATCCTTCTTTAGTCTGGAACGCTTCCAGGGTCTTGATCATCTACGACAACATTTTTTTAAGTATAGAGCTCTCCTCTCCCCCAGTTTTAATAGACTGCTTCTCATTTGGAGTTTGTCTAATGTCTCCTCATGACTCAGGTCACACGTTCTTGGCCAGGATACTGCATAGGTTCTGTACCCTTCTCAAGGTGTCATATTTAGAGACCCATGATGTCCATCTGCTCTCATGGCTGATGGAAATTTTCATCAGTCAAGATGTTGAATTTCTCTGCTGCAGAATTGCTATTTTTTTCCTGTGGAACTAGAAATCAGTCTGTGGGAGATACTTCAAGATCATACAGATCTCCTTCTCCTAATCTAAATTCCCCCCTAAATTTAGCATGCATTGATGATTCTTGCTTGATCCAATCTTTCTCATGATGGTTACAAAATGTTACTTTCCAACTTTGGCACCTTCTCCCAATTTACCAGTTGGCATTCAGCATTTCATTATAAGGAAGAGCCCTCTTTTCTCCCCATATATTTATTATTCATGTATCCATTTGTTATTTGTATGGACTCAGGAATTCCTATTTTTAATGGTTTATGACTCATTATCATACTTCATTATTTTGGTATTCAAGTTGTCCCAGATTTAACGGGTAGGAGTCCTTTCAAGCTGGGTTGTGCGTCCTAATGACGTGCTTCCATCTCTTTTGAGCACTTTCTTAATTTCCAGCATAACAAAATGTTCCAGGTTCATTTTGCACTTATTCTGCCCCAGCCCTGGAATCAGCTGGTTCCCCCAGGAGCCCTGGCTCCTTTTAGTGGGGAACGGTATTAGAGACCAATATCTGGGCCCTACGTGTGCTCAGTGTAATTGAGGTATTATCGCTTCTTAGCCCTTTCAGCAGACAAAGTTAGGTAATATACATATTACATACATTTATACATATAAATATACATTTGCGGGGCACCTGGGTGGCTCAGTTGGTTAAGTGTCTGACTCTGGATTTCAGCTCAGGTTATGATCTCAGGGTTGTGGGACTGGGCCCCGCGTCCAGCTTCACGCTCAGCACAGAGTCTGCTTGTCCCTCTCCCTCTGCTACTGCCCCCCTCCACTTGCTATCTCTCTCTCTCCTTCTCAAATAAGTAAATAAAACTTTTAAAAACAAAACAAATTATATATGTATATTACATATATATGCATACATAATGCGTACACACACATGCATGAACACATACATACCTATGTTTTAGAAATATGGTAAACACCAACAGACTTAATTTCAACCCATTCCAATACGGCTCTTTTTCCCTCCCCTGCTCCATATTATGTCCCTTCTTTCCAGGTAAGAACCCTGGCTCTCAACAACAATACTTTTACTCATTGGCTCAATCCCGTTATACATATAAACCTGTTTCAGAACTGCTTTTCCCTACCACTATAAAAAACAAGCCCACTAAAAAGAATTCAGGAATTGCATCATCTCCCCACCTGCCTCTATCAAAGACAGGGTATACAGTCAGATACTGTGTTCATAAGTAACTCATATTAGTCATTTCTTTTTCTCTCTCTCTCTCTCTTCAGTATGATTATGGTATTCATCTGAAATACAATTGGGTGATTCGTTTCAGTTTGCTTTCAGTTTTAGGGATTTTTTCCCCTTTCCATCCTTGTTTGTTTTACTTTTGAACAGAGAACATTAACATGCTTCTGAAGGTCAAAACCATGCAAAGAGATAAGTCAGAGAAGTATTGCTCCCTCCATCTCTCTTCTGCACTATTCCCCCTACCTCCTGTAGGTAAAAAACTTTAAAGTTTCCTGATTTATCTTTCATGGGTTTCTTTTGTACAGATAAGTAAATGTATATGTTTTCTGATTTTCCTTTTTTTTTTTTTTTTTACACAGAAGGCAGCATACCATATATGTTATGTGTATATGTTATGTTATATACACACTGTATACGTTTTCTTTCGCACTTTGCTTTCTTCAATGAACAAAATCTAGAAATCACTCCACATCAGTTTATAAAGATTTTCCTCATTCTTGTTTATAGCTACATAGCACTCCACTGTGTGTGAGTACCATAGCTTTTTCAATTCTCTATGTTTGGACATTGAGGTAGTGTCCAATGTCTTTGTGATTACAAATACTATATGTATCGATATTTGTATTTTGTGTAATATTTGTAAAATAGAAATATAATAATATTAAAAATACAAATATGTATATTTATAAGTGAATAAACTTACATATTTGTATTGTCATATTGCTGGAACTATATCAGGATAAATTCTTAGAAGTTGGATTGTTGGAGCAAAGGATAAATGCACGTACAGTTTTGGTACATATCACTAAATTTCCCCCCATAGGGATACTACCATCTTTCCTTCCTACCAAAAATGTATGAAAATACTTATTTCCTCACAGCCTTGCCAACAAAGCTTGTATTTTCAGGCTTTCAGGTTTTTCCAAATCTGATAGGGCAAGTTGGATTTTAAGGAAATGAACACAGTTACACACATTAAAGATTTATAATGAAAAAATAGAAAAGCATATACAAAGATCGCTGGAGAGAATGGGGCAGCAGGGATGACCTAATGTGTTTTGCATTATAAATACATAAATGAGGGATTAAGAAGTACAAGGAGATGAAAGAAGGAAGAGACTGAACTAATAAAAATCCAATTACTTCTCAATCTCTGAAATTAAAAGGATTGTTAAATTAACATTATACACAGGCAAGGAGAGTCAGTTTTACTGAGTGATGAATGAGTTCTGGGGTTACATATTTAGATGGGGATAATGCCAAAATGCATTTTCTTCCTATTAAAATGCCAAGATGCATTTGTTTCTTCCTGATGAAATGCCACCTCTCTATGCCCTATATATTTATTTAATGGCTTTTGTCTCACCATATTACGATTATTTATTTTCGAGTGTGTCTGCTCTCCTAGATGGTGAGCGTACGGAAGATGAAACTACATCTTCGTCCTCTGTATTCTTAGAACAGAATAACTACAGATGAGTGAGATCCCTTGCAATTAGATCTTGGTTGCAGGAAAAGAAGGAAACGTGGACTAGAAGATGGCAGTATTCAGTAACAACCTAAAATGGAGGCACTATGTATCAAAACATCGAGGTTCATTCCAGTGTGAAATTTTTGTTCAAAGAAAGCACTTTTTCCACAGTCAACATATTGCAGCTTTTCCACAAGATATTTTCTAAACATATATTTAAATACAAATTCCCATCAGGATAAGAGAAGGATGTCACATCCCGGGGATGATGGCTAATGCCCAGCGAACAGGAAAAAAATTAGAAACTTCATGAATTTTGTCAAGATTAATCTTTGGGTACCTGAGTAAATCTCCAGGCTTTGATTACAGGTGTCAGTGCAGAACAGCACCTCGGTGAGAAATGGAAGTCAGTGCGATTCAATGAAGCATGAAATTTAAGCAGAGAATCATTTACTAGCAGGCATTAATGACTAATAAGGCATCGTTATCACTAACGTAATAAATAAACTTGAGATCTTGCCAACACTTTCACATATTAATTCTGTGGATCCTGATAGTCTCAGGAAATAAGTTTTTTTGTGATAATATTTTTACAGAACGGGAAACCAGGTCTTACTTATTTTATCCAGGATCAGTGGGCCCTGATTTTCTGAACTCTATGACTGCACGTTATAAGCCAAAGGAGCCGAGGTAAAATCAAGCCAGTGATTAGAACTGACCAGAGAAATAGGAACCCAACTCTAATTAAGGAATTTGCTAATTGCCCTTCTCTCTGCAGACATTACTCCATTCTTGGTCTATAGCCCTGGCACAGACTTGACCTCAATCATGCTTTCTGCAAAGCAGCAATGGGAGACAGAGAATACTGTATCCAAGTTATATTTGGCCACAAAACAAATCCCTTCTGTCCTTTCTAGAGCTATATCCTCCAAGCCCTTGGAGCACAGAGCTGCCCACTGCCCCCAGACACCATTCTAAAGGCTCCCTGTTTTAAATCTGTCCAGAGGCCACCTTCCTGACTCAGCATCCAGGCTTTCCCAGGCATGAGCTACCCGAGGCTCTGGGCCCCACCAGCTTCCCACTTGGCTTTCCCTCTCCCTCTTGCCCCATTTGAACCTGGTAACATAGGCTCTGGGCAGTCTACTTCCTGACCGACTGGGAAATCTTCTGGCATGCAGCCCCCAGAACCACCTCCAGGCCCCACAAGACAGGGCCAGTGCTCAGTGCCACCCCTGGCCAAGGCTCGAAATCATCAATGACCAAAACAAGGGACAGGTTGTCAGCATTTCTAGCGTTCTTCCAAGCCTACAGGCGAAATTAATTCAACACGTTTACTTTACCATCTACCACTGAACGCCACGGAAGTGAAATATACTCAAGGGAAAGGGGAAACAATGTGGAGAAAAGACACGCTGTAAGCACATGAATCTAGGCCTTCCTGTGTCTCTTCTCTCTATTCTTTGCCACCACAAGCAGAGTGGTTAAGGGCACAGGTTCTGGAACCAGCTGCCTGGGTTCCAATTCTGGTTCTGCTACCAACAGTATCACTATGGGCAAGCAACTTACCTTCCCTGTGCCCCATTTTCTTCATCTGCAAAATAGAGATAATACTAGGACCTATCTCGCCAGGTTGTTATGAGGAATCAATGTAAAATCCAGGTGAAAGCACTTAGAACAGTGCCTGGCACATCTTAACCCTCGTTTCCACTGCTTCTCTTTACTCACGTTCCAAATGTCTCTTATTTTCATGCCATTTATAATCAGTTGTCAAGCGCAGTCATTATGTCACTAAGTGTCTCACACATTCTCCAGTTCCTCTCCATTCCCTCTGCTACTACTTAAATCTAGGCTCTGAGGCAGGGTCTACCAATTGCCTTCCCCCACCTTCCTTCCCCCCTTTCTCCTTAATAAAAGAACCCTCAGTGTTAGCCGGGCAGACGGCCACCCAGCTAAAAACTCCACTTCCCAGACTCCTCTGTGATTAGGTGTGGCCATGTGACAAGTTCTAACCAATGAGAAGTGAGTAAAAGTGTTATGTGGAACTTCTGGAAATTTTCCTTGAAAAGGCATGTTCTTGTATACCTTCCCTCTGTTTTGCAGCTGGATTGGTGTTGGTGACAATGGCAGCCCTCCAGGGATGACAAGCAGCTACAGAACACTGGATCCCTGATAACTACAGAGCCTACATATCAGTTCTTGACTGTTTACCACCACTTCTTTTATATAAGAGAAAAGCACGCTTTTAACCTATGAAAGCTACTGATGCCAGCAGAGGAAATCAACCCGGACTAATACAGACCCCATTACCTCAGTCTCTCCTAGATCACAGCAACAGCTTCCCGATTTCTCTCTCCATCAACCTCTCTTTCCGCATGGCAGCCAGATCATTCGTTCTCCCTGAAGCACAGTTCTACACCCTCCCAGAGCCTTCAATGACCCTCCTCCATTGCCCAGTCTCCTTAGCTACTGCAATCTGGCCCCCACCTATGTTTCCAGGCTTACCTCCACTCCTTCCCCTCTTGCCCAACCAAACCCAGTGACTTCTTATGTTACATCCTCTCCACATTCTTCCCTGCCCTTTGTCTTTACTCATTCTCTTCCTTAAAATTTATGTGCCTGACCTGGATTTTCTTTCAGGGCTCAAGTGACATTCAGTCTCTTCCATGGGGCCAACCTGCCTCGATCCCTTAAGCCAGGAGTAATTCTCTGACCCCACAACGTCCCTATCACTCACTCCTGCTTGTGTTGGGGGCCCCAGAAGCCTTCGTATGCTGAGACCAGGTCACGTTCCTGCCCACCTGGTGCCAGGCCTTACCTGCTCACCTTCTCTCTTGGTCCTCTTCCTACCCAGGAGACTCCCACACTTCTCCCTTTCCTGGCCCAGCCTCCTCAGGTCCTCCTTCCTCCCTGCTCCTAGAGACAAAGACACTAGTGAGCCCACTCACTAAAGGGCTTTATCCTCAATCCCGAAATCCCAAGAAAGAAATCTTGAGGGGGAGGAGGAGGTAACAAACATAATAAATGTGAAACAAGTCATAGGCTTATGGAAGCTCACCAGCCTCTTTGACTGGCCGGCTGCCCCCCCGGCCCCCACCCGGCTCACTGGTTCTTACATCTTCTTGAGCTGGATGCCATAAGCACCATTGGACCCCTGCCTTTCCCTTTCATTCCTACAGGTAAGGTTCACCAAAATCCCCGCCCCATTTTAAACCTGCTGCCAACATCTGCCTTGAATGACCTCTTCTCATCAACTGGGAAATAAATACAAATAGAAATCCAAAGCAGACTTCTCCTGGCTCAAATGAACATGATGTACCCCAAGGAACCCTCAAATAGGAGGGAATGCTTTCAGGATGGAGGGAGTCCTCTGGGGGATTTTCCCATATCCTCTTTCCTTGCATTGTATCACTTTCTACTTTAGCGTACCATATAATAACTGCCTATTTATTTGTGTCCCCGCCCACCCCCTGCTATACTGACTTCTCTCTTGGTAGACTACAAACTCTTCAGGGAAGAATCGAAATTTGATTCATCTTTGCAGCCCCACAGAACATATCTAGACCAATACCTTGCCTGAGTAGCTACTCATTCCATATTAAATTAAAATGTATGACATTAACTAATTAACAGAATCAATGAAGACTGGGTTTGGCAGAAAGAATCTATGGAGAAGATATGGCTCCAAACCATCATAGAAAGAATGAATAGAATTCGAACGTGCTGAGAACAGAGAGAAATGCTGTTGAGCAGGGGTTGCTAAAACCCTCAAAGTTCTAAAAGAATTCTTTGTCTTCCTCTCTCACGAGCACATATCGTGCCCCTGGACTTCATGAAGAGGGGCCTTCAGCTCTAAGCAGCCTTACTCGGAAACTCAAAAATTTCTGAAGTAAGCTATCTTAGGACCTTTGCATTCGAGGTACATATGGAATAACTGGACTTCTGGAAAACCAACGACAGTTTCAAGAGAAACCTCAGACCCAGGTCCTGCACCTTGCACAGTTTTCCCACCTCCAAAACTCCCATCCAGTTTTGGAATTTAGTAATAGTGATAATAATAAAGGCTCCGTGTGTGTGTGTGTGTGTGTGTGTGTGTCAAGGAGATGGAGAGGAAGGTTGAGATGAAACTTATTGAATAAATGCGGTGTTCCATATTCTCTAATTTGAAAAATTCATCTTAAACAAGAAGAGCAGTTAGAATCATATCAGGTTCATCTCTGTCATCTCTTAGTGAAATTGTTTGGACTACAACCAAGGCAAGAAATCCTACCTCTGGAAGGCAAACATTTATTTTATAAGATGGGCTATCAATCCCGAAATGATTAGTGATGGTTAAGAAGCATTCAAACCAATTAGATTTTGTGTTTAAGTTGATTCCATCCCATTTTTCAATGCCCCTGTGAAGTCTTTATATAACCCAGGGCCAGTCCCTCCTAACCGCAAGAGGTCACAGATGAGAGGGACAGCCTGACCCAGGTTTCATGCAGAGCAGATGTCCTTGCTTCATGCCAATTAGGAGGCAGGAACTGTGCTCTCCGGCTCTGGCCTCTGATTATCTGTTTATGTGAAGTTATATGTAACTAGAACCTCTCTTTGAAAGCTGAGCAGTGTGGAGCCATTTAAAATTATTTCACTTCTAATTATAAGCCAGATAAAGCTATTTTCATGCAAAGGGAGGACACTGCAGAGACTGTCAAGGTTCAGAATATTCCATGGATGACAGGTGGTCTGAATATTTGAAGAACTTTCTGTGTCCAAGATAACCTTGACTGGAGAGTGAGCAGGAGAATTTCAAAGGAAATATGAACTTTGCATACAAAGTTGGAGCACATGAAACACTTACCCAGATCTCATTTTAGAAAATGCATTGGCCAAATGGGACCGTTAGGTTTCTTTGGGAGGTCATATGGTAGCAAGGATGGACTATGGGCTTTGGTGCCAGACAGAGCTAGGCTAAGTAAACTAGGGCACATTAGTAAATCTCTCAGAGCCCCAGGCTATTTATCTGTAAGAGGTGAGAAATAATTCCTACTTACAGGGCTGTTGTTCTAAAAATTAAATGAAATAATGTGTGTGAAACCATTAGCCCTGGGGCTAGCACATGGCCACTGCTCCGCTATGTGACAGATTTTATCCCACTTATTATGAACAGAAGTCATAATTACATGCTTGGAATAGTAGGTCAGGACAGGTCTACAACATAGGACTGACTTCACTTAGGCAAGAAGAATTCACACTGGCCCAGGAAAATTGGACCAGAGAAGGGCAATCTCCACCTTCACCACTGTTATATGAATCCCAACGCTTTTTTACCCTCTCCCATCTTCTTCCCAATTCTTGGCCCTTCCAGGCAGAGTCATATGTCTCAGAAATTCAGCATAGGGTACAACATTCAGAACTAAGAACTCCAGGGGAATTGAGAGATTGACTTTTGTGATCTTACATGAAGGCACGTGCCCAGCTCCCCAAGAGCTGACCCATCACAGAGTCATGGAGGAGGAGGGTCTGGTTGGACCAGCTAAGCATGAGTACAACACTGGATCCCCAGGGAAAAACGGCCACATGTCAGAGATGTTATTGACCCATGGTCCCAGGTATTACCAATGCCAGTTTGGAAGTTTGCCCATTAGAAATTTAATGGACTGTAAAGAAAACAATTATCTCAACAGTATTCAGTTGCCTCATCTGATGAAGCCTGGAGGTAGCTTCTTATAAATTCATTGCACTTCCTCAGTTGCCCATAAATTTTAGACATGTCAGCTGACACTTAGTTTCAAGGCCGGACAAGATATCTTGGCTCACATCTTGGTAATCCAAACTGTATGTGAAAAAAGGTACAGATATAAGTCAGAGGCAATATTCGAAGTATTTTAAGAGCCGGTGTGACACGACTACGAACCAATCAGACATGAGTCAGTCCTGAAACAGAAAGGATATCATCCTTTTTCACAACCCTGGTCCAATAGTACCAGTGCATGCAGGCTGAGTACCCTGAATGGAATTAATTTTTCTTCATACTGGTGGTCAGAATGCACATTAACCAGCTAGCACCAGCTTTATACAAAAACCTGAATGCCAAGTTTAATCCCGCGTGATTGAAAAAAGCTGAGTTCCACATCCCCCCAAACTGGGCTTAAATGAAGAACTCAACAGGCTTGTAATTACATGCAACACCACGATCGAGCATGACTATAATACCATTTTACTACACAAAGGAGAATTATTGAGTTCTATTCACACGAGAAAGTACTACAAAGATTCCTCTCTCAGTGGGGAAAAAAAGAGCACGTCACAGCATATATTTTTCCCATAATTAATTTTTATGAAACCAAGCATAAAGGATAATGCACCTGATTTCCAATTTTTTAATGTGCCTGGGGGAGTTCTAGCAAACCAGGAGAAGTAGGAACAATGATGGGACCCATCCAGATTCCAGCAGATGAGTAAGCAGTAATCTCAGTGTGAGAAGTAAATTTATTTTGGTATCCTTGACTGCTCTTCCTCCCCCAACCCCTGCCCCCTATTCCCCACCCAAAATGGGACCACCCAAAATCCACCCCAAATAGATGAGACTTTCCTATGTCAAAGGCCCCTAGGGAAGTCTACTGGTCTTTATCTCAATGACTAACACCAACCATTGTCAGAAAACCCTGAGCCACAAGGAAGCCTTACATTAAGGAGATGGCCAGCCTTTCTGACTCACCCACATTTCCAAGGGGCACGTTCATGTTTCATCTTCCCTTCAAACTATGGTGGTCACTTGAGCCCTCCTCCCCAACTGAGTTAGTGGGTATCACTACCTGCAAGGACTCCGAGAGCCCAGGGAGCAGAGCCCTAGCAGGTGGGAGGGACAAGCCAAGAACACAGTGCCAGGTGGTGGGATGCCCATCATCACAGCACTCCCTTTCTGCTTCCATCCTCCCCCACTTCCTGGTCTGAAAACCAGCCTGAGAATTCAGACCAGATGGGTTCAGCTTTCACTGCCTCATAGACCCAGAGCCCCAGGCACCTTCCCTTCCTCAAGCCTCCTCCCAGTACATTACTCATTTTTCCTCCCAGACCCTAGCCCCAAAATGTCTGGTCAAACTTCTTTTCTGGAAAATGGAACTACCCATCACCTTTCTCAACATCTACAATTGTCCCAGATCTCATGGGGGTGGGGTGAAGGGGTATTTTTAGTGATTCTCCTTGCGACAAGATTTATTCTCCTTAAGACAACTAAGGTATCTTTCTGACCCTCTCTTGCTAAAACAGAGAGAAAATACAGATTTAATCTCCAGTATAGCATACTGCTATAGTATTTTTTTAATTCTCTGCGTAGTGGATGTAGAGTAAAATTGATGAGTCTTCCCCCACATAATTCTTGAAAATTATTGTAGAAAACCTCCCCGTTATTCTTTTTTCTCAACTTAGAACCTAGTTCCCTTCCTTCGCATGCCAGATCATTCAAATAAAACCCCATTAGAGCAAATACAATTAAGTAAACATTCTGCATAAAGCAATTTGTTTTTCATTATAAAATGCCAATTTGAAAACAGTAAATTTTTATGTCAGCAGCTTTATATTCACACCAGCTATGGATGCATGTCTCATTTAGAATTGGTAGCAATTTACTAATTAATTAATTGCATTAAAGAGTTTACAAGGTTGTTCACTGCTCTTCCTGATCATTGTTAGTCTTTAATTCGGGGTATTCGAAAGCACACTTAAAGGATGTGGATTTGCACCAAATAGATTTACTCTAAACCAACAAGAGGGGTTCTTTTCAGTGCAGAGAATTATCAAATTTAGTGCAAAACCCTATAACCTAGACATCACTTTCGATTCCCCAAATCACACCATCGCCCTTCTCTCCCTACTGAAAACTTCTTTCACAGGCTGTCGACTTTAAGATTGAGATTCCAAACGGGAAATATAATACCCAAGTGGTAGCTGTAAACAAAAGACCTGCCCACAGTTCCCCAGATCTAGATGCAAACACTGCACTCTTATTTTCCAATTTGCAATTGTTCTTCACCCCTGACCTTGGCATCTACATTTCTCCTTGGAAGCTGAACCCTGTGCACAGTGGAGCCCTTCAAATAGCAGCACAGAAGCAGACACACAAGCTTAGAGAAACCAAATTGTGGTTTTAAGCTGCATTACGCTCACGACTGGCACATCTCAGACCTACTGCATCAGAATTTCTGGAGCCCAAACCCAGCAATCCACATGTAACAGGCAGCTCAGGCTAAAGTGGGAGCACACTGAGGGACAGGACAGGAGATCACAATGCCGCGGGTAAAGGGCCTCCTGCAAATGTCTCTGCAGGAGATCATTGGGTGATCCTGATTAGATTTCCTTGTTGACCACAGTGTGAGGCTACACTGCTGTGAGTGGCAGTGTGGGGTCTACTCTAAAGGACAGGCCCTTCACAAAGCCACTGGTCCTAGAACAGGACCTTAAAACTCAGTAGATAGGCTTGAAATAAAAGGCAGGGGTTTCCTCCCTATGTCGCTCTCTTAGGCTAGATTCTAAGTCATGTAGAGATTCTGGAGTCTCCTGGCTATGAGAGGGGGACATTGTCTTTGACTAGGGCCACCAGCTGGGGACGACAAAGAGGGGCACCAGAGACAGAACTGCTCCAGCCGCAGCCACAGCTGGCCATCCCCAAAAAGGAGCTCTCTGCGCGTAACCCAACAAATGCATGATAGTGTCTGAATCCCATGCCAATCTGGTCTCAGCTGTGCTTTAGGAAGAGAGCTGTGTCCTCTCTTGGTAATCAGAGAACAGAGCCCAGGGGCTAGTGGGTGATGATGCAGTGACTGTCCCCCAAGAGGGAGACCAACCTCGAGAGACAAGAGTTGGAACTGGGAAGTCCAGCAGTTCCTCCCTCCAGAGGGAGTGCCGTCTTCTGATAAACTTGGGGTGTGACTGTATTGAGAGACAAGCTAGAAGGAAAAAAAAAAAAAAGGACAGCAGAGGATAGGGTTTTGAAATAGAAGATTTGTGCGGCCATGTGAAACACTCCCTCCTCAAGGAAAGATCATCTAAAAGCACCGAGAATAAGTGAGAGCTCACCTTCCACAGAGAAGTTCCAGAAGGAAAGGAAGGAGAAAGACTGAGAGTTAGCAGAGCAAATGGAAGATAACTACGGTGAGACTGAAGATCAAACAAGGCGTGGAGCACCGTCTTCCCACCAGTCAGCAGCCACGAGACAGCACGTAGGTTGACTGGGCCTGCTCCCACAGCATGAGCACCAGGGCTGATCTGCTTCCCGCCAACACTGGGGTATAAATAACTGCAGCTGAACAGTTGATCTTACACAGAATTATCATACCAATGAGTTTAGCTGGTGCCGGGGGAAGAGAAGGGAGAACAGAGTTATCAGGGTCCTGACCAGTCCTAGGTGGGGCTACCCAGAAAGGCGCTCCTAGGTGTGGTGTCCTGGGCAGAAAGGAAAAGTATGAGGCCCCGGTGGGGTAGCTGGAAGTTACAGATGGAGAAGGTGTCACAGGTGCTACTTTTCACCCATCAGCTTAACGAGGTTTTCCTAACCGGTCTCTCTGCTTCCTTCTCCTCCCTGCAACCTTCTCCCTCATTCATCCTGCCTGCTAGAGTTGTTCTTCTTCATAAATCTGACCATATTGTTCTGCGTGCTAAAAACTCTTCAGTGGCTCCCCACTGCCTTCAGGATGACGTCTGACCTCCCCGGCACAGCACTCAAGGCCTTCCGCAATCCTGCTCCGACACCACAGCCCTCTCCCCGTGCCCGGCTCTCACCAGCAGAATGAGTCGCGTCTGTCTCAGAGAATTAACATGGCGCCTTCAACAACAGGAAGGCAAGGAGGGCCGGGGGCAACAGCAGTGGCAGGCCCTATGCAATGAATGGCCTTGTGGGCAACAAGTCCTAGCAGTGAACCACAGACGCCTACCAAAGAGTATCCGAGTCAGGAAGCATCCACAGCCCAGCAGAAGGCAGACCCCGAGACAGATATTGGTCAGTGGCATTTGGCTTAGCTCTGCCCGTTGGCTCTGTGGCAGCCATGAGAAGGACCCTTACAGACCTCTAACCCAAAATGTGCAATTCGCCAAGGACTCCAGCTGCAGTGCTCAGAAACACAGTGCCCCCTTTGCACCAAGGCCACACTTCCCACAGGCTGCTCCCTGCCAGTGACTGAACGCAACCAGGATGCCAAGGCAGGTCCTTCCTAGCATGGTGGCTGACTTGGCTCTAAGACTTCCCAGCATCCTTGCTGAAACTCCTTTTGTCTGCTCAGCAGGCTAGGGTGTTACCACCCACCCGTCTAGCTCCCACTCCTTTACTCAGGAGAGAGTTGCATCACTGCCTTCCCAGACTGCCCAGCTCTCTCACCATTTCTTCCCACACAGGCATTTCCCTTAATGAAATCCTCGCTTGTTTAATCCTATCTCAGTGCCTGCTTCCACCAGGACCCAGGGGAGCACGACTCTCAAGAAAGGAGAGACAACTGTGGTGTGTTTGGAACCTGGGACGCTCGGCCCCTCCTTCTTTCATGCTTACTATGCACCCGGCACTGTTTGGGGTTGGGGGGCACAATGGCAGAGCTCCCAGCAGGGGGGAAGTGGGTAAAATGTGCTCGAAGTCAGGTCTGAATCCATCTTCTCTGACCAGAAAACCCTGACCACTGCCAAGAACTCAGCAAGGCTCTACCACAGACCCTCACAGGAGGGAAGACAGAAAACCATTCCTGATACCACCCCTTTGGGGGAATATTCTGCACCATAGGTAGCATGGCACGCATGCAGAGAATACCTCGCCCAGTTTGACGACAGGACCCAGGCACAGGTAAGGCAGGAGAGGAGGCTGAAGGATGGGTTCCAACCCATCCAGGAAAGAGATCCCAGCATAAAACCCAAATGCAAAATCAAGCCAGAACCATTGAAATAGTTTTACTTATAACAGACCTTCATCAAGAAAACCCATAAAGTCACCGTCAATCAGGTGCTCTTGCTGGAATTTTTTTTTTAATCAATTTAGACTTTTAATGAAAATGAATCCTGTGGAATGAGAAAATGTTGTTAACCATCAATGTCGCCTAATCATGGCTAACGAGGATTCTCGTGCTTATACTTGACTGAGGATTAAGATGCTGACGGAAGTTTATTAAATGAAATCATTGTAATAACACACTCAGCTAACCCTGAAAAGCTCTGCTTTGTGGTTCATGGTGGGTACCGTTTAACTAAGAGCATGGAGTCAATGGGCCTTGATAATCAGGTCCCTCAGCTTCTGCAGTAGGACCGGGGGTGTGACCGAAAGGAACTTCCGTATGATCCGAAGACACGTTGGATCAGGTGAGTGGCAGCAGGAGAGTCTCTATGCCATCAAGAAAATCAAGGGGCCTAGAAGTTGTTAAATCTCCACACCCATCACGAGGTGGTTACGCACCCCAAAGAACTTTCACAAAGACAGACTGGGAAGAGAACTAGCAGAGGAAAATGTGGGGCTCAGGCCAAGCTCATCAAGCAGACTTCGTGCTGCAGTGCAGTTGGCTTAACCAGATGTTGGAAGCCAAAGGAATTTTTAAAGGTCTTCTTCAAGGCGGGGGATTATTGCTAACAGAGCCAGCTCCAGGCAAACCATGAATAAGGCAACCTGCTCTCCGCAGCTCCCTCCCTTCCCTTTTCATGTCCTGAGATGCCCTCCTCCATCTCTGTTCTAACATTCCAGGACCTCACAAGGGGGAGGGGAAGAAAGGGTAGCTGTTTCGTGTGGTCATCCTCCTCCCGGTTATCACATACCCACCACAGGGGGTAAATGTATTAGTGATAAATCTCTAAGAACAGTGAGGTCTGAACTGAACTCGTCCCCTGCCCTGCACCATTATCACCCCTGCAAACACATCGTGCAGATCTGCTCCACCTGGCCTTTTCCACCGATACGTTGAAGCAAGGAGGGTGAAGGGTGGTTTCCAGCAGAGGGTGCAGCCAATGAGGAGACATGGCAGTCCCAGGAGCTAGCATGAAGACGAGGAGAGAACAGGGAAGATAAAAGGCGTCGAGGAAGGCGACCGTTGTTGTATACCTAAGATGCTTCGATACATGCAGAAGAGGAAGGCAGACACTTGGGTAACATGCAGACATTTAATTTTGTATCTTTTTTTTAATGTAATGCTATAGCATACATAATTGAAATGAGGGCTGATATTTTTCTTACATTTTGGCTTATACATTCCAAAAACGTCTGGCTTTCCCAGATATGCCCAATATCTAAATTCCGTAATGCTTGCTAAAAATCCAAAACACAAAATTCAGACAACCTGATGGTAGAGCAAAGTTTTCAAAAGAAACTTCTTAATCTTAAAAGTAGAAAGCTTGAGGCATCTGGGTGGCTCAGTTGGTTAAGCATCTGCCTTCCGCTCAGGTCATGATCCCAGGGTCCTGGGATTGAGTCCCGCATCGGACTCCCTGCTCAGGGGAGTCTGCTTCTCCCTCTCCCTCTGCTCCTCCCCCTGCTCATGCTCTCAGTCTCTCTCTGTCTCTCAAATAAAACAAAATCTTAAAAAAAAAAGCCACAATAAAGGGACCAAGGCTCAGAAAGTTTGAGTCTTGTCAAAGTTCACACAGTGGAGAAGAGGTGCTAGGAGCCAGGTCTCCACCCATTAAGTGCTGGATTCTTTCCACTACAATCTGGTCTGAGGGTGTGTCCTTGCTTGTCCTCTGGGAGGAAAAAAAAAAAGACTCCCTTTCAAGTTCTCAATATTTTGACAGAAGGTCCATAGGACAGTAAAGCCTTGTGTAATATTTTTTTAACCACACTGTTTTCTCTCAGGAGTCAATGCTGGTCTTCTCCCTTGCCCTCCTCACCCCCGGACTTGATGCAAGCCTCTGGGTTTATTGAGTGGTGGTCGGGGTGGAGAGAGAGGGGAGGAGATGGTGGCAGAGCCGCTCTAATAAGCATTTGCTGGCGGGCGGCCAAATCCTTTTCAAGAATTGGAGCTTTTGCTGTCTCACCACTTTGCAGTCAAATTACAGGGAATGATGTTTGGGATGATTAGGTCTGTGATGAAACTGGTTATAGAAGCTATATCAGAACCCACAGTGGTTCCCACTTAAATCAGAGCACGGAGACCTGCCAAAGATACTCTATCTAAAACTATTTCAACTCGTTACGGCTTTCTGCACATGTCAATATTCTCTCCTTCACGAGGGTGATCAATAGCTAAGGAGACAAAAAGCAAATCTTGGTGAAGAAATATATTTGGCAATCTTTGGCTCTATAAAATACTTGCTTCCGTTCTGCAGCCTTCCATGGCATCTGTGGGCCCTAATTAGTTGGGCTTTGTTCTACGGGTAAGCTGTCCTCTGAACTATTTTTGTTCTCGAACTGCGTTTACTTTTGAAATTGAATTTTTTCATTCCCGAGCGGGCCAAGGATGCCACTGCAGACAATCCAAGCTCATGCAGCATAAAGCGGAATTAAGATTTGATAACAATCTTATTTACTTGATCATCAGAGAATATTACATCAGTTCTTTTAGGCCCAGATACCCATTTTCAGGTCTGAGAGATCCTGCGTAGCCCTGAAAATCAGTCATGTTAACTGGATAATAGCCACCCTCCCAGTGCCCTGTGTGCCGCAGAGACCTCACCTAATTGTTGCTAGCAGGCATGACCTATTACAAATGAGTCGCCATGTGCTTTTGGATTAATTCATACCTTACTCTACGCAGAGTTTTCCAGAGCAAACCTTACAAGCTGTGATGTTGATCACATCAGCAAAAGAAAATAATTGAGTCGGATGGTGTTTTCCTCCATCATATGAAAGCTGAAACAGGTACGGTATTAGCAAATGGTCGGGAGCTCTCTCCATAATCCTTGAGGCAACAGCTTATTGCCTCTGTACTCCCCTCCTGTTCCCCATACCCTCCCCCCCCTCCCAGGGACAGAAACAGATTCAAAGACAACCACATCATACTTGCTTTGGCAAGTGGGATTACTCTTTCCACTCGAACCATTAATAACCCCTTAAGGGGTTTTGTTTCCTGCCCTGAATTCACTGCAGATTGGGTGTAATGAAGAGTGTAGGAAATAGCAAGTAAACACCTTTAATGCCATGTCCGAGGGGCAGTAACATCCTGGAGAGGAAGGAGCTAGCTGGCGTCTGAAGCTGTGATAGCGATTCGCCCTCTCTAGCTGCACATGAATTGCTAGAAGCAGAGAACTGTTGAGAGGTAGGGAATTAGCTAATAAATGTGGATGTGCTTTGTAAATGAGAAAGCCTAGACCTGCTTGTTGTTATTGTTACTTTGATAAATGTAAATACAAAAACTCTAAAATACTCCTATGTGAAGGACAGGACATTCTACTTGCCGGAGATCCAGGAACGCTAACTCTGTCCTCTCTTTGTTACAGTTCTTCCTAGCGAAGACCTCAGATGGTAGGAAAGTTGGGCTTTTTTGCCTTTTGGACTTCCTCAGCTGGTTGACTTTGATGACTTCCAGGGCTTCCTGTGAGTGAGCAAGCCAAAGAGAAGAGGAGAGTTGGTATTCTCAAGCACTCAGACTACAGAGGAAATTCTCTCCAACTTCTTACATGCGACCGGTCCGAGAGCAGTGGGAATATGCTTATGGCACGCTGGTAAGTATTTAACTACTTCTCTCATATGACTATACCACATATATGAGTTTAATATAAGTTCTACTGACATGCAGGCTACATAGCACTCAATGATCAATAATAAAAAAATATACAGTATTCTTTATTATAAATTCTATATATAGAATTATATATAGACTCACTATATATGGACTCACACAATGTTTTTTTCTTTTTCTTTTTCTTTTTAGGGAGAGAGAGTGTGGGAGAGGATCAGAGGGAGAGGGAGAGGGAGAATCCCAAGCAGGTTCCACACCGAACGCAGAGCCCGACGCAGGGCTCCATCTCACAACCCTGAGATCACGACCTGAGCCGAAGTCAAGAGTTAGACATTTAACCAACTGAGCCACCCAGGTGCCCCACACAATGTTTTATAGATTTTTGCCCAATTCTTGTATCCATAATCAATGTATGGTCACGGAATACTGCCCAGATCCTTAATCTAGGTTTGACAGAATCTACCTACCACCCCTTTGCTTCCATGGTTTGGGAGAAACATGAATATCAAAATTAATGTAAGTCCGAACCGGTCTTACTTGGTGGGCTTGGGAGATGGCATGACTCTTCGATAAGACCCAAGTCACCCTTGGGTGAGGAGGTCCAGTCTCACACAGTTTAGGAAATCTTCCTGAGCAAGTGTCCTACAATTTCACAAAACTCTCAATGTCTAAACACCCAACAAAAGGCAAGTTGTACTCATCGTCAAAAGTCTGCTAAACTTAAGGTCCTAGAGCCGGAAAGATTAGGGTTAAAATCTCTGCTCTCCCACTTGCTAGCTGTGCGACCTTGGGTGAGTGATTTGATATCTCCGAGCCTCCACTTCCTCATGAGTAACATGGGGATAATAATTTTACCCACCTTTTAGGGTTGTCTGAAGACTAAATGTTTTAATCTAAAACAATTAGCCTATAGTAAGTATCCAATATATTAGCTTTTTTAAAAACGTAACAAGGGGCACCTGGGTAGCTCAATCAGTGGAACATTTGCCTTCTGCTCGGGTCATGATTTCAGGGTCCTGGGATGGAGCCCAGCATCAGGCTACCTGCTCAGCGGGGAGTCTGCTTGTCCCTCTCCTTCTGCCCTCCCCCACCCTTGCCACACTCCTGCTCGCTCTCTCTCAAATAAGTAAATACAATCTTTTTTAAAAAAATATAACAAGAGGAGCGCCTGGGTGGCACAGCAGTTAAGCATCTGCCTTCGGCTCAGGGCGTGATCCCGGCGTGATGGGATCGAGCCCCACATCAGGCTCCTCTGCTATGAGCATGCTTCTTCCTCTCCCACTCCCCCTGCTTGTGTTCCCTCTCTCGCTGGCTGTCTCTATCTCTGTCAAATCAATAAGTAAAATCTTTAAAAAAATAAAAATAAAAAAATAAAAAATAAAAAATGTAACAAGAGGAAGCATCTATAATTAAGGGGAAAGTGCATAAAATACAATTTTTTCTATTTCTGCAATATATTGAAAGAATGGCCACAATATTTCGTAGCTCCTCTCATCAAGATACAGATCGCTGCTTCCCCTCTCAGTACGGGCTCGGCATGTAACTGGTTTCGGTCAAGGCACCATCAGCGAACCGGACGCAGCAAAGGTTTGATAAGACTTTGCACAAGTTCTTGAGAGTGACCTCCCCTCTGGCCGATGGGAATCCTTCTGCCATCATGTGAACTGTCTACTGGAAAATGAGAGGTAAGAAACCATCATCCCCAGGTCATATCAACGGCCAGACTTGTGAGTGAAGCCATCCTAGACAAGCCAGTCCCCGCAGAACCACCGACCTGACCCACAGAATCATGAGCAGAGAAAATGCTTGTTTTTTTAAGCTACAAAATTCTAGGGTTATTTGTTATACAACAAAGGCTAACTGATAAAGTTCTAATTACAGCTATCTAAAAACATTCACGCATGAGAGACTATGGACTCTGAGAAACAAACTGAGGGCTTCAGAGGGGAGGAGGGTGGGGGAATGGGATAGACCGGTGATGGGTAGTAAGGAGGGCACGTATTGCATGGTGCACCGCGTGTTATGCACAACTAATGAATCATCGAACTTTACATCAGAAACCAGGGATGTACTGTATGGTGACTAACATAACATAATAAAAAAACATTAAAATAAAAAAATAAAAAAAGTAAAAAATAAAAACATTCACGCATTAATTTTTTTAATTTAAAAATCAATTAATTAACATACAGTGTATTATAGTTTCAGAGGTAGAGTTTAGGGATTCATCAGTTGTCTAGAACACCCAGTGCTCTTTCCACCAATGCTCTCCTAATGCCCATACATTCATGCATTTAAACAAGATGTACGGTTACTAAGACAAAAGACTCTTGCCCTCAATTGCTCATCATTTTTTTTTTTGAAGATTATATTTATTTATTTGAGAGAGAGAGCGTGAGCTGGAGGCAGAGGGAGAGAGAATCTGAAGCAGGCTCTTCGCAGAGCACAGAGCCTGACAAGGGACTCGATCCCACGACCGCAAGCTCGTGACCTGAGCGGAAACCATGAGTCAGCTGCTCAACCAACTGAGCCACCCAGGCACCCCTGCTCTTCATCTTTTAAGTGAGAGAGACAAGTCACAGAAATAGATATTACAAGGCAGTATAGTAATTGTCAATGTGTTAGCGTGATGTTAACTATGAGTAATTTTTTTAAATGTCCTCTTATATTATGATCAGTCTGTTACTATAATTTTTTTAATTAAACTTAAAAGGAGTGACTTAAAATGGTTGATTCCTCATCTGCCCAGACTAGAAGCTCTAGGAGACAGGAACAGGGAAAGTCTTCCCGCATGAACGCATCCCCCCACCAGGCTGCCGGAATCTGAAGAAAGCCAGCCTCGCCAAACTGCTTTCATTACCTTGAACGACCCCGTATCAAAGTCAGGATTTGTGGATTTACCTCAAGTTAGCTGCATTATCATTTCAATTAACCATATGGCTGAGGAATCAAATGAAGAAGGCCTGAGTGATGGCCATGGAATCAATAAAGTCTTTCTGGACTTATCGATTTAGCATTCTCCGTGCAGTAGAATTGATTTATGTGCTCAGATTTATTTTGATAACTCAATGATAACTCCACTATTCCTAAATTAATGTCATCTTTTCTTCAGGCCAAAATTTTTTCTAGGCAAGGACAATATCTTACATCAAGCCAAGCTGATTTTGCTAAGTAATTCCACGGTTAACACGATGCCATAGATCAAAGAGAACCATGTATTACTATAACTGCAAATCACCGTTGGCATGGGAAAGTACAAGGGCATTTATTTGTCAGAATTGTGATTGCATCACGCAGGGCCTCTCCCCCGTCAAAATTAATATCTTCCAATATAAACTCTATTGTCTAATGCACAATTTCCTAAGTGCAACAGATTGTTTTAAGACTACCTTAATTTCTGTCTCCCACATCTTAAGTCTCCAGAATGTGTGAGATAGGTAAGTCCCAATTCCTAATTAGCCTGATCTTAGTGAATGAGATAAACCATCCTTTTTGGGCAAGGAATATTCATCACAGGCATACACGAGCAAGGCAATTAGTCAATGCCACGTATGGGGGAATATTTGCAAATGCTTTTTGAAAAGAAAAAAAGAAAAAAAACCAAACAGCACTTCCCAACCAGATCTATAAACCAAAAGGAAAAACAGAGAAATTTTTCAGTAAAGCGATATCCAAATGAGACAGTCAAATCGATCACCAAGTCCTGCCAAGTTCACCTCCCACATATATCCAATACCCACCCAGTTGTCTCCATCCAGTCTAGGAAGACATCACTGCTCACCAGACTATTGCAACAGCCGCCCAGCTTCCTGCCCCACTGTCACTTCTGCTTTTTCCAACTCATTTTCACACTGCAGTTAGAGGGATTTTTGTTTTCTAAAAATGTAAAGAAAAATAAAATAAAATAAATAAAAATGCAAAGCTAATCATTATATTACTGCCTACTCCCTTCCCGTGGCTCTAAGAATAAAGAAATATAAGTTATCCAAGTGGTCCACAAGACCCTGCCTTCCTCTCCCACCTCCTCTGCCCCTGCCCATGCCCCTGCTCCAGATGGGCTGGGCTTTTCCCAACACTGGCTTCACCCCTCCAGTCCCCCTGACACGCGCTGGCCCCTCTGTTACCCTCTCTTTGCCAAGCTGATCCCCACCATGCTATTGCTCTGGGCTCAAATAGGAAGCCTCTAAATGGGTCAGACCTTATGACACACTCCCTTCGGCAGTCTGCACATCCCCGTGACAGCCTGTTGTGATTCTCTGTTTGGTTTCTGTCTTCCCTGTTAGACTGTAGCTCTTTAAGGATGGGGACACGTCTGCTTGCTCTCCACTCCCCTGCCCCCGCCAGCACCTGGCACATACTGGCGTTCCGCCCATGTTTGATGATTCTTAGCTGAGAAGGCACAGACCAGGGGGACAGGGAGCAGAAGAGCAGGAGCGGGCATGGGGGCAGGGCGGACACCCCAAGGAGCACTGTGGGGAAGGCGGGGCTAGGCCAGCAGTCTATAGATGTCTCACATGCTAGGATTACCATTGATCCACCATCTTAATTAATTAAACAATTCATTCACAAAGAACTTCAGACCAACGTAAAGTTGCGAAAATATTACAAATGATCTCCCATAAGCTCTTTACCTAGGTTCGTCCTTCATCATCTTCCATTTACCTAACTCATCATTAACTTTTTGCCATTTCTGCTTTATCTTTCTACATACATGTGTGTGCTTATGCAGGCCCTATTATACACATTACATATATATATGTATGTATGTACATATATATGTATATATATTACATATATATGCAATATGTATAATATATGTTATATATGTAATATAATATAAAATATACTATATACACACACACGTTCCCAAATGTAAAATATATATACATATTTTCTGAACCATTTGAAATAAGGTGCCAGCATCATGACCCTTCACTCCTAGATCCCCCAGCATAAACTCCCAAGTACAAACAAGGACATGCCCGTCCATAATCACGGTGGCAATTATCAGATTCAGGAAATGTATCATAGATGCAATATCATTATCTAATTACCACAATATCTAATTAATCCACATTCAAGTTCTACCAATTTCATTTGTGTATTTAAGCATCTGAAGTAATCACCAAGTGAGAGCGGCTAAACAGTCTAGTTCACGGGGCAGAACCTTGTCTCAGAAGTTCTCCAGAGCGGCAAATTCTGAAAACCCAAGAAGACCCCAAAGCTTGAAAAGTTTTAGGTAAAGCAAAATCCCTGAGTTTTCTCTGAACAGAAGCAAACCGACTCTGAGCACGATTCCAGGATCAGTTTGGCCTCTCAAAAATCCTCCAGAGACAACTTCCTTGGACTTGAAACACTGACAGTCCTCTCAGATCCATCACTAACACATTGCTAGGGAGGTCGGTGGCAGAGCACCGGTCCGTTCCCGAGGGTAAGCCCTGCTGTCCTGAGGGACCAAAGTAAGACGTGGAAAGTGAGTTTAAAAGGGCAGTGACAATGTCTGGTCATGGGACAAGCACAGCCAGGGGACACCTGGTAAATTAAATGGCCCAAGGGAGGCAGTTCACCCTCGAAAGAGCAATTTAAACTATTTATGATCGCTGATAGGCCCTGAATTAGTTATAACTTCCTAAGGAAAAGATCTTGAAATTATCATAAAGAGCGTCCTGAAGATGGCTGCTCAGTGTTCACCAGAGGTCAGGAAGGAGAATGAGCTATTAGTCTGTATTAAGGAGGCACGAACACCACGGTAATGGGGTGCTAGTATGTCATACAAGTGCGGGCGGCTTGACCTTGACTGCCATTCAGTGCTGGGTACTTCATCTTGAAAGGAAATAGAAGAGGCCACAGGAGGGCCACAGGGTGATTAGACAGCAGTGAGGGCTCCCAACCTCTAAATGGGGAAACATTTAATTAGATAGTCGGCTAATTAGGAAGAAGAAAGAAGGAGATGCACGGACGTGTGGACATGGGAAGAGAAGGATCCGGAGGTGACAGAGTGAGGGCCCCGAAGGTTTTAAATTAGACTTTTATAAAACATCCGTGAGGTTGCTTTTCAAACAGAACTTTCCGTAGATCAGCCAGTTCTTGGGAGGAAATTAAAAGCCGACTCGGTCAAGCAGTTCAAAACACCTACGTAAATATGTGCCTATTTGGAACTGACAACAAATTTTAACCACCTTAACCATGAATTGTATTTTATCCAGACAACCGGAGAGAACAGAGTCCTGAATTCAGTCCTTTATGGTTGTCAGAAAAATTGCCAGCAGCCAGAAAGGGGTGAAGGATTACTCACCCTAAACCGAGGGTCAGCAAACTATGGCCCGCGGGCCAATTCCAGCCTGTTTCCTGTTTTCACGCCATCCACTGAGAATGATTTTCACATTCTAAAATGGTTGGGGGTTGGGGCGCCTGGGTAGCGCAGTCGTTAAAGCGTCTGCCTTCGGCTCAGGGCGTGATCCCGGCGTACCGGGATCAAGTCCCACATCAGGCTCCTCCGTTGTGAGCCTGCTTCTTCCTCTCCCACTCCCCCTGCTGTGTTCCCTCTCTCGCTGGCTGTCTCTGTCAAATAAATAAATAAAATCTTTTTAAAAAATAAATAAATAAATAAAATGGTTGGGGGAAAAAAATCAAAAGAGAAATAATATTTCATGATACATGGAAATTAGATGAAATTCAGTCTTTGTGAGCGGGAAATTTTATTGGAACATAGCCACCCCACCCCCCTTGTACACCGCCTGTGGCTGCCTTCGCACCCTCGCAGAAGAACCGAGAGGTCATGACAGAGACCATCCTGCCCACGAACCTAAAATATTTACTTTCTGGCTGTTTTCAGAAAAAATCTGCCATCCCTGCTCTAGTGCGTTGTTACCTATTTTCCGTGTGGTCGGGGCTCTGGACGGTCGTCAGGGTGTGGCAATGTCTGGCCTGCAGCTGGAGGATCATTATGTCCCCTGCCAGAGTCCACAGCCTGGGCCCCGGGGTTGGGGGGCCGGGGGTGTTGGGGAGGGCGGGGAGGGAGCACCAGGTGGAGATGCCTAAAGGAATGAAGGTAAAGGGAGGAAGGAAGCTCAAGCAGCAGCAAAGAGGACCACACATGGCAGCCGACCCCCATCGGGGCCGCCCAACCACCTGCCGGACTCCTGTAGACGCCCCCGAACAATCTGGAACCAGATGCTCGAATCCTTGACTTCAGGGCAGCATTTGGTGAAAGCACAAAGCTGTCCGTGCACCTCGGCCAGGGAAATACCTTATTTGTCAACATGTGAAATGCCCCAGCGTGTAAGACATATCTCGATTTTACAGAAAGTTTTTTGAAAAAAATACATAAATGGTAGGGGGGAAAATATCTTCTTTATGTAAATATAGCATGTGGTATTGTGACTCAAACAAAAGAAAACAAAACAAAACAAAAATACATTTTTGATATGCAGTGATAGTCTATTGTCCCTAAAAGGAAGACTAAAATCACAGAGGTTAAAAAGAAATATCTTGGTATCAGTGGATACAAGTTGCAGCAAAAATACATGTAACTCTATAACATAAGGGAAATAACCCAGATTCTATGTTCATCTGTGTGGTCTCTAGCTTTTTAGTTTTTGGTAGGAGGATATAAAACTTTCCCCTGTGCTGAGATGTGTGTTGCCATGCTCTGCCACTAGGGGGTAGCATGACCCACTATTTTACGTCTTTTTTTTTTTTTTTTTTTTTTCAGCTTTCCGAGTATCCTTAAAACCAATGTGTTAGATTCACAGGAAAGCTTGTACATACAGTATTGCATGTATTATATATAATATATGATATAACATCATAAATTGTGTAAAATATAATCAGCGATATATTGCACATATAATATACAATTTGGGAGAAAGTGAGATATGTATCCTATGAGCAGTAAAAGAAGTCTCCCTGGAGCACAGAGAATTCAGTTGGAATTCACAAGTTTAAATTAAAGGAAGGAGAGTGGTCCTGCTTAATGTTAAGGGAAGAATAGCTCTATGAGAGCTTTCCCACCAGAAAGTTCCAGAAAGGGCTTAGACCACCTAAAAGGCAGAGTAGCCACTGACAGGCTTGTGGAAGGACACACAGGACAAGACTCAGGGGATGTACAGTCAGGAGTAAAGGAATCTGAGAGATGCCAAATCCAAATCAGAAACCAAGAAACCATGGGGGTTGGGGGGATGGGGTAACTGGGTGGTGGACATTGGGGAGGGTATGTGCTATAATGAGCACTGGATATTATGTAAGGCTGATGAATCACAAATAATACATTATATGTTATTTTTTTTTAAAAAAGAAAGAAAGAAAAGAAAAAAAGAAGCCAAGAAACCATGACACAGAAAACCAGAGGCCAGAAAACCCAGAGACATGAGAGCGCCTTAGGGTCTTCCAGTGAGTTCCAAGCTGCAGGCAAAGCCAGGTCAAGAGCCCAGGGTTATAAACAGCAGCAAATGGATGCTCCAAATAGCTCGGGTGGGGGTGGAGGGAGGTGTCACACATTCAGAATCTCAAAAATGTGACTTTAAATCCATTTCCAAAATAAGGCTGGGAGTGGCAGGAGAGAGATTGAAGTTCCAGCCTGCTCAGACACTGGGCAACATAAAACCCTGAATGTTTGAGGCAATTAATTCAGAAAACATCCCAGGCAGCTTCTAACATCTGCTTCTGGGGCAAAAAGCAGGAAGCACTGGAAATGAAGAGCCTTCCCAGATCTTGAGATCTGGGCTTGAAGGACGGATCCCTGCATGCTCGTGAACATCCCTCTGCCGCAGTCAGCACGAAGGTGACCTTCCGCAGAGCATATGAACGAGAAACACGGGCATTGTGCTTTTTTAAGTCATTTCATTTAATTTCCGTGAAAGACTTATGGAGAGAGTTGTTACTATCAGACCCATTGTACCGATGAAGAGACAGGCTCAGAGAACTTCAGTAACTTGCCCACGGTCATGACAGTGAGTGATGGCTCCAGGACTTGAATCTGAAACTCTTCTCACTCCAGAATTGCGCATTCTTTCTGCTACATTTGCTCCCGCCAAATACAAGTATTTCTCCAAGAGCCAAGAGCAACCTACGCCGAGAGTAAGAGATTTGTATATATTAAAGAGAAAAAGAAACAAACATCCTCAATGAACTTTTTTCCAAAGGCTAATGGGGAGCCAGAGGTCTTGGAGAGGAAAAGAACAGGAATTTGGGGACAAGGAAAAGATCGAATTCAGTGGCAGGACAAAGGGACAAGATGGGCAGTAAACTCAAAAGTGTCACTCCAAAGCAGGGAAAACGGGTGCCCACTGCACTTGGTGGCCAAAAGTTCTGGGGGAGTCTCTGCTTGGCCAAGGAATGGAACCAGGAAAAGTGCTGAGACATAATGAGAACCCAGTAAATAGCTGTGGAATGAAAGCATTTGTTCTGTGAGAACAGAGAGCTCCCTATTTATCAAAGATGCTGAAAGTCAGGTATTCTCCCTGCAGCTGAATGTCATCATGATGGACACAGAGAAGTTCAGATGACAGGGCAGTGGGCTGTCAAGGTGGGAGAGGTGAGTTGACAAAGAAGGGGAACAGAAAAGGCTTCACGGAGGAGATGGTGATGGCCTTTGAATTGGGACCTAAAAGCCTTTCGGGTTCAACAGGTAGAGATGGGGGGGTGGGCAAGCAGAGCCAGACCCGGGAGTAGGAAATAGCTGGAAGGAGTAGTGAATTATGTTGTTTCTGCAAGTTGCAGAAACCACACCCAGACCAGACTGAACAACAGAGGATGAGATTTTACTTCCATGATTGGGAAGCCCAAGAATAGATACCCTCCAAGTCTGTCTGGATCCAGGAACAGAAATTACATCGTTGGGGGGGCACCTGGGTGGCTCAGGTGTTAAGCATCTGCCTTTGGCTCAGGGCGTGGGATCGAGCCCTGCATCAGGCTAGCTGGGAGCCTGCTTCTTCCTCTCCCACTCCCCCTGCTTGTGTTCCCTCTTGCTGGCTATCTCTCTCTCTCTCTGTCAAATAAATAAATAAAATCTTGAAAGGAAAGGAAAGGAAAAAGGAAAGGAAAGGGAAAGAAAGAGAGGAAGGAAGGAAGGAAGGAAGGAAGGAAGGAAGGAAGGAAGAAAGAAAAAGAAAGGAAGAAAGAAAAAGAAAGAAAGAAAGAAAGAAAGAAAGAAAGAAAGAAAGAAAGAAAGAAAGAAAGAAAGAAGGAAAGAAGGAAAGAAAGAAAAAGAAATTACATCGTTGGGTGTTTGTGTCTTGTCTTTTTTGCTTCTTTTCTGCCTTTGTTCTTGGAGAGCTGTCTTTGAGTAGACAAGATGACCAGACAAGATGACCAGCAGCAGGGTCAGACTCACCTTCTCCCAGCTTAGAAACCTCCAGAGAAAGGGAGGGCATTTTGGACTCTTACCACGCATATATCAGGCCTGGGCGAGCACACCATGGGCCTTGCTTGGGACGTTCCTGATCAAAGCAGCACAGAGGGGGAATCTGAAAGGCAGGATTTCTCTGAAAGGTCGGCCTGAGCAGGACCCCACCTGCGATGTCCCCCCATGTACAGGAAGAAGGCAGATTTCTTGACCAATTTAAAGGCAAAGGACGGCTGTGGGAGTAGGGGGTTCCAGGAACTGAGCAGAGACAAAGAAGTCTGGAACACGCAAATCAAGTTTCTGTCCTGAGCTCCACAAAGCTCCATCCTTTGCCTAATGACCTTGGCCGGGGAGTCTCTGCCCTGAAAGATTTCCAGCTGCTCACAGAGCACTCAGTTTGCTTCTGCTGGTGATGCCTTAGTCCAGGGAGGGGCTACAGGCAATTCTAGAGGCCAGGCCCCCAGGGCAGTGTTCCTCAAGGCTCCCAGGGAGACGCGCACTGCTGACAGGGCCCCCACCCTGCACACTGGACCACACGGAACCCTGGAGGCCACACTTCCCGGGCCACATTTGGTTCCATTTCCACCCAGAGATAATGACACCAGCCTGGGATTAGCTGCTTTGTCCAGCTCTCCTGCTACTTTCTTTGCCTCAATGAGAGAGAGACAGACAGAAACCTGTGTCTTTAACAGTAGGAAAATGGTCATGCATCCAACTGGGAGGCAGATGAAGAAAGGAAAAAAGATAAGTGTGAGCGGAAGTTCTGGCACAGGCTGGCCTCTGAGGTGTCCCCTGGAGGGGCTGCTGGTGCACAGGGTGGCAAGTCCTGCTGTAGTCCATATTCTTCACAATTTCAGTCAAGCAGGGAAGGCAGGTGCCACAAATCAGGTGGCCCTGAAACACATGTTCGAGAAGAGACCTGTGTCCTGCTGCTCCCCAATCTACTTGTACCCAAGCAAACCGCTTATTGAGGTCTACGGTCACTGTGGGGTTTGTCTACCCGCCATCTTCTGGTTCCTTGGGGAACTCGTCCCTCACCCCCTGTGGTCCCCCTGGGGCTGTCACACATGGCAGGATGGCCCAGGTAGGGCCCTGCTCAGGTGTTCCTTGCGCAGAGATCCCTCCTTTCAGACTCCCTTCTGTGCTGCAGCAATCAGGAAAGGCCCAAGCAAGGGCAATGACGCTCTTGCTGAGGCCGGATATATGCATATGAAGAGTCTCAAGAAGGCAACTCCCGACTTAGATCTGAAGGTCTCACAATATCAGGGATAGCATCTCTACAGGGCCTTTGTCTTAGACTTGGTGCCTCATGCTTGCAAGATGGCTGCTGAACATCCAGACATCATATTTGCTTCCAGGAAAATCATTATTTGCTTTCCAGCTGTTTTCACCTCTTTTCTCAGGCGAACAAAAGTTTTCCTGAAACCCACCTGCAGACTTCTTCGTGACAATTCATGCCCCCAAACCGCATCACCAACCTCTTCTGGCTGCAACACAGGCTAGGAAATGAGAATGGAACTCCCCGGTCTCTAGAGTAGAGGATGGAAAGGAGAACGGTATTAATTCTGCTCTGCTGCATTGGAGGGCCCTTGTCACAGTAGTATCTTCTATTATACTCTGTCACATGCTAAACCCTGAATTCCTCTGGGAAGGGACTGAGATCTCAGTCTCTGTGCCACTCCCGGGCCCCAGCACACAACACGCTGATAAATATGTGCTCAGTGGGTGTTGTGCTGCTTCCAGCTCTTGGGGCCTTCTGGCAGGTGGAGCAGATGCGTGGCTTCGCTGGGGTAATTAACCGTGCGTCCTGCTTTGATCTCTGAGCAATCCTGTTTGAGATTCAGAGTGGAAAGATATCAGGTATGTGTGTCCCTGTGCCTTGTCTATCATCAGAATGGGTAAAATCATTTCTATTTCAGGTCTCCCATGATCAAGAAAGGCTCCCTGGCAGGAGTGTCTAGGTGGTGCCTTCAAGGCAAACAATCGTGGGAATTAAGAATCACTGCTCTCTCTGACTATCCCCTTGATACGGTTAGACTAAAAGCAGCGGTGACACTGCCAATGACCCAGATGCTGAAGAGACCTTGGATTAAGCCACAGAGACCCTTGCCTCCAAATCCTATAATATTGCATTAACATGGGCTCAACCTGCAGAATTGGATTTAAATCCAGCCCTTGAATGCTCACCCTGCCTCTCCCCGTCCCCACACCTAATCTCATTTTGTCCTCGGAGGGTTGAAAATAATGGTAATGCAGCTGCCGCAGAAAGTGACTGTGTGAGCATTTTTTACATTAGAAAGACTCTTAATAAAGTAAAAGTGCTTTAAGTACAGCATTCTTCTCCCTCCCATTCCTTCTGCCTGGATAATAAATGGCATGTGACAGTTCCCAACTTCTGTGGCCCCGCTGTGATAAAGGGGCTGAGACCGCCAAGCTGCCTTGGCGTCCGTGTGCGCTGGGTCGTTGGAGCCAAGTCTGCACAGAAACACAGCTCAGGAGTCAAAACGGGGACATTTTTATGGCCCAAACCCTCTCCTCCACCTTCACTCATACATGTCATTAAAATAATTAATAATAATAATAATAATAATAATAATGGCAGTTACCATTGATTGAGTGTTTAAGATATACTAGGAGCATCATACACATGGTCTCATTCAATCCTCTTGAACTCCCTAGAGACTGGAACTATCATCACCCCCATTCTACAGAGGAGGGACTGGAGGCTCAAAAAGGTTAAGCCACTTTACCCAGGGCCCCACAGCTAGCCGGTGGGGGATCCCACACCCAGACACATGAACACCCCCGTGCCGCCTGGGCTCCCTCCCTGTTAGTGTTGGGCTGTGGTTCTCAGCCAGGGGTGGTGGGAATTTTAGGGACTCCAGTCCGGGCTAATTAGATCTGAATGTCTGGGTTTGAGGCCAATGCATCTGGCATTTTCGGTCCCGGCTGCGCTGCAGGTGAAGTGGAAAAGGAACCTTCTCTACAGTCAGACCTCCAGAGTTACACATTCCAGCACAACACCTAACTAGCTATTTAACTTTAGGGTGTGATCAGCCCGCCTGCTAACCTCATGAACTCCGTGAATTCCGAAGGGCTCTGTGTAATACACAACAACACAGACACGACCTGGGCTTAGGGCAGCAAGGTCCAAGGCTGAGAAGTGCACCCAGAGCCGTGATCCCATTCATTCAGTAAACATTCAATAAGTAAGTAGGTATTATGTGCAAGGCTGTCAACTGGACAGGGAGGAAGATAAACGTTTCCTTCCATCCAAAGGAATTCTCTCGCAGTTCCCTGCCCTTAATCATTTATGATTTAACTGAGGAGAGCAGCTAACATGAGAAAAATGACAGCAACATCTATATCCAGTGCCAGATGAGTGGTCTGGATCAGGAAGCCTTCAAAAGTTCTAACAAGGGAGGGATCCCCAAGGTCAGGAGGCTTCGTGCAAGAGGAGGGACCTGAGTGGAGCTTCACTGGGCTGCAGAGGATCTATGGACCAGCTGGCAGAGCAGAATCCACCCCATCCCATATCCGTTCCAGCCCGAACAGGGCTGGTAGCTCATGCTGGAGTCCATGGCCCAGTACCCACCATGGGCAGGAGAGCACTGATGGTGGGGAGGGACACCCAATCAGAAAGGCTGATGGTCCTGGGCAGGTGGAGATGGCAAGGCAGCAGGCATCTCCTGCCCCATCTGAACCCCTTCCGCAGAAGTGAAGACCCATTTTTTTTTCACCTGATAAACCAGGACAACAGTACCTTTCTCCCAGAGCCATTAGGAAAACTAACCATTACAAGGACCACCAGCTCCACTCCCATTGATGGAGCTCCCTCCATGAACCAGGCACTCCATTCACCACTTCACCCACTTCCTGATCTCAGTGAATCCACCCAATGGCGATGGGAAGGGCCCTGTTATCACACCCCATTTTCCAGAGATGGAAACTGATATTCAGGAAGTCTAAGCAGGGGCATCTGGGTGGCTCAGTCGGTTGAGCGTCCGACTCTTGGTTTCAGCTCAGGTCATGATCTCAGGGTCCTAAGATTGAGCCCCACGTTGGGCTCCCCTTCTCTCTTTCGTTCTGCCCCTCCCCCAGTAGTACACTCTCTCTGTATCTCTAAAATAAATAAATAAATCTTTTAAAAAGAGAGAGAGAGAGTCTAAGCAATTCTGTCAAGGTCACATAACTAATCAGTAGCAAAGCAGACTCAAGCCGAGCCCTGTCTGATTCCAAAACCCATACCCTGAACCAGGACACACCGCACAGCAGGAGTCACGTGGAGTCAGAGACTGCCAAGGGATCCGTGGATAGCATTCAGAAGTCTGTGAACCTGGCTGGGGGAAAAAATTAGAGCTTTATTCGGTGGCATACTGGGGTTGAGGGGCAGTGGGAATCTTTGGCCCCTGGAGGGATGTATTTTATCACGGACATTGTTTAAAATTGATGATGCATGGTGATAATAAAAGCAAGACCCACTTCAATTTTGTTATTGTTTTTAAATTTGCTTCAGACCATGTACCCTTTTTGCCCGCAACTAACCTCTAACTAAAATTTAGCATTTCCCTCAACTACAAATGTGGGCGCCCCACCCCCAGAAATATTAACAGTACATGGGAATTCTGTCACCAATAGAAATCACAGGTGTTTTGTACCATGTTACAGTTGTTGCATGTATCTCCCGGGCCCGGGGATAGTTCATACTTATCACTTCTTCAAAATTATGGCGGTTATAAGACCAATGTTAGATCTTGTTGCTTAATGGGTTAGTTAATACAGATTAGCTGTAACTACATTCACAAATTGGTTTTGGCTTTTAGTGTTTGGATGCCCATTTCGATGTGTTTGGTTTCCTTTGTAATCTTATGTACTATACAAGGGGACCCTGGGGGCACCTGGGTGGCTCAATCCGTTAGGCATAGGACTCTTGATTTCCGCTCAGGTCATGATCTCAGAGTCATGGGATCAAGCCCCACATCAGGCTCTGCACTCAGTGTGGAGTCTGCTTGTCCCTCTCCCTCTGCTCTTCCCCTTACCCTGCACATGCGCTCTCTCTCTCTCTCTCTCTTTCTAAAATAAATAAATAAACTGAATGGGACATCATCAGAGAGGGAGAAAAACCATGAGAGTCTCTTAACTCTAGGAAACAAACAGGGTTGCTGGAGGGGAAGTGGATGGGGGGATGGGGTAATAGGGTGATGGGCATTAAGAAGGGTGCTTGTAATGAGCACTGGGTGTTACACGCAACTGATGGATTCTTGAGCACTACATCTGAAACGAATGATGTACTATATGTCGGCTAATTCAATTTAAATAAATAATAATAAAATAAATAAAATCTTTTTTAAAGGGGGAGGGGTCCCTTAGGCTCCATAGACTCCCAAAGAAGAGTGCCTGCTACCCACTCTCCTAGGTGAACATGCTATTTAAATGCTGGAAATATTATAATCTTTACTTTACTTTGTGTCTTATTTCCCCCAAATAAATGACCAGCTCTTGAGAGTCATAATGTTCTTAATTGTTTCCACAGGCCCTTACAAAGAGTGGTTATTCTACCAGTTTGGTCATTGACTGGCTGATAGAACTCCTTCAAGGTTCAGTGGTCTAAACCTGTTACCACATTCATTGACTAGGAGACAAACAATGTGACAGGAGGAGGAAAGGTATTGAGATCAAATCTTCCACATAATTGGCAAACCCTGGGGATGGGGTGCTGGAGCTTGCTTCTTAGAAACTAAATATAACTGTAGGAGGAAAAGGTCCACTGGAATTTTCCATCAAGGCTGAAAGAGTAAGGCAGAGTGCCCAAATGTCATGGGAACCAAAGCAGATTCCAAGCTGGGAAAACACTCTTGGGCAAGATGGCACCCTTTTGGTACCTACTGGAGGGCTTATAGAATAATGCCAGACAGCCTGGGATCCTAGTTTTGGCAAAGAACTCTGCTCTGCCCAGAACATCATACAACTAGTAACTCTCTGCCACCCAGGAGCTGAAGAGGGTTCTGGCATCCTCGGTTGTAGTTGATATGAAGAGTTTCTGACTCTTCCATTTAGCTTTGTTTTGTAATAAACACGCAAAGCTGCATGGCATAAGCCTACCACCATTTTCTTTTGCTCACCGATTCTGTGGGTCAAGAATTCAGGCACCGTTGGGGGTGGCTCTTAACTTCTTTGTGACATCTGGGGCTTCCAAGTTGGCTTCTGCACACATGTCTGCTGCCTGAGCCCGGATGGCTAAGGACAGGCCATAGCACCTACACGTGGCCTCGCCCTGTGGGTTGAGTTTCTCACAATGTGGTGGCATCCCCAGAGGGAGTCTCTGGAAAATGAGCATTGTGGAAAGGACCAAGGGGAAGCCACATCACATAGCCTTCTCTAACCCTTCTGCCTTACTCCATCGGTCAAGGCTGTCACGACCTGCCCAGAATCAACAGGAAGGGACACAGACCCCACCCTTTGATAGGAGGGGAGCCAAAGAACTTTGGAGTCACATTTTACAAGCACCACACTGACCAAGCTAACATACTGCTCTTGAGCTTAGAGAGAATACCTAGTACCACAAATGGGCCGGACACGGGTCGTCACTCATCTGGGTGGGAGAAGAGGGGATAGTGGGTGGCCCCAGCAAAACCCCTAGGCTTGTCTCTCAAGCGTGAGTCCACCCTGCCCCAAGACGGGGGCCCCAGCAGAGCTCCAGCTGCCAGCAACACTTGACAAATGAAAGGAATCCTCTCATCTCCGTAACCCGCCACCCCACCTTGATTACCATTCCTCCTACACACCCTTAAACCTCCAAATCACCCTCTGGCGAAAAACCTGCTCCCACAAAGGGAGTTCTGGATGCTGGAGCGTCTCATTGTTCTTCTATTAAGACACATCATTCACAAACACTACGTTTCTTAAAAGATGCCATCAGCTGTCACTTACGTAACACAACTTGGCAAAACAGATGGACCGCTCCAGCGGTGTCTTTGCCTGGGGCGGTATATGCTAATATCTTGGCACGGGCACCTTGAACTACTTCGCTTCCCAGCAAAGTTAAATCAGCTGGAAAGTTCGAGGGACGCACAAGATCACGGAAGAGTGAGTGGAAGAAGTTTTTCCCTTTCCCTCCGAGAAAACAGAACAGCCTTCTCATCAGTCAAATGATTGGAGAAGTCTGTAGAACTACCGCCCAAAATCAGCAGGAAGGGAGGAAGCTTGATTGCTATCTAAAGAAAGGTACTGCACCGCAAAGGGGCCTGTTGGGGCTCCTGGGTGGCTCAGTCAGTCTGCATTCGGCTCAGGTCATGATCCCAGGGTCTTGGGATCACCGGCAGGCGCCCCCACAATGAGGTCCCTGCTCAGCGGGGGTTCTGCTTCTCCCTCTCCTTCTGCCCCCCCCCCAGCTCCTGCTACCTCTCTCGCGCGCTCTCTCTCCCTGTCAAACAAATAAAATTTTTTATGAAAAAATAAATAAAATAAAATAAAATAAAATAAAATAAAATAAAATAAAAAAGAAGGGGCCTGCTACCCAAAACTTAGAAGAAAAGGACATTTCAGAGTGAGAGAATGGCCTGCAGACATGGGAGGCAGGAATGCGCCATGCTTGTTCCCAGAGCATCAAGACAGCGGGCCTACCTGGAGGGCACGGTTTGGAGTTGGGAGCTGTAGGGTTATCATTTCTTCTTCACTAATCATTTCATCTGCCCAAAACGCCACCCCCACCTTTGTGGGAAGACCCCACCTTCCTCCCGGGTTTGGTTCTCTATGGCCCTGGATTGGGCCTGTGACCCAGTCCTGGCTAATCCTAGAAACCGAGCCCTTTGATTGGTCCAGGGATAAGCAAAGGACGGAGGCCTTTCAGAGCCCGCGCTCAGGAATGTTTCCAGCTGGACTTCCCGGGAGGAGCTCCCTTTTCTCTCCGCTCTGGAGCAGGGAGGGTGGAGAGTCCACGGGGCTTAGGAGCTCAGTAGGAACTCAAGTATTTCAATCAGAATAACTCTGAATCCCAGTCCCACCTCATTAACTGGCTTTGTGAGCTTGGGCCGGTTCTCCACTAAGGCGCACCAGTGCCTCATCACCACCCCCACCTCACAGGGTCGAGCAGAGGGTGACCTGAGAAGGTATGCCTCTCGCTTAAAGTTGCGCCTGACACTAAGAGCTCAATAGGTTAGTTAGTAAAGACAACACCTCCAGGACTGCCTCCACCCAGGTACCTGTTTCAGTGGTAACTCAGCCCTCAAAGGAGGCAGGAATGAGCAACCCAGTCTTCCTGCAGTTTGGTTCTCGGAATCAAGAAATTCTTCTGTAATGTAAGCTGGTTTGATTTTGATGTCTGTCACTGGCAACTGAAAAGTGCTCCAGGGGTAAGGAAAAAAATGTGGGGAAAAAAGGCAAAATATCCTTAGAAATACATCCATAGGGACGCCTGGGTGGCTCAGTCAGTGAAGCATCTGCCTTAGGCTCAGGTCATAATCCCAGGGTCCTGGGATTGAGTCCCATATCCGGCTCCTTGCTCAGCGAGGGAGCCTGCTTCTCCTTCTGCCTGCAGCTCCCCCTGCTTACGCTCTCTCGTGCTCTCTTGCTCTCTCTCTGAAAAATTAATAAAATCCTTTAAAAAGAAATAAAGAAAGACATCCATAATTTGGTTGCCTAATGACACAATCAGTCCACTGAAATGATATTCGTTTATTATGACTATTTTTTGTATCATTCCTTTCCCCTACAATTGCTTACTGAGCCCCAGAGAACACAAGTCAAGGTGGAGGAGGTTCCAAGAAAAAGCCGGGATGTAGACGGGGATATGCCTTGCAGATCACAGATTAAGTGGTCCATCAGCCTTGTGAGTTCAAAGCCCTGAGAACCCCATAACCCCTAACACCCCTGACTCCCACTCCCCAAAGCAATGAGTGCCCAGGGTGCTGGGTTCAGTATCCGGGACCCCAAGTGGAATCTGAGAGGCAGAATCCTCATGAGAAACCAAGCCGAAAAGCTGAGCGAACAGAAGAATGCCCACTCTCACGTTGTTATGAGAGAATAAAGTCATAAGCATAGATGAGAAAAAATTGTTATTATCTTTGGCTGGTGTCAACTCTATACCTAGAAATCAAAGAGAATCAAGTGCGGGCGGGGGGGGAAGAGAGAGAGAACTGTTAAAATCGACAGGAGAATTCAATAAGGTGACTAGCTATAGAAATTTATATATGAAAATCAATAGCCTGCAACATACACACAACTAATTTGAAAATATAATGAAAGGAAAATCCCGGTTAAAAGGCAGCAACCAAAAAAAAGTCAAAAAGTCAAAACAAACAAAAAGCTGAGGTTAACCCTAATAAGGAATGAGCAGAACCTGTACGAACACGAACTTTAAAATGCTAATGAGGGCCTTGCATAAATGTTTCAAAGCTGGGCAGGGGATAAAGCAGATTGGGAGAATACATGAATGGTGCCGAGGAATAGAAACCAGAGAGACCAGATGGAAGAGAGGTGGAAAGCTAGAGCCTGGAATTCTTCGTGGGCCATTGGGGGTGTGGAAGGAGGTGCCTTGCTGGGGGACCCGAGGCTCTGGGCATGGCCTGGAGAAGGCGACCAGCGCGCCCAGCACTCATCTCAAGGTACCCCTCCCTCCCTGGGGACACGTTGCACTCCAGGCTCCCAAGATTGAGGGGCAGACCTGGGGACGGAGTAGGCCAGTGAAGGAGGCCAGGCGGACACCGGGCGGCAGAGGCATTGCCATCCGCAGAGGCGGCATCCCATCCTAGCTTAAATGAAAATCAGACCCTCTCTTTCCAAATACGGATTCTATTATTATTCAGACACGGGGAGCCAACAGATCAGAAGACAGCTGCCATTGATGGGGCGCCTGGGTAGCACAGTCCTTAAGCGTCTGCCTTCGGCTCAGGGCGTGATCCTGGCGTTCTGGGATCGGCGTTTCGGAGCGGCGTTCGGGGATCGAGCCCCACATCGGGCTCCTCTGCTGGGAGCCTGCTTCTTCCTCTCCCACTCCCCTGCTGTGTTTCCTCTCTCCCCGGCTGTCTCCCTGTCACATAAATAAATAAATAAATAAATAAAATCTTTAAAAAAAAAAAAAGACAGCTGCCATTGAAAAGAGAGCTTGTGTCTTAAAAAAAAAAAAACGGTGCGGGAACAATTGGACATCCACGTGCAAAAGAATGAGTCTGGACGCAGACGTTACACCCTTCACAAAAATTAACTCGAATTGTATCACAGATCTAAATGTAAAAGACAAAACTTCAAAACTCCCAGAAAAGAACACAGGAGAAAACCTCGATGACCTTGGGTAGGGCTGTAACTTTTTAGATACAACAGCAAAGGCATGGTCCACGAGAGAAATAATTGATAAGCGGGACTTCATTAAAATTAAAGACTTCTGCTCTGGGAAAGACAATATCAAAAGAACGAGAAGACAAGCCACAGATGGGGAGAAACTATTTGCAAAGGGCACATTGGACTGATACCCGAAACGTGCAAAGAGCACTTCAAACTCAACAGTAAGAAGCGACCTGATTTTAAAATGGGCCAAAAACCTTGACAGCTCCCTAAAGAAAATTTACAGATGGCAAATAAGCCATCAGGAAAATGCAAATTCGAACACAATGAGATACCACTCCACACCTATCAGAGTGGCCAAAATCCAGAACGCTGACAGCACCAAATGCTGACGAGGGTGTGGAGCAACAGTTGAAACGCTCGTTCATTGCTGGTGGGGATGCCAAATAGAACAGCCACTTTGGAAGACAGTTTGGAGGCTTCTTACAAAACTCAATATCCTCCTACCACACGATCTAGCAATCGTGCCCCTTGGTTCTCCCAACGGGGTTGAAAACTTATGGCCACACAAACACCTGCACACAGATTATTATAGCAGCTTTGTTCCTAACTGCCAAAACTTGAAAGCAACGGGAAATCTTTCAGCAGGTGGAAGGATAAACTGTGGTACATCCAGGCAATGGAATAAAAAAGAAATGAGCTATCGAGCCATGAAAAGACATGGAAGAAACTTACATTCATGTCACTAAGTGAAAGAATCCAACCTGAGAAGCCTCCATGGTGCCCAATTTCAACTAGTGACCTTCTGGAAGAGGCAAGACTACAGAGACAATGAAAAGATCTGCAGTTACGAGGGCTTGGGGTGGATGGACAGATGGAGAGCAGAGGAGTTTTAGGACAATGAAAATACCCTATACGATACCATAATAGTGGATACATGTCATTATACATTTGTCCAAAAGCACAGAACGTACAACACACCAAGAGTGAACGCTAGTGCAAACTACGGGCTTGGGATGATTATGATGGTTCATCAGTTGTAACAAATGTATCACGGTGGTGGGGGATAGTGGGGAGGCTATGAATGTGTGGGAGCGGGGAGCATGTGTGTCTTCCCCCTCGATTTTGCTGTGGACTCTAAGCTGCTCTAAAAAAATAAAATCTTAATTCAAAAAATAATTAATTTTTAAAAGACGGTTTGTGGTACTCACAGATCCCAAGAGAAGAGGGCATGCCGCACCATGGAGGGCCACACAGGGAAGCCCAGGGACCCATCAGGAGGCAGGGGGAGTGAGGAGAAAACAGGGACAAGAGCCCTCCTTGTGGTCTATGTGCAAATAAACAGATGAGAGAGGGTGAGCGGGTTAGTTTGAATAATTTCAGAGGTCTCTCAGACAGGGGCTGTCCCTAGTTGTTTGGAACAAGGCCCTGGGGGCAATGAGGACAGGAGAACAGTGGCCTAGGGCTAAGAGGTTGCTAAAGGGGTTGGGTTGAGGGTACGAGCTCTGTTGGTGAGTTTGCAGGTGAGCTATTTGCTCTCTCTAGGAATTTGCTAACCCAGGCAGGGCCAGTGTCTCCAGGGTCAGCAAGGCCCCAAGATATCAAAGCATTAAAAATACAGAATAAAAAGGCACGATTAAGACACCCTGCTAACACATCTTCCCGGTTCACAGAGCACTTTCACTTTCATGAGCCTATATCTTGTTCACGACTTCACTGAGAGCAAAGAAATCTTGCATAAACCAAGCGACCCAGCGTCCCACGAGGCTCTTTGGTGGCAGATGTAGGATGAGAAACTGGATCTTCCAACTACCAGACCAAGGCAGTTAGCTTTTCCCCTATAACACTTAATAGACGACTTCATAAATAGCTGTCTACTTGTTTGATATAAAAGACGGGGCGGGGGAGGGGTGCGAGGAATCACCCATCCCTGATTCAGTTGCCTGAAACTCCCTGCGAGCTAAGGGTTAAAGGTATTGAAGGTCTCCTTAAAAAAAGCAAACATCATCCAGGTAAGTTGACACATAAATCACTGTCTTTCGTTAACCCCACAGGCCAGAGCAGTTTCTCCATCACTGACTGTTCTCCATGCCACTGGGAGAGCGCTCACATGGAACAAGTCTGGACCAGACGCCGACCAGGGTGGGGAGTGGGTCTGGCAGGACACCTGGGTTCTGGCCTCGGTGTTTTCATGTGTAAACCAAGGAGGGCTGGATTTGATTATCTATAAAGCCTGCGGTCAATGCCCCCCCTCCCATCGGAGGGTGGGCTCTACTGTCCACGTCTTGGGAATCCCAGAATCGAGTCCTGCCCGGCCCCATCTCTCATCCAAATCTCTTTGTTCTAGTAGGCAGCTGTTTAGGGCTTTTTACTCATTTAACAAGTGGATCTTTTTGAAATTCTCATTTAAAATAATTTGATATTCAAGCAGTATGTGTGTGGTTCAAAGTCATAAAATTATTCATTTGCAAGACTTCTCCTTTTTTCTCAGATACCAATTGAAGTATGTAACAGTTCCCCGGAGCAAAGCTTGCTGCCTGGAAAGTCCTTTTTCAGCAATGCTTTGCCACCATCACTAAATTGAGTTATTCCAACAGGCTTTGATGCTCTGGGTTGTTTTTTTTTTTTTTTTCCTAAATGTGCGTATGAAAGCTGAACAGCAACATAATTTAATTCTTCAAGATTTACTTTTTAATCACCAAGGTGGCTCTTCTGGGGTACAGAGAGTTGACCCCATTTTCTCAAGTTGAAATTGATTTAGGTCAAATAATTCTTAGAATTTGAATTAGGTATTTTTCTCCTTATCAGGTTGAACTTCAAGCTTCATTTTCCAGCAGCTGGGAACATCTGTGCTACCCGCGAATCACAGATGATTTGAGGAAACCAAATGTGGGCAAAGAAGGTATTCACAACTCACTGAACTCTATCAGTAAAATTCTTCATGACAACCTGAATTGGTGTCAAGGTACAATTGTGTTAGGCATCTGAATTCCTTTTACAAAGGGAAAATGAGACAATTACCAGGGACTAAAAATGTAATCAAAATAACACAACCATGTTGCTGCGGAATGAGAAATCTTTCTGTAAACACTTGACATATTATGCTGGCATAAAAAACATTGGCCACGAGGGAATTCCATTGAAAAAATGTGTAATGGAAAGTTAAGCACTGTCTTTCTCTTAATTCCAGTGTGTATCCCCTGCCTTAAAGTCTGATTATTTATTCAATGAGCAAGAGACAAATCTATCTACCTATAATAAAACATCCTGCTTCCATCAACAAGATGTTTCTCCACACAGGGACTGAGTTGGAGTATATAAATATTTCCATATGGTTTGTCAGTTACTTTTAGTAGTAAAAATGTTAACTTAGGTTCTCCCCAATCCCACCGGAAAAGTATTCTCCAAAAACTGATTAACCAGTGAAAGCAGGGGGTGGGTTAATATAAAGATCAAGGACCTAAGGCAGAGCATCCCTGGTGACATTCACCTGCCGCTCCACCCCCAGCCACCAGCAGATTTATACCTTCATTTATATGACCATCTGGGCACCCAGGGAATTAAAACCTCATGGCTGTCCAGCTGTCCTTTCATACTCCCAGGTTAGGATTTTTTAGGAGGACAAAGAAGGTTTGAGCTGGATCCCTGGACCTGACCCCCCTCCCTGCCCCCAGGAGGATGTCAGTTTCAGGGACATCCCAGGGATTCGAACGGAACCAGGGTCTCATGAGAGCTTTTGTCTTCCCACCAGGCCACAAAAACTTCTCCAGCAGGAGAGAGAACATCGAGATATCTTTATGTCAATTCAATAAATAATTCCTGAGCACCAGTTATGGGCATGGCACTGCGAGCAAGGATTCAGGTATAAGCCGACACAGATCATGTTCCAGCACACATTAAGCACTTGGTGTTTACTGCATGAAGAATTGGCTGAAGAAGATAACAGTGGACACAAAGACATCGAGCCTGTAGTCATCACACAGAAAACATTCGAGGAGCTGATGAGTGGCTGGGTGGAGAAATGGAGGAGAAGGGAAATAAAACTATGGTCCAAAGGTTTCAAACCTTGGGGCCTATGGGACAGGAATATCACGGTTCCAAATAGGGTATTTGGGGGCGCCTGGGTGGCACAGCAGTTAAGCGTCTGCCTTCGGCTCAGGGCGTGATCCCGGCGTTATGGGATCGAGCCCCACATCAGGCTCCTCCGCTATGAGCCTGCTTCTTCCTCTCCCACTCCCCCTGCTTGTGTTCCCTCTCTCGCTGGCTGTCTCTATCTCTGTCGAATAAATAAAATCTTAAAAAAAAAAAAAACACCAAATAGGGTATTGGAGGAAAGAAGTGAAGGATAATCTCGTTTACGGTAATAGAAGGACATTCTAGTGGAGGTAAGTAGCCTACCTCTCCTTGCACAGGACTAGTCCAGGGCTGGCACAAACTGCCCTAGCATGGATCGCCAAGGCAGCCCTAAGGTGGGGGTTCTGGAGGTCCAGGGTATGGAGTTCTAGAAACAGAAATTCTCACAGTTGTGTGTTTCATAAAAGGCCTTTATTTCAACCACCTCTATGATCCACTCGTGTATGGCTTATGTTACCCAGATTTTCCTTAGCTCGGCCCCAAATCTGCCTCTCTAATAATTCCAGTAAGTCATGTCATTTCCAGAATGTCGCAATTCCAACTTTTTAAATCTATAGGTCCATGGCATCTAAAAACATACATTCTTCAGGTCTTTCTGCCTCCTTTCAATGGTGTCCAGTCTTCTCCCTCTCTGGATATCGCTATGTTCATTCACTTTGCTCTCCTAAGACGTGGCAGATCTGCTCTCTCTAATTTAGAAGAAGTGAGGAATCTGGTGTCGGAAGCCATGGATTCAGGCTTCACCAAACCACATCAGTTATTCACAATTAGTCAAAATGATCAGTTTTCCACAATTCCGCTGTCCAGTGCACTGAGACCTCCCCCCTCTCCCCAGTGGCCTGCGCCGATGGTCACAGTCTGCCTGCTTTCCCTGAAAGCATCCATCCCAGTGGTGAGAGGGCAGGGTCATGGATGGGGGCGGACATAGGAGGAGGCAGTGCCCCCACCGACCCAGTGACTCAGCTCTGGGGCCACTCACAAATGGAAAGGCAGAAGGAAGCCATGAAGAAGCCAGAGAAAGCTTCCTGCTAAAACTCCTTCACCTGAATATAAAAATGCCCAGAGTGTCATCAGTCTGGAGATTTTTTGTGCAGGAAGATTCTTTTAGACCAAGATTGCCTGGCCTCCTACTCTGTCAATCATGTCCCACCTTTATAATTTTGCCTTGTTCATTTTCCACTTGTATCTACCATTTTCTTAATATTTTCTGTGTAAACAACTCACATTTTATTTAAATAAAGCTACCTTTAAAAATGTTTATGTCACTGCTGGGGCGCCTGCGTGGCTCAGTCGTTTAAGCATCCAACTCTTGGTTTTAGCTCAAGTCCTGATCTCAGGGTCGTGGGATCGAACCCCGGTCCAACTCTGAGCTCAATGTAGAGTCTGCTTGAGATTCTCTCTCCCTCTCCCTCTGCCCCTAACCCTGCACTCTCTCTTTCTCTCAAATAAATAAATAAATAAATCTTTTTAAAAGAATTTTTATGTCACTGTTAAAAAGAGAAAACCAGTTTCACTTGCCATGTAAATATGAGGTAACCATAAAAGTAAATGTAACGAAAAACAGTATGATTGCATTCTAGCTAACTCGGAAACTAAGGCCTGCTCTCTCTTAAAGCGAGATTAGCAAGCACAGAGAGGTTGTCAGAGACAGATCAGCACCAAAGAGACCTTCTCTTTAACCAATCATAATTATGGAAAATGAATTTATCATCATAAATTGTTATATTTATGTAGCACTATGTGCCAGGGTTCTCACAGCAACCCCAAAAGGCAGGTATCAATTCTATGAGCAGCTCAAGAAAGGTAGAAACAGGCATGGACTGATTATGTAGCTTGCTCAAGGTCATTTACCTAGAAAGTGGTGAAGCCAGGATTCCAGTCCAGCCGGTGTGACTCCAGACAGAACCCTGTTCTCATGATGTTACTTAATGTTAGGCATTCATCAGCTAAAATCCCCACCCCTTAGCAACCACTGATCAAAAGCAGCCTGAATCAGAAGGGAGACGTGCCAGCCCCCGTTCACGCATTGAGAGTCAGGGTGAGTATTCACTGCACGGTGACCTTGATAAAAGCAAATCCTGCTCTCAAGGTCAGTCTGCCTTATTAACTTGTTGCCTTTGACAAGTGTTTCTTTTCCAACTCGCTGGTCATTTCAGCTTCTGGGTGAACTCTGCCTGTAGTTCGGATTCCTGTTCAAGAAACATAATCCTTCTTAAAAGGAATGTGCACGTTTCAAGACATTTGAACATTTGGCACTTAATTTTAGCTTAACCATCTTCAGGCTTGGCACCTGATCACATGATTCCCGGAGGGATGGGTGGGGGGGAAGAAAAGAAAACGACTTCCCTCTCCATTCTTTCAGGGAAAATATGAAGGAGGCAAGAAAAAAACGGAGACTCTCAGCCTCCCCAAGCTTGAGACCTGATTAAAGAGGCAACAGCCGTTCCAGCCATTTTGGACTGACTGACGACAACGGCGAGGTGTCTTGGTAATTGCTGGAGGCCAGGGTTGGTGACTTAATATACTAGTGTTTGGATTAGTTAGTAGTTCAGTTCCAAGAGGTTATGATTGTAAATCCCAGGACTGCTGGGTTGGCTGTAACGTGCAGCCCAGCGCTGTCTCTGAAGCTGCCATTTCCAGTCGATTTCCTCAGAGAGAAGGGGAAAGAGAGGGAAGAAAATGAAAAGACGGAATATTTGAATATCAAGTGAGCGCTTTCCATGGCCTACGTTAGTCCCGGGACAACCACGGTGAAGCTGACGGCACGCTCTGAGAGCACACGTCAGCCGCTCTGAAGTTGGCATATCAGCTCATTAGAATTAATGGGTTATGATGGGGGGAAACGTATGAGCTTGACCTCCAACCCCGCCCGACTCCCTGCTTCAGCGCTCACCCCTCGCGGGCCTCCCCCACCCCGGCTCCTCTCTGCCTCTCTGGCCAGAATCCGGCCCAAACCTCTCAATTATGCCTCTACGGCCACCTTGATGGTGTCCCTATTTTAAGGGCAGACCAGAACCAGCTTCCAGCGTAGCCATCAGCCCAAATTGGAATTTCCCGTGAGCACCGGGAAAAGCCTCGTCTACAGAAGCTGCTCCCTCGCTTTGCTACCTGCTACATCCCTTATAGAAAAAGCCAGGTCCTTGCTGAGGCTAGAGCCAGGTCACACCCTCACCGGACCATGTTTATGAAAGGTATGTGGAAACAGGCTGAAATAAGCAGGAAGCCAGCAAAGGGGAAGGATTGGGTTCATTTACTGCAGCCGGTGGCAGCCTGTGCCTGGGACCCCAGCCAAGAGAAAGCCAGCTCCTTTTTGGGAGGCAAGCCAGCTATGTGTCCCAGCTAACCGCAGTGGAGTCCCCCACCTACCACCTTACCCTTTAATACACCACTATTCCCCTAAATGAGGCAGGATAGAGTTTTCTTGCTCTCTCCCAAGCTAGAAGGATAAAAAGATCACCCCAAGGCTTTGCTGAGGTGAGAAAAGGAGATTCCAGAAGCATGATATGCTTGACTTTTACTCTAAGAGGAGAAGGATATTAGCAAGAGAAAGACGTTCATCTTGTAGACCCTCCACTCCGGCACAGCTGAAGAAAACAGGCCCAAACCCAGCGGCAGGTTTTCTGAGAAGCTAATGGGGCCCCTTCCAAGCCCTGGGTGTGGGGAGGGGACTTGTCAGAACTCATTGGGTCAATGGTTTTATAAAATTTGCAAAAGCAAGGCATTTGTGTATTCTTTTTCTTAAAGAGGTCTCCCAAGAGAGTGTAAACTTTGCACCCCATAAAATTCTATTCCCCCTGCGCAGACCTGGGGCAAGGTCCACAGCCCCCTCCTTCTACTTGCACCGTCCGTCCCACCCACTCATGCAACACACTGACCACAAAAACCAGAGGGTAGAGGACAGAGTCAGAGGGGAGGACAAAGGATCCAGAAAAGAAGAACATTCTAAAGCACCGACCACCAGCACACCCAAGAGGGCCTCCAGAGGGACTGGTGGCCAGAAGGCAGTGAACTATGTCCCAAGGTCCTTTGTGCTCAGAGCGTGGTAGCGGTAGCCGGACTGCCTGGGCTCAAAACAGGCTTCACCACTTAGTAGCTGGGTGATTTTAGGCAAGTTACTTGACCTCTCTGGGCCACAGTCCCTCATTGGTCAAATAAGAAAGTAGCTACCTCACTGGATTGTGAGGATCGAATGAGCATATGGGTGTAAAATGCTTAGGACAGTGTGTGGCATATAGAAAATGCTAGATGGTGATGATACCATCCTTCTCTTTTAAACACTAAATGCACAGCTAAGGTGCTCTGTAAGTAATGCCAAGACCACCATACGTGGTTACTCTAATCACCTTGTAAATGCAACACTACCTCCCTAAAATCGCCTGGAGACCAGCTCGCCATACCTGCTGTGCAATTTCCCTTTTTTAAAGATTTTGTTTATTTATTTCTTTGAGAGAGAGAGCATGCAAGAGAGAGAGAAAGAGCACAAGCAGGGGGAGCAGCAGGCAGAGGGAGAGGTAGAAGCAAGCTCCCCGATGAGCAGAGAGCCTGATGCGATGTGGGACTCGATCCCGAGGGATCCCTGGGATCATGACCTGAGCCGAAGGCAGAGGCTTCACCAACTGAGTCACCCAGGCGTCCTACTGCACAATTTCTACAACGACAGTAGAGAGACCTGTCCATTCTCCAGGACCGTCCCCTCCTCACATACACACTGCCCTTTCCAGCCTGTGACCTCCTGTTCTCCCCCAGGACCCAGCCGTGCTCCCCTCAGCCTCAAGCCTTCGCTTTCCCCAGAGGAATGCCTTCTACCTTACTCTCTAAATCCACCTCCCTGAATTCCTGTGACGCTTGGGTCTTCCCTTCTCTTTTATTCTTCCACTTAATGATTGTCGTCTGGCTCAATAAAGAAAGAAAGCATCGCTTTGTATTCTGAGCTGCATATTACTGGAGCTTTTGCCAAGGAACAGGCACCGTTCACACAAGCACTACACAGATCCCCTCGTTCACTCATTCATTCATTCAAGCAATGGTCAGCGGGTGCCCACTGGTGTGGGACTCTACGGGGAACAGTGTCAAAGAACAGGGAACATCAGGATCACCTGACGGGCACATTACAACACAGATTCCCAAGTCTGGGGGTGGCCTCAGGAATTCGCATTTCTAACCAGATCCCAGATGATTCAGATGTTGCTGGGGCAAGACCACACATGGAGTAACACTGCCAGGGAAGGCTGCCCCCCCTCGATGCCCGAACTGTGATGACTGATTGTTCAATCCTCTCCCACGCACTACTGACTCGTCCTTCCGTGCATGACAGCCTCTGCACAGCCATTTTCCTCTGGATTACACTTCAACCCCTTCCTCCAACTGCCCCCCTCCACCCTTCTTTCCAAAGCTGCTTTGTCCTCAACAAAAAGTCTCCCCACCCTGATACACACACACACACACACACACACACACGCTATTTTCTACTTTCTACTATTTCTCTCTTTCATAGAACTCTTCAGAATTTGTATTAGGGGGGCACCTGGGTGGCTCGGTCAGTGAAGCATCTGCCTTTCGCTCAGGTCGTGATCCCAGGGTCCCTGCTCAGCGAGGAGCCTGCTTCTCCCTCTCCTGCTCCCCCTGCTTGTGCACTCTCTCTCTCTCTAATAAATAAGTAAAATCTTTTTTTAAAAAAGAATTTGTATTAGTGCTTGTTTACTTGTCTCTATGACAGCAGGAACAATGACTCTTTTATTCTTCTCTGTATCCCCAGCGCCTACCACAGAGCCAGAAACACGGCACGTGCTCAGTACATACGCGGACCCATTGACTAATCCCTTCCACCAATATTCAATGAGCATCTACCCTGCGCTGTGCTAGGTACTGTGCTAGATGCCAAGGACGCAGTGCTGGCAAAAACCCTATTCATTTTCACTGGCGGGGGGCGGGGGGAGACTAACGATAATCAATGAGTATAATAAATAACTGAGTTCTTTAATATGCAATATGGTGTTAGGTGCTATAGAAAAAAACAGAGTGAGGGGAGCGGAATGATTGGTGGGGGAGCCGGGCTGTGGGTTGAGATTTTAAGCTGGGTGGTTAGAGGGGGCCTCTTGAAAAAGATGACATTGGAGCAAAGGCTCAGGAGTTGAGGCAGTTTGCCATGTGGACATCTTTGGAAAGAGCTTTCCAGCCAATATAAAGTCCCTACGGCAGCACAGTCCAGCAGAACCTTCTGTGATGTTGGAGATGTTCTATCCGTGCGTAGTCCGACACGATCGTCCCTAGCCACACGTGGCTAATGGGAAGGGCACTGTGCAGTGCAGCCTGCAAGTTTGCAAATGTGAGGGACATTGAGTGCAGGTGCAGGGGAGGGAAAGGGGCAAAGGAGGAGCAGATGAGCTCAGGGAAGTAAGACCAGATCAGGTACCTGACTGGTCATCTCAAGGACTCAGCTTTCATTCCGAGTGAGGTGGGAGCCATTAGAAAGTTCGGAGAAGGGCAGTGATATGATATGATTTACATTTCAAAAGATTCCTCTTGGGGCACCTCAGTGGCTCAGTCAGTTAAACGTCCACCTTCAGCTCAGATCATGATCCCGGAGACCCAGGATCGAGCCCCGCGTCGGGCTCCCTGCTCAGCGGGGAGTCTGGTTCTCCCTCTGACCCTCCTCCTCCTTCACGTGCTTGTTCACTCTTTCTCTCTCTCATATAAATAAAAAAAATCTTTAAAAAATATATTCCTCTGGCTGCTGTGTTCAGAATTAACTGTAGGAGCTGAGGGTAGATGCAGGGGGGACAAGTGGGGAGACTGGGCAGGGCGGGCATGTCAAACATGATGGCAGATCGGAGCGGGATTATAGCAGTTAAGGATGTGCTGGCGGCAGGTTCTAGATATACTCTGAAGATTGAGCCCAAAGGATTTCCTGACAGGTGCTGATTAAAACATATATTAAGCTTTGAATATATGCCAGGCACTAGCTATGAACTTCTTCTAAGCCAGATTTGCCAAAGAAACATCACCCACGTTTTGACGGGTACCAGCTTTTCCCAAGACATATTGCTCTTGGGGGCATTTCTCACTTTCAGTGTCCTACAATTTGGTCTTCAAACATTGCCTTTGCAGATCAGAACCAATAGAGCCTGCTGGCACCATGAAATTTGTTGTTATTACTCACTCAGCAACACTCCATGGTATGCACATTAAGAAAATAGATGACTCTAGTCCTGCATAAATCCTTCATTCTCCTGTTTTATTCCCCTGTCCATCACCTCCTCATTTATTCTTAATATTCGGGTTTTGCATTCAAGGCCGGGTCAGTTCTCCGGAGGACTTCCATCTTCTTCCCCTCGCATCTGCTGGGTCCTCTCCGGAGACTTGCACAGCCTGAGGATGGGAAATGGAGTCATCCGTCTTCTGTAACCATATGGATAAGATGCAGTCATTACCGTTGTCGGCATTGTTGTGCTTTGGAAGCTAATTAAGACAATTAGCTATTAAATACCAAAAACAATTAAGCTAATTGAAATAAACCATATGCAGTGTACTCCCTTGCATAGACGAAACCTTCACATGGGGCTAGACAGTGGCGCTCCTGACGTCCCTATGCCAAAATAAATCAGGGAATATGGGAGCCGAAGACGGAGGTGTCTCAGCACCCAATCAGTTTACCACCACAAAACGCTTCTCGAAAACATTTGGCTTGATGTGCGGAGGTTTCTTCTATATTGGAAAAAACAAAAACACAAAAACGTGTATTCCTGCCCAAATGTTTCTTTCAGTCTATAAAACAGCAGAATCGTGCTGTTACCCTGTCTCTGACTCAACTCAGTGGCTGGTGGCAGCATGAGACACTGAGGGGACCTCTGGATACTGCAAGTTAACCAGATGTCTAGGTGGAAAGGGGTTTCCCAGGGTTTTAGGCTGCGCCTGGCGGCTTTGGACAGCGTGTACATATCCCAAATAGAGGGGAGAGGGATCGAGAGTCAGAGGAAGGAACAGAAGCCACAGAGACCAGGGCAAGGCTAGATAAGGAGTGTGTGTTTATCTGGGATTCTCTTGGCTGCACGTGCCACCAAAAACTCAACTCGGTTTTGCTTCAGCCAAAAAGGGAATTCAGCTAAGAAGAAGAACAAGCTTTGGGAACAGGACCTCAGGAGCTCCCAGGGACTCAGCCCAAATCGGACTCCATCTGTCTGTCTGTGTGTCTATCTCTCATCTCTGCCTAGCTCTGTGTTGGCCACACTCTGGCTTCGGAGAAGCCGTCTCTGTGTGGCGAGGAGCATGGAGGCTGCCAGGGCCAGTTTAGCAAGCCCAAGGATGAAGAGAATTCCTTATACCCAGAGTCCGTGTATCCCCTTGTCTGCACCTGCCCACTTTTGGACCGGTCGCCACAGCCGTCCCACCACATGGCATAGGATGATTCATCAGGTGCCTATCACAGGCCCATCGCCCCCCACGCCCGTCCTACCTATGGCCCAACGGAGAAGCATGAAAAGGAGATATTTGCTGAAGAGCCAAACCAATAGCTATGTGGTCCCTAGACCAGGATGCTAAAGAAAGGATCAGAATTTGATGGAGAGAGAAACCCTAGAGAGAATATTGCCTGGAGAAAAGTGCAAAGATATCTGAGCATTCATAAGGCTCCATTTTTTTGTAGTTCTACCATCCTGCCATTTCTCTGCTGAATATTCAAAAAACAAGATTATCAACAGCCAGGATTCCATTCCCCTCCAGCACCCATGTCGTCCACAGTCCACAACTGCCTTGTAGAAAATGCGGGTAGCAATGAAGTGGACAGGGGATAGCCTTAAGAAGAGCCCAGCTTTGGGGCACCCGGGTGGCTCGGTTGGTGGAACATTTGACTCTTGATCTCGGGGTTTTGAGTTTCAGCCCCATGTTGGGTATACAAATTACTTTAAAATCTTTAAAAATAAAAAAAAAAATAGTGCCCAGCTTCTTCCTCTCAAAACTGATCCAAATCATTATCCATTTTTTGATGGACATATGTTAATTGCGGAGGGGGTGTTTCCTGAGTATCTAAACCCACTTCTTATGTTTTGGAAATCTCTTACGTTATAAGCAGTGGTGTCCTGGTATAAGTTTATCAATCTGCTGTGAAGGGATGGGAGACTTAGTCTACAGTGTCTGCTCATTTCTGTGGTGTAGATACTCCCGCTAGGGCTGATCGAGCTATCAACGTGATGCCACTGAATGCAGAATTGGGCAGAGAGGCACATTGTTACATATTTCTACCACACAGGTACCACAAGCACAAATAACTTCAAGAACATAGATAATAGTAAAAGTAATAAAATAATTAAGGAGTGACAAATTTCCAGTATTTAATAACTTTGCTTTTAATATGTTGTATTTCATTGGGTTTACATAATTTACTTTTCCAAATTCAGCTTTTTATTCTGAGATCAATATCACAACTCAGATATTGACATTGACACAGCCAAGATACAGGACATTGCCTGCAACAACGACCACTCGGGCTATCCTTTTATAGCCACCTACTTCCCTCCTACCCTTATCCCCTCCTTAACTCCAGAAAGCACTAACCTGTTCTCTATTTCTGTGATTTTGTCACTTTAACAATATTATATAAACAGAATCATTCAGTGCATAACCTTTGGGGATTGGCTTTTTTCACTCAACGTTATTTTCTAGAGATATAGACAGGCTGCTGTCTGTACCAGAAGTTCATTCTTTTCATTGCTGACTAGTATTCCAATTTGTTTCCTCCAATTCACGCATTGAAGGACATCTGGATTGTCTATTGCAAATAAAACTGCCGTAAATATTTGTGTACACGTTTTTGTATAAACATAAGTCTTCCTTTCTCTGAGATAAATACCCAGGAGTGCAATTGCTGGGTCATGTAGTCCTTGCATGTTTAGGTTTTTAAGAAACTGCCCAACTATTTTCCAGAGTGGCCGTCCCATTTTACCTTCCCACCAGCAATGCATGAGTGACACAGTTTCTCCACATCTTCACTGGACTTCAGTGTTATCACTACTTTTTTATTTTAGCCATTCTGATAGATGTGCAGTGATATCTCATTGCAATTTTAATTTGCATTTCCCTGATAAGACTACTATAGTTGAACATCTTTTGTGTGCTTATTTGCCATCTATATATCTCTTCAGTGAAATGGTTCTTCATATGCTTTGCCTGTTTTTCAAACTGGATTATTTGTTTTTTGCTATTGATTTAGAAATTCTTTATATTATTCTAGATATTCATTCTCTGTCAGATGTGTGGTTTGCAAATATTCTCTCCTACTCTTTTCATCTTCTTGGGGTCTTTTTTTTTTTTAAGATTTATTTATCAGAGAGAGAGAGCACAAACAGGCTGAGTGTAAGGCAGAGGGAGAAGCAGGCTCCCCACTGAGCAAGGAGCCTGATGCAGGACTCAATCCTAGGACCCTGGGATCATGACCTGAGCTGAAGGCAGATGCTTAACAAACTGAACCACCCAGGCCTCTTCTTGGGGTCTTTTGAAGAGCAAAGTTTAAAGTTTTTGATGAAGTCCAATTTATCAATTTTTCCTATTATGGAGCATGCTTTTATTGCCAAGTCTAAGAATTTCTAAATTCTGAATCTAAAGATTTTCTTTTTTGCCAACATTTTTTTAGTTTTAACTTCTACATTTAAGTCTGTGTTTTATTTTGAGCTAATTTTTATACAAGGTGTGAGACTTAGGTCTCACACAATTGCTCCATCACCATTTTTGAAAAGTCTATCTTTCCTCCATTGAATTGCCTTTGCACTTTTTGTCAAAATTTGGTTGCACATATTTGTGGGGGTCTATACCTGAGGTCTCCATTCTGTTCCAATAATCTATGTGTCTATCCCTCCATCAATACCACACAGTCTTCATTACTGTAGCAATGTAATTAGTCTTGAAATCAGGTAGACTGATTCATCCCATTTTATTCTTCTTTTTCAAACTTGTTTTAGCTGTTAGTTTTTATACCTTTCCATATAAATTTTGGAATAATCTTGTATCTATCTACCAAAAAATCTTGCATAGATTTTAATAAAAGTTGCATTAAAACTATACATCAACTTAGGGACACTTGACATCTGTGATGCTGAGTGTTCCGATCCATGAACATAGTATGCCCCTCCATTTATTTGGATCATCTTTGACTCCTTTCTTAAGTGTGTTGTTTGGTTTCCAGGTGTTGGTAAATTTTCCCATTATTTTTCTTTTATTGATTTTCTAGTTTGATTCCACCGTGGTCAAACAACAAACTCCGATGATTTCAATTTTTTTAAACATGCTGCAATTTGCTTTACAGCTCAAGATATGGCCTATCTTGGTACATGTTCCACGAGCACTCGAAAACAGGACATATTCTAATGTTGTTGGGTTACTATTCTGTAAATGTCAATCTGATCCTGTTGGTCGATCGTGTTGTTGAGCTCTTCTATCTCCTTGCTGATTTTCTTTTTTTTTTTTTTTAAAGATTTTATTTATTTATTTGACAGAGAGAGACACAGCCAGCGAGAGAGAGAACACAAGCAGGGGGAGTGCGAGAGGAAGAAGCAGGCTCCCAGCGGAGGAGCCTGATGTGGGGCTCGATCCCAGAACGCCGGGATCACGCCCTGAGCCGAAGGCAGACACTTAACGACTGGGCCACCCAGGCGCCCCTCCTTGCTGATTTTCTATCAACTGTTCTATCGATCATTGAGAGGACTGTTGATGCCTGCAGCAGTAAGTATGATTTGTCTGTTTCTCCTTTCAGTTCAATCAAGTTCTACTTTGCAGATTCCATAGCTCTGTTGAAGTTTTCTTAGAGGGTTAAATTTTTATCATTATATAATATTCTAATCTGTCTCCTACTGCTGGGCAATGGTTCTGACTCTCCACCAGGCCTCCTCTGATACCATCCCCTAGGGTGGGAGAGAATGTGCCTCCTTACTCATAAATGGAGATGGAAGTGTAGGCCCCCTACTTGACCTTCTGTGACACCATCCCAGCAGGGTGTTGAGGTCTCTCGAGGTTGGAAGTCTAGGCTCCCCACTTATACTTTGTTGGCATTTGTGGGGATGGGACCACAGTTTTCTCTGGTGTTTGTTTGGCAGTTGTTGTTTAGAAGATTTCTAACTTGCTATGTTGCTCCTTTCCTGGCCATTGGCTGGAAAGAGCAGACTTTTGTGGGAGCTTTTTTTGTCTGTACCCATTGGCAATTTCTGGGTTGCCAGCTTCTTTATAGCTCCATATTTAGGAAATATGAGGCAAAAGGAAGTCCCAAAGAAATCACTGATGTGTTCAGGTCTCAAGGTCCCCAGCTGGTCCACCTTCTTCTCTTTCAGAGTCTTCCTCATGTTTCTTTTAATGACCAGGGGTTTTAGTTGTAGTTTGCAGGAAAAGTAGGGGAAAGTACTGTTACTATAATTTATTTTTAATAATGGCTGTGTTTGACAACCAGCTCACAAGTCCCTGAAATTTTAACTGACTTTTGTAAACTGGCTTCAACACACCAGTGTTATGAGTGTCAGAGGAAATCAGAACCCATCTCGCACCACAGAAACTAGAAATGGCACCTACTCTCATTCCCAGCCATCCCCGCAGTGTGGACACAGGCATGTGATGTCAGCTCAGAGAGTCAGATGCATCCACCTGAGACCGTGGGCCGGGTGCTGGCCACACAGAGAAGCAGGGTAACGGGGGATCCTCCTGGTGGCCATTCCAGGGCCAGCTGTGGCAGCAATACCAGGTAGGGAATCCACCAGCGGGGGCTCGAACTGCAACAGATACGCTCCATCATGGCAGCAACATTCTCACCTAACTATTGATTGATTGACTGATTGATTTGTAATCTCTACACCCAACGTGGGGTTCAAACTTAAAATCCAGAGGAGCCACATGCTCTTCCAACTGAGCCAGCCAGGTTCCACTCACCCAACTTTTTCTATGGCATGTCTTTGACAGCAGCTCTGGCCAAATGGCATCTGAGTTGGTTTCTCCTACCTTCCCAATGGCTCCACGAGCGGCTTTTCGACAGCTCCGTTTCTGCTTAAATTGGCTGGAACTGGCTTCTGTGAGGTGCAAACAAGCATTCTGAGTGATGCATATTCACTGGCCCTGGGCAGCAAACCCCCTCTGGAAAATAAAAATGTCGGCCTCTCCCAGGAACAACCTTACTCCTGCTGGGGGGAAATGAGGAATAACTTACAGCTAAGAGAGCAGTGGGACTGCACCTAGAAGGGCTTGCTAAAAGGGATGGCGAGGGGCCCAAAGCCACCCTGATCTCCCGCTTAGTTGCCAAACACCCTCGTGCTCGACTCTGACCCGGCACACAGTACTTACTTAGTCTCTTAGTGTCTTCCTGCGACCTGAGCAATTTGGCATTGGGTGGAATAAACCAACTAGCCTGACCCTGGGAACAAGACAATTCTAATGACACTGAAATCTTATTTCCCTTTCTCTCCCTTCCACTCACCCTGCTCCCTGCTGCACCGCTGAAGACCCACTCACTGCTTAGAGGAGTTTTTTATTCCTTGAGGGTGGCTTTGGTGTGCAGAAAAGACTGTGCATAGCTCTATTTGGCTGCTGAAAATTAGTATTTATTAAAAATAGAGATTCAGAAATGCATTGCCCTTCCTTCAGCTTTTAAAATCAGCTTAGGAAGCTTATTATCCTATTTATAAGTCTAGCAAATATTAACAATCACTCTGAAAGGGCTTTTGATTAATGTTTGGTCCCATTTATACACTTAGTTAATTAAACCTCTTTAACATTTTAAGCAGCATTTGTACATTTAATATATTCCATTCCTCTTTAAGTACTTCATCTGACTGACAAACCTTCCCAAGCACTGAAGTGACTCTCATAAGATTTAATAAATTACGCATGCAAAAAACAGTCAAGCTTATATGCTCTTAAATTTTCCAACTATATGTAAATTTAGAAAGATTTCAACTTAGGGGCGCCTGGGTGGCTCAGCTGGTTGGGCGTATGGCTCTGGATTTCGGCTCAGGTCCTGATCTCAGGGTCCCGGGATAGGGCCTGCATCGGGCTCCACACTCAGCGGGGAGTCTGCTCAAGATTCTCTCTTTCCCGGGGCGCCTGGGTGGCACAGCGGTTGGGCGTCGGCCTTCGGCTCAGGGCGTGATCCCGGCGTTCTGGGATCGAGTCCCACATCGGGCTCCTCCGCTATGAGCCTGCTTCTTCCTCTCCCGCTCCCCCTGCTTGTGTTCCCTCTCTCGCTGGCTGTCTCTGTCTCTGTCAAATAAATAGGTGGAATCTTTAAAAAAAAAAAAAAAAAAGATTCTCTCTTTCCCTCTTCCTCAGTTCCTCCCCCTACTTGCACTCTCTCTCAAATCAATAAATCTTTAGAAAATAAAATAAAATTGCATGTACATGAAGCCTCCTCACTACGGGCTGAATGTTGATGCCCCCCAAAATTCATACATTAAAATCATAGCCCCCAGGTGAAGGTATTTAGGAGGTAAAGCCTTTGGGACATGATCAGCTCCTGAAGGTGCAGTCCCTAAAAATGGGATTAGCACCCTTATAAGTGAGCCCGGAGAGCTCTCCCGCCCTTTCTGCCCTGTGAGGACACAGTGCGGAGACAGATAGCTATCTAGGAACCAGGACGTGGGTTCTCACAGATGCCAAATCTGTAGCTACCTGATCTTGGACTTCCCAGCCTCCAGAACCATGAGTAATACATTTCTGTTGTTTATAAGCCCCCGGTCTGGGGTCTTCTGTTATAGCCGCCCAAACAGTCTAAGACAGTAATATATGCACAAATTCCTTTAACTTGAAAATATTAAAACTACAGCTTTAATTCCCTTAAACATTTGTGTGCTGAATTTTGTGCTTTCCCTGGACTACTAAAATGTCTATGCATAATAGAGATAATTTCCTTCTTTTAACTAAGGTTTTCATCAGTGAGAACTTTGGGGTGGATGCCGACTGGATCCTCACTGGTGGACCAGTCAAGTCCTGTTTCCTCCAGTCTTTAATTTTTTTTTAAAGATTTTATTTATTTATTTGACAGAGATAGAGACAGCCAGCGAGAGAGGGAACACAAGCAGGGGGAGTGCGAGAGGAAGAAGCGGACTCATAGCGGAGGAGCCTGATGTGGGGCTCGATCCCATAACGCCGGGATCACGCCCTGAGCCGAAGGCAGACGCTTAACCGCTGTGCCACCCAGGCGCCCCAAGTCTTTAATTTTCTAAGTTAAAAATCCCTATCCCCAAGGAGACCACTCCCTTAGAGACTGGTGATTGATTACTAGTTTTCAAACCAGAGTCCAGTCCCTAACGCCTATCCAGGGCCCACACCTGATTTTGCATTTATTTGACCCTTAAGGTATCATGTAACTATCAATTTTCCCATCCAACTCTAAAGAATCTTGCATTCTAGGAGTGCCCAGCTGACTCAGTCAATGGAGCGGGTGACTCTTGATCGCAGAGTTGTATGTTCGAGCCCCACATTGGGTGTAGAGACTACTTAAAAAATAAAATCTTAAAAAAAAAAAATCCTGCGTTCTTTTCATATGCTTTTTATGCCTGGGGACTGCACAATCCTCATGGGTAGTAAACTTTCATCTAATTGAATTCCGGTTATCTGTCAGAACTTTGTCTGATTATTCAGTCATGACTCCCAAAGTCATCCCCCAAGATCATCACTGAACCCCGCTCCTCACCCTACCTCACACCCTGTGGTCCCTGAGTTTCTCATTCCCCTGGGAATGGAAAAGCGGACTCCCCTAGGATCTACTTTCCTGGCAAGGCTAAGGAAAATGTTCTTAAGTTTGCCCAGAGGTTGTTTGGGGCTGGGGGGTTACCATGACACTACCGCCTCCTGCTTCCCACCCTTCCTGAGGCAGCCACTGCAGTAGGCAAGGTCTGCTGGGAGAACAACAGGGCTACAGAAGAGGCATTGAAGCCAAGTCCCTAATTTCCCAGAAGGATGAGGGAACATAACCGAAGTCATCACCTAATGCCTGAGCCGAGCTAGAACCCAGGACTCCCGACTCCCAGCTTCATGCCCTGGCCATGGAAACCCAATGCCCCCCAACAACAGCAAGGCCAGCCGAGCCAGGGAGGGCCTCACGGATCACAGCCCCCAGCCAATTAGCCCAAACATGAGAATACGCTACATACGGCCGTCCAGGCTGCTTGGTACACAGACTAGAAATAGGCATGGTCCTGCCCTTTCTAAAATAAATAAACATACCGTGTATTTGTCTTTCCACACTAAGGAGAAGCAATAATGAGGAATGATTTTCAGCTATAGTGGGAATGGGGGTGAGGGCTGGGCCTCAGACAGCAGAAGCTGGAGGAAAGGAAACAGAGCCTGAGGACAACCTCCAGGAGTCCTGACTTTGGGGTAAGTTCTAAATATGGTGGGCCCTCCACAACCAGCATGAAGAAGATCCCCTGTCCCTCTGTCATTACCATTTTGAAGAACCGCTCGTGGAGCAGGGACAGGACGGCTAAGCCGGAACGTGAAGCTTCCTGCTGACTTGAGCCCCAGGGCCATCTCTCCGACTCCCCGTCCGGCCCCCATTTGGCTCCTACAGTTCCTGGGGCCCCGATGGCACTTTCTCTTTCCCACTCGCCACTGTCTGCTCATCAGCGCCTAGTATGCAGAATCCCCAACACCCCTCCCTCCCACTGGCTCAGAAGGAAACCCACCATGCCGCTTTGGACTTGAGGAAATCATCACTAACGGACACCAAGAAAGTGACCGCTAGAAATGAAACTAACAAACATGAAAAACAATATTTTCAGAATTTTTTTTAACAGTTCTACTGGTGCCACCCGTAGATCTGAAATGGGGCAGCCTGCTTGACCCCTTCGCCCTTCCTTCCCTGCCACCTGCTTACCCGAAGCCCTCCATGCACCCCTGTGACCAGGCACTGTGTGTTGTTGTTGTGAGGGGCACAAAAAAGGCTCAGGCCGGTCTCTGCCCATCTTATGGCCCAGAGGGAAGACAGACAAACACGAGCCACAGAGGTGCAGCGGGAGAGGTGTCGTGGCCAGCGCGCCAAGGTGAAAGCCTCCTTGTACACGTTCCTCAACGCCCTCCCTCTTCTCCTCAACACTGTCGTCCAGCAGCTTCCAGGCCTGCTCTCTCTCCAGCTGGACCACCTCCTCTCTGTCCCTCACCTCCCATGATCCTGGCAGCCCTGTCCCAAGAGCTCCCTGCTGCTCCTCCAGCCCCTCCCCCCAGATCCAAGCAGGACCCTTCCCCCTACCCCTGGAGAACATCCCAAAGGCTGTCTGCTTGGTCAGCACTTGACAAAGGATTGTTCAATAAAAAGAAACATTTCCAACTAGATTAAAAATAATCCCAGCAGAGGTCTCAAATATGAAATCTTCCTTCCAGAATGTTAACCCTACAAATATTGGAGTTTGCTCCTTGTACAATGGGAAGCCACACAACCAATCCGGTCCTCTCTCTCAGACAGTTATAGAATTTATTTATCTGGAAACCAAACTCCTCACTTTGGGTTTCCTGTTTGCCACAGTGGATTCCATCCACAGTTCAGTGCCTCGCCAGGACCTGTTTTATTGTTGTTTTCAACAATGGCTTCATCGCCTGCCATACGGGCAGCGCTCGGCACATGCGTCCTTGAGTCCTGCTTTGCCTTTCCACTGCTACTCAGAATTCCCTTTAGAAGCTCTAAGTGCCAACAGGCATGTTTATTATTTGAGTCACCTGATCCCAGAAGAGATGTCACACAGGCTGCCAAATGGGGCACATTATTGCCAGGTTCTGTGCCCCGAAGGAGGGGCTCAGGGCAGTCCAAGCAGATGGTCTGTGAGCGCTGACAGCCAGAAGCTTGCACGAGGGCACAGACACCTTGAGTGAGCTGAATATTCAGCACGGAACGAGGACGTGCCCGCCACCCTCTCTGCTCAAAGTAAAAGAATGAGTTAGCACTTCTCTGGGCCTGACATGGGCTTGAACTTGCCCAAGAATGAAAGCTTTGGGCAGCTCCCCAGAATGTGACCCTAATCCCACGCAGAAAGCGGCAAGGGAAGGGCAACATGGCAGTGGGCCCACAGTTCTCCTTATTAGAAGGGTCCTGTCCCACCTTGCGCATGCCCACTTACAAAGCTGTTTTCAGTCCAAAGCAGGTACCAGTGGGGCCTGTCATTCCAAACACCTCTAACCCCATCAGAGTTCCCCAGAGCTGTGCCACCACCTGGGGCCAGATGGGGCTCCTCTCTGTTGGTTTCCTCTCCTTCCTGTGGAAGGAGATGTCCTCAGTCGAGCTGCCCAATGCTCCAGGAGGATGAGGGTAGACAGCAGTAAAAAGAAAGTCAGAGGAAACAGGCTATGAAGGATTCAGGACAAACTCTCAATGTCCCCCAATGAAATGAGCCCTGAGGGTCCAGGCCCCAAGCCAAGCCAGCTCCATTATCCCTTGCCTTTCTCTCTTCCACGCCTAACTGGGCCCCCACTATGACTTCTTCCTCTGCCCCCCTCAAGGTACCCATCCCTGGCAAACTTTCGGGTCGCTGCAACTTCCTCGGGCCTCTCGGAGCCTCCGCAGGCCCCCACCTTCCTCACCCTGACCAGCATCTCAGCATGCGAGTTGGCCAACTCTGGTCACCAGTACTTAACTAAACTGCACCTGCCTTCCCTTCGTGGGGGGCAGGGAAAGGGGGGTGGGAATGGCAGTTGTCTTCATGGCTCCAGACTCAGGCCTTATTTGTGTCCTTCCGCACTGGGCAACATAGTCACTAACCAGAGGTTCTATCGTTTCACCTACTGTTCCGAGGCCTCTGCGCCTGGTTTTACTGAAGGCCACCCTGACACGCCAACCAGAACCGAGACATATTCCTTTAGAAAAGCCCCCGCCCTCCCATTTCTCATTTTCCGGTTGAGGAATACGCCCCAAATTTCAGCTATTTGCCAAACAGAGATGATAGACACAACCTGTGTCCAATGAAGAGCCGCACTTTCCTGGCTCTGGTCACCACTTCCCCTCAGGGGCTCAGGAAGGAGCCGGTTCTGTCCTGTGGGGTCCTGGCATCCCCCAGACCAAATGGGGAAACGCACCACACCAAGTCCCGGCGTGGAGCCAGGCTACCCGATCAGGGCTCGGGAAAGGGACAGAGTCCTGCATACGAAGCTTCTCAGCCAAGGCCATCAGAGCGTGTGGCCCCTGACATCTCCTTTATCGTCTGCTCTGCACTGGTCTGTGGTCTAGGTTTTTGCGCTTAACCTTGACTTTGCCCCTGGCACAGTTCTTCCGAAACTCCACCTGGACTTGGCCAATCTAAAGGAAAAGGGATTTTGTCTTCACAGAGGCCCAGGGAGCCTGTCAAAGGCCTGATGAAGTTAGAGACCATCGTGTCGTCAGAGACCAAAAGGAATGAAATGCTCACACCTGAATGACAATCCGGGACATCTAGAAGGGCGCACCTCTTCCCTAAGAACACAACACACAGCCTCGCGGTGGTCTGTCCCCTCTCTGCTGACCAGCTTCAGGGCTCTAGCAGGTGGCCTGAACACCGGGGAGGAAACGGAATAGGATAAGGAAGCAGGGCCAGCAAAGGTGGGGCTGAGGGATTCCGGCTCTGGATGCTCAGAGCCACCCAGGGCTGTGGAACTCCGGGGAACCTTTCTGTAACCCCACCGCCACCCCCACCCCGTCTCCCCCAGGCAGGTACGGAATTTGCTTGAACGGAGTTTCCGACCAAGAGATCCAGTGGGTCCACCAGATGGCAGTGCTACTCCTGCCCGGAAGGGACAGAGCCTGCAGTGTGCGCGAGTGGCCACCAGGGGGCAACACAGGGACAACCGGCTTCGCTTGGCTACTGGTTGCCTAGCAACTGTGACGCAATGGGCTCCCAGTTTGCACCCTCTTCAAGGCCTCCCAGGTTATTTCTGGCAGAACAGACTGTTGCACAAGGAGTGGCCTCAGGAATCCTCAAACTGCTACTCTTAAGCCGTGAGAATCTAAAATGGTCCAGGGACCCCAAATGCAGCGCCACCCTGGCGTCTAGGGGGTTGGGCTACTGTCCCTGCTCCTCAGAATGCCAGGGATCAAGAAAAGAAAACATTTTCCATTTCCTTCTACAGCCCCACAGCCGCTGGGGTCAATCTGATTTCCCCAATGGCTAAAGAGAAGCCACCTCCTCTCTCACCCCTCCCCCACGCTCTCCCTTCCAAGCAGGAGCTAGATTAGCAGTATGTGACCTTGAGCCAGACCTTGAGCCTCCTGCGTCCCGGCTGTACTTTCGAGGGCTCAAGGGGGTGATGATAAGGTCCAGCTCTGACCTTCTGTGGTCTTGATTCTCTCCCTTTCCCCCGAGAATTCTGTCCTTGCCTCAAACCTCTCCCTGGTTTTGATGACCCTGAAAAGAGAATTCTTCCAATTCCAGTTGGATAAGCATGACCAGACAGACCAGAGGTGGAACCAAGAAAGTGAGGCAGACACAAGACAAGGAGTGTGGTTATAATGAGCTCAAAGCCTGTGCCGTTCTGGTCTGTGAAGGGGCCTGGGTGAGCCAAGGTCGGTGCCCGGGCAGAGTCAGCGGGCGCTCTGGCCGTGGCGTGAGTGGTTCCGGCACGTCTCTGGGTTGGGAGGAGCCTGCTGGCCCCGGGGCTGGGCTCTGCCTGGGGCCCAGGTGTGGATCACTAAGGTGTCAGGGTCTCTGAGGGCCACCACGGCCGAGGGTCACACAGGCATGTGCAGCTCGTTGTACTCATCCTGGCCGTCCTCGTCAAAGTTTGGCTCAGCATCTTCCGAGTCCAGCTGCAGAGAGGAGAAGGTCGGGGAGGGGCGGGGAGGCGGCGCTCGCCCTCCCGCTCCCCCAGCAACTTCTCAGGCCTCGCGATCTGCGGGAACCATCAGGGACCACAGCCCAAAGCACACGTCCCTCCAGCCAAAACCCTCAGGTCATGGCCCCAGTGACACCTCCTGATAATAGTAAAAACGAGAGCAACTCCCACTGCCCAGCCATCCGCAGCAGTCCTATGCTTTACTTCACACCAAACCATCACGCTCAGTGCTTTACGGGCACTAGGTTTCAATCCTCGCCACAAGTCTATAAGGTAGACTCCATTATCAGTCCATTTAAGCAGACGGAAGTAAGATTCCAGGTGCTTAGAGAACTTGCCTCCGGTCACACAGCTGGCAGGAGGCACAGCAGAGACTGGAAGCCAGGCCTCCCTGGTTCCAGGGCCCCTTGGGCGAACAGGGCCCCCAGCAGCTTCCCTTACCGCCTGCAGCTCCCTGTCCTGGAAGAGCCGGGGCAGAAGGCAACGCCTCAGAGGCACCGTGAGCAGCAGCAGGAAGGGAAAGGCAAGGGAGGCGGCCGTGGACTTGACCACCCAGAGCAGGGCGATGCAGCTCAGCTGGATACAGGTGAACAGGTGCATTCGCCACGTCTTCACCTGCAGAGTGGGCCTCAAGTGTCACGGCGCAGCGCCCAACCCGCTCCCACCCACACCTTTGGGGCCGGAGTTCCCCAGGTCCCCAGACTTACCCTCCACAGTCGCTCTGTCCATCTCCAGCCCTGGCACCCCTCGCACCCCCGCCCCATCAGGCCATCTGCCCACCTCCACGCTGCCCGGCCCTACCTTGGTCACATAGGGTTGCTCAGGATGGTGTTTTGCCGGCATGAGGATAAGCAACAGACGCTGGGACAGCTGGATACCGGACAGGGACGTGACCCCCATGTACAGGAAAATCCCAAAGAGTACGGCCAACGGGATCCGGCGCAGCACAGCCCCCATGACGATGGACAGGCCTGGAGGAGATGACACAGACCTACCTGACCCCTCGGACAGCCCCCATGACGATGGACGGGCCTGGTGAAGTGGGGACCAGCTGGGCCTCATTGCTACACACGAGAGAGGATGGAGCCGGACGGAGAACCCAGAAAGGGCTCAGGGTAAAAAGGCTCAGAGTGTCACGAGGCAGGTTGGGGTGAGAGCAGTGCTAGACACAATGTGTCGGAAGACACGGAGGGGACCTGGGGCCAGCCTGGGAGGGAGAGTGGATGGAAGGCCACAGGGTCCATGAAGGCAGGTGTGCAGAGCGGGAGCTGGGGCCTTGCGAGGTGCGAGGCGGGTGCTCTCACCCACGAGGCTGGCGATGAGCACTCCGGTGACCCGCTGCTCCCGCACCTCCTGGATCTGGGGCTTGTCGCCGGGCGCAATGGCAGTGCGCATAACCGTCAGGGCATTCACGTGGGTGACCGAGCGGACGGTGGCGGCCGTGAGCCAGGGCAACCCAAACAGCCCGCAGAGCCCACCCAGGGAACCAATCAGCAGCAGGTCCAGGTGGAAGCCGGAGCCCTTGAGCAGCCTCCGGGCCTTCTGGCTGACGATGAGCCTGCAGGCACAGGACGGAAGGGCGGCTGAGTGGCAGGGACGGCAGGCTGGTCGCGGGGCAGTGTAGTGGGGAAGGACCAGCGCAGACTGAAGAACCCTCCCTGGGATCTGCCAGCTTCCTCTTCCAAGTTCCCAAAGTGATGTTCTCACCTCGAAGCACATTTGAGCTAAAACCTCAGACTGTGGATATTTAAAACGCCACAAAAGCCAGATGCCAGATCTCACCACATTGTGGTTTAACCAAAATGAGACACATGTGAGCATCACTGGGTGAGAGAACACAGTGCCAGACTGTTGTGAGGACTGCCAAGTGCCACCCTGCATATGGTGGTGGGGACAGATGGAGCTCCTGTCACAGCACTGGAGGGAAACCGTGCCCCGGGCCATGTGCCCCGCCCCCACCCTTGCCACCCATCCTGCTGCCTTCCACTCCTCCCCAGCCTCCCCCACCCAGGGTCCCCCAGCCCTCTCACGCAGTGATCTGAGTCTCCATGAAGATCAGGATGAGGACCAGCAGGGCAGGGACAGCAGCTGCCACCATCATCCAGGGAGGGAAAGGACGGGTACTGCCCAGGGGTGGGATGAACCACGTGCGCTTATGGGGGGACGTCACTGAGAGCCCAGTGGGCACCGTCAGCTTCTGCGTGGCAGGAAGGAAGACGGGGTTCGGGGACATAGCCTCCCCACATAGCAGCTGCTCTCACCCAGCTCTGTGTTCCCAGTGCCAGGGCTCCAGAAAACCCAGATATGAACAGGTTTGGGGCAAATTAGTTTTTCATCTTCCGGAGTCCCTCCAAGGATTAGACACAGAACAGAGAATGACATCCTTTCTCCCTGAGCCCCAGGCACACCTGTCCTTTGGCCCCCAGCTCCATACCTGCTCCAGGAGTCTAGGCTGAGGGTCACGCAGAGCCTCAGACCCCCGGCTGGCCTCATCTGCTGAACCACTCAGCTGCCCCCAGCCCACCCACCCCAGCATGGCCCCAGCAGGTCTCCACTTCACTAAAAAAGCTGAATTCTGCCCATGACCGTGGCCACTGCGGCAATGGGAACTTGTCGTGGCCTCCCTCCCGAGACTCTGGGGTGAGAACCCGCTGCTGGAGGGAGGCGGGGCTTGCTCACCTGCGTGTATGTGTCTGTAATGGAGTAATCCACTAAGACCATCACCAGAATGGAAATGGGGATGCCAAAATCCCCAATGATGCGGCGAGCCTTGAGAGGGGCCAGTGCGGGAAAGGAGCAAAGGGTAGAAGTGAGGTCAACAGACTAACACAGGGACTTATTACTCCCAACTCTCTCGGGTCTGAGCTGGAGCCAGAAATCCCCCTCCCTGCCCCTCTAAATCCCACAGGTGCTGCCCAGCTCAGGAGGGCATTCCTGGTCTGATTGAACTCTGAAGCTTCTGACCGGGAAGGGACTGCACAGATGGAGTTTAGGTCCATGGGTTGACTGGGAGAAGGGGAAAGCCCCCCTCTGGAGCGGAGACTGGCCGTGAGGGCGGGAACTCGGGGGGCAGGGGGAACCCACAGGGGCTCCCCGCTCCTCAGCCACACACCTTGCCTCCCAGGAAGCGGCTGTTCCTGAACTTCCGCAGGAAGAAGGCAATGAGAAAGGTCCCAAGCATGAGGATGAGGGAGAGCAGAGCCGTGTTGGGCTGGTTCCTCGGGCCAGGCAGCCCCTCGGTGGGGGGCACGGCACTCCCGTTTAGCTCTAGCCCAGCCTCCGATGTCCCCTCAGGGGGGTAGAATGGCAGCAATGGGTGCTCCGTGAACACCTGTGTGGGTTACAAGGTTGCCCTAGCACTCACCTGGGCAGGTGACCCTAATTCTATCACCCTGATTTCATACCGCTGTGGGGAGGAGTGCTGACCCCTCACACACCTGGCCAGGCAACAGTATCACAGGATATGCAGCCACGTCTCACACACACCACACACACACACACACACACACACACACACACACACACTCCTCTACGAAAGGACCCCCATAGCGCTGACAGTGCCCCACACCATCACATACTGGATGAATCCTGCTGGAGTTCTAACCTGTACCCTCGGGGTGGGACTCCCTGCCCTGCAGCTCTGACCTAGCCCAGGGTGTCCCGACCCCCCACGCCCACACCCAGCAGAGCCCTCCTCCTCGTCCCCTCTGCTCCCAATGCTCCCTGCTGCCCCCTCCCATGCTCTCCCCACCAGGGCGCTGCCCAGCCCCCCCAACCCCCCCCCCCCCGACCTCTCTGGACCGCCACCTTGTAGAGCTTGTGGAAAGTCTCGTAGATGAAAATAAGCGAGATGAGGAAGGCGAAGATCTCCTGGGTGAAAGGTGAGATGTAACGGACCAGGAAGCTGCCTTCAGCGGCCACCAGGGCAAGGACAAAGACCACCAGCCAGAGGCCAACCCACACGCGGCCGGTGAGGTACTCCAGGTCCTGGGCTCGGCAGAACTGGAGGCCAGGAGGGAGGTGTGGTTACCCACGGCGGTCTGCCCTGGACATCGGGCCCTCTGGGATGGGACAGGGTGGGGGCAGAGTGGGGGGGACCCTCAAGGGGGAGGAGGGGAGAGACTGCTGGGACCCATCACCTGGGCTGAGAGATGGGACATGAGATCTCGGAAGCGGGGGGGGGGGGCAGGGGAGGGCTGTCACCTTGAAGAAGGCTTCTTCAAAGACCAGCAATGGCCCTGAGAAACCAACCACAAGCAGCGGCTGGGCCCCCAGCAGAGAGAAGAGGACGCCAAGCACCGCAGTGGACACGATCAGCTCGGACACGCCCATCAGCCCCTCAGTCTTCTCCCCTGGTGCGGGCAAGGGTCAGCGGGAGGGTCCTGCCTGGCTCCTTCTACCAGGCCCCTCCTCTTCATCTAGCCCACCCTGACCTGGGGACCCGACAAGAACAGAGCAGCCCTGCAGAGCAATCGATAGGTCCCGCTCCCCAGCCCCACCCTCCCACCTCCCTCACCACCACCCTCCCACTCCACCCCCAGCACCCCCCCAAAACACAGGCTCCCCTACCCCTTGTTCACCCTTCCTGCCCCCCTCTCACTTTATAGCTGCCTGCAAAAATGATCCCTGGGGCCCCTGACCACAGACCTTACAGGTGATGCTGGGTCCCCCTCCCCGGCCTCCCCTCCCCCTCACCTAGCAGCCCCCCGAAGGTGATGGCAGGGCTGAGGGCCGCGAAGTAGATGAAGAGCACGGCTGCCACACACTGGGAGTGCAGGGCGTCCCGCAGATCACTGGGGTAATGGGGGTACCGACGCTTCACATCCCGCACAAGCCCCCCAAACACCGAGCCAGTCCGCCGCAAGGGGTCATCTTCGGGGGTCACCTCGGAGCCCCCCAGCTCCACCGACAGCTCTGGGGGAACAAGGAGCTGCTGGAGCACAGACCACCCCCTCCTACTGCCCCCCCCCGGGGGGGTGCTCAATCCTTCCCATCTGGGGCTGGAGGCCAGCATCCAGGAGTTAGGGAGTCGGGACAGGCTGGGCTCACGACCTTAGGAGCTGTGGGGGGGAGAGCGGGGGTGGGGTGGGTATGAGCCCCAAAGGGTCTGACCTTTCCCGGGGGCCACATAGCTTCCCTGGGTGGTCATCTCCACTTTGGTCTGTTCACGCTCCCGCCGCTTCCTCAGCAGCTCCCGCTGGAAGGCGGCCACGGAACGCAGCAGGTCACGGCCCTCCACCTCTGACGGAGGAATCACGATGCTGCCATCCAGGAACTCACTAATGGCGCTCAGGAGGTCCTGCCGGTCGTCCGCCTGGTAGGCAGCCTCATGAAACAGCTGCGGGCAGGAGAGGCAAGGGCTGAGCCCCCCAGAGAGCCCCTGGGAGGGCTTCAGGGAGGAGGTGTGGGGCCGTCACCGAGCCAGAGGCAGGGTGGGTGTTTAGCCACATATACAGGTCCAGTCCAATTGTCAAAATATTGACTCGCTGGCCAGCAATCGGCCACAGCCCTGAACCTCCGAGTGCCTTCTATTCCTCTAGGAGCTTCCAGACTTTTCCACGATGCAACAACTCAAGGGGCAATGCTGGGCACAGCAGGGGCCCCCAGAACCATTCTGACTGGGGAGTTCCCACCCCCTACAAGTTGGGCAGTTAGCGTTCCCCACATCACCCCTGGCTGAAGGACCTTCCTGTCCCAGCTGAGGAGAAGCCACAGCAAAGACCAACATACCCAGGCCTCCCTTTCTAGTCTCATGCCACATTCAAGACTTGGGGGTCTGGGGTTTTTCTCCCCTTTCAACCACCTCCCCTTCCCACAGCCCCAGCCCAGGGCTCCCTTTTCTCCCCTCAGCCAACAGCTCCCTCTACCACCACTCCAGAGCACTGCCCCCCCCCCCAGAAGAGCCCCTGCAGGGCCAAGGATAGAGGCAGTAAGCGACAGGGAAAAAGGAGGGCCCGGGGGGGAGGGGGTACAGGCCTAGAGCACCCAACCCAGGGTCTGCAGGACCCACCTTGTCAGACATGAGGGTGGCAATGGAGCGCCCAAGCTCGTGATAGTCAGTGCTGGTTTGGTTGGGACCCAGCATCACAAAGAGGAATCGAACGGGCACAGGGACCTCGAGCACAGACTCCAAGAGCACAGCCTCATTCAGGCGCACAAAAGCTGCCGCCGGCTGCTCCAGGAAAGGCACACAGCCTGGGGGAACAGTAAGGCACAGGGCACTGGGCAAAGAGGAGCCGCCCAGGCTGGCCCTGGAGAAAACATCTGGGGCCATCATGTACAGTTGAGCAGGTTGAGTACTGCACAAAGAAACCCTGATCTAAATGTTTTTTTATATTTATATGTTTATATATTTATTATAATTTACCAATAGATGAAAAGTTACGAGTTTCCAAGAAGGAGTGCTTCTTTTTAATTCTCACAAAAGTGCTCTATGGACTAGCGGCAGTCCGAGATAACAGAAAACTGGATGGGAAGCAGGCAGAGGACTGGAAAGCGCGAGCTGGGGGCGAGACAGGTCAGGAAGGGTAGGGACGCACTGGGGGCCTGGCCAGCGGGCCAGAGCTGAGGCCGAGCAGAGCACGGTGGAAGCACACACACCCAGGACCCCTGCCTCCTCACCCACGAGCACAACGGTAGCCTCAGCATCTTCAGGGATCTTCTCCAGCAGCTTCAGACTTTTTCCCCGGTGACCATCTCCCCCAGGCATGTGGAGAGGCTTCTGAGGACGCAGAACTGGAATAGGGCTGGGACCCTGACCGGAGGCCGTGGCAGGCCCTCCCATCCCTTGTTCCAGCCTTGGACTATGCCCTCCAACCCCTGGACCTGGGCCCTGTTTTTTCCCCTCCCCAGCCAGGAAAGGGACCATTGGTGATGTGCCCCACATCGAGAGGAGACTGCTCAGGTGCTGGACCCCCCTCCAAGCTGGCCACTACCACCTCTGCCTTATCCTGTTGAAATGGGAGCCATGGGTTTGCCACATTGTCCCATTTAAACCTCCTGTTTCTTTAGGGCTGGGGCCCTCATGCATGTCTCCTATAGATCCCCCCACATGCCTCATATGGTGCCAGGTATCCAACCTTCCCAACCCGCGCAGGGAAGCTAACGGTGGCCTCCAGCTAAACCAGAGTGCCCTCAGTCCCCCAGCCCAGGTCCAAGCAAGGCGACTGACCTCCTTAGCATCAGGGTCATGAGGCCAGAGTGGGGCTGGCTCCCCCACGTCATCAGCCATGGTGGGCACGGCGCCGTCAGGGCCATGGCTGGGGGTGGGGTGATGATTCCCCAGGACCGAGTTCACGCTGGAGCTGGACGGGTTTCGGGGAAAGAAGCCACTGTCCTTGTCATCATTGGGATGGCTGTGAAGAGGGCAGAGGGGGCAAGGCAGGTTAGGCAGAGAGGCCCTTAATGCAGAGAAACGGAGGGTCAGGCTTTCACCCCTTCTCCCTCCATGTAAAAAAAGAAAACTTTCTCGTGGCTGGTGCTGTCCGAGCACAAATGAGGAATAAGCTTCCCATCGCTGGGGTTATACAAGCAGAGGCTAGAAAGCCGCACAGGAGAGTCTGTGCTCCTGGAAGGGCATGGGCACTAGATGGCCCCCTCCCAGCCCCCCCACCCTGGCACCTGTGTTTCAGCAGAAGGGTGCGCAGGACGCTGGCCCGGTCCTCTGGACGGATCTGGTCAGACACGATCATGGTCTCCACCACAAGGTGGGCGATCCCCGGCAGAGTGGTCTGCTCCAGGTCCAGGAGGGCAGCTCCTAGGGGCACAGTCGGGGGAGGGGGCGCAGTCCCATCAGAGAGGAAAAGCCACCCCACCGCCTTGCTCCCCAAGGGCAGGAAGACACGCCGGCTGAGCTGAGCACCCGATGCGCACGGGGCGATATGCTGTGCCACCGGCACAGACGAGCCAAACACAGGGACGTGCAGACGGAACACAGAGCAAGGGCACAGCCCCTCCAAACCCAGGGAGGGGAGTCACTGGTTAGCCTACTGCATGGGGACGGGGAGCCTAGAGTGGCACAGCCCGGCCCCTCCGAGCTTAGGGCTACGCAGGCAGTCGGACTCCACATCCCCAAGTGGCAGCCAGACCTCACCTGGGCGCCGGCCTCCAGGGAGGAGCTCCCCAGCGCTGGACGGCCTGCCGCCGGCCTAACTCCACGGTCTGTGAAGAGGGCACGCAGCCCAGGGCCAGGCCTGCAGGGCCCCTACCATGCGCGATAGTCCTCCTGAGCTCCAGAAGGCTGCGGAAGGAGAGCGAGGCCACGTGGGGCTTCCCCCAGCGCTCTGTCTCTTCCTCCACGTCCTCCTCGAACTTGATCCAGCGCGCCGTCTCCCGCCAGTGGGGCTCCTGGCTGCGGTCCAGCGTCAGCTCGTTCAGCTCCACAAACACCTGCGGCGGACGCCAGGGGTGAGGGGCCAGGGGCCGCCCAGCGGCATCGGCCGCCCGGTGGCATCGGAGCCGTAGCAGCCAGGCAAGGCTGGGGGGCGGGGAGGAGGGCAGGGGAGACTCAGGGGAGGAGAGGGGAGAGGAGGCCACAGGTCCACCCCTCCGGCTCCTGTACCTCATGAGGCCTCCGATCCAGCTGCTTCTTCTTCTTCTTCCTGCGAAGGATGGGGGCCAAGCCCCCAGGGCTGCCCCTCCCGGCCTGCGTCCGAGACGGCTTCTTCACGAGGTGCCGCCTCACGCCGGGGTTATCCTCTAGCCGGTGACCTGCGGGCAAGGCAGGCCTGGTGGTCCCGGGGGTCCAGCTCGGGGCCTCGAGGTCAGAGACAAGCCCTTCGGCCCCCTGCTCTAGTCAGCCGGGGGCCATGTCCACACAACCCCATAAGTCAGCACGGCCATGTCACAGACAAAGACACGAAGGCCCAGAGAGGGGGAAGGACGACCCCACAGTAGCACAGGGGACCACTGGCCAAGCCACTGTAAAAAGGCAAACCCCAACTCAGTCCACAGCCCCGGCTGCCTACCCTCCCCCACAGCCACTGCCTCTCACTCCAGAGCACCGTCACCTGTATCGAGTCACCAGGGCCCCCAATACTTTCCCTGTGTCCTCTCTTGGCACCCAGGTCTCCCCCACAGATACACATCTGGCAGACTCAAGCAGAGCTCTGGCCCTTCCTCCTTGCTTGCCCCTTCCAGGCCTGCGGCTGTGAAGAGGCCAGCAGCCCGGTTACTCACAAGGTGGTCCCCCTGCCATGGGGCTCAGCTGGCCCTGGGTGGGTTCCCCCAGGTCACCGTCCTCAAGGTCCAGCGCCAACATTTCTAAGTCCTCTGAGGCCAGAGAGTCTCGAGGGCTGGGGGCCGGAGCCATCCAAGAGCCCTGGACCTCCGCGTCCCCAGGCCCGGGGCTCGGTGCCCTGTTGGGCTCTGTGACCTCCTCCAGCAGGCTCATCATTCAACGGGTGGCCGAGCCCTCAGGCCCCGCTCCTCCCCAGAGCCCTGGCTCTCCTAAAAGGTGGGAGCCTGGACCAGTGGTCTTAGTTCAGCCTGAGCCTTCTGACTCCCCACAGCCCCAGGCCGGCTCCCTGCTGCTTCCAGCCCCCACCCTGAGTCTGTAAACACGCCCTCCCCCTGACCCCCCCCCCACCCCACTGCTGCCATCGGATTGTTCCTGTCCCTGTCCTCAGGCCCTGGCAACTTTCCATGACGTACTGAGCTCAAAGCCCTCCCCACCAACCCCTGCCCACACACTGTGCTTCCAAGGGGGAGGGAGGTGGGTTCAGTGGTGCCCCTGGCCTGGGCACAGAGCCCCGTGGGTGATGACAGGTGGCACAGAAACCAGGGCACTGATAAGATGGAAGGAATGTGCCGCGATCACAGCCAGGCCCTGCCAAGGGTGGTGCGACGAGTCAGGGCCCCCGATGTAGGGAGAAGCAGGACCTGGACGAGTGGCTCACCCTCAGGGGGCCAGCGTGAAGAAGACAAAAAGAGTTTTCCCTGAGAAGAGGAGCCTTGGGGGGAGGGGTATATAATGTCTCCAAAGGTCACGTGGAAGAGGGGTTGCCTTATTCAGGGGGTGACTCAGAGGACAGAATCAGGACAGAAGGGCAGAGGTGTCATGAAGGGAAATCTCAGCTCTGGCAACCAGAGAGGTGGCTTCGTGAGGTAATGAGCTCCCCATCCCTGGCCAGGTTCCAGGAGACAGGGATCCTGCAGAGGGGACTCAGCGCTGGGTTGGGGAGAGCACGGAGCTTCTCCAGGGCTCCCCACAGGCCGAGCACCCGTGGGGGTGGGCCAGGGGGGCTGCCACGGCATGTCACTCACTCTTCATGTCGTCCAGGTCCGCAGAGCCCAGCATCTGGGCCTCCGCCTCATCCGTGGGCACCTGCTGCTCCGGGCCTCCTGGGGTACCCAGGGCACTGCCTGGGCACAGCCGCTCCCCGCAGGTCATAGCTGGCCGACGGGCTCCACGGCCGGCTCTTCTCCCCAGCGACTCGGGAGACCCGGGCCCGGGGGCTTGAGGAGCTGAGGAAGCACCATGGCAGCCTTGGACTTGACAGGGAACCACGGTGGAGATGGGCCAGGTTAGGGGGTTCCTTTGCCCTCCCCCAGCTTGGGGTGGGGCCTAGAACAGCCCCCTGGGCGCTAGACACAGACTCTCTGGTCCGAGAAGGAAGCTCACCTCCACCTCCTTGCCCCCCTCTCACTGTCCCCCCCCCTCGCCCCCCTCCTCTCTTTCTTCCACCTGTATCCCTGTCCTCCTCTCTAGTGACTCCCTGTCTCTCCTCCTTGTCAATCCTATGGACAGAGAGGGGATGTGCCCCTCCCCCCTTCCTCTGTTCCCTCTCCTCTCCTCCCCTCTTCTTCTCCAGGGTCAGAGCTGGGAACCCTCCCCAGGGTCAGAAGGGAGCCTGGGACCTGCTCTGGGCTGGGCTGGAGGCTGGTACCTGACTGACTGCTGGGGGCTCTTGTCAGAGCAAGGGCCCATGGATGGCAGGGGCTTGGTGAAGGCAGCCCTCCCAGACAGGCCGGGACTGTCATCCTCATCACTTCCGATGAGAACTGTGGACGAACCAGAGTGCCCTGGGTCCCTACACCAGCTCAGCCCCCAACCCCTGACTCTGCTTCTCCCAGGCAGTCCTGGCCCCCTCTCCTGCGTCCCCTTCCCCTCCTCTCTGCACCCCTCTCTGAGGAGCCAGCCCTGCTTCAGGGACAGACCCCTACCTTTGCTTTCTGTGGGGACCCTGAGGGCAGGGGCTCCACAGGTTCTGCGTCAGATTCCCCTTCTTCTTCCTCCTCCTCCTCCTCTTCCTCCTCCTCCACTCCGGCGCCCCCCTCCTCCTGGATGGGAGGGGTCCCCTCCGAGGGGGGAGCCGAGGTTTTCTCCTTCTTCCTCTTCCTCCTGGTCTGCCGGGCAGAGGTGGGGGGCAGTCGCCGCAGCTTGTGGGGTGGAGGCAGGCGCGCCGAGAGCGGGGTGGTGGGTGTGGTGGGATGTGTGCCGGTGAACTGGGGGTGCAGGAGAGCCGGTTGGGGGTCCCCACAGCAGAAGGGGGCCCCCACCACCCTTGGGGCACACACCTTATTCTAGCCCAGGGCCTCAAACAAGGGCACCCTAGAACTTCCTCGAGAGCCAGGCTCCCCCCAACACCTGCGTCCATGTCCTGCCATTGGTAAGGCCTGGGAGAGTGGGGGAACGGGAGTCAGGGAGAGGGCGGGTCGTGAAAAGGGGGCTGGGGGAAATGGGAGGACAAGATACAGCGAGGGGGGAAGGCAGAGTTAGAAGAGCTGAGGGAGGTAAGGAGGCAGAGAGAAGAGAGCAGGGCCGGAGGTATGGCAAAGCCTTAGGGAAGATGAAGGTCACCGAGGGACACCTCAGGCCCATCTCCCTAAGTCTCCCCCTGCGTCTGGGGCCCGGCTCCCCTGCAAGGTGGACAGGCGATGGGTGAGTGAGGCAGGATGACTTAACATGGCATGGTGGCCCAGCACAGCGTCCAGCACAGCGTCCAGCACAAGATGGCACTGGGTGACCAAGCCAGTGGTGAGCACGGTGATGGCGGCAATGAAGGTGATGGTGGTGAGAGCGGCCACACTAGGGGTCCCCAGGCTACCCACACTCAAAGTCCCGCTCGCTGTAGCTGCGGCTGGGCTTCTCGGGGTCCCAGGCCGGGGGCTTGCTGATGAGGTCCCCAAACCTGCTCACAGCCAAGGTCTTGCCCAAGTCATCGTCCTCCTCCTCCAGGTCTGGACTCAGAGGGGGCTCCTCCAAGGGCACCCGGACCTGCAGGGTCAGACAGCCTCTCCTAAGGACCCTTGACCCACGAACGCCCCACATCCACCCCAACTCCAAACCCTGGCTGGGGGCGGGGGAGACCAGCGGGCTCCACCTTCAACCACCCCCTCTCCCTGCGCCCCAGCCTTGGGTCAGCCTCCCAGGCGCCCAGAGCTTGCGAGGAGAGGGGGCAACAGAACTGAAAAAAAATACCGAAAGGCCCTCCCTTTCCCCATCCCCTCCAGCCCAGCTCCATCTCTGGATGTGGGGGGTCCCAAGGTCGGCCAGAGGACTCCCCTCTCCTCCTTGGGGTCCCTCCCCTCCTCTTCTCCCACCCCCGCGCGCGGCAGTCACCTGGGGTAGGGGGGAGGCGCCCCCGGGCGGCGGGATCACTCCGTTGGCCATGGCCGGGGAGGCGGCTCGGGAGCCTCTCGCTCACTGAGGGACCCGTGACCGGGTTGAGAAGAAGGGGGCGCTGCGGGGGCCTAGTGGGGAGCCCTGGGGGAGGAGGGCGGGGTCAGGAGCCTCGCGCGGCCGCCCTCTCCCCCTCGCCGAGCCCGATCGTCCGCCCGCCCAGGCGAGGCCCCGCCACGCCCGCGACACCCCGGGGCCCCGGCCCTGGCCCGCCGCGCCGCGCCCCGCCCCGCCCTGCGGTACCTCGGGGCTCCGGAGCGTGCGGGGCCTGCGCCGGCCGCCGCGCCCCATCTCCCTCCCGCGCGCGCTCTGGGGCCTGGCGCCGCGCAGGGCCGCACGGCCGGGGGGCGCCCGCCGCGGCGGCGGCGAGCCGTGCCGGCCAGGCGGACGCAGGCGCCGGAGCCCGCAGCCCGGGGCTCCACCTCCTCGCGTTCGGCTCCGCAGCTCCGCCGCCGCAGCCGCCGCAGCCGCCGGGCCGCACAATGGGAGCGGGCGGGCCGTGACTCACCCCGCCCCGGCCGGCCCGGCCCCCACGCGCGGGCCCCCGCAGGACCACCCCCCCCTGCCCACCAGCCCCTTCTCCGGGCGCCCCACGCAGCGCCGGGGGCGGGTGCACGGCCCCACATTCCCACAATCCCTAGGTCGCTCCCCTACTTTGCTTTTAGCCTCCCCTCCCTCCCCTCGGGAGCCCTGGAAGCGACCCCTGCACCACACAAGCCCCTCCAACCTGGGGAACGGAGCTCACAGACACCGGGAAAAGCCCCCGCCACCTCCCCCTTTAGTCCCAATATGGCCTCGGATGCCTCGCTTCTGCCACCGGGCACCACCCAACATTTGACCTTGGCACATTACCTCCCCTCCCGGTTTCCCCCTCTGTGGCCCAAGGGGCCTGGAGTAGGAGTGTTCCAGGGTTCCATCCAGCTCTAAGATTCTGTAGCTCAGTTTCCACATCTCCTCTCCCCTCGTCCGCTCCCTGGGGTCACATCTCCTTTTCCAAGGGCAAAGGTCTTTGGAAGGACCTGCTGCATCCCAGTTTGATCCTCTGGTGTCTGGCTGAAGCGGGCCACCTAGCACGAGGCTACACCCCATGACAGCCCCTCGACAGTATGTGTTGAAGCCACAGGGAAGCCAGGTCCCCGAATCCTTGGGAAGACGGAAGAGGATGTGGGGGCAGAACTGGGGAGGGAGCTAACGGGCAGGAGAGGGTGAGCCAGCCGCTCAGGAGAGGGAAACAAACGCCTGCAGAGAGGGGGTGCGGGGGAGAGCCAGGGGATTGGACATGATGGTGCTCTGCGGGGGAAGGAGGTTTAACCCTGTGACCTTGGACGTGCAATATACCCTCTCCCACCCCTGCCTTCATCTGGGTCTCAGCTCAACCCAAAAGAAGATTTTCAACGTTCAAGCACAAGGGGAGAGGGGAGGGCAGCTAGGGTCTGTGAACACCCACTGGCTTTGATGCGCGCTGGACCCTCTCCATACTCATCTCAGCCTTCCCACAACAGAGACGGCAGAGAGCCTTATTACCCCTGCCCCCTGGGGTCACAGCTGGGAAGCAGGCCAGGCAGCAGGGGTGTGTACAGGGGACTGTCAGAGCCACAGCCATTTAACTGCCACCCCTGCCTTTTACACTGAAAGAAATGTGCTTGGCCTCCCCATCCCGCAGGGTGTTGAGAGACAGAAAGAAGACAAGACGCCAGTGTAAGTGGGCTGCATGTACGTGGAGCACGTGAACTGTGCTCCAGAACTCGAGGTGCGAGACCCGTCTGTGATGGATTGAATTGTGTCCCCACAAATGTCTATGTTGAAGTTCTGATCCTGTGACCTCATATGGAAATAGCATAGTTACGGACGTTCGGGTGAGGTCATACGGGTAGGGTGGGCTCCTTTTCCAATATAACTGGTGTGGAAATGTGGACACAGACGTGCACTCGGGGAGGACACCCAAGGGAAGATGGGAGTCAGGCTGCCGCAAGCCAAGGAACTACCAGAAGCTACCAGAGAGGCCTGGAACAGATCCTGCTCTGGCATTTTCAGAGGGAACACAGCCCTGCTGACATCTTGATCTCAGATTTCCAGCCTCCAGAACCACGAGATAATAAATCTCTGTTGTTTGAGCCACTTAGTTTGTGTGACACGCTGATACACCATCCCAAACCTTTACACTCCGAGCCAGGTGACTTGGTTCCAAGTCTCTACCTTGAGGATTATTTACACAGGGCCCTCACCTCCTGAGAGATACTCAAGAGCCTTGGAGCCTTTCCTAGTCAGGAACGTTGCAGAGGATCCTCCCCAGTCTGCCTCCAACACCTTGGTCCTCCTCGCGGCCCCCGGCCCCTGGCTTCTAGGCCACAAGCTTGGACAGCGGCTACTTTGCTACCAAGACAGCCTGAGGAGGGTCCTGCCAACCTGTGACCCCCAGTGTACTGGGCCCTCGACACCGTGGCCTTAAAAGCACCACGTGATTCATGCTTCTGAGGCCCCTGCCTTCCCCCAGGGAGCCTGCTGAGCACAGACCCTCATCTTCCTGGACCCCTCAGACTCCCATCCTCTTCCCAGCTGGGGACTCTCCCACCCCACCCAGAGTCAGCAGCTTTGGTCTCTAGCCTCGGAAGTCCCTCCCCTTATCCCCCAGGTGTTGGGATGATGGGGTGATAGCCCCCTCAAAGAATCCTTAGAGGCTTATGTTCATCTCTCCTTCCAGGGTGGAGCTGGAGGAGATGCCGATGGCCGCCAGTGGTTGTATGCCCGCTCGTCCCGTTAGACATCAGTGATGCTTTCAGTACTCCCATGCAGATGTCCCGGCCTCCTGGAGGCTTTTCCAGTTGTGTTCTCCGGCACCTGTAATCGTCAGTCCCCAGTACAGTGTTCCCAACGGAGTCTTCATTCCTGTGACAAGAGTGTTTCTTGCATACACAAAGGGATGGCCACTGTGTGTGAGAGAGAAAGGGGACGGGAAAGGCGACAACGAAGATAGAAGCTCAGAGACCCCCCCCCTTGCACCCTCCTTCTCGGCCCAGGCTGACTTGGGTGCCCCTACCCTGCAGGCAAAGGCCCGGAATGCTCGTCTGACACACACAGCACCGCCAAGGTCTGTCCCTGATGTCCAAGAGCCCAGGAGCCATGCCACCACACCACCCAGATGTGGACACACAAGCACAGTATCCCCGGGGTCCTCACACGTGGGCCAGGAGCCCTCTGCGGTGGGTTCCTCTCCCAGCCGTTCCCTGCAGTCGCCGTCTTGGGATCAAGCATGTTGGGGAGGAGACGGACGTAGAGGATATCTGTCCTCTCTGGCCACCCAAACCTTTGCAAACCCTCTACACTTTGGTCATGTCCCATGGGTGCTGTCTCTCCGAGGGCGAGGCCACGCGCCCCTTGCAGAACTCCCTTGCAGTTAGGGTAGAGACTGGCCTGCAGGAGCCGGGAAATCAGGAGCAAGCGCTCTGCACTTGTGCGAGTGCAGGAGGGGAGGCTGGTGGCTCCTCTGAGGGTAGCAGGGGGTTTCCGCTCGCTCGAGAAGCTCTACGGACCTGGCTAGTCCTTATTCCTAGCTCTCTCTTCCACCCCGAAACACCCCCCACTATTCATTAGTTCCTTGAATCAATCCCTTTCCAGCTTAGAGTCCCTGTCGTTGGCAGTCATTCTGATAGAATTCTGATAGAATCGGGGGAATGGCTCGGAGTCCAGGACACAGGCTGAGCCGGCAGCAGGCATGAGAGGTACCAATACCAGGGAGCTGGTAGCAAGCACGTGAGAGAATGGCCATCTTTTTTTTTTTAAGATTTTATTTATTTATCTGAGAGAGAGCGCAAGAGAGCACACGCAGTGGGGAGGGGCAGAGGGAGAGGGAGAAGCAGGCTCCCCACTGAGCAGGGATGTGAGACTCGATCCCAGGACCCTGGCATCATGACCTGAGCTGAAGGCGGATGCTTAACCCACTGAGCCACCCAGGCCCCGGGAGACTGGCCATCTTATTAGCAGGCCTGGACAGTCCCTGCCTCTCTTATTACTATGTCACTCCTTACCAACTCCGTTCCTTAATCTTCTGTGTTTTTTTTTTTAAGATTTTATTTATCTATTTGACAGAGAGAGACAGCGAGCGAGAGAGGGAACACAAGCAGGGGGAGCGGGAGAGAAAGAAGCAGGCTCCCAGCGGAGGAGCCTGATGTGGGACTCGATCCCAGAACGCTGGGATCACGCCCTGAGCTGAAGGCAGATGCTTAAGGACTGTGCCACCCAGGCGCCCCAGAGATTACTTAAATTAAAAAACTTAAAAAAAAAAAAAAAGCGCTCCCCCATCCCTTAATCTTGATGCTAACACAACGATAACTTCCTCACCTTAAATGTAGGTAGTGCTGTCCCGGTTACAAACCACTTTGATATTCACAATCTCATTAGTTCACAACAACCCTCTAAGGTAGAATGTCTTAATCCCCTTTGATGCAAGAGAAAACAGGCTCAGAAAGTTCAAGGGGTTCTGTAGGCAGCATGGCCAAGAATTGAGCCCAGGGCTGAGGCGCCAGGTGAGCTCATCAGTAAAGCACATCTCTCTTGATCTTGGGGTTGTAAGTTTGAGCCCCATGTTGGGTGTAGAAATTACTTAAAAATTAAAAAACAAATTTTTTAAGTTAAATCCAGTGGCTTCTGGTTTAGTGTGTAATATTTATCCCCAAACATGACAGTGCCCCCCAGTCCCCACACCATGTCCTGATGCCTCTTCCTGAAACTGTGGAACTTTCTGTGCCATGAGCACAAACTGAAATATACTGCTAACTTTCCAGACGAATTTTTTAGGGAGATTGCGTCTTTGCTACTAGAGGCTGTACAGGGCAGCAGTTAAGCAGGAGACTTAGTGGTCTGAGTTCATAGTCCAGCTCTGCTGCCTGACAATCACATGACCTTGAGCAGGTTATTTGCCCTCTCTGGGCTTCAGATTCCCCATCTGTAAAGTGGTAATAATAATAATAATAATGGGGTTGTTGAAAGAATGAAATTAGTTTGTCCATGTAAAGTGCTTAACACAATCTGGCACATAGTAAAGGCTGAATAATTGGTTACCACCTTCACTACTATTATAAATCTAAGAGACACAGAGGCGCCTGGGTGGCTCTGTCCATGAAGCCTCTGCCTTCAGCTCAGGTCACAATCCCAGGGCCCTGGGATCAAGCCCCGCATTGGGCTCTCTGCTCAATGGGGAGCCTGCTTCTCCCTCTCCCTCTGCCTGTCACTCCCCTTGCTTGTGCTCTCTCTCTCTCTGTCAAATAAATAATAAAATCTTAAAAAAAAAAAAAAAAACCTAAGAGACAGAGTACTGAAAAGACCTCAGGTAACTTAGAATATGAAAAATGATAAAATGTACACACATAAAATAAGTGGAAATTGCCTTACACTTAGGACAATTTAGTCTTCCAGCCAAACTGGAGATACTACTCCTGCAAATTCCGAGGAGACAGAGAGACCCAGAACAGCTTTTACCTCCACCAGGGTAGATTCTGACCCTCCTTGGCCAGTGGACCAGTCTTTGCATTTGTAATCCTCACTCAGCAGACTTAAGTTTCTGGAAGGTGGGAGGGCATGGGCTCAGCCCCCTGCTGCCGTTTAGACTCGCCGAGAATCCCCTCTGGCCAAAAATATCCCCTCCCTGCTCCCCAGAGCTGAGCACCCAGTGCCATTTGCTACTGACTGGCTTCATGGTGAGTAAGACCTTATTTTTACAAGAGAGATAACAGAGCTTGAGAAGGAGCCCCAACTCTGGAGTTAGGAAGCTAAAATAAAAATAAAATAAAATACCAGTTCAGTGCTGGGCACAGAGCGATGCTCAACAAATGTCAGTCTTATTTACTCTTGCTGTTGGCCGGCAGTGGTTTATTCCATCGTAGCCAGTGTCCCTCAGTAAACCTGGACTCAGATTTGAAACAAATCCAATCTCAGGAGGGCACTGCCTATCCCAGAAGGTTCTCCCTCCCCTACAGAGCCCACCTTTCAGCTCGAGTGCTCAGACTCTTTGTGGCTAGACTGACGTTGTGACATATAAATCTACGTCCTTTCTCTCTGCTCCCCCAACCACCGAGCAGGTAGCCTGCTTTCAATTTTGTTGTTTTTTGAGAATGGATAGGACGGAAGCCCGCAAGTCTGTTTGTCATTTGTTCACCCAGAGCCAAAGTCTCAGGACACCTAGGGAGGTTTGCAGAGGAGGAAAAAGAAAGGGTTAGCAAGACATGCAGGGTCTTGGCCAGAAGTCAGGGAGAGGCCAGAAGCTGTCCCAGACCCCTTGTCTTACCCCATCGGCAAAGCAGGAGATGCCCGCAAGATGTGGGGGGTGGGGAGAGTGAGGTCAGTGAGTCCTGCCAACCTCAGGGGATGGGGGCTTGAAATAAAAGGTTTTGAAAATGTTGTAAAGCAGTATTTCATGCATACCCAAGTGTGTCAACCGAAACCCACATGCTCACCAGCTCTGGAGTGTTCATCAGTGAAAAAACCTGACACGATCCCTGTCCTCAGGCACGTTATGGTCAGCAAGCAAGCAACACGTCAACTTGCAAACACTTACAAAATATGGCCGAGTGCCAGTTACAGAGAACATTCAGGTGACATAGTTAAGGACGCGCTCGGTAAACAGGGGACAACGGAGCAAAGACCTGAAGGATACCAAAGAATCAGCCATGGGAGGAAGGGTGTGTTGGGGACACGGGGCAAGGGAGAGCCTTCCAGGCACCTCGGGACTGGCTGCGTGGTGGGAAAGAACAGGCATGGAGATTTGAGCGCTGAGGGTCTAGCTGGTGTTCTTCTGGTAGCTTGTGGCATCGCTAGAACCCAGGGTACGAGGGCACAGACTGAGGGTCTGACCGAGGGTGGGGACGCCTGGTTGGCTCAGTCGGCAGAGTGTGCAACTCTTGATCTCAGGGTTGTGGGTTCGAGCCTCACATTGGATGTAGAGAGTACTTTAAAAAAATAAAATCTTTAAGGGCACCTGAGTGGCTCAGTTGGTTGAACATCTGTCTTCGGCTCAGGTCATAATCCCAGGGTCCTGAGATCAAGCCCTGCGTCGGGCTGCCTGTTCGGCAGGGAGCCTACTTCTCCCTCTGCCCCGCTTCGCTGCTCATGCTCTTTCTTGAAGAAATAAATAAACTCTTTTAAAAAAAAAAATCTTTTTCAAAAAAGGAGATAAAATACAATGACTGAAGGTGAACCAGGGTGGGCAGTCTAGAAGGTCTAAGAGGCAATAAATACCACTTAGGAAAGAGAGAGAGGTCCTGAATGTGCGATCCTGCACCTGCTTGGTGGGACTCTTAACCTGAGCCTCAGCTTCCGCACCTGTAAGACAGAAATCATGCTTTTCCCTCAGGCTTGCACTGAGCACAACAGTGTCCATGGGATGGTCAGTACAAAGAGCGACACGAAGTAGGTGCCCCACATCGGCGGCTGTGACGGTATCCTTCTACTGTGGTCTCACCCCTCCTGCGCGAGCCAGCTCCGAGGCGCCGCTGTCCCCTCCCTTGCTGGACCAGCAGCTCCTTGAAAGCAGGAGCAGGTCTGATTCACCCTTCTGTTCCACCCTCCCACCTTCTCACCACAGAGCGCATTTTAAGAGCTCAATCAATGTCGTGGAATTGAAGACAAGTGCGCGCGTAATTATAGTAACTCATAAACTGAGGAATGTTTCTGCGGGGCACAGAGAAGTCACCAAGTCCAAGAGGATCAAGTGACAAAGGACGGGCCAAGAAACAGCACGGCGAGGCTTGCTCACATCGCCGGTAGCGTCTGGGGCTCTCTCTGGGGCACACCAGGGAAATAGCCACTCATAGAGACGAGCAGTGAGATGCAGGCTTCCTTCTTCCGCTTACAGAGGGCATTTCGAGAGGCAACCAAGTGGGTTGTAGTAACCCAGGGGCAGTTTTCACAAACCAGCGCGGATTCAAAGCTTGAGGGCTCCCACAGCCCGCCACGGGCACCGCCGCGCAGCACAGTTCAGTCATTGATTAGTCCCGTCCTCGCTGCAGATGAAGGGGCCACGGATCGGCAAGGGCCGCTGGCCCCTGGTGAACGAGCGAGCCGCGAAACTAAGGCGTAAACGTGGACCTTTTGGCTGGAAATCGCTGTGCCTTTTCCTGCGTGACCACCACACCACCCTGACTGGTGAGCACACGGACACAGTCCTGCGGGCACCCAGAGACGGGCAACGCACAGCACGGCACTGGGGCTGCACTGCCCACCACAGCTAACCCGTCCGGGGAGGGTCTGCTCAGAGCCTCCGTGGCACCCCTGCAAAGGAGGAAGGATGTCACCCCTCATTCATTCCACATGAAAGGACTCATCAGCTAGGATGGACCCTCTCCCGTTGAGAAAGAAAGAGCCTTCAAGCTGACCGACACCCCACCTTCCAAAGTCTCAGGAGTCAACATTTAGACCACTCAGTTTAGGGGGTGCTTGGCTGGATCTTGGGGTCATGAGTTCAAGCCCCACATTGGGGGTAGAGTTTAAAAAAATAAAATTTAAGAAAGAATAAAAAAATAAAAATAAATTAAAAAATATATTGTTCCGTTTTGGCCACTGACCCCTTAAGACCTCATCTAAATTTTTAAATATTACTTTTGAATCAAAATGCATTTAGGGAGTTTAGAAGTATTTTTAAAATTAAAAGTAACAGAGCCTTAATACTATCCCTGACCCCTTCTGCCCTGTTCTCATCTTCATTCCCCCACCACCAATTTGTCCCCCTGGAATTCATTTATACAGATAGAATATACGTGAGTATATTCTGTCCTACCTTATTTCTACCAAAAACATGGCAGAGTGCCGTTATGGACGGTTTTGTGGGAGTGAATTCTTTCTCTCCACCGCTTCAGGCCTCTACCGCCAGCAAGCCCAAGGCTGGACAGCCAATCAATAAGCACTTGTTAAGGGGGGAAAGGCCAGACCGAATGGACCAGTCGATCTCGGGGGCCAGTCCAGGGTTTGGGAGAACGGACAGCCATGCACAAGCGTCAGTAGCAAAGAGGCCCTGTTCGCTCAGTGTGGCAGGTGCCAGAAGCAGATGCGTCCTGGCGCCTGGTGAGACGCACAGCTAAAGGCCAGACATTTCCAGGGGTGGCAATGGCCTCACCCTTGACCGCTTCCTGGGTGGCCAGTACCAGCACCTGTCTTCTGGGCGCTCCAAAGAAAGAGCATCCCTAGGACGAAAGGTGCAGAGGACTTTGCTGCACTGTTAAAACAAAGACGAATGCAGAGAATTTAAGCACAAAGAAATGGAGGACACTCCTCTTCCACTGCTCTGGCCTCACGCCGCTTGGCAAATCATCCTTGAACGACTGCGGGTGATTCTGCCCCATCTGGACCATGACCTGACGGGACTTCCGGGGAAGCGCTTGTAAATGGGTCTGACCTCTCTGAAAGGGAGCTCTGCGCCAGGGGCTGGGGAAGGCCTTTCTCAGGGCCAGTCCTGGCTTGTCTGCAGACAGTGCAAACGTGCTGATGGGGAAGGGGGGGTGCGCACCGCCAAGAAAGTGGACTAATATTTTTGGGAAGTTATAATTTGCTTCAATTAAAAATTCAGGCCAGCTCTGAGCAAACAGAAGTAGGTGAACTTATTTTCTGAACCTCTGCACTGTCCTTTCTGGGCCCCTCCACCCTTGTGCCGGCCTGTCACCAAGGGCCCTGCCACCCTAGCCAGCATTTCCCGACTGGCTGGTTCGGAGATGCACACCGCTGCCTCCCCACTCTCCGTCTCCACCAGACCAGGGTCCTGCTAGGGGAGGGGGAGAGGGAGAGAGACCATCTGGCTCCACAACACAGGGGAGAAGCCTCCCCCGGCTCTGGGGCCTCAGCACCAGCCTTCCCGGTCTGGGTCATTTCCATACACAGGGCTCTTTCCTTAAGCTAAGCGGCTCTAGATGTTGTGATCAAAGGACTGTAAGAAACACTTGGGAAAATGAGATGCTTTAAACAATGCGTGGACCGTAGGAAGGGCTCACTGAGCCACAGCTGTTGGATTATTACCTTCCTCATTATTTAGAGGTGTGCCTCCATAAATCTTCAAGGCAGGCTTCAGTGCTGGCACCGCCACCCCCTCTCGGCAGTCCTGGCGCAGAGAAGGCAGTTGCTTTCTTGGGGGTACATTACAAGCCACTGGAGAAACCCCTCCTGCCCTAACATACACTCTAGTGGGCTCTGCAGTGGGACCTGTGTCCTATTGATCTCTGTCCAGTGAAGGAATAAATAAATCCATCCATTCAGTATACTTACGAATACGTAACAAGCATGTTTCAAGACAGGGACAATGCTGACCCACATGAGGGTCAGAAAAGGCAGAACAGGGGCGCCTGGGTGGCTCAGTCGGTTAAGCGTCTGACTTCGGCTCAGGTCATGATCTCAGGGTCTTGGGACTAAGCCCCACATCAGGCTTCCCACTCAGCATGGAGTCTGCTTGTCCCTCTCCTTCTGCCCTTCCCCCAAGTTGTGCACTCACTCTCTTTCTCTCAAATAAAATCTTAGAAAGAAAGGGGGAGAGGGAGGGAGGAAGAGAAAAAGAAAAAGGGAGGAAGGGAGGGAGGAAGGAAGAAAAGGCAGAACTAAGGAGTGGGCTCTAACCAATATCAAAATCTTCTCCGGGGTGCCTGGGTGGCACAGCGGTTAAGCGTCTGCCTTCGGCTCAGGGCGTGATCCCAGCGTTATGGGATCGAGCCCCACATCAGGCTCCTCCGCTATGAGCCTGCTTCTTCCTCTCCCACTCCCCCTGCTTGTGTTCCTCTCTCGCTGTCTCTATCTCTGTCAAATAAATAAAATCTTAAAAAAAAAAAAAATCTTCTCCCTCCTAGGGCCCCACAGTTCTTTCCGCTCCTGAGGATCCAGGGGCTTCTCTATTGTACTTTTGCTCCTTTAGAGCAGGAGGCTGAGTGTCCTCCAGTGCATTGATTATTTCCCAAACGATTCCATTCTCTGGGGCCCCAGGGTTTGCAGAGGGCTGGCTGGGTCAAGGGTGGAATTGGGCCCCAGGAGCCCAGTTCAGTCTTCTCTAGCCTACAAAACACCCCAACCCCAGGCCCCACCTTGGACTTCCCTAAAATAGTTTTACAGTGAGGCCTGACCAAATCTCCAGAGCATATCCCTCCCCCATGAACTCTAAGTCAAAGGCCTTCTAGTGGGGGGGTCGAAGGAGTAGCCCCTAGACCCCCTTTACACTCTAGGTCCACACCTTCCAAGCCCTATGTTGACCTTTCCAATGATAGTAAACAGAAATTCCAGAGACATGGCAGTCCTCCAAATTCAGGTATACAAAAATGACCTTTTTCTTCATAACTTTATCCTTGTAACAAGCCCCCATTTCCAACCAACAGAGGAGTTGATCTGGTGACATTCAAGTCAACTCAGCCTCATCAGTGATTTCAATTCAATCGATTCGAGTCTAAAGTGGTCACATCCCCACTTGGGGGCCAGGCTTACACCATCCTCCTGCTGCATTCCAGCAACGATGGACAGGCAAGCTCTCTGGCACGCTCTCAGCTGTCTTCCTCGCACCCCAGGCACCCACAGGATCCCTGGAACCCCTCCCTTCTCCATTCAAGACAAATCTGGGCAACTAACCTGCCAAGTGCTTCCAAAAGGCCGTCTTCATGTGCCCTGGAGGCGAAGGGAACATCTGACAGCTCACTGTCCTCCCTAATTCCAAACATGGAGTTAGACCCAGGGCCCCTCCCCCCGGGAGCCCCCAGTGGTAAGGGAAATCGTTTCTACACTGCTCCTAATGCCCTTCACTAAAACTGTCCCCCCTCCCCATTGTAGAGCTCTTGAAGATGAGGGCTCATGGGACAACAGGGCTGCTTGGGCTGTCCACGGACGGAGGGCTAAGAGCGGGGCAGTTTCTGTTAGAAGAGATGAAGCAATAAGCCGCCTGAGTGACACACGGAAGGACCCCTCATGGCATCGGGAAGGGAAACAATTTTATTGATACCTGAGAAAAAGTGCAGGAGAAACATTCCTACTGACCATGTTGCCTGTCCCCTTGGGCCAGACCAGGCCAGGCGACTTCTCTCACCCCGCTCTTGTGCCGTGGGTCATCTGGGGCCTCGCTGACGAGCGCCCACAGGCCGGAGAAGTCTGCAGCCAGAGTCGGGGAAAGCTTCCGCAGCCATGGCTCCCGAGGCCAGGGCGGGGTCAGCCGGGAAGCCTCACCGATCAAGGTCTAGAGTCTCTTGGGTCACAGTCCGGAGTCCGATGGAAAACAGCTCCTCCCAGGGCTCCCGGATCCAGGCCAGCAGGGCCGTCAGCTGCTCCGGACACACAACACGAAGGGCCCAAAAGCTCTCCAGCCGGGACACCTGACAGAGCAAGTCGTAGTGACGGGAGACTCATGGAGGCCCCGCCACCCCTCCATGCCTCAAGGCCTGCTTCCTTCCCCAAACCTACGTCCCTCCACAGAAGACCCTGGCTTTGAGCTTTTTAAGCAGAACACTTACTGAAGCACTCCCCTCCCCCCACAGAAGGCCTCCACGTTTATTATCTTGTTTCTTTAATCCACCCTGTTTCCCAGAACGTAAGTTCTGGAGTCAACTCCAAGGAAGTGGTTGGAGTTCGATTCCTGCATCGACACTTGTAACTCGGACAAACTGGTTAATGCCCCCAAGCCTCAGTTTCTCCATCTGTAAAAGGCCGAATGACAGTACGTCCTCCCACAGAGGCTGGGAAGAGCAGAGGGCTGGCACCTGGGGCCCAACCAGAAGCGAACTCCAAGCAGCAGCCCGTGCGTCCCTGAAGGCCTCGCAGCCAACAGCAGCTGGGCTCCAGGTCTGCGGGCTTCCACTGCCCACAGCTGCCGCCCTCTCTACCTGCTGCTCCCCCAAACCCAATGAGCCCCCCAGCTCCTCATGCCCTACTTCTCCATGTTCCCTCCACCACAGCTGCCCATCGCAATTCCACACTGCCCCCCCCCCACGCTCACACACCTCGTCGTAGAAGACCAGCCGCAGGTCCCCCGGGGCCGTGCGATAAAGCAGCACGGAGCTCAAGCTGCTGAGAGGCCACTGCTCCCTGACACGCACAGAAGGGCCCAGCCCAGAGGGCAGGGACGTCTCAGAGGCTTCGCCCGATGCTGCTGGAAGAGCGGGCTCTGCCTGGGAGCCTACAGGGTTTTCCTCTAACAGGTACAGGGTGGACAGAGTCATCAACAGGGACACAGGGCAGGTCGCAGGGCCTGGACGGAAAGAGACAGGGCGAGGCCCGGAGTGGAAAGCCACACAGGAGCCCAGATGCCCAGGGCAGCCTCCCGGTGCCACTCGAGAGGGGTGAACCACACCCTGCCAAGGTCGTCACGGGGCAGCCTGTGCCCCTGGAGGCCAGGGCTCTCCTTTTTCCAAACTCCAGTCATCTCAAGCCTCCAAAACCTCTGAGGCCCAAGACAAAGGGCACGTGGCCCACACCCACCCCAGTGAGACAGATCCCCCGCCTCCTCTGACGGGATGAGCGGGAGCAGACCCAGAGCCAGCTCCACTTCACGCAAAGCCTGTCCCCCAAAGCAAAGGTCTCTGACTGAGGACCCAGGAAACCTGCTGGCCCCACCCAGAGACGCCAGAAGACCGAGGCTGTCACGCGGATGTGCCTGTGAGTGAGAGGAAGTCCAGATTCCAGAAACTGAAAATGCTACAAGGGCACAGACAGGCAATGGGGGTGCCTTGCCAGGGGCCTGGGCAAGACAGAGGACAGATGCCTCACCTTCCACCAGGAACACCCGAAGGTAGAAGAACAGGGGTGGCTCCGAGGAACAGTCTCTCTCCAGCAATGGCCTGGGGAGAAGGAGTGGTCGGCGTAGGAAATACCGAGCGGGCAGGGAGGAGGGGCCAGGGCGAGAGGCGTGGGCATGAGGACAGGCAGGCCCAGGCGCTCAGGGCCACCCGTGGCTGGGGCTTGTGGAGGGGGCCAGCTCCGAGAGGGGCTGTCTGGGCACCAACCGCGGCCTCGACCTCCTATCCACTCACCAGAGGTGGTGCTTCGGGGTCACCTCCTCCTCTCTGGCACGGACACTGCTCCTCCAGCTGGGGGGCAGAGCCTGTAAGACATCTGGACAGAGCCAGCCAGGGACAGGGAACCTCAGAGACTCCAACTCTTCTATCCCAACCTCTCCACCTCTCAAGGCCTTCCACTCTCCTGATTTCTAGATTTCAGAAACCTCCATAAGGGATGAGTCCCATTACCTGTCTGTCTCCACCGTGGCTGCCAGACGCGGGCTGCTGTGAGCCCTCGGCCCCCACCCGCCCTCCCCATACCCCCCTTCCCTCCCTCTTCCCTCTCTCACCAGTGAGCTCATCTAGAAAGGCCCGGCAATGCTTGGCATCTCGGGGCAGCAGGACGCAGCTGCCTGCGCCAGCAGCCCACTCCAGCCGCAGACTCTGTCCTGCCAGCCCCAGCTCGATGCCACTCAGGTCGTGCAGGGGAATGGCCAGGGTTGGCTGCAGCCAGCTAGCTGGAGGCCCACTGTGGAGAGGGAGGGCCAGAGTGGGGGCAAAGAGTGAGTGCCATTGAGACCCACAGGGAGCCCTGCCCCGTCCCTGGCGGCCCCACCCGCTCACCATATCTCCCCTGTCACTTTCAGCACATAGAGCCTGCGGTCAGACACCACCACAAGACACACAGACTCCCCAGGGTGGCCGGCCAACACCAGTGGCACCTAAGGGGAAGAGGAAGGCGATGAGAAAGAGGGGATGAGGGAGGCGGCTGCCCGGCTGAGAGCGGAGTCACTGTGGCAGACCCTCCCCACCACTCATGCGTCCAGCCTCGCCCACCACCCCCTGCACCCTGACACGCAGGCAGGCTCAGCGGGTTTCCCTACCTGGCAGCGTGCCCCCTTCGACCCACCCTCCACACTCTGCCGGACTACCATAAAACAAAACCAACTGCCACGCCCCTGCCTCCAGGGCTCCCGCGGCCCTTGGGATCAGGTCCAAACTCCTCGGCAGACACTTGAGGCTGCCCCTGAACTGGCCCCTGCCTGCCTCCTCAGACTCCTCCCAGGGCCCCTGTCCCTGCTGCCCCCCCGCTGCCCCGAGAGCAAGTTTTTCCCCACTAGCTAGTCCCTCTCAGGCCCCTGACACAGGCGCTGCTTCCTTTCCCCAGATCATCCTGCCCCCTCCTCGAGCACTCATCCTTCAAGACCTGGATCAGATCTTAGATCGGCTCTCCAAGACGGGGAGGCTCCATCACTCAGGCTGGATCCGATGCCTCAGCTGGATTCCAGCACTTTCCTATCTCACAGTTGTCGGGTTTCTCACACCAGAATATAAGACAGATGGCAAGACTGATTGACTCTAAATCCTAGCGTCTTGCACATGCTAGGTGCTCGCAGAGGGACCAGTAACACTGTGTACTTAGAGCAGTGACAGGAGGCCCCGTCTGAGCGCCAGGTGCTGTGCTCGGCAGCTTTCCGACCCTGGCGCTCACCGACGCTACCACACTCCATGAGGCGGGCATCGCTATCCCTGTGGCAGTGCCAGCGACAGCCTTCAACATCGAGGACCGTGTCCACAGCCACACTGAGAGCGACCGCGGGAGCTGAAACCGGCCGCCTGACCCGGTGCTTCCGGAGCCCCCATGCTGACACCGCTGGCTGCGGGGGACACAGCGGGCACTCTGGCCGGCGAGGGACACAGGGTAGCCCCAAGCTGGCACAGACCTTGATGCAGCACTGGAACTCCTCCTGCGCGTCGGCGAACACCTCGACATCCAGGAAGAGCCGGAGTCGGTGGTCCACAGAGCGGAGGCCGTGGCGCTCGGGGGCTGCGGGCGAGCAGTGGCCGTCAGCCTGCCCTTCCTACCACCGCGCTCTCACCCCCCCAAACATCACCTTGGTCTCATTTCACCTCTACTCACAGGGACTGAGACTCCAGCTATGACGATCTCGGAAGCCCGGAACCGGAGATGGGGCCCCGTCAGCCCTGCCGCTGTGGTCACTGTGGTCAGGAGGGTCATGGACAGTGCTGGCCGTCTGCAAGGGAGCTGGCGATGGTTCGTCCTGTCTATGCTCCCTGTGGGTGGTTCCCAGGGACCGAGCCAGGAGAACCACATGATCACTACCACAGTTTGGACACACGGCAGGAGATTCTGGAAGGAAGGATGAGCACAGTCCCCGTGAACCCCCCCACAATGCCATAATCCCCCTCCACGCTCATCATGCTCCCCACCCCCCTCGGACTCACTTTGCCCGACTCATCTCTAGCTTCCTACTCTCCCCACCAGTCCCAACCCCCCCCCCCACTTCCTGGGCAGGCCAGTTAACCAACCACTCTCCATCCCAGTGAGGAAGGAGCAAACCCAGCCCCACGGCCCACAACCTCCTCAAAATATACCCCACCTTCTTATTTCAGGCCTTCTCAGAGAGGACCAAACTCTGCCAGACCCTGCTCTGGTCCCCTCCCACACCCTGGGGCTGTCATGTGCTCGGAAGCTGCCCCAGCCACGACTGAAAGCCACGGATCAACGGATCAGGAAGGCAAGGTGCCAGGTCTGGGTCCAACTCCAGGCTCCGTCACCTAATGGCTGTCATCTAAGCAATTATGACAAGTCACCTAAGCTCTCTGATTCTGGTTCCTCCTCTGTAATAAGGAGTGATGACAGTGCCTGTCCTGTAAGGTCGTCAGGATGGGTTAACGAATCAGGTAAAGGATCCAGGTCGGGGATTAGCAGCGAGAGAGAAAACACTCTTCGATCAGCTACAGTGGGCATATGCTGGGTCCTTTGACAAGAGAATCAAAACTCTCTGGAGCCCAAGTGGCAAATGAGGAAAGCAAGAACCCAAAAAATGACACACGCGGGGGGAGCCTGGGTGGCTCAGTGGGTTGAGCATCGGCTCTTGGTCTCTGCTCCGCACGGGTCGTGATCTCAGGGTCATGGGGATCAGCCCCTATCAGACTCCACAGCCAGCGCGGAGTTGGCTTGAGAGTCTGTCCCCCTCCTTCCCGTTCTGCCCCGCTCCTGCTCACACATACACGCTCTTGCACTCTCTCTCTCCAAACAAATAAATAAAAATCTTAAAAAAAAAAAATTGGGGCACGGCGCAGTCGGTTAAGCGTCTGCCTTTGGCTTGGGTCATGAACCCGGGGTCCAGAGACGGAGTCCCATGTCAGGCTCCCTGCTGAGCTGGGAGTTTGCTTCTCCCTCTGCCTGCTGTTCCCCCAGCTTGTGTGCTCGCCCTTGCTCTCTTTCTCTGTCAAATAAATATTTTTATAAAAACCTGACACACCCTGCCCAAGACTGAATGGCTGAGGCTAGTGGCGGCAGCTACCACTTACAGAGGACCTTTATGTGGTGCCGGACACTGTGCCTGGTGTCTTTTCGTCATAGTTAAATCTCCTAACAGTACAGAAAGTTCACACTCTTCTTTGTTCTGAAGAGGTAACCGAGACTCAAATAAAAGAAGTACACAGCACTTAGGAAATATCCAGTAATAATGACCCATCGAACGGACCTCAGGGGCCACGCGACCCTGTGCAGTACAGAAAGGTCTTGGAGGGAATGGGGGCTGGTTCCACTGCACACATTGTGCTTCTGGACTTCTGGGGAGGTTCAGGGTGGGGGATGGTAAAGGGTCTATTTTCTCAATAAAATTTAAACCCCTGATCCAGCTCCTGCTAAGAAGACAAAGTGGCTAATAAAAGTCATGCATTTCGGGGCTCCTGGGTGGCTCAGCCAGTTAAGCGTCTGCCTTCGGCTCAGGTCATGATCCCAGGGTCCTGGGATCTGGCCCCGTGTTGGGCTCCTTGCTCAGCAGGGAGCCTGCTTCTCCCTCTCCCTCTGCCTGCCATTCCCCCTGCTTGTGTTCTCTCTCTCCCTGACAGAGAGAGAGAGAGAGAATTTTTTAAAGTCATACATTTCAATACAAACAGTATGAGAATGTCTCTTTTCTCTTTAGAGTTTTTAAAGATGTTGTTTCTGACTGATCTACAGTGGAAAAATCTCTCACTTCAAAGAACAGAGTGTGAAGCGATGCCATGAGGCACCACTTGATCTCAAGTAGTTTACAAGGTCAGTCAAGGCAGGATAACCTCAGCCAACTCGAAAAGCACCATACTCCACAGCCAAACATGCTGAGGACAGCACTACACGCAATACTGCGGTGAGGGCTCAGGAGCTTTCATGGAGTTTCTAAATATCAGCCAAAAGAGTGGAAAAAGCCTGCAGGTTATGAAAAAATAATGAGTATGTTTCAACAGTTACGGAGATTGTATTTCCTGACTTTTAGAGAGGAAAAAAAAAAGGATTTACTTTCTTCTTTTGTTCCTTGTCTTTTTTCTTTTTTTTTTTTTTGGTAAATGTATCAGGCAGACCATTTTATTTTTCCTCCAGACAGAAGAGTTGGTCCCCACTCCTTCCTTCCCTGGGGTTCCCCCTCTATATTCCCTCCCTCAAAGCCATGGCGTCTGAAAGGGTGGGAGTCCCACAGACAGGAAGGTCAAGGGCAAGGCACGTACCTGTCTTTTGGAACAGAGGCCTCCAGCCTTCCTCACTGTCTAACCCCAACCTGGGCTCCTCTGCTTTGAACTCATGACCACAACGCAGACACTGGAGTCTGTCCCTCAGTGGGTCTTTCGCTTCCCCAAGCTCACACTGAGCCGTGGTGGCTGCTGGGGTTAACACAGCAAGCAGCTCCTGAAGCAGGGTGGGCCAGGAGCAGCTGTGAGCAGTGGACCCTGGCCCTCGGCCTTTCAGGCCTCCCCCAGTCCCCTGGGCCTCGCTCTAGGCCCCGTTACCTGGAGAGCTGCGTGGGCATCGGGCTCCAGCACCACATAGCGACGCAGCTGCCGGTCAGGGCAAATGTAGGAGAAGCGCAGAACAAGGACTGGGGCCCCGGGGAGCGTATCTGAGCCCTGCACACACAGAGGGCAACCAGGTAGAAAAAAAGGAAGGAGGGGATCAGAGAGATCTGGGTGATACTGACAGCACGGAAGAACACCGTAGCTCTGGACGTCATGAAAATGCTCTTGCTGACATCCACACTCGAGCTCTGCAGCCCTACTCCTCAGCCCAGCCTTCCAAGCTGTCCTTCGCCCCCCACAGCTCCCCTGCTCTGCTCCAAGTGCCAATGAGAGACCGTGGGAAACTCGCGACCCAGCACCTGGCACCCAACAGCCACGCTGTCCGGGTCGGCTCCTGCAAAAAGCCCAGCACCTGTGCCAGGACCCCGAACGCCGTCGCTCACCTCGAGCGCCGCCTCGCTCTCGGTCTGAGGCTCGGGCTCCACCTCAGCTGCCTCCAGGCTCTGAAGCTCCAGCCGGGCCAGGGTGCGAGCTGCCTGGAGTTCCACCTCTAACAGGTGGCCAGAAGTGACCCGGAGAAAGCATTCCCTGCCCCGCACGCCCTCGGGCCCTTCCAGGGGACACACCAACATGGGGCGACACAGTTCCGCTGAGAAGAAACCAGGAGAGCAACCCTGTAAGAAGGGAGACGTATCCCCGACTCTGCCCTCCCGTCAGCTGGCCCTCCATCCAGAAGGATGCCGCCGCCCCAAGTCTGGGTTTTCCCAACTCCCCCAGATACACCACCAGCACCTGGCTCAGTCTCCCCAGCAGCCGCTGAATGAGCACTCACTGCTCACCTTCCACTTCATCCCGCTCCTGCCCCTCCTCGTCCTCCTTTCCTTCTTCCTCTTGTCCCTGCTTCTTCACCTCCCCTTCCTGCAGGGGCTCTGGCAGGAGCTTCACCCCCTCTGCCATGTCCCGCGGTGACTCCTTCTCTGGGGGCGGAGGTCCGGGCACAGACCCGGGGCTCAGGCGCAGGGTGCTGAGGGCAGGGGTCTTGGAGGTAGCCAGAACGGGGGTCCCAGAGGTCTCCAGGTGATTCCTATACTGCAGCCAGTCACAGCCAAACCGCTCCCGGAAGCTGTTCATGAGTTCAAGTTCCCGATGCTGCTGCACAAACCGCCCTGGGCCGTGGGGAGTGCGCCGCTTAGCGAGCCGCGCCCTCACCACGACCCGCAGCAACCCCAACTTCTTCTGCACCTGCTCCTTCGGGTGAAGTAACAGGGTGTATGACGTGATGAGACTAAAGGCTTCCCCTCAGCGGCACATCCCAAAGCGTATTCTGTGGAACACTGCTCATGAGCAAGCTGGAACCACACAGCAGACGCTGCTGGCGAGACTGGACATGCACGGGAGCGGACTGCAGGTCCAGGGATGTGCTGGGGCAGGGTGCCTAGTTAACTCTGGTTAGCTCAGCTTTTCCCATGAAATCCTTTCAGCAAGTGACGACCTTTTGACATCCTACACAATTCATGTTCCTTGAAAAACACTTTGGAAAATGCCGCCCGGGGCGGTCTCTTTTTTCATTAAACTAGAAAGAAAGAGGGACGCCTAAGACACTCTCTACAATGCTCTGCTCTACCTCAGACAGACTTCCTCTTACCGAAAAAACCGGGGCCGGAGCCTGAAGACAGGACTAGGGAAAGGGCAGCTGGGGCCCCGCAGACTTACCAGCTGGGGAGGGGTCCAGGGTCCGGGGCTCTGGGTCTGTATCGCTGGGCTCTGAGATACTTGCTCGCCTCACACGGACTCGGCTCTGAAGGTGGACAGAGGACCGAGGCTCTGGGAGAGCCGGGGCCTCCCACCCTGCCGTCCGTGGCCACACTCCCAACTTTACCCAGAAAACCCCCCCCACAAGCAAGGATGAGGCCTTGCTATTCCCAGCCCGTCCATAGGGATCCAAACCCAGGCACTGTTTACCTTAACCTTCCGGTGTGAGGGCTGGGCCATAACGCCCCCTGAGGAGATGCTGTCACTCAAGTCAGGGCCACCTGAGGTTTCAACAGTACTCCCCGCTGACCAGGGCAGAGGTGGGGCCGAGGAGCCAAGCCCTGAGGATGTGGAGGTCTGGCGTGTGACAACAGGAAGGAGAGCGAGGCTGGAGCCAGAGGTGCACTTCTGCCCTGCCTGGCTGGCCGCGGGATGGGCCCTCCTTTGTAGCTGCCCAGAAAGACCCCTACCCTGGGATCCCTGTCACGTCCTCCCAAACCAATCCGGGATGGCCTACTCCCGGCGCTCCCAGCATACTAACCTGAAAGTCAGTCAGTGACAAGACTTTCCCATCAAGAAGGAACTGAGCAAAGATAAAAGGGGAGGGGCGGTGTGGGTGGTGGAACGCCTGCCTGCCCACCCGCCCAGGGGAGCCCTCCTAGCCCCGCAGGGACCGGCAGGCTCAGCGCGGGGGAGCAGCCTAACAAGCAAGGAGCCTGGGGCTGTGGCCCGTCACCCAGGGCTGGGGTGGGGGGCAGACGAGGGGGCGGGGGGGGGGGGGGACAGGCAGGACAGAGAAAGCAGAGCAGACAGGAGAAGATCGAGAAGATCGCTCACTCCGGCTGCAGCGTCCCTGGCACGGGGCGATAAGTACTGGGCAGTGGCCGCTCGGTGCGCCGGGTGGAACCACAGAGGGTTGCCCTCCAGGTAAAGCTGAAGGGCAGGAAGAGGAGACTGAGATGGGCCTCGGACCTCCCTGTGTGAGGAAGGGCACTCACCAAAACAGCCTGGGAGGGAGGGAGAGGCGCAGAGCCGGCCCCCAGGTCCTGGAAGCACTCGAGACTCAGGACGCACCTTGCGGAGCTCGGCCAGCAGCCACAGCGGCGCCAGCTCCCGGTGGCCTTCCAGCAGGTTGTATGCCACGTCCAGGTGCCGCAGCCTCCTCAGCTGCTCCAGGCCTGGGGTGGAGGCGAGCAGGGAGGAAAGGCATGTATGTATGGGGGTGGGGGGGGTAGAGCAGAAAGACCAGCCTGGGCACCTCAGATCTACCCGGAGCCCCACCTGAGGCTCTGGAGGCATGCGGGTCCCAGGCTGAGTCTCACACTGCCTCTCTACCCCTCCAAGCTCGCCCCACCCTCTCCTACCCCCGGCCCCCCACCTCCCTCCCCACACTCCCCACTCACCCTGCAGGCTCTGGAGCTCATTGCCTCGCAGGATCAGGGTCCCCAGAGCCGCACCCGAGGGTCCCATTCTCGGCACCAAACGCAGGTGGTTATAGGAGATGTCCAGATGGTAGAGCTCAGACAAGTCCTGAGAGGGGGTGGTGACAAAGATTCTCTCCTTGACCAGACTCTCGCCAGGCTTCTCTGAGCCTTCTTTTCAAATAGACCTCAACCTCGGCCTATAAAGACTGCATACTTTCCACACAACTGAGTTCATCCCATCCTCCACACACACACACCCCCAAACATTAACAGAGTTGAACAAATCCTAGCATAGTTCCTGATAGCTCACAGTCACATCCTTGGGAAGACAATGCCAGCTCCCTTACCTTCCCTCCTAGAAAAATCCGAGGCTGCCAAGAGAATTTAGTTTGTTCCAGCCAACAGCTGAAGACAGAGCCCCTGTCTCCCAGCCTCTGTAGGAAGGTAGGAGGCTAATTCTGGCAAGCGCCAGCCAGCAAACCCAGACCCTGACAGATTTCATATGGACCAACCCCCGCTTCCTGTTTTTTGTAAATTTCCACTTCCTTGACTTTAGAGGAAATTGACAGTTCGGTCAAGGAGAGAATCTGCTCAAGCCCCTGCCTTCTCACGCCCAGTCCCTCACTCTCCCTTGAAAACACCCATTGATCTCTGCACAAATTGGATTTGAATTTAGTTCATGCTGAAGTTTATTACAAATTAAAATGGTTTCACTACTGATTACATACCATGATAGCTCATTACTACCATAATAGCATATTACGGACTAAAATCTGCTCTCACCACAGTAACTACTGTCCAACTTCATCTCTGACAATGAGACTTGGGAGAAGCTTCTTCACCATCATCCCCAAGCTACCTTTTCTGAGCTAACATCACACAACCTCCATGACCACTCTAATACTACAAAAGCAGGCACTCCTAGGATTTCTGCTTGACAAGTTGAGGAACTCAAAGGTCAGTTTGCCCCAAGTCACACAAGGATTAGGAATTGAGATGGGAACACTGGCTTCTGTTATGCTACAGCCAGAGATCCCAAAGAGTACTGCCTCCAGGACGTAGCCCTACCTGCGGGAGGGTGGGGGACAGGAGTCAGGTGGGAGCAAAACCAGGTCCAAGAAAGAGGGTCAGAGTGGAACTGTCAGAGACCCGAGTGGTGCCAGGTCCAAGCAGCCTGCTTACACTCACCGTCAGGAAGCCCTCGCAGTCCTGAACTTGATTGTGGCTCAGATTCAAGAAGCGCAGAGCTGACAAGAGACGCTGGCGGGGGGGGGGGGGGGGGGGGGAAGCAGAGAATCAGACACCTCCAGGCAGCCAGCCGGCCCTCCTCCCTAAGCGCCCCCCCCCCCGTCTTTTCCCAACCCCCCTTCCCTCAGAGGCACTCACCAGGGAGCTGTCTAAGGAAGTCAGTGCATTGTAGCTGAAGTTGGCAGACAGCAGAGCCAGCCAGGGCAGGGCAGAGCAGAGGTCACCACCGCAGGCTGAGAGGAGCTCCTGAGACGGGGGTGCTCCATTACCCCCGCTGTCCCCTCCTCCCTGCTCCAAGCCATTGTCCCCCAGCTATTCCTTCGTTCTTTACATACTAAGCTTGGTCTGCAGAGACAGACTGAAAACAAGCCCAGGGCCCTGCCCCCAGGAATCTGTTGTGGGGAGAATGGGGAGAGGGACATGAGAATATCGAATACAAGATGGTAGGTGTGACCATAAACATACAGACAGGTACACGGCGCTACGGAAGTACAGCAGAGGGGCAAGGACACTGTCTGAAGGGAAGCGGGAAGCAGGGAAGGCTGCACAGAAGAGAGACCCGCAGAGCTTGGTCGTCTCGGTCCCTGAGAACCCTCCCCCACCCTTACCTCTAGCGCCTGGATGCTCCTGCTGCAAGTCAAGGTCTCCAGCTGGGAGTAGATGCCACCGAGGCCACGGAGGCAATGGAGAGGGACACCTCGGAGCTGAGGGGGAGGGAGGCAGGGAGCGAGACAGACAGAATGTCACAAAAGACTGAGGCTTCACCTCCCTTCCTCCTTCCATGGGAAGGGAAAAGATGACAAATCCAGCTATGGTTCAGGGAAGCGTTAAGTGGAAGAGATGAATGCCATGTTACCGCAGAGCAGTGGACACACTCAGCCCTGGCCCGCCCACCAAAGGGGGCCAGCTCTTTCCCCGTTCCCAAAAAGTTGTCACAAACTGGGTTTCGTGTGCCAGCAACCCCCAACACTCCATACCTCCAGCTGCCGAAGGGACTTGAAGGGAAAAATCTTGATGGGTCCGGGGAGGCCAGAACCAGGGACGTGGACCAGCTAAAAGAAAACACCTCATATCACTGAGGCCAGCACATCTCCCTCTCCTTGGCCTCTCCTCCTTCACAGCCACCCACAGCTCTCACACCTTCTCGATCTGGGCCCTGCAGACTTCTTGCACCTGTGCCCCCCCCCCAGCTCTTGGGCTCTTTGTACATCCTACTCCATTCCCACCGCAGGACCTTGAGCGAAAGAGTTTTCTGTAGCACATCGAAGAGGAACTGAAGCTGGAGGATGGCAGGGGAGTCGGCGGGGTGAGAGGGCAGAGCCACAAAGCCTGTCTGGCCAGGGCCCCATGGCCCCAGGTGCAGCTCGAATATGTGGTTCAGCTGCTGCAGGGTGGCGGTCAAGAGGCTCAGTGTGCTACAGCCAGACAGGACCACGTCACCTGCAGGGAAAGGGGCAGACAGGAAGGAGAACAAATAACAAAGGGGTCTTTCCCTTTGTTCTGAGACTCTGTGACCCCAGGATACACCCACTCCAATCCATATTGTAGATCTCCCACTGCTGGGCTCATACTCGCTCCTCCCTGCTCAGAAGTCTTCAACAGCTGCCCACTATCTTCGCAAAAAGTCCTAACTCTTCAGTCTGATGATAGGAGTTTGCGTTCACTAAACCCAACCAACTTTTCCAAATTTCCTTTCACCATCTGCTCAAGAGTCCAGTCTACTCACAGTGCTGGGCATACAGTCAGCTTGGTTCACAGATTCCCCATTTTCTGGTACACTCCGTCCCACTCCACCCAGTTCGAGACCTTCCTCCTCCAAGCAGGCTTCTCAATGTGTACCACTGCTGCCCCTTTACACTGTAATCACTCATTTTACATAAAAGCTGGTTGGGTGTTTCACCTTTTTTTTTTAAGTAAACTCTTCACCCAACGTGGGACTCAAACCCACAAGCCCGAGATCAAGAGTCGCGTGCTCCACCGCTGAACCAGCCCAACGCCCCACGTATTTCATCTTTACTTCTCTTTCTCATCACAGCAGTAATATGGGCACTTACAGAAACTTCTAAACCATCCCAAAATGCTTATCATAGAAAGAATAACCACTCAGTATAATACTGAGGTATTATTCTCATCTCCATGTTAAAACTGCTCTATGTGGAAGGAACCGAGATGCCCTTCAACAGATGAATGGATTAAAAAGATGTGGTCCACTGATACAATGGAATATTACTCAGCCATCAGAAAGGATGAATACCCACCATTTGCATCACCATGGATGGAACTAGAGGGGATTATGCTAAGTGAAATAAGTCAAGCAGAGAAAGACAATTATCATATGGTCTCACTCATATGTGGAACATAAGCAACAGCACAAAGAACCATAGGGAAGGGAGGGAAATATGAAGGGGGAGAAATAAGAGAGGGAGACGAACTATGAGAGACTATGGACCCCGGGAAACAAACTGAGGGTTTCAGAAGGGAGGAGGGTGGGGGGAGGGGGGTACCAGGGTGATGGGTATTAAGGAGGGCATGTGTTGTGATGAGCAGTGGGTGTTATACGCAACTAATGAATCACTGAACACTACATCAAAAACTGATGATGTACCATAGAGTGGCTAACTGAACATAATAAAAAAAAAAAAACTGCTCTCTCTAATGAGACTGTCATCCTTGAGCACATCTTTTGATCACCTCGGTACCCATTGCTGCACCTAAAAAGTATAGCTATGAGGTAGGCATGGAAAAATATTTTTCTTACCAGTTTTTTTTTAAAAGATGTTGCAAAGATATTACAGAGAGGTACCCTATATCCTTCACCCAGTTTCCCCCAACGTTTACATTTTATGTAAATATGATACAATATCAAAGTCAGGAAACTGACATAGTTCTATGCCACTTTTTGGTCACTGGTGTGGATTCCTGTAACCAACATCACAATCAAGATACAAAACTATTCCATCACCATAAAAATCTCTTGCCAGCTCTTATAGTCCCACACACCATCATCCCTAACCCTTGGAGTACCAGGTCAGATTTGTGCTGAACAAACTGATAAATCCTGCAACCTTGCATGACAGATGTTCCATGTGCTAGACACTAAGGATAGATGCAGACAGGGTTCAAAGACTCTTCCCACCCTCAAAGAGCTTCCTATGGAGAAGAGATAAAACATGTACATGGTTAATAAAATAAGCCAGAAAGTAAAACTGCTCTAAAGAAAGACTCCACAAACACCACCAATGGGAGTACCGAGTACAGAGTGCCGGCAGGCAGCTAATATTAACCGGGTGGTATGTGGCAGACAACTTTGCTACCTCATTTAAACTTCACTGGAATCTCCTAAAGAGAAGCATTACTGACCACCCCTTAAGGAGATGGAAACTGGGGCTTGGAGAAGAACACTGATTGAGCTTATATAGATGGAAGGAAGTTGCTACTTTTGTCTGATCTCAAATCAAGGCTTCTTCTACCACAACTAACATCAACCACACGTTGAACAACCACTGTGGCTCCACCGTGCCCAGGCACGGACAGAAGAAATTGTAGTAACAATAGCTACCAGTTTTTTTTTTTAAGATTTTATTCATTTATTTGACAGAGACAGCCAGTGAGAGAGGGAACACAAGCAGGGGGAGTGGAAGAGGAAGAAGCAGGCTCCCAGCGGAGGAGCCTGATGTGGGGCTCGATCCCAGATCGCCGGGATCACGCCCTGAGCCAAAGGCAGACACCCAACGACTGCGCTACCCAGGCGCCCCAACAGCTACCAGTTTTGAGCTCTTACATATTATGTCCTAAATGCTTTACGTGGGTTAAAATTAATCCCCACAACAACCTTTTGAGTTAAGTACAATCGTTATGCCATTTTCCTGCTGTGGAAAGCTGAAGCTCAGAAAACTTAAACAACTTCGCCACGTTTGAAAGAGTTGGGATTCCAACCCAAGTGAATCTGACTCCAAATCTCGTGCTTTTAACTATACTAAGTGCCTTGCCACAGAGCAATGATTATGCCAGTCCCCGCTCTCCAGAGGCTTACAGCCAAGTAAAGATCACTTTCCTCTGAGAGTATCAGAGAACGCATGGAGTAAGTGGCACTGGTCTCGAAGGATGGCTAAGGTTTGAAATGTCAAAAACAAAGGACCCTGTAAGCAACGGGACCAGAGAGAATAAACTTCGGCGGAGTATAAAAAAAAAAAAAAAAAAAAGTGAATTGACGCCTGAACCCTCGTAACTTTAAACAGCTGTAATTCTATCATTCCCAAGGGGGTAGTGTCTCCGGAAGGCAGGGTGCACCCCCACCTTGCCCCAGCCCCCGATCAACCGTGTATCCACTCACCCGACTCCCGCAGCAGCCCCGCGAGCTTCCACACCAGGGAGTCCCGCTGGGCGGTCGTCATGGCCACGGGACGCTGGGGGCGGAGCCTGAGAAAAGAGGAAGCGGAAGAGCCTCAGGTGGGTGGTGGTACCAAAAGCCCACGACGTTCGCGCAAACCGAGGACTCGCGGGGAGAAAGAAGTAAGAAAGAGGGCCAGGAAAAGCGTCCTCCCGGATACCCTTCCGAGGAGCGTAAGGCCTGGCCACCGAGACTGACCTCCTGTGCGCTCCTCCCACCAGCTCTACAGTCCGACGCCTATCAATAATGGCAAGGAAGTCCCGCCCCGGAAGGAAGGCGGGCAGGAGGGACAACCGGAAAGCACGCCTGCGCTGCCGGAAGCCACGGCCTAAGTCGTGCTTACGTGTCGGACGGGGGTGGGGACGGCTTGGTGCGGAGGGGGCGGTCCCTTGGTGGTCGGACCTGCCGGGGGCTCGGACCCCAGCCCAAAGCTGGGTCTCTCCATCCTGGCCCCCACCCCCGCCCTGCTTGTGCGCCCCGCTCAGCATGGGTCTCCCGCTCGGCTTGCCAGGGCCCCTCCAGGCCTGTGAGGAAAACCTGACTCGTTATTTGCAGACGGGGTGGGGAAGCACAGTTTGGGTAAATGGAATTTTCTCTTAAGTGAGGAAAGGACTTGGCCAAAGCGAACATTCGTTTTCGAATTAGAGGAAAGCGTGTTCGCCATATGAAGTTTTTTGGTATCTGCTGAAAGAGCTGGGGCTTGCCAAGATGCCACCTCTGGAGTTACTTTGGACACTCTTTCCTTGATGCTTCTCCAAACTCATTGCTCTTTTTTCCTTCGCTAGTGTCAGACTCACATTGCAATTGGTAATGCCTCACGTGTATCCAGTCTTTTGCTTTTACTGTGTTTCTTTTTAATAACCCCTGAACCTAAAAATTGTTATGCCGGGTTTGAAAATGAGAAAGCAGGTTCACCGAGGCTAGGTTACCTGCGAAGGTCGTTCAATTAGTAACCAATTTCATCAAGACTGCCAAAGTTTCCTGGTTCCAAGTTTCTTGTGGTAGCTGTTTCACCTGGCTCCCTGTCAAAAAAGGACGTCAACTACTGAACTAGATTAAGTAAAGAAAAACGTCTTTTAACAGAATTTGGTTTTCAAGGAGAGGTGTTGTTTTTTTTTTTAATAGGTGCCTTTTCTGCAGAGGGAAATCCAAATGAATCATATGCCACTTGAGGGTGGAAATATGTTATCTTTATCTCAAGTTCCAAAATTTTAAGGATCTTATTCTCTACAGCCAAAATATTTTAAATGGCAATTTATGTCCCTAAACCACACAATTTAGCGTTTATGGGTTACTATGTGATCTGAGCCAAAATGAAGTAATTGGAAGCACATCATGAACAGCAAAGCAGTAGGGGTTCAGTATATTTTTGTTGCATTATTAATCCCAGAGCAGTGATGATTGTCAGTCTCTGTTTATCAGTCACCTGGAACTAGGAAGGGAGGGTTCTCCCATACCCTTTCTGCCAACTCTAACCCTCCTAGGCAAGAAGAGACAGATTGTTTTGAAATTCCTGACATTACGGAGCTGGAGCTTCGAAATCTGTTTCAGGAGTGTCTCCCCAACCCGCTGATTCTGAGAACTGCGCCATATATATTCTGAGAATTGCTCCATTCATATGGATAGACCCTGTAGCCAGATTTGCTCTGCGTCGCTTTGCTTCCCAGAAATGTGAAAGCGGGACAAAGAGAGCAGCAAAGAAAGCTATAAACTACAGAGAAAGAGAGAGGAAAACATCTACTCAGAGAAGCAGCACACAGAGAGAGACTAAATAGTTCTTGTTTCCAGGCCCTCTTGTGAGGCCCACTCCCCCTTCTGCCCTCAGGCTGCAGAGGAGGCCTTGGCCACCTTCCAAAGAATTCCCACCCAACTGTTTTTTGTTTTTTTGGGGTTTTTTTTGCCTAAGTTAGAGTGTATCTCTGTAAATTGCTACCATAAGAACCTTGACTAAGACAAAACCTTTAAAAAAAAAAAAAGGCTGAAATGGGGGGAAGAAAAAGATCCCATTTGCTGAAACGGGGAAAAAATATATACCTGGAACTTTTTGAGAAATATATGAAGGAAACCAGAGAACTTTAAGGACATTAAAAATGACCCAAATAAATGAAAAGTTAACATGTTTCTGATGAGAAGATTTGATATTATAATGATGTCAATTTAATGCCATTTCCATCAAAATCCCGATGGGGAGGTTTTGGAACTTAACAAGTTGATTCTGAAATTCCTCCGGAAGACTCATGAGCACAGCCAAAACATTTTGAGGGAAAAAAAGAATAAGAGGCACTAATAGGGGCCTTGGACTAGCAGTAGCAAAATGTCCTGTAGAGAAAGCGGCAGTAACCACAGAGGCATGATACTGACAAAGAGGTAGACAAAAATGGTTAGATCGATAGAGCACAATACAGAAATAACCATGATTACACGGATTTTTTTTTTTTTTGCTATACATGATAAATTGACTTAATGATGTAAATGATGAGTTGTTCAATAGTTTGAGGACAATGAGCTGTCCTAAAATCAGAAATGCTCAGCTGCACTTTCCAAGCATATGACTAAAACCTCCCAGCACAGCACTGGATCTGGTATTTAAAAGGTACAGCTCATCCAACTCGGGCTTCACTGCTATGTTAATTGTGTGAGGAGAGCAGTGAATTGTAAGCAGCTGCCACTGGTAGCACCCCCCCCCACACACACACACCTTTAATTTCCCTGGGGTAGCCTCTGCAAAATGCTCGTGATCAAAGGGGTAAGGAAAGGTGAGCTGGTTACCAGCTTAGGCAGCCGGGGTGGAGTTCTAGAAGGGAGGAAAGAGTCTTCATACAAGAATGACAAAGTCAGAGGCGCCTGGGTGGCTCAGTTGAGTGTCCGACTCTTGATTTGGGCTCAGGTCATGATCTCGGGGGTTGTGCGATCCAGCCCCTCCTTGGGCTCCAAGCTTGGCACACAGTCTGCTTGAGATTCTCTCTCCCTCTTCTCCCTGCCCCCCCCGTCCCCCCCCACATTGGCACTCTTTCCCTCCCTCTCCCTCTCTCTCTAAAATAAATGAATAAAATCTTAAAAAAAAAAATTGACAAAGTCAGCTACCAGAGAATACAGACCTCAGAGTCCTGGTCCCTCTTGTTTCTGATACCTTTGGAGCAGGCAGGCCCCAAGACTGTTGCCCACAGGGGAACAGAAGTAACAGTTCATTGTTAGGACATGAGCCATTGTCCTAGATCTGGACCTCACTGTTGTGGTGCTCCAGCCTCCTGCAGCAAATCAGATGATGGAGACCTAAGGATTTCTCCAGAACGAAAAGTTCACACTTGAGATTGAGTTGTGGGTAAGGAGGGTGAAATCGGATGATCTACTTGTTTCATTAACTAGGTATCTTCATGGAGTGGGAAAGGGGGGCAAATGGAAGAGAATGAAGAGGTGTGAATATCACCTGCAAAAACAGAGTTGTGGTAAAGGAGTTTTCGCTCAAGGGGTGTCCATGTGCCTGGCACAGACAGCCCCAGGACCCAGTGGTCAGAGGCAGTTCTTGCTACATAAGTTACCACACATTGATTCTCTTGGCACTGCTACCAGACCTAGCCACAAAAGACTGCCCAGGAATTGGCCCGGTTACCAGAGTCAAACATATGGAACAAATCAGCAGCATTACAGGAGGTCTGGCATGAGAACGCCGCGTTAGACCGTGACCAAGCGAGCCCATCAGAGCCTGGTTCCAGGCAAGACTGAACACAAGGCCCATGAAGGGAAAGCCAGAGAAGCAGAAGCAAAGCGAAGCTCGGGATTAAAGAAGCCAGGGCCTGAAAATGGCTGCCTGAAAAGGGAGCAACAAAATGACAATATCGCAGTGACCCAGCAATAGCTCGGAAAGCCCAGCCTGGGGGATTTCACAGTTCTGCAGAAAATGAACGGAGGGAGTCCCTGAGTGGCTTTATAGTAAACCCAAGGTCGCTTGAGAGTGCCTTTAATTCTTTTCATTGTCTCTCCTGGAAACCGCTGGGATCCCATGGGAAGCGGTTTCAGAAGAGCTGTAAGAAAAATGGGAACCTTGTGGTTAAAAGAACCAAAAAGCTACATCCCTCATTCAAACTGCTTGGGAAAGCACAGAAGCCAGCTAGGGAATGGGGAATGGAGGCAGCTGGGAGAAGAGAGGAAAGCAGGCAGGATCCTGGAGAGGAAGAAAACGTTCGTCTCAGGCATAAACCCCCAGAAGGCCCGTGGGCCAAGTCGGCTACATATGTGACACGTGTGTCCTCCATCGCAATTCTTCCTGCACACAGGGCTGGAGAAGGGAGGGCCCTGGTCCACAGCAGGGGAGGGGGCTGCAAGTGCAAGGGCGTAAGACCTGCAGTGGGGGACAAGGAAAGCCAAGAAAAGTGAAATCAAAGGGCTTCGGGTCTCCAGGGCCTGGGAAAGGGGAAGGCACCAGCTACTTTGCAATCTCAGAGCCTGTGTCGAACTTCAAAAAGGGAGAGCAGCCTTTCACTCTCTCATTCGTTCCACAAATATTGACGGAGCCCTGACCGTGTGCCAGAGCCTTTGCTGGATTCCTGGTAAATAAAGGACACAACAGTGTGGCTCTTGTTCTCAAGAAGCTGGCAGTGAGAGGGAAGGACAGACATCAACAATTACGTTTCAACATTGCGTTCACTTCCTATGGCTGTTGTAACAAATCACAGCCAGTTCAGCTGCTTAAGACAGCCGGCATATGTAACCTTGCAGTTGTGAAGGTCAGCAGTCCAAAAGGGATCTCAGTGGGCTAAAGGAAAGGTGTGGGCGGGGCTGTGCTCCCTTCTGGAGGATCCAGAGGAGAATCTATTTCTTGTCTTTTCCAGCTTAAAGAGGCTGCCCACTTTCCTGGCCCCTTCTATCTTCACCGCCAGCAATGGCCAATTGGGTTTTTCATCACATCAATCCCCCTGACACTAACTCTTCTTCCTCCCTGTTCCACATTTAAGGACCCTTGTGATTACATTGAGCCCACCCAGATAATCCAGGCTAATCTCCATATTGTAAGGCCAGCTGACTGGCAACTTTAATTCCATCTGCCATCTGAATTCTCCCTTGGTATCTAGCATAACAGGTTCCAGGGATTAGGACACAGACATCTTGGGGGAAGGGAGGAGGCCATTATTCTGCCTACTGTCAACATGGATGCGTGTTATGGTAGAGATAGTGCTATGGGAGATGGTTCCAGTCCCAGATTGCAAACGGAATACAAGCTGTAGCTTTTCCCTCCCTTCCCAAGTGGTTGGAAATGAAAACACAAAAGATATAAAATTAAGTAACATAGGGTTGCCTGGCTGGCTCAATCGGTAGAGCATATGACTCTTGATCTCTGAGGTTGTAGATTCGAGCCCCACGTTGGGTGTAGAGATTACTTAAAAATAAAATCTTTAAGGAGCTACCGAGGGTCTAGGTCCAGGCAGCCAAAGAGTGTGGTAGGTAACGGTCGTCAGCGCAAGGGTCATTTCGTAGCTGGGAAGGGACTGCCCTCGCCCGTGGTGATGGTGGTTAGCAAGACGAACAAAGACGTGCAGATGGGAGCAGCGATTAACCAAAAGTTGATAGAAACTGGAGAAAAAGAAAGCCTCAAAGAGTGGCTGAGAGCTAAATTAATTGAATGTGGCTGGAAGGACGAGTTGAAGACGCGCTATAAAGAGGTAATTTAAGAAAAAGGACTAGAACACGTTACTGTTGATGACTTGGTGGCTGAAATCACGCCAAAAGGCAGAGCCCTGGTACCTGACAGTATAAAGAAGGAGCTCCTACAAAGAATAAGAACATTCCTTGCTCAGCATGCCAGTCTCTAAGATTGAATTAGATTGTGTTGTTTTGTGGTTTTATTTCTGAAAGTAAAACTTGCCACAAGTTAGGAATCGACTTCCCAAAATAAAATCCTTTTTTGTATGATGGTATACAGTTTTCAGTAATGATGTATACATTGTATTGATTTTTTCCCCTAAATGTGTTATTTTAATAAATATCTCATGAATGGGAAAAAATTAAAAAATAAAAATAAAATCTTTAAAAATAAGTAATATAAATGCATAATCACCCTGGGCAACAAGGAGAGCCCTTGGTGGATCAGAAACCATGAGAATTCCCTGAAAGCTGGCTGGCAGGTAGCAACCGGTCGGAAAAGAAAACCACAGCCCCAAATGTGCAGAGCGACCGACTGACTGCTGCAGCAGTTGACAACAAAATCACTCCAGGCTCAGAGAGGGTGGGTCCTGGGGGCTTTGGGGCTCAGAAGTCACCAACAAGGCACTGATGACTCAGGGTGCCACAACAGGTGCAACCAAGCATGTTAACCACCCCCCACCCCCTCCCCCTTCTTGTCTTCTGGGGCCAAGAAACTCCAGCAGGATTACCTGCCTCCCGTGAGAGCAGTGAATATGAGATCATTAGGTGAAAGGAAGGACATGGTTCCTCATGGCTGGTGACACCTAGGAGGAAAGGGAAGCACCATTTGCAGAAGATGAGGGGTCAAAATACCCCCCATCAGTATACGCCCACTGCCATTTATTGACAATATATCACAATGTGCACCATGACATTGTCTCATCCCCCTTTTGCTAAAGAGCCTAGAAATGGAGAGCACAAATGGTCTAACAGGAAATCGCTGATAAAAGATGAGCCTCTGGGACGCCTGGGTGGATCAGATGGTTAAGTCGGCCTTCGGCTTAGGTCATGATCCCTGGGTCCTGGGATTGAGTCCCACATGGGGTCCCACATTGCTCAGCAGGGAGCCTGCTTCTTCCTCTCCCTCTGCCTGCCACTCCCCCTGCTTGTGTTGTCTCTCTCTCTGTCAAACAAATAAATAAAATCTTAAAAAAAAAAGCTTCTAATGAGCAATTACCAAACATATGAAAAATACAGAAAGTGTTTATTGAAAGGAAAATCTAAGATGTACAGAGGATCGATGTAAAACTTTCAATATCAGTTAATAAGAGTTCTGAAGTAGAGGGGTGCCTGGGTGGCTCAGTCGGTTAAACATCTGCCTTCAGCTCAAGTCATGATCCCAGCGTCCTGGGATCAAGCCCCACGCTGTGAGCCCCGCTCTGTGAGCCCCGTGTTAGGCTCTATGCTCAGTGGGGACTCTGCTTCTCCCTCTTCCTCTGTCCCTCCCCCCCACTCTCTCTCCCTCTCAAATAAATAAATAAAATCTTTTTTAAAAAAGAAGAGTTCTGAAGTAGAAAATACAATGGGAGAGGAAGTTTTATTTATTACTTTTTAAATTTATTTTATTTAGATTCAATTAATTAAAGCATAGTGTATTATTAATTTCAGAGGTAGATTTCAGTGATTCATCAGTTTTATATAACATCCAGTGCTCTTTACATCACATGCCCTCCTTAATGCCCATGACATGGTTACCACCACCCCCAGCAACCCTCAGTTTGGTTCTTTTTTTTTTTTTAAGATTTTATTTATTTATTTGACAGTGAGAGAGAGAACACAAGCAGGGGAGTGGCAGGCAGAGGAAGAGGGAGAAGCAGGCTCCCCGCTGAGCAGAGAGCCCAACTTGGGGCTCAATCGCAGAACCCTGGGATCATGACCTGAGCTGAAGGCAGATGCTTAACCGAATGCACCACCCAGGAGCCCCTCTCAGTTTGTTGCCTATAGTTAAGAGTCTCTTATGGTATCTCTTGCCCTCTGATTTTGGCTTGTTTTATTTTTCCCTCCCTTCCCCTATGATCCTGTTTCTTAAATTCCACATATGAGTGAAATCATATAATAATTGTCTTCCTATGACTGACTTATTTCGTTTAGCATAATACCCTCTAGTTACATCCACGTCGTTGCAAATGCCAAGATTTCATTCTTCTTGATGGCTGAGTACTATTCCATTATATATAGACCACATCTCCTTTATCCATTCATCTGTCAATGGACATCTGGGCTCTTTCCATAGTTTGGTTATTGTGGACATTGCTGCTATAAGCATTGGGGTGCAGGTGCCCCTTCAGATCACTACATTTGTATCTTTGGGGTAAATACCTAGTAGAGCAATTGCTGGATCTTAGGGTAGCTCTACTTTTAACTTTTTGAGGACCCTCCATGCTGTTTTCCAGAATGGCTGTACCAACTTGCATTCCCACCAGCAGAGTAAGAGGATTCCCCGTTCTCCACATCCTCGCCAACATTTGTTGTTTCCTGACTTGTTAATTTTAGCCATTCGGACTGGTGTGAGGTGGTATCTCATTGTGGTTTTGATCTGTATTTCCCTGATGCCGAGTGATGTCGAGCACTTTTTCATATGTCTGTTGGCCATTTGGATGTCTTCTTTGCAGAAATGTCTGTTCTTGTCTCTGCCCATTTCTTGACTGGATTATTTGTTCTTTGGGTGTTGAATTTGACAAGTTCTTTATAGATTTTGGATATTAGCCTTTTATCTGACAAGATATTTGCAAATACCTTCTCCCATTCTGTAGGTTGTTTTTTGGTTTTGTCGACAGTTTCCTTTGCCAGGCAAAAACTTTTTATCTTGATGAAGTCCCAATAGTTTGTTTTTGCCTTTGTTTCCCTTGCCTTTGGAGACGTGTCTAGCAAGAAGTTGCCATGGCCCACGTCAAAGAGGTTGCTGCCTGTGTTCTTCTCTAGGATTTTGATGGATTCCTGTCTCACATTTAGGTCTTTCAGCCATTTTGAGTTTATTTTTGTATGTGGTTTAAGAAAATGGTCCAGTTTCATTCTTGTGCATGTGACTGTCCAATTTTCCCAGCACCATTTGTCGAAGAGACTGTCTTTTTTCCATTGGTTATTCTTTCCTGCTTTGTCAAAGACTAGTTGACCATAGAATTGAGGGTCCATTTCTGGGCTCTCTATTATGTTCCATTGATTTATGTGTCTGTTTTTGTACCAGTACCTTGATGATTACAGCTTTGTAACATAGCCTGAAGTCCAGAATTGTGATGCCACTAACTTTGATTTTCTTTTTCAACCTTCCTTTGGCTATTTGGGGTCTTTTCTGGTTCCATACAAATTTTAGGATTATTTGTTCCAGCTCTGTGACAAATGTTGAAGGTATTTTGATTGGGATTGCATTGAATGTATAGATTGCTCTGGGTAGCATAGACATTTTAACATTTGTTCTTCCAATCCATGAGCGTGGAATGTTTTTCCATTTCTTTGTGTCTTCAATTTCTTTCATAAGTGTTCTATAGTTTTCAGGGCACAAATCCTTTACCTCTTTGGTTAGGTTTATTCCTAAGTATCTCATGGTTTTTGGTGCAATTGTAAATAGAATCAATTCCTTAATTGCTCTTTCTTCCATCTCATCATTAGCGTAGAGAAATGCAACTGATTTCTGTGCATTGATTTTTTTTTAAGATTTTATTTATTTATTTGACAGAGGAGAGACAGCTAGTGAGAGAGGGAACACAAGCAGGGAGAGTGGGAGAGGAAGAAGCAGGCTTCCCAGCGGAGCAGGGAGCCCGATGCGGGGCTCGATCCCAGGACTCTGGGATCACGCCCTGAGCCAAAGGCAGATGCCCAACGACTGAGCCACCCAGGAGCCCCCTGTGCATTGATTCTATATCCTGCCCCTTTGCTGAATTCCCATATGAGTTCTAGCAATTTTGGAGTGGAGTCTTTTGGGTTTTCCACATAGAGTATCATGTCGTCTGCAAAGAGTGAGAGTTTGACTTCTCTGCTGATTTGGATGTCTTTTATTTCTTTTTGTTGTCTGGTTGCTGAAGCTAAGACTTCTAGTACTATGCTGAACAACAGTGGTGAGAGTGGACATGCCTGCCATGTTCCTGACCTTAGGAGAAAAGCTCTCAGTTTCTCCCCATTGAGAATGATATTCGCTGTGGACTTTTCGTATATGGCTTTTATGATATTGAGTTATGTTTCTTCTATCCCTACACCATGAAGAGTTTTAATCAAGAAAGGATGCTGTATTTTGTCAAATGCTTTTTCTGCATCTATTGAAAGGATCATATGGTTCTTGTCCTTTTTTTTTTTTTAAAGATTTTATTTATTTGACAGAGATAGAGACAGCCAGCGAGAGAGGGAACACAAGCAGGGGGAGTGGGAGAGGAAGAAGCAGGCTCATAGTGGAGGAGCCTGATGTGGGGCTCGATCCCACAACGCCGGGATCACGCCCTGAGCCAAAGGCAGACGCTTAACCACTGTGCCACCCAGGTGCCCCTCTTGTCCTTTCTTTTATTAATGTAGTGTAACACATTGATTTATGGATGTTGAACCACTTTTGCAGCCCAGGAATAAATCCCACTTGGTCGTGGTGAATAATCCTTTTGGTGTACTGTTGGATCCTATTGGCTAGTACCTTGCTGGAATTTTTGCATCCGTATTCATCAGAGATATTGGTCTGTAATTGTGAGAGGAAGTTTAATTCAAATAAATAAGAGAGGAAAACGTCCCAGGGTTGAAGAAAACCATGAACCTTCAGTTGGAAAGGGCCCGCCAAATGCCAGTTAGGATCCTTTTATAGAACCAACATGCAGTTCTATTGTGATGCAGTTGCAGATGCCAGGCATGGAGGAAATCCTGACAACTTCCTACAAGGGGGAAAAAAAGGTGAACTACAAAGTTATAACCACTGTATTGACAGGAAGTCTCTCATTGAAATGCAGGAGCAAGAAAAAAAAAAGGAAAGAATGTTTAAAGTTCAGAAGAAAAACATCTTTTTTTTTAGTGGAAAGAGTCCTTTATTTTTTTATTTTTTTAAGGAAGCGCTATGCCCAATGTGGGGCTCGAACTCATGACCCCAAGATCAAGAGTCACATGCTAAACAATGAATCATGGACACTACATCAAAATCTAATGATGTACTGTATGGTCACTAACATATCATAATTTTAAAAAATAAATAAATAAATTTTTAAAAAAACAAAAGAGTTCCATGCTCTACTGACTGAGGCCACCAGGTACCCCAAGAGGAAAAATCTCTTTGAATCTAGAATCACATACACAGCCCAAACATCGTTCAAGTGAAAATAAAAGGACTTTTTCAGCTGGGAGGGGACTCCAGAAGTTTAACACTTATAGACTTACTCTGAAGTAAATATAAAGGAGGATAGATCAGCACTAAGAAAAAATGAATCCAATGGGTAGTAAGGAGGGCATGTATTGCATGGTGCACTGGGTGTTATACGCAAATAATGAATCATCAAACTTTACATCAGAAACCAGGGATGTACTGTACGGTGACTAACATAATATAATAAAAAAAATTAAAATTAAAAAAAATGAATCAGAGAGGAAGAAGTGAGGAGGCAAACTGCAGGGGTAAGCAAAGACTTTAGTAAACTCATTCAAACTAAAAAGTAGGAAAAAAGAGGCATGCAGGCACACACAGGAGATAGGGAAGGAGGAAAAAAAGAAACAATCAAAGGATAAGAGTGGAGGAGATGGCTGGAGAGGCCTGGAGGGTAGGAGAGGAGGTCTACAGGGCCGAGGGCCCCAAGCACACAGGATTTGCAGAACTTTCCTTTTTAAGTAGGCTCCACACCTAAATAGGGCTTGAACTCAAGACCCTGAGATCAAGAGTCACATGTTCTATCAACTGAGCCAGCCGCGGGCCCCAGAATTTACAGAATGTAATAAGAATGTGAAGACCTGGGGCACCTGGGTGGCTCAGTTGGTGAAGCATCCAACTCTTGATCTCAGCTCAGGTCTTGATCTCAGTGTTGTGAGTTCAAGACCCACGCTGGGCGTGGAGTCTACTTAAAAAAAAAAAATGTGAAGACTTTGCAAAGAAACCCCAAAACAACCAAAGTGATGATGTATCAAGAAATAACTTGGCCTTGGGGGCGCCTGGGTGGCACAGTTGTTAAGCGTCTGCCTTCGGCTCAGGGCGTGATCGTGATCCTGGCGTTCCGGGATCGAGCCCCACATCAGGCTCTTCCACTAGGAGCCTGCTTCTTCCTCTCCCACTCCCCCTGCTTGTGTTCCCTCTCTCGCTGGCTGTCTCTGTCTAATAAATAAATAAATAAATCTTTAAAAAAAAAAGAAAGAAAGAAAGAAAGAACTTGGCCTTGGCAGAATTAGTTAAAAATGAAATGAAATGCAAATCTTCCAAATGTGACAGGCCTACAGTTACAGTTTTTAAAAGCACACGCACACCCCCTCAAAGGCTTTCCTTCTATTGGAGATACGTTCCCTTGGATAAGGTGCTGACCACATCACTCCCCTGTAAGGTTCTATGCCAGCAAACGTGAGTACAAAGGATCCCATGTAATTCAACCTTCAACTGGAAAAGTTGTGAATGAACTTTTCAAAGAGGCAAGGGAACGTGGGACTGTCCCTCTGAATGAAGCCACAAGAGCTTTGAGCGATGACAAATCAAAGTCATTTGCATGTAGTGGGTACAGAGTGGGGCATTCCTTTCATAAGCTGTCTGAATACATCTATGGAGAAAATCAGCTACAAGTCGTTCAAATTTTGCTTATAACAGTTTCAGCAACAGCTTCAGTTTAGATGATGGGGAGTTGAAACCATACAGTGACCCAACAAATGCTCCAATTCTGGAGTCTGTTTAGAGAAGGGTGATTCTGCGCGTATGCCTGAAATCCAGCAACTTACATGAGAAATTCTTTAAAGGGACATTACTGCTGGCAGAAGACTTCAAAACAGACTCCCCTTGAACTTCAGTGCCCGGTTCATGGTGGCCAAGTGAATTTGGACATGGAGAATCCTCATGATGAAGCACACCTAAAACCTAGAATAAGGTTCAGGGCTTTTAGTGGAGAAAAGCAGGCCTTACACCTGAAAGAGTCAGCACACCTTCCTCTCCAGAAGAGGAAGAGAAGTCAATACTTAATGCAGTTGTGCTTATCGATGATTCAGGGCCAACCACAAAAATGTAAACCGGGGGTACCTGGCTGGCTCCCTCAGGAGACAATGTGACTCTTCATCTCAGGATCATGAGTGTGAGCCCCACACTGGGCATAGAGGTTGCTTAAAAAAAATTCTCAAATCCAGTTAAAATGATGACAGTCATCTGATACAAAGATTCGATAGTGCACACAGGTCCCTGGATGTTGGGGACTTTTTTGGACAGTCTTGTCCTGAATTTGCAACTTTTTTTTTTAAGATTTTATTTATTTATTCGACAGAGAGAGAGACAGCCAATGAGAGAGAGAACACAAGCAGAGGGAGTGGGAGAGGAAGAAGCAGGTTCCCAGCAGAGAAGCCTGATGCGGGGCTCAATCCCAGGACTCTGGGATCATGCCCTGAGCCGAAGGCAGATGCTTAATGACTGCAACACCCAGGCGCCCCTGAATTTGCAACTTAAAGAAGACTTTATTCTTGTGACTTCATTTCCAGGGAGCTGATGGAAAGCCTACCACAAGAAGCAGATATTGTTTTTTTTTTTTTAAGATTTTTATTTATTTGACAGAGAGAGACACAGCGAGAGAGGGAACACAAGCAGAGGGAGAGGGAGAAGCAGGCTTCCCGCTGAGCACGGAGCCCGACGCGGGGCTCGATCCCAGGGTGCTGGGATCGTGACCTGAGCCGAAGGCAGACACTTAACGACTGAGCCATCCAGGTGCCCCAGAGCAAATATTCTTAATAGAGTTGACCCCTGAACACTGCAGGGACTAGGGGTGCTGACCCCTCCCCCCACAGTTGAAAATCCATGTATCACTTCGACTTTCCCAAACCTTAACTACTAATAACCTACTGTTGACCAGAGCCTTGAGGATAACATGAAGTTGATGAACATGTATTTTGTATGCTATATTATTATATACTGTATTCTTTTAATAAATCGAAAGGAAAGGAAATGGTATTAAGAAAATCATAAGGAAAGGAAAACACATTTACAGGACTGTACTGTGTTTATCAGGAAAACTCTACGTATGAATGGACTCACAGTTCAAACCCATGTTGTTCAAGGATCAACTGTACTATGATGCTTGAGCAACTAAAATAATATTGCTCCTGGGGCGCCTGGGTGGCTCAGTGGGTTAAGCATATGCCTTCAGCTCAGGTCATGATCTCAGGGTCCTGGGATCGAGCCCTGCATCGGGCTCTCTGCTCAGCACCGAGTCTGCTTCTCCCTCTCCCTCTCCCTCTGTGATCTCTCTCACTCTCAGTCTCTCAAATAAATAAAATCTTTTTATAAATAAAATAAAATAAAATAAAATAAAATAAAATAGCTCCTATCCATGAAGTAGTGGGTAGGAAAGATGATGTGCCATATTAATTAATATCTTTCTTTAAAATTTTTATTTATTTATTTTTACTTATTTATTAAAGATTTTATGTATTTATTTGTCAGAGAGAGAGCACAAGCAGGAGGAGCAGCAGGCAGAAGGAGAAGCAGGCTCCCTGCTGAGGAAGAAGCCCCAGGTGGGACTCCATCCCAGGACCCTGGGATCACGACCTGAGCTGAAATCAAGAGTCAGATTCTTAACCGACAGAGCCACCCAGGCACCCCCAAGGTTTGTTGTTGTCGTTGTTGTTGTTTTTAATAATCCTTACACCCAACAGGGGCTTGAACTCACAACCTAAAATCACGAGTCTTGCCCTCCACATACTGGAGCCAGCCAGGCGCCCCAAGAATACTTTACAATGGAGTCATTACAGTCTCTCTCAGAGCCTGTTCTGATCACATTCATTTATTCATTCAACACAGTCTTCTAGGGAACCCACTATATACACTGAAAACTGTTCTAATTGCTCAACTCAGAGTATATTTTACTCCAGGACAAACTAGTGTAGAAACTCAGGAGTGTATTTTCTGTCAGACACACTGGGTCTAAGGAATGACCAGCATTAAGTGTTTGCATTTCTGCTGAAGCCAAGCATTTTGTGATGAGGTCAGAGAAATCAGGAATGATAGAAAAGCTTTTTTCGTCTTCCCAGATATCACTTCATCTTTGGTCACTACTCCTGATTACTTTCCTATTACTGCCATAACAGATTACTACAAATTTAGTGCCTTAAAAGAGCACAGATTTTCAATCTTACGATTCTATACATTAGAAGCCCACCATGGGGGTTGCTGGGCTAAAATGAAGGTGACAAGGATGCCTGGGTGGCTCGGTCAGTTAGGTGTCTGCCTTCAGCTCAGGTCATGATCCCAGAGTTCTCGGATGGGATCGAGTCCTGCATGGAGCTCATTGCTCAGCAGGGAGCCTGCTTCTCCCTCTGCCTGCTGCTCCCCCTGCTTGTGCACGCTCTCTCTCTCCCTCTCTGTCTGACAAATAAATAAATAAGCTCTTAAAAAATAAAATAAAATAAAATAAAATAAGTGACAGCAGGGCTGCATTTTTTTCAGGAGGCTCTAGGGGAGAATCACTTCCTTACCTTTCCAGCCTCTAGAGCCTGCCTGCATTTCTTGGCTCGTAGCCCCCTTTGCGCACCTTTCCGCCCCTTCTCTGCAACAGCCAGAGAAGGTTCTCTGTGCTTATGGACTCGTGATTACATTGGTCCACTGGATAATGCATTATTATCTCCCCATCTTAAAGTCTGTAGGAACCTCAATCACACCTGCAAAGTCAGTGGCCTTTGCCATGTTAATTAACACATCACGGCTTCCTTCTGGTAGCTCCGGGGGAAAACCTGTCCTTGCCTCTTCCAATTTGCAAAGGCTGCTGGCATCCCTTGGCTCAAGGCCATATCTCGGCAATCTCTGCTTCTGGCCTTCCATCTTTTACACTTTTGATTCTCCTGCCTCCCTCTTACACCGATCCGTGTGATCACATTTTTAAAGATTTATTTATTGATTTTAGAGAGGGGGAGAGGGGGAGAGGGGCAGAGGGAGAGAGAGAATCCCCAGCAGATTCCCCGCTGAGCGAGGAGCCCGATGTGGAGCTTGATCTCAGGATCCTGAGATCATAACCTGAGCGGAAATCAAGAGTCCAACGCTCAACCGACTGAGCCCCCCAGGCACCCCCCTTGTGATTACATTTAGCTTACCTAGATGATCCAGAATAATCTCTTCATCTCAAAATGCTCGACTTAATCATATCTGTAAAGTTCCCTTTATCATATAAGGTAACCTATACACAGATTTGGGGGTCAGGACATGAACATTTTTGGAGGGCCATTATCCTGCCTGCCATGGTCTACCTTTGCCCCCGAAGTTTGCATCCATCCCAAATAAACGCACCCCATCCAAAGGTGCTCAAAAGCCTCCACCCATTACAGCATCAACTCAGAGTCCAAAATTTTATCCGAATCTCACCATCTTGAAAGTCCCCAATCTCATTATTTCAATTATCTGACGTTTGGGTGAGGACTTGGGTATGATTCCTGGGGCACAATGGCTCTCCATCTATGCCCCCGTGCACCGAGAGAACACGGTCTTGGCTCCCAGATATAATGGTAGGACAGTCCTAGAATAATGGTTCCAGACATTCCCATGCAAAAAGCAGAAAATGGAATGAAGGAAGGAGCCACCAACGTCCCAAACAATGTAGAAATCCAGCCAGGCAGCCAGCATTCATTAGGTTTTAAGGCCTGGGAATAAACTGTGACCCCTAGGTCCGTGCTGTGGGCCTGTGACTCCTCCTCAGAGCTCTTCCCTTTTCCATGAGCGGTGGTGGCACGTGTTTGTAGCTGACGAGTTTTATCAGCTTGTTTCCTGCCTGGAGGTCAGCAATACTTTCACACAGGCTGCGGAGTGTTTGCTCCGTTTAGTCATTTTCCTGAGTTCTGTTCATTAAATTCCTGCAATCGTTGTAACATTTAAAAATGTATAATCCTCTCAAGAAAGATGTCACAATGATGAGTAAGACAACCATGGGTGAGATCAGTCGTTTTGCATGATGTATGTGACCAAAATGTGTGACGTGTCTGGCTTACCGATAAAGAATGTTTTCATTGGGGGAAAAAAAAAAGGACACGGCATTTCAGAGATTGAAAGTGATTGACTAAAAAAAAATGAGGGGTGCACCTGGGTGGCTCAGTCAGTTGATGGTTTGCCTTCGGCTCAGGTCATGATCCCAGGGTCCTGGAATCGAGCCCCGCATCAGGCTCCCTGCCCGCAGGGAGCCTGGTCTCCGTCTCCCTCTGCCTGCCGTTCCCCCTACTCGTGCTCTCTCTCTCTGTCAAAGAAATAAATAAAATCTTAAAAAAAAAAAAAAAGAACCATGAAGGGCCTTATTTTTTTTTTAATTAAAATAAATAAATAATAAATTTTTTAAAAATGACGGGGTGCCTGGGTGGCTCAGTCAGTTAAACATCTGCCTTGGGCTCGGATCATGATCGCAGGGTCGTGGGATCAGGCCCTGCATCAACCTCCCTGCTCAGCAGCGAGTCTGCTTCTCCCTCTCCCTGTGCCCCTCCCCCCTGCTCCTGTGTTCGAGCATGCTCACTCTCTGTCTCTCAAATAAAAAAATAAAATCTTAAAAAAAAAAAATGACAGAAAGAAATTGCTATCTTCACAAATGTCCTGGGGCTAGAATGTCTTCCTTATCAATGGACACAGTTTATCTCTTCGAAAGGGCATATTTGAAGAACAGTAGACTCTCGAACCAGACTTCTGGAGTCCCAGTCCTGGCTTCACCACTTATTAGGGATGTGACTCTGGGGAAATTGTTTAATCTCTCTGTACCTCAGTTTTCTCATCTGTGCAATGGGTATGATTTCAGTGCCTGCCTCACAGGATGGTTATGAGGATTGCATGAGCTTTTACTTATAACATGCCTGGCACGTAGTAAGTTCTGTATACGTGTTTGTTATATAAATAATTAAATTAACAACAGAAGATCATTTGGTGCGGGGAGTGTGATTTCTAAGAGGAAAAAAAAGGTAATGGTAGGACTGGAAATAAAATCAAAAAAAGCCCTCAGAACATAAGGGAAAAGAGTTTCAGTGCAATGCATAAGGCATGATACCATTTGTGGGGGAAAAAGCTATTTCTACAAGGTATGTGTCTGTATGTAAACTCATAGAAATGCCTCTGGCAGGATACTTAGCTCTCTGGAGGGGACAGCCAAGGAGAACCTCAGCCTTATTTTGCACATTTGAACCGTTACCATGAGAACATATCTGTGTGTTCTTTGTGAAACTTTGTTTTGCTTTGTTTTTTTTTTTTTTGAAAATCAACGTTAAAAAACAAAGCTCTGAGGAAGCAATGAGGATGAGTGGGTAGAGCTCTGCCTTCTGGGAGTGAAGGGAAGTCACAGAAGAGATGACATCAGAATTGGATCTTCAAGGAGGCGTCGCCTGAAGAAAAGAGATTGCTGAAGGCGGCGCAGCTGGAGAAGAAAAGGATGTATTTGAGGCAGGATCGGAACTCGAACAGAGTTCTGGCATGTGTGGCTGGGCGAGGAGAGGAAGGGAGGGTCAGGTCTGAGATGGGGCTGTGCAGATGGGTTTAGGGTCGGTCATAAAGGGCTGCTGTACACTCAGAGGGGCTTGAACTTTGTGGAGACAACTTTTTAACCCGCGTCAGGGATATGATCACAAAAGAAGTATCCTTTGGCAGCCAGGTGGCAAGTGGACCGGACAGGTAGGGAACGGATGCGTGGGGACTGGTTAAGGAGGCTGCTGCCCTCACTGTCCCTCGGGAATTGCTCCAGAAGTGACAGAATAGTGTCAGAATTGGTCTTGATTTTATTTTATTTTTTTTTAAAGATTTTATTTATTTATTCGACAGAGATAGAGACAGCCAGCGAGAGAGGGAACACAAGCAGGGGGAGTGGGAGAGGAAGAAGCAGGCTCATAGCGGAGGAGTCTGATGTGGGGCTCGATCCCATAACGCCGGGATCACGCCCTGAGCCAAAAGCAGTGGTCTTGATTTTAAAGAGAATTAGGAAGAGGTATCCATGGTACCTGAGTCTCAGCATCGACTCCGAGTTTTTGTGGTAACCGTATCCTGCTTTGGGTAATCACCTTTTCTCACCTTTAGCCTTTGTGCTTTTGGCTCTGGGCTCCAGAGGTAGGACACGGGATATAAGTCATTATCTCATTCTGTCCCCTCAGCCACCTTTCCTGGAGGAGCACATGATCCCAAGCAGGACAATCAGGCCCACCAAGACCCATTCTGGGACATCCGGAAGCCAACCCCCTCCTGAGACCAGGTGTGACATGATGGGAACCTGGAGCCGCTCAAGCTGCCATGTGCCCCAGGGAAGGAGAGCCTAGAGCTGGGTCTTGGCAGCCTCTTTGCAGCCCCACCCAGATCAAGACAAACCTGAGCCAGCCGTGGCCACAGACTTCTCACAAGCCAGTGATTTTTAAATTAAATTTAATTTAATTTAGTTTGGGGATGCCTGGGTGGCTCAGTCAGTTAAGCGTCTGCCTTCAGCTTGGGTCATGATCCCAGGGGTCCTGGGATCAAGCCCCATGCAGGCTCTCTGCTCAGCGGAGAGTCTGCTTCTCCCTCTCCCTCTGCCTGCCCTGCTCTCCCTGCTTGTGCTCACTCTCTCTCTCTCTCACTGACAAATAAATAAACAAAATCTTTTTAAAAAATTAATTTAGTTTGGTTTAATTCAGTTCGAGTGGCGTTTTCTGTCCAAACTGACTCTGAATTAAGAGTATTCAGCGTTTCTAATGATTAGCCCTGGGAACGAAGAGCATCTCTGAAATCTATTGCTATTAGTCTCTTGGTAAGAAATGAGGATGTCCTTAGCCACTGCCAGTGCCTCTTAGGGAGGGGAGGAAGTGTCATTCTGATTTGCTAAGTTAACAGAATCTAATAAGGCTTTAAAGATGCTGGAAGGGGTGGCCCAGACCAGTGTGACTCCCAGACTTTGGGATTTCACAGAATTCAGCAGCAAAATTAAAAAGACAAATCTTAGGGTTCAAATTAGAATGCCAAGTGTTTTTTGCTTTTTTTTTTTTTTTTTTTAGATTTTTTTAAGAGAGAGGGTGCGCAGAGGGAGGGGCAGAGGGAGACAGAAAACAAGAGAATCTCAGGCAGACTCCTCACTGAACACGGAGCCTGTCCCAGAGATCATGACCTGAGCCAAAACCAAGAGTCAGACGCCCAACTGACTAAGCCACCCAGCTGCCCCTAAAATTGCCAAGTTTTAATTTTGTTAAGTAATCATAAAAGAATATATCATAAAATACCATAAAAGAAGTGCTTTTGCTCTCTCTCTCACACACACGTATACACACACACACACACACAGAGAAAGGATAACTTTCAAATACAGGATATCCCTTTAAAATGAATACCTCTGGCTTTGGGAAAGACTACATTGTACTCCTGTCTCTCTCTCTCTGTCTCACATACGTGAAAACTTTTTACTAGCAATGCCTAGTGGAGAATCCCGTGCCCCTCGGTAGAGTCCCCACCCCTCAGATGTCATCCACATCCCTGGGACAGGGCAAGTTTGAACAACACAGGGTCCCAGGCCTAGGAGGAGGGTTGCAGATCCCAGGGAAAGGTCTCACTCAAGGCAGGGAGGATCGGCCAAGGGAAGCCAGGCAGCGAGAGCACGAAGCTCAGAGAGACTTGAGGAGAATCTCCCCTTCCCACCACTGCCCGAGCCCCACCAGCCCTCTCGCCCGTCCACCGCCTGAGTAGGGAGACCAGGAGCCCAGGCTAGTTGCAGGGCTGGGTCTAGAGGAATGTGCTGGGAGAGACCGGAGACTGTGAACAGGCAGGGTCCCCCCTCCCGAGCAGCAGCTGCCTCGCTGGGAACTCAGCATCAACAGACACCGGGGCCAGCTCCTGAGTGTGGAGCTGGGCTGCTCTCCTGTGCCTGGAGGAAGAGTAGCTCTGTCAGCTCAGCTCTGAGAGGGGGAAGACGTTAGCCTAGGGGCGAAGGGATGGGAGTCTCTCCCCTCCACAGCCCCTTCCTGGGGCAGGCACTTACCCACCCAGTGAAGCGGGGTTCGTAGGTAGGAGTCTTTGATGAGTCACTGGTAGCACACATGCGCACTGTGGTTGTGCGGTCAATACCAGAAAGTGCTCCAACTTTCAGTCACGGGGATCTGAACATCCCCCCTTTTAAAGGGAGACTGGATGGAAGCTGCTGGCTGAGAGCCAGGACCCTGGGGCAAGGGCGGAAGGACGATCAGACAGAGGAGAGTAAACTAAGCAGGGAGGAAGGCCAGGGAAGCAGGGCCCTGACAAGGCAGGCAGGAATGGACTGATAGGGGACACAACGGGAAGAGAAGAGGACTCTTTGCACCCGGCTCTGGACGCGGAGCATGTGCGCAAAGAGCATACACAGATGGACACGGGAGCCTGTTTCCTCGGTGGCAGGCTTTGCTTTTCCACACCTCTGACATTGAGCACTGAGTTAAGAAGTCAGTGTAACGATACACAGGGCACATTCAGGAAACCAAAGGCCGAACTGAATTCCAGTTCGCCAGGCCGCACGGAGTCCGTGTCAAGAGCCAGTGGTAGATTCAAGGGCGTCCCGGGAGCCTCAGCAAGTTAAAATCCTCAGGTCTTCATGCTCCCCCCTCTCTGCCCTTGTCAACTTTCGGACCCTGCCGACTCATCCGTCTTTGCCTTATTTCCCACCCAAGTTCCTGAGAAACCCAGGATCTAAGCTGCTCCGAGCGTCTGTCTCCAGTGGGCCCCTGAAAACCATCATCTCTGGCCGGTCTACAAATCACCTGACCTTGAGCTAGGGGTCCATCAGCTCAGGCAGAGAATAGCAGGGGAGCAGCACGAGGTTCCAGCAGTCTCCACAGTGGCCGTCAAGAGCTTGGAACACTGTGTCTTCCGCAAGTGTTGCAGCTTCCCACCGGGGCATAGCCAATCACGGCTCTGGAACCCCACGACCTTGAGGTCAAGTGAGGCTGTGTGACCTGAGATCCTACAATCTCATGCTCCTGGGGCCCAGACCTGCCTCCCACCGTATCAGAGAAGCCAGAGAATGCATGCCAAGTCATATGCACTGTGTTGTTTATTGTCACATGTTACCCATGGGACGGGGCGGGGTGGGGAAGGGAGCCCTCAGGCAGAGAGAAATGGGAGGAGGGGGAAGTGGGAACCACCCATTTTCTGAACTCTGCTCCTCCTTCCAGCTGTTGACGGGTGCGGGCTTGGCCCCCAGCAGGACCCTCTCAGATACAAGCACAGTGTTGTGTGAGAAGGTTGGGCACGGTCTCATACTTGAAAGAGTAACCGCCATCTGAGGTGGTGCGAACTCGTAGGGGCCTCATGGTCCCAGGGAGGGCCGCACAGCAGGGCTGGGCCCCTGGCACCAAAGAAAGGGGTTGGACTGGGGTGGGAGGAGCCCCAAGCTCCGGCAGGGGCAGGTCTGGCGGGGCAGGCAGCCCACAGCCCCCGTGACAATAGTGGAAGATGAAGCTGGGAGGGTGCACAATCCACCGGTCCCAGCCCAGCTCCTGGAAGGAGATATTGAGGGCCGCTCTGTGGCAGTCGGCATGGGCAGCGGGTTCCTCCGGAGGCCTCTGGAGCAGACGCAGCGCGGCAGGAGACCAAGGCCAGGGCAGCGGGGGAGTCGAGCGTCGGGTTCTCTCCCCTGTGCTGGGCGGCCTGGCCCGGGTGTGGGCCACCAGGAAGGGTGTGGCCTCAGGCCGGGCTGAGCAGGAACAGAGAGGGCATCGCAGCTGTAGGACCAGAACAGGGTTGGTCAGCAGAGGGAGGGCAGAGGGGGCCAGGTGCAGCACCGCCCAGCGAGGGGGTGCCTGGCCCAACGACATGGGCACGGCCATGGGGACCCCTGATGACAGTGCCAGCAGGCTTAGCAGGGGCCCAGAGCTGTTGGAGGCCGCTTTGCTCTGCCTGTCCAGTCCCGTGTGGAACCACAGGTGGGCTGAAGTCACTAGGCGGCTGCGCGTGTGCTGGGATGGCCGGAACACATATGTGAAGAGGCCGTCCTCGGCCTCCCGGGTCAGCTCTCTAGCATCTGGCTCACCCACACAGCTGGCACCTGCAGGAGACAGAGGAAAGGGAGAGGGCAGTCCTGACTGGCAGAGCCTGGGACCTCTCCTCAGCGGCAGGGATGCGACGGCCATTCATCAGCCAGCCACACTCCGAGCGCTCTGTCAGACTCGGGGCCTCTCTCCCCGCTCCTGAGAGAATGGACAGAGAGAGGCTCTCCATTCGTGATTTCATCCTTAAAGGACTTAAAAAATGCAAGATGTTGCCAGCTTCTCTCTGAAACGGTTTTACCAATTAATATTCCCATGAGCGATGTATGAGAGGCCCTGCTCACCCTCTACCTTCACCAACGCTTGGCATCGTTCCACCTAAATTTTTGTTCCCCAGTCACGTAAAATGGGATCTTGAGTGATGGGACACAGGCATGTGAAAACACAGGCATTTGTTTTATTCCCCCATATAGCTTTTTAAAAATTTTTCTTTTAAGATTTTATTTTAAGTAATCTCTACACCCAACACGGGGCTCGAACTCACAACGCCGAGATCAAACGTCACTCGCTCTTGCGACTGAGCCAGCCAGGCGCCCCACCCCATGTACCTTTTTATATTGTCGGAAATATCGCATGATACATTCTTTAAAACAATTCCACTTTTAGGGGCACCTGGCTGGCACAGTCGGTTGAGCATCTAACTCTTGGTTTCAGTCATGATCTCAGGGTTGTGGGATCGAGCCCCGAACTGGGCTCCACACTCAGTGTGGAGTCTGCTTGAGATTCTCTGCCTCACCCTCTGCCCCTCCAGCTTGTGCGCTCTCTCTCTCTAAAACAAATAAATAAATCTTTTTTAAAAAATTCCACTTAAGGGGTGCCTGGGTGGCTCAGTCATTAAGCGTCTGCCTTCGGCTCAGGGCGTGATCCCAGAGTCCTGGGATCAAGCCCCACATCAGGCTCCTCTGCTGGGAGCCTGCTTCTTCCTCTCCCACTCCCCCTTCTTGTGTTCCCTCTCTCGCTGGCTGTCTCTCTCTCTCTGTCAAATAAATAAATAAAATCTTTAAAAAAAATTCCACTTAAAAAAGTAAGTTAATATCAGAAAAAAAAAAAAAAAGGAGGGGGAGGAGGGGCGAGCATATAACCCAGAATAGAGGACAGTGCTTTCTAAGAAAGGCAGTTGGCATCCTTCCACGACAGGTACGCAGACTGTACTAAACAATCATGACCAGGTGAAGGACTGGAGATTGGGACCATACTGTCCTGTGGATTCTCTCATTATAAATCTCACAATGGATCTATTTTGCAGATAAGGAAACAGGGTTACAAAGGGGAAGTGACATTTAACTGCTAAGTGGCCAGGCTGAGATTCTGCCTGATCTTAAAGCCACACTAAGTCACTGTGCTGCAGGGAGACTGAGGCACAGGGAGGCAGGGGCTCCTCTCGGAGGGAAAGGTGTGCCAGGCTACAAGAAAGTTCACCTGGAAGAGGGCTTTACGGGTTCAGTCAGTGGAACACAGGAACACACATAAGCAGATGAAAAGGGAATTCAAGAGAAAGTAGACTTATTTCCTGGAAAAGTTTCCCAACTAATCTTACCCCTGCATTTCTGGTATCCTCTCAAGTCTCAGCTAGAAGAGGAGAGGTAGCAGAAAGGGGCCCAAGCCCACATATCTCTGTCTCTAGAGACTCGTGGTCTCCCAAATGAACGTCTCCCAAAGGCCTCCTCTGAGCCTTGAACCGTTTCGCTTAATCCCGAGAGGTAGACATTAAGGCCCATTTCAGGTGAGGAGACAGAGATTCAAACCCAGACCTGCCTGGCTCCTGAGCCCATGCTGTGTACGTTGCTTCTCAAAGTCACCCTGCCAGTCCCCCACCCTCATTACCTGTAGTCGGGAAAAGGATGGCCTGGGAGACATCCTCCTCCTCCCTGGGCTCAGAGCCCCTGCGCGGGAAGCCCCCCTGGGCATGTCTTCGGGGCAGACGCCTGACTCCAGGATCCCCACCTTCCCCGGCCAGTGCCGGGGGCCCCAAAGCATCCAAGAACAGGGCCCTCACCTTGGCCAGGACAAGGGCCCGGTCCAGCTCTGGCCCGTGGCAGCCATGCCCACTCTTTGGGGACAGCAACAAGAGGAGCAGGAATGGCAGCTGGGGCAGCATAGCTCACCTAGCCCTGCCAGTGGTGAACCCGCACCCTGCCCCGTGCCCCTTCTCTCAGAGTCTGCCCCCTGCCCACCCCACCCACTCTGCCCTCCCCATCCCACCACCGGTCCTCTTCTACCCTTCTCATGCTGCTCTCCCCAGTCCTTCCCACGCCCTGCAATCCAGAGTGGCCCCTGCCCATGGCATTGAGACCTCCTATCTCTGACGCAGATGTCTGTGGCCCTGAGCCTTATCTCCCACTCCTGCCAAGCATGTGGGGGAGGGGGCTGGTGAGGGTTTTCACCCCGAGTGACCTGACCCACACATACCACCCCTTCCCCTACACACACACTCTCTCTCTCTCTCTCTCTCTCTCTCTCTCTCTCACACACACACACACACACACACACACACAGAGCCACATGCTAGCACCCAGCACAGAGGTGACATCAGGTGGGACAGGAGCCTGGGAGCTGGGGTCTGCCAGCTCCTAAGAGTGTTATTCGTTGGGGAGACAGAAAGCGCCAGCCCCTCAGACCTCCTGGGGCCCCTTTCAACCAAGCAGCTGCTGGGCCAGTCATGGGGGGAAGGGCTGAGGCTGGGGCTAGAACCGGAGCTGGGGTGGGGGGCAGGTGGTCCCGCCTGCTCTAAACTTAGCCCGGAGGAGCCAGTCTGGGCTCTTGTCCCTCCAGCTGTGTCATCAGAGAATATTTTTGGGATTGGCAGCTGCAGGCGCCACCGCCACTCAGGCCCAAGCCTGGCGGGCGGTTGGGGACCTGGCGGCTGGAGGTGGGAGGGAGGAGGGGAAAGAGGCCCAGGTTGTGGGAGGGGGCTGGGAAGAGAGGCTCTCCCGAGCAGGAAGCCAGGCCGCGGGCAGAGGAGGCTGCGGGGCCCCTCGCAGCAAAGGCAAACAGGAAGGACTGCCCCCTGAGCGCTCGGCTCGGGGCCCGGGAATCGCCGCCGCCGCAGAGCCGCAGCTCCGGGCCGAGGGTAAGGAGACGAGCCGGGAGCGGGCGGCCGGGGGAGAGTTCCGCGGGTCCCCGCGCCCCGGCCCCCGCTGCACCCCGCCTCGCGGGCTCCCGCCGCCGCCCCCGGCCTCCGCGCGCCCGCCGCCAGCCCTTCCCCCGCGCCGCTGAGGGCCGGCCGCGACCGCCACGATGAAGGCGGGCTCCGGGGATCAGGGGAGCCCCCCGTGCTTCCTGCGCTTTCCGCGGCCCGTGCGGGTGGTAAGTGGCGCCGAGGCCGAGCTCAAGTGCGTGGTCCTGGGGGAGCCGCCGCCCATTGTCGTGTGGGAGAAGGGCGGCCAGCAGCTGGCGGCCTCGGAGCGCCTGAGCTTCCCGGCGGACGGCGCCGAGCACGGCCTGCTGCTGAGCGGCGCGCTGCCCACCGACGCGGGGGTCTACGTGTGCCGCGCCCGCAACGCGGCCGGGGAGGCCTACGCGGCGGCCGCCGTCACCGTGCTGGAGCCGCCGGCCCCCGAGCCCGAGCCCCAGCCCGCCGAGCGCCCGATGCCGCCTCCCGGGGCCGGGGAGGGCGCCCCGGTGTTCCTGGCGGGGCCCCGGTCCCAGTGGGTGCTGCGGGGGGCGCAGGTGGTGCTGACGTGCCAGGTGGGGGGCCTCCCCGCTCCCGCGCTCTACTGGGAGAAGGACGGGATGGCTCTGGACGAAGTGTGGGACAGCGGCCACTTCATGCTCGAGCCCAGCCGCGGCGAGGGCGGCCAGGGCGTGAACCTAGTCCTGCGCATCCTGGCGGCGCGGCTGCCCGACTCGGGCGTCTACGTGTGCCACGCCCGCAACGCGCACGGCCACGCGCAGGCCGGCGCGCTGCTGCAGGTGCACCAGCCCCCCGAGGACCCGCCCGAGGACCCCGACGAGGCCCCCAAGCCCGTGGTGGAGCCGCTCAAGTGCGCACCCAAGACCTTCTGGGTGAACGAGGGCAAGCACGCCAAGTTCCGCTGCTACGTGATGGGCAAGCCCGAGCCTGAGATCGAATGGCACTGGGAGGGCCGCCCGCTGCTTTCCGACCGCCGCCGCCTCATGTACCGCGACCGCGACGGTGGCTTCGTGCTCAAAGTGCTCTACTGCCAGGCCAAGGACCGCGGGCTCTACGTGTGCGCAGCGCGCAACTCCGCGGGCCAGACGCTCAGTGCCGTGCAGCTGCACGTCAAAGGTACTGCGGCGCCCCCGGGGCTCCCCGGGCCCTTGGAGAGGGGCCTCCAGCGCTGTCCCAGAGACGGGGGGGGGGGGGGGGGGGGGGCGGACTGATCACATACCTTTTCCTGCCCGCCTCCCACCCCCCAGGGTTTCGGATTTAGTAGGTCTCCAGGGTACCCAGGAACTTCTCAGCAAACCCCCTAAGTGATTCTGAGGCCGAGAGGGTGGAAGATGACCCTTTGATAAACGGCTTTCAGGAGTGATTGCTGGACCAGCCAAGAGGGAGCGCTTCTAGTTCAGTGGATTTCAGCCTTTGTTTTACTCCCCCTCTCTCAATGGAAATCCCATGTGGGGCCCAAGGTATAAGACTGATACAAGGAACATTTTACGGGCATACATTTCTAGGTCCAGATTCATACCATGTACTTATAAAGCCTATCAGTGAGAACAAGGGTGCTATTTTATAGAATATACACGTTTTAAGACAAGGCTGCATTCATAACCGGGTCTCCTCTGTGAGTCCTGTGGGGAAGTCTGGGGCTGCAGGCAACACATTGAGAAACTCCTGATTCACACCGAAGGTAGACTTGAGGGAGGAAACATGCCCTTTTACGAAACTGCTCTCCAGGTTTGAAAGAAGAAGAAGGGCAAGGAGAGGAAATTTCTATTTCAAAGTTGAGTCATCAACAATATCTCATAAATGCTTATAGTGCTCATAAACAGAAACCCCGGGCGGGGGGGGCGGGATAAAACACCGCAAACTCCCACTGGATGGTAAAGCTTTCGGTAATCGGAGTTCATCACAACTCAAGGGATTATACTGTCACTAGTTAGTACCCACCCTGTTCCCTCAGAGGAAGAAAAGTTGCAGATCTCCCGAGCCCTGCCTGGTGCGCAGTCAAGCGTGTGGTCCCTGCGCTGCCGTGCTGTCTGATGTACCCAAACCCAAAGGGCCCCACTAACTAACCATCAGGAAAGGGAAGCCCAGTGGGAAGGCAGAGCTTCCCCCAGCTGCAGGACAAACACGTTGCTCCAGTGGCCTCATAATCCGCCGGTCATTCTGTCATCATGCTTTCTTTTTGTAAAACACAGTTCTGAAAAGGACTAAAGTATTTTTGTATATATATTTTAATCGTACTTTTAAAAAATCATTTTATTTATTTATTTTCACTGGGATAATTGTACCCCTCCCCTCTGGTTTCCAGCCGTTTGTTCTCTATAGTTAAGAGTCTGTTTCTTGGTTTGCCTCCCCCCTCTTTTTTTCGCCTTCGCTCGTTTATTTTGTTTCTTAAATTACACCTACGAGTGAAATCACATGGTATTTGTCTTTCTCTGACTGACTTATTTCGCTCAGCATTCTATTCTCTGGCTCCATCCATGTGAAAACGGCTAACGTACTTTAAAAATGAAATTCGACTCAAACCCATGCAGAATGTGTGCAGGGCCCCTGAGGGGCCCCAGGGAACAGCTTGAAAATCACTGATGTGGTCCAAGCCCTTCCATCCCTTTCCCCACTTTAAAGTCAGGAAACTGGGGCGCCTGGGTGGCTCAGTCGGTTGACTAGCTGACTCTAGATGTTGGCTCTGGTTGTGATCTCAGGGTCCGGGGATCGAGCCCCACATCCCGCGTCAGGCTCTGTGCTCAGCAGGGAGTTCTGCTTCAGGATTCTCTCTCTCTCTAAAATCAATAAATAAGTATTTTTTAAAAATAGCAAAGTCAGGGAACCTAGGCCCAGTATCACTAACTGAAATGGCCTTGCCCAAGGTGATGTGGCTGATGAGTGTCAGGGGCAGATGAGAATTGAGGCCATCGGACTTCCCTTCCGGGGGTTTTTCTGTGATTCCAGAGTACCTGCAGGCCCTGGGAGAAAAATGGCAGGAGCTAATGTGGTTTTAGGCAGTTGGTGATGCAAGGAGTCCTTCCCCTGGCCTGGCCCACTCCAGAGCCTTCTCCTGCCTCTCCCCTTTGCACAGAGCCCCGCCTCCGCTTCACCAGGCCCCTGCAGGACGTGGAAGGCCGGGAGCACGGGATCGCCGTGCTGGAGTGTAAAGTGCCCAACTCTCGCATTCCCACGGCCTGGTTCCGCGAGGACCAGCGGCTGCTGCCCTGCCGCAAGTACGAGCAGATCGAGGAGGGCACTGTCCGGCGCCTCATCATCCACAGGCTGAAGGCAGACGACGACGGCGTCTACCTGTGCGAGATGCGGGGCCGGGTGCGCACCGTGGCCAACGTGACAGTCAAAGGTGGGCTGGCCAGCGGGAGGGTGCCGAGCCGGAGGCGGGCGCATGCCCAGACCCCAGGCTGAGGGCCGCACATGCGTCTCTCAGGGCCCATCCTGAAGCGGCTGCCCCGGAAGCTGGACGTCCTGGAGGGAGAGAATGCGGTGCTGCTGGTGGAGACCCAAGAAGCTGGGGTCGAGGGGCGCTGGAGCCGCGACGGGGAGGACCTGCCGGCCACCTGCCAGAGCAGCTCTGGCCACATGCACGCCCTGGTCCTTCCAGGGGTCACCCGAGAAGATGCTGGCGAGGTCACCTTTAGCCTGGGCAACTCCCGGACCACCACTCTGCTCAGAGTCAAATGTGAGGGCAGGAGAGCCCGTGGGCAGGAGGGCCAGGGCAGGAGGGCGACCAGATGCCAGAGGCTGGGCTGGCGAGGCGGGCTCAAGGTGGGAGGGCTGTGGTGAGGCTGGAGCAGGGCTGGCACGCACACCCTGCTTTTGTCCCAGGTGTCAAGCACAGCCCCCCGGGACCCCCCGTGTTGGCAGAGATGTTCAAGGGCCATAAGAACACAGTCCTGCTGACCTGGAAGCCCCCCGAGCCAGCTCCTGAGACCCCCTTCATCTACCGGCTGGAGCGGCAGGAAGTGGGCTCCGACGACTGGATCCAGTGCTTCAGCATCGAGAAAGCCGGAGCCGTGGAGGTCCCGGGAGACTGTGTGCCCTCCGAGGGCGACTACCGCTTCCGCGTCTGCACGGTCAGCGAGCACGGCCGCAGCCCCCATGTTGTGTTCCATGGGTCCGCTCACCTCGGTGAGTCAGTCCTGTCGGCCCCAGGCCCTCCCCATCATCTCCTCCCTTTCCCGGCCTTTGGTCCCCGTCGTGTTCTGTGCCTTCCACCTGCGCCTCCTTGCCCACTGCCACCCCTCTGGTCCTGATGGCCACACTCCGTCCCCATCTCAGTGCCCACAGCTCGCCTGGTGGCCGGTCTGGAGGATGTCCAGGTATACGACGGGGAAGATGCCATCTTCTCCCTGGATCTTTCCACCATCATCCAGGGCACCTGGTTTCTTAATGGGGAAGAACTCAAGAGTCACGAGCCGGAGGGCCAGGTGGAGCCCGGGGCCCTGCGCTACCGGATTGAGCAGAAAGGCCTACAGCACAGGCTCCTCCTACGAGCCGTCAAGCACCAGCACAGCGGGGCCCTGGTTGGCTTCAGCTGCCCGGGCGTGCAGGACTCGGCCGCCCTCACCATCCAAGGTCAGTGCTGCTGGGGACCAGGGTGGACAGATAGGGTCAGGACACAGAAGTCCTTAGTGGGCCCAGACAGAGGGCTCAGCCATCCAGAAGTCCCATTTCAGCCAACGTGCAATGTAGAGGGGACTCCTTAGTATCTTCATCAGCCTCCTAGCACTCTCTGGAGTGCTTTGTGGTTTATGGAATTCTGTCACATTGGTTATCTCCAAGACACGGACCCTGGTCCCTAGTCCCTGACTGCTTCCTGTAATCAATAACATTATCAAAGCAACTTCCTATGTGCTAGGCACAGCCCTAATCATTTCACATACATTGTATTCGTTAACACAGTTCTCTCACCAGCCCTGTAAGATAGGCTCTTTTGTTATCCCATTTTACAGATGAAGCAACTGAGTTACAGAGAGGTTAAGTGACTTACTCAGAATCACCAAGCTAATGAGTGGTAGTGCTGAGTTATGAAGCCAGGCAGTCTGACTCCAGAATCACCCTGTGCCACCTGTGGACACAGGAAAGGAAGGGAATGAGGCCCCCTTGAAAAGGACAGCTCTCGGTAGGCATCTGAAAGTGCAGGGGACATGGGGCATTTGCCGTCCCACCGTTGCTGGAGTTTGTAAGGCCAATCGAGGAATTCCTCGGTGCCCAAGCACAGGGCCCGGAGGTGGTCAGATGCCGGCATCCTGGGGGGAGGGCAGAGTAAGAACCAGCAACCAGAGTAGCGTTTCTAGAATGCAAACTGAGATCCCTGACATCAGAGTCGCCTGGAGGGCTGGTTGATAAGGCAGATTCCCCGGCCCTTGCATGCATGTGTGGGGCCTGAGAACCTGCATTTTCAGCAGACTCCCTAGGAATCCTATACTAAAATCACTGCACTTGAGAGTTGGTGTATAAGCCCTAAATGATCTTTTTCTTAAATTGCAACAAATGCATTGACAGTGACAGCCGTGGTATGGCCTGATGTAGGCACCGCCCCCCCCCCGCACCAGAGAGGGGTGCTGATCCCAGGCAGAGCGTGACAAGGGTGCTGCCTGTGCCCACGCCTCTCCCCACACAGAGAGCCCGGTGCACATCCTGAGCCCCGAGGACAAGGTGTCGTTGACCTTCACGACCTCAGAGCGGGTGGTGCTGACCTGTGAGCTCTCCCGGGTGGACTTCCCGGCGCACTGGTACAAGGATGGGCAGGAGGTAGAGGAGAGTGAGTCGCTGGTGGTGAAGATGGACGGGCGCAAACACCGCCTGATCCTGCCAGCCGCCGAGGTCCGGGACAGCGGCGAGTTTGAGTGCAGGACGGAAGGGGTCTCAGCCTTCTTCAGTGTCACCGTCCGAGGTCAGCAACTGTGGTGGTCTGGGCTCCTGCAGATGAGGCTGACTCTAGGGGCCACGTAGGCCCCGCCCCTTGGTTGGCCTGCTTGGGGGTCCCTTCCGGGGAGAGTCTAGTCGGCCAGGGAATGTGTTTTCAAATTATTCTGTTCTTCTCAGTCCTCCCATGCACCAGCACCCTCCAGCATACTCACCCTCTGCGTACCCTCCTCTGGGGAGGGGGTGGGGAAACAAAACTCAATTAAGGGAAGGAGAGACGGGGGCTAACATTTATTGGGTACCTACCATGAGCCAAACGTTATACTAAATGCTTCTCATATATGCCCTTCATGTAGTCTTCACAACTGGGTGAGAAGGAATAGATCTCCAGTTCACAGAGGAAGAGACTGAGGCTCAGAGAGGTTACCCATTATCACACACCCAGCAAACGCCCTAGCTGGGTTCACACCCAGGTCGGTGCTTACCCTCCTGCCCTAGGTGGCCTGGGTCAAAGGGGGAACTTTAAGTGCAGTGGTCCAGGGTTTCTCAAGCCAGTCCATGTTCTGGCTGCTTCAGAACCACCCTGGAAACTTGTTATAAATGCATATGCCCAGGCCCCCCAGACCCCAGGTGCCAGACCAGCCAGCGTAGAGCCTCAGGATCCACTCTGGGAGGGCAGCTTGGGGACCACTGATTCAGCTCATCTTCTCGCTTTGAGTGGAAATCCTGTTTCAACCCCATTGCCAGGCGGTCGTCCAGCTGCTGCCTACATGTCCCCAGTGATGGGGAACTTACTACCTGTAGAGAGCAGCTGTCACACGGTAGCACTGCTAAGTCGTTTCCACCTCCTGCCCGTGCTCCAGGGGCTCCCTTGTAAAAGCAGCAGCAAGCATGGCCCCGATGGGGCCCAGGATAGTGACCTCCTCTCAGCGGAGACAAAGGCTGTCTGTGCCTCCCCCTCCCCATGTCTCCACCGAGCCACCTCTGACCCTCTGGGGACTCAGGGAGCACTCAGGTGCCACACGGTCTGCATTGCCTCACCTGCCACGCACTCAGTACCCCACATCCTTGCTCCAGATCTCCTGCACAGCATGGCCTCAATGCTCCCAGAGTCCCCCAGGGAGGAAGCTGTCTCCTGTGTGTGCAGGGGAGGGGGGGTATCTGTGTGACCCCATCTCTGCTCCCCACCAGACCCCCCGGTGCATATCCTGGACCCCCAGGAGCACGTGTTTGTGCACGCCATAACCTCAGAGTGTGTCATGCTGACCTGTGAGGTGGACCGAGAGGACGCACCGGTGCACTGGTACAAGGACGGGCAGGAGGTGGAGGAGAGTGACTTTGTGGTCCTGGAGAAGGAAGGGTCCCACCACCGCCTGGTGCTGCCCACTGCCCAGCCCCCAGACGGGGGCGAATTTCAGTGCGTCGCTGGAGACGAGCGCGCCTATTTCACGGTCACCATCACAGGTGGGGGGCCAGGCAGGCCCGTGGGACAGCGCCCGGGCAGCTGTCACGCTCTCACCCCTGGGCCACTGTCCCCAGGCCCTGCTTCCCTCCCCCCGGCTGATCCCATGTCCCTCCTTGGTCTGCACCCTGAGGTTCAGTCCCCCACAGAAAATGTGTTGTCATTAACACTGGCCAGGGCAACACAATTCACAGGGAAGCTCTGCCCTCTCGGTTCCCCTGCAAAGGGGAGCTTTAGAAATGGCAGCAGGGCGGGGTCTAGGGCAGGTGCACTAGAGGGCTCAGAAGATCTCAAGAGCCTATGGGAGACCCTGGCTCCATCTGGGCACCCAACCCTCCTCTCCCTGGTCCCACCCTTCATACCGTCCCTGTCCCAACCCTCAGAACATAGCACATTTCTGTAGCAGAGGCTGCCACCGTGGTCCCCAGTGAGCCACCGTGCCTGCGATGTGCTTTGGTGACTGTAGTGGTGTCTCCGGCTGGGCGTGGCTGTCCGAGCAGCTATGAGACCTAATCCGAGGGAAAGCTCTCTCCTCCGACACATGGCCCACTTGCCAGGAGGAGGGAACAGGCACGGATCAGGGAGGGCAGCAGGGTCCGTGGGCCCCAGCCATGACTGTCCCCGTCCTCCAGACGTCTCCTCGTGGATCGTGTACCCCAGCGGCAAGGTGTATGTGGCAGCCGTGCGCCTGGAGCGCGTGGTGCTGACCTGTGAGCTGTGCCGGCCCTGGGCCGAGGTGCGCTGGACCAAGGATGGCGAGGAAGTGGTGGAGAGCCCTGCGCTGCTCCTGCAGAAGGAGGACACCATCCGCCGCCTGGTGCTGCCCGCTGTCCAGCTTGAGGACTCCGGCGAGTACTTGTGTGAAATCGATGACGAGTCGGCCTCCTTCACCGTCACTGTCACAGGTGTGGGTTCACCCCAGCTGCCCAGGGTCACTGGAGGACAGTCCTGAGCCCTTGGGGGAGCTGGCCATGGACTCCCAAGTTAGCACACTGGGGAGGTGGGAGGTAGGGCTGCGGTGCATGTACCAAGCCTCCCTGCCTGGAAGACCCCGGGGCCCCCTGTTCGAGTGAGCAGTCTCCCCCGCCCCCCAGCACCGGCACCAGGAAGAGCTGTGCTCCGGCGGCCTGTTTGCTGAGCACTTCCTGTGTGCCGGCCACTGGGCCAGGGGCTGTGGACACACATGGTCTCTGTTCTCCGAGAGCTGCCAGTCTAGCTGGGGAAGCAGCTGTTAACCAGGGGTCGCAAATGGGCAGTCCGTAGGGCCCCATGCAGCCCACAGATGTGTTTTGTTTGGCCTGCAGAGTCTTACCAAAGTCAGGACAGTTCAAATAACAATCCGGAGTTATGCGTCCTCTTGAAAAAGCCGAAGACCCGGCGGCTCTGGTCCCGCTTCCCCCCATGGCGACGAACAGCAGGTGCTGAGTAGCAGCTGCCCCCGTAATCCGGGGCCCACATTCCTCGGTCCTTGCCTCCCTGCTATTCCTCTTTGCCTCTCCCCAGACTGCTTCAGCCGCTGACCTTCCCTACCTGGCCCCTGTGGGCGTTTGAGTTTGCGACCCCTGTGTTAAACCAATAAATGCACAAATAAATGTACAGTTGACACCTCGTGACAAGTACTGTGAAGGATGAGAGCAGAGGGCTCAAGAGAGGAGAACAGGAGAGTCAGGTCACCGTGCCACCCATGGGAGCCGGCCCTGGGCTGGGTCTGGACAGCCGGCGGCAAGCAGACGGACATGCTTACGTCTCTCCGGCAGGAAAGCCAGACACGTTAGAGGGTCTCAGATGTGGATTGTCCAGTGTTGTGATAGGGTGCAGCGGGAGCTCAAGGCCAGGGGGCTGCTAACCTTGTGCGTGGACAGGAAGTGACTTCAAACCAGATACTTGCGGCGGGGGCTGAGTTAGCTAAGCGGGGTCAGCTGTGGACTGAAGGTAGAGGGGAGAGTGTTCAAAGCTGGAGAAGCATAGGACGACTATGGAAGTGATGGTGGTTCGCTCAGTGCTGGAAATTTTGGGGCTGCAGCCCACGGTGCCAATCCCACGGTGTTTGGGGCAGGGGGGCTTGGTGGGGGAGGGGTGTTGCAGGGCCTAGGCAGCTCTGGGGGGCACAGAAGAACCCCGCTGGCTTCACTGGAGTGCCCATCCTCACCTGGCGCCGTCTGCTTGCCCTGTCCCCTGCCCTGTCCCAGGAGTGATGCCTCGGTCCAGGGTGAGCCACTTAACCTGCACTTCCCACCCCCCAGCACACACACTCTGCGTTCCAGATAGTGCAGCCCGGCTCACACAGGCCACAAAACCAAAGAGGCCTTTCTGCACACGTTCTGTCCTGTACTGAGGCCCTTCAAGCTCTGGCCAGACATAATGGCAGCCACACACATTTCAGCCCACACTTGGTCTCCCCACAAAACACCAGATTCTTCACAGGGCAGTTGACACAAGCACCGCCTGGGCTTTGGGCCAGGGAGAATCAAGTCTGACGCCAAGCTGAGGTCCCACAGCTGTGCATCCCTGCACCCTGTCTTCACCCGATTGCCCCCATCACCTCCCCCCCCCCCACCTCAGGCATCCACTCCTCTGCAATTTGCCAGCCTTGCTGGGCCCGAGAGAACCAGCCTGCATCCTCTAGACTCTTGGAACAAGCCGTTGGGGAGGTGGGTGGTGGAGGCGGAGGGCTTAAATGTGTGCTGGTGAGCACGTCTGCCCATGCGCGCCTCGGCGAACCGTGGGACCGGGAAGCTAGCAGTTCCTGAGCCTGGCCACCAGGGGGCCGAAAGTTAAAGGAGCGCTAAAAGTGTCCTGGAAGCTAGAAGATTCTGGGAGACGTCGAGGGTGCATGGGAGCACGGCCAGGCTCGGGCTCAGTGCACCAGTCACTTGCAGTGTTGACATAGCTCCTTCTCTGTGGAGGAACAACCAGTTTGGAGCACTTGGAAATGAACTCCCAGAATCAGTGTTTAGCATCCCTGGGGAGCTCTCCGACAGGTGTTGGCAACTCTTATGCACAGATGCAAAAATCATTACTGAGTTCTGCCAGCCTTGGCTTACAATCCCTACCACCACCTGCAGAGTCTGAGCCTCCCTTTCACAGATGGCAGTCCTTCCTCCCACCCTAGAGCCGGTGTAGCCAGCTGTGACCTTCAAGAGGTCGGGTAATCTCTCTATGCCTCAGTTTCTTCGTCTGGAAAACAGGGATAAAACGATACCTACCTCTTTGGATCGCTCTGAGGGTTCGATATATAAAGTGCTTAGGGTTGTTCTGGAATGTTAGGGAATAGCGAGTATTTGCTATTCCAGATCCAGGATCTCTTATTCACAATTCTGATCTAAAAAAAACCTCTTAAAATCAAAAGTCTTTTTGTAAGTTTGGCATTCAAAGTCGTTTCAGTAAAACCTGAGCTTAACTGCTGTGAAATGATTTCTACTCTTTAATGATCCTGCTTAGAGTGAGTATATCTATAGGTTACACTGCAGAAATGTTAGTGAGGTTGTGGGGGGAGCCCCGGGGGGGTGCTGGGAGGAGCAGGTATGTGATCGATAATAAATGCACCATTTCTGGGATCGGAAGCGTTCTGGAGTCTGTCACACCCCTGGCCCTAGGGACTTCTGAGAGCAGACCGTGGACCTGTGACTCCTTGTGATGACTATCCTTATCACTCTTATTATCATGAGCGACAGGAACTTTTTGCTGCCAGGAAGGCCGACGGTGAGTCTGTGACAGCCTGTGATCGCCCACTCTGCAGAGCCCCCAGTACGCATCATATACCCCCGGGATGAGGTGACCCTGATCGCCGTGAGCTTGGAGTGCGTGGTGCTGACGTGTGAGCTGTCTCGGGAGGACGCCCCTGTGCGCTGGTACAAGGATGGGCTGGAGGTGGAGGAGAGCGAGGCCCTGGTGCTGGAGAGTGACGGGCTGCACCGCCGCCTGGTGCTGCCTGCCGCCCAGCCCGAGCAGGGGGGCGAGTTCGTGTGTGACGCCGGAGATGACTCAGCCTTCTTCACTGTCACCGTCACAGGTGGGCAGTCTCTGGGCACCCTGGGGAGCTAGAGAGGCAGGAGTCTAAGAGACAGACACCCAACCTTCTCACTTCCTGAATCTTAGGGCCCCCCCCCCAACCTGCCCCCAGGAAGCCTGCCCCTCCCCCAGCTTCCTCATTCTCAGCCAGCAGAGAGCACTGGCTTGCCCAGATCAAGCCATGACAGTGACTAGAGGCCTGGTGGAGAGAGCCCAGCAGTTAGGAGCATTCATTCAGTCATCAAATATTTATTGAGCAACTACTATGTGCTCAGCACTCTTCTGATGCTGGCAGAGTAGCAAGCCCGTCAGAGCAAACCTCCAATTTTCCGCTAGAATTCGTGGAGCTTGATTTCTAGTGAGGATGGACAGACAACCAGTAGATGATGATAAGTACATCAGGGGCAAAGCAGGAAAAAGGAATGGGGGCGACTTAGGGAGGGGTGTGCATTGGGGCCAGCGAGGTCTGGCTTTACCTCTGTCTGTCCATGGAAACTTGCACAAATCACTTCCCTCTAAAGAGGCCTCAAGTCCTCATCCGGAAAGTGAAGCCAACATCGGTGCCCTCCTAGGGAGGGTCAGGAGTAACTGTGCAAAGAGCAGCGTGCACTTAGCACAGCACCTGGCACAGAGCAAGTGCCCATGGATTTGTAGTCGCAAGAGCTGCGCTGGGGAGGGAGGGCTGGGAAGCCAGGGGCCGAGTCAGGTAGAGGCTGGCTGGCTGAGCCTGAGTACCGCTCCCTCTGTCTGTCCGGCAGCCCCGCCAGAGAGGATCGTGCACCCGGCAGCCCGCTCTCTGGACCTGCAGTTCGGGGGACTCCGGGGCGTGTGGAGCTGCGCTGCGAGGTGGCCCCCGCCGGGTCCCAGGTGCGCTGGTACAAAGATGGGCTGGAGGTGGAAGCCTCCGCCACGTTGCAGCTGGGAGCCGAGGGGCCTGCTCGCACCCTGACCCTGCCCTGCGCCCAGCCTGAGGACGCCGGGGAGTACGTGTGCGAGACGCGGGACGAAGCCGTCACCTTCAACGTCAGCCTGGCTGGTGGGTGCTTCCTGCCAGCCTGGGTGCGGGACGGGGTAGTAAGCCTGAGCCCACATGCTCCTCTCTCTGTCCAGAGCCCCCAGTCCAGTTCCTCGCCCCAGAGGCAGCCCCTGCCCCCCTCTGCGTGGCCCCCGGGGAGCCGGTGGTGCTGAGCTGCGAAGTGTCCCGGGCTGGCGCCCTGGTCTTCTGGAGTCACAATGGGAGCCCGGTGCAGGAGGGCAAGGGCCTGGAGCTCCAGGCCGAGGGCCCCCGCCGCCTCCTTTGCATCCGGGCTGCAGAGCTGGCCCACGCAGGCCTCTACACCTGCCAGTCCGGTACAGCCCCGGGAGCCCCCAGCCTCAGCTTCACCGTCCAAGTGGCTGGTAAGTATGGCCTGGGCAGAAGGCCTGACAGAGCCACACCCCCAAACTCGTATGAGACTCCCCCGCCCCACCGCTTCTCTAGCGTGCCTTTTCCATCCCTCACCCACCTCTCGGTATCTTGCTTCCCACTGCCCCCCTCGTAGCCCGCAGGCCTCTCCCTCCCAGTGACCCCCCCGCTCTGACCCCACAGAGCCCCCCATGCGGGTGGTGGCCCCCGAGGCAGCCCAGACGAGGGTTCGCAGCACCCCAGGCGGGGACCTAGAGCTGGTGGTGCACCTCTCCGGGCCGGGGGGCCCTGTGCGCTGGTACAAGGACGGGGAGCGACTGGCGAGCCAGGGGCGGGTGCGGCTGGAGCAGGCCGGGGCAAGGCAGGTGCTGCGGGTGCGGGGGGCACGGAGCAGGGACGCTGGGGAGTACCTGTGCGACACACCCCAGGACAGCCGCATCTTCCTCGTCAGCGTGGAAGGTAACAGTGCACCCCTCACACCCTGTGGGCCCTGGCACCCCAAAGACCACACCTGTGCACCGTCCCAGGACCCCCTGACCCCCCGACCCCCTCCTTGCTACCTCTGGCTCCAACCAATGCATGCACAACTATTACTGGGATGAGGGGTCAGGCCTCCTTTTTTCAGGAACCCTCTCTATAGGAGCAGGCATAGCCCAGTGGTTAAAACCTGGGGCTCTGGAGTCAATGCACCCCGGTTCCGATCCGGGTTCTGCTTACCAGTGGTGTGTGATCCTGGCAAGTGGCTTCACATCCCTGAGCCCCAGCGCTAAAGTGGGGGGACGGTGCTTGTCTTATAGGGCCGTGGTGACAGTTAAATAAGAGAAATAGGGTCCATGGTAAATGATCTGTTAAGGAGTCAGAGAGGTAGGGAGGGAGGCCAAGATTGAGAGGAGGTGGCTAGGAGGGTCAGGGAGCTGGAAAGACCTCATGGTCCTCAGGAAAGATCTTCCCAGTAACTGGGAGATGTACCCCCAGGAGAGGATGAAAAGGAGGGAGAGGGAAAGACACAGCCCACCTCACTGCCTGACCCCACCCCCCAGAACCACCGCTGGCAAAGCTGGTCTCAGAGCTGACACCACTCACCGTCCACGAGGGGGATGATGCCACGTTTCGGTGTGAAGTCTCCCCACCAGACGCTGAGGTCACCTGGCTACGCAACGGGGCCGTTGTCACTCCAGGGCCCCAGCTAGAACTAGGCCAGAATGGTTCGAGCCGCACGCTGACAGTGCGAGGCTGCCAGCTCGACGACGCGGGGACCGTGACTGCCCGAGCTGGGGGCACAGCCTCGAGCGCCCGGCTCCACGTTCGAGGTCTGGTCCTGATGGGGATGAAGTGGCCTTGGCTCCTGTCCCTGTTCGCCCAACCCTGGCCCTAGCAGACTTGTCCGTCTGCCCCCGGGTCATCGGCCAGGGAGCAGGGTGTCAGGCTCCGTGACCCCCTCCCCCTTCCTCCCCAGAAATGGAGCTCCTGTTCCTGAGACGCCTGCAGGATGTGCGGGCAGAGGAAGGCCAGGACGTGTGCCTTGAAGTGGAGACGGGCCGCGTGGGTGCAGCAGGGGCCGTGCGCTGGGTGCGAGGTGGGGAGCCCTTACCCCGTGACTCTCGCGTGTCCATGGCCCAGGATGGCCACGTCTACCGCCTCTTCATCCATGGCGTCGTGCTGGCCGACCAGGGCACCTACGGCTGTGAGAGCCACCACGATCGCACCCTGGCCAGGCTCAGCGTGAGGCGTGAGTGTCCTGTCCTCTCCTAACGCATCGCCCGCCCCCTGGCACAGCCTTTCCGGGCTGGCCCAGGGCCCCTCAGACCCCCACCAAAGTGCCCCTCACCACTGAGGCAAGTCAGCCCTGCCTAGCCTCCAGAAGTGTGACCTGAAGCAGCCTGCCCAAAGCAAAGCTTTCCTTTTCTAGTGTTTCTATGTACCCTAGAAGTCCATGTAGATTTTGCATTCCATGTCATGTCCAAGCTGGCTTTGCTGTAAACATAAATATTACACTCCAGAAAGACCTGCCGTGTTATCCCTCTGTCACACGCCCCAGGATACATGGGCCCATGTGGCAAAGAGCAACTCCACCCTGCAAGCTGGAGCTTTCTATTAACTGTGAGACCTCATGCAAATTACTTAACCCTTCTGAGCCAAGTCCTCTAAAGAATGGGGCTGATCCTTACTTCAGGGGTCTTTGGGAACCTTCATGGAGATAACAAAAAATGCCCACACAGAGCTTGGTAAATGATTGCTGTTGCTGATCTGTATTCTCTTCTAACTCATTTCATTCATTTAATCACAATAAACCCATGTCTCAATGCTATTCACCTTGTACAATTGGGAAAACTAAAACTAAGGCCCAGAGAGGTCAAGCAGTTTGCCAAAGGTCACACAGCACACAAACTATGTGGCAGATCTGGGGTCCAATCCCAGCGCATCTGACTTCAATTTCTGTGCTCTTTCCGGTGTCACAGCACCCCTCACCCAGATTCCTCAACCCTCTAACCACAGCGCATCCCCTTCATGTGTGCCCTCCCCTAACAGCAATAAGCCCCTCCCCCCAAGTTGGCCCGCTGTGCTCCTTTCTCCCTGGCACTGGGCTTCTTTCCATAGGGGCTCTGTTTGAGTGTTAGGGGAGGTACAGGCAGGGCAAGGGGGTATGTGAGCCCTCAAAACCCCTGCCCAGAGCTGGAGCCCTCATTCTCCCTCTCTCCCCATCTCCCCCAATCAGCGAAGCAGCTAAGGGTGCTACGGCCTCTGGAGGATGTGACCATCATTGAGGGGGGCAGTGCCACCTTCCAGCTGGAGCTGTCCCAGGAGGGTGTGACTGGGGAGTGGGCCCGGGGCGGAGTGCGACTGCAGCCAGGGCCCAAGTGCCACATGCACGCTGGGAGCCGCACTCACTGCCTGGTCCTCAGCGGCCTGGGCCCGGCCGACTCGGGCTGCGTCTCCTTCACTGTGGATTCCCTGCGCTGTGCAGCCAGACTCACTGTGAGAGGTGCGGATTCTGGGCCCACTGGCTGTCTACTGACTGCCCCGAGTGTGATTCTACTGATCCCCTTACCCGTGTGGCCCCCACTGACCGTGCCTGTCAGAGTGTGACACCCCTGACACTTGGCCCTGTGTGGCCCCAGAGGCTGCCCGGCATGAGTGTGACTCCTCTGACCCATCCGATCGTCCAGCGTGACTCCATTGACCTTTCAGTCCCTGCGAACCACTGACCGCGCCACCGTAAGCGTGCCTATTGTCTGCCTGCCTGACTGTGGCCCCACTGACCACACCTGCCTGCCATGACCCCCACTGCCTGCCTCACTGGGCCCTTCTGGCCACTCGAGTCCCAGTGATCCACTAACTGCCTAAGGGTGACCCCACTAGCAGCTCTGCTTGAGTGTCCGCCATTTGTCCAGCCCACCGTGTTCCCCTCTGACCACACCTGCTCTAGAGTTACCCCTTACTCCTCTGAACCCATCATGTCCCCCCTGACCAGTGTCACCTGTCCATTCCAGCCAAGTGTGGTCCCCACTGACCATGCTTGCCTATGGGTGACTCCAGTGGCATCTCTGCTTTGGTTGCCCCCCAAGCCCCTCTAGCCCCAGCATGTCCCCCACTGACACCCCTAGCTGGCCACTCCTGTCCCATTGATCCCTGTGGCCCTGTCATGTCCTCCACTGACCAGCATCCCACTTGGACCACTTGTCCCAGCACATCCCCCCCTCACTAGTGGCCTCCACTGATCACCTTTCCTAAATGTGTCCACCACTGACCCCTGTACCCAAGTGTGTCTCCCTTCTCCCACTCCCAGAGGCCCCAGTGACCATTGTGCGGGGGCCGCAGGACCTAGAGGTGACCGAGGGAGACACAGCTACATTGGAGTGCGAGCTTTCCCAGGCCTTGGCTGATGTCACCTGGGAGAAGGTCAGAGCCCAGCCCACCTTGGCATCATAAGGACAGTAATAATAATGCCCCAAATGGAAACAACTAACATTCACTGAACGGGTGTGCCTGGCACTGTGCTCAGATTTACTTTTACTTTACACTTAACCCTCTAATCCTTACAACAGCCCTTTTGCTATCTCAGTGTTATTTCTAAGAAGCCTGAGGCTCAGTGGGGTGAAGTATTGCCCAGGGGCAGACAAAAGGGGTAGAGCCCTAACGTCCCCAAGAGGGATGCTTTCCCAATGAGGCTCCTGGCTTCCGGAAGACTTGGGACAACCGGATCCCAACTTGAGAGCCAGAAAGGCATAAACGCGCCTGGAAACCGCTTGACATCAACAGAGGGCGCCGCCGCCACCCAGTCGAGTTCACCCTGACCTGCAACTCTCGCCCCTAGGACGGGCGCCCGCTCACCCCCAGCCCTCGGCTCAGGCTCCAGGCCCTCGGCACGCGTCGCCTCCTCCAGCTGCGGCGCTGCGGCCCCTTGGACGCCGGGACCTACAGCTGTGCAGTGGGGACGGCTCGCGCCGGGCCTGTCCGCCTGGTCGTGCGCGGTGGGTACCGGGCGCTGCTCGGGCAGGGTACTGCTGTGGGCGCCGGGGCTGCGGACCCGACTAGCTGGGGACTGACTCCTGCGCCTCCAGAGAGAGGGGCGGAGTGTGGGCGTGGTCGGAGTCCGCCCCGCCCCGCCTCACGCCTCCCGCTCCGCCCCAGAGCGCAACTTGTCTGTACTCTCCGAACTCCGGTCCGTTCGCGCCCGCGAAGGTGACGGCGCCACGTTCGAGTGCATCGTGTCGGAGGCCGAGACCGCGGGGATCTGGGAGCTCGGAGGCCGTCCGCTGAGACCCGGAGGCCACGTCCGCATCCGACAGGAAGGTCTGACCGACTTTCTTCGCACTCTGGTCTCTTGCTGCCCCGCCCTTGGCTCAGACAGACCCCGCCCTACTAGGATAAGCCCCGCCTCCGGCTCGAGTGGGCCCCGCCCCATAGCCCAAAGAGCAGTCTACCGGTCTTTCCCGGGTCCCCAGCTCTGAGCCCTCGGTCCTGGACCGCTCTTCTTTCCCTTCAGCATCCTAATTCTGCCCAGCCCAGCGCACATTTGCCGCGTCCAAACCGACCCGGGAACCTACTCCGGCCCACCCTCATCCCCGAACCTTCCCCAGTGGCCGCTCCTGCCTCGCTTAGCGCCTCCCTCTCCTCCCCAGGGAAGAAACATATTCTGGTGCTGAGCGAGCTGCGCCCGGAGGACGCCGGTGAGGTCCGCTTCCAGGCGGGACCCGCCCAGTCCGTGGCTCAGCTGGAGGTGGAGGGTAAGCAACTGGGGAGGGATGGTTGGGAGTGGGCATCATCTACCCCCGGGACTGGCAGGCTGGCGGCGGGTCCTGGGAACGCTGCCTCCCCACTTCCCTTCCTCGAGGGACTCTTCTTCTGGGGAGGGTCACAGAGGGCAGTGCGTTTCCTGGGGAGGAGGAGACTTTGGGTTAGGGGTACAGAGGAAGGGACTGGTGCCATAGAGGTCTGAGACTAGGAGTGGAGGCTGCAGGGGGAGGGAAGATGCGTCTCTCCTCCTGGGGGCCCTGCGTGTCCCTATTAACTTAAGCCCTCGTCCTCACCCCCAGCACTGCCTCTCCAGATGTGCCGCCGCCCCCCTCGAGAGAAGACGGTTCTGGTCGGCCGCAGGGCGGTGCTGGAGGTGACTGTGTCCCGCTCGGGGGGCCACGTGTGCTGGTTGCGGGAGGGGGTGGAGCTGTGCCCGGGAGACAAGTATGAGCTGCGCAGCCATGGCCCCACCCACAGCCTGGTCATCCATGACGTGCAACCTGAGGACCAGGGCACCTACAGCTGCCAGGCCGGCCAGGACAGCGCCCACACACGGTTGCTGGTAGAGGGTGAGTGAAGCTGACTGGGCAGAGGTCAGAGGGGCAGGCTGGCTGGCCAGGAAGGAGGGGTTGCCTGGGAGCTGGGGGCTGAGACACACTTACCAGAGGGTTTTCCAGGACTTTGGATGGCCAGTTGGTTCTGGGGTGTATTGGAGGTGGAGAGTGGGGGAGGGGCTGAGGAGAGGAGGGAGCCCTGTGTTCTCCACAGGAACCATTTGCTTCAGGTCAGCTGGTCCCACCTTTCTATGCCCTTTCCTGTCCAGGTTTCTCGCTCCCTCCTGCCTCTGGACCACATTGCTCTCTTGAATGCCCCATTTGTACCCTAGTTCCTCTCCTTCCCACCTAGTGGCCCCTTGGTCTGTGCCCCCACCAGCCTCTCATCCCCCTCCTGCTCTCTGCCCGGCTGGCTTCGGCCCATCCCAGAGAGTTCCACATCAGTCTGGGCAGAGGGCTCCTGAGTTAGTCCCATTTCCTTCCTCTTCCATAGACATGTTCCATCCTCCTGCGTTTCCTCCAGATTCGGGCCTTGCCCCACCCCTAACTGGGGGCTGACCCCTGCTTTCCTGCCCCCACAGACATCCCTGACAGTGGCCCAGAAAGGGTGGAGCAGAGGGGGAGGACCCAGCTCTTCCTGGCGTGGGTGCCCAGGCTCTACCAGGGGAGAGGATGGTGGTGCCCACTCTCTCCCCAGCCCCACGCCAAGTCATTCCTCTGCAGGTAGCTAGGAGGACCGAACCAGGCCAGGCAGGTGCCCTCGGACGGCTTGGAAGGCGTGTGCCCGTACCCTGGGCAGGGGTGGGGGGCAGGGGAACCAGAGGTGTTGGGAGACAATAAAGTGGTACAGTCCTTTTTCCTGGCTCTCTGTGTGATGTAGGAGGGCAGAAGTTGCTGGGGGCCCCTGTGTAGTAAGTGACACAGGACACCAGGCTGCAGCGCTTCCGGTTTGGCCCCTGAAAGTGCCAGCCACTGAAGAGCACCACTACTCCTGGCAGAAATCACACAGTTTGGCACATTTATAAAATATGTAAAACAGGGTGGGGTGAGGGGAGACAGAAGCATGAGGTGTCCAGGGTGGCGTGACAGACACCAGACATGCACCGTGCATTGAAGCCCCCTCCCCCCAGCCCCTCTCCCTAACCCAGCCCAAAGTAGCACCCCCCCCGCCCCCTCCCCTGCCACTGCCCCCGGGCTGGTGGCTTTGCAGAGGACAGGGGACCAGGGTGAGGGGTGCTTCCGGTTTGCCCCACGGGCAAGGACAAGAAGCCTTATATGAGTCTGGTTGAGAGGTGGAGCGATGGGGGAGGAAGGCAGACCTCCTCCACTTCGACATGCAGGAGAGTGGCCTGTGGGACCCCAGCAGTGGGAGAGGAGGCAGGGCCAACCTTAGACAAGCCCTACCAATCAGAAATCTAAGGCAAGGGTCCCAGTGTCCCCTCCAAGCCCACCCTCCATACGCACACACACACACACAGGCGACACACTCACAACCCTGAGCACACCCCAATGGGGCTGACACCCCGCATCCCTCAGGAGCCCCTCTGGAGCTTGGGAGGAGGCTTTCCCCTTAGGCCAGGGCTAGCCTGAGACAGGTTCTCCCTTCTGGTAGCCAGGTCAGCCCTCTTCAGGGTGGGGAGAGGGACAGCCAAAGGCCACAAGGCCAGGCGGGCTGGGTGGCAGTCCAGCAGGCCTCCCCAGGCCGGCAGAGCTGGTGACCGTAGAGTCTAGGTGGGCAGGAGCAGCAGGACTGCTATACCCGCACGGGGGGCCCTGAGCAGGCTGTCAGCGGCCCCCGAGACCCATACTCATAGTCCGCATCTGTGGGCGAGGCCATGAAGGAGCTCAGGGAGCTCCCTGTCTGCCGGTCCCGGAAGCTCTGGATGTAACTCTGTGGGAGAGGAAAGACAGGTGTGAGAGAGGCCCTGCAGACCCTGCCCGGAGCACCACCTCAGGCTGACCTCCTGTTCCTGCACCCCACAGCCTGAGACTCACCCCAGGCTGCCTCAGGCCCAGGACCTCGCTACACCCGGAGTCCAGCCCTGAGACCCTACCCCCTACCATACCTCATTAATATTCATACTCAGGCCACCTTTCCCCCAGTCCTAGAGCTGCACCCATCAGGCTCGTTGGGCAGGGGTTATAATAGGTAGACAGATGCTAGGTCTCCTAGATAGTGAGCCCCTGGGAGGGCCCAGTCCCGCTGAGACAGATTCTGCAGCACTCCTTTCTCCCCCATTTGGGCTGGAGAGGCTCGGGGTGCTCACCGGGGAGAGGACATCTCCATTGAAGCGTTTGATGGGCACCGGCCTGCGCCGATAAGCCGGGTCAGGGGGCCCAGGCCTTGGAGGAGCCCGGGGACCTCTGGGGGGTGCCCGAGGGGGTCTCTTCTTCCTCCGCTTCTCCTTGCGCTCCTCCTGCTGCCGAATCCGCATTAGCTGCACGCGTCGCCGTTGCCGGCTGATGACCACTGTGAGGGGACGGGCAGAGAAGCGTCTCACAGGCCCACGTGCCTTGTCTCCCCCAAGCCTCCCTGATCCACCCTACCCGAGGGCTCCAGGCTTCCAGATTCCCTTCTTCTGTGACCTCCCACTCCCCCTTCCTTTCCTGGTCTCCCACCTCCCAGATGGGACTTCTCATAGTTGTTTTATTCTTCCGAGGGTCATATGGAAGATTCCTAGACTTCTAAGTACTCCCTCTCCAGCTGTTATCCCTTTCCCCACCCTGAGCCCCAGGTGACTCACCTAAACCAGCTGTCATCCTCTCTCAACCGGACAATTACTGCCTCCTTCTCACTGGTCTGCCCTCTACATTTGCCCTCCCCGATGTTTTCTACACTCGCGGCGAGGGAGCATCCTAAACCCAAATGAGATTATATCCCCCCGGCTTTAAACCTACAATAGCATCACACTGCCTTCCTGGTAAAATCCAGAGTCCTCATCCTGGCCCGTAGGACCTGCACAAACAGCATGCCTCCACCCACCGCACCCCAGCCCACTCCCTCAGCAAGCCAAGCTCTTCCCTACTGGGGATCTGCCCTTGCTGTTCCCTCTCCTCTAGCCCCTTGCATGTGGCCTCTTATCCTTCAGCACTCTCCTTAAATGTCACCTCTTCCCAGTGGCCTTCCCTTTCCAGCCTATCTGTAATAGCCTCTCTAAGTCACTTGTCCACACTGCCCTGCATATCTCTTTCATACAACTCCAGAGCTGGAATTATCTAGTGTTTGCATGCTATTGTCTGTCTCCCTCCACCTGAATGTAATCCCACGAGGGCAGGGACCTTTTTTGTTGGATCCCCTGTGCCTGAAATGGGCTCGCCACAGACCCCAGACCCTGAGCCAGTCACCTCTCCAACACTATTGAGGCCTTTGGTGTGCACAGCGTCTTCCCCCACACCCCATTCTCTCCGTCCCCCCACCCATCCCTGGCCACTCATTTCTCTCTCACCCACCCTGGCCTGGGCCCTCTCACCTTCCGTGTGGGAGTCCCCCTCGGCCGTCACCCGCCACTGCACCAGAACGCCCATCAGGCTGAGCAGGGGCCAAAGTGCCAGCAGGGCCCAGCTCCGCCAGCAGAGGGGGGGTACCGGGGCGGCACGCAGTCGCTCCACCGCATAGCGCCCCAGCAGCAGCAGCTCAGCAAAGTAGTCGGCGGCAGTGGCAATGAGCGCAGCACCAGTCACGGCGGTGGCCAGGGTGGTGAGTGGCCGGGGCCAGCGCAGCGTGAGCAGGGCACAGAGTAGGCCGCCCCCCAGCAGCAGCCCTAGTGGGCCCCACACGGAGCCCGGCTGGTAGTAGGGCGCGGAGCCCAGCAGGGCGGCAGCAGCGAGCAGCAGACCGAGCAGCAGCCCAACCAGGAAAAGGCCCACGCTGCGCACCAGCATGGCCACCAGCCCGCAGAGCAGCCCAATGCCCAGTGCGATGCCCGCACTTGCCCCGGCACTCAGCTGCGTCTCCAGCACCCGCTCTCGGTAGCACAGCAGGAAGATGACCACCGAGCCAAACAGCAACCCAGTGAGGAAGAGCACTGCCTTGAAGCAGCGGTAACCTGGAGGGGAACAAGGGCTTGTGAGGGGCCAAAATGAGGTCACCGGGCTCCAGGCAGGAGATTGGAGCGTTCATGGACATGGAATCACAGGGGAACTGGAGCAGGACACTAAGATCAGAGACTTGGGGGTCACTGGGGTCTTGAGGGCATCAGTGATGGGACCACTGAGGTCAAGGCAGGTCAGAGAGATAGGTCACTGGGAGTCACTGGGAAAACAGAGAGATAGAGTTATTGATATGAGCGTTGGGTCTTTGAGGGTCAGAGGAGTCAGATAAATCATTGGAGTCAAGAGTGAATCAGTGATAGGGTCATTAGGATCTTTGAAATCATAGGGGTCAGAGAGATAGGTCATTGGAGTCACAAGGGATCAGCAATTAGACTCATCTTGGCCTTGGGAGGGATTGTTCAGAGAGATGAGGGATTTAGAAGTCAGAACGAACTTGAGAGATGAGGGTCACACAGGTTCAGAAAGATGAGGTCTGTGAGGGGTCACAGGGCTTCAGAGATACGACATTATTAGAACACGACAAAGAGAATGGAGAAGCAGGGTTATTGGGGAAGGGTTCCAGTAGATGAGGTCATTGCAAGTAGGGGAATTGACAGACATGGAATCGTTGAGGGTATTAAAGGGTTTCTGAGAGGGGGTAATATTGAGGCCAGAGAAATGGGAGATCATGGTGGGGGAGTGGCAGACAATGGCATCACAGGGATCAAAGTGTTAGGAGCAATAGAGGGAGACAGAGAGATGGGACGTAATGAGATAACGAGGTGGTTGGGGATCACTAGGGTCATAGGGTGTCAAAGAGGATTATAGAGGGAAACAGTGGTCATAGAGTTTCAGCAAAATGCAAGTTATACCCATTAAGAGTACCTGGAAGGGTGAGGGACTTGTAGATACTGAACAGTTGGGAAGATGGAAGTCAGAGGTGGAGGTCAAGGGGTCAGGGAGCACCAAAGAGAAAGTTTATAAAGAGGAGATTGAGTTTTAGGAATGATGGGAGGCACCAGAGTCCAGGAGGTTCTGGGGTTAGAAAGAGGACTAGGGCATTCACAAGGGCTCAGAGTCCAAGAGCCTGGGAATGAGGGCATCCGAGGAGGGTAGGATGGCAGGGAAGCCCAGGAGAGGGAATGTGAGGCTGCACTGAGCAACTGCAAGGGGAGTGGATATGGGTAGTGGAGGGCGTGAGGTGACAGGCTCCTTGGAGACCCAGAATGTGTCCTGAACCCTTAGAAGGGCACTTCGTCTTGCTCATTCTGCAGTTGTTCAGCCTAGAGTTTGGGGGTGGAATGGGAGGGACCATCTGGCTCCCATCCGTGCCTACTACACAGCCATTGTAGGGGGAGGTATAAAGGCTGCAGAGCACCAGTCTCACCGCACCTCTGCCCAGCCTGGAATCCAGACCTCCGTGCCTCCTTTGTACTTCTTCCAGTTGCCTATAATGCTCCCCCTGGAGGCCCCCAGCCCATGGAGCTTGCTCCCCTCTCTGAAATCCTGTAACTCTTGCTGTAGTCATTGGGCATTTCCTCCACTAGCCCATCTGGCACCTTTGTGCAAATTAGAAAAAGTCGTGTCTTCCTCTAGGCAAAGTGGCCTGTGCCAAGGCCCAGAGTTTGGCAATGGAGCATTGCCCGGATATCAGCCCCCAGTTACCTATTCAGCTGAACTCCCTGTGCAGTGCCCATCCGATACAACTGTTCACAGCAGCCCTGATTACTAGAGCCTACCTTGTAGGCCAGCTCCATGTATGTGACTACCGTCTAGCTCACCCTAACGTGTATTACAGGGGCAAATGTTCCAGAAGTCTCTCCCCTATCGGACAATATGTCCCGTGGTAAAGGACTATGTTCAATCACCCTGCTAAATGTTTTCAGTACCTACCTAGCACAGTGACCCAAACACATCTTCACCACAATAGCTGCTATTTATTGAGCATCCACTCTTTTCACAACAACTCTATGTGAGACAAATATCATTGTCCCCACTGTTCAGATGAGAAAACTGAGCCTCAGACAGTCATGTGCTAAGGTATAACAATTAGTAAGGTGCAGAGCCAGTTTCAAATTCAAGCATGCCTAATTAAAACACCTGTGTTTTTTAGGATCTAGAGTCTAGATGATCCATGAACATGTGTGGGATGAAAGAAAGAGAAAAGAAAGATAGCTATTCATGGTGGTGGTGGTGGTGGTGGTGGTGGTGGTGGTGTTCTGGAGAAGATTTGGGGGGACTAGAGAAATAATTTGGGGAAACAGTAGGGAGCCCAGATGAGGGATGAGATAGGGGTCTCACCGAAGAAGCAGTAGACGACTCCAAACAGACAGCACATGATGCAGACGAGGGCCGGCAGTGCCTGGTACCTGCGCTCCATGGGCTGCTCACAGGGTGCACCCCAGAAGGCATCATCTGGCTCGGGGGGCAGCAGCTGGAACCGCAGTGTCGCCACAGTGCCTGGCATAGTGCTGGGAATGGAAGGGAGTCACCCTCCCAGGTCAGCCTGACAGAGAGGAAGTTGGGGTCAAGGAGTCGTCCTGGGTCTCCACCAGGATGGGGGCAAGAATGGGAATGGGAGAGCCAGGCAAGGACACCAGTGGACAAAGGAGTGGTGCCCAGATCATGCAGCTCTGGAAGCATTTCTGAAGTGGAGCAAAAGACAAAGGGAAACAAAGTGCCTGGCTAAAGGAGGCCGGGATGAAGAAGTTAAAAGGGACACTGGGTGGAGGGAAGAGGAGGGCAGTGTGCTGCCGGTAAGAAGGAGGCAGCCAGGAGACTCCTCTGTGGGCGGCTAAATATGGGATTGTCCAAGATCTACCTGGGCTGGAGGCGACCTGAGCTTCTGAGCGAAAGAGGCCGTGCAGGGGCCGGAGGGTCCGAAGTGGCGGAGCGCCAGAGGCCCCAGCTGACCGGGGTCCGGGAAAAGTCCGCCGTGCGGGGAAGGGGGCTGCTGGGCCGGAGGGACTGGTCTCTGTGCGGCGGTGTCGCTGCTCCGCCTCCAACACCGGCTGGCACTCCAGTCCCGCGAAGTCTGGGGACTCAGGCTACGCCTGGGGAAGGGAAAGGAGCAGGAGCAGGGGCTCGGGCTGCCCCAGAGCCGCGGCCCCATGCCCTGAGCCCGCCCGCGGCCTTTGGTGCTGATGGACAGCTCCGGCCTCTGCTCCTGACGTCACTCAGGGCGCACCATCCAGGCAGGGGCGGGCTGCTTCTGACGTCACCCGGGACGCACCAACCACGCCGGGGAGGCAGGGGACTCCGCCCCCGGCGTTTCCCTCACCCGCACTGAGGAGGGGGCACTTCCGGGGGTCCTTCCCCTTTAACCTCCCCCTTCTGCTCCGTCTCCGGTAGCTGGAGCCCGAGACCCCACCCCCGGGGCGGGGACCTCGCAGTGACACGTCGGACAGCGGCTGCCGCGGCCGAGGCTCCCGCGCTAGCGCTGGGACCCTGCGCCGCACCGAGGAGGATCCGAGCGCGGCGCAGGGGATTCGACTAGGGCCAAGTCGGTGGGGAGGGAGCGGGCCCGCCCGCTTGGCCCGGGCCCTCCGGATCCGCCCCCTCCCCGGTCCCGCCCCCTCGGAGCTTCCTCTGGCTGCTGTGGGGCTGCTTCGCTGCCGGAGGCCCGCGGTCCCGGCGCCATGCGGGCATCGCTGCTGCTGTCGGTGCTGCGGCCCGCAGGGCCCGTGGCCGTGGGCATCTCCCTGGGCTTCACTCTGAGCCTGCTCAGCGTCACTTGGGTGGAGGAGCCGTGCGGCCCAGGGCCGCCCCAACCCGGAGATTCTGAGCTGCCACCGCGCGGTAACACCAACGCGGCGCGCCGGCCCAACTCAGTGCAGCCCGGAGCCGAGCGCGAGAGGCCCGGGGCCGGCGCAGGCGCCGCGGAGAACTGGGAGCCGCGTGTCTTGCCCTACCATCCTGCACAGCCTGGCCAGGCCGCCAAAAAGGCCGTCAGGTAGGGATCAGCCCCGCCAGCCCCACCCCCTGGGCACCGGCCGGGATGGGCGCGCCGGGAGGCCGCCGGAGGCTGGGTCAGGCTCCGGAAGGAAGGGGCCGGCCGGCCAGGAAGTCTTTGGCCCGGATAACTTCCGATGGCCCTGCTTCCCCGGGAGCTGTGGAACCCATAGGAAACCCATACTGGGCCCCGTCCAGGCCTGGGCTGAACTTGCCCTCCTCTGTCGTAAACTGGCTCGACCCCACGCCATGGTCCCTCATAGATCCTATTAGCTCCCTGAGAAATGACTAGTGTATAGGGTGGGTGCATAAAGAGAGGAAAAGAGAAAACTAGGATTTACCTGTTTCTCTTGTCCCTGGGTGGGACACCTCAGGATGAGATTTGTAGGGGAGGGGTGAGGTACCCATCGCATTAATGCCTCTGCCCATGAGTCGAAATAATTTTCTTCTAAGTAACACTGAGTTCAAATTTCAGTTTTGCAACTTACCTTCTGCATTATGGAAGATAAGTTACTGGAACCCCTGAGCTAGTTTGCCCTTGTCCCAAACACACTCAATACATTCCTATGCCAAATATTCCTTTACATCATTTGTGTGATGTATTTGTGGTATAATGGCGTATTTATATAGAAATCAGTATATGTGCGGTGTGTGGAATACCGCTGTGCTGAGCACTTGGCCAAGTGCTTTGATTAGATACAATCAACCCCTTTTTACAGAGCGGGCTACTGAGTGAAGCTCAGGTAGGGTAAATTACTTGCTCAAGGACACAACTGCTAAGTGGTGAAACAGAATCAGACCCACAATGTATCTCTTATCTGCGTGGATATTGCCATCTCCCCAAAGCACTGTGTAGGTAAGGCCAATATTTCAGGTAAATCCTCATGACCCCTGGGAGAGGGTTGTTATTCTTATCCTATGCATAGGGGAAGAAACAGGCCCAGAAAGGATGTGACCTGCCAGGGCCTATGTGTGCTCTCCCCTGCCTGCCCTATTGTCTTTTTGATAACCTTGTGCCCTCTTCTCCCCCAGGACCCGATACATCAGCACAGAGCTGGGCATCAGGCAGAAGCTGCTTGTGGCTGTGCTGACCTCACAAGCCACGTTGCCCACACTGGGTGTGGCTGTGAACCGCACACTGGGGCACCGATTAGAGCGTGTGGTGTTCCTGACCGGCTCTCGGGGCCGCCGGGTACCACCGGGCATGGCAGTGGTGACACTGGGCGAGGAGCGGCCCATCGGGCACCTGCACCTGGCGCTGCGCCACCTACTGGAGCAACACGGTGATGACTTTGACTGGTTCTTCATAGTGCCTGATGCCACCTACACTGAGGCACATGGACTGGCTCGCCTAGCCGGCCGTCTCAGCCTGGCAGCCGCCGCCCACCTCTATCTGGGCCGGCCGCAGGACTTCATCGGGGGAGAGCCCGCCCCAGGCCGCTACTGCCACGGCGGCTTTGGGGTGCTGCTGTCTCGCACACTGCTGCAGCAGCTGCGCCCCCACCTGGAAAGCTGCCGCAACGACATCGTCAGTGCGCGCCCGGATGAGTGGCTGGGGCGCTGCATCCTCGATGCCACCGGGGTGGGCTGTACCGGCGACCACGAGGTGGGCAGATAAGCCGCCCCACCGGCACCCCCTGTCTGAGCTTGTGCCCTTGGCCCTCAGAGGCGAGGGGATAGTTGGAAATAATAGCCCTGGGTTTTCCATGACAGTGCTGTCACTCTCTCTCCCTGTAACCTGGGGTAAATCACTGCATCTCCTGAACTTTGGTACCCTCCTTCGGACCAATGAAAATAACTATTGCTCAGGGTTGTTACCAGGATTAGAGAAAATAAGGGAGCCTTGCACGTAGTGGGTGTTCAGTGTTGGCTATTTTTTTATTTGAGCCCCTGGACAGCTCTGAGATAGGATACATATGCCCATTTCACAGATGAGCTAATAGAGGCTTGCGCAAAGTCCCACAGGCTCACAACTGGTCAAGGTAGACTTAAACCCAGTAATTCCGACTCCCAAGTCCACAACAGGTCATAGGATGGGAAGATGAGGCACATACTGGGGGGAGGCTGTCCCATTACTCCTCCCATTATGGACCCCTTCCCTTCCTCTCTTCAGGGAGCCCACTATAGCTACCTGGAGCTGAGCCCTGGGGAGCATGTGCAGGAAGGAGACCCCCGTTTCCGCAGCGCCCTGACAGCCCACCCTGTGCGTGACCCCGTACATATGTACCAGCTGCACAAAGCTTTTGCCCGAGCTGAACTGGAACGCACATACCAGGAGATCCAGGAGCTGCAGGTATGGTCTGGGCCTGGGGAATAGAGGGGACAGGTCCTGAGACATCTCAAGAGATCCCAGGGAAATAAAAACTAGCACTAGAGGGGCGCCTGAGTGGCTCAGTCAGTTGGGTGTCTGCCTTCGGCTTGGGTCATGATCCCGGGGTCCTGGGATCGAGCCCCACATCAGGCTCCTTGCTCAGTGGGGAGTCTGCTTCTCCCTGTCACTCTGCCTCTGCCTTCCGCTCCCTCTGATTATGCTTGTGCTTATGCTCTCTCTCTGTTAAATAAATAAATAAAATCTTTTAAAAAACAAAACAGAAAACTAGCACTAGAGTCCAAGTACAAACCAGCTTCCCCATCCCTGTTTGTTTCTGCCTTTTGTAAGAAGGTCCTCTAGAAACTTCCCTTTAACTCTTAGGCTGGCCCCAGTCTGGGGAAAGGATAGGTGGGGGTCTGGGGATAGCTGAGGTTGGCAGGGGACTGGGGAGCCATCCCAAGTAGCACCTGCTGACTGCTTAGTCCTGCAGCTGTGTGCTGGCCCTCATGGTCTTTGCCTCGCTCATGGTCTCTTTCTCCAACCTAGTGGGAGATCCAGAACACCAGCCATCTGGCCGCCGATGGGGAGCGGGCAGCCGCCTGGCCCGTGGGGATTCCAGCACCATCCCGCCCGGCCTCCCGCTTTGAGGTGCTGCGCTGGGACTATTTCACAGAGCAGCATGCTTTCTCCTGTGCTGATGGTTCACCCCGGTGCCCGCTGCGAGGGGCCGACCGGGCTGATGTGGCTGACGTTCTGGGGGCAGCGCTGGAAGAGCTCAATCGTCGCTACCATCCAGCACTGCAGCTCCAGAAGCAGCAGCTAGTTAACGGCTACCGACGCTTTGATCCTGCCCGGGGCATGGAGTACACACTGGACTTGCAGCTGGAGGTGCTGACCCCCCAGGGCGGCCGCCGGCCCCTCACCCGCCGGGTGCAGCTGCTGCGGCCCCTGAGCCGCGTGGAGATCTTGCCTGTGCCCTATGTCACGGAGGCCTCGCGTCTCACCGTGTTACTGCCCCTGGCTGCGGCCGAGCGTGACCTGGCCCCTGGCTTCCTGGAGGCCTTTGCCACAGCCGCGCTGGAGCCCGGCGATGCAGCAGCTGCCTTGACCCTGCTGCTCCTGTACGAGCCCCGACAGGCCCAGAGGGCGGCCCACGCGGATGTCTTTGCACCTGTCAAGGCCCACGTGGCCGAACTAGAGCGGCGTTTCCCCGGCGCCCGGGTGCCCTGGCTCAGTGTGCAGACGGCCGCGCCCTCACCGCTGCGCCTCATGGATCTGCTCTCCAAGAAGCACCCGCTGGACACGCTGTTCCTGCTGGCCGGGCCGGACACGGTACTCACGCCCGACTTCCTGAACCGCTGCCGCATGCACGCCATCTCCGGCTGGCAGGCCTTCTTTCCCATGCACTTCCAGGCCTTCCACCCAGCCGTGGCCCCCCCCCAGGGCCCCGGGCCCCCGGAGCTGGGCCGAGACACGGGCCGCTTTGATCGCCAGGCGGCCAGCGAGGCCTGCTTCTACAACTCCGACTACGTGGCGGCCCGCGGGCGTCTGGCGGCGGCCTCGGAGCAGGAGGAGGAGCTGCTGGAGAGCATGGATGTGTACGAGCTGTTCCTGCGCTTCTCCGGCCTCCACGTGCTGCGGGCCGTGGAGCCCGCGCTGCTGCAGCGCTACCGGGCCCAGACGTGCAGCGCGCGGCTCAGCGAGGACCTGTACCACCGCTGCCGCCAGAGCGAGCTCGAGGGCCTGGGCTCCCGCACCCAGCTGGCCATGCTGCTCTTCGAGCAGGAGCAGGGCAACAGCACCTGAGCCCGCCCCGCCCCCCAGAACCCTGGCATGGCAGCACCCCCGCCTTTCCTCCCCAACAACCCAGAGCCACCTGCCAGCCTCGCTGGATAGGGCTGGCCACAGCCTCAGACCCCAGGGCAGCCCGCGGCCCCCCCCCCCCAGCTTTGTGGGTCCTCGGGCTCAGGACAGACCCCGGGGGAGGTACCTCTGGAGCCACCCCTTCCTGCCCTACACCTGGTCTCCCTGCCCCCCTTGACGCTGCTGATTCAGGCTGTGGCCTCTTGAGTATTTATGCAGTGCTGTCTGCCTGACGCCAGCCCCATCTCCTAGGGCCTCCTGGGGGCTGGGCTGTAGATGAGTGTTTGGGGAAGAGGGGAGCTGAGAGAAGAAGGTGGGGTATCTCCCAGCTTCTCCCTTCTGGACCTGGATGAAGCTCCCTGCCTTTAATAAACTGGCTGAGTGTGGACTCGTGACTCTTGAGTTTTCGAAAGGTGGCCAGGGGTATGGGGAGGGCTGGCGGTGACAATGGAGGTTCCCTTGTCCTGGCTGCCTGCAGCCTGGGTTTCCTTTTCCTGGGACCAAGCCATGGCTGTGCCCAGCCCTGCCCCAGCTTGGTCATACAGGCACACAGAGAATGCTTTATGCCTCTTTATTCTCAGTTTCGTCAGCGCTTTATAAAACCAGACCGGAGGCAGAGAGACCCATCGAGAAGTCTCCCTTCCCCACCCCCAAGCTCAGCCAAGGTCTAACGGGTCAGCCTGCTCCCTGTGGAGGGGACTCTGGAGGTGGGGTTGGGGCAGGGGGAATTGGGAGCTGGGCCAGGCCTGCTGGGCTACCCAGTCCCCCTGCCAAAAGGGGAGCTGGGCTTGGAGAGGGACAGGAAGTAGGATCAGCCCAGCACTCCTGAGTCCTGGGGGTTCTCCTTCTCCTGCTGACATTCGAGGGCTGGGACCCTGGCTCTCCCTGAATCACCCACCCCCATAGCCCCACCCACGTTCTACATCTGTACCCCCACCCCCACCCTGTCCTCCCTAAATATATACAAATATACAGGGGGTTCCACACCTACTGGGGTGGGCCCCTTCCTCCACCTCCCTCACTCCACTCCTTCCCTCCCCTCCAGCCCTCCCTGGGCAGCAGCCTGGGCGTGGGGGGGGGGGGGGTTGGACAAGAAGGACCCTTGTGCGAAGCCACTGGCACCAGAACTGGTGAGAGCCTGAGCTGAGTCCCTACCCTCCCAGTGAGCACCGCCCTCTCCCTCTCCCCTTGGGCTGCTCCCAGGCCTTGTGTCCCAGGAGCAGGAGGAGACTATTGGAGATCCAGGCAGGGGTTCCAGACTCCTGGGTCTTTTTAGACACAGCACCATCCTAGCAAGCAAAGTCTTCAAAGAGGCCTCCTCGGGGGCCAGGAGGGTGGTGGTGGTTGGGGAGCAGGCCGCTGGCTCCCGCGCCCTCAGCACGGCCCCGACTGGGGCATGGACTCTGCAAGGTGAAGAGGGAGTGAGACATGGAGAATGCAAGCCAGACCCTCAGGCCCCACACAGCCAGCCCTTCCTTGTGCCCTGGGGAGGGCGCTCCAGGGCATCTCTGACAGGCAAGGGCCGGAGTTTCAAAGTTGCTGAGGCCTCAGTCCCAGGAGGGGCACTGGCTGCGCTCGGGGGAGGGGGGGGGGGTGGCTCAACCTCACCTGCTCCTTCAGCTCCTGCAGCCCCAGTGTGGAGATGCCGCTGGCGGAGGTCCGCAGGGGGGTCTTGGGCCGACGCCACACCCGCTTCAGGCGGTCCCAGGACACCTTGGGGTTCAGGGTTGGGGGACAGTAGTGGGCTCAGGAAACTTGGTAGAGGAGAAGGGCAGGCCTCACCGGGGCTCACCTTGTAGGACTTGCTGCCCCAGAAGACCTCCAGGAGGCCTCCCTCATCTTCCCCACCCATCCCCTTCTCCTAACTCCTCAGCACCCTCACGCCTTCCAGCCCATCAGGAGACCCAGGCCCCAAACCCCAAGCTTGGTCTTGCAGCCAGGCCGACTGCACCAGGAAGCCTGTACTGCACCCCCACCTCCCCGCCACTTTTCCCACAGCCCCTCCTCCCAGCCTCCATCCCCCGTCTGGGGGCCCCCCCACCAGGCCCCCGTCCCTTGCCTCATAGATGTAGTCCAGGATCTCCAGTAGTGTGAGGATGCTGGCCCCGATGAATAGGCCCATGTGTCCCCCGAGGTCTCCTGGGGAGCACGAGAGCAGGTCAGAGGTACAGGCTAGGCTGCTCCACCCCCGCAGAAACGAGTCAGGGCCGCATCTCACCCAGCAGAGCTGACAGGCCATAGGCTGCTCGCTGCTCCATGGCCTCGGAGGTCAGGGCTTCAAAAAAGACATCGAGGACCAGGAAGTTCTCCCTGTGGAGGCAGGAAGCAGTGTCCCTGTGGGGCTGCCCTCCTGAGGAGGTGGCTGGCAGGGACATCCCAGGTCCAGCACATCATGATCTGAGGTCCCCTGCCCCAAGAAGCCAGGGACCACCACGCTCAGACTCCCAAAGGCTGGGAGGAGAGACCGTCCTAGAGGCGTGTCTGTTTCATATTTTGAGGGTTAGCCAAGGGTCTGGGAGAGCAAACTCAGACTCCCGCGCCTGAAGGAGTCCCTCCTGCCTTCTGCTGTCAAGCAGCAGATGGCATTCACTCTGCATCAACACATAATACCTCTCTAGAACTTTCAGTGGCTCCCTATTGCCCAGCAGTCCACCCCCAAATTCTTTTTCCGGACTTCCAAGACTGCCCATGATCTGCGCCTTCTGAGCCAGACTGCTTTCTTATCTGCTTCTCTCCACACAGCCTCGCTTCCGCTCAGGCTCGTCTCTGTACAATCCCACAGTTCTCTAGTTGGGAGGCCTCCCCTGTCTCCTCCTCTCCCACACCCAGGGTCCTCAGAGGCCCGGCTCATGCCTCCCCTGCTTCATCTGCCCTGCTTGGTAATCTCAGTGGAGGCCTGACAGTCGGGATCACACCATCAAATATGGCCTCGTCCACACACTGTGGCAGGAGCTTTGTGGTGTAATCATCTCTGTCCCCACAGGACCCACCCCTGGCACCCTGGCACCCACAAGAGGCTCAGCATTTGTAGACTGGCTGCAGGGAACCAGACCCAAGGCTCAGTGAGGCCTCTCCTCCCGTCTGGCCACCTTGTCTCTCTCCCTCAGCACAGCATTCCCTCAGTGCGCATTTAATGGCCCCCGGGTTGCTGGGGGAGAAAAACAGCAGAGGGCAGAACAATGGGTGGGTGCAATGAGAGAGAGAGGGGTACAGGCTGCTGTGGGCGCTCAGAGGAAAGGTGTTTGGATCGAGAAGGGACTCCCTGGAGGCTCCTGGGCAGCTCCGCTGGTTAAGGGCTGCCTTCGGCTCAGGTCATGATCTCAGGGTCAAGGGATCAAGCCCCATGTCAGGCTCTCTGCTCAGCCCAGAGTCTGCTTCACCCTCTTTCTCTGCCCCCCCCCCTGTTCATTCTCTCTCTCTCTCTCTCTCTCAAATAAATGAAAATCTTTATTTAAATAAAAGGGGGGCCTCCCTGGAGGTGGGGACACAGGATGTGACTTGGAGGACACGTAGGGATTAATTAGAGGAAAAGGATTGTGAAAGACATCCCTGGCAGGAGCCTCGTTAGTATGAAAGATGCAGCCCACTCCCCAGTCTGCCCCATGCGCCGGGCCTGTGGAGGGTGGCCTCCACTACACACACACACACACACACACACACACACACACACACACGTACCGGATGTAGGTCTCATTGCGGTTGTACTTCCTTGCCAGGTACCGGGCTGAGCCCCTGTTGGGGATCCTGACCATGGAGATTTCTTTCCCATAGCGAGTCAGGTTGCAGGGAGTAGGGCAGACACATGGGCCCTCGGAGCCCCCGCCTAAGGAGTCTGCAACACAGAGGCACCAACTGCAGTGGGGGGGAGGGGGCGGGTGGCCCAGAGGCCCACTAGCTGCTGGGAGAAGGCGGAGGGGCTGTCCTGAGGCAGGCACGTCCACAGAGAGGGCCTCTGTTGGCCGCCCTGGCACTGCCTAGGGGAGACTCGCTGGGGGTTCCTTCCTAGACCAGCTTCAGACTACCTAAGAAAGCGGGTGAAGACAGAATCCCCCAGCACCCTCCTACAGGCTTATCCTTCTGTGGCCCAGCCCCCCCGGGCCGAGAAGTCCTCATGGCTCAGACGGAGGACACAGCCCATCCGTCAGAGCTAATCAATCACACGAGGCCTCAGACACACACAAGGCTCGGAGAGGATGCTGGATGAATGGGATTATATGCTTGTTTTTACATATGCAGATGGATGAGTGCATGAGTGGGTGGGTGGATGGACAGATGGGCAGAAAGACAAATGCTATGTTTAATATGCTGGATTTTCTCGGGGCCTCTGGGTGGCTTAGTCAGGTAAGCATCCGACTCTTGGTTTCAGCTCAGGTCCTGATCTCATGGGTCCGTGCTCAGCAGGGAGTCTGCTTGAAGATTCTTTCCCTCTGCCCCTCCCCCTACTTGTGTGCACACATGGGCCCTTTCTCTCTCTCTCTTTCTCCCCCTCAAATAAATAAATAAACAAATCTTTTTAAAAAATATGCTAGATTTTCTCTGTTCCCCTCTTCAGATTCATCCTCCACTCTCTACTTTTCTCTGTGCCCGGGAGGCGGGGCTCTCTGCTGGATGCATCAGCCAGACTCCCTCGTCTTCTGGATTTGGGTTGGGGTGGGCCCATGGGAGATACCCCAGGAGGGTCAGAGGTAAGGAGGAGACGGATGCCAGGGCTTCCTCTCCACCAGGCCATGGCTCAGCCGAGGCTGCTTCCCCATCTTGGGGCCATAGCTCCTGTCCTCTGGGACAGCCACAGATCTCTGTCCAGCGGTGTTCCTTCCCTTTACCGCCTCAGGCCTGCACAAGTCAAGGCTGCCTGGTGTTGCTAGTTCTGTGGAGTTTCACCATCCAGGTGGTTCCCATGTCCCTGCTCGCACAGCTGCCCCTTCATTAACCGTCCGTCCTTCCGTTGCGCCTTTGGCTGATGCGGTTGGGATGCGGGACAGAGAAGATCTCAGTGTGGTTCCACTGCCCATCCTGTCTCTCCCTCCGCGTGGCCCCGCCATCTGGATGAATGCAAAGCCCTCCTGACCGCTTGCCCTGCTTCTGCTCTTACTCCCGCCATCCAGTCATCCACAGCTGATCTAACATCAGAGGGCGTTCTTGCCTTGCCTTGAGCCGCTGTGGGCTTCCCAGAGCCTCTGCCGCTCTTACCACCTCCTCCTGTGTTCTCTGCCCTCTGGCCGTGCCGTGCTGACCTTTGGTGGGGGGGAGGGGCACAGATGTCTAGCACGGAACTGTTCCCACTGCCTAGATCATGCCCCTGCTTTTCACCAGCCTGGCGCTTCCACACCCTTCCAGTCTCAGCCAATCACTTCCTCCAAGGGTCTTCCCGCCTTCGAGCTGCATGCCCCTCCCTGAGGCCCTGTAGCATCCCTGAGTTTCCCCCGTGCCAGGGCTAGTGCTGAGCCATCACGGTGCCCGTCCACAGCCTCTCGGGCTGGGAAGCTCCACGAGGACAGCCTCTTGTACCCACTCTCACCTCCAGCACCAGCCCAGGCTGCAACGTCTGCAGAAGAAGGAATGGATGGATGGATGAAAGAATGAGTGACTCGCAGCCCAAGTGAGACCTATGGATAGATGGGGTGTGCCTTACCCACACTGATACTCAGCAGCGCATCTCCCCTCAGACTGAGAGAGAAATCCTTTCACTTTCCTAGAGAGGGTGAGCTCATTTGCTGAGCCACAACAGAAGCCCAGCCCTTCACTCCCAGTCCTGGGTTTTCTGCACCCCCCACCCTGCTGCCTCCACTTACCCAAGTGTCCACACCTGCCAAGTCCACAGAACCCCTGGAAGTATGGGATAAGGCTCAACCCCAGGAGGAACCATCCAGGGAGAGACTAGGAGGAGGGGGGCCAAGGCAGTGAGGAGAACGGTGGACAGAGAGATGAAGAGGAGGATGACGGAGGGGCAGGGGAAGGGAGAAGGCAGCACGGACCCAGTGTGTGGTCGGCACACTCGATGTAGATATTTGGCGGGCAGATGGTCTCATTGCCTGAAAGGAGAGAAGATTATTCCTGGAGTCTACAATTCCACCCCCTCTCCCACACCACATTCCCAAATGTGGGCACACACGTGCACGCACACACATGCACACACACACACATGTTTGCACATCCCTATACATGCAGGGGCTTCCACATGCGCGTGCATGCACGCTTGAAATGTCCACATGCATATACTCATGCAAACATGTACACACTTGCACGCACGCATATACACACACACGTGTATGCCTGTGTTCAAGCATGTGCACACGACCCCCTAGTACAAGCACAAATGTACATATTAATGTGCCACAAGCATGCACGTGTGCATTTCCAGATGCGTACGTGAAAACACATAAAATCCCAAACAGGGGCGCCTGGGGGGGTAGTCTGTTACATGTCCGACTCTTGGTTTCAGCTCAGTTAATGATCTCAGGGTCATGAGATCGAGCCCCGTGTGGCTCCGTGCTCAGCAGGGAGTCTGCTTCTCTCTCTCTCCCTCTGCCCCTCCTCCTCTCTCTCTCTCTCTCTCTCAAAGAAATAAATGAATAACTCTTTTTTAAAAATCCCAAACACATACGCGTGCACTCACGGGCCTATAGACACGCATACATGCTGTGGTACACACGCGTTTGCTCGTGCGCGGGCACAGCGTTCCGCCCCTGGAGGTTCTGGAGCCTGGCAGGGCGGCCCGGAGGGCTGGCGGGAGGGGAGGGTGCCCACCTGGCATGTGCACCATCCGGCAGTGGCAGCGCTGAAGCACGGCCTCCTTTTCACAGCGCAGCCGGCAGGCAGACACGCTGTAGGCTGAGTAGCCCTGAAGCTCAGGCTCCCGGAGCCTGCTCTCCGCCCGGCAGTTGCCCCAGGGCTGGGGCAGATAGGTCAGCTGCAGAGGTGGGGCATATGGGGTCATGCCTCAAAGTCCCACCAGGCCCTCCACTGCCCATAGCTCCAGCAAAGTCCATGGGGGGAGGTGGCGGGCGGTGAGCGTTGGAGGGCAGGTCCGGTCAGCATCCCCTCTGAGCCCAAAGACCCTGCCCAATGCCCGATCTAGGGCCCGACTGGAGGTGCTCACCCGCTGTTCCTGGCAGGACACAAAGGTTTGGAAGCCTGGGGACACTCCGAAGCCCAACTGGTGGATGTAGGGGGGCTCCTCTTGGCTATGGATCTGCACTCGGATGCCAGCCTCAAACGAGGTCTCGTCTGCACAATGGAGATGGGACTTTTGGAAACCCATCCTGGGCAGAGGGTCCAGGCTGGAGCCCCCAAATTGGCCCCCATCCCTTTCCCTGCATACTTGTCTCTCTCCAGATGGGCAGGTATTCCTCCTGCTGGATATCCAACATGATCTCCAGGCCACTGCCCATGCCCCCCGCCCGACTGGGCAACGAACTCTGTGGATCTGCGTTGAAGGTATAACACTTCCCATAGCGAGTATAGACCTGTGGGGTGAGAGAGAGGAGGAGAGGAGATGAACAGAGGGGCTAGGACAATTCCTTAAGCTCCAGGTTCCTTATCCTGTGAGAGGGCCACTGCACCTGCCCGCACAGCAGTGTCCAACAGTAAGCAGTCTGCAGCCCAGCCTCTTCGCCAAGCAGTGTCTTTTCTAGTGACATCCTCTCTTAGGTGATTAAAAGGCATCTCCAGCGTAAAATATCAATAGCAGAACTCTTGCTATCTTCCCAAAGCCTGTGCCCCCCCCCTCTAATTAAAGGGTCCCACCCTCTATCCAGTTTCTCAAGTCAGAATCCTTGACACTTCCCTCTCCCTCACCCCTGCATTGGATCCAGCATGTGTGCTGGGCAATTCTACTTCTGAAATCTATTTAGAATCCAACCACTTCCCTTCCATCTCATGCCTTCTTCATCATCTCCTTCACCATCATCTCCCACCTGGCGGTGGGCTCCTAACTGGTCTGCTTTCATCCATCCTTGCCTCTCACAAGGCCCTGCCCCCACACAGTAGCCAGAGTGCCCGTTGTAAAGTGCATGGATCCGATCAAGTCACTTGCTGGCTTGAAACCCAACATTTCCCAGAGAAATAAGCCCAGCTCCTTCCGTGGCCTGAAAATCTCCATGCGGTGTGACCTCTCCTGGCACTCCAGCCCCGGATCTCGGCGACAAATTCAAACTTACGGAGCCCCTTCCTTCCTCTGGCCCTTTTTCATTCAGTTCCCCCACCTGGAATGCTTTCCCCCATCCCTCCCTTGGCCAGGTTAGCTGTCACCTCTGCACATATACCACACACACATTCAACGTCACCCTCCATCCATCAAGGTGTTCCTCGGTTTGCTAAGTACTTATCAAGACCTGAGATGATCTTGTTTATCTGTTTGTCTCCTTGTCCGGTGTCCACCTCTCGCCCACTGAGGTTTATGACACACAGGAGCAATGAACTTGTCTGCTGTCTCCAGCCCTGGCCCAGTGCCTAGCACAAGGGATGCTTACAAGCCATTACTACCGCACTCGACGAAGCTCCCTTTTCCCGTACGGAGAGTTACCCAGTATCGACACCAGATGGCGCTGGCGCCCCGGAGATGGAAGCCGAGGTCGTGCCGGCCGTAGCTGCGAAGGGGCGTTGGGGAGCAGCTGGGGCGGAGGCGGGGTCAAAGAAGCGGCGGAGGCAAGTTCCCCGTTGCCAGGCTCACCCCACTGAGACGAGCCCCCGGGTCAAACCCATCACAGGCAGCACCTTCCCGGGGGGCAAGGGGTCAGTGCACTCAATCACTCTCCCCCTCTCCCTCCCCTCTCCTTGGGAACATTTCACACTGGTAAAAGCTGGGAGAGAAGGCACCGGCCGGCGAGGTTGGGGAAAAGATATCCTAAATGCCTAGCTTCAGAGAGACGGTGTAGAAGAGAGAGGGGCGAGAGGGGCTGGGTTGGGGGCAGCGGGAGGGAGAATCTCTAAGAACTGGGGACCTGGGGCACCCTTATTGGGGAACAGAGTTAAGTCTCCCATGCCCCCTAGGGTAATCAGTCGCCCTGGTGATGCTCTCCTCTCACACACCCTGCCTCTTGGTCCTCAAACAAAAATGGGTGCATAACAAGAATCGTCCAATTTACAAACTATGGCTACATCCATCCCTGTCCCATTTCACGCACTCAGCAACTCTGGTATGGGTAGGTGTAATTAACCTAGTTTTTATAGACCAGGAAACGACCGCTCAGAGAGGTGATGTGACTTGCTCAAGGTCACACATCCAGTCAACTAGTCAGTGGGAGAAGTGGAATTCATCCGAATGCAAGACTTGAGCTGTTCCCACAACCCATTTCTGGCAGCTGCCCACCCACCAAGCCACGCCGGCTCCCTCTAGGCCCTGCCCAGCGGAAATGAGGCAGGAGTGTAACTCCATGCCCAGCTGTCCCCCTTTCCCCTCTTCCTCCTTCCCTTGCGCTCCACTCCCATACACCTTCCTCACTCTGTTCTGCAGATCCGCTGCCTCTCAGTTCCTCTCCTGTCCCGCCCCTCCTGCTCTGCCCCCTCACCAGCTTTTGGGCTCTGGTCCTTGGCCCTGCCCGGATCACCCCTGCCCACTCCATGCTGGGGCAGGAGGAGGCACGCTGACAGTCCCAGAGCATTTGCCACGCCCAGGCCCTAAAGCTTAAATGCTTCACCTTCTCTTTCCAATGGGATTCTCACAACCACCCTAGATCCCACAGATGAAGAAATGGAGGCTCCAAGAGGTGGGCTGATTTACCAAGGTCTTGAGATCAGTGCTTCTCAAACTTTAATGTGTGCACAAAGCACCTGGGGACCTTGCTAAAAGTAACGTGGGAGATGCCGCGTTTCTAACAACCTGCTGGTCCATGCACAGCACTTCAAGTAGAAAGGCCCGAAAGGAGCGGGTGAGAGTCCAGTAAGAAGACAGCTCCACTTTGACCTGCGCTCTGACCTGTCACTGGAGGGAGGGGAACCCGGAAAAGGCTAGGGGCAAGATTCCTGGATCCCCCGGAGTGTAGGAAAGACAGATGGGAGGAATAGATAAATATTTGCCTCAAATCTCAAGGCACCACCCTCTTCCTACTTAGGGCCAAAAAGATGCAGCCAGTGGTAAGGTATGCTCTGGTTGAGAGGCTAACAAGGCATGGGCTCCATGGGGGACTGGGTTAGTGAGCTGCCCACCCCCCCCGCCCATGCTGCAGTACCTTGGCTCTCCCTGACCACCAGAAATCATCATGGCCTCTCCACAGCTCAGCCCAGCGCATGGGACTGTGGCCTCCCCGTGGCTGAGAGCCCCAGTTTACCATCTTGGCTTGCAAAGAGCCCAGCACAACTTGTAGAAGGAGGCTTGAGGTGGAGGGAAGGAGGGTCAGGTGAGCCCTTCTAAAGGTCCGGAGCTATGGTGCTTCTGACTTGTTTTCTCCTTTGAGCCTTCCAGAAAACCACACGAGGAAAGTATTGTTGCCCCCATTTAATGGTGAGGCAGCTCAAAAAGGGAAAGTGACTTGGCTAAGGGCACACAGCAAGGAAATGAGGACAGGGATTCAGTGAACACATGACCCTGGTAGGCTCCTGATCCTGGGTGTTCCTGGTAGGCTCCTGATCCTCCAACGTGTTCGTATAGACACACGCTGCGTGACCCGGAGGCCAGCCCTGTGCAGGGCAGAGGTAACTGGGAAGGTTTTGACTACAATGACTTTGCGGGGGGGGGGGCGGTTCCTGGCCCCCCTGCCCTTGAGCTGGTGGTGCAGCGAGAGCGGGAGCGAGCGAGGGGGAAGAGCTCTGGGTCTGATGGATATACTCTGCAGGGAACGGACAGGCCAGATTGGCAGGGCCACCTGCACGGCCCAGGTCAGGCCCGACTGCTGGGCAGAGCAGAGCGTTGCCCCGGAGACGGTCCCCGGGCCAGGCAGGCAGCGGCAGGTGGACCACTAGCTCCTAAGTGGCAGAACTCTGGTGGCGGCACAGCCCGCAGCCTCTTCTATGGAGACGGCACGGCAGCTCCGCCTCCAGGTCCCCCAGGCTGGCCACTGCTCTCTTCCCCATGGACTGGCCCAGAAGGAGGGTGTGTGTACAGGAGAGTCCGGAGCCCAGCAACAGAGAGGGGCAGGTGCGGGGCCAGGATGTGCCTTCATGGGCTGCGGCTCTGTCTCCAAATGACCCACCATCAGCCTTTGGGCCCTGTCCCCATGTCAGACCTCCACCTCTTCCTTTGGTCTGCCCCCCTGCCCCCACTCTCTGCCTTAACTCCCAGGTCCACCTTCCTGATCCAAGGCTAAGCTCATGACCTCCCAGAATCTTTCTGGACCCAGGCTGAACAGCTTCTAGATGGTAATCTGTCCGTGCTGTGTGTGGACCCTTGGAGGCCTCCCTTACCTTTTTCTGGCCAGCCCTCTGCCTGTCCCTCTCAGAGCACTTTACCCTTTCTTGGCCTGAACCCTACCTGGGTTTGCCTCCCTAGTCTCTGTCCCCTGATCTCGGTCTGTGTCTCAAGGCCCTTCCCTAATTCTCCTGGCCTGGCTGTCCTCAACATCTGAGAAATTATCCATCTAGCCTCTGTTTCTCCGTCCATTGCCTTCTGTCAGCCTGTCACCCTAGCCTCTGTCTTCCTCTCCCGTTGGCCTGGCTGCCCCCTGTCCTCTCTATTCCTTTGACTTCTGCATCTGCACCCTGTTTATCCTTAGCCTAGGTGTCTGGTCTCTGTCTCTTGTCTTCCTACTAGACTTTTCCCTGGGCCCGAAACTGCCCCTGTCAAGCCAGGAACCCCTCCCCAGTGTGCTGTCCTTCTCCCTGACCCCTCCTCCAGGTCTGCCCCAGACAACGTCAGAGCTTGGGAGCAATCTGTCCAGAGCTCTCTACTCTGAGCGGTGGCTCCTCACAGTCCCTTGGGTTCCATCTATCCACAGCTCCCATTTCCCTGGAAAGCTCTCCTTGGCTGGCTGGTTTGCATGCGCCCCCAGCCCTCCCCACCCCTCATCCTCCCTGCAGTCTCAGAGCCCACTGGAGCCCACGGGGTTAACAGGCAATTAGCAGGGCCAGGGCTCAGAGCTGTGGGGGAGAGGGCCCTGGGCCTCCAGGAGATAAGAAGCAGCCCAGAGCAGCCGAGGCTGGGCTAATCCCAGAGCTAATCTGCGGCCTGGGCTTTTATCTCAACCACCTTCTGGGCACCCTGCCTCTGCTAAGGCCCTGGCACCTCCCCCCCCCCTTTTCCACAGTAGCTTCATCCCCCCACATTCCATTAGCCCTCCCCTGATGCTTCCAACCCCAGGCCTTTGGCAGGCCCCTGGAATGAATTCCCCTTAACCTTACAGTGCCCTGGAGTCCACAGGGGGCCTCTGGAAGGGGGGTGCGTCTTCTCTGGTCCTGGACCCCGACTAGCACAGCAGGTTGAACAACTCTTGAACAACACCCGGGGGTGGCCACGGCGTCCAAGTTCAAAGCCTTCTCTATCCTCACTGGGGCAGGAAGAAAGCACCAACTCAAGCACCAACTCAAAGCACCAACTCAAGTGCCTATGCTGGTCTTATAAAGGCCAAAACAGAAACCTGGGGGTGGCAAGGTACATATCCAAGGGCACAGAGGAAGACAGGGCAAATTCAGAACTAGAGTCCAGTCCCTCTCCCCCACTGGCCCCAACACTCTCCTCTAACCCCCCCGGGGAGTCAGCAGACCCTGATGCCCCCTCAGCTCCAGCACGGACAGCCTGTGTAACCTTGGCTAATAAAGTGACTTTTTGACTTCTCTGCACCTGTTTCCTCATCTGTCAAGTGGGAATAGAAATTCTTGCCTGACTTATTTCACGGGGTGATTGCACGGAGCGTAGGTAAAAGGCATCTGCAAAGTGAGATCACATGCCTGAGGCCTGAACGTTAGCAAGAAGAGTGCTGTAGAGACTGAGAAGAATCCGGGGCAGACAGCGACCATTGGAGGGGGTGCCGGCAATGGATACACAGAACATAGCTTCTTAACTTGGGGAAAAGGGCACATATTTTGGAGTCCTACAGAACAGGGTTCAAATCCCGGCTCTGCCACCAACCTCGGACAAACCAGCTTGGGTGCGGGCGCGCGATTTAATCTCTCTGAGCCTAGAATGGCACATCTGTTAAAGGGAAGTGGTAATTTCTCCTCCTAAAGTTAGCCGTGAGGGTGAGAGAGACGTTCCGAAAGTGATGCGGGGAAGGGCGCTCAGGGAAGGCAGCGGGCGGTGGTATGGGGTGTACATTTGTGAATGGAGCTTCTTGCCAAATGCTAGCTTTTTTCTTTCTGTTTCCCTCTTTCTTTCTCATATTGAAGAGTATACTTGACATTGGAGCCGCGTTTTGATCTTGGAGTCCCAGTGTCCCATTCTCTGGGCCCCATGCACCTCGGTAGAGGGGTGAAGGCTCTCTCAGCAATCTGTCAGAGCGGAACCCCCCCAGCTCTGAGATACGGATCTTCTACTGGCTGGGAAGCAGCACCCAGGCCAACAGGCCTGAAGCCCACCCTGCTTCACATCTGGGCCCTGCCTTTACTGTCTGTGGGATTTGGGTTTGGCCATTTAACCTCTCTGATCCTCCATTTTTCACCTGTCAAATGGGAATAATAACAGGCACCCTTCAGAGGTGTCATGAGGAAAGAGATAATATACATAAAGAACAGCAACACCTAACATTTATTTAGTGCTTACCGTATGCCAAGCATGGTCCTCAGCGCTTCATATAAATTAACTCCTTAATCCTATACTTCATCCTCCATGTGCAGAGGTCACTTATGCCCATTTTATAGGCAGGATAATAGAGGCCCCAAGAGGGTAAGGGCCCTGCCTGCGTCACAGCACACAGCGCAGCACATGCCCCGCAGTCTGGAGCCCAAGTCTGTGCTCGTATCCACCGTGCGATGAGGATACACAGCGGCACAGCACCAACAACATAGTAGGTCCTCAAGAGCGGCGGGTGTTCACACGACACTCACATGCCCAACACTACTCTCTGAGCCTGTGCCATGCGTCGGGCACCGTGTTTGGTGCTGGGGACGGTTCAGAGAACTAAACAGACGGTCTCTGCCCTGAGGGCCTTTGCTGTCTGACTGCAGAGGGATTCGTTCATTCAAAACGTGTTTATTGAGCCGCCTACACTTAAAAGCGGGTGAACGGCAGTGGGGAACCCAACACCCGACAACCACAGGTATAGGCAGATCATTACTAGTTGTGATTATTGCTGGGACGGGGGGAGCCGCCCAAGTGCCCGGGCAGTGGGACAAGAGTTGGATTTGGGTCGGAGAGGAAATCTTCTCACCCACACAGGAAGGGCTTCAGATCTTGCCACACAGCGGAGACTGAGCAGAACGCGCACCCCCCATCCCCCAAGCGGGCCTGGCCTCCTCCCCTACCACACCCCCACAGCCACCCAGGGGCTTTTCTGAGCGACTTCCGCCCCAAGGTTGAAGCGCTCGGGCTCCCAGCCCAGGAGGAAATCGGAGCGGTGTTTGTTCAAATGTAAATGTGTGAGCTGTGAGGGAAGAGAAGTAGGGGACTGTCGAGGCCGCGCGACTCCAGGCTCAGGTCGAGCTGGGAGCCCGGAGAGCTTGGGGCCCGTAGCAGAATGCGATGATTCCAGGCGTGCGCCGCGTTTCCACGGGAGAGGAGAGCTCGGGGCCTCCAGCACGCAGGTAAACAGGCAAACCTGTTCCCAGGTAGCAACCACGTAGGCCTTAGACCCTAGAAAGTCATTTTTCCAGGCGGGAATATTTTTAATTTGTAACGAAGCCCTTCCCTGACATTGCCGCCCCTCGATGCAAAGTTATTCGGTAGAGTTGTGTTGACACAGTGGAGCACACACCCACTGCCGGGTGGGAGTTCGGGACCAAGACCGAGAGGGTGGCGGTGGCGGTGGCGGTGGCTGCGGTGGGTGGGTGTGCGCCCCCCACCCCACCCCCGCACACGCACCCCGGCGTCCAGGCCCGGCACACCCGCACCCAGGGGGCCGCACCCACCGCCGCGCGCTCCCCGCCGCCCCCTCCTCCCTCCCGCGGGGCAGGCATCCATCACCGCGCCCGAGAGCCCTCCCTCCCGTCTCCTCCGGGCGCCTCGGCTCTCCTCCCTGGGTTTGCCTCATTTGCATTCCCCCGGCTCCCGGCTCCTCGGCAAAGTGACCTCCGCACACAGCAGCGCCAGAGGCTTCCACCGCGGAGGGAGACACCGCCTCCCGCCGCCCGCCGCGCCCGGGGAGGGCCGAAGGGGCGCGAGCCCGGACGGCGGGGCGGGGGCCCGAGGAGGCGGTTCCGCGGGGGCAGCCGGCGGGCTCGGGAGCAGCGGGAAAGGCCTTGGGGCCCAGGGGCGCAGACTGACTCCGATGGGATTTGAACCCGCGACCTCAGATCCTCTGCGGGGCGGGAGTGGGACGTGGAGGTCAGCACCAGGCTCGCGGAGCTGCACCCCAGAAACGGAACCCCTGTTTGGAACCTGGGGCTCCCCAACACCCCGTTCCCTCGCCCCCCGCACCGCCACTGGATGGAGAGGGGCCAGCCCTCACGGCAGTCGCCCAGGGGTCCCCAGGCCCCCCTGCGGGCCTGACCAGCCCGCGTCCCCGCTCCCCTGGCCCGCCGAGCCGCTTCCCCTCCCCCCGTTTGGTATTTACACCTTTCACACATTTGTAAGCTATTATCCTGTCCACGCTTAGTCACCGCTGAGCCAAGCGCCACGGATTTAGCTCCTTTAATCTTTCCTCCTAAATCAATCCTCCATTTCCCCTTAATCATCCCGTGGCTCCTCTCTGAACTCTCGCTGCCTGGCCTGCTGCAGCCGATGCCTGTCTCTGGAACTGCTCCCCCTCCAATCCCAAACCGGTGTCCCAAGGGCATGGTGAACATTTGGGGGGTAGGTTGGTTTCCAGCACGGCGGGCCCCCCCGCTTGGGAGCCAGGAGAAGTGCAGACACTCCCTCTCTGCCCCCCACCCTCTTTCTGGAAACACAGCACTCTGAACCTTCTTGTCTCCACCCTCAGGGTCTCTGTCCTCCTCCCACCTTCCCACCCCCATTCCTCTGGATGGCTCCAAGACCCTAACCCTCAGGTCTCCTGTCCATGGTTCTGGCTGTCCCCACCCCCTCTGCCAGCTACAATAAGGAGGTGGCATTGCCGAGAGAGCCTGGAAGGGCCGGGAAACACTAACTCACCAGCCTGGGGCTGCCTGATCCCCTCCTCCAGGGTCCTGTCCATCTCTCCCGGACCACCGGTCTCCACCCTGCATTTACTCCTGCCCAGTGGCATCCACTGACTCAGGGGCCTCAGCCTGAGCAGCCCTGAAGCTCTGCTCTCCTCGAGCTCCCTGGGATGCTCCTGCCTCCCTGCCTCCCAGCCCTGATCCTTTCTGCCCCCACAAGCCTGCCCCGCAGAGGCAGCCCTGCTGCCAGCCACAAGAGGGAGCAGATTCCTCCCGCGAAGCAGAAGAGTAGGGGTGGGGGTCCAGGAAGGAGAGCGGGTAGGGGAGAAAGAGGGAGGACAGGAGGGGGATTACAGGGGCCATTTCTTCAAATGCTAATCAGCGTCTTCCGGCAGTGCCACAAGAAACTGAGCTGATAATGAGCCCAGCTCGGGGCTGATTCCTGATTAATGAAGAGGCCACAGGGCTGCTGAGTGGGGCCGGGTGGGGCAGGTCCCTCATGGCCCTCCCCGCTGCCCCTGCAGACCAGTCCTCTGAAACGATAACAGCCCCTGCCCTTGGATGCTTGGCCGCACCACCCGGAGCCCCCGAACCCCAACTCCACTGGCCAATGGGAAGCAGCCAAACTGAGAGCACCCCCTCCAGGAGGGCCACAGGGTCGACAGCCAGCACTGGGGCAGGAGGTGGGGAGAGCAAACACTGGGCTCTGCAATCGGGGAGTTGTAGGTAGCCCTCGGAGTATTTTGTAAATGAGGAACATTTTTACTAAAATAATCAAGACTTGGGCTTCCCTGGACCCCCCCCCCCCAAACACACACACACCCCACTGGGCATCCCTGACCATAGGGTCCTAGTTAGCTGGGGCTGAGGAGTGGCAGCTCAGGGTAAGCTATCTTTAGTTTTGCTCAGACCCCACCCTTCCCTGCTGTGTGCCCTCCGTGACCTGACCTGCGGGCTCCTGAAGGCCGACCACCCCTGAACTAGCTGTTGAACTGAATGTTCTCCAGATTCATGCCTCAGGAGAGGATGAGACCAGAGGGGGTAGAGGGCTGGGCAGAGGGTGAGGATAAAAGGTAAGCTTGTCTGCCTGGACCAGCCTCAATGGGAAGCCCACCCCTTCTTGAGTCAAGGGGATGAGGGACGGCCCTCAGCACAGGCGGAGAGTTGGCATGTTCTGGGGGTAGCCCTCCCACAACCAAGGAGGCAGGGCAGAGATGCTCGGTACTGGCCTGACCACACCAGGGAGGGGGACAGGCTCAGGAGGCAGCTGGGGTGGAAGGCGGGGGACTGCCGAGGATCTGGCATGGGGGAGACAGGGAGTGCTAGAGGGCCTCCCGGCTTGCTGCTCCCCCTGCCTCGGAGCTGTCCTGGCTGGCAGCTGGGGTGGGGCTGGGAGAGGAGGGAGGAGGGCAGAGAGGGGGACTGCCCAGCTGGAAGAGGCCTTGTCTAATTGTGCCTGATTAGTAGAGAGGAAGAGAACAGGGCGAGTGATTAATAGTCACGGCAGTCACCAGCGAGTGGGGAAGGAGGGCTGGAAGGGGGAGGGAAGTCTGAGAGCCAAGAGGGGATTGAGGCTGTGAAGGGCCCACGGGTCCCTGATCACCTGCCTCCCTGGGGACTGCCTGGATGACCCCACAGAGAGGTCCTCCCCCTACCTCCTCAAGGATTCTCCACCTCCCCCATGCCTCAATTTTCCAGATAATAGAATGGAAGAGAAAAGACCAAGGTCATGTCCTGCACCTGGGAAGAAAGGTCTATGTGCTCACGTGGTGTTTCCAGACACCTCGATGTCCCCAGACACAGACCCTAACCTCAGCTCAACCTGGGACCTCAGCCCAGACTGGCGATGGTGAGACTTCCTACCAGAGCCCACAGCCACCACCTCACATCCTTGGACCCCAGTTAGAATTCCGAGCCCTGCCCATTCTGGCAGTCTGAGCCTCGTTCCTCGGACGCCAAGAACTATGCTGTCCAGTATGGTTGCCACTAGTCACATGCGACTGTTTGAACTGAACATTCATTTTCCCTGTCACACTGATCCCCTGTCAGATGCTCGATAGCCATTGTGGCCAGTGACTGCCCCGCTGGACAGGGCAGATGCAGACCCTTTCCACCATCCCAGAGGTGTCTGGCGGGAGAGCACGGATCTGGAGAGTGTGTGTGCACGCTCTTGCACACATGCACGCGTGCATGAATATTTGGGAGGGGTGGGTCGCAGGGTAATGCTGGCAAGGCTGTAATAGCGGAGGGGAGGGTGTGGGCCTGAGTGTCAAGACCAGGGGAAGGCCAGGTGATGGCCAGTAGCAAAGGCGCCAGTGCAGGGGTCAGAAACAGCAGGTGGTGCTGGCGACAGTGGGGCGAGAGAGCGGGGAGTTGGGGCAGTAGCCCCTGGAACAGTAGACACTTGCAGAGGACACACATGCTACCAGGCAGCGCGCTAAGCCCAGATTTTTTAGGTTCTACTACTGTATTTACTGAATAGAGAAACTGCGGCTCGTGGAAGCTTTTTGACTTCTCCAAGGCCACCCGGCTTAAAGGGGAGAGCCGAGGTTCAAATCCAGCCGGTCTGGCTGGGGTGGGGGGGACCACACCCTTGACCGCCCCACCATACGCTCCCGGGCTGAGAGGAGATGCTGAATTTTAGAGCCGCCCTTGCATTTACAGCTAAGGAAATGAATCCTAGGGAGAAAGAGTGATTTCTGCCTTCTAGTAAGTGGGCAGGCTGAGAGCAAGCCGCAATGGGGAAAGTATGGATGGGGCTTGGAACACCAGGGTGGGGGGGAGCAGATGGTGGTGGGAATCGGGAGGAAGGGAGAGAACATATAGGTGGTGAGAGCAGGAGGCGAGGTGGGAGGGGGTGGGTGGGGATGAGACAGTGAGGAGGGGGAGCAGAGGAGGAGAAGGGACCGGGTGAGCTAGGTGGAGGGGAGCACTGGGTGGAGCCCGGAGCATCTCCCCGCTCTCTCCCCTTCTCTCCAGACCTCCCAGACCTGATTCATGCCTTGAACCTTTGCAGCCCTCTTCAGCCCAGCCTCTTCAGGTACCTCTTTTGGCAATTAATCCTGGCACCTCGTGATGCGCTCGCATGGCTGGTTAACTCTTGCATGGTCGGTTAAGCTCCTGAGTGTCCCTGTCTCTGTTCCACCGCCAGAGTGTAGGCTGCTTGAGGACAGGGACTGGGGACTGGGGCTTCCCTTCTTTGTTCTCCCCCACGCCACCTAGCAGGCACGGAGTAGGCATGCAAAGCTCCATGTTGACTGGGTGAGTGACTGGGAGTCAGTGAGGGGGTATCAGGGAGCGTGGGGGGTGAAAGCAATTGCTTTCAGTGGCAACAGAAGCAGGAGCAGCAGCTTAGGGGACTGGGGGAGGGCGCATTACCCGGAGTAAAAATAGGCTGGAAAATGTGACATTTATTAACTTGGATTCCAGAGGAAAGGTCACAGCAGAGTGGGGAGTGGGAAGGAGGAAACAGGGAGAGCAACAGAAAACACAGCCCCTTACCCAAAGCCTGTCACTGTCACTGACCATCTCACCACCCGCGCCCTGGCAGGTTCCCCGCCACCTGGTCCCTGTACCCGTCTCCCTACCACTGATCCCCAGCATGAACTCCGTGTTACTACGGGGTCTGTGTGGACCTCATGTCCTCAGTAGAGACCCTATGTCTTCATCTCATACCCCTTCTCCAATCTTGCCCCCACAATATACCCCCGTCTTGCCCACTGCCATGGATCATGGGCTGCCATCCCAGTCAATAATCCCAGACCCCGTTGTATTTGCAGCAGACTCAACCCCAGAAGGCCAGGTCCAAGGGAGAGTTACACTCAGCAAATAGGGGGTGGGGCGTGGGCAGAAGGCTAGGGCATCTAGACTGGGTGGGAGACACAGAAAGCAGGATCCAAAGGGGATTTCCTGTCCCCCAGTGCTTGCTTTGCCCCTCCGCTCTTCTAGGGCATGCTGCAACCCCAAAGCTGAGACCCACAAACTTCACCTACCCTCCTCACCCTCTTTGCAGCCCTAGAGTATGAAAAGGCCTGCGGGACATCCCTCCTCTTCATCCTCAGGATTCCAAGAGACTCCCTGTTCCCATAACCTCCAGGCACCTCCTCCTTTCCTAGAGCCAGGCAGGATACCCCTGCTTCCCTCACCTTACTTCCCCCTTCCCCATCTCTCCCTCCTCCCTCCTCCTCTCCTTCCCACTGAGGTTTCAACACACTTCCCTTTCCTTTCTACCCCCAACTGAGGCCTGAGATGTGAGCTATGCTCAGGGACACAGAGCTGCCATTGATTTCTGCCCCCACAGCACCTGCTGAGACTGGGCTCTGCCTGGCCCCCCCCCCACTTCTGAGGGGTGAGGACATCCGAGGGGCCCCAGGGACCCAAAAGGCCACATGTGCACTCTCAACACCTCACCTCCTCCTTGGGGATTCCTGCAGTCCTGGATTTGGGAGCAGTGATTTTTTCCTAGAGGAGGGGTGTGTAGCCACACAAAAGCCCCGCGCCCCCCAACCCAGCACCATCCTTCCTTCCTGTCCCTTCCTCCGTTTCTGCGCAACTCTCCCCACATCCAGTGTCAGGAGGACCCAGAGGCTGCAGGCACGGGTGATGGTGAGAGGAGCCTCAGGAGGCCTAGTAGAGGCAGTGAGTGAAGGGGAACCTGGGCAGGAGGCAGCTAGGTGGGCGGAAGGAAAGCCCCCACTCCCGCTCCCATCTCTGGGGCAGGCCACTGGAGGCTGCTGGATGGGCATCATGTCGATGTCACATATTTGCATATGCGCTGGGCAGTGGTGACAAGGGTACAAACACACATGTACACAATGCCGGGAGTCAACTGGGGACTGAGGACAGGCAGCTCGAGTTCCAGGGATAAGAGATACCAGGGGGTGAATGGAGCCCTGACAGACAGACAGACAGTACACGAGACACGCCCCCCATGCTCACACCTGACTGTGGGAGGTGTGCAGGGGAGGGACACTCCAATCCCAATGAGAGTGTGCGTGTGTGTGTGTGTGTCTGTCCACACATGTGTGAGACGTGGCACCAGCAGTCCCCACATGGGGAGAGGGATTGAGGTGGATGGGGGGGAGCATCAGGAGAGGGGATGGCATCCACAGTGTGGCCCTGTCCTCGGCAGCTAAGCGAGAGCTGGCATGTGGGCATGGAGGTGAGGAGCTCTTGGTGTGTGGGTGTGCAGGTGTGCACGTGAGTGTAGTGACAGGGACATTGAGTATGAGAGAGGGAGTGCAGGAAACTGTCCCCAGCAGCAGGGGTGTGTGTGTGTGTGTGTGTGTGTGTGTGTGTATGCTGGGTCGCAGCGAGGGTGAGCCATGCACAGAAGAGTGAATGAGTGATTCTCTGTAAGAGCCAGAATCGGGCAAGGGAACAGCGAGACCCAGGAAACGGAGGGAGGGAAAGCGGGAGAAGCTGGAGGGGCAGCATGAAAGAGGGATGTGTGAGAGAGTCTGTGAAAGGGGGTGTGTATGAGAGACACAGAGACAGAGAAGAGACACTGGCACCCAGTGTACGCGAAGATCAAGATCGTTTCTTCCAGCCTGCCGGTCGGGCCAGCTCCCCAGGAGGCAGCCCTGAGTCCCTCTCTCGCTGGAGCCCCCCAGACACCCTCTTCCCATCACCCTCATCCAGTGGTGAGAAGAATCGAGTAGCCCCAAAAGGAAAAGGGAACAACAGATAAGTGGGGGTCAGTTGGTCCGGCCTTGGCACGGTGCATCCCTTTCCCGCAAGCTGCCCGGCTTCCAGCCCCTGGGCCCCCTCCAGGGCCCCGGCCCCGGCCCTGGGCCCTGCAGCAGCAGAGCCAAGAAGAGGAGCGGCAGCAGCACCAGGGTAAGCCCCTAGGAGCGGCCCGGCTCCGTGCCCGGGGAAGCCAGAGGGAAACACCAGGCTTGGGGGAGACACGAGGCCAGCCTCTGGTGGCGGAAGGAAGGGAAGCCCGGTTGAGGATGCCTCTGTGCACCACCTCCCCCGCCTCTGGCCCCCCACCCCCACCCCCGCCAGCCTCTGGCCGCCCCGACCAGGTGGGCCAGCCGGGCAGGACTCACCACGGAGAAGTTGCTGGCGGAGCAGTGATGCCCACTGAAGTTGCAGCTCTTGAGCATGTCGGCAAGCTGGTGGCCAGTGCGATTGAGGATGTCTACCATGTCGGGCTCTGGGTAGCGCAGGCCGGCGGCACGGTGCCCGTCCCGGTCTTTGGGGGGCAGCCCTGTCAGATTGGCCAGGTGGAAGATGTCAGCGTCGCTGAGGGCTGAGTGCCGGAAGCGGTTGATGTTGCAGAGGGTGACAGCTGGGAAGCCCGCCACTGGGGCTGGGGCAGCAGGGTCCATGGCCACCAGGTGAGGCCGGGTCAGGTAGCCCCGGGCCAGGCCAGCAGCCTGGTACAGGAAGGCGGCCAGCGAGGTGAGTAGGGCCAGTGCCCACAGGGTTCTGCGCAGTCCGTGGGGGCCTGGGCCACAGGCCCGGCCCAGCCCGTGCAGAGTGCTGGTGCTGGCAAAGGTGGCCAGGTCCCGGGGGGCTGCTGTCCCCTGTGCAGCCCCCAAGAGGCTCTGCTCATCCCCTGCCTCCTTCTCCTTGGGTTTCGCATCCTCTTCTGCAAATTTAATTTTGCACACAATCTCGATCGGCATCTGTCCCCGGCTGCTGGGACTGGCCGGAGCCTCCCTGCCCCTGTCCCTCCCTGGTCAGCAGCCCCCGGTGCCCTCCGGAGTGGTGGCGGTGGCAGCGGCTGCTCTTCTAAACTCAGGGCAAGCGGGAGGAGGACAGGGACAGGGTGGGGGCCCGAGGTGGGGGAGTCACTCCCACTCCCAGCAGCTCCGCAGCCCTGGAGCTGCCTCTGCTGCTGCCGCTGCTGCTGCTTGTCTCTCTCCTCGATCGTCTCCTTGTGGCTTCCCTTATCAGCACCAGCACAGCTGTCAGCCCCTGCGTGTGTCCCTGCGAGCGAGCGAGTGAGCGAGGGAGTGAGCGCTGCTCCGCCACGCCGCGCAGCCCCAGCCGCTCCGCACAGCATGTGCTCCGGAGCCCACCCCGCGCTTAATAATTCAGGACATGTCAACAGCGTTTCACCGGCGCCACTGGCGGCAAGAGCCAGGCCAGGGGCGGGGGCAGTCCCCCTGCCCAGGACAGGGATCCCCGGCCCCTGCCCTAGACCTCGTCCGCTGCCCCCCAAACTCTGGCTACAGCCTAGGCACTCGTGGGGTCCCCAGACGGCTCCACTCCCAGGCCACCCAGGGAAGGGATCTGCACCCTGAGTCCTCAGTTCATTCTGCCACTTTTCGGTACCACGCCCAGGAAGGGTCAGCCAACTCCATCCCCCTACTCCCTGACTCCTGCCGCCAGCACCCAGCCACCACCTGCCCCCACTCCCCCACTCACAGCTGCTTCCAGAAACTCCTTGGGAGAGCCACTTGTTTGAATGAGGGAGGGAGGGCAGAGGAGGGCAGGCAAGACAGACAAGGGAACAGTGGTGACTCCACCAAGATTCTTGGCTTCCCTGGAGCTTTGCTCCCAAGTTCAACACCCACCATACCCCTGCCTGCCCTGGGATGCTGGCTGCCCCCTCCCCTCCCCCCAAACTCAGTCACTCGTGGGTCTGGGACAGAGGACGCCCTGACTGACTTGCACATCTACGGCCACTTGGCTAATCCAAACGTTTCCCAAATCCCTTGCCAAGCTGGGCTAGGGGTGGGGGGAGGGTGTGCGGTGAACAGGCCAGGGAGCAGAGGCAAGGTGTGTTGGCTGGGGGAGAGGGTGTGGAATGAAGGGAGAGGAAGAGCCCAAATGGGGATTTGGGAGGGAGGAAGAATGTGCAGGCTTGAACGGGAGGGAGTACTATCCCAGAAGCAGAAGCAGGGGGTGGCCGGCAAGATAGGGCAGGGGAGCCCTGGCGTGGCTGCTGGCTTGTGCAGGGGAAGCAGGCACGTGGGTTGTTATCACAGGCAGGGGTGGGGCCCCAGTTGGCAGCCCAGGAGGAAATGCCTTGGTGCTCCCAGGGTGGGGTGGTCACAGTGAGCAGCTCCTGTTCTGGGGGGCCCTTGGGAGAACGCTGAGCCCTCACGGGGGAGGAGGCACTTGTCCCCCAGACGAAAGGGGGGGCTGATTAATCGGGGCACTAATGAGCAGCAGGGAGAGGAAGCTCAGAGGGGCGGGGGAGGCGGCTCCATCGATCCGAGCCGCGGAACCAGCAGCTGAAAAAAAAGTGAGAAGGGAATCGATCTGAGGGAAACGGCAGCTGCTGGGGATTAGAGCCCCAGGTCCGCCCGCTGCCCAGAGGCCACCCCTCCCCTGCGTCAGGCCTGCCCTGCCAGTCGCAGCCCCCGCCTGGACCCAGAGGAGGGGCCCAGGAGCAGCTACCCTGGGGAGCAGGGAATCACTGCCCACCCAGACTGTGAGGCCAAGTCAGGCCTCATCAGTCACTGGTCACCCCAACATGGAGCCCACCAACCCCAAGCCACCACCATGCTTGGCACCCTGCTGGGGTGGTCCCCAGCCTCTCCTCAAAGTGGCTTCCTTGGGGGGCCCTGTGGCTGGGCTTCCCCCACAAGCTGGCTCCCCCAGCTGGGAAGAGGAGATCCTTGGGGTCAGGGCTACGTCTGGCGGCATCTGGCTGCGTCCCAGAGGGGAAAGTGGGGAAGGCATGGGAAGCAGCTGCTGAGTTAGCACTCAGCCTCCGAGTGACCACAGACAGTGCCCCCTACCCGGGCAGCCCCCAGCCATACTCTGCCCTCCCTGCTAGACTCCCAGACCCTTCTAGTGCTTCCGCCCCACCTCTTCCTCCCCCAGCCTCTCCCCCTTTCTCTTAGTATTGATTTTTCTTTACTGGGGTTTTTTTTTTTTTAAAGGTGATTTAATTGCTTTTTTAAGGTTACTTCAGTCTGGGGCTCTTCCAAGAAAGCAGGGAGCTGCCCCCCAAGCTCTCCCCAGCACTCGTTGCTACCCTGGACTCGACACATGTTCCTAAATTGCCCTGTGATCCACCGAGATCATGGGGTCATACCTCCCTAACATACTGGCCTCCATCCATCATCAGCCCAAATCACACCCTCTTTGCTCCGGAGGACAGGGCCGGAAGCCTCTGAAGGAATGAAGTTGGGAGGTGGGTGGAGAGGGGAGTTCCAGGCCACATGGAAGTGGAACAGCAGTTCACTGCACTCACACCCCCCCCCCCACAGCCAGCTGTCTCCAATTGTCCCCAGGTCCCCATCACCCAGTCTTCCAGACCCCTATGAATCTGGTTATGCTTGGTGGGAGCCCCCTCCCACATCCCCTCTGCCCATCCTGCGCCTTCCCCTTCAATCTCTTCTGTCTCCTCTGCTCCCCCGTCCCCCTACACCCCCTTCCCCTCTGCCCCCCCCCCCCGTCCTTTTCCCCCCTCCCTCTCCCCGCTTCCCTGCTTGCCTCCCTCTCTGCCCGGCTGCAGTTGGGTGATAATCTCCCTCATTTAGCCTCCCGGCTGCTTCCCCGGCTCATTGCCCAGCTGGTCCCTGGGGCCCAGCCCAGCTTCTTCCCCACCCCCACCCCCAGCCCTGCGCCCAAACTCCCCCATTCCCTCCTGACTTCCCCCACCTACTCCCCTGGGACCAGCTGCCCCCCCCCGCCCCCTGCAGTGAGCATCAGGGCCAAGCATGGTTGGCCGGGACCTGAGCTGGGTGTGAGCAGAGGGGGAGGGTCTGTCAGGGGCTCAGGCAGGGAGTGGGTGTGGGGCACAGGAGAGGCACAGGGGTGAGGGGGCTGTGGAGCCAGGCTTCCTCTGCCCTCCAGTTGTCCCCATTCCCCAGATTTGTTCCCAGTCCAATTCTCCACCCACCCCCATCCCCACCGGGTGAACGAGGCTCCCTGATGGCGGCAGAGGGACCGACAGGCAGAGAGACTGGAGTGGCATCTGCACACAGCCGAACAAGGCAGAGAGCACAGGAATGGGGGGCAGAGGGGTGAGGGAAGAGACAGGGAGGGCGGGAGGGTTGTGCTAGAGCACCTAAGAAGATGAAGGTTTTATTTGGGCACAATGCCTCAAAGGCAGACCCAGAGACCTCCCATGATCCAGCTTGGGGGTTCCAAAGGGAGCCTCCAAGATCCTTACTGCACCCGGGTTTTGGGGACTTCGCCTCTTTTCCCAGCAGGGCCCCCCAACCCCGTCCCCACGCACCGTCTGCATTTACCCCTTCTCGCCTTGGGTGGGCCCCAGCTTCCCTTCCTGGGTGGCCCACTCATAAATGACATGACCTCCAAACTCTTAGCATTCTCCTAGAGAGAGTCCCCAGCCTCCCCCTGCTCCCAGAGGATGACACCTCCTGGCCACCCTTCCCAGCCCAGACACCTGTCCCAGCCCTAGCTCTCTGGTGCGGACCAAGGGATGAGCTAGTGTGGGACAGACGTGGGCGGGAAGGGACAAGGATGGGGGGGGGGTGGAGGCCGGGCCTGGGCCAGGCCTGGCTGGTGAGCGAGCAGCGGTGACAAACGGGCTGTGCGGGGGCCGAGGGGCGGGGGGCGGACGGCGGCTGATTTATCTGGGTTATTTATGCCGTGGACGAGGCAGGAGAAGCGGTTAATGAGAGTTCCAGCGAAGGGGGGTGGGGAGGCCCGGACGTGATCTGAGGCGACTGAAGAGGGTTAGCGTCCCACCGCCAGGCCCTGCCCCCCACTGCCGGCCAGCACAATGCACCCCGTACCCCATCCTAGGGCCAGCCCGGCCTGACCCCATCCTCTTCTGGGGATGCCCAAGCTGAGGCCATGGATCACTGGGGCTGAAGGGCACCAGGTCCAAGATCGAGGGGCAGGCGACTGGAGGAACCGAGAAGGGGACCAGAAAAGGGAGAGCAGGGAAGGAAGACGAAAGAGGAAAAAATCTTGGCAAGGCAGAAACTGCCCAAGTCTGTGGAGCCTGCGGGGGGCGGGTTGGGGGAGGAAGGGACCAGTGTGGAAGTGGGTGGGCACCTGGCAACCTCAGAACTGAGCCTGGAGAGAGGGCAAAGGGCACTGGGGTGCAAATTTGGTGTCAGCCTGTAGCCATCCCGGGGGCCTGAGAGGCAGAGACAGGCTGGGAGTGGGGGTGCTGGTCAGAGAGAAGAGGGAGCCAGGAAAGGAGGGGGAGAAGATCCAGAGAAGGAGGGGGAGAGGGCTTTGCAGCAGTGAAAGCTGCTGGGAGCAGATAAGGCGGCCCAGCAGCAGGAGGGATTAAAGCTCTGAGGGGCAGGGGCGGGGGCGCCGCGCCAGACGGGGGTGGGGGGCAGGAAGGAGAGGGCTGAGGGCAGGACATCAGGGCCAAGAAGATGAGCGGGAGAAACGAGGCCTATGAAGGGGGCGAGATTAAATCGGGGGGCCGGAAGGTGGCTATCGCCTGGCGAAGAGAAGAAAGAAGGGGCTCCTGATCATCTCTTCTGGGGATGGGGACTTTCCCACTATTGGCAAGCCCCCATGCCCTGCGCGTGCCAAGGGGAGCAGAGCTAAGCAGAGGGGTGCACGGCAGATGGAGTGGGTGGGAATGGCAGGGGCCGGCCCTGGGAGCCTCGGAGCTCCAGGCTAGGGAACTGAGGGCACGCAGCGCCTCCTTGAGGTGGCCAATGGAACACCGTCATGGGGAGCAACAGTCAAGGGTGCTCAGCCAGCAGGCCCTGGATGGAGCCCCCATCACGCCCAGTGTGGCAGGAACTAGTGCCTCACAGGGGATTTCTTTGTGGGGAGGAGTATGGGCATGGAGGCAGGGCAGTGGCTTGCCCAGGCTCACGGCTCAGCCCCGCAGCCCCTCACCACCTCCTGCCCTCCCGTTCTCTAAGCCTCCCAGAAAGGTGTGCTCGGAAGGGTGAGGCCCCTGCTCCCTCCAGAAGAGCCGAGGTGGCCAAGGCAGCGGAGGGGAGCCTGGAGGGAAGGAAGGGGAGGAGGGAGAAGGGGCGGGGGGAGGGGAGCGGGGGTGGCGGGCGGGGCAGAGTAATTGCGTGTTTGTCAGTTCTCCTGTCTGCACAGGAGGGAGCGTGTGTGTGTGTGGTGGTGGGTGTAGCTTCGCCTTGAGGAGTATGTGTCTGTTGTCAGTGGTGTCAGTGTGTCTGTCTCAGGGGTCTAGGCTCTCCTTGGCCCCCGCCCTCCCCTTTGTGTTTTGGGGAGCGCGGCTCTGGGCACACCCAGCTGTGCTCCGTGCTGATGCGGCAGATGTGGCGGGGCCCCAGCTGTGCCTGCTTCCCGGAGAGGGGGAGGGGGCTGCAATCTGCTCCCCCGATAATGGCTGCTAAGCGCCAGGGGGAGGGGATGGAGATGCGGGTGGGACTGGGGCCCAGGTCAGCCCCGCCAAAGGGACAGGAGGGAGATGAGGGCCCTGCCCCCACTCCACCCCACCCCGGCCAACCTCCCCCCAATCTGTGTTCTTGGCTTGGCCTCTCCCCCTCGCTGGCTCCTGAAGCCCATCCAAATTTCTCTCCAAGCTCAGTCGCCGTCCCCAGCCCTCCTCCCATCGCCCCATCCAGCTCGGTGCCAGGGACCTGCCCCCCTCCCCAGCCCCCAGCTTGCTCCCCCTCGCTGATTTTACAGAATAATCTTTTTATGGAAACCTAAAAAAGCACTAATGGCAGGAGCGCACCCCTCCCCCGCATCCCTTCCCCCGCTCATCCCCCACTTCCCACCCCAGTTCCCTTGGTTCTCCCTCCTCAAACCCTTTGGGGGCCAGCACCCTCCTACCCCTACAGGGCCAATGAGGACCTAGATGTGGCGGAGAAGGGGGCTCCCACACTCTGGGCCCTGAGCTGTGCTGTCGGAGATGGATGGGGCGCTAGGTCCTACCCGGGGCAGACAAGGGCTGGAGAGGAGTGGAGGGCATTACAACTCTTCAGACCCCCCACCTCCACATGAGCACCCAACAGGGACTCTGCTAGCCTGGTGGGAGGGGGCATGTTACAAAGATCTCACTACACTAGCCACCCCCCCTCCACTTCAAATACTGACCCTTTCCCCTTTCAGTGCCTCTCCCCACCCCCACTGGGCCTAGGAGGGGGGTCCCGGGGGCCAGGGCCTGACACAGACTTATTGGATTTCACGGTGTTTTGCTGAGAAAATAATTAAATTATCATATTTATGATGGAGCTGCCATGGCCTCTGCCAACCACTTGGAACAGAAGGGTCAGGACTGGGGGGAGGGCAGGGAAGGGACCCAGTCCCTGGCCCCATGGCCCAGCCCTCTCCTGGCTCCTTAGGGAGTTGACCCCAGGCCCAGAGTAGGCATCTAGTGCCCCCTCCCAACCCCATGCAGATAATGGAGGGTCTGGGCTGGAGGCAGGGACAAGAAATGAGTCAAGGGAGGTTGTAGGTCAGGACTGCTAAAACCCAGCTCCTTTCCTGCATGCTCTCACGCAGCCTGCAGGGCCTGAGGGGGCAGGGAGGGCACATCCAGCCCAATCCCCACATTACCCTCAGCCCAGCTCCTGAGGAAGCACATCTTCCTAACTGCCCAGCTATGAAGCTGTGCAATCCTGGGCTCTGTCCCAGACCCCGGTGCTGATAACAAGGTCCCAGCTCCCTGCCGCTTGCCGCCCCTGCCTGCTGCCAGGACCCCCTCCTCCCTCCCACCCACGCCCTGCCCCCCCATTCTCTTTGGGTAATTAGATTCCTCTCAATTAGCAGATTACGATCATTACCAGCTCATCTGGCAACTAAGCTCCGCACCCACAGCTGGGGAAAGGGGGGGCACCAAGAGGGGGCACATGGGGGTCATGGGCAAACATGATAGATGGTTGGGTTTCTCTGGGGCTTCAGGAATGTGGAGAGGACTGAGACCACCCAAAGGGCAGAGTCAGGGTGGTGGGAGGTGGCCAGGGACCCTCCCCTCCCAGCCCAAGGGACCCCCACTGTGCTGCAGGAGGGTTAGGCACCAGCTTAGGTCTGCCCCGCCTGCCAGGGGAGTAAGAGGCAGACACCAACCAGGCCTCGGGCGGGGAGAACCCCCACCCCACCAAAAGCCAGGCTAGGAGCAGATGGAGCTGGTAAAGCGGAAAACAGGCTGGGGCTGGGCAGGAACTGAGAAAAGCAACCACCGGGTGATCCAGGATCAGGCCTGTGGCTCACAGTCCCTGAGCCCATCGCCAGCACCCCACAGCCCAGCCAGAATCCTGCACCCTTCCTTTCAGAATCCTTACACTCGGAGCCCAAGCCAGGCCCAGTGAAGAGGAACGGGAAGGCAGGCAAGCCGGCAGTACTGGGGTAGGGGTGAAGGCAGGGGCCAGACAGGCTGGGAGCCTTGGGGGCCTTCCTCCCAAGCAGAGCTGGCAAGAGGCTAAAGGCGGTGGGAGGGGGAGATTTACCCGGGCTCCGGATTCATTATTCATGAGCCCGCAGCAACGACTCCAATTTAAATGCTAATGTGGGGGGGCCTGACTCAGCTGCCCCCCTTCCACCCTCACCCCCAGCCCAGGCACAAGCGGCAGTCCGTGCTGGCTCCAAGGTTCACTGGGGTTTATTAGGGAGTGAAGAGGGAAGCCAGGGGTGCCCGGCCACCCACGTTGCTCCTGGCATGTGAAGATCCTGCCTGGCTTCCTCTGGTCCTTTTGGACAGAGGCTGGCCGTGCAGGCAGTAGCCTCAAGGGGAGTGGGTGGAAGTTGGGAGCTGGGGGGGGGGGGTGCCTTCCGGCAGTCCCCCTCAGAGGATGATCTGGTTGGTGAAGCTGCGGCTCAGCTCCTTGTGTGGCAGAACAATCGAGTTCAGGATAAGCACCTCAGCAGGGATCCGGACACGGCAGCCTGCAGCGGGGACAAGGGTACTAGGAGGAAGCCGTGGGGAGGGGAGGCCAGAGGCAAGGAGCTGGGGCCACTGCCATCCAGGAGGAATCCCTCCCTGCCCATCTGTGCCCTGGCCTCCCGCTCCCAGTGACTCACAACAGGGCCTGGCACACAGCAAGCACTTTGTAAATGTTTGCTAAAGGAATAAACACAAGCGCACACGCACACATCCAATCCCCACAGGGCAAGGCCATCACCTGGGGAGGTTTTCCACAGCCCTAGTCCCCTGGGAAGCCGTACCTAGGATGGTGATGGCAGGCAGCAGCTTCCCATCCTTGAAGAGGCTCTCACTGTCCATGTGCGCTCGGGGGTCGTTGGGATTGGGGTCATTGGGGGTACCCTCCACACGGGCCCAGCGCCCCACAGTGCTCCCCCAGCCCACAATGGTGTGCAGAACACATGTGTGCTCCTGACAAACATGACAGTGTGAGGTGAGGGAGGAGAAGGCCCGATGCAGAGCCCATGGGGTCCACCCCCACCCCTTAGCTTCAGGGTGCCTACCTGCAGCGTGGCCCCGTGGAGGACGATGCTCTCGCGGAGCCGCACACCCTCGCCCACGGTCACCCCCTCCCCAATGGAGACGTTGGGGCCCAGCTGTGAAAGGAACAGGTACCATAAGCCCTGAAGGGGCCTTGGAGAAACCCGAATCCAACCCCTTCCCAAATCACATAAGGGGGAAGAGACCAGCTTGAGCACGAGCGATGGCCAATGACAAAGCAGAGCCCTCCGCTCCGAGCTTAGGGGTTCTCGGCACCATCTCACCCGTCGTGCTGGTCTGGCCCCCACTTACCACCGCTGACGGGGCCACCTTAGCTGTGGGATGGATGTAAACGTTTCCTAGAAGCAGAAGAGAAGACCTGGGGGCAACTACCCCACACCATTCCGGGTTTGGGCGTGGGGGGCAGGGACTGGGGCTTCATCTCTGAATCTGAGGTCAGGAGTCATTGCTCAGAGAATACAGGGGGCTGGGGTGGGGGGCAAAGATGAGGAAGGGGGCGTACCTCGGATTCGTGGACCCCCAGGGGTGTGCTTGGCCAGGCGTTCTGGGTGAGTGAGCTGGTACTGGCCCAGGTAGAGGCGGGAGGCATAGAGGGCTGAGCTGGGGGGGGGGGGGCACAAAGTGGAGCAGGGAATTCAGGGGCCAGTAGGTGCCTACCCCCTGAAAATCTCAACTCCCAGGTGCCCCTGCCACCTCACGGAGACATACCCCGCAGACTTGATCTGGCTCCAGATACCATCAGTGAGGTGCACATAGATCTGGCCCTGCCCGGCCAGGGCGGAGAACACGTCCTGCTCCAGGCGGATGGTGCCTGCCCCTGGCCACAGGCCTGAAGAGTCCTCCCTGGCAGAGAGGAGATGCAGACATAACTCCCCAGCTGAGCCTGCCCAGGGGGCCAACACAGTGTCTCAGGGCTAGAGATCTGAGGGAGTCCCACCCCCTCTCCAGGTCTGGCCAGATCTTCACCAAAGGGATGTTCATGTCCCAGGAAGCTCTACCAGTGCCCTTACCCACGTCATCCTCCCACCCCCTAGCTGGGGTGCGATCCCAGGGGACCCCCCCAGGCATGGACCCATACCCCATCTCTGTCCCAGGTCCAGGGAGTTCACCTAGACACAGCTTCCCCCCACTTTCCTCTTCTCCCCATCCACTCCTCCAAACCCCACCTCGGGTCACCCTCCCTCTCACGGGATGGAATGAAACACAGACACTCACCCCAGAGGAAGACAGCTGGTGAGGGCAGAGACAGTCACAGAAAGAGAGGGAGAGAGAGAGATGGCAGAGATGCCAGCTCAGCAGAAACAGACAGAGGCCAGGAGAGACGGAGAGAGAAGCAGAGATGGATGGGAGTGAGTGGGGCATGAGACAGGGAGCCAGGCAGGGAGGAGGGAGTGAAGGCCAGGACCCACAGCAGGGAGGGGCATGGGGAATAGGTTGGGGGGGCTACAAGGATGACCTGGGGAGGGGATTGTGGCCAGCAGGGCTCCCCGTGCTAGGCTCTAAGGGGATCCTCAGCCTGACAGTGTGGGGTATGGGTATGGGTGTGTGTGTGTTTGTGTGTGTGTGTGTGTCTTTCTCTCTCTCTTTGCATGTCTCTGCACCCAAGCGTGTGTGCGCCCAAGTGTGCGTGTTGCCGTCTGTTCTGAAAGACATCTCCGGGACACTCAGGGCTTGAGAGAAATGGACCAGAAGGGGAGTGGGCAGGCAGTGACAGAGGAGGAACTGGGATGGATAAGGAAGAGGGACAGAATGAGGTTAGAAGGGGAGGGGACCAGGAAGGCTTGGCTGGGGATGACAAGTGGAAAGGAAAAGGGAGGAGGAAGATGAGCAGATGGAGACGGAGCCCGCAGAGCCTGGGGGTGGGGGTGCTCTGTGACTGGGGGGGACTTGGGGTTACAGGGCCCCGGGGCCCGCCTCACAGTTGCCCATCCTGTTGGTTACGCTGGAAGACATCCCGAAGGGGCTTCAGGGCTTCCGGGGAAAAGAGGTAGATGCCACAGTTGATGACGTCACTAACAAACGTGCTGGGTTTCTCCACGTAGTGCAGAACCTGAGGACAGGGCAGGCTGGGACCCAGTGGAGGAGGGGCCCCCCCGCCTTCATCCCCTAAGACCTCCTGACCGCCAGCTACTCCCTGCTGCCAGGGTGGTCTTCCTAAAATGCAGAGTCACTGCCCTTCGCCTTCACCTTCAAGGTAAGTCCCAACTGCATGACTTTTCCCTCCCAATCCTCCCCGCCTCCCAGCGCCCCCAGCACACAGTTCACTGCTATTGCACGCCTGTGCCTGGAATGCCCTTTCTCAGCAATTCACCTGGAAAACTCAGCTTTCAAAACCCAGTCAACCTTCCTACTTCCTCCGTGAGCCTGCGCTGGTCCTGCCCTACAGTGAGCTTCTCAGGTCTGGGCACCCCTGGCCTCTGGCCACACCTCACTATGGCCCTTGTGTCATTTGCAATGGTTGATTTTTGCCTGTCTTTCCCACTGACTGGGGGGAGAAGGGGGGCGTTCCTGGGAGGCAAGGATTCTATTTCTTTGGCTCTGTTTCTTTCACATCTAGCTAGTGCCTACTACAAAACTTAAAAAAAAAAAAAAATCACACATATTTATGTATGTGTGCCCGTTTAAGTGTATTTTTAATACTAATGCTTGAACAAATAAAAGGGCTGTGTGAAAGTCGGTTAGGCCCAGGGCAAGGAGTTTCACAAACAAGGACTGAGACCCTCTGCCTTACCAATCCTGCTCCCACCTCTGGAAGTCTAGAGGCACGATACTGTTTCCTGCCTCTGTGCCCTTGCATATCCTATTCCCTCTACCTAATGGCTTCCTGTCTCCTTCATTTCCACGAATTTAACTCAACTCAGACCTTGCCTCCTCCAGGGAGCTCTCCCCACCCTCACCCAGGCAAGGCTGGGGTGGGCCTCCTTTTGTGTTCCCATAGCACACTGTGCAGACATCTATCGGGGCGCTGCACCCATGGAAATTAACTGTTAGCCTTTGCCAATCTCTCTAGAAAAGATGGAAGATGGACAGCCAAGGGTATGCCCCACCTGTTTGACAGCACTGGAGCCCACCCAATAGCCTTCTAGCATTCTCCAGAGGCAGAGGGGTGGGGGCGTGATGATACAGAGTAAGAGCCCAGCCAGCCCCGTGTGTCTGTGGATGCTCTCACCTCGTGTGTCTGTGGATTCTCTACAATGCAGCCGTAGTTGAGGGACTGTGTTCTGTTAGCCTGAAAGACAGACACACCAAAACAATAACGCGCCTGCTCTAGGGCAGCAAGGTCTGTTTTCTTTCTTTCTTTCCCTCCCCTATAGCACCTGGCACGCACTTCTGCCACTGACAGGCCTTCAGCAGGGGGAGAACTGACAGCTGCCCTCCCCCTCCTTCCTTCTGAGCAGCCAAAGGGCTCAGGGTCTCTACCGCCCTCCTCCTCCGCTACTTGCTGGGATTTCTAGCAAATTCCCCTGTTAATGCCCGTTTCCACTCCAACTCTCTGGGCTGCCCCTGCCTCCCCCGACACTCCGCATTCCAGGAACTTCTCTGGATCACCCCCTTTACCCCCTCCAACCCTCCTGGCCCCCTCACCGTGGTGCCAAGGAGCAAGAAAGGGTGAGGCTGGTGTCTGTAGGCATCCAACATAGCACTCAAGGGGAAGTCGGAGCAGACATCAGCGTTGAGCACAAAGAAGGCCTCAGGGCCCCCGGCCAGGATCTGGTCCCGGAAATGGTAGAGACCACCTCCTGTGCCCAGGGGCACAAATTCCTGCAGATACCTGTCCCCAGGGACCCCAGAGCCAGCTCGGTGAGAGGAGAGGAGAGGAGGCAGAGAGCATGAGCCTGGGCATCCGACCCCTCATGCTCCCAGGACACCTGCCTGAGGCCAATATACTCAGGGATTCAGAGATGCCCAAATGAGACCCCTCCTAGTATATAAGGGTGAAGTCTGCCAAATGCTGACTCAGCCCACTCACAAGAACTCTGAGGCCTCGGGCACTACTCCCACACCCTGTACCCCCCACACAGCACATGTGCACAAACACCTGATGGGGAGGTTAAACTCCTGCTGGGCAGCCTCTAGAAATCGGGTAAGGGGCTCGTCGGGTTGGTAAAAGCCAATGAGCAGAATCTCTTGCATTCCAGGGACCTGAGACAAAGGGAAAGAACATATCTGATAGGAAGGAATGTTGGGGGAACCCCTGGTACCGGCCCAGGAGTCCAGAGACCATAGTTTTGGTCTCAGCTGTGGGCACTCACTTTACCACTCTGGCCTGTGTTCTCCTTGAGACAAAAAGGAAGCTAGAGGAAGTCTGTCCCTGGTCTTTCAATCTTTTATCATTCTATTGTTCCCCCCACCCCATCCCCACATCTGAGGATCACCGTAGGAAAGATCCTGCCTACTAAGCTTCATGAAAAGATAATCTAGGGGCGCCTGGGTGGCTCAGTCCATTGAGTGTCTGCCTTTGGCTCGGGTCAGGATCCCAGGGTCCTGGGATCGAGTCCCGCATCGGGGTCCCTGCCCAGTGGGAAGCCTGCTTCTCCCCCTCCCTCTGCCTGCTCTCTCTGTGTCAAATAAATGAATAAAATCTTTAAAAATAAAAGATAATCCATTCATTTTCCCCCATATTTGTTATCTGTCAATCTGAGCTTGAGATCAGCACAAGATAAGGGTACCATTTATCAAGTGCCTATACTGCACTAGGCACTTTACCAACATCATCTCTACGTCCTGCCGCCCCACAAAGTAGGCTTAATCACCCCATTGACCAGTAAGAAAACTAAGGCTCAGAAAGGGTGAGGAATTTACTCAAGTCCTTATAGCAGGCAGAGACTGGATTCAGATAAAACCTTGCCTGTCCCAATGCCAAAAGCAATAAAGAAATTAGCTCCACGGTGAGCAAGGGTTTGAGTTCTGTGCTTTGCTATCATTCAGATTCCTAAGGCTATAGCTTTAAATGGTCTCTAAGATTCCTGCCTGATCTCGCATTCCATGCTTTAAAAATAGGAGTGAAATCTGAACAAGAAGAGGCCAGATGAGAGACCAGATTAGCGAAGACAGCAGGGCAGCTGCACTGCACAACTCCGAGGGACACCATTCACACTGTCATTTATAAATGGTAGTCCCTGGAGTAATGCCTGGTGCGAAAAGGACATGGCTGGAGAGGGGGAAATATGCCTGAAGGAGATGAGCAGGAAGTGAGGTGGGAGGGGGAGCCTCTGGGGTTACCTGGGCACAGGCCTCAATGTGGTGCTGAATCATAGGAACCCCTGCCACTGGAAACAGGGGTTTGGGCACCTCAAAAGACAAAGGCCTGAAGCGGGTCCCTAAGACAGGAGAGAGAAGCACATTTCAGCTTCCTGCCTCCCTCTGCCTCCACCCCCCAGTCATTCCAGCCCAACCTCCCTACCCCTTTCCCTGAGCTCCTCACCCTTTTGAGGGCCTCCAATCAGGATCACAGCTTTGAGCATGACGGCAATTGCTACCTAAACGTCAAATGCCAACAGAGAAATCAGGCTCAGTTTTCACACCCCGGCCCAAGAACCCTACTCACATCCCAAGCAAACCCCAGACCCCAAATAGCAACACTTAGCCCTCTCACAGGATGTAAATCCAAAGTTCAATATAGTCCCTCCTTGGGCAAATCCCTCACATCTCACAAATCCCATACATCTCAAACCCCAACCCAGATTCCAACCAGCCTTAAAACCCCACAGTGATTTCTCCTAAATCCTGAAATTCACACCCCACAATTTGATCCAACAGACTTCCCTCGGGCCATAAACACATTCAGCAAACTCAGAAACTCAGCACAGACCTCTTAGAAACCCCAAACCCACTGATTCCCAACTGTTGCATTCTTATGCTACAGACGTTAAGCCCTGAATCCCAACAGTGACCCCTGAATACTGAATCTCAAATCCTGAGTGAGCCCCAGATATTTAAGTGCAATCCTAAAATGAATCCCAAGTAATAAAGTTAACACTGATTTGCATCTGATGAATCCCAAGTCCAAGCAAAAACCCTCTATATGCTGAATTTGAATACTAACACTAACCTCTAAGTGATGAACCCTGAATCAAATGACAGATTCCCTTGGCATCTCAAACACGAAATCTACCTCCCCCTGGGTCCCAATACTGGCGACAAATCTGAAACTGGATTCGGAGGACTGATTGCTGACCCTCTGAACGCCACAACTGATTTCGTCTAATAAACCCTAGCCTCGCGTAGCCAGGGGTTGTGGGACTAACACAAGAGCGGACCTCTGAAGAGCCAGCCGGGACCTCCGAGCAGCCCTCGGTGTAGGGGCCGTCCCCTGCCCTCTACCCCTTTCGCCACCCCCTCCATCAGCAACCTTTACCACTAGCTCCCTTTATTCCAGCTCTGTCGCCCGCTACTGCTCGCTCCTTCCGCGCACGTGTCCTCTCGCGACTCGCGAGAACTCCTTCGCGGAGTGTGCCGGGAATAGTAGTTCTTAAGCTCCTGTCGTTTCCTGTAGCTCTCCTCGCTACCCCGCCCCCCGCCCCGTTTCTAACCACCAGAGAGGAGGGAGGTGGGACTCTTGGGAGAACAAGGGGGCATGGCCAAGGTACCTAGGAGGCGGGGCTAAATAGAAGAAGGGTGGAGCCTAAGAGGCACAGGCTGGAAGCTAAGATTAGGACCTTGAACTGTCTGGGAATGGGCCCAGGAGCAGCCGCCAAAGTAGGAACAGGCTCACAGGGAGAGGCGGGCCTAGAGACGAGAGGGGGTGTGGCCAGCCGTGAGATGGGCGTGGCGAGGGCGCCTACCGCGGCTAGTGGGTGGGGCCTGAGGTAGGCAGAAAAAGAGGAGTCATAAGCTCCTCGCGCTGTCCCGCTAGGAAGTGAAGAAGCTCCGGGCGGTGAGAGAAATCTTATCTCAGATTTACGGTCTGTAACATAAAGCACTGAGCCAGGCACTCTCCAAACATTCTGACCCCAGCATTCCGTGACCTTGGTGTGTGCGTCTGGAGTAAGCGTGGGTGCGAGCGCAGGGGAGAAGAAATGGCGTCCCCAAAGACCAGAACACGCGGAGGGTCGGAAAGAGCAGTTTTATTAAGCAAGATGGAGTAGGGTCGTCGGTCCCACCCACCCCGGGGCTTGGAGCCAGGGTGAAAGGTCTGAGCGTTCCTTTCAGGCCACGTCCACGCGGGCAAAGCTCTGGTCCATGCCCAGGCTGTTCTCCACGTACACTTCGTACTTGCCGCTGTCCTCGGGCGTGGCCCGGCGAATGGTCAGCGTCGTGGTGGTACTGCCGATCTCGAAGAACACCCTGGCAGGGAGGGGGGGGAGCGGGGAGGGCGGGCCGCGGTCAGGTTACGGGCGCCCGGGGCCAGGCTGGTTAGCCAGCTCTGGTCCTCGCCTCGCGTTCCCCGCCCCCGGCCCACTCCCGCCAGGGTTCTGGGCCCCGTTCCGCCCCAGCGGTAGGTCCCCGCCCTCGCCTGTCATCCTCCTCGATGTCCTCCCCGTCCTTGGTCCAGCCGACGTCGGGCGCAGGCTCGCCCATGATCTCCGCGGTCAGCGTCACCGTGGTGCCTTTGCGTGCCTTAGTGTTATCCGGTCCCTTTTGAATCTTCGCAGGGACTAGAAGAAGGGAAAAGGCATGCGAACCCAGCGAGGGCCCCTAGGGGTGAGGCGGGGCAGAGGCATCACTTCCCCAGATAATACCCGGCCCTAAATATGAGATGGGTTTAAGCTCGTAGTGTGACGTTGGGCAGGTCTAGCCTCTCTGGGGCTTCATTTCCTCAGCTGTTAAACCGGACTAGTAGCTGCCCCTGCTCCTTCCCACGGTGGGATGGAGGATCAAAAGAAATACTATGAGTGAAAGCCCGGGAGTGTTTACACGTCTGGGTGCCCTGGATGGAGACAGTTCCGAGTAGCGAACATTGCCCTGGAGCTGAGCCAGAAGACCTGGGCCCTACCCCTGGCCCTGCCTCTGGCTCGCTGTGACCTTGGGGCCCTGGAGTGGAGTGATTGGAGCCCACAACGGACTTCTCGGTCTCGGGGAGGAACGGGATCCTGAGGCAGGAAAGGCTAGCAAGCCCCGCGCGCCGCTGTGCCCCAGGCTGTACCCCCAACCCCCTCCGGACTCGGCTAGGCCCAGCGGTGAGCGCGCGCTGGCTGGACCCAGCTGCGGCGCCGGGAAGCGGTGCTGCTCTTGGTGGTGGCGCCGCAGCCGGGGCTCGCGTACCTTCCACGAGGATGCGCGCCGAGTCAGAGCACTGGCCGAAGGGGTTGGTTACGTTGATGCTGTACTGGCCCAGGTCGGCCAGCTCGCCGTCGCGCACCACCAGGGCGACTACGTCAGGGTCCTCGAAGACGTAGCGATACTTGGGCCCGTCGCGCAGCTCCTTGCCATCTTTGCTCCAGCGGATGAATGGGTCCGGGAAAGCCGAAATGCGGCAAGTCAGCTTGGCCGCGCTGCCCTCGATCAGCACCACGTCCTTCAGCGGCTCCAGCACTCGGGGCGGCCCCTTCTCGCGAAGCTCCTTCCGGGACCTATCCGAGAGCCGGGTCAGCGCCCAGAGCTCCCGCTCCCACTCCCACGACGCGGATCTGGACCGCCCGCACCGAATCCCCTGCCCGCCCCCTCGGCCCACTAGAACTTTAAATGTGGGGGCGGGTTGGGAGGGGGCCTGCTCTTGAATTGTTACCCTGATGAAATGATTTGCTCTTGTCGGCCACCTTTCCACACCTGGCCAACCGCTCTCCCCTAAGTCCAGTGATCCCAGCGTCCGTAACACTGCTCAGCTCCCACCCACCCCCGCGCAGCAGTGCGCTTAATGCAGCTCCGTCTCCCCTCCTCCTAAGGGCTCTGGGCTCCCCCTCACCTGTGGCCCCGGTAAGAGGCCTGGATGCGAATGGCCGCTCTCTGGACCTGGGGGTCGTTGATATCCAGGGTACATCCCGGAGGCGGGGCCGCAGCCGCTGGTTTTTTGGCGGGAGCTGCCTTGGACATCTGGGGAGTGCAAAATAAACATGGGGTCTAGGCTGATACAGAGACTTTGACTTTCAGCCTTTCCCCTATCAATTCAGAACGTCCTGGGGATGGGATGTCTGGAGCTGGTCTGAGAATGGGGACTCACCGTGGACGGGTCAACTTCGGGACTTGAGTCCACTAGCTGGGTAGCAGGTGGGACAGAGCCCTTCTGGAAGGCACAGTAGGGGCACAGGCAGGTGCTCAGCCCACGGCCCTGGTTTTATACATCGCTCCCCTCCTTGCCTTGTTTGGCGTGGTTGCCCCAAGCCCCCCGGGGACCCCGGCCCCGCCCCCTGACCTAAGCGGGCTCCTTATTTAGCCTGAGGATGTTTGGGATGCTGGCTCAGCTGCTGGGGCAGGCCCGAGGGGGAAACCGGAGCAGCTCTGGGGTGCATTTCATGTCAGCACCCGGACAGCTGGGCAGCTGGATGCAGCCCCATCCCCTCCCAGGGCAGGGGGTAACCATCCCACTGCTGGTAGTACCAGACAAGGGCCCAGGCTGGCAAGAGATTCAGCTCCCCTGTGGGGCAGCTTTACACTCTGGTCAGTCCCCAGACAGTTGGAAAACATGCCGTTCCCAGGACACTGTCGGTTAAAGGGTGCAAGTGTTTGTGGGGGTGTCCCTGAATGAAGCCAGAGTAGCGGGGGCGGGGGAGGGACTTCACTGTCCATCCAGCCAATTATGAGAGGGCAGTGTGGCTGTCAGGACCAATCCGGAAGCACTTGCTCCCCTGGCCCTGGGAGTCTAGGCTTGTCATTTCCTCACTGTGCCCCCTGGCGGTAAACTGAGATCAACCTAGAAGGGATGGTAAAGATTTTTGAGAACAGCATCCCCTCCTACCACCCCAGTCCTGCTCACTTCCCTCCAGGTGACATGACACAGTCTGAATGGGCTGGGTCTGACTGTCCCTGGAGATTGGCAGTAATACTGACTCCCCAGTTCTAGGTCTGCCCAAGCCCCAGAAAGTGTGCATATGGGCATTAGACTGTCTGGGAGAAGGGGTTCAGTTAACTGCTCTAGGACTTGCCTGGAGTCCAGGCTACCCAACCCAGGGCACCAGACAGAGCATTGCTTCCATGCCTTGTGACTGCCCGCCCAGGTGTGGAGCACTGTCACCTTTTGATCAGAGCAATTTTGACACAGCTCTGCTGACATAAATTACCTTTGCTCCTCCGGGTTTGGAACAAGCAGTTCACATGCCATTTTCAATGGAGATGGGAAGGGAGCTCAAGATCAGAATGGGGATGGGAGAGGAATTTTACCATTTATCAAGATATGAGTTCAGGCACCTCATTTTTATGTGAAAACACTTGCAGTGAGTAGGGGATTAAAGATTCTCACAGGCAAAGTGTATATCTTCATCGCTAAAATGACAGGTGGGCAAGATGTCTTTCTAGTCCCTTCCAGCTGGTTTGAACATCCTGTTATTTTATGATGATGGGATTTGCCTCTTCCCCAGGGTCCTGAGAAGCCAGAGAGGCTGGGCCGGGCTGGGCAAAAGGTTATTTGGGACACAGCCAAGGGGCCCTCAACCTCAACTGGCAACACACCAGGGCTGATCCTCCCGGCTCATGGTAGGAGGAGACTTTATTCCTTTTACTTTGCCAAGAACAGAGTTTCCAAGGTGGGGAGAGGTGGACAACAGCCCCCACCGGACACAAGGAGTACTGGCTCCCCCCTCCCCTCTACCTCTGGGCAGGGCAACTCAGTCGTAGGACCCAGTGATCATTCTGTGGTTCTGCAGGGGGAAAGCTTGAGTCAAGGAGCCTTAGCACCCATCAGACTCCCTAGCATGCCACGGGGACATGAAAGTCCGGGTGGATGTGTCCCTTAGCTCTAGGAAGATGCTTGACTGTGGCCCCATTTCAGCAGACATGCCGACCAGAGCGTCGTGCAGCTGGTGGCCCACGTGCCCCAGTTGGTGCTCTAACACAAAAGCATGGAGTTGAGAGGCTGTCCTGGTTTCTTCTGTGGCACTTCACCCCATCATCACAATCTCGCCAATCATCATGACCAGAGCTGGCCTGTCTCCTGGGCAGAGTGAAGGAGGCCAAGCCAGCCTTGGGATGTGGGCTGGTGCATTCCCAGAGCCCGACATCCTCCAAGTTGTAATGACAGAATATGGGAAAAGAGGTGGAGGCCACCAGAGTCTGGTTAGATGTTGGTGGTGGAGTCCTGCCAGGACTCCAGAAACTTCAGGAGAAGCAGAAGTCCCTCCTCCCTCTAAGAATAAGGGAGAGGTGGAGCCCAGGAGGCTCAGGGTCAGGAGCCATTGTCTGAAAGTGCTCACTGTTACAGCTCAGCTCTCACTGGCCGAGAGAAGGCTGAAATGCCCCTGTCCCAGCACACCCAGCCCCCTGTGCCCCCAGCCATTCCTCCCCATAAACCACACACAGGTGCTGCTGCTTGCCGTTTTTATTTTCCTTGTGACAGACAGACAGCTGCACAGACAGCTGGATGGCTGGGGTGGGGGGGATGGTCAGGACAACATGGGCAATAGGATTTGGGTGGAAGGGAAATTTCATAAAAGTCAATAAATAAATAAATATGAATGGGAAGAAGGGCAAAGGCCACAGAGGGGTGGTGGGGACATCCCGGGGCCAGCACAGAGCGCTCAGAGCTGCCTCCACTGGGATAGGAGGAGGACAGGAGAGCACTGCTCCAGTAATCACTGCCTCCAGGCCCCAGCCCTCCAGGATCTCCTTCTGGGCATGCTGGCAGCTAGCCCCCCCCCCCAGTCCTCTCCTCTCCCTCCCCCCCTTGCTGCCCTCCTTCACATGCTGGCTCCAGCTCCCTAGCACCGTCTCCATGTCCTGTCCCTGCTTCACCAACACTCGCTCCCAGCCCATGGCCCCAACACCCTGGGCTCCCTCCTCTCCAGCCATTCACACCTTTCACAGTTGGTGCTCCCCCAGACATAGTACCTCCACCCCCAGAACCTTCCTCGAGTCTCCTCTCCCTATCCCTTGGCTTCTTTTCCTGATCTCTTACCCATTCCCTTCCTGCCCCTCTTCCTGCTTCTCTGCTCCCGGGCCCCCACCCGCACCCAGCCTGGCCCGTGGGTCTCCCCCTCTGGCTCTGGCCGGGGTGGCATCGGCAAAGCCCGGGGCCTCTGTCCCTGCAGGTCCATGAGGTAATAGCCCGGCTGGATGTTGCTGCTGGTGGTGTCCGAAGCCCCAGGCCCGGCCGGCTCGGAATGGGCCCTGGAATGTCCCGCGGCCTCAGCCGAACCCCGAACCCCGAGTTGAAGCCCGAGGCGGGCTGTGGTCCGAGCCGCTAGGGGCTGCCGGGGTAGGAGCGGAGCAGCACCTTGTGGCGGGTGGCGGCCTCGGCCCGGCGGCGCCGCTGCTCGCCCAGAAACTCCTTGAGCCGGTTGGTGGTGAAGGTGAGCGTCTGGCGGCGCAGCTTCATCAGGTAGGCGTCCTGCAGCCACGGGTGGGCCAGGCAGTCCTGCAGGGAGGGCCGGCTCCTGCCAGGCCCCGCCAGGCACGGTGAGCCCGCAAGGCAGACCCAAGTCCCAGCTGTGCACTCCCGTCCCTGGGTGAGGCATCTTGGCCGACTCTGGGCCTCAGTCTCCCCATCTCCGGAATGGGGAAGGCGAGTCTGCCTATGTCACAGGGCTTAGAAGCACCAGTGGCGTGTAGAACAGCCACTTAGTGGTAGTAGTAGTGTTGGTGGTATCGGTGTGTTAGTGGCGGCCGGGGAGAGGTATTGGGGGGATCTTCGGCTCGAGCTTGGCCAGGGCAGTCTGAGACGGGGGCGGGGGGCAGGTAATGCTGGGGGGTTGGCAAGTGCGGGGCCTACTCACCAGGGATGTACTGAGAGGACCTTTCGCAAGAAAAGCGTGGCGCTTTGGGAGGTGTTGGGGTATAGCTGGAAGGCATCAAAGCGGCCCCCCACAATCCGAGCTTCTGTTTCCTGGGGGTCTGGCTCATAGAACGGGGAGCGTCCACTGAGCCTGTCGTAGAGACGGTTCAGCTGACACATGTGGACTGAAGGCCCACTCACAGCCCCAGGGGGACATTAGTGTGGGGTTCAGAGGGGCTCAGTGCTCTGGGCTGGGCAGGCACACGTGTGCGTTGGGGAGGCTGTGAGGGGGGAGGGTACAGGCGGAAGGTGCGTCCCGGGGGCACTCACATGATATAAGTGAGCAGCCCCGCTCCCCAGATGTCCGTGGCAGAGCCAATGGGTTCTCCCTTCACCATCTCAGGAGCTGACAGGAAACAGAGGCCAAGCTGAACCAGCTTCCTGATGGCAGGGGAGCGGGAGAGACAAGGGAGGCCCCTGGGGGCGTGAGCAGCGGGGCGATGCCCAGGGCACAAGACCACGGGTCCGGCAGACAGGAGGGGAGTGGGGGTGGCCCACGGGGGAGATGGGGGCCACCTGAGGAATCAGCCCAGGTACTGAATGGTGGGGTCCCCAGAACTGCAGAGGACCTGGGAACCAGGGTCACTAGCTCCCCCGGATCAGCTCTGAGGTAGAGTGCCCATTCACAGAGAACATGGCCAACCCCAGCGTTAGGAGCCATGGAAACCAGCCTCCATGGCTCCAATCCCAGGCCTGTCCCTTCTAGCTATGGGATGCTGGCAAGTACTAAACCTGTCTGGCTCTCCCATTTCCTCACTGTCAAGTGTGGCTTGTAGAATACCTCCAAGGAATGGAGCTAATGAACATCAAGCATTTAGTAGGTAGCTAAATGGTAGCCGGTTTACCTTACGTATACGTATTAATAAAGGATTCTCTATCCAGTTTTATACATTCTGGCTCTAGTGTTCATAACTGATATTGGACAAATCCTTAACCTCACTGCGCCTCTGTTTTGTCTGTAAAATGGGGGTAATGTTATGCCAATCTCCAGGGCCACTGTGCAGATAAATTGAAAAAAAAAAAAAGGCATGGAAAGGACGGAGTTCACTGCTTGCACACAGCAAGCACTCACTAAATGCATGTAAGTGAGTGGAGTGGAGTGAGGCCTGGCTGCCGCCCCTGCGGTAGGAGCCCAAGCCCCGACCGTGGCCGGCATGGCGCTCTCACCCATGAACTCCAGCGTGCCCGTGCGGTGGCCCAGGGGCCGCAGGGCCTGGGGGTTGTAGGGCTGGGCGCTGCCGAAGTCCACGATCTTGAGCGCGTTGTCTGGAGCCAGCAGCAGGTTGTCGGGCTTGATGTCCAGGTGCAGCACGTGGCGGCCGTGGAGGTAGTCCAGGCCTTGCAGCAGCTGCACCACATAGGTGGCCACGTCGTCCTCCGAGTACCGGAACCTGGGGGGGGGGGCACCCAGGCGAAGCAGGTGACATCCCTGCTCGGCTCCCCCGCCCTAGCTCCCCACGCCCCCCAGGATGCCCCACTCCCCCAGTTACCTGTCGCTGAGCCCACAGAGGAGCTCGCGGTTCCCGCAGCTCTCAGCGATGAGCACGAGGTAGCGTGGGGTGATGTAGGCCTCGTGCAGGGCCATGAGCCGCTCGTGGTGCAGTGTCCGCAGGACTTCATACTCCTGCAGGACGCGCCGCTTGCCCTCGGCCGCGTAGGGCACAATCTTGGCTACAAAGGTCCGCCCGGTGGCGTTCTCCCGGCATGCCCGCACCACACCGAAGCGGCCCCTGTGTGTGTACCGGGGGATGCCACACGCTCAGAGGAAAGGAGCCGGGGGGAGCAGGGGCCCCAGGGGAGCGAGTGTGCAGTGCTTCTGAGTGTGACCTCTGAAGTTCAATCCTAGGAACCTGGGTTGGAGTCTCAGCTCTGCCCCTCACTGGCTCTGTAGCTCAGGCCAATCCCATAACCTTTCCAACCTCGGTTTTCCTGTCTGTGAAATGGGTGATGGTAATAGTGCCATCTCTTTCTCTCTCTCTGAGTTGTAAAGAGTAAATGACCTCACACGGTTAAAGAGCTTAGCACGGTGCCGGCAGAGAAGATTTGAACTCAGTAGTGCCAGGCACCCAGATCTCAGCCCCTCCCCAGCCCTGTCCAGGGCAGTCTGGTCTTCTCTCTGCATCCCCCTGTTCCCCGCGTCCCACTCTCTCCCCCCTCCTGGACCCACTTGCCTGGCCTTCTCCTCCAGGAAGGTGTAGGGTTTCTGAGGGGGCCCCTGCCGAAGAGTGGTGCCTTCCGGCCCAGAAGTGCTGGGGGGACCACCCACAGGGGAGCTGACGGCCTCCCTGGCTGGGCTGAGGCTTCGTACAGTCACCTTGGTGGGCTCAGGAGGGGGCTCGGGCCCTGGGGGCTCGGGGGCTGGGGGTGCAGACACAAAGGAGGTCACCATATACAGGGGAGTAGGGGAGGACGCCGGTTTCACCCCTTGAGGGGTGGAGGCTGGGGTCGGGGTCCCAGTGTCAGGGGCGGAAGACTTGGGCTCACTGGGGGTGGCCTGGGCACTGGGTGGGGTGGGCTCTGCTTGCTGGGCAGGCTGCAGGCCCCTGTGCTTTCGTGGGGGGGTTTGGGGTGGTGGACCCACAGCCTTGAGTGAGGACAAGGCCTGGCTGGGGGGCGTTGGGGGAGACGAGGGGCTGAGAGCGGCTGGCTGAGGGGCCGGGGGAGCGGGAGCGGGAGCCGGGGCAGGGGTCGGGGACGGGGCCAGTGAGGTAGGAGAGTGAGGAGGCGGGGCCCTGGCCGGCCCTGAGGTAACAGGGGCATCTTGGTGAGCAGCAGATGGTGGAACTGAGGAATCTAAGTGAAAACAAAGAAAATCATCACCCTGGTACCTGGCGGCCAAACCGGGGTGCTCAGGGGCCCCTCTGTTCTCTGGCCACCCTCCTACCTCGTCCCACTGACCTTGTGTGCCCCTGACGATGACCTTCTCAGAAGGGTTGCTGAAAGGCCCTTGCCCCGCACGGTTGGCGCAGGCCACGCGGAATCTCACGGTCACACCGACTGGCAGGTGCGTCACGTTGTAGTAACAGTCGGGGATGCCTGAGCTCACAGGGTGCCAGACAGACTCCCCTGTAGGCAGCATGGGGGAGGGGCTGAGGCCACAGAAGGGGTAGCCCAAGCTCCCAGGGCTATCTGTGAGGGGCTCAGGGAGGGCGATCATCGTCTCCTGGGCTTGTGCGCCTCCCGCCCCCTCCTCCCACCGGCCTGCCCTGTCCCTCACCATCCACCCGCCGCTCCAGCGTGTACGTGCAAGGTGCCCGGCTGTCTCCTGGCTTCCAGAGCACCAATGCCGTGTCCTGGTAGGTCTGGGGCACCTCAGGAGGAGCTAACTTTCCTGGGATGCCTGGCAAGAGGAGGGGAGCCCCAGTGAGCCCCTCTACCCAGCTTAGGGCCCTTCAAGCCCTACCCCACCATATGCCATCACTGCCCCCCCGAGTCCCTGCCCCAGGCTCACGGGCCACAGCCACGGTACAGGAGCTGGTGATGCTGCCTAGAACATTGGTGGCTGAGCACTCATAGAGCCCAGCATGTCGCTTGCCCGCCCGGGGGATGCTTAGCAGCTGCCGTCCATCTTTGCAGGACACGATGATCACTGACGGCTCTGATCGCAGGGACTGCTTGTCTAGGGGCCAGGAAGAGCACAGGGGGCTGCTGAGTGAGACAGCACACGTGGTCTTCCAGGACCTCCCCATTGGCACCTCCCTGAGCATCCCCCGGCCTTGGGGCCACCTGCCTACCCCTTCTCTGAGAGAGAAGTATTCTTACCTTTCGTCCAGGAGATGTGGGGTGTAGGGCAGGCCGCCGGCAGGCAGAGCAGGGTGGCTGCCTCTCCCTCCAGCAGCACCTGGTCCTTGAGTTTGATGTGGAAGACTGGGGGGAAATCTGGAGGGAGGACAAAGATAGCCATGGGTCTGTGGGAACCCCGGCTCACTGGCCACGGAGGGAGGGGAGGATGCGTGTGAGAGCTGGTGTTGCCAGCAGGGAGCAGAGTGAAATGTTGTCTCTTCCCAGTCAAGTGTGGGAAGGAGAACCCCATACCATGCCTTCGAGAATTTTCTTTGGGGTGAGGATCACTTTCCTGGGGTGTAGGACTATATTTTCCTTTCATTGACAATGGAAGATGCTTGGGAGCTCTGCCATATGTTTGTAAACTGCTCGGAGGGGTCCAAGCACTAAGTACGTGTTCTATAAACATTGGTTAAGTAAAATGAAAACAAATATGGAAACACTATGCTGATTAAAATTCTGCAATACCCACTCCCTCTGAGGCCCCACAGGGCAAGTGACAGGAGCCAGTGACCTGAGCTGAGACTCCTGGGATTGAACATTACGTTCAGTCAAAATGTGTTGTCTCCAAGAGCTAAAGTCAAGGCAAGTTCAGGGCACACCTCGGAAGCGTGTCAACCTCTCCGACCCCTCGTCCCACCTGGGGCCTGGGGACACGGTCTTAGACCTCACACATACTCCTTCAGGTCAGCTAAGTAGTGAGAGCTTCTGCAGGGACAAGAGACAGTACCCGAATGACCTTGGACCATGTTTTATCTGTAAATTGAGGAAAACCATAACACAAAGCTCCCAGGCTTGCTGTGAGGATTGAGAGGCATGTGAAGTGCTTAGCGTGTGTCTAACATATGACGAGTGCTCAGAAGTGTTAGCTTTTATCGTTGATGTGCCCAGGAGAGGAGCTAGGGACAGACCCCCCCAGAGAAAGAGGCTCTTCCAGCACAGCTGGCCTCCCAGCCAGCTGGTGAATACGCCCACGGCTGGGCTGTGGACGGGCCAAGGTCTTCCCTGCACTGCAGCCCGCCTGTGGCTCCTTGGTGTTATGAGGATTTGCCTTCCTGCTCCCTGGAAGTCTCCTTCTCTTTAGAAAAATCCCAATCTGGTCCAAGCCACTGGGGGGTGGGGTAAGGAGGGCAGAGAGAGCTGAGGGGACCATATACCTGGGAGGCCCAGCTACTGCCTGTCTGAGGAACTGGGAAGGAGTGGAGGTGGGATAGGCTGGGCAGGGGAGGCATGCTCAGCTAGAGTATCAGGAGAGCCAGCGTGACCCCCCAGTTTCACACTATACCCCAATGTTCCCCAAGGAGGGGTCCCACACCAAGGCTCCAATGACACAAAGTAAATATAGTTTCATCCATGGCTGCTTTCAGACCAAGTGAGGGTACTGGGTAGGGGGGAGAGAGATGGGGGCCAGGAGGAGAGGTGAAAGGTGACCCCAGCTCAGCCCTGCCAGTCCCAACCCCATTCCCCCAGAGGCCAGCCCTAGTTGGTCAAGTGGACAGCCTTCGTCCTACAGGGAGGGGGGCGAGGATGAGGTAAGGGGACACTGTCTCGGCAGGAAATCAGCTGCACAAGCAAAATGGAGCCGGGAGAGAAGCCCCAGTGGGAAGGAATCAGCTGCCTCCAGGTCTCAGTGCTGGCTTCTCTCTCTTACCTCGCCTTTTCTACCCCTGCCCCCACGGGCTGGCCTCCTTCCCTCCTCTTCGCTCACTACAGCCCCTGCTGCCTCGAGGAAGACACCCTAGCTCCCCTGGCCAAAGCTGGACACAGTCACCCCAAACCCAGCTGAGGCGTGGCAGGAACGGTGCTGAGGAGTTTTATCAGGAAACGGGGGGAAGAACGGAACTGGTGACCGAGCACACAGCCTGGTTTGGTGGGCTTGTGCCTTTCTGCATACCGGTCTGGAGCACCTGGGCCCCTGAAGCCTTTGCCTGTGGTCCCTGAGTAATGATCCCTTTTCAGGTGGGGGACTGGGGTGACCCCAGGTGGAGAACACCTCTCTCCCTGTCTCCCTGAACATTTGGGCAGAGAAACAGAGCAGGGCATAGCCCAAATCTCCCTCCCCCCAGCAAAGAGCCCTGAAGCCTGCTCTCCCCCCCATCCACCCCCCACACAAGCACCTTCTGTGGGGGCAGGGTGGATGGGGAAGGACAGCAAGGGTGTTCAGGGCTATGGAGGAATGGAGAATTGGGGGCACCGTCCAGACTGTGGGCCTCTGGGCTGGGAGGGAAAGAGTGGCTGGGTGCACATTCCAGCATACACACATGTGGAGGGGAGCTGTGGGGGCAGGGGGAGCTTATCCTGCATTCCTTCAGAACTGTGCCCAGTTACAGAGACCTTTTAGGGTTTCTCAGGAGGGAGGAGGCTGGCCAAAGGAAGGCAGAAGTCTGGTGTCCCAAAGCCACCTCTGGGTCTGGCTGCAGAGGACCCCCAGCCCAGCTCTCTGGCTGCTCCACGTACTATACCAGCTCGGTGACTTGAACGAGCTGCTTAGCGTGGCTAAGCCCGTTTCCGTTTCCTCAGCGGTAAAATAGGGACAGTGGCAAGAATAGTTCCTAAACAACGTGGGAGGCTTTGATGAAGCAGCGCTTGTAAAACACTTGCTAAGACACTCAGCATCACTAGTTGGTGGAATTAGTTCATGCTATTTTATTGTTGTTTTCCTGATTTCAGGTCCCTTCTCCTACTGCCCCAGCTCTGCAAGGTGGGCTCCACCCAGCTGTGACTGCCCCTGGGGCAGGGAGGGGGCTACTCACCCGAAGGCCTCTATTACCTGACTCACTGCGCACATACTGGTGCCCCAAATCCTCCTGGGCACTGGCAGAGAGGTTTGGCTGTGATAACCCCTTGTCCTTTCGCAGCCGAGAGAGGCCCCAGCGTCGCCGACTTCGGCTTTGGCTTTCCCCCGGAGCTGTGAAGACCCAGACCCGTAAGTACTCGCCCAGCCAGTCCCAGAAAGCTCCCACCTCCCTGCGGTGGTCAGACTAGAGAAGCTGAGAACTTGTAGCCCCCCCCCCCCCCCGGGTCCCTCAGCCTCCCTGCACCCAAGCCCTGCCAAGTCCATCCTCAGGGCCTCCAGCTCCTTCACCCAAAGCCTCTCTCCAACGCCCCCACGCTGTTCCGCACTGCGCACCTGTCACCCAGCTCCACACCCTTACCCCAGCCAGAGACACACATTCACCTGACACACTCGGCCGGGTCCCTCACCTGAGGAGCCGGACGTGGCGCTGGCCTCGGAGCCCAGGGACTCTGCAGAAGGAGCGCTGGCGCCGGCTTGGGCAGCCAGCTGGTTGTGCGGGACGCCGAGGCGCCGCAGGCTCTCGCCCTCCGACGTGGCCCTGCGCAGCCGTCCGAACAGCGGCGTGCTGCGGCCCGACGGGCCCCCCGAGTCCTCGCTGCTACCGCTGCGCTGCAACCGGCTGGACAGCCGCTCCAGCGTGGAGCTCAGCCTCCTGCGCACCGCCAGCACCGGGGAGCCCCGCGCCGAGCTGCCGCCCTCCGAGCTCTCCCCGTCCCCGCCGCGGGCCTCCCAGGCCGGGTGGCGCTGCGCCGGCGGGGTGCGCCGCAGACGCTGGGACAGTGACAGCGAGAGGCGGCGCACGAGGCCCGGCTCCCCGACCGCCCTGAGGTCCTGCACGGAGCGGGAGCGCTCGGGCCGCCGGACCAGCTCCAAGGGCGTTCCCGCTGGGCTGGGCCGGTACATGCCATCCTCCTCCTGGGCCCCGCGGAATGGGCCGCGCTCCTCTGAGCGCGAGCGGCTCAGTAGTCGCAGTCCCCGCGACAGGGGCGACTCACGGCTGCGCTTGAACTTGGCCTCAAACACCGCCTCGGACTCCAGGTTCTCAATGCTGCTGCTGAGACTGCTACCTGGCCTGCGGGGCACTGCGGGGACCCGAGGTTTCTCGGCTGGCACAGGGTGCGCCCCTGCTGTAGGCACGCGCTTCTCAGAGGCTCCTGGAGGTGGGGAGGCCACCCTGGCGAACACAGCCGGGTGGGGTCTGGGCTCGGATGGAGGTGCCCCCGGGCCCTGCAGGGGCCCTTGCATGTGGCCTGACAGCTGGAGCGACTGTATGATCTGGGCATAGGGTGTGAGGGGGGGCGCTGGGGTTTGTGGAGCCACAGGGGGCTGTGTAGGCTTGGGGGCCGGGATTGGCTCTAGCGTGGACTTCGGGGACTTTGGGGCCTTCTCTTGGGCAGGCTGGGGTGCCAAGGGCTGTGGGGCATCACTGGGTGTGGTAGCAGGAGGTTTCAGAGACTTAGGGACACTGGATTTGGGGGCACTGGGTTTGGAGGCACTGGGCCTCGCAGGGCTGGGTGGCTGGGCTTCGCTGAGTGCAGACAAGGAGGGAGACTCCTGCAGCCTGCGGGCCCCAAGCCTGGCCACAGGGATCTCGAGGGGTGCCCCAGCACGGCGGTGCCGGCCCCGGGGCTCCGCCTCACCCTGCGAGAAGCTGCTGCTCTTCTGTAGGCCCCGAGTCTCAGGTGGGGGCTGGTGGCGAGGTGCCGCCTCGCTGGAGGCAGCCCGCGCCAGCCGCGGATCCCGGGCACGGCCCCCCAGGCTCTCTAACAGGGGGCCCCTGAGGCCACTGACCTTACCATCCTCAGGGCCTCCCCGCAACAGCCGCTGGCGCAGGGCCTGCAGCCTCTGGGCATACTCGCCCTCACCCAGGCCCCCCCGGGTCAGGCGGGTGGCCCCCGGGCTGGGGCTTCGGCGCTGCGGCAGCTCTACAGAGGCTGCCTTGTGCAGGCCCCGGCCCGGCTCCCTCGGCCCGGCCCGGGGCAGGGCACTCTCGGCAGAGCTGCCCCTCCGGAGCTCTTTCCGCTGGGGGCTGGACCCAGCTTGGGGCTCCTGGCCTGGGGAGGGGAGGGCCTGAGGGCTGGGGGCCTCCTGGTCCTGAGAGGGGGCCCTTCCCTGCTCCTGCCAGTCCATGGGGGTGGCAGCCCCAGCCTCTGAGGTCCCCAGGGCCTCATCTTCAGTGGGAATGTCGGTGAGGGACACCCGGGAGCCTGAGAACTCGGGCTGCAGTGGTCGGGGCACTGAGGGCAGCTCCTCCAGCTCTTCCTCTTCTGAGTCCGAGGAGGATGAGAGCCCCCCACTGGGGGGCGGTCTTCGGGGTACGGCTACCCACACCCGCTCTGGGGGTGCCCGCAGCAGCTCAGGGATGGGGCGCAGCACCAGGTGGCACTTGTAGCTGATCTGGGAGCGCTGGGGACAGGGTACTGGAGTCAGATCTGGGAGGGACCCCTGGGGCTGGACTGACCCACGCCAGCCCACCGCAGCCCCCGCGGAGGAGAGACCTAGGGCAGGCAGAGGGCCGGGGAACAGGAGCGAAGCTGGGGGCTGAGAGAGTAAAAAGTGGGTGAAGACAGGTGAGCAGAAAGTGAGGGCACGTGATACTAGGACGGCAGGGTCAGAGAGAAAAACTGCAGAGTGAGATGGTGGCAGGCACAGAGGCAGGGCCCGGGCAAACTCACCTGCCACCTCCTCCGGGAAAGGAACAGCTTTAGGTGATCCGTGCTCACCTCTGCGCCCTTTGCCTGTGTCTGCAAACCCAGGAAAGAGGGCCTGAGGAAAGGTCCTCTGTCAACCTACACCCTCAAAGTTCGGCAATGGAGAGAGAAAGTCCGCAGGCGGGGACAGTGGACTGAGCAGCACTGAGTCTGGGCTCCTGGTGGTCCCCTCCCCGTTAGATCTGTCACAACTCCCACAGCCAACGTGCCTGTGTATGGACAAAACCCCTGAACCTAAGAGGAGAGGCAGAACATCAGTGGCTCGTGTGGGCTTTGGGGCCTGCACCAGGGCTCGAGGCCCCGTCCTGGTACCTTGGCTGCCCTCAGGAGCCCACGCTTAGGCCCCTGGCTTGGGCTCTGCTTTCCAGCTCACCATCTGTCCCCATGGAGAGCCAGCGTCCCAGACATCTGGAGCTTTGGTGGGCCAGACCAACACAGATGCTTCCCTCAGTCACCCACCCAGACTGTCCTTTTCAGAGCTCATCTATGATCTGAGAGTCCAGGCTCATATTCCAAAGGACAGATACCAGAATGACCTCAACCTTCAGTTGACCCAGCACAATACTCAATGGATGGTTTATTCACTCACTCTTTCTGGGTCATTTGCTGAACCTCACCCCTCTGCCTGGCATTGTCCCCTGCACTGCTGGGTTCTGAAGATGAATGAGTGAGAGTTCTGGCCTCACGGAGCTCAAAACCAAGAGGCCAAGCCAGCCAGGCCACCCACCAACCACAGTGCGGGACAGAGGTGGACGCACAGGAGTGAGGAGGACCAGGGCTGGTCTCGAGAGGCAGGGAAAAGGCTGATGAAGATCCCCTCAGGATGGGGGGGGCACCCAGACTTGTGCCTTGGAGTCCATGATACCCCAGCTTGAGCCTCAGTTTCCTTATCAGCAAAATAGGAATAATAATGTCTTCCTTCATGCAGCTATTGTGAGGCTAATGGATCATGTGTATGTAAACTGCCTATCATGACTACTGCACACAGTAGGCACTCAATAAATGGAGCTGTTAATAATGTTCCCTCTCCTCCCACCTCTTGTACCACTACCTTGCAAGACTAGACTCACTTTGAACCAAGGATGTTCTAGGGTCTCCTCTGCGGTAGGCCTCCTGTAAAGGAATGAGGATTAAGAAGGGATAGATCATTCATTCAGTGAGCCAGCCAATAAATGGGAACACAGAGCCTGCAAGGAGCTGGGAGACTGAGCATCTAAGGGCAGAGGCTGGGGCAGGAGTGGGGGCTGGCATGAGGGGACTCTGCCGGTAGGGGGCTCCTGGGGGCCCTGTACTCACAGCCGGTCCCGCACCAGCACTTTGATGAGGAAGCCCCGGGCCTCCCTGCTCAGGCTCAGAAATGTGGTCTCCTCGAAAGCCACGTTGTAGTTTTGAATGTTCATCAATGTCGTCCGATCGTTCTCCCCAACAAACGGGGAGATTCCCGTCAGACTGTGGAGGAAGAGGGGGCTGGCATGAGAGGTGGACAGGGCCCTGGGGCTGAGGCAGAGACTGCTGAGGGATGCCAGTGGCTGGGGACAGGTGGAGGCCCCGGGGCTCTGGGGAAGGCAGAGGCAGGGTGAATCTGAGGGTAGTCTTCCAGACTCTTGCCTGTCCTGCCCGCCCCCACCCCCCAATAGGTGAGGAGGCAGTACTGCCTTGAGAACTGGGCGCCCAGCTCCCTGCCCTGGGCCCATGTTTTAGAGGACCCATTTTGTCCCTCCTGTCATGGCCAGTCCCTGAGGTGAGGAGTCTGTGCCTACGGGATATGCCACCCTGAGCCTGAGCCTCCCCCTTCTAGCGCCTGTTCTGAACACTCAGGGCCTCACAGTCCCCTGCCTAGACGGCACTAAGCCTGTACTGGCCTGTCTCTGTCCAGCCTCCCAAGCAGGCTGCCAGCGTGCCCACCCCTTACGGAGCAGCATGGTGGTAGAGAGAGCTTAGACCCACAGGCTAAGGCATCCCCATTCATGCATGAGGCCCCTTGCAGTGCAGGAAGGGGCAGGGGTGTGGAAGACAAGGGGTGGGCTGCAGGCCCCAAACTGCTCTCCTGTCCCAGGCGCTGCAAATGTTAGGGGTCGGGCTGCTAGGAGATCATTGGAAACTGGGGTCCTGAGTGCAGAGGGGTCCTTACCAGAGGAAGGCAACAACGCCCACAGGCCTGTGAGGAAAGGAGAGTAACAGATGGGTCAGTGGACAGCCCACCCCCCACCAGAAGACAGCAGTTTTCTGCTACCGCTAACATAGTGAGGAGCGGCCTCACTGGGACAGATGGGCGCAAGGATGCCTCCTCCAGGGAGGACTGTCAACCAAGAGGTCCCAAGGTCCCTGGTGGAGTCAAGGGCCATGGCAAGGCCAGCCCAGGAAGCCCAGAGGAGTCTGGGAACCAAGGTGCCTACAGAGGAGAAGGCCCCATACCAAGGGGAGATGAGGAGCCAAGGAACCAAGGCTGGGCAGGGCTAAGGCCTTGAGTGATTGGGTCAGTTCTGATGAGGGGCAGGTCGTAACATGGGCAAGAGATCCCTGAGCTCTGCCACCAACCTACTGCCAGAGAAGGAAGCTGGGCTTGGTGACGCTCCTCTCTGCCAGTGACCAAGCCCCCCCTCCCCCACGGCACTGAGGGAAGCCGTCCCGGTCCGCCCAGCAGCCCAGCATTATTACCAGACATCGGTGACTCCAGACACAGGGCTCTGATTGACAATCTCGGGGGCCACGAACTCAGGTGTGCCATATTGGCAGTACTGGGGCTCTCCCGGAGTCAGCTCCTGGGCATTCCCAAAGTCACAGATCCTCACCTGCTCTTCACCCTCTGCACCATCCCATACCATCAGGTTCTCAGGCTGCAGAGCACAAGGGAAAGCATGGGAGCTGGGTGAAGGGGGAGGATGCCCTGGTGCCTGCCTCCCACAGGGGCTACCTGCTCCCCACTCCCCACCTGCACCTCACCTTGACATCCAAGTGTAGCACACGGTTCTGGTGCAGGTAGTATATTCCCTCTAGCACTTGCTGCATGTAGGCCCGGATCTGTGAAAATGGGAGGCCCAAAGTCCATGGGGAAAAGATGGGGTATTATGCCTCTTGCTGTGGGAAGAGGTTAGGCCGTGCCTGAGAAGTAGACTTCAGATGGCTGGTGGAGGCGGTTGAAACATAGATTGGGGGTTTCTGAGGTCTAGGGCCTCCAAGTACAGCTACACAGGTTGTGCACACAATTATAGGAGGGAACCATTTACATTATAATAAATAGAACTGCGTACACAATTTATACAGCCCTATGTGGCAGGACAGCAGTGAGACTTTTCGAGTCTAGGTGGGGCTCCTTCCGAGACAAATGTCTGGGGAATGTTTATGTGAAGAGACTGGGAAACCACAGAGGTAGGGGCCACCACTCCCCCTGGCCTATTCATGGCCCAGACGGCAGGCCCAGGACCCACCCCTCCGTTCTCAGAGCTCAGGTGGGTAAACACCAGTGCCCAACCTGACCCCTACCACCCACTGCCCTCACCTCAGACTCACACACGGTGGGTTTCCTGGCCATTCGCTCCAGCAGCTCCTCTGTGCATCTGTGCCCCGGATCAAGGAGAAGAGTGACCAGTGCCAACTTCTGGGCCCTCCCTGGGCAGTGCCCTCCACCCCTAGAGCTCAAGTCAGATCCCAGCTCTGCAGCCTTCTCTTTCCCCTTAAAGCACATCTAATACCAGTTCGCAGTTGTGTCTCCGCCCTACCCCTGTCATCTGGGTGCACAGATGGGACCACCCTGCGTGACCTCTCATTTGCTGTAGGATCTCAGGCAAGTCACCCAACCTCTCTGAGCCTAGGTTCCCTCAGGTGTAAAATGGGGATGACATCTCCTCTCCACCACCCTGTGAGGTATTTAAAAAGATCAAGTTAGAGCAGAATTTTGTACACCACGGATGGAACATCCTGCCTCTACTTGAGAATGACCCGGAAGCCCATGACAGGTAACAGCGGGGCATTTTGCTGAGGTGTGGGTTCTGACAGTGCAGACTGGGAGGCGGGTATGAAGGACGTGGTCCCCCTGCTAACAGGAGGAACGAGCTGACCACCCAGCACTCTGAGCGCAGTGCGCCTCTGTTTAACCAGAGCTCTCATAAAAGGATAAAATCCATTCTCTACGAAAACAGCCTCCCCGACACAGCTAGTGCTGACGCTCACCTGAAACGGGTCACTTCGAGTGTTTGGGTATACCGGACCGCATTTCGTGCACACGCCTTTTGTTAGCCGTGTGGCCGTGGGTCAGTTACGTAGCCTCTCTAGACTCAGTTTCATCATTTGTAAAACGGGGATAAAAAAGGGGCACCTGGGTGACTCAGGCGCTTGAGCGTCGGACTCTTGGTTTCGGCTCAGGTCATGATCTCGGGGTCGTGGGATCGAACCCCGCGTCGGGGTTTGCACTCAGCACAGAGTCTGCTTGGGAGTCTCTCCCTCTCCCTATGCCCCTCCCCACTGTCTCCCTAAAATAAATTTAAAAATCTGAAAAAAAGCTGGGGATACAAAGATTCCATGAGCTAGGCATACACGAGGATTAAGCAGGTTAATAGTTGTCGAACTCTCGGAGGCTGCCAGGCACGCACGAGTGCTATGTAACTTTAAGCTAAGAAAAGGTGGTGGAGGGAGCGGTGCTAAAAACTGTTGGTTTTTGCAGAAGTCCCCAGACTCTACTCTGTAAAGTACTCACCAAAGGCCTTCGGAACTCCCAATCGTCAATGGCAACATTTCACAAAAGGGGGTCGGCACCTCCTGTCAATGGGACTACTTTGTAAAGTATAAAACACGTTGCTAATTGGCCACCTGTCCCCTACCCACTCAGCCTATCCCAGGATACAGCTCGGTGACAATGACCAGTCCCCGACGCCTCTCAAAGGCCTCATGGAAATAGAGGACGCAGTCATGCTGGAGCCGGGCCAGCAGCCGGGCCTCCCGCCACGCTGATGTCTTTGGCTTGGCCTGGCTGGGGATGAACTTGGCCGCAAACTCCAGGCCGGAGCTTCGCTCCACCACGCGCCGCAGGTAGGAGAAAGCACCCCTGGGTGACGACACAGGGAGGGGAGGGGCTCAGTCACTGTCGTAGCCCCAGCACTCCACGGCCTCTGAACCTCAGACCCAGGCCCCCTTGGGCTCCTCGGCACCGCACCCCCTCCTAGCCCCACACCTGCCAATCTCTTGATGGATGTCGTAGAAGTCGCTGAGTCTCCTTCCTCGCTGTTCCTCTGCTTCCCTGGCCCCCTCTACCTCCATGGCTGTCTGAGCTGGAGAAGAGAGGCCTGGTGTTAGGTGGGGAGGGCAACAGAGGAATGAGGGCAACTGTGGATGACATCTCCGCCCAACAGAGATGACAGGCAGGGCAGAGGGAGGAGACAAAAGAAGAGCAAGAATGTTGGGGTCCCGAGGCGGGGACCCAGGGATGGAAGATAGGGGTGGTTTGGGAGCGAAGGGGCTGGTGAGTGGCTCCTGGCCCGGGGGGCTCACGTCACCTTCCCAGGGAATGAGCGCTTTGCCCTTCTCCCCTTGCACGCGAGCACACCTGAACGCACAGCCAGCTCAGCTTTGCAGGAGACTTCGCCAGCCAAGTTCCGAGCAGTGCAGGTATAGACACCTCCATCCTGGGTCCCCGTGCTGAGCACTACCAGGGAGCACTCGTTCTCTTCATACACGAAGGTCACATGGCTACTCTCGGTCAGCAGCACCTCATCCTGCAGAGGGGGCTGTCACCTCCAGCCCAGGCCTGGCTGTACCACTACCTGGGACCCACCTTTATCACCACGTCGGAGACCCAGTCTCATCCCTATGTCAGGGCCAGGAACCCTTCCACCCCAGGGCCCAGTATTATCTCTGTCCTTGCTCCCTTCAGCACCCAAAATCAGCTCCACTTTTATCTCCCACTAATAGTCCTGTACCCCCCCAATTCGTCCTCTGGTCCCTGAAACACCCACCAGGGTCACACAGAATCCTGGGTTCCGCTCTCTTCTCCTAGCCACACCTCTGACACTTCTGTTCTTCTCTGTCCAGGCTCCCCTCCTCCCGAGGTGGCCAAGACTCTTCCTGTGCAGAAATCCCTCCTCCCTGACCTCCAGCTCCCAGCCAGCCCCATGCTAGGAACCCCCTCCCCCCGAGGTCTTTGTCACCCTCTGACCTTGTACCACATGATGTCTGGCAGTGGTTTCCCCTCAACCACCACGGCGAAGCGAGCGGTTTCCCCAGCCCCCACCTCCACGTCCTCCATGATGGACTCAAATCGAGGGGCCTCTGAAACACACAGGGGTGGGGGTGGGGAAGAAAGGGTGGCAACACTGGTGTCACGAGGTCCTACCTTCTCAAGTCCCTCTCCAAGCCCTCCCTCAGCAACTGGCTCGGGCAGAACACTGGACACCCCCCCACACACACCTCCCAGAGCCCCAGCACCGCACCCCCTGACGCTCTCACACTTGGCCCCTGGGAACACCAGAGTGCCTAGCCTGGACCAAGGGCTCTCCCCGTATATCCACACGAGATGTTCTCCAAATCTCAGAAAACCTAAGCCACGGGTGCAGCCTTGCTCTGTCGGACCCTCAGTGTTCATTTGCCAGCTTTGAAACTAGGAGATTTACACACACAAAAGAAATCTGGATTTCCTGCCTCCCTGGAAAAACCGAGACTGGCCTCCTTGAGCCTCTTCCTTCACTGCATTAATGGGCTGGTGCAGAGTGGCTCAATGCTGCCCCCTGTGGGTGACCGCCCTTCCACACAGCCCTACCTCTGGCTTTACCGTCCTGGGTCCTGCAGGCAGCTCAGGCTGTGACCCTGAATTAAATTCACGGATGCCATTGCCTCTATCTTGATGTTTTCTCTCTGAATCTTATTTATATGTTTAAGAGGTCTTTTACCACCAGGAGATGGCAAGACGAACATACGGGTACCGATTCTCAGCTTAGCTCTCCCACATGTGACTGTGATTTCATTCTCTAAGCATATCATGCGGTCATGTTCTTTCCTGGCAAAGTGGCTTCTAATTCTCAGGATGGAATTACATGCATATTCCAACGTGCTCTGCGGAGGAACCTGTGACTTCTCAGTGCCCCGCCTCCTGAGCATGTTTGAGGACCTCCGCTTTAAGAGGAGTAGGAGAGGGGCGCCTGGGTGGTTAAGCGTCTGCCTTCGGCTCAGGGCGTGATCCCAGCGTTCTGGGATCGAGCCCCACATCAGGCTCCTCCTCTAGGAGCCTGTTTCTTCCTCTCCCACTCCCCCTGCTTGTGTTCCCTCTCTCGCTGGCTGTCTCTATCTCTGTCAAATAAATAAATAAAATCTTAAAAAAAAAAAAAAAAAAAAGAGGAGTAGGAGAGAGCAGGCCCGGAGTGATAAGCAGGGGTGCTGGGCAGGGACCGCCACCTATCACTGGCGCCCAACCTGATTTTACACAGGTAAAAGGGGGTAAAGAAGACACTACCGTGGGGCAGATATAAGGGAAAGAGGCCATTCCACTTGCCCTGCCTGGGGGCTGGGGCGGGGGTGGGTAGCGTGGCTGGAGCATATGTAGATCCAAGCCCCGGACTGTTCTAGTCCTGGCCAGCTGGGACATCATCGCTCTCTCTCAGTCACTGATCCAGCCAGGCTGGGCTACAGGGCTCTCGGGGGCCAGGGCCTCCCCAAACCCTAGGGCTCTTCCTGTATCTGGGAAGAGAAAGGAGTCCTGCAGATGGTACGCTCAAGGAGCAAAGTGGCAGGCTGAGTGGGAGGTGCAGGGGGGTGTGGGTGGGGGTGAAGCTGGGCCAGGGAGGAGACAGGGACCCAGATGATCGGTGCCACCCCCCTCCCTGAATCTCCATCAGGGTCAGCAGGGCTCCCCCATCTCTCCCTCGCACACCCTCCTGCCACTTCCCTTTTGCTTTAAAGATCCCTTTCCACCCCTCTAGGAATCTGGTTTCTAGTCTAGAGGTGGTGCAGGGCTGTTCTGTGAAGGTGAAAGAACTGGAAGGTTTCAAGGGAACTTGAACAATTTTTTAAAAGCACCAGCAAACGTACATTTATCCGCCATATGATTGCCTGCGCTCACTAAAATGTCACTTTCTTTGCATTTGGTTGGAATTGTATCCACTCAGCAGGTAACACTGTTTAGCTCACGCTGATCTGAAGTTCTGAGTGGCAGTTACATATGTCTAGCGTTAATTAACAAACCAGAAAACAAGACAATTACTACTTAATGCATGCCACCGGTTGAGAGACTGCATCTTTAAAGGAAAAAGTATACAAAGGGTCCTCACCGCCAAGGTTGGGACGCTGTTCCAAAAGGGCTTGTCGCAAAAGGGCATGCAGGGTCCCCAGAGCTGGGGGTCTGCAGATCAGCTGTGCTCGCTTGGGCTCTTTTCTTTTTGAAATTGACTTGGGCTCCTCACGCTTGTTATATTTGAGGTCCTACATCCTGTTGTGTTTAACACAGGATGCTAAGAGCCCCTCTGGCTCTGGAGTCGGGCATGTATCCAGGCTTGAATCCCAGCTCCTGTACTTTTGAGGTTGTGGGACCCTGGGCCTATGACTTAGCATACTCTCTGAGCCTCAGTTTCCCCATCTGTAAAAGGAGGATAATAACCAACCGCATCTCGCTGGGTTCATGTAAATATTCTGTGAAGTGATACATGGAAGGTCCTTCGCGCTAAGCCCGGCACATAGTAGGTATGCTCAATAAATACCTTATTAGTACTATCTGTTACTTCCACTAGCACCGGTATTATTATAGCTATTCAGTGGACAGGCCTGACAGGGGGTGTGTGCACCTGGGGGCGTGAGGCGAGGGCCGTGGGCCTCAGAGGCGGGGGAGGGGAGAAGACCCGCTATCACCCACCTGCCAGTTCCAGTGTCACCGAGCAGGCCTGCGTGCCGTGGCGGTTCCGGGCAGTGCAGGTGAGGGGCCCCACGTCTCGGCGGCTCACCCGGCAGATCCGAAGACAGTACTGGTTGTCATCTGGCTGGCTCAGCTCATACACCCCTGCCCGCGCCTCTAGGAGGGCCCCTCGGCAGCTAAGAGACACACGACAGGGAGGTCGCCCAGGATCCAGCCACAGGAGGGTCAGGCCAGGATGGCCAGAGTGGGACAGCCACATGTGGGGAGTGAGGCGTGCCAGGCGGGGCCCCACCTCCTCCAGACGACCTGGGCCTCCACATGGTTGAAGGTGACCGTGACGCTGGTGGGCTGTCCCTCCACCACATACACCACGTCCGGCTTGTCCAACACGGTGGGGGCCTCCTCCAGGGGCGGGCCTGGCCGGAGGAGAGCACAGGCTGATGCTGGGCTCCACCCCAGGTCCTTAGTACCCTCTATGCCTTTAACCCTCCCAACCACCACCCAAGCACCATTTTTACAGATGAGGAAGCAGAGGTTCAGAGAGGTTCAGCAGTTTGTCTAGGGCACACAGCCAGGAAGTGGCGGAGCTGGGACTATGCCCTCACCCCTCGCCACACACAGCTTATCTGATCGCAGAGCCTCAGCCTCATCCACTACTGTGCATGCTGCTGTCAGGAGAAAGAAGCGCTTGGACTGGCTGAGGTCGCCCCCAGCCACGCTGTTCCCACCAGAGCAGGAACCAGACCAGCCCTTGAGCCTCCACCACCAACACCCAGCTCCCTGGCCCCGTAGCCTCCAGCCCACCTCATCCCATAGGAGTACCCAGACTCACCGTGCTCCAGGAGCTGTGCAGGCTCGGAGGGGGGCGAGGGCTTGCTGCTGCTCTTGACTGTGGTGCTGAGGACCCGGAAGATGTGCTGGACCCCCTTACGCAGCCCTGTGGCTGCCCACCCAGGCTCCCGCAAGCCCGTGGCCAGCACTGTCCACTGGTCGGAGCCCAGAACCTGGTGCTGCACGGTGTAGGTCAGGGCGTCTGGGTCTGGTGGGGAAGCAGCTGCTGGAGGTGGGCATTGCTGGGACAGCCCCCCACCCAACCCCCCAACCAGCTGGCTCAGGACCTGAAACTCATTAGTCTGCTCTGAGGACCTGCCTCAGTTTCTCCTGTGGCTTCTGCATGCCCCCCCACCTGCTCTTTCCAACCACTGGCCTGGCCAGCCAGGCTCAGAGCCAACAAGATGCCAGGCATGGGGTCCAGCTACACACACAGACGGAGGGAGCTTAACCCATATCCCAGTTCCTTGCTACTACCTGAGGTGGGGAAACTGAGGCACAGAGCAGGGACAAGTCATGCACAGGGAAGGGGAGGGCATTCCCAGGATCATGACCCAAGCACCCAGTCTCCCTGAGAAAGGGAATGTGGTGGCCCCTTTGTGGCCTCTCCTGACACGCAGCCATGGCTTTATCCACCTTGGAGAGGGGACCGGCCACACGGCTCCTGGCCACGTTCCCAGCACTTCACCCACTCCTACCCTCCACCGGTATGCTTCGCTGGGCTGTGCCCGCGAGCCTGGCTCCCTCGGTGCCCCTGCCTGAGCCTGCCCACGTTCCATCCTCACCCCACAGCCCTGAGGGGCCTGACCCACCAATGGCCATGTCCAGACTCCTGGGAGGGTTCCACGCGAGTGTGACCATCCTGCCGGTCACAGCCACCACCTGCGGGGCGCCATCTGGGGGGCCTGGAACCACATCTGAAAGCCACAGGTTGGAGGTTTGCCGTGTCCCTCAGGGCCCAATGGCTCCTCAGGATCCTCAAGCCTCAGGACAGTGGGCTGGGGGCTGGGGGCTGGGGGCACAGCCACAGGGCTGGGGGCAAAGCCGGATGGCTCCCCAGGGTCCGAGCGGAAGGGAGCTGGTGTGGAGGCCCCTCCCTCACCCAGGGCCCTGTGGAGGGCCGGAGGCCAGGCTGGGGGTGCAGCGGACTGGGAGGGGCCTGCCTCACCTGTGACATAGAGGTGGGCATAGCACGCAGCCTTGCCCAGCTTGTTGGCAATGACACTCTTGTAGACGCCAGCATGCTGAGGTCCCACAGCAGGGAACACCAGGCGATGGACATCCCTGTCTGGGGGGTGGGGGGAGACAATGACACTGGGCCTGAGCCAGAAGGATACTCTGAGGGGTGGGCCCATGCCCCCAGAGGCCTGGCCTTTTACCCCTACTGGCTGCAGGGAGCAGGCAAGGCGGCGAGAGTGGGGCAGAAGGCAAGAAGCATGTCCATGCCGCAGCAAAGCCCAAATCCGGGCTGCCAAGCTTATACCTGCAGGCCCGGCCCCTCTTGTCTGTCCCTCCAGCAAATTCTCATCTTGCCTCCACACTGATTCCCCCTCTGAGCTCTGATCCTGTTGACCGCCCCTCATCTCCGCACCTCTGGGGGTCCCACCTGGGTATCAAAGGGCTGACCGAGTTTTGTTCCTAAGGCCCCTCCCTCAGTCCCCTCTCTGTCCCCACGGCCACTGCTGGTCCCACCTGTAGCACAGCGCCCATGACCGCCTCCACCGGGCGGTCCACACTCCACCAAGGGCACCGCATGCTACCTCTTGACCTGGAAACCTTAAAGGCACCTCCTGCATGCGGGCTAGCATCCCAAGCCCTCAGCCCGAGGGCCCATCCAGCCACGTCTCCTGTCCTTCCTCCTGCTACTCCTCTAACCCCAACAAGCCAGAGGGTCCCTGAACAAGCCACAAGAGTTCCATCTCCGAGTTTTTCCTCACAAAATTCCTCCCTTCTGGAATCTTCCTCCCTTACCTAAGGCTTCCTTCTTCAAGACACAGTTCAAGTGAGTGCCAGCCTGGGAAGCTTCCTCTGCACCCCCTTTGTACCCCTGACTCTCTTCCCAGACCTCCAGTGCCAGGCCCACACTGGGCGGGGTAGCCCTTCCTCTCTACTTGCACGTGCCATGGCTGCTTAAAGACAGAGCCGACATGTCTTGTCAGGCCCGGGCCCCGATGCCTTACACGTAGCCACTGCCAAGGATGTAATATTATAAATGATAATAAGAGTTGTCTGTTCTGTGCCCAGTTGACGCCAGCTACTTGACATGCTTTTTTTTTTTCCATCATCCTTTCAACAACCCTGCAAAATTATCCTCATTTTCCCAATGAGATCAGAGACATTAATGGACTTGTCCAAGGTGACACAGCTAATAAATGATGGAGCCATGCCTTAAACTTGCTTCCGTCTGATTCTGAACTTCCTTCTTGATGCTGTGATCCCTGAATGATAAGGAGGCCATCTCAGGCGGGGACGCGAAGGGGAAGAGGCCAGCCTATCCTCCTGCACGTCACAGCCATCCCCAAACACCCCTCCCTTCTCCGAGCGGTTATCTCCACATGGAACAGTCACCCATTCATTTATCTCCGCTGACACTATTTATAAAGGAAGAGAGACCAGAGGCTGCCACCGACCCCAGATACAGAGCAGAGCAGGGACGCCTGAGACAGACAGCCACCCAGGGCCTCAAGCAGAATGAGAGACAGGAAGCCTGTAGACTGAGCAGAGAGCCTGAGGAGGCAGCGGCAGCAGCCAGGGGAAGGGTCAGAGCCACAGAGGTGGCTCTGGAGAATGGGGTGTGAGCGTGGGGCCCTGGGGTGGGGGGCAGCCTGCTGAGGAAGTGGGTGCCAGGGTCAGAGGGTCTGTCCCTGCCTTCGGGCAAGTCCCTGTCCCTCTGCAAGTCTCCGTTTCCCCGTTTGCAAACAGGGATACGAGTACCTGGCATACAGGGCCTTGATGAGGAGGCTGAGCCCAGGGCCTGGCGCTCAGAAAGTGCTTAAGAAAGGTGAGTTCTGTCACATTGCAGCTGTACGAGGAACCCATCACGAGACTCAGATTCCCTCGAGGATGGAACTGAGACGCTCTGGGAAAAATAGCCCCGGCGGAAAGCACAGGGTCCTGAACCCGTCCCTCTGTATTCCTCCCCTGGCTTCTTTCCTTTACTTGCTGTTGTTAATAACCCTGGCCAAGCGGCCTTTTGGAGCCAGACGCTGCCCATGCCGGCCTTTTCACCGAAATTTCTCCAGGAAGGCGTGAGCCGCACTGCTTTACGAACAAGCAACAATAGCAGTAATAATGAGATGATCATTTACTGACCACTAGCCATTCATCAGGCCCCACTTGAAGCACTTTGTATGTATTAACTGATTTAATTCTTATCATGAGCCTACTGCAGATGGGGAAACTGAGGCACCGACGGGTTCTGTAACCTTGCCCACAGTGCTGGCCAGCAGCAAGCAGTACCACCTGTTTAGTACGTGCTAAGAGGGCCACCCGGGCCCGAGTGGCGACTCCACACGTGGGGCTGTGAAGCTCAAGGAAGGAGGCCCTGACCTCATAGCCCCTCTGTGCCCCCCTCCCGCAGGCGCCCTATCCCTGAGCAGGCTAGAAAAGGAAGGCTCAAGGGCGGGGAGAAGGTGAAGGCACTGCAAGCGCAGAGGGTGCTGGAGGGGACACTCCCCAGGGTTCCTCCCTGGACACATACACTGTGTCATGCGCCGGTCGTCGCTGCTCTGGATGCGGTGGCCATTGTGGAACCAGCTGATGGTGGGGTAGGGCAGGCCGGTCACCTGGCACTCCAGCATGGCCTCCTTGGCCAGGCCCACCTCCAGGTCCTGCAGTGGCCGCAGGAAGTCGGGCATGGACAGCCGCTCCAGCTCACCCTGCTCCGGCTCCTCGGGGATAGATGGCATCTTCTCTAGCTTCGAGCTGGAAGAACGACATGGATGGCCAGAGGCCGGGAGCAGCGCCTCCCACCTCGGGGCCGGGGCACCACAGAGACAGCACCGGCCACCCCGGGAGCCCTGCCATACCTGGGGCCGGTGGCAGCCGTCCGAGGCTCCTCCACGTAGAGCTGGGCCGAGCACTGGGCCTGGCCATGGGTGTTGGCCGCGCTGACCTCATACAGCCCCTCATCCTCACTGCCCACGTGCGCGATCTGCAGAGAGTGCAGACCTCCTTCCTGCCGGAGCCGCAAGTTCTCGCTCTCCTCCACCTGGCGGCCTGGGAGAGGAGGAGCAGGAATGCAGAGCAGGCTCATAGAGGGGCCCTGCCCTCCGGGCCTTAGGGGTCCCCCAACATCTGCAGGGTGGAGGGCCATACCAAAATGAGTCCAGGTAACAGAAGGGGGCGGGGTGCCGCTGATCTTGCAGTCGAAGCGAGCTGCTCGGCCCTCCAGCACCTCCACGTCCTCCAGCAGTCGAGTGAACAGGGGCGCCAGTGAGGGCCGCACAGTCAGCCGGGCGCTGCAGGTCAGCTCGTCTAGTGGGGAGGGGTCAGCACTGTGGCAGGGAAGGCCACGGAGTCCCAGGCACCCCAACCCGAAGGGCCCACAATCGTACTGGGCAGGAAAGGAGAACTGGGCCCAGAGCTGGAGCCTGGGTTAGGGTTAGTCCCCAGACACCGGAGCCAGGCAGTGGGCAAGACCCTAAGACCTGGCATTCTCGGGAGGGTGGAGGTTCACAAGGGTGGGCGGCAGGGCTGCCACGGTGGCCAGGGCCACAACAGGAGCCCCTCTTCATCACCCCTTGCCCACTCACAATGAAGCTCAGCTCAGCTGTAGGAGAGGGGCCTGGAAGCCAAACCCAGTTCCTCCTCCACACCTTTCCCCTGCCCTTGGGGAAACTTTCCTCTGTGCCTGGGTGGTGCCCTCCCACCCATCCTGGACCCAGAGCGATGTTCCTTGGCCCTAAGACACCACCCCACAAAAAGTCTTCTGGGGGAAATCAGAGCCCTTTCTGCTGATCAGACCCCCTCCTGCTTACAAAGGCTTCCAGTGTCACCTTAGGCGCTCATCACCAGGAGCTGGTGAGGCATTATCTCTGCTCTTCGAAGGAGGACAGGGACCAGGGTCAGAGATGTCATTCATAACAATAATGGTTGACATTTATTAGGTGCCACCCTTTGCCAGGCTTGTGCTGTACTTTGTTCCTTACATACATTAGCTCATTAATCCCACCGGTCCCCCTACAAGGTAGCTCGTCTCATGATCCCTTTTTCCAGATGGATAGTCTAAAGCTCAGAGAGATGAAGTGACTTGTCCAAAGTCACGTGGCTGTCTGTGGCAGGGCGGGAACTGGAACCCAAGTTCGGGTGGCTTCGCTAGACCACAGCAGACTGGCTCCCTATGGGAACACCAGCTCACATGGACAGAAGGCTCTTTGTGCCAGGGGCCACTCCATACGCAGATTTGATCGAGGCAGGTGCACTGCCCGGCTCCTACACTTCCAGTCCCCTCCCTCCAGCTCTTGGGCCCCCATGGCAGCCGCAGGGCCTGAGTGGGCGGTTACCTTTGGCTGTGCTGAGCTTGCAGGTGTAGACGCCGCTGTCGTCCTCATGCACAGACGTGAGCAGCAGCTTGCATTTCCGGCCATCGAAATGCATCTTGCATTTGAGCAGTGCAGGCTGCAGCAGGCGGCCTCGGCAGAGCCAGTCTACCTCCACGTCGGCAGGACCCGCCACCAGGCACTCAAACAGCGCCATCTCCCCGGCCCCCACGTCCACGTCCTGCAGGGGGGCCAGCACGGCCAAGGACCGGCTTTCAGGATGTGCTGGGGGGACAGCGGCCGCAGGGGGCACGCGTAGAATAGAGACACAACGGGGCGAGGGAGACACACACACACACGCACACACAAAGAGACAGACAGATACAGAGAGAGAGATGCATTTTGTTCCTTTGGAGGCAGGGAAAGCCCGCCCGCCCGACCAGGATAGCAAGGAGCTCCGGGGCCTAGCTCGGGAGGGCACCCCAAGCTGGGCCAGGGAGGGTGAACTCAGGGGAAGCGGGAGGGAATCGAGGGCAGGGAATCTGAGAGGGTCACGTAGGGGCAGAGACGGCGGCGGAAAAAAAAAACAACACAGCACACCAGCTGGGTACAAACTGGACTTTATTTGAGCTAAGAAACAGCTTTGTTCAAATATCTCCACACCCACGACAGCAGGCCCTTACTCTTTGGCCAAGCCTGGCTAACACCCTCATTCCCAGACAGAGCAGCCTGGGCCCTGACAGTGAACAGGGGAGCCCCAGATGAGCCCTAAACCTGACCAGAGCTGGACTCCGTCAGGCCTCCTCATCAGCGTAGGGCCTGAGGGCCTCTGGCTTTAGTCTCTTGAGAAATAGAAAGTGTTGTGCCATTCGAAACCCATTTCTGGAATGGTGAGTGCCCCGTCCCCCACTTCATGAGCCCCTTGTCAAAGCCTCCTGCCTCTCTGGGTCCCTCCAGCCTGCCGATGCCATGCCCTGTCCTCTCCCGCTCTGCCTCACCCCACACCACCTAAGAGGCACCCTTCCCTGACTGTCACAGACACACAGACAGACAAACAGATAGACAGACAGGGCCTGTAGCAGCGGTAGCACATGCGCTCGCTGGGTGCTCCCCTGCAGGGAGAGACTGGGGGTGGGGGGAGGTGTCTTGATACCCCTCATGGCTGCCCCTTCCTGGCACTCAGTCCATGTGGGGGCTCCCAGCCTGCCCAGCCATATGTCCGCTTGGGGGGGAAGGGTCCCTAGGGGCCCATGGGCTATCCCAGGATGCTGCATAAGGTGGGGAGGGGATGGAATGGGAGGCTGGGACAGGGTCCGGGCCGGCGGGCCGGCAGGGTCTGTGGGCAGGAGGCAGTGAAACACAGCGAGGTCCGAGAGGTGCCTGAGACAGGGGCGCGGCTCGGAGGGTAGCAGGGGGGAGCGCAGGTGGCCCCCTGAGCTCACTCGCCTGTGTACAGACAAAAACCTCAGTCAGCAAGCGGCAGGTTAGTGCAGCACGCACACACGCACACGCACGCACACGCACGCACACCACGCAGACCTGGCTAGGGCCCCTCTGCGTGGAGAGCTGTCTCTAAAACTGTCAGGGCGCCCTGCCTCTCTCCACTCCCCCAAGATCAGCCTGGGGATGGAGGGACCGGCAGCCAGCCAGAGGCTGCGCGGGTCTCCGGGGTTCCTGGACAGGCAGAGGCCGTGGGCAACCAGGGAAAAGGCATTCACAGGCATCAGGGGCACTCAAAGCCTAGGGGATGTCAGGAGGAATCCCAAAGAGAGAGAAGCACTGAGACACGGGTTAGCACAGAGAAGCAAGGCAGAGCCAGACCCTGGAGGGGAAGGAACGGGCCAGGGAATAGGGGCCAGATTCGGGTGCAGGGAGAGCTGAAGAACTCAGAGACCAAGGAGGTGGCAGCCCCAAGAACAGGAGGCACTGGGCAGATAACTGAGGCAGGCAGGGTCCAGTGGAGGTGACCATGACTATGAGGGTCTGAGCTCCATCTGGGGCTGGGGGTATCCTGTGAAGCTCTCCGAGCTGGCATCTACCAGGAAGTAAGGGATGATGGCTGAGTGTGGAGCTAAGGAGGGGCTCCCCAGCCCTGAGCTGCTCACAGGGAAGGGTGAAGTAGAAGGCAAGGTTAATGGTCAGCCCTGGGGAGGAAAACCGCCAGCCCCCCAAGGGCAGCCTGGATCAGGCCTGCCTGTTATCCCTGTTGCCTGAAAGGTCCCCTGCCCTAATGCCCCAACTCCAGGGGCCTAGCCCTCTCCACATGCCACGGTCCTGCTTACCCTGGCACCCCTGGGGTCCCTGCAATGCTTCAAGCCCAAGTCACCCCAAGAGCCCCTCCGAACGGGTCCAGCTATCAGACTCTCCCCACTGCCACCTCCAACCACAATGGCTTCTGCACAGCAATGGGACGGGTAGGAGGGCAAAGGGGCAAGAGGAGAGAAGCAGGGTGGGTGTGAGGGAGGAGCCTGGAAAGGGCAAGGGGACAAAAGTTTGGAAGAGTGTGGGGAGAGGACAGCTGGTGGCAGGAAGCAGGGTCTCTCTCTGGCTAGCATCAGGGACAGGTGTGATTGAGCATAGGGAAGGCCATCCTGTGTAGTAGGCTGAGCACTGAACAATTTGCTGTGTGGCCTTGAACAAGTCACTTCCCCTCTCTGGGCCTCAGTTTACTCAACTACAACATATGCAACCCACTAAGGCCTGCTGTGACATCCTCCGACCAAGGTTGTGTGAAAGTTGGCATCTGCACAGGGACGAGGCCAGGGCCAGGGCCAGGGGTGGGGGGGTTCATGGAGAGTGTGAGGCACTCACCTCTGACCTCCAGGCGGGCCTCACACTGCCGGGCGCCGTACTCGTTGACCGCCTTGCACGTGTAGAAGCCAGCATCGGCCCGCTCGGCGGCCAGGATCCGCAGCCGGCACAGCCCGCCCTCTGCCTCCTCGGCGAAGCGCCGCTGGTCTGGGCGCACGGGCTGCCGGTTTCTCAGCCTGTCGGAGGGACAAGAACTCAGCCTGGGGGCCCAGGTCCCGACCTGCCCTTGCAGGCTCCTCACATCATCTACCCACTTCCCAGATCTGTCCCCCGGGTTACAGGGCCAAGTTTTCGCCCTGACTCTGCCAACACCCACCCCCACCAGCAACTTCCAGAACACCTCTGCCTACTTGGACCTTACCCTTCTTGGAACCTCACCACAACTATTTGGCTCTTGATAGTTCTGAAATGTCTTTGTGTCTTATTTTTATAATTGATAACGAACAGAAAGCTTTCCCACTGGCCAAAAGGGATAAGAAATAACTTAACAGTGTTAAAAAAAAAATCACACAGACTAGAAAATCAATTACAAATGAAAACGAGGACCCAAACTAAGTAGAACCAGGTTCCAGGCACCCGGGTAAAGCACTGTAGCCAAGGCCCACCTTTCCCTGCCGGGCTCTGGCAGCTCAGAAACGAATGGTTATGTCCGGGCCTAGCACAGGGCTGGGCGCAGAGCGGGCCTCAAAAATCCCCCTGCTGTCGCCTGATGGGGCTGGGCCAGTGCAGAACAGAGAAGAGACCTTTGTTACCCTAAACCCACCCCAGAAGGAGAAGCCCTGAATGAGCCTGAACAAAGGGGCAGGGGCACGTTCAGGGAGCGACACCACTGGACCTGGGATGAGAATGCTGGGCCGATCCCAGGGAAGTCCACAAAGCATCCACTCCCCTCCACCCGGAGCCAGGCCTCACTGGGCCACCGCCTGCCCGCGGGCTGCTACTCACCAGGAAACCACTGGCTTGGGCTCCCCCTGCACACGGATGCTCATGGTGACATCTTGGCCTTCTCTTACTGACTGGTCCATAAGGGAGACCTGAAGGGGACCCCAAGGTGTCAGGGGAGACACTCAAGGCCCAGCTGCGGCTCCTGGGGGCCAGAGGATTCTGGGACAGAGGCCTCTTCCACACCGGGCTAACTGGGGCTGGCTCCAGATAAGAAGGGTTAATGGGGCCAAGCTCGAGGTCTTGCTAGAACGTGGTGTGGCCCCAAGAACAAGGGCACACATGAAGGAATGGGGGTGCCCAGGGGCTGGGTGCTGGCCTCAGGGGTCTGACCTTGAAAGTGGGGGGTGCCTTGGAGCCAGTGTCGGAGGAGCGGCGGTTCTGGCTGGGACTGAGCTTCATGGTGGGGGTGCGGGGCCAGGTCTCTCCAGGCTCCGGAAACTCCTCTGGGGGGCTCAGGTATTCCTCGTCAGAGGTGATGGGGCTGCTGAAAGGTGATGTGGACCCGCCTGGGAAAGAGATAGAGGAGAGATAGTGGCACAGAGAGAGACGCCAGGGGAGGAAGGAGGGACAGAAAGAATGAGAGAGCTGGATAGATCAGCCCAAGATCAAGGACCTGATAAGGTCTGGAATGTTCCACACAGCCCAGGAGGTAGACCAGCCCTGCCCTGACTTTGCTTCATGGGGCTCCTAATTGCTTGCTGAGTGACCTTGCTCAGATGTTTCCTGTCCACGAGCCCCTGAATCCTGCTCTCCACAGACTCTCCTAACACTGACACTGTGGAACCTCCTGAGTAAGGGAACCACAGGGAATAGCCTGGGACAAGGGATACAGGCAGCAGAGGGGCTTCCCTGGGCCCGATGGGAGACTTGAAATTCCACTGGAGCAGGGAACCCACATTCCTGGCTTGGAACTGCAGGCCCCTAATGCAGATGGTCCCCAGAGTGGTACAGCCAGGACACCCGTTTCTTGAGTGAGCTGGGCCTGGTGCAGAGGAACACACACCTCCGACAAGCCCCATCTGGGCAGTGCCAGGGCCAGTGAGGCGGCACTGTCCAGCCTGCCCTTCCCCCTCTCCCTTCTCAGCTTCCTGCCCCAGATACCCCAGGGGCACCTGCTGGCCCCAGCCCTAGAACATGGACCCCAAAACTCTCAGGGGATGGAAAAAAAGTTTGAGTCATCCACAGAGAAGGGCGACTCAGACTGGGGAAGGGGAGGGGGGCACCAGTGTTCGCTTTGGGGGAGGGGTGTCCCCAGGGCCCTGACGCCCTCCCCTGCAACTGGCCAGGGGCCCAGCTTCACTGAGCTGGCTCCTATCCGACTACCAAATACAGACATGAATCCGCCACAGCCCCCTGGCCCCTCCTCCTGGTTCCCCCACCCCAAGCCCCTGTGGTCCAGTCCCCCACCGGGCTGCACCCCAACTCACCCGAGACTCTGCACACAGACCCCAGCCTGCGCCTGTCCTGAAGGCTCTGCCCTGGCACCAGGCCCTCCTGCTGCCTGCCCACTGCCCACCCCACCCGGCTCCCCAGGGAGCAGGAGCCCAGCCTGCCCAGCCCCACTCACTCCACTGACCCTGCTGAGGCTCTGCACCGAGGGCCTGGGGGAGGGGAAGGAGCCCGAGGAGGGGAAGGAGGAGGTGGGGGCCGGCCAGGCAGGGACAGGCTGGGTGGCAGGCCAGCAGCTGGCCGGGAAGGTGGTGCCTGCTGAGACCACAAGCAGCCCAGCCTAGAGTGGAGGGGGAGGAGAGGGGAGGGGCAGAGCAAGCACAGCCTGGCTGTATTTAGCCACCCTGCTCATTCCCAAGCAGCAGGATCTGCCTTTTCTCTCTTTACAGTTTCTGGACCCTGACAAGAGCAGAGCCCCCTCACTGGCGCCTCAACTCAAAGTGCCGGGGCCTCAGTCCCCAGCAGAAGACGGGAGTGGTGGTACACCGCAGCTCCAAGATGCTTGCCCTGAGCCCTTTACTCCGACATACGCACCACATGAGGCACTGGAGGCAGATGGCCTTTAGGATGCCCCCTGTTCTGAGCAAGCCACCAAGATCCCCACGTGGGAATGTGCTGATAAGCCTCAAATACTGGAGCCAGGCCATACCCTGTTTTCTCTGGTGCTGAGAATCAGAGAATTGTCAGGACCTTTGGCCTCCTTCCCAGAAATACCCCCCTCAACCTGAAGGGGCCCCAAATCCCACCTCTGCCTCCCCACTATTGCCATGGCAGGTTTGGCCAGCACCACCCAGGGGCACTGGGCCTGCACCCACCTCTCCTCCTACCACCTCTGACAGGGGAATCCTGTCAGCCCCACCAGGGCCAAGGGTCCTGAGGCAAGGGCTGCTTCTAGTAGCACCCCACGACTAGCAGCCATCTGGACTTGGGCTGGGGAAGGGGCTTGGAGATCAGCAGCAGAACAGGGGAGCTGTGGAAGAGAGGTCACATGGCCTTCTCTCCCCTCCTTTTTAAAAGATTTTTCATCTATTATTTGAAAGAGAGAGTGCGCGCATGCACACATGAAGGGGGGAGAGAGAGAATCCCAAGCAGACTCCCCACTAATTGTGGAGCCCAACGTGGGGCTCGACCCCACGACCACGACTTGAGTTGAAATCGAGTTGAACGCCCAACCGACTGAGCTACCCAGGAGCCCCCCGTTCTTTCTCCTCTTATCACCACCCCCCCCCCCCGCAACCCAAGGCCACATTCCCAAGCTATGACCTGTGTTTCCCAGCACTGCCAGTGAAGGAGGAGGGGGAACTGGCAGAGGAGGGGGGCCCACCACTCAGGTTGGCTGTCTTGAGGTGGAGGTGGGGAGGCAAGTCAGAATGGCATTTGGTGAACATCTGCCAGGGGCTTAGCCACCAGCTGATGCTGAGACCACAGGCATGGCCCCTGGAGGCGGGAGCCCCCTCCTTGCCATGGAGCCTGCTGACCTCCAGGCTCACCTCCAGGTTCGTTGGCTCTGCAGGCACTCACAGGCCAAGAGAGGAGAACAGAGATTAAAGCAGATTGGCAAAGTTTGCAGGGAGCCTCAGAGACCCCTGGTGGTGGTTAGGGGAACTGCACTCTGGGGGCATCCACACAAATCAGGGTCCTCAGGCCCCCTCTGAGATGGAGGATCTCTGTCTCCAGCTCCCAAAACCTCTGCGGTTCCACACCAGGCTCTGGTGCCACCCCACTTTCTACTAGCCCCACCACCAAAACCATCTTTGTAGCCAGTCCCTATATCTCAGCCCTGTTCCACCCACAGCCTGGCTCTCACTGTGGGAAACGTTATACCACCCAGGAAGTGGGGAGCACATGCTCCCCCAAACCTAACATGCACATATGCCGACCATGTGAGTGCTGCCCCTACACACCCCACCACCCCCAAAACATGCTGACTCTGTGCACACAAGCGGCCTTTCAACACTCCTCCCAGGTCAGCCTCACTTGATGAAAATACAGGTGTGAGGGAGCCCTCAAGGTGTGTGTGTGTGTGTGTTGGGGGGGGGGGGGCTCTCCCTCCCCACACCAGTGCATCCAGCTCAATATTGGTCCCAATATCCCTTGAGACATTCTAAGGGTAAACAGAGTCACAGCCACCTACATGAAAGGCCTTCTACACCAGGGCTTCTCAGCCACCTACATCAGGACCACCTGGGAGCCTGTTTAAACTATAAATTCCTGGTCCTTGCTTACTCTGACCTAAAGAATTAGATTTCCTAAAACAGAGGTTAGGAAACTACATTTTTAGAAAGCACTCCAGGTGGGGCGCCTGGGTGTCTCAGTCGGTTAAGCGGCTGCCTTCGGCTCAGGTCATGATCCTGGGGTCCTGAGATCGAGCCCCACATTGGGCTCCCTGCTCAGCGGGGAGCCTGCTTCTCCCCTGCCTGCCACCCCCTGCTTGTGCTTGCTCTCTCCCTCTCTCTCTCTCTGTCAAATAAATAAATAAAATCTTCAAAAAAAATTTAAAAAGCACTCCAGGTGATTCTTATGCACACGGAAGTTTAGGGACCCCCGTGATCCTCATGGGAGTAGGACAACCCTAAGAGGTGAGTTCCGTCTTATCTAGCCACTAAAGCTCAGGGCAGGGTTCTGAACCTCAGAGGTCTGGCTCCACAGCCCATGTGCTCCCCATGGCACCACCTGGCCTCCCATCTTGAGCAAAGTCCCTGACTCTACAGCAGGGGTTCTCAAGGCTCATGGTGCATTAGGATGGAGCTTAAACCCCAGACTGCTGTGCCCCACCCCCAGGGTTTCATTAGTACCCCCCGCAGATTCGCGTCTGGCCCAGCCTCTGCAGGTCAGCCGGATTGTTCCTGGGGCTGGGAAAGTCACACAGATCTCTACCCCCCTGCACCACGACCTCACACACAATCCTGCAGTCCACATAGCCCCGGACTATCCAGGAAGGCCTCCAGGTATGGCTACAGGGGCTAAGAAGTGGCCAAAGCACGGTCAGGATCTGGGGAGCCTTCTGGCTGGGAGGGATGACAATCCCCATACAAACACAACTAGAACAGCGCGCAGGAATAATGAGCAGGCAAGAGAAGGGCAGGTGAGGGCCACAGAGCACAGACAGCAGATGCCTTTGGGCTCAGGGAAGACGGGGTAACTGAGGGAAAGGGTGGTATAGGAATCAAGAGTTTGGTTGAAGCAGGAAAAAGGGAAAAAGTCTTTCCAGAGGAGGAAGCTGCAGGAGCAAATATTCAGAGACATCAAGAACGTGCAGACAATCGTTATGTAGCCCCACCTGCTGGCCACCCAACTGGGCAAAGCTGAGAGAAGCAAGGCCTGAGGCAGCTGGAGTAGGTGCCTCCCACCGCCTCAGCGGCCTCCAGACACCCTTGGGTCGTCCTCAGGTCCAGACGGTGGAGGCCAGCTTCTGGAGTCTGGCCTTCACTCTGCAGGCAAAGGGGAGCTCCTCGAGGCTTCAGAGGGAGGGGTGACATGCAGGAATTGACGAGCACTCATATGTGCGTGTCCTGGCCCGTCCCAACCCGCGCTCCATGGGCACCGTCTCCAGAGGCGATCCCTCTAACCGTCTGTGTGGTCACGCCACCGTGGAAGACAGCGAGACCGAGAGAAAAGGGAGACGCAGGCCGGCCTGCGGCTGGGAACGCACAGGAGCTGTCGTGGGGATCACCCTTTCTAGAGTAGAAGAGTGGTGCTGAGGTTTCTGTTTTGGTTTCAAATGGACAAGGAAGCCGAGAGGACTCACCACAGTCGGCCTGACCTAGCCCTAGAAACAGTTCATTCCCCATGCGTGATTACGTGGGGTTGCTCTGTGCCAGATAAAGCACTAGCACCCACAGCAGACTAGGTGCCCCTTCTTCGGACAGGCTGAGCGTGACAACCCCACTCTGAGGGAGCAGCCCTGGGAGACACCCCACAGGGGCAACCTGCTTCTGGAAGACGGGAGTGGGGAGGAAGGGCTGAGTCTGGTCAAGGGACCATGCTGTGTCCTTTTATACTCCTGACCCCCCGTAACTAAACTCTGTTCTGTTCTGACAGTATCAGTCATTTGGTGGGGCCAGAATGAGCTTTGAAAAGCCACAGCCTCCGGCCCAAAATCCTTAGCTACGTCCTCATCCCCACAGAGCCTCATAAATCTTACCAAGTAGCCCAGGGGGTAAACAGACCCTCACCTCACAGATGTGAGAAAACTGTGGCCAGCTAAGGAAATGTGAAGAGGCCAAGGTCTCATCTGGAAAATGCTAGAACCTTGGGTTCATATAGACAAGATCTGTGCTTGAGGGACGACTGAAGGTAGCAGGATGGAGCCCCCATTTCCCCCTTCCTCCTGACCAGCACCCAAAGGGCCCCCTGTCACAGCCCAAGCTGGAGGTGAGCCAAATGTGCTCACACCAGGCATGCAGGGAGACGGCGCCGGATCACAGCCATGGTGGAGGTGGGGAGGCCAGAGAGGAAGGAGAGAAAATTCCCCATCAGACCCACCCACAGAGGGCATCGACAGTCTCTTCCTCCCTCGCTCCCCCACCCAGCGTGAGCTCATGAGCACAATTCTTCCTTAACCCTGAACCTCTTCTGAGTAGCAGGGAAGGGGACAGTAAGGAGTGTAGGCTCTGAAGCCCAGGAACAGGGCTTCAAATCATGATCAGCCCCCGACTGGCCCTCTGCTCCTAGAGCTGAGCCCCCCACCAGGATAGGCCCTAGCCACCCGAGACTACTTACATGCGTATTTATTAAAACGGAAAGAAAAGAAAAATCCAGTTCCTTCGTTGCACTAGTCACATTTCAAGAGCTCAACAGCCACACGTGGCTAGGGGCTGCCACCCCTGGACTGGGCACGTATGGAACATTTCCCTCATGGCAGAAAGTTCTGATCAGCATTTCTCTAGAGCAATTTGCTGCAGCTTTCCAAGTCTCGGCTCCCTCATCCGTAATGTGGGCAAAATAACGGAACCTACCACCCAGGGCAAGAGTGAATGCGGTAACCCAATCAACACAGGGCCTGGTACGTAGGAAGTGCTCAGTACACGCCGACTGCTCATATTCTTTTCATCCATCATCCACCTGGGCTTATTTGCTTCAGAAGTCTTTCCAGCATCCCCAAATCACCTGTTGCTTACAACGTTCCTAGGCAAATTACAGGTGCCCAATAAAGGTTGCTGGCCTTGGGCTAGCTCTATGTCACCTCATTCTCCATGTTTTTGTCTTCCTATCTGTAAAATGGGAATATCGCCACCTATCACGTGCCTCTCCAAGGGACAGATATGGGGTGATGTAGCTCAAATAAGAGGACAGGTGTGAAAGGACACTCTCCAGAGAGATGCAGAACTTGGCAGCCTGTCGGTATCAGTAAATGCTTGTGTGATAGATGTGAGCAGCTAAGAATCCTCAGCTTCAGGTAAGCATACTTCTCACACCCCCCAACCACCCGCCCCAAAACACACACACCCTTTGGGAGAACGACTGTGGCTTCAGCAGAAGGACTCCGTGGGGTGGCTGGGCGAGGCTGGAAGGTGCCCAGGACTGGGGTGATGCGAACCAGACCCTGCCCTCCAACCACAGCACCTGAGCCACTATGTTGTCTAGTTATCTGTTCCCTCTTCCTGTGGCTCCCAACCAGGAACCGAGATCTGTGGGCTCTCCAAAGCAGGCCCCTTTGAGGTAGGCACCCCAAGAGGGCATTGTGCCTCCAGCCCTGGTTGCCAGGGTCCTAGGGTAGGAGGTTAAAGAGCAAGAAAGGGAGGTACTTCTAGGAGGCCTCTTCTTATCCGACACTACTCACTCCCTCCCTCAGCTGCCCCCCCAGCCTGCACCCCACCTGCAGCCACACTGCCTGACACCCCTTCTTAGCCCCACCCCCTCAATCCACACACAGTCCAGGCCTGAGACCCCCCCCTTGCCAAATGTCTGTGCCGCCCCCGGGTTCCACCCACTCTGCTGCTCTCCAGGTCCACTGGCTCTTGTCCAAGCGCTCTGGACCAAACAGCGCCTTGTAGGGGAAGAAAGTCCGCTTCCGCCAAGAGAGCCCTGGGGCCGAGTCAGCATGACTTATGGGGCCTGTTCTCTGGGGGCAAAGCCCAGTGCCACTGCTTAACGCGATGACGCCTTTCTGGCTCCCCAGGGTGGGGTGAGGGGAAGGCACAGACAGGCCACGATGGGCTGAGGACCCAGAGGCTGGGAAATGCGGGCGAGCTGGGGCTGTGGGTCTGTCAAGGGCAGGGGAGGAGTCCCTAAGCCGCAGTCTGAAGAACGCGCAGAAAAGGAAAAGGCAGCTTTCTGGAGCCTCGCGGAACCCTGTGCACAACAGCACCCCTCATAACGCTAACAGCTGACATTTGTCTACAGCTTTGCGTCCATAAAGCCCGTTCACACATTTGCTTTTGTTCGTGAGGGTGGTAGAATTACACAAATGAGGAAACTGAGGGGCAGGGAGGTTCAGTACGACAAACACAGAGCTCCCAGTCAAGAGCGGACAGCTGCCTTGCCCCAAGCCTCCTTCCCAACCTTAAAAGGCTCCCAAATGGCCACAAGCCAGTATCGGGGCACCCCCCCCCCATCCTCCTTGCCAAATCTCAGCCCAAGGCAGGTATTGACCAGAGTCCTGGAGCCAGCCCCAGGCCCCCTGAGGAGAGCTGGGAGCTGAGTCACAAGCCAGATCCCAGAGGTGATGGAAGGACGGAAGCACGCCGTGGAGGGACGGCATGATTCAGCGTGCTGGGAGGGGCGAGGAGAAGGAGAAAGACTAAAACACGGGCTCCTGGGAGGGGTATGGAAGCTAAGGAAGATGAAGGCCTGCTATTCTGCAAAGCCAGAAGGGTACACACAAAAGGATCAAATGCAGGACTGGGGCTCAGGGCAGATACCACCAGAATCACCCTTATCATGAAGGTATAGAAGTCCTGGGCCCACAGCAAGACAGGCTCTGTAACCTGTCTCCTGTCGTGTCCAGTGAAAGACAGGGACGGAACAGCGTGTGCTGTTTCCCCTCCAGGCATGCCCAGCCCCTCCTGCTGCCTCTTACATCCCAATGCCCTTCAGGGCCCCATCACCTCTCAGTCCAGCACCCCGTAACACTGACCCACTGCTCAATGCTCCTCTGCTCTGCACTGTCCTCCAACCTAGGTCCTCTGATCTAGCTTGATGACCCCATGCTAATATCCTTGGCAGCTGAGTCTGTGTCTTTTCCTTCTGGAACGCACTCCCCCCTCCACCCCGCCCACCCAGCCTCACCTCTCTGCTCCCACTGCCCAGGATCGGCACACTGTCAGGCCCAGCAACCTGAATGGGCAGAATTAGCCATGCACACTGACACCAGTCCAGCCCTACCCTGAACCTGAAAGAAACTGGGCTTACACCCAAAGGAAGCAATCCAACACCAAGTGAGGGCTTTCGTAAAAATAGCAAACAAGGCGGCCTCAGCCACAACCATCTCCAGAGAGGGGCTCTCAGCTACCCTCTCTTTAGGGCTTTGGGTTCAACAGAAGGACCAAGGGAATGGGGAAAGGTTGTGGCACTTAAAAGCATCCTTTTTACTGGTGGGGGGGAGGGGTACTGTTCTAGAGGAAATGACCTCAGAAGGCTCCTGATGGCCTTTAAGCCCTTTGAGCTGGGAGATTCTTCTTCTCTGAGACTTCAAGGATAATTTGCTTTCCCCACAGGACAATTTTCAGGGAAATGCCATGAGACGATGGCATTTAGAGGATACGTGAAGACAAATTTCAGTGACTTCATGAATTGGCCAGCCTGGTGTGTGCCTTTGGGAATCTGGCCCTCTCTCCGAGGCAAAGCCACTTAGTATGCTTCCAGCAGAGCAGCCGGCATGTGAGATCGGACAGTGCACGCTGGCTAAGAGCCTGAGCTCTAGGCTTGGGAGTGGGAAGGAGGGTCACTGCTCATCCCACCCGGGGCCCGGGGCCCACAGGCTCCCTACCAGGTCTCACGGCCAGCGCGGCAGCACAGCTGGCCTGACCCAGCTCGTTGGTGGCGGTGGCAGTGTAACTCCCGGCATCAGCCTCCCGGGCCTCCCGGAGCAGCAGGGTATGCCGCTCGCCCTCAGCCCGGATGAGAAGGCGGCCGTCACTGCGCAGCGCAGACCCGTCCTTCTGCCAGGTCACTGTGGGGAAGGAGCGGTGTGACTGGTTGCCATGGCCCACAGTAGCCCACTGGGGCAAATCTCCCCTCACCCTACACAGAGCCCAAACCATTTGGCTTCCCACCCTAGGGAAACCTGAGGAATTCCCGCTCATTCACAGAAGCCCAGGCCTGCCCTCCCCTCTCCCAGGGCATTTGGGAAAGTTCCCCTACCACATACACAGGAGTCAGGCCAGCCCCATGGAGCAGCTGTCCCTCCTCCCCTACCCCTCCCTCTGAGGACTGGGGGAGGGGGACCTCCTCCTCTCTTTGTCTCAACCTTAGTCTGGCCCCGGCCCTGGAGCTCACCTTGGGGTGGGGGATTGGCAGTGATGATACACTTGAGCAGCACGTCTGCCCCTGGGGCCGCCACCACATTCTGCAGGGGGATCTCAAACACAGGGGCCTCGAGGGGCTCTTCTCCAGCGGACACATACGAGTCATCCGAAGACTCTGCCGGAGACATGGGTGACAGGATAAGGGGACACGGTCCCTGTGGGGATGACTCAGGGGGAGAAGGGATAGTGGCATCCTCGGATCTTAGAAAGCCAAAACCAGAGAGAAGGGCTTCTAGAAGGTGGGGGTTGGGAGATCAAGGGGTCTCTCTCCTGAATGTCCTGAGACAGGGAAGAAAAGACAGAAGGGGGGTGGTTCTCAAACAGGACAGGGCAGCCAGGACTCTACATTAGTTTGGCTTCTCAACTTCGGTCACAGTCACTGTGGTTTCTGGAGGAAGGCCCGGACTGTGTTGTGCGTGTCTTTCTACAAATCGGTCACTGCGGATGGTAGATCAGGCCCTGTTTTATGCAAGCGCTTTTAGCAGCAGCACAGAATGTTACCAGCTTCCAAACAGGCAGTACAAGCTACCAGCAACCCAAGCCTTAAGCAGTCATACCGCTGTCACAGGGCAACATGGGGTAAATTGTCAAATTAGTGATGCCACCGGATTCAAAAGAGGGAGCAGCAGGTGGGTCCGGCAGCCTCTGAGAGCCTCATGAATCGGCTTTGATTCTGTCCATCCCCCAAACAGTACCACTGCATCCATTGCACGCTAAGCTCTGTCTGAGTACCAGGGAGACAGCAAGACATAAGACGTGCTCCCTGCTCACAGGAAGCTTGTACAAAGATATCCTAAAGCTCCACTGTAGTGGCTCCCTCTGGGTACCTTCCAACTCGGACATTCTCTAAGCTAGACAAGGTACAGTCTGGTAGGTAGCCAAAAGAGCAGTGAGCATCCCAATTATGCTGTTTTCTAGCTCCCTAACCTTGGACAAATTAGATAACCTATCCGCGCCTCTGTTTTGTTATCTGTGAGATGGAGCTGATAAATAACACCCCCCCTCTTGCAGAGCTGGCATACCGATTAAACTAACACCCCTGAGCGCCTGGTTCGCACAGCGCCGGTGTTGTGGTATGCGATAATGTGGCTAATAGCATGATGGACAAGTACTTAATTACCTTTAAAAACTTGAAGATGGTAATCCTTAAATGAAAAATAGAGTAGTTTGGCTGAAGAAGAATCCAGGGTGGTCAGTGCAGTGAAAGAGACCCTGACTAGATGTCCTGAGTGCAGTGAGTAAGCAGAGGCAGCTGGCCTGGGGAAGCGGCAGGGGTGGGAGCAAGCCAAATATGGCTTCCTCTGCCTCCTTCCAGGAGTGGACCCCGAGCTGGTGCTCAGGGTGAGCAGAATTAGGAGCAGGGATGTTCTGGCTGTTGGCCACCATCCACAGGAAGACGAGGAGACGACACACAGGCTGGCATGCGCCCACAGTCAGCTCAGCTATACAAGGACTCAAGGATGGGAGAGAGGCTAGCTTGAGAGACTGGGTCCGATCTTCGTGGCCATGGATGGGTCAGGGGATAGTACTGGGATAGAAGCAGAGTTGGCTGGACCAAAGCTCGTCTCTACCTGGGACCTGACATTATTTATTGAGATGGGTTTCTATCTCTTCCCACACAGAGGGGTGGGGTTTGGAGGGGCTCCTTAGGTTTCCACCACCGCCTCCCACCACCATTAGATCCTTGATCCAGCAGCCCTGTAGACCCAGGGCACCTATGCAGGCATCTGGGCACCTTTCTTTGCTCACCTCTCAGCTCCACTCAGCCTCCACCAAAACACACTTGCACGCTACCTCACCAGCAGGCGGGTTCTACCACAAGGACCTTCACAAACCTTCACTCAACCTCGAACCTGGGTCTGTAGCTTCCCTGAAGAAACCGCACCCACACAACTGCCCTCCCACCCAGGTCTCCGCACCTTCTCGGCCCTCCCCGAGGCCTTACCCAGCTCAGGCGAGGTGGGCCGGGCCCGACGACCTCTGCCCTGGCTGCGGACACCTCGGCGGTCCCAGGCCCCCCAAGGGCCGTCTTCCTCAGGCCCTCTGCGCAGCCTCTTCTCAGCCTCAGGCCCCGCCCTGTTCTTCTCCAAGGTCTGAGGTACAGCAGCGCCCTCCTGGCCCGGCATGGCCCAGGGCAGGAAGCGCACGGCCTGCGCTGGGGGCTCCCGCTTCCGAGCCGGGGGTGCTCTCGTCCTGGCCTCAGGGGGATCGGTGGCGGCAGGGGGCGGCACGGGGCTCCGGCACTCCTGGATGGCTCTGCCGCGGGTCAGCGGGAACTGGTCCCGGCGCCTAACCTCCTGCTGCGGGCCTTCCCCCAGCTCCGTCCTGCCAGCCGACCCGCGGCTCCTGGGCCTCCCCTGCTCATCCTCGGGCTTCCCCGCGACGCTCGGAGGGGGCGGCTGGGCGGCAGCGGTGGCGGCGGCGGGGCTCTCAGCCCGAGGGGTCTTGGGGGTGGAAGGCCGGGAGAAGAGCGGGGGCTCGCCAGGCTCTCGAGGGGACGGGGCGCGCTGCAGCGTGGCGCGCAGGGACTCGTGCGAGCGCACCAGCTCCTCCCGCCACGTGGAGCGACGGATGCGGCCCAGCTCCTGGGCGAAGCGCAGCTCAAGGTCGGAGGCCGGGCTGCGTTGCCGCGTGCGCTCGTCGAGCGAGGCGGCCTTCTGCTGGAACAGGCGCCGCCGCTCGGCCACGCTGCCTGTGGCCCGCAGCTCCTCCTGCGAGGCCCCGGGTGTGCCCCAGGGCGCTCCGCCCTCGGACTTGGGCTGCTCCAGTGAGCGAGCCTTGCGCAGGGGCACCCATGGCCGCAGGGGCGCCGGCGGGGAGTCGCTGCGCTCCAGGCTGCGCCGTCGCTCCTCGAAGAATTGCAGCTTGTCCAGGATGCGGGAGCCGGCGCGCACCAGCCTGGGCGAGCGGCCCAGCGCCGACAGGCGGCCAGAGGCCTCGCTCAGTGGCGTCTGCGGCCGGGACTCCGCCGTGCCCGCCAGCGAAGGCCCCGACGACTTGGACTTTTTCCCTCGCTTCTCTTCGGCGGTGGCGTCCTCGGGCAGCACGGGCTCCTGAGTGCGCCGGTGGGACGATGTGGGGGTGGCTGGGGGCTGGGCGCTGGGTCCTGGCGGGGGCCGCTTACCCACCCGAGGGGACGGTGGGGGCAGCAGTGCGGACCTGGAGGGAGGCGGTAGGGCGGGGCGCCGCGGGGCTTCACCGGCCGGCTGAGGCTGAAGCTCAGGCTCCTCCCTGTGCAAGCCGCTCTGAGGGACGCTGCTGCAGAACCAAGACGAAGAGGGTAGAAGATTTAGGGGTCTCCCTCCTAGACCTTCAGCTCGTGATGGAAATTGGACGGTGGGGCATGCTGGGAAGGCTTGGGGGTGATATGGGTCAGACCCTCCCCCCTCCCCCCTCCCCCCTCCAAGAGGAAGGAACAGCCAGGGCAGGTGCTGGGGAGAGGCTGGCAGCCCTGGCACCAGAAGATTGGGCTGGTGGCTGGGCCCAAGTACAGACTCAGCCCCCAGGGCTCTGGCCAGCCCCCTCCCCCCAGCCCCAGAAGCTGGGGAAACAGCAGAAACAGAACAGAGCGGTGAGAGAGAAAGAATGAGCTTAGGACCCAAAGGATGAAGTGGTGAGGGAAGGCAGGAGGGTTGGATGGGGAAGGGCCCTCTCAGGAATGCAGCCTCCCACTCATTCCTGCCCCCAGCTGGCCCCCACAGCCCTGCCCATCCTCAGCCGCACATACCCCTAGAAGAATAGACACTAGCCTTCTGGGAGCCATGCCCTATCTCAGGGACGACCTAGCACCTGAGATGCCTCACCAGACCTGAGCCCCTCTCCAGCGCTGCCGGATCGCATCGCAGCAGGTGGCAGCTGAGGTCCCTGGGGTGGGAGACTAGAATAGCCAGGCTCCCCTTCCCTTTGATCAATCTGCCCCCACTCCAGGCCTTTGACTTTGTCCTGCCTCTGGGAAAATTACCTTGAGTCCTTCGGAACCACCCCGCCACCTCTGCCCCGCCCCCAGCACAGAAGCTCCCCAAAGGGGTATGCTCAGAAATAACTCAGCTCAGAAATAACTACCGTGTGGGCCTGAAGAAGGGGTGTGGGAGAAGAGGAAGAGGGACGGAGCTGGTCAACTCAGAGTACCCCTCTCACCCACAGAGCTTTGCTGCCCAAGAGCTGGGCCTCAGTTTCTCCCCTCTGGACTCTTGGGGGACACATCAAGCAGCAAGATGGGCAAAGAAAGGAATCCAAGATATTAACACCATACCTGACACATTAGAGGGAGCTTAACAGAAACTCAGGAAATGGCTCACTGCATCCTTACTGGGGGCCAGGCATGTACTAAAGGCTTCAAATGCATTCACTCATGTAATCCTCACATCAGCCCTCTGAGCTAGGAGCCGTTACTGCTTCCATTCACAGAGGGAGAAACTGAGGCTTGAGAGGTAAAGTGCCTCACCAAGGTGACACAGCTAGGAAATGGCCAGTGCCAGGACTGAAACCCAGGCAGTCCGACTCCTGAGCCCTTATTCACTCCAAATGTCTAGGATTCTGAGGACACAGAAGGGACAAGAAATAGGGTATTGGCCTCAGCAGAAGTTCTAGGGCTGCCTGAGTGGGCAGGGTGGAAGGCTGGGTCAGCCATTCCCCCCTGCAGGCCCCACCTCTGACTCAGGGGAGAGGGGTGGGGGGTGGAATGGCCATCCGGTGCCTGAGGGAACAGAACCTCAGCCGGCCTCCTGCAGGGAGGCAGAGTCTACTCTGGGCGAAGGACAGCAGAGTCCCTGAGGAATGGCCTCTGGGAACTGGGTAAGGCTCCTAGAGAAATCCGAGAGAAATCGGGGACAGCAGAGGAGGCCTCTTGCCGGCAGTTCGGAGCGCTAGGCCAGCCTCTGTACCACAGACATCACTAAGGAAATGGGTTCCTCAGAAGTTGCCATAGCAACTCCAGGCTCAGGCTGAGGCCTGGCAAAGGAAAGCAGGGAAGGAAAAGGCAAGTCCAGGGCTCAGGAGCACCGGGTTCATGCCAAGTGGATAAAGCCAGGGAGCCTCCCCTGCCCCAGACCTCCCTGCCTACCGCTAGCCACCCCAACCACCTTCAAAACAGCCCCCCCCCCCCCGGGCTCCTTCTTTTCTCCTCCATGATGGTCCCTCCCCCACACACCCATACCCATCACAAGTTAGGTCCCTCTCAGCTCCCCAAATATCCCCCCAATTCCTCCATCATCAGCCACTCCCCTCTTCAACTATAGCATTCCCTCCTGTATCTGCCAGCCCCAAATCTCCAAAAATGGCTCCGATGCCTCACTCCAACACCTCCGCTCCTGCTCCTGCCACCCCCTGCCAGGACAACCTTCACCGCCCCCCCACCACCCCTGCACAGGCATTTCCCACCAGGCCCTCACATGCTCCTGGCCTGCATCACTCCCAGCCTTCTGCCTCCACCCCAGCCCCCTGACTCCAGCCCTCCCTGCCTGCCCCTGCCTCCCACACAGCCCACATCCTCCTGCTTTCGCAGGCCCCTGGCCCCATCTACTCCCTGACCGCCTCACTCTCTTCTCTCCTCTGGCCGTGCTCTTGCTCCCTTGCTCTCCTGCTCTCTCAGGAGCTGCCTTGCAGAAAGGTTCCGCTGCTCCCAGAAAAAGGCCCACATGGGAACAGGAATGTGCAGAGAGAAGAAAAGGCAGCAGCTGCTGAGACAGCAGGCACGGAGGGGGCCCTGGGGGGGGGGGGATCCTGGGGACAACTGGAGCCTGAATGGGCAAGGTGGGAGAGGGCCCCTGGGAAAGTGGAGATCTTGGAGGGGATGAGGAAGGGACAAGAGGGGTCCACGAGACTATGGCGATGGCACAGGGAGCCAGGACAGGTGGGAGCAGGAGGCTGTGGGTGGTGACAGCACGGGAAGAGGGAGGATGTGGTGTGGGAGGACAGAGTCGGCAGCAGGGGCCAGGGTGGCAGCAGGGGCGGTGAAGTGCACAGAGGGACGGATGGTGCAGGGGAGAGAGGGCTGGAGGCTGACGGAGTGGTGAGGGGCAGTGCGGGACGGCACGGTGAGGTGGAACAGTGCGGCCCGGGTGAGGCCATTACTTACACGTGAATGGAGAGCGCCCGTCCTCGGTACAGACTGAATGCGCTGCCATACAGGTCACTGGCCACCGAAAGGCTATCCTCTGACCCCCAGCTTGCGCCCACCAGATTAGCTCGAGACGCCCGCACCAGCGGCTCCACCCCCAGGTGCCGTGGCCCGGCCCCGGTTGCCTGTGCTTGCCTTGGGCTGCCCGGGGGGCGGCGGGTGCCACCCCTGCCGCCCGCTTCCTGCTCCAAGACCGTCTGCCCGCTGCCCCACCAGCTCACTTGCTCCTCTGAGGTGCCTGTCACGGAGGTCGGGGGTGTGTCCAGGGAGGTGCCCACCAGGGTGTCGGAGCCCCCTAGGGAAAGGAGCACGGTGAAGCCCAGGCCCCTTCTGGGGGAAGCCCACCTGCCTGCTCCTGGAGCAGCCTAGATAGCTCACCCGTGGGGGTGCTGAAGTCCCCGTCATCCCGAAGCTCCAGGCGCTGGGTCCCCTGCACATCGCTGATGTCATCCTCGCCCGTCTCCGAGTCTGGAGAAGAAGGGGTCTGTGTGGGCAGGGCCCTCCTCCCTCTGACTCCAACTCTTCCCTGTGTCTCCTCCCGCCTCCCCTGCAGCAGGCTCAATCTTACCACCAGCGGGGGGGGGGGGGGGCACCACACCTATCTTCTCCCCTCTTTTACCCCCCTCGTCCCCCCGGCCCATCCTGGGCTGCTCAGGCCAGTCCCATGGCTTCACCTGAGGGCCCCTGGCGACTTAGCTCTGCCTCCTTGGCCCTCAAAGCCACCTGCCACCGCCCCTCCCGGCCACCTAATGGATCCCAGGGTCTCAGCCCTCCCGATCCTCATCTGTTAGTGACACCATAGGTTCCTGTGCAGCCCCCAAATAACAAGATTCTAGGTTCCAAGGCTCTACGTTTTGGGTTCCGGTACCCCAGGAACAAAGGGCAGTCACCTCAGAGTCGTACCATCAGGGCACTCGACCAACTGCCGGGCCAGCCTGTCCTCCACCCCAAACCAGCTGGAACACATCAGGGTGCAGCTGAGGCAGGGTGAGGAGAGGCCAGGGTTGGGCAGGGAGGAAAGGGGAGTGGAGGGCTAGGGCAGGAGCCAGTTTCCTACCGTAACTTTGCTTTCTGCAGGAGCGGAAAACTTCGCTTCCATAGGAGCAGCAGGAGAGAGACATGGACAGACTGTTATCAGAGCGTTTGTGGGGCAGGGCATGGTGGGTAGGCAGGACAGAGGAGGCATGAGGGTACCCAGTGCCCAGAAATGCCCTGTGGGGATGGGGCAGGGGGAGGGAGACACCTGGAATGGGCAAAGCATCTCTCATCCTGACAGCCTGCAGGCTCCCACTGTGCCCAGCTGGGGAGCGCACATGCTTCTGCTGGTTATTCCAACTACCCCAGCTATTCTGTACCCTTGGCACTCTCACTGGCACTGCCATTGGTCACACGCACGTAAACACGTGTACACACACACACACACACACATCTGCTTGTGCTCAGCCCAGTCACAGACCCAGGCCCCCCATTAGGGGTCAGGCCCACCCTCTCTTAAAATATTTGCATTGTGCTTTGACCCTTCCTTGCAAACCAATCCCCCCACCTGTTCTGCACCACGATGTGACAGGTACACCCTCTTCCTGATCCTTTTCTTCTACTGCTGAATGGTCCTCAAAAGTGCCCAGTGATTAGGCTATAAGCAAAGTTTCCTGGGCATATTTTTAACTTTCCCATATTCTAGCAGGTTCTGTGCCTCAGTTTCTCTATGAGTGCCATGACAAGCAAGAGCCATGTGCTGGATGCCAAAGCATGGCAGTGAGCTCATCCCCACTTGGCCCCATAGATGGAGCACCCTGAGCTTAGGCCCAAGGTGGGATGTGCTAGTGAGGTCCCCCCTACCCCCCTCACCCCACAGCTACAGGGTACAGGGCACCTCCTTGAGTGGGTATGGATGTGTATTGGGGGATCCCACATCTCATGGGCTGTCTTCAGGGCCTGGGCATGAGGCATGAAGAGACATGGACCAAGAGAAGGAGTGGGCATGGGCTAGAGCTGGGAGCCTGTGGTCCACGCACCATGGGTGAATCTGCCAAAGGCCCGGCGGGAGTGGCCGGTTTTCTGAAAGAGAAAAGCCAGAATGAGTTGTTGAGAGAAAGGCTCACTCCTGCTGTCCCTTACCTCCCATGCAAACCTCTATATTAAACAGAAATTCATTCCAGGGGCTTGGGGGGGTGGTTAGATAATGCACACAGACACTTCCCGCTGTAGGGAATGTCTCCACTCTTCCCTGCCTTTCAGCCCTCCCAGCAGGAGCTCCAGGCTACCCAGCTTGGCTCTGGGGAGAAGCAGAGGAGGAAGAGAGAGGAGAGCAAAGCTGTGGGTCAAATGCTGGGAGTCCGACAGAGGCTCACAGGATTGGGGACCTGAGCCATACCCCAGAGACGGAAGCTAGGAGACAAGATAGGAGGCTGACTGACGTGAAGGAAGAGATGGGGGTGGGGGATGCTTGGATGACTGGGAGATGGAGGGGCGAGGACACAGATTCCTGGTAAGGGGGTTGGGGAGGACAGATACCTGAAATAGGTGTCAAGCGGGCAGGGAGGGTGATGGGGTTGCTGAGGGCAAGTTCCCCCAAGGGCCAGAGCCTCACGAATGCAGGAAGGAGGCCTGGGTACGCGGAGGACAGGGCAGGGCTTGGGGAATTTATTGAGCTCCGCGCGGATCCCTGTGCGTGGCTTCCAGGGAGCTCGGGAAGATGGAAGGCTCCAGACTGGGGGGCTGGGGAAAGCTAGGGCGGGGGGCCGGGGTTGGACGGAGGCGAGGGGAGACCAGGTGGCAAAGAAGCCAGGGGGCACTCCACGCCGAAGCTGCGGCGGGGGCCTCCCCGGGTGGTCGCGGGGGACTGCGGACGACGGGGCCTGGAGGGGGGGGTGGTCTGCCCTTCAGCGCCGGGAGGGGCCGACGTGCTCGGCACCCAGGCCGGGGAGCCCCCCGGAGCGCGCCCGGCCGCGGCCCTCGGCGGCTGGGTGGGACGGGCAAGGACCCCGCGCCCCCTCCCCCGGGGCCCGGCCGCGGTGACCCGCCCTCCCTTGGGGCGCCCAGCCCTTCCCGCCCCCTCCCGGCGCCGCCCGCCCCCGGAGCCCTCACCTGGAAACGCTTCTTCACCCACAGCTTCTTCATGGCGGGGGAGGGGGCCGCGCCGGCGGCCGGGCGAGGAGGGGACGGGCGGGGGCGGGGCGGAGTCGGAGGCGGGGCCGGGGGCGAGCGGGGGAGCGGGCGGGAGCCGGCGCCGGTGGCGGAAGGAGCCGCGGGGCCGCGGGAGCCGGGGCGGGGGGAAGGCGGCGGCGGCGGCGGCGGCGGCGGCGGCGGCGCCCAGAGCCCGCCCCTCCCCCGCCGGCCTGCACCCCACCTGGCGCCCCTTCCCTGGCCTGCTCCCCTGAGACCCCTGGGGCGCCGCTCACCTGCCTCCGGGTACCCCCACCCCGCACCTGCCTCCTGGGCCCTGGACACATGGGGAAACTGAGGCACAGAAGGGGGTGCCGTGGCCCCGATGAGAGTTCGGGCCACCCTCTCATTGGCAGCCGAACGCGGGGCGGCTCTGGAAGGTCAGCCGCATCTCGACTTGCTCACTCCACAAACATGCGCACACTACCCTGTGCCAGGCAGCCCCGAACTTGTCGTCGCAGCCAGAACACGCCGCAGGGCCACAGCGCCGGGTGGGGGCGCCTGGGTCACACGCAGGGCAAGGGCCCTGGTGGGTGGGGGCTCCGTGCTGAAAGGAACCGAGACTATGAAAACCCCCAGGCTCCTCCGGAGAGCCAGAGAGGGCCCTAGAGTTTCTGGATGGTAGGTCCTCTGTCCCTGCCCCCTGGCATACGCACACACACCAGCTAAGGTGCCCAGAGGTACTCCTGTTAGTCACAAATACGACCCACCTTCTCACTCACAGGTGAGCATACTCACCAAACTCTCTTTGTCCTCCTCCCATTCAGCACCATGCACACTTTGCCACCGGAAACTCAATTCTCCCTTCCCCCCAACAATCATTATAACTAAGTTTCTTAAGCATTTACTAAGTGCCAGGCACTTTATAAATGTCACCTCATTCACAACAACCCCTTAGGAACACTGAACTGGCTCCGTTTAACTGACAAGTGACTAAGGCTCAGAGAAGTCCTATCACTTGGCCAAAGCCACACAGGTTCTGTGTCTCCACTGTCCTCTAGATCCTAATCCCCATCCCAGAATATGCAAGTAGTGCCACTCACTGTTACCAGTTTTTACTTGGCCCCTGAAGTTATGTGAGTTTATGGACCTTCTTTTTTTAAGGTTAAAGTTATGTCTTGTACATTCTGGGTGCATACAGGTGGTCCTGGTTCCCAGACCCCCAAAAGCAAATGTCGCAGATCCAGACACATGAATGGGGACGAGCACTGAGAGCGTACATGTATGTGTCCCTATGGGTTCCAGCCAGAAGACCCTGGACACCCACAGGCGCTCTCCCTGCCCACCCCCAAATACACCCACTCACAGATGGGGGAGCTGAGTGAGGAGAGGGGGTAACTTGAGCCCCTGTTCCCCAAGAGAATCCGAGGGGCTGGCACATTCCATAGCAAAAATAACCAATGGGCAGCGGGCGTGAGTGACGGGACAGCTGGGCCGAGGACAGGCCTGTGGGATTCGGTGTTCCTGCTCTGGGTCTGCACTGTTCACCCCCACAGGGCTGGCCTGGGGCATGCTTGCAGGGTGGGCCACCCCCAACTGGCCCTAGATTGCCCTCTTTTCCCCAAACCCAGACTCCCAATTTCTGCACTGCCAGCCTTTCCCCTTCCAGAGGAAACCCAACGCATCATGCCATGCGTGATTCCTCACACAGACCCTCCTCTGAGCCAGATGAACCCACTCCCCTCCTATTTGCTTCTTTTTCCTGCCTGGAAAGTCCAATTTCTCCCTTCCCCCCTTTTGCTTATCCTGCTCTGCATTTCTGACACCCTGTAACATTTTTACTTATTGGGTTTATTGCATGTTGTGTATCTCCCCTCACTAGGATGTGATCTCTAGGAGGACAGGAACTTGGGGGATCCCCCCTTCCGTTAGCCCAAACACCTATAACAATGACAGGCCCGCAGTAGGCACTAGGTAAAATGGGACGGAGTGGCAGAGCTGGGGGTGGCGGGGATAGGGAGAGTAAATCTTCCTGGGATAGCTCATTCATCCAGCCTTCCTCCCACCTCCGTTCTGACCCTTTTCTAAGAAATAGCTGGAGAAGTGGCCATCTCGAGTGCCACTCAGGATCTTCCCGGGAGAGCCTGGCCTGGCTTCAGGAAAGTTCTCCTGCATGGGCCTTGGCTACTTAGGCGCTTCTCTGCTCCTGTCTCTCTTTCTTCCCAGGGCTCCACACTGCTCCCACTCTGGCTCCTCTTCCCCTCCCTGATGAGGACTGGGCATGAGTGGATGGCAACACTCTCCCTACCCATCCCTACCTCCATACTAGTTTCCTCCTGGCTTTTCATCCAGACATTCCAAGTTCCTGGTGAATAAAATAACGGCAGAATACCCCTCGACACAGGCTCTGGTGCATTCCCCACCTTCTCCTTGCCTGAGGAAGCCCTCTCTCCCTGTCTCTAACCTCTCTTGTCCATGACCTTAAGTCCCCAGCAGGGTTCACACTGATCTGTTAACCTTTGGCCCTACCGATTGAAGCCAGAGTCTGGACTCTGGCTATGAAACATCAAACTAACATGGCAAGCACTGTCAGCTTGCCCCTTCTCTCAGCTGTGCCCTCTCCTCTTTACCCCCTGCCCTTTATTCCACCCCCCTCCAGCCACACCTGTCCCAAGCGTTGAGGGTGGCACATGTTCTGGTCACTTGGTTTGCAAATAGCTCCTCAGCCTGCACAGGTGGGAGCCTGCTGTTTTGAAAGAGAGGAATACCCAGCCTATCTTGGAGACTGGGCCCGAAGACGGCTTTGGGGATATGGTCGGGAGAAGGATGATTAATGGTAACAAATCCTGGCCTTAGTCTTCCCATGCTTCTCTTTCTGAGGACAGGCAACATGGACCTGAACCCCTGTTGATCAGGCTCTGTCACCTCATTAGCCATGTGACCTCGGGTAAATTCCCTCTTGGGACCCCAGTTCTCTCCTATGTGTAACCATTACTACAGTAATCTGGGCTTGGAAGATTAAATGATGAAATGAGATGGGGTGCTATGCCCATGCTAAGGATTCTACAGGTAGCCTGCCTGTCTGCCGTCTTCACCATTCTTATTCTTTCCTCATTTCTACACCGCAAATCCCACCCTCCTATGTCCCATTCTCCAGACTCTCCAGTCTGCAGCCCACCTGTCTTCTCAAGGCCCCGGCCTCCCCAAGCCAGGCCAATATCCCTCCATCCTTGAGCGAACATCTCAGGCTTCAGGAGTGCCAGGAACCTCAGCATCACCCTGTCTTGCCGAGCCAGACAGCAATCCCAGCCAGGAAACTGCCTCCTTCTTCTGCAGCCAGGTCCTGGCTGGGCTTCCTCGAGAACCCTGAGGTTCTCCTGCTGTTGATCCCAATTGAGAAAGTTTTCCATGAGTAAGTCTGAGCAATGCTGACCTGCATTCCAGCTGCCCCTGACCAAGACCCGGAACTGGGCAGGTACTGGTTGCCGGGGGGCGGGGGCAAGAGGAGGAGGAGGAAGCCAGGCTCACGCAGTCAGTCCCCCACCATCACCAAAGCACAGCCCTGCCCTCCTCCAAATCATGTGGGAAGGGCGTCATAGTTAAGCACATAGTTCTTCGCAGTAGGACAGACCTCCCTGCACCCCTGCTCAGGCACCTATCTGTACAACAAGAAATGTCATTCAGTCCTTTGTACCAGCTTCCTCAGGGTTGCAATGGGACTTAAATGATATTTCAAAAGATGTGATGGTGTATCACCTGCCACACAGTAGCCTGTCGCTCTTCATAACATTATAAATTATTACTAAGAATTATCACCAATTAATAATAATTATAAGACCGATCTTGGGGTAAAGATTTCACCAGTAGGAAGTAGTTCTCAAATGTGACCTGCTGCAGTGCTATCTTCTTCCCGTGTTAACGTGACTATCAAAAGGCCCCCGATCCAGTCCTCACGACACCCAGGGTCCTTTCCTTACCCCACGCCTCTCAAACATGCTGTTCCAACAGAGCACAGCCTGGAGACTGTCCTCCTAGAGTCTGTCTAGATATGCCCACCCAGCATTCAGCCCTGCCGACCGTGCTCCCCAGCTTAGAGACGGACCAAGGAAACACATCTTGCAGGGAAACACAGCCCTGCTGGGGGGGGGGGGGGGATGGGGTCTAGCATCCTGTCACTCTCCCCACTTTGGGGGACCCTAGCAGGTTAGGGGGCTCTCCTCTCAGAAAGAAGGCCTGGGCTACTCTCCATACAATGGACAGCTCCTCTCCCTTCCTTTTTCTCTCTCCTCGCTCCAGAATTCCTTGAGTAAGGTGGAAACCAGGAGGGATGGGTTCTTAATTCTGGGGTGGCCATAACTAGCAACATGTTTTCTGGTAGATCTTCCTCTGTTCTGAACTACAGTGTCCTCACCTGCAAAAGGAAGTGAGCTGCGGTTCTCTGTGGTCAATTCAACTCAAAACAAACATGGCACTCCTCAGGGCTTCCTTATCCTTCCGTAAAATCTCCCCCCACCCCTGCCCCAGGCCCCTGGGTGTCTCAGTTGGCTCAGGGCTCAGTCGGTTAGGTTAAGTGGTTAAGCCGTTAAGTGTCTGCCTTCAGCTCAGGTTGTGATCCCAGGGTCCTGGGGTCCCACTTCCTGATCAGCAGGGAGCCTGCTTCTCCCTCTCCCTCTGCCCCTCCCCCCTGCAAATTCTCCCTCTCTCTCTCTCTGTCTCTCTCTCAAATAAATAAATAAAATCTTAAAATTAACAAACAAATAAATGTTTAAAATAAAATAAAATAAAATATCTCTCCCCCAGACTGTATTCTCCTCAATCATACCCTTTGATTTATGTTCTGTTTTCAGGTCCCTTTGGCCTGAGAGGACCAGAGCTAAGATCCCCAAGGAGTCTGATCCTTCCCCAGCTCAGAGCTCTGCCAGGATGGGTCCCTTCCCCTGACTCCAGGCTGGGATGGCCTGTACCTGGCCAAGTACAAAGCCAATCAGGAGAAGCCAGCCTTGACGCTCTCTAACCCCAGGCTTGGCCACAGGGAGTACAAGGAACCCGAACTGAAGACTGTAAGAGGGTGGGCAGGGTGGGGCAAGAGAGAGAGGGGAGGTGCTGCCAGAGGGAGGCTGAGCCCCCCCTCCATCTCGGCCGCACCTCTTTGCCTCCTTTCCCCGCCAGCTACTGAGGTCCTCCATCCTTGTGCCTTCTCCTCAGCCCCCAAGGATGTACCCCTAACAACACCACCCAGCCGGAGTGAGAATTCCTTTTTGAAGATGCCTGGGACACACTCAGGGATCCCCTAGCTCTTTGCCACTGCCCCAGCTGCAGCCTACTCCCCCAGCATTCTGGTTCTCAAGACTCCGTCAGCCCAAGGCTCTGTCTGAGGCCTAGAGAACAACTGGTTGGCTTAGGGGCTGAAAACATTAAAAAGGAAACCCAGACACTGACCCAAGGAGAATCTGTCCGAGGCCTGACCCCCATACCAGCCCCAGCAGGACCCTCAGTACCAGGCCCAATCTTGTCCCCTCTCTTCTGCCTCGAATCATCATCTGTCTCTTCACACATGAGCCTGGCACTCTACCCCGACGTGGGCAGGGGCCCAAGCCCCAGCCTGAGCGTCCCCCTTCCATGCCCTCTGAACCTCAGGCAGACATGGCCCATTGGCTTCCCACACCAACTCCACAAACCCCCATCCCTCAACTGTTTGTACCACCAGGCCTGTCCACAGCCCGCACAGGTCCGTGTACACACACACACACACACACACACACACACAGGCTTGCATATGGATTCTCAAGCACCCACGCATACGGATTCTCATACACACTGGGGAGCTCCCAGCCCTCGCTCCACCCCTGATGCTCTGCACCCTGTTCATACCCACTGGCTTCTTCCAACTAGCCTGGGGCTGATCACACCCACGTGCCCCAGCAATGGCCTGCCCGGAGCTCTGACCCACCCCTCAACATTGCAGCAGGACCAGGGGAGCTCGTCCCTCTCTCAGACGCGTGCACCCCTGTGAGGTGTCTCAAGTCTAAGTTATCCGAGCTGATAAAGACCATTTCCCCCAGACGGTTTTCTCTCTCTACAGGGAAACTAGGAGGCCTTTCACTGTGGAATTCCCAGAGAGGCCTGCGTGGGGGCTCAGGTTTTGCTTACCAAATGCTGACCCTTGACCTCTGATCTTCCTGTGGGGAGCCTCTCTACTTGGACACCCTCCCGACCCCCAAACACACACTTTCCTCTTGATTGGCACTTCTGGGTCGGAGCAGCTGAGCAGACCGAGAACCGGGACTTCCCACGTGGCCCCGGCAGCCCCGGCCCGGCTCTGAGCACCCCACCAGGCGCGCCCCCGCCTCCCCATTACCTCCGACCTCCAGCACTGTGAGAACAGCCTCGCAGGAGGCCTGGCCCCGCTCGTTCTGGGCCCTGCAGCTGTACACGCCGGCGTCCTGCGCCCCGCAGCTCCGCAGCCACAGGCAGCTGGGCTCAGGGGCCGGCGCGGGCAGGGGCTGCCCGTCCCGGAACCAGCGGAGGCTGGGCTGCGGCGTCCCGCTCACCGCCACCCGCAGCCGCACGTCGCTGCCGGCCACCACCGCTGCGTCCTTCAGGGGCCGCAGGAAGGCGGGCGCCCCGGCCACTGCCCCTCCGCCGGCCCCCACCTTGGCTCGCTTGGGGGGCACCCCGGGACTGGGGGGTGCCCTCGTGCCCGCGTCCCCGCCTCGCGTGCCCCGGGCTTTCTGCATGGCCTCTGCGAGCTGGGCTGTTGGGGGTGGGTCTCTGGAACCGGACGGCCACGGGGGCACCCGGGGATGGTGCCCTGGGAGATGAGTCCTGGGGGGCCGGCGCCCTGCCTTCCTGCTGCCCGCCCGCCTTCGGCCTGTGTTACCCAGAAGGTCACCAGGGCGGCCGGCGGTTGCGCCTCGGGGGCTATTTTTAGGCCCCCCGGCTCGGGTTGCGAGTGAGCAGTGGAGGGAGGGGGCAGCAGAGGAGGGGACTTGGACTCCAGTCTGCTCCTTCCCACTCTCCAGGAGCCCCTATCTCCAAGCCCCTGCTCCAACGGGTCCCTGAGGACTTGTTCCAGGTCCCATCCCCTAGGGTGCACCCGCCCCCAGCCCACTCCAGAGTCTGGAGTCGGGTTACCCCTGGGCTCAATCCCATTGCCCTTCCACCCTCTCCTCAGACTTCTGATTCCCAGCGGGGGAGAGGGAGAGGAGGTCCTGGATGACATGTCTGAGAGGCAGATGGGGAAGCAGGCCCAAGTGAAGGTGAGCAGATAGCCAGGAAGAAGGACCAGTGGCCTGCCCCAGCCTTCATGCCAGCCTGGTGAACCGTGAGCCTAGGAGCAGGGAGTTGGGGTGGATTCAGGCTCCCAGCTGGTCCCACGCACCCACCCACTTGGTGGGTGATATTGAACCTTGCTCAACCTCCAAGTTCTCATCTGTAAAAATGGATAGTTGAACAGGGGTTGCAACAGGCAGAGAAGGGTGGGAAGGACATTCCAGGCAGAGGGAACAGCATGACCTAAATCAGAGCATGATGAAAGTAAACGACATGTTCTAGAGTCAGAGGACTTTGGAGGGATTGAATTGCAGGGGGGGTCCGGTGAGTGGAGGTGGAAGTTTTGCTCGCTAAGTTCTGATGGCAGTGGGGCACCGCAGCACGGTTAAGCAGCAGGCTAACATGGTCAGAGCTGTGTTTTAGAAGGATCCCTCCTGACAGCCATGGTGTGGAGGGTGAACTGGACATGATGGGACAGTTGGAGGCCAGTTACAGTGTGGTTCACAAAGGATGGCGCCTGTTCCAAGTGCAGACACTCAGGCCCCACCCCCCAGAGACCCAGATGTGTAGGGAGGGCTGGGAGGGTCCAGGAATCGGCACATTTAACAAGTGGCCCCGGGTGACTCTGATGCTTCTAAAGGCTGCAGTTTCAGAAACATCAAGATAGGACATTACTGTTTTTCAAAGTTCAAGTGAGGGGCACCTGGGTGGCTCAGTCAGTTAAGCGTCCAACTCTTGATCTCAGCTCAGGTCCTGATCTCAGGGTCATGCGTTAAAGCCCCACCCAGTGTGGAGCCTACTTTAAAAAAATAAACAAAAATAAAAGTTCAAGTGAGACTTGTGATGGAGTATTTCCATACCCTAACTGGTGGTGTTCACATGAATCTACATATGTGATAAAATTGCACAGATAAAATTACACACACACACACACACTAAGGAATGCGTGTAAAACTGTTAAAATCTCAAGAAGGTAGGTGGACTAATGGCAATTTCCTGGTTGTGATATTGTCCTGTAGTTATGCAAGGTGTTACCATCGGGGAAAGCAGTCTGTATTGTTGTTTATAATCGCATGTGAACCTACAGTTATCTCAAAATAAAAAATTAAACAAAAGTTCAGGTGAAAGACCTAAGCCTGACCTTGAGCCAGAAGGGGTGAAGCCTGGGAAGGCGGAGAGGAGCCAGAGGAGGAGCCCTGAGTCATCCTGAGATGGAGAAAGGTACTCTCAATGTCACCTCATCCCCCACCCTCACTCTTGGAGACCAAAGTCAAAGCGTGCTTGTGTGTGTGAACGCAGAGGGTACAGAAGAGACCATTGAAGTGCTGAATTATGTCCACGGGGATTAAAAGCCTCGAGGAATGAAATTTCTTTGTTGTTTGCATGCATTCAAACTTACTCTTTGTGCTGTTCAGTTCTTTGGGTCTTGACAAATGGAGAGAATCGTGCATCTTCTACCACAGGACCATACAGAGCATCGCCCTAAATATTTGTCTGAACATCCCCTTTGCGGTCAACCACACCCCCTCTCCAAACCCCAGGCAACCACGGATGATAAATTGAAGTCTTACACATGAACGAATATAATTCTAAAAGGTAAAAATGTGGGGGAAGTCTTCGCAAGCAGATGGAACATCAAGAACAAAGGAAGAGACTATTTTATTTTATAATTTTTGAAAAGATTTATTTATTTATTTATGAGAAAGAGAGCGAGAGCAAGCACGTGCGTGCATATGAGTCAGGGAGGGCGAAAAAGTGAGAATCTTCAAGCACACTCCCTGCGGATCATGGGACCTGAGGCAGGGCTCGATCTCAGGACCCTGAGATCATGACTGAAGCCAAAACCAAGAGTCTGACACCCAACTGACTGAGCCTTCCAGGCGCCCCAAGACTATTTTAAAAAAACAGTAACCCAAAGCCACCTAGCACTAGACCTCAACAATTGGCTCAGAATGCATGCAGTAGGTGGTCTGTAAAGATTGGTTGGTTGGTTGGTTGGTTGGTTGGTTGGTTGACTACATGAAGGGTGTGGTCTTGAGCAAGTCACTTAACATCATTAAGCTTCGGTCTCTTCATCTATAAAATGGGGTAGCTCGACTCAGGGTTTTTTCATTCATTCAGCAAACATTTTTGAGTTCCTCCTCTGTGCCTGGCACTATTCTAGGCAGTAGGGATAGAGCAGTGAACAGAAGAGACAAGGATTCCTGCCCCTGTGGGAAAAATGGAGCAGGGCAAGGGAGATGGGAGTGTGGTGGGGTTTGCACTTTCTAATGGGGTGGTTGGAGCCTCACTGGGAATGACTGAGCCAATCTTAGAGGAGTGAAGAAGCCAGTGGTAGAGATGTCTGGACAGGAATACTTCAGGCAGAGGGGGGAATGTGCCTGGGAGGCTCCGAGAAGAACTAGGGGGCTAGTGGGGCTGGAGGGAGTGGTGGGGAGGGTAGAGACATGAGGTCAGATGGGTATCAGGGGCCAGATAGTCTAGAATCTTGTAGGCCATGGTATTTTTATTCCTAGTGAAAACGGGAAGTCATCTCAGAGGATTTTGAGCGGAGGAATTACATGGTCTGACTTAGGTTGTTGTGATGGCTTTAAATTATTATATTAAATATTAAAATGAATATTAACTATTTAAAAGGGCCTGGCAAGGAGCCTGGAACATGGCTTGTGTATCTCCTGGCCGAGTGTCCAGAATGGGGGCATCCATTGATGTGTGCTCAGGGATGTGTGGGCCTGGGTAGGGAGGGCACTGGCCGTGCGAGTCGCTGGCGCCCTCTCCTGGAGGAGTCCGCTCTAGCTGTGACCCTCGGAAGCCCTCCGGCTCTGGCCAGGCCCGCCACCCAGGGCAGCTGGCTGCAAGGCTCTCATCTGTCCCTCAGAATGGGCCCCAGAGTGCCCTGCGGCCTGGCGCCGGGCTGGGTGTGTGCTGCCAGTCTGCCCTGCCTCGCAATCACAAGCCTATGGTGTCATGGAAAGAGATCTGGACTCCAGAGGCCAAGGAGCCCGGGGCCTGGCCCTCCTCTGCCACAGATAATGCTGTGCGACCTTGGCAGTTCACCCCACTTCTCTGGGCCGTGGGGAGTTTCCTGCAGGTCATAATGATGCACCGTGCACCTGGCACATGGTGGAAGGTTAGTAAATGTTGGTTGGATCAGTGAATGAAGTGGGGGCCATCAGCCTTCTCAGTAAATATTTAATTTAGAGAAAAGTAAATAAAAGTGCTCAGTGGGTGTTCATTCAACAAGTAGTTAAATATTTAATGAGCACCTTCTATGGAGCAAGCACTCTCCCGGGCACCATGGGACCGGTGGTGAGTAAACCCATGAAAACCTTCCCCTTGGATAGCTGGCATTCAGGTGCTGAACCAGAGGTCATTGTCATATTTGCATAAGTGTCCTGGGCAAGCCGGTGAGAGGAAGAAGAGGGAGGGGTGAGTGGGTGGGAGGTGAGGTCTCAGGGGCAGGGGGAGGAGGGTAGTCAGAGAGGACTGAGAGGGCAGGACAGGGTCCGCTGAGCCCTCAGTTCCTGGCTTAGGGACACATTTGCCTCCATAATCCTTCCTACCTCACCCGTCAGGTGGGGTCTGAGTTGGTCTAGAATGGGTCCCCTAGGTCCAGTGAGAAGCTAGTCAGCCCTCCGTGAGCTCTCTTCTTTCTTCGTGATGTTCGGAGTCTTAGAGGAGAAGACACCAGAGTGTCCCAAGGAACAGGGAGAGGTTTTGTCATGCAGGTGATGGGGTGCATGTGTAGGACCACATGGAACCCAGGTCTTTTTTGGTTTATTTGGTCCATTCTTTGGGAGCACCATATCCATGTCCCCCGCCCAAGAGTCCCTGCGTCGCTGTCCAGCTCCCAAGGAGATAGGCAAAACAGATGACTTCTACCTAGGGTTGTTTTGTTTTTTTGCTTTTGTTTTTTTAAAGATTTTATTTTTAAGTAATCTCTACACCCAACGTGAGGCTTGAACTCACAATCCCAAGATCAAGAGGCAGATGTTCTACCAACTGAGCCAGCCAGGCGCCCCGAACCAGAGAATTTCTAGTCCCAGGAAGGCTCTGCTCAGACAATGCTTCCCCACTGGGGACACAGGGTGGGTCTGAGCCTCCTCTCTTCTCTGAACAAGTGGGTAGTCGTCACAGGAGACCGAGGTGGGCTGAGGAGGAGGGCTTTCTCACTGACAGCGCTATCCCCAGCCCCAAGGGGCCGGGAGGTAGTGTGTTCTCCGACACCAGAGACATTCGAGCAGGGCTTGACGACTGCCCATCAAGATGTTGGGGCAAGAGGTTGGGGAGGCGACTTCTGGGTGTTGGGCGTCACTGCCTGGGGGACTTGCCATCTGACTCTGAGAGTCTAAGATTCCTAGATTCTTTTCACTTTAGTGACTAGTCTACACCTCAGCTTTTTTGGAGAGTAGGGATGCCTCTAAGACCTTCCCTGACCTACGCGTCCCTTTATCCTTTATGGGATAGATGAGCGAGCATCCTCATTTAGGGGAAAGAAGAAATTGCTGAGAGGCTCCTGAAATTACTCACGGGTGCTTACCCCACCTCTTATCCACCCGAGCCCAGCCTCACCCAAGCATTTCTCTCACAGAGAAACTAGCTCAGGTTCCAGGGCCCCCACCAGGCTCAGGGATAAGCCCCTCACCCATCCCTCCTCCTATACCCCAGGGTGAAGACACTGCAAATGCTACTTTTAATTTCACTTGGAATTCCACTACGGGTTGATTGGGGGTAGTTCTGGGGTTTGCAGCGTTCATCCCACTAGGACGCTAGGGAGAAAGAAATGACCATGAGTCACCAGTGGCAGAGGGTGGGGCCCCGGGGTGTGCCCTCAATGCTCCCCGGGGGGAAGCTGAAGAATACCACAGAGAAGGGGGCCTTCTTATAGGGAGGAGCTACTTAACCCAGAGGGAAGGGGCAATTTCTGAGCAAGGGTGGCATCCAAGGAGAAGGAGAAAGAGACACCAGAAAGGCTTTGGAAGTTTCTGGAAAAAGCTAGTTAGGAATGTTAGACTAGGGAACTTTAGACTAAAGCCCTATTAAGTTTTGGATTTGTTTTTTCCCCTACAGCCTGTCTGAATTTACCAAGTTTGTGATCTCTACCCTTTTCTTTTCTCCTTTAAAGAGCAATCTCTTAAATTTATGAGGACTAACTTGAAGGTTGAAGCCTATATGGATCCATCAAGCTTCCTAAATCGTGGACCCATCTGGAATTTATTTTTTGGAAGGAGTGAAAAGAGACAGGCCTCACTCCTGTCCCCCCATGGCTACCCAATGGCCCCCAAGCCTATATTGAATCATTAAGTGTTCCCCACCAAAACCTTTAACATATCCGTGTTAATATTTTGTTTCAGGATTTCCTAATTTTTTTTCATATGTCCTATACTCCCCTCCCCTATGCTTACCAAATTCTCCCCAAATTTTCCTTTGGGATTTTCCTTGAGATTGCATCACGTTCAAAGTCTAGGTTAATGAAGGATGAACTGATATCTTAGAGTGCTTGAGTCTTCTTCTCCAATAACAAGATAGAGCTTTCTACTTTTCTTAATACTGTTATTTTTCCTGAATCGGCCCTTGTCCATAGAAGAAGGTGCTCAGGCAGGTTTAATGGAAAGGGGCTGTGAGCTGCTTTGGGAAAGGGAATACAGAGCCCTACTTCAGAGTGTGTTCTTCAGAGAGCAGCAGGTGGTGTCCCTGGGGCCTGATGATGTGAAGGTGGGGTAGGGGGCCCAAGGGGGACATTCCAGGAATTGGGGCCTAACAGGAAGTATTCAAGGCTCCCTAACAGAAGCCCCCTGCCCAACCCCCCTCCACCATATGCCACATACACACAGTAAGGCTGGGAGGTTCTGGGAATAGTAGGGGCGACAGGCCCTGGGGGACGGTCTGAGTGGGCAGGAAGCCAGCCTATAGTCCACCCCGAGGGGTGGTGCAACAGGCCCTGGGGGCCCCCAGAGGCGACCAGGCAGTCAACACAGCCAGGGACGTGCTAGGCTAGTACTTCTCTTTTTATTGTTTCTGTCCAGAGCCCCTGCTGCAGGGGAGGGGCAGGCACGATGGGGGGCACCCCTCCCCCTGCCTGAGACCGCTCTCTGCCTCTCTCCTCTCTTCTCCTCTCCAGCATCTCGTCCACCCTCTTTCCTTCTGAATCTCCTGCTCCCACATCTGGCACCTTCGGGGATTCCCTCTTGCAGCCCACGCTTTCTAAGCCCACCCTGGGAAAGGAAGGGGCCATGGGGTCCGTTTCAAGCCTCCATTCCCACAGGGGCTAGTCTTCCAGTCACCTGCCCGGCTTGCTGGGGAGGCTGCCCTTTCTCTCTGACCCAGGCTAGGGAGTAGGGAGTGGGGGAGGTCTAGGTTCCATCCTGATCCACTGTGGGGTCCCAACACCCTGCTCTGGGGCCCTCTCCAAAGGTAGAGGGTAGGGCCTGAGGTCACAGAGGTGGGAGGGGACTACTCTGCCCTGGTTCCATGCTGGCTCTGTCCAGCACACCCGGAGGGCAGCTAAGAGCCAGGCTCACTCATTTCCAACATCCAGGACTGGCACGGCTGGGGCTGCCTGTGCCTGGGCAGGGGTGGGCCATGTCCCCTGGGGGGGGGCCATGCGTGATGGTCGGTGAGCAGGGGTCAGAGGCTGTGAGGGGAGCACTGTGGCTGGGTGTGGTACCCTGGGATGGAAGGAGGCTGGCTTTAGGAGGCAGTGAGGACAGGGGCGAGGACGGTCTCTGGTGGCAGAGAGGTCTCTGGTTTTAGAGCACCTCGTGTTGCTGCTGTGTGGCCTCACTGACAACCTGGGGAGAAAGAGAAGCTCAGTCCAAACCAGTGCTGGCAGGAGAATGGAGCCCCAGGCCTGGATCCTCCCCCCACCCCTCCGCTGTAGGAGGACCCCTCTCCCTCCAGCCAGGGCCTTGAACCAGCACAGCTGGTGGAAGGCACCCAGCTGACAGCCTCGCAGACACACCCCAGAGCCTCCAGCAGGCTAAAGGGACCAGACAGATGGCTCACCTCCCCATCCCGGGTCTCGATGGTCTTGATCATCACCGTCTTCTTGGTATGGACTTCAGAACCCCTTTGCTCCGGGCTTGTTTCTGCAATAGATCCATCCACACACTCAGCCTGACCAAGTCCAGGCCTGGGCCACTCCAGGGACTGGGAGTCCATCTCTGGTCCCACGGGGGTGGAGCCCAGAAGACTCTTACCCCCTCGAGACAGGCCTATTATTTTTTCAGCAAGACTTTAGAAGCTGTCCTTGAGCCCAGCACCCAGCAGGAGGCTCTACAGACACTGGGGCCAGTCCCATGGCTGAGATGGGCTCAGGAGCCAACAGATGTGCTCCCGCTGTGAGCTGATTCAGGAGAGTGGGGGACCCCTGAGGCCCCAGGCCTCCCAACATTCCTACTCCTCACACACTTCCTCACTCCCTCTCCACCCCGGGGCTCCAACACAACCTTGTGTGAATGTGTACCCGGCCAGAACCCCAAACCCAGCCCCAAGATACTCTCTTGGAGGACCTCATGGTACCCAGCCCCCTTTAAGAGTCCAGATGAGGGGTGCCTGGGCGGCGCAGTTGGTGAAGCTTCCAGCTCTCGGTTTTGGCTCAGGTCATGATCTCAGGGTCATCTGATCGAGCCCGATCAGGCTCCACGCTCAGTGCGGAGTCTGCTCAAGACTCTCTCTCCCTCTTCCCCTGCCCCCTTCCTTCTCTCTCTTTCTCAAATAAATAAATAAATCTTTAAAAAAAAAAAAAAAGAAGAGTCCAGATGAGTAAACCATGTCTTAATGAAAGGGAGACGGACAGGAGTCAGTTACTGACTCATCGTGCTGGTGGCCAGTCACTTGCCTCTCTATGCCTCAGTTTCTTCGCCGTGAAACACTAGCAATGAGGCACTATTGTGGCCACAGAGCCACTGATTTGAAAAAGCATTAAGCAGTTTCAATGGCAAGGCTCACACTTGGGTGTCTGCATAAACTACTGAAAAAAGAGGTTCTGAGTGTTATGGGGCGGGTCAGATTTAGGTCCTGGGTGTTATGAGTCTGATGTTCGGGAACCTCCTCAGCGAGCAACCAGGCTGTGATGAACGGTGTAACTCGGTGGAACACAGCATGTATTTTTCCCGATGGAAATGAACATCGAAGACAAAAAAGGTTTGATCTAGGAAAGGCGACGCTGCCAAGGCCTCCGACATGCTTTCCTAATGTTTCATTATAGCGTGTTTTTCTGCTCTCTGGGGTTGGAAAGCCACTCGATCTGCATATTACTAATGGCAGAATGGCAGAATGCCCTCAGAGCTCGTTCTTTTAATTGTTTGGCTTTGCTAAGGTTTGGCTTCTTCTTCTTCTTCTTTTTTTTTTTTATTAAACGTGCATCCAACATCTTGCTCCAGCAGACTGGAGGTGTTCAACAGGCAGCTGGGGGGTGCTTGGCAATTTGCCAAACAGACAATGGCTGGTGGGTGCCTTGTAGCCCAGGGTGTATGGTTCTAGATGCTTCTGCTGCCAGACCCCCAAGGACACCCCTGGTACCTTCAGAGTTTGGGTACATTGGGAATAGAAGCTGTTTGCCGATGTTCAGTACTCCCAGAAGGTGCAGGGGCACATGGTCAATGTAATATAATACCATGAAATAAAATAAAACACTCTCTCTGCTAGAAGGTGCCCTCTACCTAAACTTCCCCACCCACCTGCAGCAGCCCCCTTTCTCTTTCCCAGACCCCAGCCCCGTCCCCACGGTTCCATCCCCCCTCCCTGGCTGGCCTTGGGCAGTGCCCATGCTGGACTCCTGCCCCCTGCTACCCCAGCATCCACCTGCCAACATGCACTCACCGCGGAAGTTGAGAGCAGAGAAGGTTTGGATGGGGAGGTTGATCCTGAAAGGGAAGAGATGAAGCCCCCGAAGGGTTAGGGCCCTCTATCTCTCCCTGGGACCACCCATCAAAGCTTGCCCTGGTCCTCACTAAACACTACTGTCAGCTGTCCCTGTCCCACTGACCCTAACCCTCCCACTTTCGCATTGCTAAGGGCACGGGGTCAGAGGGCAACTCCAGCTATCCCAGGACCTGTCCCATTCCATCTCTGAGCTGCTGGCCTGACAGCAGTACCTGCAATCCCCCAGCCCTCTCTAGTTCACCAGGATCTTCTTCAGGCACTGCAGGGTATATGGAAAGCAGCTGTTGGCCACTCCCATCATGTATGGCCACCCTCCAGCCAGGCTGGGAACCTCTGGCCTACCCACGGGAGAGCAAGTTCCAGGGTAAACGCCATCCCCATTTATGCCTAGTGCAGAGAAAATGCAACACATCTCAAGCCGCCTTAAAAGGTCATTATATGTAGATGTAATTCTATGAACTCTGACCCCTGTAGGTGCAGGTCTGTACTTAAACAAGTCTGCTGATTGTTTTAAACTTTAGACATTATTGTTTTTATGAGTATCAATAAGCATCATTTTTTTGAGTAATTGACATTTTTTAAACTCAGGTTAGGTTTACCTACAGTGAAACGCACAGACTTTAGTACGCAATTCAGTGAGTTTTGATAGGTGTCTGCATCAATGTAACTACCAGTCTAAATCAAGATACAGAACATTTCCAATGCCCCAGAAAGTTCCCTCGCATTGCCTTCTAGTCATATGTCATATGTTCCGTATCTAGAAGTGAGTTGCTGTGGGCATGTCATGCTATCTTTTCCTATAAGCTCGCGCGTGCATGTGTGTGTGCACGTGTCTCCGCACCCTCCTTCTTAGCCTGTGTCTGAGGCTCTCTATTTGTCTCTATCTGCCCCCTCCCTTTCCTTCCTCTTCATTCCCCACTCTGCTTTCATCTATCCCTTGACTGGCAATAATATTTTATTACTGGTTGCTAAACATGATTTTATGCTGCTAGCTCTTAATAATTCTGAAGGTGGATGAGGGAATACTTCTATTTCTCTTTTTATAAAAGCTATTAATTAAATCACTTTTTACCCAGGTGGCCTTGGTTAATTCTCTGCAATTAGTGGTGTGGTGGCCTCTTGTATAAAATTACTTCTGAATCTTGCTAAGGTGATCCTGAGCCCCCCCCCCACCCCTGGGGGCGCAGAAATGGGCCCCTCAGCATTCCCCAGAAGCCCACCGCCAGCCCCTCACCGGCTTTCCTCGCCCTCCAGCAGCTTCCGGTAGGTGGCGATCTCCACATCCAGGGCCATCTTGACATTGAGCAGGTCCTGGTACTCGCGCAGGTGGCGGGCCATCTCATCCTTGAGGTGCCGGATCTCTTCCTCCAGACGCGCAATGTTGTCCTGGTAGCCGCTGGCCTCGCTAGCGAAGCGGTCTTCCATCTCCCGCATCTGCCTCATCAGTGAATCGTTCTGCAGGAGAGGGTCACCCAGGTCACAGAGAGGCCTGGAGCGCTGGGCACTACGGGCCCAGGATGGAGACAGACACAGCATGGGAGCTGGGGCGCAACCCCAGATGGTCAGGTCTGGGAGTGGGCACCCTCTCCTGAGCTAGGGAACCCTAAACTCGAGTAAAGTTTGACGTGGAAACCCAGAGAATAGACGTGATAAAGGAAGCATCCGTGTCCTTTCTCTCCACCCCCACCTAGGAGCCCCATGATTCCAGAGAGTTCGACTGAGAATCCACCTGTCCGTTTTCACCCCTGTGGGAGATTTGGAGAGACAGAGGCCCAGAGAGGGTATGTGATGGGAACCAGGGTCACGGGGTGAGAGTGCGAGCGGCAGGCGGGAAGGCTGGGGCTGGGCGAGGGGCGCAGGCACTCACGGTGCCCTTGAGGGCGTCGATCTCACAGGTGTAGGACTGGATCTGGTGTCGGTACTCCATCATCTCCTGCTTGGCCTGGCGCAGCGCGTCGTTGTTCTTGTTGGCTGCCTGGGTCAGGTCGGACACCTAAGGGCAGGGAGGGGTGCTGAGATGAGAAGGCTGCAGGATTAGGTAAGGGATGGCAAGGGAGTTTGGAGACCCCAGCTCACCCTCCTCCCCACAGAGAGAGCCACAGGAAGCACCTCCAAACAGGGATGGAGGGGGCCAGAGGGGCCAGAGCCCCTGGGCCAGGTTGCCTACCTTTGACTTGTACCATTCCTCAGCTTCCGAGATGTTCTTAGCCGCAATGGTCTCGTACTGAGCCCGGATGTCCCTGAGGGCGGCGGTGAGGTCCGGCTTGGACATGTCCATCTCCACCTGTACCTGCTGTTCCTGGAGTTGGGCCTGTAGCTCTCGGATCTCCTGCACAGCACAGCTGGGCTTCAGTGCTCTACCAGGCCCCACCCACATGGCACCCTCTCACCCCGGTTCCCAGAGCCTTGCACTGATCCTCTCATTTTCCAGCGGTTCTCACCAGGGTCTAAGGACCCCGAGGAGGAAGGCCGAGGGCATACCTCTTCATGCACTTTCTTAAGGAACGCGATTTCCTCATTGAGAGATTCAATCCTGCGCTCCAGGTCAATTCGAGCTAGAGTAGCCGCATCCACGTCCTGGGAGTGGTCAAGCAAGAGGGATACGCATCACTGATAACGCAGGCAGGGCAGAGGGAGACCAGGGGCCACCCGGGGTCAGAGGGGTAAAGATGCTGGGGGACCAAAGGAACCTCACCGCTCGGAAGGCAGCCAAATTGTTCTCTGCTTCTTCTCTCAACTGAATCTCCTCTTGCAGCCTGGTCAGAACAGACAGACGGAAAGAGACAGTTGGTGGGGGTAAAACCGGCCGTGGGGATGGCTGGGTGGGGGCTGCCCAGGGAGTGGAGTTCAGGACACCAGAGGACGCCTGGCTACAGGGTAGAGACAAGAGGCCCTGCCCATCCAGGGAGGGGACAGGAAGTGGCCCAATTTCTTCCCCAGAGCCACACCCCGGAAGTCTATGTCCCCATCAGATTGTGACCTCCCTGGGATTAGGAACTGTGTCTGCTCTATCCACCTCTATGTTCCTGGTTCGCAGCCCTAGTGTGGCCCACATAGGTGCTCAATTATTGTTTGTGACCCAGGTGGTAGTGTAGTGATTCCGCTCACTCGGGCTGTCAGAAGCAGGACCCATGAGTACTTGCTCTATTCTTATTGCCTTTTTCTACTGAAAGCTTGGTGAAGCATGCCATCAGGCCTTCCAAGCTTTCTGGGGGCTGCGGCTAGCTCCCTCCCCTTTCCTCTAGCTTATCCATTCGCTCTGTGAAATGGCACAGCCTCAGCCCGGCCCAGGGACCAAGATCTGCTCTCTAACCATCTCCCTGGGGGCTCATCACAGATGAGCTGAGAACTACCACTTAGACTCCCCACCCCCTGCCCCTGGAAGCTTGCCCCAGATTTTCCTTGTCTCCTATCAACCCCCCCTTCTCCCTCTGACTGCACCCAGTCCTCCCTCTGTTCATCTGCCTATCCCATCTTAAGATGCTTTTAAGGGGGCTATCCACAGGGCCCAGGTCTCCCATTTCCACCCCAAGATGTCCCCAAGAAAACTCCTTTGCAGAGCGAGAGCACGAGGGAGAGACCTGGGAGTCCATCTCCCCTCGGGGGACCCCGGGGAGATGACTGTCTCCCCGAGGGGGGTAAGAGAGGGTCCCCGGCGCCCTCGGGGAAGGCAGGTGCTGACAGCTGCGCCCCAGCCCCCGGGCCTCGCCTCCCGCTCCCAGCCCACGCGAAGGGGGTTCTGGGAGCGCCCGGTCCTCACTTGGCCTTGAGCCGCTGCAGGTCGTCCAGCAGGTTGTCACGCTCGACGTCCACGCGGGCGCGCTGGTTGGTGAGCACCTCCACCTGTCGCCGCAGCTCGCGCAGCTCCTCCTCGTAGATCTCGGCGACCCGGGTCGGCTCACGGCCCTTGAGCCGGTTCACCTCCGCGGCAAGCGCCGCGTTCTGCTGCTCCAGGAAGCGCACCTTCTCAATGTAGTTGGCGAAGCGGTCGTTGAGCTCCTGCAGCTCCACCTTCTCGTTGGTGCGCGTGGTCAGGAACTCCTGGTTCACGGCGTCGGCCAGCGAGAAGTCCAGCAGCTCGCCCGCGCCGTAGGAAGAGGAGGGCGCGCGGGCCGTCCCCAGCCGGCTGGCCCGGAGCGCCCCCAGACCCCCGGCCCCGCCCGACGTGCGCGACACCTGGTACACGCGGGACGTCACCGAGCTCGAGGAGCCCTTGGTGCCGAAGCCCGCGCGCGGGAACACCGGCGAGCCCAGGGGGGAGACGAGCGGGAAGCCCCCGGCCCCGCCGAAGGTGCGGCGGTAGGAGGACACGCGCTGGCTGGACGAGTAGGCCTGGCTCATGGTGGCGGCGCTGGCGAGGCTGGGCGGCACGGAGGAGGAGGAGGAGGCGGCGGGCGGCAGCCGGCTGGAGAGTGGATGCGTCGAGGGGAGACTGGGCCCCTTAGCCGTCTGCACTATTTGTATCCCTCCTGACATCAGCCCCCGCCGCCCCTCCCCTGACAGCTGCAGGATCCCGCTGTCCTGCCAGGAAGGGCGGCCGCTGGCGTGGGGGCGGGGAGGCCAGCTCCCCTGCGAGAGGCCTGCGCCCCTCGGCGGGTGGGAAGGGGCCCCATAAGAGGTGTGGGACAGGCTGGAGGACCTAGGAGGGCAGAAGATGGGCACGCCTGCCAACCCCTTCACGGGCGTCAGAGAGCATGTCTGGAATCCCTAGGCAGGCCTCTTTCAGCCCTTGGGTGCCTGCCTCGTCCTGGGGGTAGTCAGGGGAGAGAGGTTTCCACTTAGTTTGAGGGGGTCCCTTTTGCTCTGAGGAGAGACTTTGGGTCATTTCCTGGAGGAACAAGGCCTATTCCCAAGAAAGTCTCAAAATCACTTTTTTTCCCCCTGGAGATTCTCTAGAAGTGGCGGAGGTTTGGGAGGGCTCAGGAAAGACAGGCAGCCACCAGCCAGGCATAGAGGAGAAGGGTCTCTAGGCAGGCAGGGAGGGTGGGGGAGTACCCTGGGGGGCAGAGAGCAGTCCTGGCCAGACCAGGTCTGCTCAGATACGTCCACTGGTACCAGGGTTCTAGCCCTGAGCCTCAGTTTCCTTCCGAGCTAGTGTAGGCCCTTTTCCTCCCCCTCTCCAGGGTAGGGCAGAGCCTCAAGTTTATAAACAACGGGGTGATTTCCAGAAAGGTCCCGGCACCCTCTCAGTTTCCAGTTACTATGGACTCTCACCCCCACACACCAAAGTCGCCTGGCTTCTGCCCTCTTGTGCCCACCCCCACCCCTTCTCTGATTCATCCCCCTACTCCCATCACCCACACCCACACGCACCAGGGGTTTGTATTTTGTCAGGAGCCGTGTGTCAACCCAGCCATCTCTCTGGCAGCAACAGCTGCCAGCCCGGCATACCAGAGCTGGTATTTATAGAGGAGAATGCATCAATCTGGGAAACAGGCACACAGGAGAGGCGCTCTGGGGGCTGGGGGCCGGTACCTGAGGAGGCGTGGGTGTCAGATGGCCCAGGCAGGTTCGGGGTGATAAGCCCAATCACTTCCCACCCCCCTAATGCTCCAAGCCCCCAGCCAGAATGGAGTCCCACAGAAGGCTTGTCCAGTCCTTCGTAGCCTTCCTCCTCCTCAGTACAAGGTACTGGCTGACCTCTGAGGACATCCCCACTTCTCCATGAACACTGGCTGTCTCCCTACACCTCCACCTGGCACTTTGCAGGCCTCTCTTAGACCTGACCCTTTCAGAATGCCAACTTCTGAAATAGAATGCTGGTCCTACCCCAGCTCCGCCATCAGCGGCGGGCCTAGTTACCAGCAGGCAAGTCCTTCACTTTTCCGTGTCCTCCATTATAAAGGGGAAGGGGTCAGCCTTGCCATATCTGCCCTAGAGGCTTTGAAGAGCCTTGAATAACAATACGTAGGGGCACCTGGGTGGCTCACTCCTTAAGCATCTGACTCTTGACTTGGGCTCAGGTCATGATCGCACGGTTGTGAGATCGAGCCCCGCATCAGGCTCTGTGCTGGGTGTGGAGCCTGCTTGGGATTCTCTCTCTCTTCCTCTCCCTCCCTGCCCTCCCCCCCGCAAAAATATAACAAGACACAAGTAACATCTCACATACACTGAGCACGCACTGTGCGCCACTCCGCCGAGCACCCCCAATCCTCCAACAACCCTATGGGTTGGAACTAGTACCCTTCCCATTGTATAGCTCAGGAAGCTGAGGCAGCCTGACTCCAGAGCTGTGCTTTGCCCCCCGGAAGGGATGTGAATCTGTCAGGTGAGCTGTAAAGGGCTTTGTTACTGCTGTCTTCTCAAAGCCTTTCCACACTAAGTATCTAATTTTTATCTAAGAGACAGGCTTATGAGGTGGGTGGGGAGTTCCAGATATTCTTATCCAGGCTTCGAGTCAGTGCAAGCTGTTGTGTTCTGGTTATTTTTGTGTCTCGTCTCCCAAACTAGATTGTAGGCTCCTGGAGAATTTGAGAGACCATGTGGATCCTTAGCATATCCCAGGCAACAGCCGTCCTTGTTGTAGTTCCAAGTAGCCTGCAAGCTTTCTTTCCCATTCCCTTATTTTGGTAAAAAAGGCTACACATACGGAGTACATGCGATGGGTGGACGGATGACCCAGTTCCCAGCCCGTTTTATCAACTGCATCCCTCTGACTGCAGTGATTGGCTCAAGGGGTGACCTGGACCTCAGAAGGGCCAATCAGAGACCTTCCCTGGAATTTATAGATGGAACAGGGATTACTCGACTGGATCCTGTGGCAACCATGTTTCCTGCCCCGTGGGGTCATTCCTGCACTAGGAGGAAAGGGAGGTCAACACACAAGCAGAAACAGAGACACCTGGAGAGGAGAAGGCCAGGCAGGAAATCTTCAACTCCAGCTCCCCGGGGGCCCTAATTCTGCCGCTCGACCCTTGATTTTGTGAGCTCACCCCCACCCCGTGTCCTTCCTGACTATGGGGCCAATAAACTTTGCTTTTTTCTTTTTTCACTTAAGGCACTTGGTGCTGGCTTCTGTCACTCGTAGCCGAAACATTCCTGACCAATCTATTGTAGGAGACAGTGCACCCATTTCCACGATACTAGGGAGGACAGAACATTTTTGGGAGTCCTCTCTGCGAACTGTCTCCAGACCACATAAGGAAATTGCCCTTCGGACCAGCCTGAGGCCTCAGTTCCGTGGCAAAACGAAGCAGAAAACAAATAAATAAATTAAGTCACTTATTCTCTAGTCAAAATCAACATCTACCAGACTTGGCTCTGAACCACTTGGGGCCGTTTCCAAACTTCAGTTCCAACCCTGAGAATCCGCTACCATGGAAGGCAGCAAAACAACACTCCAAGGCTTGGACAGCAGGTGAAAGAGGCGTGCTCCAAAACACGTTCTGAACTGGGCAGCACCTCTGGAGTCGCAGTTTTGCCTCCCCAGGGGACTACTTAAAATTGGACAAACTAAAAATATTAATAATTTATCTGGATGGATAATGGACTTGGCACAAAATTCAAGGGGTCCCATTCTGTGGGTCGCCTTCTCACTCTGTTGACCTTATGCTTTAAGATGCACAACACGTTTTCATCTTGATGAGTCCAATTTATCTGTTTTTTTTCTTTTATTGCCTGTACTTTGGTGTCATATCCAAGAAATCACTGCCAACCTCCACGTCATGAATTCTACCCACCATGTTTTCTTCTAAGAGTTTTACAGTTTCATGTCCTTGATCCATCTTGAGTTCATGTTTGTATATGGTATAAGGTAAGGGTCCAACTTCATTCTTTTACATGTGAATACCCAGTTTTCTCAGCACCATTTGCTGAAGTCCTTTCCCCAGTGAATGGTCTTGGCACCCTTGCTGAAAACCATTTAGTCATATGTGTGAGGATTTATTTCTGGGCTCTGTGGTCTGTTCCATTGGCCTGTATATCTGTCCTTATGACAGTACCACACTGTTTTAATTACCATGGCTTTGTAATAAGTTTTTTTTTAAGATTTTATTTTTTTTGAGAGAGAGAGAGAATGAGAGAGAAAGTGAGCATGGGGGGGGGGTTCAGAGGGAGAAGCGGACATCCCACTGAGCAGGGAGCCCAACGAGGGACTTGATCCTGGGTCTCCAGGATCATGACCTGAGCCGAAGGCAGTTGCCCAACCAACTGAGCCACCCAGACTCCTGTAGTAAGTTTTGAAATCAGGAAGTGTGAAGCCTTCAAATTTGCTCTTTTTCAATATGTTTTGGTTATTTGGGGCCCTTGAGATTCCATGTGAATTTTAGGATGGATTTTTCCATTTCTTGAAAAAGTAGTTGTGGGATTTTGATAGAGATTGCTTTGACTCTGTAGGTCTCTTTGGACAGTACTGACAGCTTAACAACAGTCTTACAATCAATGAATATGGGATGTCTTTCCATTTATTTGTGTCTCTTTAATTTATCTCAGCAATGTTTCATAGTTTTCAGTGAACAGTCTTATGCCTCATTGGTTATGTTTATTCCTAAGTATTTTATTGTTTTGATGCTATTGTAAGTGAAATTGATCATGTGAAGTTTTCCCTTCATTCTGCAAATGTGGAATATTAAACTGATTGATTTTCATATGTTGAACATCCTTACATTCCAGAAATAAATCCCACCTGGTCATGGTGTATAATCCTTTTAATATGCTGCTCAATTTGGGTTGCTAGTGCTTTGTTGAGAATTTTTTTACATCAATATTCATAAGGGACATAGGTCTGTAGATTTATTTTCTTGTGTGTCTTTGTCTGGCTTTGGTATCGGGAATCCTGGCCTCATAGAATGAGTTCGGAAGTATGCCCTCCTCTTCAAATTTTCGGAAGAGTTTGAGAAGGATTGATGTTAATTCTGAAATATTTGGTAGATCTCGCCATTGAAGCCATCTGGTCCTGCTTTTTTCTTTGCTGGGAGATTTTGAGTCATTCTTCTTAATATCCTCATTTGTATTTCACTGTATCGATTTGCCATAATTTATTTAGTCAATTTTTAATTGATGGACATTTATACTGTTTCCATTCTTTTGCTATGATAAACAGTGCTGCTAGGAACATCCTGGGGACACACTTTTGAATTTATAAATTTTGATAAGCTATTTTAAAAAAATAGTCACATTATTTTAAGGTCATGCTCTTACTTGAGCTAACTGATGTTGGAAATGGGAAGGTCCGCTAAGACGGACCGACAATTTCATTCAGTGTTTTTCATAAGAAAGGGGACAGTTTATAAACTTGTGTATGTGGTACGGAGTCCTGTACACTGAGTGTTATCAATACATTTTGTTGAATCCATTAAAGAAGAAAGTCAGTCTGGGGGGTGCCTGGGGTGGCTCAATTGGTTAAGCATCTGCCTTCGGCTCAGGTCATGATCTCAGGGTCCTAGGATCGAGCCCCACGTCGGTCTCCCTGCTCAGTTCAGAACCTGCTTCTCCCTCTCCTGCTGCTTGCTCTCACTACCTCTCTCGCTCTCTTTCTCAAATAAATAAATAAAATCCTAAAAAAAAAAAAAAGAGAAGAGAAGAGAAGAAAGTCAGTCCCACTTTTGCTTGAAATCTTCCCAGATTACCCTGACCTTGGAGAGTCTTGGGAACTTGTGGTTGGAGGTGACTTCAAAGGTCACAAGACCGGCCAGTCCTATGTCCTTACTTCTCAGTTAACTTTGAAATCTCTCTGGTGACTGTAGCAAGCATGGGTCCAGCTGGGAACTCAGTGTCTCCAGGCAGCCCATTCCATTCCACTAAGAGTCACTGAGTACCTAACACATCTCTGTCACGGGACAGTGGATAGCTCTGGTATTAGAAAACATTTCCTTAAGGGCGCCTGGTTGGCTCGGTCAGTAGAGCATGCCGCTCTAGATCTCAAGGACTTGAGTTCAAGCCCAACATTGGGCATGGGGCCTACTTAAAAAAAAAAAAAAAATATATATATATATATATATATATGTGTGTGTGTGTGTGTGTGTAATTTATATATATGTAATTTATATATATGTAATTTATATATATGTAATATATATATATGTAATATATTTGAAGCCAGATGCTGTGTCTCTGCTATGCTACTTACTCTAACTTGGGAGCCAAGCAGAGCACAAAGAACCCCATCTTCACAGACCAAATATTTGGGAACAGTACTCATTCTTCTTGGACACTTTGCCTGTTTCCCCATTTTCACTTTCTCTCCCTTCCCTGAATTAATGAACCAGCAAAACCCAAACTCATCATGACCACCAAGGCTCCACAGGGCCCACCTGCCCACCTGGTCAACCTCAGCTCACTCACTTCTCCTTTGGGCTCACCCCACTTTGGCCACACTGCCCTCTTTTCTGTTGGATGACCCCGCCAAGCTCTTTCCAGCCTCTAGACCTTTGCATTTGCTGTCCCCTGGCTTCCTCTAAGCTCGGTGTCTGGGCGGCTTGTGGATGCCTAAGCAGATCTCTGAACCTCACAGACGTCTCCCTGGAATACAAGGGCCCTGGCTACCCATAGGATGTCCCAGATCCCATAGACGGCACAGATGGGGGGGCAGGTGACTGGATATATTGGTGGATGGCTGGGGTGGGGACACTGACCTGGCCAGCATGGGGCATTTGGATTGAGGAAAAACTGAAAGAGGTCAAAAAGGAGAGGACCAGGAGAAACTCTTCCACCCTGCCCTGCCTGGGAGTGCCTCACCTACCCCAGCCCGACCCCAGGATCCCCGGTGTGAGGCAGCACTGATGCCTCCCCACAGGGCACCCTCCCTCTACCCACTGACCCCCACCTCCAGGGTGGCCCTTTGCCCTTTTCTCCAGGGCCCATCCTCCTCCTCTTTCTGTTTCCCAGCTGGGCACCTCGTGCTTCCATCCCGAGCTGGGTTGGGCCAGGAGGCAGCCATTGCCTGAGAGCCTGGGGGACAATGTGGCAGGTGTGAACCCTGAACCCCACTCTTGCCTCAGCTTCAGCACTTGGTAGGGAGGTAGGAGACTCAAGCAGGGGGGTGTAGGTGTGGGGTGAGGCTAAGCTATGGATGCTCATCCTGGGGGTTCACCCACAAATCATCTGTGGGACCTGGGCCAGTCCTGTTTCCTCTCCGGCCCTGTCATCCCCTGTGAAAGGGGATCGGGCCAGGTGGCCTCTGAGGTCCCCTCCGCTTCTGACATCCTGAGTCTGGGCCAAGGGAGTGGGAATGGTGAGTGGTCCCCAGCTGAGCCCTTGCTCACTGGTGCCTCCACGCCTCAGTGCTCCCAGAGCCCTCCTCCCAACAGCCCCCTTCCCCACTGCCTGCCCCCCCCCATTCCTCTCAGCTCTAGTGGCTGCGTAACCTCCCCGGGCTGCTGAGCAGCCTGGAGTGACTGTAAAAGGGAAGGAATGTCCGGAGGCAATTGTTTCTTCCTGATATCACCAGGGGGAGGTTGAGTTGGGGGGCCCAGCAGGACGGTGGCGTCAGGATTCTCCCTGAAACTCATCTCTCTCATGCTGCATGGCTCACCCCCTTCCCCAGGCTGGGCCAGCCATCCACCCCTCTCGTCTGCCATGCTCTGCCTCTCACTGGTTTAAGACCATCCGTCTCGTTCTCAATGTGACCCCAGACCCCTTTCTGGGCCCCTAGCCTCACTGGCACCCCCACTCCATTCTCATATATCCCTCCTCCACCTCCACTTCCTCGCCCCCACACCCCTGACCCAACTTCTTCCCCGGGAAGGCCCACAGCCTGGCTCCAACCCCGGCCTGCCCCACGCTCCTTTTACAGACATGGAACGCTGCGGGTTTTCTGCCAAAGTAGGAGAAGTCTGAGGCCAATCTCACCTCCTCCCAGCCCCCAACTTCTACCAACTAGAACGCCTTGAAAGCTGGAAGGGGGGGGTGCAGGGGGGTAAGGCTGAGCTCCAAGGGGAGGGGCTCCTGAGATGGTGGAGGTGCCTCGTGGGCTCTCAGCCTCCTGGACACTTCAGGTGTTACTCGCATCAGCGGGAGACAGAGGAGCAGAGGATGGGGACCGAAGTCAAGTGGAGGGAAGGAGAAGGGGCTTCGGCAGCATGCGGAGAAGTCCCCGGGGAAGGCATCCTGATGTGTCGAGAGCAGCATCTGGCTGGGAGCTGGGAGGCCAGAGGTCTGGGCCATCTCTGGATAAGCTGTGTGACGGGACTGCGCATGTCCCTTCTCTGGGTCTCAGTTTCTCCTTACTTAAAGTGAAATATGCTGGACGTTCCTCCCTGCTCTGACCCAAGGAAAGGAGTGAGAGAGGGCTTTTTCTTCTAAATCGAAGCTTCAGTGCCTCCCTGGGCAGCCTCGCTGGGAGCCTCTCTGCTCACCGCAGACTCACCATTAAGGGGGACCCAGATCTCTGGCCCAGTTCCCAAAAGGCCCCTATCCCATGATGAGATGTGGCTATACCAGCCAGCAGAAATGGGATCAGTTTCCTCCTTAGACATACATTCTCCCTACCCTCCTGCCAGGTGCTCCCGTCTTCCCTCTCCCTGGGCTCCTCTCGTCACCGTGTCCTGCCCTACAAAACGAATGCTGCCCCATGCCCAGCACCGGCTCTCAGGGGCTCAGCGACCCCGCACATCCCTCTCCTCAGCACACCAGCCGCCCTGCACAATTCCCAGCAGTGTGTAGGGGCTACCTCCGAACTTCTCCAAATGGCACCCAGTTCTGAGCCATGGCCTGAAAAGAGAGACCCAAGGCAGAGGAGCCCCCGTTCCCCACACAGATATGCGCCCCCACTCCCAGCCGAAACCCCCACGCAGATCAGGAGAAACTCTCCTGGACCAGACTAGGGCGTATCTGGGTGGAAGACGGGAAGGGGTCTGAGAACCAGGGTGGAGGGTGTCAGGGCGAGTCGGCAGCCCCTGAGATGGGGTTGGGTGGCACTCAGCCCTGCTCCCAGCTCCATGCAGGGAGATAGATGTCACAGGCTCCTTCACCTGCCCACGGATTCACACCCTAGATAGCCTCTCAAGGCCTGACCCTAATCCCTCTGCTGAAACGCAAGCCCCTTCTTTCTTTCTGAGAACTTGGCCCAGAAAGAGAAAGACAGCTTCCTCTCTTCCCTGGAAGTCTGTCAGGTTCCTAGTGCCATCACTCAGCCTCTTTCCCTGATTCATCCCCATTCCTTTCATCTTTCCTCATAGGCTTTTTTGGTTTCAGCCCCTCCAGTTTGGTCATATCTCTGCTGCCCTGGGCCCTTTCCAGGTTTCCTACATCACTCTGAGGCTGTGGAGTGCTTTAAACAGGGCCTAAGCAGGCTGGCAATGACCTCACATGGCCACTATGCACAGTTGCTATCTATAGCCTTATAGGACCATCCTCCTCTTCCTCCAACCAGCTGAGTCACAGTCATCTTGGGGTCCACTCAGACCCCAGGGCCTTCTCTGCCAGTCCAGACCACAGCCCACCCGAGCACTCGGAGCTGTTCTACCTGCTGAGTGGGATGTTTTATTCTTCAAACCATCCAAGGACACAATGAAAGTGAGTCTCGGGTTCAAGAAGATACACCTTCTCAGACCCTCAGCGTTTTTTGGTCCCAGTCCTTCATCCTTCTGTTTTCTTACATCTGTGCAGATAGCCAGCCAAAGGCCAGAATTCCATTTGACCCTGCAGAGGGATGGGTAAGGGGTGGGGGTGAGGATCTGGGAAGCAGCTGCTGGACCACTGCCTGGATTCAAATGGGATCTATCACTCTTGTGTGAGTTACTTCACCTTCCTGAGCCTCAGTTTACTCAGCTGTAAAATGAGGAGAAGAGTTACTTCCAGTGTTGTGAGGATTAGAGAGATACCATGCCTAGTATACAGTAGGTGCTCCATAACTGGTAGTTATGTGGGGCCTGGTATTCTGGACACCTGCCATATAAAATCACTGTCTCTTTAATCCTCATGATATTAGGAAAGAATTCTTATCCTCATTTTACAGTTATGGATACTAGGCTCAGAGAGGTTAGGGAAGTTCTCTAAGATTGCACAGCAAGTAAAAATAAAGTTTGGATTTGAACCTTAGTTGATGGCTCCTAGAAACCCAGTTCATTTCCCTTGCCACAGATTGACTTGGCACGCTCAGTCCTAGGTTCTTCCTTTTTTTCAACTCGGCCCTACCCAGGGATCTCCACTGAAAGTCCCTTGTCTAGTGGGCAAGTCCTGCCAACCTTCCACCTTGCTCCTCTCCCCAGCCGCACTGTCCTCAGAAAGCTGACTGGTCTTGGAAGAGGCAGGTTTTAGGGAGTCTGGCCTCCATCCCACAGGACCTGGGGGCATGGAAGGCTTCTCATCTAGGAAATAAAGAAGCCAGTGGGGGCCACTCTGCCCTGTGCCACCCTCCGGTCAGCCAGGCCCTGGGGCTCCCCTGCCAGCCGGAGAGGATCCCCTGAGTGCACCCTGGCCCCAGACTGCCCCCAACTGGCCTGGGTGAGAGCCTCAGACAGCACCAGGCACAATGCTGTCCTAGAGAGGCTGCCTCAAGGACTGGGACTGGGGGCTGGGCTGGATCCTGGGGTCCAAGGTCAGCTGCTGGGAATTCCCACTGCCATAGCTCTCAGGCCCCAGAGCCACCCAGAGATGTCCCAGATATACCCCCCTTGCCCAAATTTAAAGATCCTGAGAGAGAACAATCTGTCGAAAACAGAGCATTGGAGTTTTTTCTCCCCACCCACAGCAGTCAGAACCCTATCCCCCAATTGTCCCAAAGAGCCTCCCTGATGCCCCCTCCCCATCCAGCCTCAAAAAGACGGGCCAGGATCTCCCTCTGCCCTTCCCCAGGCTCCCCAGCTACCCTGGGCACCAGAATAGACCACTGACCACCTGCCTTGGGAGTTGGGAGGGGCCACAGCTGGTGCTGCCAGTCAGGCTGCGGGAGGGGGTTGGGAGGAGAGGAAAGGGGCACTGGAGCTGTGGGAGGGCGCTCCTCGGGTTTGTGCAAAGAGCTCTCCACCAACACCCTACAAGCAACAATGCCCCCCCCCCCCCATTCCAGCCAGGACAAGGCTTGGAGTGCCAAACACCCTTTCAGGATGGGGCTCAGACTGTCTCTACCCCCAACTTCTTCCCCTTCCCTGGTCTCTGCCCCCTCCTCTTCCTCTTCAGGCCATTCCTCCTTGCCCCCCTCCCCACTACACACACCTCTCCCTTCAAGTCTGTCTCCACCTCCCCATGGTCTCTGCCCCTCCCCCTCCCCCAGCTCCCTCTGAGTGAGGATGCCCTTGCTTGCTGACCCCACATTCCGGCCTTACTGGGGTCAGAAGGGCTTCCTGCCTGGTGTGGGATCCCTGCCCCCACCCTTAGCTCCCGGCAGCCTCTCCGGGCTGGCCAGCTGCTGGCCCTTTGCAGTCCCCTTCTCCGACACCTCCCCCAGCCCCAGGCCCAATTTAGCTCCTTTAATCTTCCCTGTAATCCAATCCAACCGTTTCCTGAGCACACTCTGCACTTCCCAAACGCCAGTCCCTGGAGAGGAGTGGGGGCAGGGTGGCCTCAGCTCTTCCCTGCCCTCGAGCACGCGCGCCCCATCCCGGCACCCCTGTGGTGCCTCTCTTCTTCCCACCCCTAGGAGGCCCCAGGGCGATCGGGCTGCGCAGGCCTCAGCCGTCTGGCCTCCCTGTAGCCAAATTCAGACACTAGCCTGACTCCTCACCTCACTTTCCCACCTCTAGGCCTTCCTTACTGCTCTCCCACGTGCCCAGAACACCCTCTCCCCCAAAGTGCATTTCTTCCCCTGGAACTCTTACTCCTCCCCTCTCAAGGCCAGCTCCAGCCTGATTGCCCAAATTCCAGACTATAGACTCTGGGCCCAGACTGCCTTGGTCCCTAATCCCGGCTCTGCCTCTCACTAGGCATGCAACCTTGGGCACGTTTCTTGCCAGAGACTCTTCTTTCCTCATCTGTAAATGGGGATCACAACAGTGCATGTCTCAGAGGGAGGCTGTGAGGATTAATTGAGTCACTTTATGTAAATAAAGTGCTTAGAACAGCTCTGGGAAGATTGCAAGTGCTATTTAAGTATTCAGTGAAAATTATCTTTTTCTGCCTTACATTACAATGACCATTTCCTCCAAGTTAAGACACCCATGAACTGTGAAACACGTCATTTATTTAATAACATCATTTCAGGGGGAAAAAACATCACCCTGTGAAACGTACAAATTGTAAGCCATCCTCCAGTTTCATATACGTGTAAAGCAGCTCAGTAATGGTATCTGTGGCACGTCCTCCTCTCTCAGAATCTAGTCAGCCAGCCCCCTTTTCAGTTCCATGGGCATTCATCGTTGGTTTTTTGTTTTTTTTTTTTTTAAGTAACCTCTATGCCCAAAGTGGGGCTTGAACTCAAGACCCTGAGCTCAAGTGTCACTTGCTCTACCCACTGAGCCAGCCAGATGCCCCTTGCATTCCTTTGTTATGGTCGGTACACCAGGGCTTGGATTCAAGTTCTTACTCCCAAATGGTATTTAGCTGAGCAAACTGTTTTTCCTAAACAGCCAAGGTAACTCGCAAGTGTAGTGAATGTTAAATGAGATAATATATAGGTTAAGGCGTTAGCACTATACCGGATATTCCGCACAGGAGAAACCATCAAAGCGATGATTTAAAAACGTGTCTCTCCGAAGTCGTGAGAGGTGGAAGAGAGTGGTATTTCAGGGTCGAAGTGCCCTCCAGTGGCCATAAGGGAAAACTGCAGGCTTCGTGAGGCGCTTGGGGCGCCCTTCCTTTGCTGGTCCAGCAAGGAACTCAGCCCCACCTACTACCCCCCAGCCAGGCTTATCCAAGCCTTCTGGAATTTTTCATATTATCTTTCCTTTTACAGAGGCCTTAAGGGGCTTTAAAGAAGTACTTAATAGGATAAGAGACCAGGGGCAGAGCTTTCGCCCAGGAAGGGCTATAGCCTGGACATAGACTGTTTCTCAAAACTTGTAGGCCCAGAGCTCTGTGGCAGGGAGGTAGGATGGTGGAATGCTGTGCGCTGGGCATCAGTTCTCCTCTGGCTGGGACACTGGTATCTGGCCTGTGAGATACCCCTCTTGCTGCCCACATCCAGAAATCTAACACAGACCAAGTATAGCCCATTACAAGTATCTGCTTCTATGTTTTGACAGATGTGTCATTTATCTTCCCTCCCTTCCTTCCTTCTTTCCCTCCTTCCTCCCTCCCTCCCTTCCTCCTTTCCTTTCTCCATCAGTATTTACACTGTGTACCAAGCTTCACATCCTGGGTGCTGGGGTTAAAAAGATCAGTCCAACACAGACACACCCACAGCCACCAAGAGCTGTTCACAATGTCCCAGACACCACATGCAGAGCTAATCCTTGCATGTGAGTGTTTACAGCGTCTCTGTGTGGCTCAGTGGGAGGGCAGAGGCAGGAATATCAGATCCAGGCTGCCTAATTTCCTTTGATGAAACACGTCCATAGTGAAAGATTTGTCTGGCCAGGTTTGGGGGCTGACTTCCCCCTCCTGGGCCACACTGCTCCTCTGAGAAATCCTCCCCATCTCAAACATTGACCAACCCCCCAGCTCCACCTGCCTCGGGGTCCCCGATCTTCCCTCCCTTCCCCCACCATTGCCCTTTGCCCAGGGCCCAGTGCTGGGAGGCAGGGAGGGCTGATGGGAGCTACCCTTGCAATGGATGGCCTGGATAGGGATTTTACTTACCTGATACTTAGCATCCAAACCCAGATCGCTGGCCACCTCTGGCCAACTCCCCATTGTCCAGGATTGAGAGAAAGGAGACTTATTCTAGACTCATTGCATGGGGTTGGGGGGGGAGGTGACTGGAGGTGCTCAAGTTTCGTCTTTTGGGAAGATGACAGGAGGGGGAGGAAGAGCTGGTGGGTGATGTGTGCATTGTTCCTGGGACTCTGTTGCCTCCCTGAGCTGTCATCCTCCTCTTTCCCTTCATGATCAAACTTCTCAAATGTCTTCCCATCCCTTCCCACCTCATTGCTTGTTCCTAATAGTTCCATTTCCTTAGAATGCTTCCCAGCTGCCTTAGTACAGGCTACTGGTCCGTCATCGGGTCCCCTGCACTCCTGGACCCGTCTAACAGATGTGTAATGAGAACCACAGATATGTCGCTTTACATGTTCTAGCAGCCACATTTTTTTAATTATTTTATTTTATTTTATTTTATTTTATTTATTTTTTAAGGCTTTATTTATTGAGAGAGCGAGCCCTTGCAGGGGGAAGAGGGAGAGGGAGAAGCAGACTTCCCGCAGAGCAGGGAGCCTCGACGCAGGACCCTGGGATCACAACCTGAGCCGAAGGCAGACGCTCAACCGCTTGAGCCACCCAAGCACCTCTAATTTATTTTTAAAGATTTTATTTATTCTTTTGAGAGAGAGAGCTAGAGAGAGCACAAGCAGGGGGAGAGGCAGAGGCTGAGGGAGAAGCAGACTCCACGCTGAGCAGAGTGCCTGATGCGGGTCTCAATCCCAGGACCTGGAGATCATGACCCGAGCTGAAGGCAGATGCTTAACCATCTGAGCCCCCCAGGGGCCATATTTTCAAAAGGTAAAAGAAACAGATGAGGTTAATTTTTATTTTTTAGTATTTTATTTATTTATTTGAGAGAGAGCGTGCACGCAAGTGTGGGGAGGAGCAGAGGAAGAGGGACAAGCAGACTCTGGGCTGAGCGTGGAGCCCGGGGTGGGGCTCGATCTCATGACCCTGGGATCAGGACCTGAGCCAAAACCAAGAGTCGGATGCTTAACCAACTGCACCACACAGCCACTCCAAGGTGAGATTAATTTTAATAATACAGTATTTTAAGCCAAAGGATCCAAAATTTTATCATTTCAACATGTAATCAATATTTTAAAATTGAGATGTATATTTTTTCATAAGCTGATGTGTATATTATATTTTAAAATTGAGATGTATATTTTTTCATAAGCTGATGTGTATATTATTTCATATGCGTGGCCCCCCTCAGTTCAGCCACACTCTGAGGGCTCCGGAGTCACATTGGCCTGGGGCCACTCAACCGGGCAGTGCAGTTCTAGAGCCTTCATTTACTACTTGGCTTATGCACTTTTATTACGTGTGGTTAATCGGCTCATCTCCACGTGGTGTGCTGTCTCCCGAGGGAGATGAGAAGCCCCCTGGGCCGGAGTCTTCATTTCATTCATCCCTGCCTCTCCCACGGCATCTTACAGTGGTGTGCCCCCCCCCCCCCCCCGCAGGAGGCCCTCCAAGCATGTTTGTGGACGGGAGTGAGCGCTGGGGATTGATTTTGTGGTTCGGTTATGGCTGTGAATGGTGTTTTATGGATTGCTTCTGCAGCAGTACCCGCTGCAATCTTAGCAGAAACAAGCAGCCGTGCTTGTCAGCAGAGGCAGAGGCCTCGGGGCAGATAGGACTCCCTGAATCCAGCAGGGGAAATCCTGCCAGACCACAGCCCATTTCTCTCGCTTAAGAGCCTGTCGTGGGCACCGTGCAGTCCTGCCTGAAGCCCCATCTCTGTAGACCTGGGATAGAGCCCTTGCTCTTGGGGTGGGTTACACAAAGGATGTGGCTCCAGCATCCCAACACCGGGCTGGGAGCTCCTGGGGGCAGAAAAGGAGTGATTCGGGTCGACAAGAGCCAGACCCGCCACACGTGCACAATGCATGCTTGTCGAGTGAATAAAGGACTGGCTGGCCGGAGGCAGTGAAGCCTCTCATTCACATATTCGTGCACCCGAAAAATGTTGGAGCATTTGCCAGGCATCAGGCCCTGTGCTAGGCACTAGGGGTTCAGCAGTGAAAAGCAGATGTGGACTAGGCCCTCCTGGAACTTACCTTCTGGTGGGGGGAGTGGGGGACAGAGGGTAAATAAGGAAACCGTTGCAAAAGAACTAATGAGCACCCTGACCCAGGAAGGGAAACAAAGGGGCCCAGATAGAGGATGAGGGTGGAATTCTTCAAGTGAAAAAGAAAGGCTATCTGTGGCTTCCTGGGATTCAGGACCCTCCCACCCCCAGGTCAGGGGTCACCATGTAGACATTGGCCACTAGAGGCTGGCCTGAGGCTGGGTGCTGTGAGGGCTTTGCTGTTTCCAACTGCATTGATGATGTCACAATGGGCCCTATGGGGACAGGGACTGAAGACCCTGGGCGTTGGAGCAGAGGGGCAGAGGCAGGGGGAGGAGCTGGCAGAAAAGGCAGTAGGGCCCCCGAGGTGTCTCTTCAGCCTCTGACACACCCCGTCCGGCGCGGGAGGAGGTGAGCAGGTGACCATGGCGCTCAGCCTCTCCGCCACGTCCGTTCCCAACAACTGGCTCCCAGGCTACCCTGAGGTAACCAGGCCTGTCTTCTAGGTCTGTCTTCGGTGGGAACGTCCAGCCAGAGCACGGTGCCGACCTGTAAGCCAAGCATTGTCCTAGGCATTGTGGGGGCTAGTAAGATGGGGGAGATACGGCCCCTGCCCTCAAGTTGCCAACAAATTAGACCTTAAGCAAGAGGCTTACAGGATCAATTCTCATCTTCCTTTCTCGGCTCGCTTTGGGGGAGCGGTCTGGTCCCCCAGCTTCTCTCTGTGTTGGCCCACAACAAGGCGCTGTCCTCAGGGGCAGCTCACCCATGGCACTAGTGTTCTTGGGAATCTGGACTAGTGTCTCTCAGGGTGATCTAAGGACAGAATTTGCAGCATGGGTTAAAAATGCACGTGCCTGAGCCTCAGCCCAAACCTTCCAAAGCAGAATTGTCAAGTATGGGGCTTGTGAATCTGCTTTTTAAAAAACACTCTAGGTAACCCTTACCCTAAGCACTGCCCTGGTGTTTTTCGGTTTTTGGTTTTTGGTTTTGGGTTTTTTTTTTGTTTCTTTTTGTTTTTTTTGCCCTGGTGTTTAAATACCTCCTACGGTTCCCAAGTCTGGCTAACCAGGGTGGGTCAGTTTCTCGGTCTGAGATGGGTGTTGGCTTTGATATTTTTATTACTGATGAAAAGCTGTGATTCACAGGCTGCTGGTGGCTGGCTGTCAGTTTGGAAGGAATCAGAGGCCACTAAGAACAGAATTCTCTATCTTTTCGATCTATCTATAAAATGCTTACCTGAGCAGACACTGTTTAAAGGCCATTAAAATACCAGACACAGAATAACCCAGTCCCTGGAACTTTATAGACGTATTTACTCAAACCCAAGTGCTTGCAAAAAGTAAATAAAAGGGAAACAAAATGAGCAAGCACCCCTAGAAATACAAACTGAAAGTAAACAGCCCTGTTCACTAAAATAAACAGGACAAATCCAGGGAGGATTAAATGACCTCTAGTCAGACAGGCTCAGAGCCAGAAATGCCCCATCCTGGCTCTGGGAGGAAGGAGACGGGAGGCCTGTCTCCATCACCTGAGGCATGGGCCACGATCGCTGTCCTGGGGGTCAGGGCCAGGCCTGCAAGAGCAGACAGTATCCTGGGGGGTAAGGGTGCCCCCTAGCCCTCCCTGCCAGCCTGCCACAGCGCCTAAAAATCAGGTTTAAAGATCAAGAAGTGTGCCCTAAAAAGCCTCTGATAAAATGCACGTTTCCTGGGGGTGTAGAACCTTAAATCACTATTATCTGCCATTTATTCCTGAATTTAGCGACCGTTTATTTAGCACTCGCTGTGTTTTAGGCCCTGAGCCAGTCACTAGAGGTATCCAGATAAGTAAGGCATAACGGTGCCCCCAAGTTGCACACCGTTTACAACGAAAGAAATGATAATAAATGGTAACATTTATCGCTCACTTAGCATTTGACAAACTTAATGACAAGCACCCTCCAGGCACTTTCTAATCCTCATAACGTTATGGATCTCATTGACTCTTCCTAACGTCACTCAGTCACTGCTGTTGTCTTTCCCCATTTTACAGACATGTCAACTGAGGCTCAAAGTCTGTGGTGTGATAGTACGTGGGTAATACTAGCTCTCTGAAGAAGGAAAAAAAGCTCTGATCTGTAGTGTTTGCGAATCGGGAGTGTTCATCCTCCCCGGCCAGTTTCAAGCTACCAGCACATTGTCCCTGAATGTGGAGTTGGAAAGAGGCAGGGGTGTGGGCTGGCTCCAACATCCCCACTGGAAGCAAGGCTCACAGCTAAGCAGGGGAGGGGCCAGCACTTGAACCCAGGTGGCGTGATCCCAAGCCCCCGCCCATAACCACTTTGTTATACCGTCAGTCACCTACAGGAGATCATTGACATTGGAAAGGGATACATCTTAAGACCCTGGAGAAGCGCCAAAAGTTGACAATGGTCCATAAAACTTCTTGGCTGGTTAATAGCCTGTGCTTCCTCTATCTCTGTTTTTATCACCAACAGGGGCAGTTGGTTTTCTTTTGAGAACCATTTTAAAAACTTCTAATTTTGAAATAATTATCATTCACAGGAGGTTGCAAAAATAGTATGGAGAGGTCTTATGTACCTTCCACTCATTTTCCCTCCATGGTCCCATTTTAAATAACTACAGTACATAATATCACAATCCAGCAAGGGATATTGGTAAAAAGTGTGTGTATATTTCTATGCCCTGTTATCTGGGCTTGCCAGATTTAGCAAATAAGAATACAGGATGCTCAGTTAAATTTTGTCTTCTTGAGTTTAATTTAGTTTAGTTTAGTTTTGATTTTAGTGCAAGTATAGCCCATGCTATCTTTGAGACATACTTATGCTAGGAAATTATTCTTTATCTGAAATGCAAATTTAATTGGGTATCCTGCACGTTAGCTGGCAACCCTCATTTACCACATGTATGGAGTCACGCAACCACTACCCTAATCAAGATAGAGACCTATTCTGCCACCACAAAGATGTTCCTTATGCTACTCCTTTACTATCCCCTACCCTCCCTAGCCTGTGGCAACCACTAATTCGCTCTCCATTCCTATAATTTTGTCATTTTTTCCCACTTAGCATAATGTCCATGAGATCCATCCAAGTTGTTGCAGTTTTCAATACTTTGGTCCTTTTTATTGCTGGGGAGTATTCTCCGAGTGCAAATTTTCACAAAGAATTTTTTTTTAATCTCATTCATTGGATAAATATTTATTGTATCGCTACTATGTGCCAGGTGCAGACACAGAGCAGGTGAGGAGCTGGTTGCAATCAGGGTTGGGTTTTTGCCAGGCAAGTAAGCAAATGCAGAGTGGCAAGGCACAGGCATGATTAAGACAACTGAGTGGATGACGTGCTGGGTGGGAGGGAAGCAGAACCGGGGGCGGGGAGACAGGATCAATAGTTCATAGTTCTGTGTAGGTGAAGAATTAATGGAGGTGGGTACCTTTTTCAGAAGGGTTCCCTATCTCCTCCCCAGTTTATTTTTTGTTTAAATATCAACATCAGGGGCGCCTGGGTGGCACAGAGGTTAAGCGTCTGCCTTCGGCTCAGGGCGTGATCCCAGCGTTATGGGATCGAGCGCCACATCGGGCTCCTCCGCTGGGAGCCTGCTTCTTCCTCTCCCACTCCCCCTGCTTGTGTTCCCTCTCTCGCTGGCTGTCTCTGTCGAATAAATAAATAAAATCTTTAAAAAAAAATATCAACATCAAATGAGACATTCCATCTACTTCCCCTTCCACATGGAGACACAATTTCCAAATCAGAAGTAATACAGTTTTACGTGAGCATATTTTTTTAAGTTTTTATTTATTTAAACTTCCTTCCACATGGAGACACAATTTCCAAATCAGAAGTAATACAGTTTTACGTGAGCATATTTTTTTAAAGTTTTTATTTATTTAAACTTCCTTCCACATGGAGACACAATTTCCAAATCAGACGTAATACAGTTTTACGTGAGCATATTTTTTTAAGTTTTTATTTATTTATTTATTTATTTGAGAGAGCGCACCAGCAGAGTGAGCTGCAGGCCTAGGGAGAAGCAGACTCCCTGATGAGCAGGGAGCCAGAAGTGGGGCTCGATCCCAGGATCCTGAGATCGTGACCTGAGCCAAAGGCAGATGCTTAACCGACTGAGCCACCCAGGGGACCCTTATGCAAGCATTTTTAAACTGAAGGTTTTAGGGATAAATGCCAACCAACAAATTGCTTACTAACTCAATCAGAGTACGGAAGAAAACAAAATTTTGGTCCCAGAAAGTACTTACAGATCATCTTTCCACCTGTTACTTCTTAAATTTGCTAGTTGGTTTTAAAAGTAGGGAATATGTGGGCGGATATAGGAAAAAATTCAAAAACTGCAAAAGGATTTATTGGAAAAGAGATGTGTTTCTCTTCCACAGAACCTTAGCCAAAATTTCTCCTTCCTAGTGTCAGTTACTATTTCCTTGTGACCACTTTTAAACATATAAGAATATATATGTGTGTCTGTGTGTTTATACACAGGGAGTACCTTAACTGCTATTCTGTACCTTGTTTTTTCATTTAGTATATCTTGGAAATTATTCCCTATCTGCCTATAAAAGTGCTGCATTCTTTTTAAGCTTACAAAGTACATTAAAAAAAAGATTTTATGTATTTATGAGAGAGTGAGAGAGAGAGAGAGCAGGGGGAGGAGCAAAGGGAGAGGAACAAGCAGACACTGCGCTGAGTGCAGAGCCCCACACGGGGGGTTCTATTTCAGGACCCCGAGATCATGACCTGAGCTGAAATCAGGAGTCGGATGCTCAACTGATTGAGTCACCCAGGTGCCCCTAAAGCCTCCCTCCTAGAACATAACTTGATTGAGAATTACAGTCTGGCCGAAGCTGCTCACCTCAAGGCATCCTGGGATTTGCAGTTCTTAATCAGTAGAGTCTTGCATGGAAAACAGAACTTGAGCAGAAGACATGTGTTGGAGACAAAAGTGCCCTTCCAACAACACTGTAGAAGGACGTATTGTACTGTGTCCTATGCACGCTCCTATCATTATGCCCAGAAGCAAATTATTTATGTATTTAAACAACCAAGATAGCTACCAGCAATGAGATACCCAGGGCTGTCTTGGCATCGGGAAACCAAGATCATTTTAGCAGACAGGGACAGTACACACACACACAAACACACACACACACACACACACACATACAGTCCACACACCTTCTCTTCCTTACACCATTGCTTTGGTCTTCGGTATCTCAAATCACTCTTAATTATGTGACAAATTACTACTTAGGAAGCTTCTCACAAACTGAGGGATCAGAAAGGACATGTATGTCAAATGAACGCACACTGAAGTGTCACCAATTGCTATGGTAACTTACAAACATTTGCACTTTAATAGTTGTTCAGCCAAACAGAAGTGAATGATGGTAGCCTTGTAAACATCAGCTAAGGACTGGTGGGGAAGATTTTCTCAGCAGGCTGAGGGCAAGAATGATTCTCAGAAATGTTTTTTGGATAGCTGAGGACCCCCCCTTGACCCTCCCATCTCAGAATCAATACCATTCCACTCTCTTTCCAGACCTGTTTCCGTGCATTTACATATACACATATATAAACTCTAGACATTTAGCTCATTATGTGAGTTTTACCTAAATGCCCTTGCCCTGGAAGTATTATTCTGGAAATTGCTTTTTCTTTCACTCAATATATTCAGCACTTTTTTCTATGATAATACATAAAAATTGACCTCATTGTTTTTTTGCAGCCATATGGCACTCGGAAACTCTGTGTCTCAAGCTTCAATTTGCATTCAGATCATCTAGGGATCTTGTTAACATGCAGATTATGATCTGAGAGGGTTAGAGTAAGCCCTGAGGTTCTTTCTGCATTTCTAGAAAGTTGCCATGTGTTGTAGATGCTGCTGGTCAAGAAATCACACTGTGAGGAACAAAGATGTAGAGGAGAAGTGAAGTTGTATGTTTAGAGCTGACTTGGACCAGCCCATGAGAACTGATGGTCAGATTTCCAGGCATTTTGTCATCCTGTCGCTAAATGCAGCGATCATTAAAAAATTCAATTATGTAAACTTACAATAAATTATATTGCAAACAGATAACAAATACTCAAAAATCATCACTTTCCTAGCTATTTTGCTATCAATCTATGTTCTTTAGGTTATGGATGTCTATAATATCTGTAGGGTACAAATCTATACAATGGCACGCTTTTGTGTGTCTCTTCCCAGCTCCACACTCAGTTCACGTTGGCAGCTTGGAACCAGCCACTGGGAGTGTCTACAGCACAGAAATCGGTATAAAGTCGTGCATTTCCCCAGGCCTTCTCCCACACTTCATATTACCAATCTTTTTCATTTTTGCTACTCTGACAAATCAAAAATGGTATCTCATTTTTAACTTGCATTTCCCTGATTACAGAAAGACCAAGTCTTACACTCATTCCTAGGAATTTATTTATTTATTTTTAAAGATTTTATTTATTTATGTGAGAGAGAGAAGCGAGCGTGAGCGGGGGAAGGGCAGAGGGAGAGGGACAAGCCCACTTCCCGGCGAGCAGGGAGCCTGATGCGGGGCTGGATCCCAGGACCCAAGGATCATAACCTGAGCCCAAGGCAGATGCTTAACAGACTGCACCACCCAGGCGCCCCTCATTCCTAGGAATTTAATAGTATTTCTTGTTCTTGTAATTAGGAAGTATGTAATTATGAGTATGTTTTCTAGTTGATTGTGCATGGGAAGGCTGATGACTTTTAAAATCAGGCCATTCCTCCTAACCAGTTCAAATAGCTTGTCAGTTTATATTCTTAGAGGTTCTAGGTAATCAAATAATCTATAAGTAATGAGAAATTTTATTTTTCCATGTATATAATTGTTTTGCTCTGTGGCACCGGCTCTGACTGCCACATTGACAACCAGCAGTAAAGCTCACTGGTGTCTTACTTCTGACTTAAAAGGAGCACTTCTGTACTTCCCCACTAATTTCTGCTGTTATGCCTTTATCCTTTCTCTTTCTGGCTTCTTAAGAGGATTTCGTTTTGTTTTTTGTCAAGAATGGATGTTCAGTTTATCCAATGTTTACTTTCACTTTCTAAGTTACCCATTTTGGTGATATTTGAATTTCTCACATTAGCATGTACTCTTTTTTTGTTCTCAGAAGATCATTACAATTTTTTTAAGTTTAATCTCCTTCCCTTATACATCACACCCCCGTTTCAGCTCTTGTCACTGTCCGTGAACGTGTCCCTTCCCCACTAGCCAGCCTCTGGATCTCAGAGGAAAAGAATGTTCTCTCCATGACCCACTCAGCACTGAAACTTTATACCTAATGACATTTCAACAAACAGTTAGGGAATGCCATGAATTTACCCCACCATCTGTATATTCTTGAACACCTACAATACCTACTCCTGTGAATTGAGACTGCTGGGCCTTTCTGACTGCTCCCCACCCCCCTCCCAACATTCCTACCCCAGTATATAAAGGGCAGATTGCACTGTGCACCTGTAATCCCTGGGTGTTAACACCCCTGGTTGCTGGGCCCTGTTTTGTACCCAGGGCCCACCAAGAGTCCTGATCAGAATCTGTGACTAGGCGAGTATCCTGCTTTTTTAGACTGCTACTCACCACTCTGGACATATGAATATTGGGATTGTCTCCAAGAACATGTGGGGTTTGTTTTATTTTGTCCTTTTAAGAAGTGGAAAGAGTGCAGATAGGGGTCAAATTCTAGATGCATCCAAATGGCTGTGTGATCTTGGGCAAGTCATTAACTTCTCTGTCCCTCAGGGACTTCCCGGGTAACAGAAACTTACCAAGGTGCATATGAAAAGGGCCAGGAAAGATCTGAGGGCGGCTTGTTCCAGGCCTCTGGAGTCAAATTAATTGAGTCCAAACCCCACCCCTGCCATTACTGCCCTGGACGGGTGGTTTGTCTCTGTACTTGGTTTTGTTCACGTATAAAATGGGGACAGTGAAAGTACAAAGTTGATAGAGCTGTTGTGAAGATTAAACAGATAACACACGAAGCCTTATCTAAAGCTCACCGTGAGCGTCCCATGAACACTAGCCCTGTTGCTTTTATTATCACAAGGGTGCCTGTGGCGAGAGAGAGCACTTTGTACAGTACTCGTCGGACCAGGTGAGCTGCCAGGGGCGAGTTTTTCCTTGTACTCTCTAACCCGGGGCAGGCGTGGGCGCGCGCGGCTCGCGGCTGTCCTAGCACCTCCGGGGCAGCAGAGGGACCCCGCCACCACCGCTGACAGCGGGGGCGGGGCGGGCGACGAGGCCTAGAGAGGGGCGGAGCAGAGGGCGCGGCGGGGGCGGGGCGGGCGGAGCGAACGAATGAGGGGCGGAGCAGACGGGGCGGCGGGGGCGGGGCGGCCTGGCGAGGGGCGGAACAGACGGTGCGGCGGGGGCGGGGCGGGCTTAGGGGGCGGGCCGAGCACGGGGGCAGGGCTAGCGGACGCGAGCCCACGCGTGGGGCCATGCAGGTAGGTGTCCACGGCCTGCCCAGCTCTAACTCCGGTTCCAGACCCGGCTCGGAGTCCGCTCGGGCCTAAGCTCAACAGCGCGCTGAGGTGAGGGCTGTGCCTGACCCAAAGCGAAACCGAAAGTCCGGCCTCCGTGACCTGATCTTCCTGGGGCTGGGAAGGGTGGCCTGCGAAAGACTGGGAGCATGGGCGGGGCGGGGGGGTTAATTCCCCGGCCAATAGGACTTTGGCTGCTTGGTGCAGGCCGGCTTGGAGTTAGGGGTCCGCTTGGGAGCCTGGAGCTCGGAACCGACCGGGATTTCTGGGCTGGGCAGGCACGTGGGGGTGGGATTTAGGGGGCCGGGCTAAAGCTCGGATTAGGGGGCGGGACGTCTTGGGCGATCTGGGCGGGGAGTGCGGCTGGGGTTCTGATACTTTGGCGAGAGGGCTGGAGCTTTCGGCGGAAAGAGGTTTGGCCCGGCATCTGCCTCTGTCGGTGGGGAAAGGGGCGGAAACAGAGGTCTGAGCCTTAGAGCAATCACTTCGCGGGAATGGGGCTTGTGGTGGGGGGAGGTGGTTCCCGGGGCCTGGATAATATAAATCAAGGGTCCCAAACCTCGTAGGAGTCTGAGCAGCACCCCCACCCTCCCGCCCCCACTAGGTGGCCATGACCGGTAGGGCCCGCAAAGAGGCGGTGCAGGCCGCGGCCCGGGAACTCCTCAAGTTCGTCAACCGGAGCCCCTCTCCTTTCCACGGTAAGTGACCAGGACAGGGGAGGAGGGTGGTGGCCGGTTGTCCCCAATCCGCTTCCGTCGCTATGAAAGGGCTCTTTTTGTACAGCCGTGGCCGAGTGCCGCAGCCGCCTCCTCCAGGCTGGCTTCCATGAACTCAAAGAGACGGAAAGCTGGGATATCAAGCCAGAGAGCAAGGTACGTGGGGTGGGGTGGGGGCAGAGAACCAGGTCCCTAGTCTGGGACTCAAAGTCCTTTGTGCCAGCTGGCTAGCTAATCAAATCAATCTCCCCCCTCCCCACCCCCCAGTACTTCCTGACCAGGAACTCCTCCACCATCATCGCTTTTGCTGTGGGAGGCCAGTATGTTCCTGGCAATGGTTTCAGCCTCATTGGGGCCCACACGGACAGCCCCTGCCTCCGGGTGAGGACCTGGGGCTGGGGTAGGGGAGGCATCACGGCAATACAGGGCAAAAGGGAGTGGAGAGGTACAAATTGGGGGCCTATTCCTGCAACGGGGGAGACTTGTTGCCCCCTTTCCTCCACACTTTGGGCTCTTCTTCGTCAGCCATATTCTTTCTGTGTTCCTTAGGTCTCGGTCCGTCTGTCTCACCTCCAAATCATGCCATTCAGCCTTCTCTGACTTCTCATTCCCCATCTTCACACTTAGGTGAAACGGCGGTCCCGCCGCAGCCAGGTGGGTTTCCAGCAGGTTGGCGTGGAGACCTATGGTGGTGGGATCTGGAGCACCTGGTTTGACCGGGACCTGACCTTGGCTGGACGAGTCATTGTCAAGGTGGGAACTGGGATTGGGCCTGGGAGGTTCTCACCTTCAGCTGCTTGAGGATTGACTGTGACGTTCCTTCAGGGTACCAGTGGCGAGCTCCCCAGGGAAGGGGGTGTGGGGCAGTCTGGGTTCGAGGATCACGTTGGTTAGTCTGGGTGAAGTGGGGGGGGCTTTAACCCGCTGTGGTTGGGAGGCGCCGTCTTTTGACCTGGCCTGGTGGGCCACAGTGCCCTAACTCAGGCCAGCTGGAACAGCGGCTGGTGCACGTGGACCGGCCCATTCTCCGCATCCCACACCTGGCCATCCATCTGCAGCGCAACGTCAACGAGAACTTTGGGCCCAACATGGAGATGCACTTGTGAGCCTGGGGCAAGGGCTGCGGTGACTGGGAGGGAGGGCCGTGGCAGCAGGTGGTGGAAGGGACCCAGTGGGACCTGGGCCCCTGCTGCCTCATGGTTGCCACAGCCAGGTCCTACTCTTGGGACCCGATTGATGATATCCGAGGGCCCTCATAGCTCTGCCATTTGGGAAGTGAGCTGGGAATCGAAGGGCAAGGGCAGTTCCCATTGGGAGATGCCCGAGCTCAGGGTTGCCGTGCCCCCCGGCTCGCCCCACACTTTCCTCCCGTGTCTCCCCAGAGTCCCCATTCTTGCCACAGCAGTCCAGGAGGAGCTGGAGAAGGGGACTCCTGAGCCTGGGCCTGTCAATGCTGCAGTAAGAGAGTCCCCTGCTCATGGGAAGGGGTGGGGGAGAGGGGGAAGGGACTGATTCCCTGAGAAGGGGGAGGAGGGGAAGAGCAGACCTCCTTCCTCCTGGCATGCTTCTGCCCTGCAGGATGACCGGCACCACTCCGTCCTCATGTCCCTTCTCTGTGCCCACCTGGGACTGAGCCCCGAGGATATCTTGGAGATGGAACTCTGCCTTGCTGACACCCAGCCTGCGGTAAGGAATGGCTGTAGGGACTCATGGGTGGGGGTCGTGGGGATCCTTGCCTGCCCCAGTGTATCCCCTAAAGTACTCACCACCTCGGCCAGTCCCTCGGTTACTCTCATCCCTCTTCTTCCCAGTAGACACCATGTCCCTCTGCCTCCCGGCCAGTAGTTCTCAAAAGGGCACTTTCGTGCTCCAGACCTGCCTCCTCGGATGCCTACAGTGGGCCCTGAGAATCAGCCCCTCCACAGATTTTTCCCCTCCTAGGAATTTCTGCTACAGGGGGTCACTGTGTACTTTGACCCACCCTGGCCCTGCACCTCTGAGGGCAGAAGGCCCAGATGCGGCCCCCCTTTATCTGGAGCCTGCCCTCGAGTCCCTCTCAGTTGCCCACAGTAGGAGATTATGAAATCTTTGGATGTTCAGTCCTGTTTGAAGGTGCACCGTTTCTGGGCTGGTCTCCTCTTCTGTTTATTTCCTTAGCGTTTCTTGTGTCTGTTCAGCCTCCCCCCTTTTCCCCGTCCCCCAGGAACTGGTAGGAACCATGGGCATCACCTGCCATCCCTCAACTCCTGCCCAGTTCCGTTCCCCATTGTCCACTCTGTCCCACCCAGCAGGATCATGGCGCCCTAAGCCGGGGGACAGGGCGGGTTGCACACAGAGCCAAGGAGGCTCGCTCAAACCCAGGCCTTTGGGAGCAGGGAGAAGCAGGTGAGTTGGGGTGGAGGCTTGAAGGTTGGGCCGACTGTCCTGTGCTTCTAGGTGCTGGGTGGTGCCTACGAGGAGTTCATCTTCGCCCCCCGGCTGGACAACCTCCATAGCTGCTTCTGTGCCCTGCAGGTGAGCCGCTGGGGCCCCCCAGGGCAGCCGTGGTCAGGGGCTGCCTCAAGGCCCAGCAGGTCCTAAGAGGGCCAGTGGCCACCTCCTCCGTCTGCTGGTGCTAGGGGGACCGTGGGGAGGGGCCGGGGCTGAGGCGGGGGACAGCGGAGAGGCCGGCTCGGGTGCCACCGTGTCTCCTCCCCTGGCTCCGCTGCGTGTTCTTTACGTGAGCCTCCGCTTCCGGGGAGAGGCCTTAGTGCCTCATAAGGCGGCACCACCCGCCTCCCTCTGCTCCCCCTGCCCTCCGAGTTTGCACCCACACAGCCTTCTGTCTGTGCCTTGGGGTCTCCGTGGGGCCATCTCTTCTCCTTCTGGTCACTTTGGTGTCCTGGCCTTCTTTCTCCGCTAGTCTATTCTGTTTCTTCCTTTCCTCTTGTTTTCTGTCTTTTCATCTCTCTCCCTCCTGCCCCATCCTATTCTTGGAGAGAGGCTTTGGACTTTAATGGAGACCAGGGCCGAACCTGGGACCTGTATCAGCTTCTGCAGCCAGCCAGCTGTGTCCCCTTGCTGGCGTACCAGTCCCCTCTGTGGGTCTCGATCTTTTCACTGGAGCCAATTAGTTTCTGTGCTCTGTGTGGTGTGTTTGACTTCCCCGGATTCTCCACTCTTCCCCTGCATTTTATTCATCCTCCTGCCTTTCCCGTGGGCAGGTATGGGGCACATCCAGAGGGTGGTTCTCCCAGCCCCGCTGAGAAGGTCTCCCACATGCCAGGCAATGTCATAAGCGATGAAGGCCAGTCAGAGCCCCAGCCCATCATCCTGGCCATGACGACAGAAGGCAGGCCGGGAGCGTGAACCTCCCAGGTGTTGGGGGGCAGGGTTCTGGAGGAAGGACGAGTGAAGAGGATGCCCTTGATCCCCCCGAACAGGCTTTGATCGACTCCTGTGCGGCCCCTGCCTCTTTGGCCGCGGAGCCCCACGTGCGCATGATCGCTCTCTATGACAACGAAGAGGTACGTAGAGGGCTTTGTGGAGGGTCTCTTCTGTGGAGGGTCCCCTCTGTGAGGCTTCCCGCAGCCAGCTTGTGCCAGGCACCCATCGTAAGCCAGGGCTGTTCTGGAAGCCATGGAGATGGGAAGGCCTGTGCTCCCTTAGCACCTGGTCGCCCTCGCTCAGCATGTGTCTGCTTCTAGAACTAGGACCATATCTCCCACGTCGCTGTGTGTGCCACAGGGTGAGTTCCTCGAGGACGGGGACTCTGCCCTTCATCCTGTAGTCCCAGGGCTCTGCGTGCAGTGGGGCCTCACTCCGCGTGCTCCCGTGAGATGCACTCTTAGACACCGCCACAGCCTGGACACACGTGTCCTTCTCGCCCCTGGAACAACACGGGTCAGAGTGAGCAGTTCAGGACAGGTGTCTGCCGTCCTGAGCACTTGGCTTCCATCTCAGGATCCCGGCTGGCTGGCTGTTCCAGCTCCTGCCATCGTGTCTATACTGAGTGAGGAGGACGAGAGGAAAGGGCAGAGGGAGGGGGCCCGCCCATCCTTTTAAGGCACAACCCGAAGATGGCATTCGTCACTGGCTGTGTTCTGTGGAACTCGGTCGGTATGGCCATGTTTAATGCAAGGGAAAGCTAGGGGTGGCCTCTCTAACTGGGTAGTCCTGTGCTCAGCTGCAATTTGGGTGTTTTCTTGTGCAGGATAGCGTGGATAGTTAGCAGTCTCTGTTACGTGCATAAAATGTGACTGGCCAGCATGGTGGGGCACCTGTCCTGAACCCCAGATGTGAAGGTCAGGAGAGGAGGAGGGGAGGCAGGTGCAGGAAGCCCACAGAAAATGCTCTTTCTGCCCCAGAGATGACGTAGGACTAGTTCAGCCCCAGCCCCCCATCATGTTTTCAGGGGCACGGAGTTGGGGAAGTTGCTGACAACACCCCGCATTCTTCAGTCACTGAGTCAGCGGGGTCCCAGGCATCAGTGGTGGTCCTGGGTGTTGGGCTCCTCTCCCTGGCTCCCAGCTCCGGCCCCTGAGCCCAGACCCCAGAGCCAGTCTCTGCTCTCACCAGGTGGGCTCCGAGAGCGCCCAAGGGGCGCAGTCATTGCTGACAGAGCTGGTGCTGCGCCGAATCTCAGCCTCGTTCCAGCACCTGACGGCCTTCGAGGAGGCCATCCCCAAGTCCTACATGATCAGCGCAGACATGGCCCACGCTGTGCACCCCAACTATCTGTGAGTCTGCTGGGCCCGGCATGCAGTCCTCACAGCTGGAGACCCAAGCGAGCCCGCCTTAAGGCTCAGCCCTGGGCCTGGCCTCTCTCCCTTCCCCTTCCTCCTCCTCCTGGCGGGAAGGTCAGTGGTGGCTTCCTTTTGATTGTGCCAAGACCCTAGCGGGTCAAAGCCATGTAATGCCCAACCCTGGTATGTTGAGTAGACTCCGCAGATTTCTTTCCACCTACTGCCAGAGGCCGCCTGGGATGGTGTGTTCAGCGTGCCCATCAGCTCCTGCGGGCTGGGAGGGGAAGAATGGTGTGGTGTGTTAGTGATGTTTCCAGGGGATAGATGGAGGTGGGTGCTGACGGGCCTGCCTCCTGTCCGCCATCCCAGCCTTTACTCGGTCTCTTACAGGGACAAGCATGAGGAGAACCACCGGCCCTTATTCCACAAGGTGAGATGCTCCTGTTTCTCCTTAGGGACTTGACGGCCTGGCTGGTTCTGGGCCTCGTCTCCTTCCCTGTGGGCCCATCACCCCTGTGTGCCTCACTCTCGCTTGCTGGTCTCCCTGTCCCCAGGGCCCTGTGATCAAGGTGAACAGCAAGCAGCGCTATGCATCCAATGCAGTTTCCGAGGCCCTGATCCGAGAGGTGGCCAATAAGGTCGGGGTGCCTCTGCAGGTGAGGCCGGGCCCTGCCTGGGAAGACGGGATAGAGGGAGTGGGGTTGGGGGGGAGGGGCATAAGCAGAGGGGCCCCCAGTGAAAGGGGGGGCCTGGGAGCCCACCTTTGGTGGATGGGGTTCCAGTAGAGTGAGAAGAACGGGTTTTGGATGGAGGCCGCGCTGGGCTCAGTGCTGGGTGTGCGGCGGGGCTCTAGCCCCGAGGCTGAGGACCAGGCGCTCCGTTTCTCTGAGTCCATTTCCCCACCTGTAAAATGGGGCTGAGGATGGCGTGTCTCCTGCTGGATTTCTGTGAGACCTGAAGGTACGGTGTGCTCGTGGCACGTGGGTCTAGTCCTGCTTTTTACCCATCCAGCTCGTCCTGTCTCTCTTCCACACCCTGGGGTCCTCTGTACGTGAAGTTCAGGGCTGGGGAGACTGGAACTCCCGCCTGCTCGTTTTCATTCTTGCCGTGGCAATGGCTCAGGTCGTCAGAAATAGGTGGAGGTAGAGGACTGGGGCCCCGGGGGTCCAGTGACACACAGCCAGCAGGTCCTGGTGGGTCAGGGCTGGGTGCTGGCATCCTGCCTCCCGGCTCCCTGCCACACGGCCCCCCACTGCTGCATGTGGACCTGAGTTGTTCCCTTCTTGGGAGGCCTCTCTGAGGAAGTGACACTTGGAGCCGAGACTTTACTGTTGAGAAAGAGGCAGCTGTGGGTGAGTCTGCAGAGAGAGCAGCCCCGTGCAAAGGCCCCACTAGGCACAGGAGTGCGCTTGGGGCGGGCGAGAGCCAGAGTGCAAGGGAGAGAAGCCTGCCCAGGCCAGTCGTGAGGGACTCCTAGGCCATGGAAGGGGGTCTGCGTGTTCTTCTAAGGCAGCGAGAAGACATGGGCGGAATTTTCTTTAATTAAACTCACAGCAGAAGCAGGACATGTGTACTTAAAAAAATCAGGAAATGCCAATAGAAATAAGAAAACATGAACCCACAGAGATTTGTGTATGTGCTTCCAGATTTTCTTTCTATGCATATACTTACCACATATCTTATAACAAGTGGAATTATTTTGGATATATTGTTTGCTTCCTCTTCACTCTGTATTCTCTGCCTTTTCGTTCCAGTACGCTTTTGTTTCCGTAAATTTGTATCTAATCCTAACGTATGGATCATTTTTTTTTTAAAGTTAAGCTCTACGCCCAACGTGGGGCTTGAACTCACGATCCCGAGATCGAGAGTTGCATGTTCTACCAATTGAGCCAGCCAGGTGACCCCAGATCATTTTCAGTTTTCCCTAGTTGTCCCCAAAACAGTCTTTACAGATGTTTGTCCCACCGCAGTATCTAGTTCAGGACCCTCATGTTACGTCTGGTTGATTCATGGCTTAAATGGCTCATAGTGTAGGGCAGCCCTCACCACCCCCTTTTAAAATAATGTTGACCTGGGGCATGCAGTCAGTTAAACATCGGACTCTTGGTTTTGGCTCAGGTCCTGATCTCAGGGTTGTGAGATTGAGCCCCGTGTCGGACTCTGCACTCAGCGTAGAGTCTGCTTGGGATTCTCTCTCCCTCTCCCTCTGCCCCTCCCACTCGTATGCTCACTCTCCATCTCAAATAAATAAATAAATCTTAAAAAAAATAAATAACATTGGCTTGTTAAAGAAATAAGGCTCATCATCCCACATAATGTCTCACTTTCTGGATTTGTCTGGTTGCTTCCTCTTGGGGTCGTTTAGCTGGTGCCTCTAGGCCCTGTATTTCCTGTAAACTGGAATTCCTACCCAAAGGCTTGATAGATTCAAGTTAGACATTTTTGGCCAGAAGACATCATGACGGGTGTGTCCTTCGTGTTGCATCATACACGTATTATCTGGGTGATCAGCCCTTCGTGATGATAAGATTGAGCACCCGATTGGGGTGCCCTCCAGTCCCTCCGTCATCTGGGAGTTTTCTCCTCTGGATGGACAGTGTCCTGTGCCAGTGATGAGTTTCCTACTGGCCAGATACCTAATGGTTTTGACACCCATTGATAATCCTTGCCGAAATCAATTTCATTCCCCGATTCATCCCTTCTACGAGTCATCCCTTCTGTAGATATTAGCTGCTATTCTTCTGGGAAGCAGAACTTTCTCCCCATCAACTAGGGCTATTTAGTTATCACGAAATATGGTTTCTACTGGAAAGACCAGATAAATGCTCATTCTTTCCCTTTTATACCCAGTTTTCAAGGTGACGCATGTTAATAGCCACGTCAAATGGTGACACATAGAGGTTTTTTTCTTTTCCTTTGCTGACATTAAATCAGATTTTCATTGGTTTAGTGTGGATCCAATGCACTGTAGTAATTTTTTTTTTTAAGATTTTATGTATTTGAGAGAGAGAGAGCAGGGGGAGGGGCAGAGAGAGAGAATCTCAAGGAGACTTCCCACTGAACACAGAGCCTGACACGGGGCTCGATCCCAAGACCCTGAGATCATGACCCAAACCGAAATCAAGAATCAGGTGCTTAACTGAGTGAGCCACCCAGGTGCCCCTGTAGTCACCTTATTTCATCCTCAGTCATAACTTTGACCAATGGGAGTCCTTTCGACACGTGGCCTTTGACAGGACCCTTGAAAGTTTTCTTGCTCTCTGTACAACAAGAAATTGCAGGCTCATCTTGTTCATTTGAATGGTGATTTTAGAGACCATGATCTGGCACCATTGTTATCATGGGGGACAGTGCTTTGGGGTCATTTCTGTTGACATAGCTAGAAAAAAATACATACTTTGAAAATCGTGATTTAATACTATAATTCTTATTCAAAAGAATAATAGTTATTACTTAATTTATCTGATTTTATAATTCTGTTTTCCCTTACACTAAAAATCTTAATACTGGGGGCGCCTGGGTGGCACAGTCGTTAAGCATCTGCCTTCGGCTCAGGGTGTGATCCCGGCGTTCTGGGATCGAGCCCCACATCAGGCTCCTCTGCTGGGAGCCTGCTTCTTCCTCTCCCACTCCCCCTGCTTGTGTTCCTTCTCTTGCTGGCTGTCTCTATCTCTGTCAAATGAATAAATAAAATCTTTAAAAAAAAATCTTAATACTGAATGTCATATTATGATTTTCTTATTTATTTTTTTGCCAGAATATAAGGAAAATGGTTTTAGAATGCCAATAGCAATATTTCTAAAAACACTAAAACTGCTGAATGGTTGTTCTTTTTTTTTTTAAAGATTTTATTTATTTATTTGACAGAGAGAGAGGAAGCGAGAGAGGGAACACAAGCAGGAGGAGTGTGAGAGGGAGAAGCAGGCTTCCCACTGAGCAGGGAGCCCAATGCGGGGCTAGATCCCAGGCCCCCGGGATCATGACCTGAGCTGAAGGCAGAGGTTTAACGACTGAGCCACCCAGGCACCACTGAATGATTGTTCTTTGTGTGTGTATGGGGGCGGGGAGAGAGTGTATGTTAAGCAAGAGGTTGATGTAAATGGTACCTTTTTTTTTTTCTTTAATTCCCTTGCCTACTATGGATTCTTAATGGAAGGCAAGGTGCTGGTAGCCAGAATTAGGGTGGAGAGAATGGAACCAATTCAGAATATACTGTCCCTTGGGCCTGCCATTTAATGTGTGCTTCCTGTTTTCATTTTGGTCACATCCGCTCTCCAAGGGGCAGAAGTGGGCCCCTTTCAGCAGTTCTTAGGCGACTCCCTCTTTGGGCTTAATGAGCAGACACCTCTCCTCCCCTCCCTAGGATCTCATGGTCCGGAATGACTCTCCCTGTGGATCCACCATCGGACCTATCTTGGCTTCTCGGCTGGGGCTGCGGGTTCTAGATTTAGGCAGCCCCCAACTGGCCATGCACTCCATCCGGGAGACCGCCTGTACCTCAGGAGTACTCCAGACCCTCACCCTCTTCAAGGTGACTCCCACCTCACCCATCCTCACAGCAGCTGGGCTCCTTCCTTCCCCGGTGCCTGGATTGGTTGCTGGGGGCAATGTCACCATCGCTAGGTGGCCAGCTTGGCTGACGGGAGGTGGCTGTCCTGGGCCTACCATGTAGGAGAGGAAGGGTTCCCATTCTTCTCCAGGCACAGGGGCCCTGATCAGCCCCCAGAGGATAATGAGAGGACAGAGAGGGGGCAGGAGATGGGAAGACTGGGGCAGTTGTCAAGTGTGGGTGAACTGGGCCTCTCTGGCTGGGCCCTGTGTTGGCGGGAGGTATGCTGTGGGGCACCCCCCTCTGGCCTCCATTGATTCCAGATCCTATGTTGCTTTCCATTTTAGGGCTTCTTTGAGCTGTTCCCGTCTCTGAGCCGTAACCTCCTTGTGGATTGAGGCCTCTTGGAAAGACTTCTCTTGCACTTGAGAAGTGGTCAGCTGAGCTGAAGCTGGATTATTAAAGTGGATTTCTCACTCAGACTCATTCTGTGGCGCTTATTTGGAGACCAGAAGAGTGGGAGTCAAACCTGACTTGACCTCTGGAACCAGAACAGAGGGGTGGGGAGGGGGCAGGTAGAGGAGGCCGCAGCTCCTGGGAGCTGATGGAGACCTGATCTCAGATCTCTTTTCCTGAAGGCCGTGCCTGAAGTGGGCGTGGGTAGGTGGGTCCACAATGGGAAGGTCCCTTCTCCCATCCCTAGTCCTCCCTTCTGGGAAGTGGCCTCAATGCTCTTCCATTACCAGAAGAGTCCAGGAGCCCATCTCAGCGCCGTGAGGTCTCCACACTCAGCATGAGGCCCCCAGGGCTGCCCTGGACAGTCTGGGTGGTTCCCCTTCCTGCCCCTGTCAGTCTCATTACCTTTTATAAGCAGTCTCTTATTATTCAGTGTTTTTTTCCCTGGTTAATAATTTCCCCCCTGTCATTTCCCTTTTCTTCTTTCTCCTTTTTTCTCCTTCCTTTCTTCCTCTTTTCCTTCCTCTTCCTCTACCTCTTCTTATGTTTATTCATCCCCCCCCTTTTTTTAAGATTTTATTTATTTGACAGAGAGACAGCCAGAGAGAGAGGGAACACAAGCAGGGGGAGTGGGAGAGGAAGAAGCAGGCTCTCAGAGGAGGAGCCTGATATGGGGCTCGATCCTGGAACGCGGGGATCACGCCCTGAGCCGAAGGCAGACGTGTAACTACTGAGCCACCCAGGTGCCCCCATCCCCCTTCTTTGCCTTGCAGTTTGCCTGATTTGTGGCTTTCCCCCTGAGCACCAGCAATCTTAACGTTAGTGCTAAGTGTGCTGGTGACAGAAGCTGGCTTGGGACACCATGGGGTTACAAGCCTCTGGCTAAGTCATCTAGGTACAACTTAACCTCCACCCTTGGGTTTGTGGCTGACCCTGAGGATGACATTGACACGAGACAGATTAACAGGAAAAGGGGCATACAAATTTGTTTCCTACAGGCGTCACATGACAAAGCCTTCCTGAGGAAATGAAGACCCTGAGAAGGAGCAAACCCTAAATGCTTGTGTATTGGGTTGAACAAGGAGAGGCGATTGTGGAAGGGTGACTGAACTATGTGGGGAGGCTAAGAGAACACAAGGATTTGAAAAAAAAAAACAAGATCTGTTTGTCCAGAATTCTCACTCTCATTCTCAACTTTCTGTCTTTGGAGATAAGAATGTCACTCACGGGGCGCCTGGGTGGCTCCGTGCCTTTAGGTTAAGCAGTCCTTTGGAAGCCAACTTGACTGACTTGACCCTGCGTAGCCCGCTGCTTTGGAACCGAGCGCCCCCTAGTGTTGATGTGGTCCTAGGATTTCTGCAGAGACCAGGTGGCAGCCCTTGATCACCAAGTCTGGAATATTTTCTCAGACTGCTGTAAGCATGAAATAGGAGTATTTGTATTTCCTTCCTTCTCCTTTGGTTGAACTGGGTGATTTTTGGAGGACGTATGGAGAGATCTGGACTCAGGCAGCCATTGCCATCCCACAGGGGCTGCCAGTGCTGTCTGTAATAGTAAAATGTGGACGGTGTTGGTGGGAGACACTGTTAGTAACCCACTTCCATCCCTCACTTTGATCACTTCGATAGACTTGGCCCAACTTCCACCTGCCAGTAGCAAAACTTCTTTGCCCAGGGGGTATGCGTTTGCTGCTTGACTAGTTTTCCACTGGAGGCATTTGGAAGTGCTAGGGAACTAATGCTCCCCACCCCAGAGACTCCAACCAGAGACTGCCAAGATTCTTCAAGAAGACTCCAGCTCCCTCGCATCCTGGGAGATCACGCTGACATGGGTAGTTGACACTGGCTCCCTGACCCCAGCAGAATTAAGCTCCAGGATTAAGCCTGATAACACCCCCTTTACTGGCCACCCTCCCTTTGTCTCGCATCCCCATGCTCCCCCCCCCCCCCGGTGTTTTCCTCTACCTCCCAAATATCTCAGATCTGCTGCTGAGAGCCTAAACTAATCCAGTGTTCCTTTGAGAGTGAGAATAAGACAAGAATGCTTGGTTTTCTATTTAGAATCAACATTGTACTGTTGGTTCCTAGCTTGGGTGATAAGATGAGACAGGATAAAAGGAACACTGAAAGGGGAGGAATAAATGTCCTTTTGATATGATTTGTTACATAGACAATCCAAAGGCTATATTCCTTGAATTAATAAGAGTTTATCAAGATAGCTGGCTGAAAAATCAATATACCAAAATTAATTCTATTTTTTTAGACCAGCAATGAATAGTTAGAAAATGAAAATTTTATTTTATTTATTTTTTTTTAAAAGATTTTATTTATTTATGTGACAGAGAGACAGCCAGCGAGAGAGGGAACACAGCAGGCGAGTGAGAGAGGAAGAAGCAGGCTCCTAGCGGAGGAGCCCGATGTGGGACTCGATCCCAGAACGCCGGGATCACGCCCTGAGCCGAAGGCAGACGCTTTAACGACTGCGCTACCCAGGCGCCCCAGAAAATGAAAATTTTAAAAGGACAACTTCTACAAAGCATAATCATCAAGTACCTACGAAGAAGCATAAAAAGATTTCTCTAGAAAAACTTGTATGGAAGGAGGTCCAAGTAATTTGGGAGATTGGTGTTATTGGTGGATGTGAAATTCAATATCGTAAAAATACTGGTTATCCTCCAAATTGATAAATAGATTCAGTGCAATCCTAATAATGTAATGGGTTCGCTCCTCTCTGCTGTTCATATAAATAGTGGAAATTGACACGTGAGTTCTATAATATATATGAAAATAGCTAAAACACTTTGAAGAAGACAATTGCCTTATCAGTTATCAAAGCTTATTACAAAACTGATTAAGACAGTATATTATTGGTTCAAGGGTTGACTAACCAGTAGAACCAATAGAGACAAATGATATCTGACACTTGATTTATGCTGAAAGTGGCAACTCGGATGATCTTTTCAATAAATTGTGCTCTGAAAATTGGATATCCATATGGAAAAATTAAGTTGGAACCCTCCCTCCCACAATATGCATAATTAATTGCAAATGGATTTTAGATCTAAATATAGATGGCAAAATAAAGCTTTTAGAAAATATTAAAGGAGGGGCGCCTGGGTAGCGCAGCGGTTAAGCGTCTGCCTTCAGCTCAGGGCGTGATCCCAGCGTTCTGGGTTCGAGCCCCACATCAGGCTCCTCCGCTATGAGCCTGCTTCTTCCTCTCCCACTCCCCCTGCTTGTGTTCCCCTCTCTCGCTGGCTGTCTCTGTCTCTGTCGAATAAATAAATAAAATCTTTAAAAAAAAAAAAAAGAAAATATTAAAGGAGAGTATCTTTACGATCTTGGTTAGGGGAAGATTTAAATGGGATACAAAGAACACTACGCATAGAGGAAAATATCGACATATTTGACCTCATTGAAATTAAGACATCATTCAGAGTACATAAGACCTACAGTCAGTAAGAAAAGTCAGATATCTAAAAAAATGGGCAAAGTACTTACATGGGCACTTTGTAATAAAAAAAACCATTAAATCTATGAAAACACACTCTACTTCATTAGTCCTCAGAGAAATATTAGGTTGAATCGTGAAATTGTTGATATTTGACCATTTTGACCTACAAAATGGCAATTTCATACGGTTTAATCTAACAGTTTAATAAATTAAAACCCTGATAAGTCACCACCACACACCCACTATGATACATGAAATTTTAAAATCTGACAATACCAAGTGTTGGTAAGGACGTGGAGCAAGAAGAACTCTCGTACAATGTTAGTGAGAATGTAAACTGACAGCAGTTTAGGACGTCAGTTCGTCATTAGCCTCATTGATCAGCTACTCTACTTCTGTAGACCCCTCAGTAAAATTGAGATAAGGAAACTGAAGGACTCTGTAAAAATCTGCTTTTTGCTCCTTTTCCTGCTTCTCTTCTTGCCAAGACTGCTCACCCACTTTACACATGCTGCATAATGCAAACAGCATTGTCCTCCTTGTAAGGGACAAAGAGTTAAGGGTTTCTTTAGAACAGCTAACATCTAAGGAAGGACCAGATGAGAAGGACTGGACGAAGCCCTCGTATGCATATTCCAGACAACCCACATGAGACATCTCAACGCCAAGCCCCCCAGTGGCTCCAAGGACTAATACCTGGGCCCTTGTCTTTCTTCTAACCAGTTCTTGATGCCTGAGAGGACACGTACAGTGGACCACAGTCCTCAATAAATGCCCTAGATCTCAAGCAAAGAGGAGACTCTCTCTCCTGTCCTTTCTGATTCCTGCAGACACTCCGTCTGTACATGCACTCTCTCTCTACCTTCAGTAAACTCTGCTTTCATCTCCTGCTGGCTCGCATTTGATTTCCATCCTGCGTGCAGCCGTGAACCCTCTTGGCTGGTCCTGCGAGACCCCTTCTGAGTCCCTGGCCCCAGACTGCTGGCATCAAAAGCATTTGCATGTGCACCAAGAATATTCAGAGAACCTGTTCCTAAGATTTCCAAACTGGAAACAACCCCGAGGGTCCATACACAATACGGTAGATACCGGGAGAGATCCCAGCTTCGTGGGGGCTGAAACATACAATTTGGGGACCCTCTTTAAGTAGAAGGATACAAAATTACAAATCAAAATTTAGTATGAAAGCAAATATCTCATAAGAATAAGGACAAAAGTTTAAGGAAGAATTCTATGCAAAACCCACATGATCATCTCAATAGATGCAGAAAAAGCATTTGACCAAATTCAACATCCTTTCATGATTAAAACACACACACACACACACACACACACACACACACACACACACACACATTTAACACCCAGAAATAGAAGGGAACTTCCTTAACCTGATAAAGGGTACCCGTGAAAAACCCACAGATAAACATCATACTCAGTGATGATGACTGAAAGCCGTCCCCCTAAGGATCAGAAACAAGACAAGGATGTCTGCTCCCACCAATTTTAGTCAACATTAGACTCGAGCTTCTATCCAGGGCAATCAGGCAAGAAAAAGGTGTAGCTGGAATGAGAAAACATAGTATAACAAATTACTTTTGCAAATCATATACGAATATTTGATCATGTGAACACATGGCTAGGGCTCCTCCCAGAGCCTTGGAAGGTGTCTGTGAAGATTTTGAGGACCCCCAAAGCTAGAGGTTCCTCAGCTTCTGAATGATAGTGTAAAGTTATCACACAATGGAAGACTATAAAGCAATGAAAATGAATACAGGACTGTTTCATTCAATGATATGGATAAGTTTTTAAAATATAATGTTGGGGGAACGCCTGGGTGGCTCAATCGGTGAAGCATCTGACTTTGGCTCAGGTCATGATGCCAGGGTCCTGGGAATGAGCCCCGTGTCGGGCTCCCCGTTCAGTGGGGAGCCTGCTTGTCCCTCTTCCTCTGCCCCTCCCCCTGCTCATGCACAGGCGTGCTCTCTCTCTCAAATAAATAACATAAAATAAACTATAATGTTGGGATGCCTGGCTGGCTCAGCCAGTAGAACACGTGACTCTTGATCTCGGGGTCATGAGTTTAAGTCCCACAATGGGCATAGAGATTACCTTTTTTTAAAGATTTTATTTACTTATTTGACAGAGAGAGAGAGACAACCAGTGAGAGAAGGAACACAAGCAGGGGGAGTGGGAGAGGAAGAAGCAGGCTCCCAGCGGAGCAGAGAGCTTGATGCGAGGCTCGGTCCCAGAACCCTGGGATCATGACCTGAGCTGAAGGCAGATGCTTAACAACTGGGCCACCCAGGCACCCCGGGCATAGAGATTACTTTAAAAAAATGAAATGTAGGGGCGCCTGGGTGGCTCAGTCGGTTAAGCACCTGACTTCGGCTCAGATCATGATCCCTGAGTCCTGGGATCAAGTCCCATTTTCGGGGGGGGGGGTGTCTCTGCTCAGCAGGGAGTCTGCTTGTCCCTCTCCCTCTGCCCCTCCCCTCACTCGTGCTCATTCTCTCTCTCTCAAATAAAATCTTTAAAAAACACAATATGTTGAACAAAAGCAGTCAGCACAAAATAATACATATTGTAATTTAGTGAGTTGAATAGTGTCTCTCCAAAATTGCTGTCTCCCTGGAACCCTGGAATGTGTCGTGATTTGGAAACTGGGTCCTGCAGATGTAATTGGTTAAAGTTCTCGAGACGAAATCATCCTGGATCAGGTGGGCTCTAAATCCAATGATTAGTGTCTTTATACGAGAAAAGAGAGGGAGACGTGGACACACAGAGACACAGCAGAGATGCTGTCACAAGCCAATGAATGCCAGGAGTCCCCAGAAACTGGCAAAGGTAAAGGAGGATACTCCGTTGAGCCTTTGGAGGGAGCATTGCTCTGTCAACACCTTGATTTTGGACTTCTGGCCTCCAGAAGTGTGAGAGAAGACATTTTTGCGTAGAGAGCAAAATGGAGTCTGTCGTGTCAAGCAGGGGCCTGTGTCAGGCTATGACGGAAGCAGGTAAGGTATCGCAGCTGGGAGATCTTGCAGGGACCAGCGTCAGCTGGCACCTAGAACTGATAAGCAGCAGAAGCAGAGCAGGTCTGCGGGTCCCCCAAAACCAATTAAATCCCTTTTAAAAGGGGAGGATTTGGACAGCCAACTGTCAGTCTCTACAGACCTAACCTCTCTATGTCTGACCACTTCAAAAAGGCAACTGCCCAGATTGATCTCTGAACAGAACCGAGAGCCTTCAGGGCTTGAACATCAGAAGCAGTCAGTGCGGAGCGCGGACTGGGACCGGACAGAGGCTTTATCTCAACTGCGAGCCCACAGACTGACTTCGCGTTTGTTCACTCCCTGCACCCTTCTGTTATCTTGTTTGTTGTGTGGTTTGCCTTCTACCCTGCTCTGGGTGCTATGTAAGAAGCCAGGTTTAATCACATGGTGAGATGTCATCGAGCTTGGAATCCTGAACCTGCTTTATCATTGCAATTTAACTTTGCTTTATGACTGAATAAAGCTGACATCGTGGAAAGACACAACATGTGTGTGCCCCTTCGTAGTGTGCTCATGACATTTGTTCGAAGTCACCAAGCTTGTAATTTGTTGCAGGAGCCCTAGGAAGCTAGTTCCACCATATAATTACATTTCTAAAGCCCACTCTTTAGAAACGTGTGCTTAAGTAACACAATGCACATCCATTGTTGCCCAATGACAAAGATAAGGAAGGGAGTTATGCCCCCAAAGTCAAGAGAGGGATTACCTTTGGGGGGAAGGAGGAGAGATGTAACCTGGCAAGAGCAAGGAGGTGTTTCTGCAGGTACTGGCAGCATTCTGTCACCTGGAAAGCACGACATGGTTGTTCACACTCCAATAATCTGTTGAGCTGCACCCTTAGCTCTTATCCACTTCAGTGTATATGTATTACTTTTCCCAACCATCAGGTAAAAATACTCATTAAGGTGCGGGGGGACATGCATGGGTGGCTCAGTCGGTTAAGTGTCCGACTCTTGATCTCAGCTCAAGTCTTGATCTCAGGGTTATAAGTTCAAGCCCTGCACTGGGCTCCACACTGGGCATGGAGCCTACTTAAAAAGGGGTGAGGGTGGGGTCATAAAATCCTCCAAATACAAAAGTTGGCATTAGACACATTCTAAATTGAAAGAGGAGAGGAGTTCCTCTAAGATGATCAGGTTATTAGATATAAAGAAATGCCCCCCTTCTTGCTCAATGCACCCTTGAAAAGCTTAAGATAGGCCCTGGGCAGAAAGTAGATGAGAGGGTCAGTGGGGGGTCTCCTGGAAAATCCCCTTCCCCTGGCCAGGCTCCCTTTGCTTCCCCCAGGGGGCGCTGCTCTCCACTGAACTCAGCTTCTGGGGCCTGGAGGCCGCCCTTCCTTAGCTCCCTAGCGCACAGCCTCTTTTCCAGGAGATTTCCACCAGGGATGATCACGTCCTCGAGGGAAGACCCTGTTCCCCGACAAAGGGTCTTGCAGACCTCAACGCAACGATATTATCTCCTTCCCTGGAGATCCATGAGGAGGCGCAGTAATGGAGGCCCATGCTTTGCTCATTGCCCCCTTCCTCCACCCCCTCCCCAAATAACCCACAGACAAGAAGTTCCTGGGGAGCCTCCAAGGCTGAGTCTGGCTTTTAGTGAGGTTGTCTCAGGGCTCCCCCTCTTCCCATCAGGGGGAGCAGCTTCTGTGCTCAGGACTAGCTGGGGTCTCTCCCATCTCCCTGATGAGCTGTGAAGCAGGACTCCTGAGTTCTGCTTCTGATACTACTCCAGACCAGGCCTGCCCTTCTGGGTTTCAAGGTTTCCCACCCACCCATGGGGCTTGGGCTGTGGTCGGAGAATCCCAGGGAGGCTGACGCTGACGTGGAGAAGAATTCCGCTCCTACGGTGTCTGTATAGCACGCGCTGTTCTCACATCCGTCATCGCCATTCCATTCTCACGGCTCCCTCACATCGTGCCCATCTCACGGATGAGGACACTGAGGCAGAGACATTTCTTACCTGTCTCTGGACCCAGAGTGCCTTTCATTTGTTCAACAAATGTGTACTGAGCATCTGCTGTGAGATCGGTCTGGAGCTGGACGCTGACATGTCCCCCGCTCCCTCTCACAACTACACTCCAATGAAGAGGTAGAAACGAAAAAATCATTATAAACAGTGGTGTGTGTTGTGGAGAAGAGGGATAGAAATGAGGCGGTAATGATGCGTAGGGAGAAGAAACACATCTCTGAAAGGGTGGTATTTATGCTGAAACAAAGGGACAACCGTGAGGACAGGGAGAGGAGGAAACAGTCTGCAACAAGAGCTCAGGGATTCACGAATGGAGAGGAAGCTGGTGTGGCTGGAGCAGGGAGAGGGAGAGAAGGAAACAGACTGGAGAGGAAGGGGAGGCTGGGTCTTGTCGCGCCTTATAGCCATGGGGTGGGGTGTGTCAGCGATTAGTCTGAAGTGTAAAGGAAAGCCACGGAAGCAGGGGAAGCAACGGTGAAACATGCTTCAATTTCTATTTTAGAAAGCTCCTCTTGGTGCTTATAAAAGAGATTATTGGGAGGCAAGAGTGGAACAGCACAAATTCTAGGCTCCTGGAACACACCCCGATGTATCAGCTACTCCAGGCAACCAGATGAGAAGCAACTTCAGTAGCAGGTAAGAGATGATGTGGTTTGAACAAGGTTGGTGGTATGGGGTCTGGAAAAGATACAGACTGACAGGAGGACATTTTTGCAGGGAGAAAGCTTGTCGAGGACTGGGGCGGCGGGAGGCAGCGATAGAAAGGTGGGGCAGTCATGGCCAATGTTAACTGAGCACTTGCTATGTGCCAGTCCGGTCCTACTTCTAAGTGCTTCACAGGGTATTAAAAGAATCAATCCTCCTAGGAACACTGTGAGCTAAATACTATTATCATCCTCATCTTGGAGGTGAACGAGGCCCCAGCGAAGTTAAAGGGCTGCCTGCAGGTGCTTGGGTTTGACCCCAGGCAACGTTACCCAGCATGGTCTTAAGGGGTATCCAGATAGGGGACCCTACTTCTCAAGAACTATGCCCAGTCTCCGTTTACAGATTTTCAATGACACAGGATATCCACCTCTCCCAACCCCCATCCTTAATCCTTGGAAATAAGGAGATGGAGGCGATTCTCGTGTGTGTGTGTGTGTGTGTGTGTGTGTGTGTGTGTGTGTGTGTGTGTGAGATGGGGGTGTCCGGAGGGGGTTCTAGAGCGAGGGTCAACTATATTTAGGAGCAGCCCACTCTTAAAAGGAGGACTCTGACGCCAAGACCCGGAAGAGCAGGGGTTGGGGGCCTCGTTACCAGCCGCCGCGGTTGGCCGAGCTGCCGGAGGGGGGCGCTCGCAGCTGCCGCCGGGGTCTGGCCTCGCCGCGGCGGGGCCCGCGCTGGAGCTTACGGTCCGCGGCGACCATGCAGCAGCCGGCGCGGCGGGCGCGGGGGGCCCGGGGACCTGTGGGGATGCGTCTGATTCTTTGCTTCCTGCTGTTGAGCAGCTGCCCGGGGGGCTGGGACCCCGTTTGTCCCCACGGTCAGGAGGAAAGCTGGGGGAAGGGCCGGGAAACGGGGGCTGCGGGAGCGGCGGATGTTCGAAGCTCGGGGAACTGCGTGGGGTGGGGAAAATCGAGCGCGTCTTGCAGGCACGGGGGTAGAAGGGGGCGTTAAAAACCGGAAGGTGGAGGTAGGACAGAAGAGAAGCGGGCCCCAGGGGAGATTGAGGGTTCAGCAGGAGGAACGGAGAGGACCCCAGAGTGGGCCAGGGGACACAGATCCGGGCCACGAGGCCACGAGAGAAGAAACACGCGCTGAGGGCCAGGGCGGAGGTGCCTGGAGCCGAGGGGTAGGCTGAAAGAGCCGGGCCCTCAGGCATCCGGTCCCGACGACCTGGGGAGATGACTGGGCCCAGCCAGGCGCCTCCACTTACCCTCTAGCCTGGGGACGCAGGTCCGGGGTGGGGTGGGGGGGGCTGTTAGAGGACGCCTAGCCTTCCCTGCACTCGTGTCCCTCCCCCTCCACTTGTCCTCCACGGTCCTTGAACTTGGAGACCAGTGCGGAGGACTCAATGCCGGCGCTTTGTGGAGGGCTGGATGGGCACTAAGGGACGGCAGGCCCTGTGCAGATGCCTGAACCCTTTCACCTTCTGGATTCTCCCCCACCCCACCCCGTCTACCTGGACAGAGGAGGGTGTATATGGTAGAAAGGTTATTCCCCACATCGTGTAGCTGGGTATACTGCAGCTTCCAGGATGAGAACCTGGGCTGCCAGCCCTAATAGTCTGAACCCAGGTTCCAGGTTTATTCTTCCAAAGATTCCAGAACTCTTTTCAGCTCTCCACCCAGGAAGCAGCCAAACTTCTTCCCCCATCCCTAGCCTGTCCCCCTGTCTGTCCATTCAATTTCTGTAGCCCTCTGAGGCTCTGCTCACCTGTCCATCCACAGGCTGTCTCTTGGCCCGCAGACTCTGCTCTTACCTGGAAGTCTGTGCCAAAGGTGAGTGAGACCCAGACGATAAAGAGCAAAGCGTGGAGATGAAGGGAGAGCTGATAACCAGGAAGGGGGAGGGATCTGAGAGTGATGGTGGAGAGGGTGCTGCTTCTCTGGGACCAGACCTCCCGAAGGCTTTTGGCCAACGTCCCTGCTAATGCCTTTCTGTGCCCTTAGAAGGACAGAGCCAGGTGGGAATGCAGCGGGCCAGGTCCCGGCGAGAAGTCATCACCCTGGTCTTCGGATACTGGCAAGGTGTGCTCCAGCAGCTCGTGCCTCAAGGTGAGAGCAGAAGAGCTGAAAGAGAGAGACTAGGCTGTCAGATGTAAAGGTGGGGGAGGGATCCCCAACTTGACATGAAAAGCACTTTCCAGAAATTTCTCTGCCTGAAACTTTCTCATCATATTCACCTTTGGAGCCTCACCTGCCCAGACCCTGAGCAAGAGAGGGGTGGTGGTCTCCCAGCCTTTGTGGGGAAACTGTTCTCACTTAGTTTCTTTAGAGGAGCACAGTAGAGGCGATTAGAAGTCCCAGGAAGAGGTTGGCATCCATCTCCTTGGGACCAGCCCTGTACTTCTCCCCACTGTGCTATCCTAGTGCTCAGAGCCAGGACTTATGGGATCTCCAGTCAGACCCTCCCCCTCCCCCCCCCCCACATATATTCCAAACTCTGAACTGGGGGGAGTAGGCAGTTCAGAGCATATGGCAAATAGAAGCATGACAGATGGGGGTGGAGAGTGGGAGGCGATTCCTTGGGGAAAGGTGTCTGACCCTTCTTGAAAGCAGGGTTTCGTGGTTGCAGGGTTCATAAGGGAGATCTGCTTGGAGTTCAAATGACTGCTACTAATGATCATAGTGTCTAATGTGCACGGAATGCCTTAGAGTTTTAAAAGCACTGTGTACATCTTCAACTTCATTCAGTTCTCATAACAGCACTGTTAAGTTCACATTTGACCACTTCCTGCACACCAAGCACCGTGCGAAGAACCTTACATGGACTATCTCCTGTAATTCTCTCAGCAACGGTTCATCATTTCATGGATGGGAAAACTGAAGCTCAGCCAATCTAATGACGTTTCCCAGGGCCAAAGAACTAGTAAGAGCAGGGATTCCAATGCTGAGGTGGGCAGAAGACAAACTCCTGTACCCCAGTCAGTCTCTGGATCCCTCCAATGCACTGTGGTCCTTATGCACTTGGGGGAAAGCAGAAATTCTAATCACACTCTGGTTTCTGGGGTGGGTCAATCCAGCTCTCCCAAGTGTCACCTCACACTCCTCCCTCTCTCCCCATAGGACTGTTCTGGAAGGATGATGTCACTCAAGCTGTGAAGACCAAGAAGATGGAGCACATGCCCAGGCTCCATGCCTCAGAGACCTGCATGAGAGATGAGTAGACAGCCTTTTCCACCAAAACCACCACGGCAAGGTGTGGGAGGCCTGTGGTCTGTCCACACTGCGCATGACCGGTAGACAGAACAGTGGGAAGGGAAGGAGTGTCAGGGCTGCAGGTAGGAGCTGTCAGAAGTCCAGGGAATAGAATGAAGAGAGCACCTGTCTGATTTCAGCCCGAAGCAATCCCATGATACAGTGGTGATGTCTGCAAAGGGAGGGGATTGGGACGCAAGGCTACTACTTGGTATCTCTGGCTTAATCTTTGTCTTCTAGGGACAAGTGCAAAGAGAAACTCTTCGTTGTTTGCTGTTCGCTAGGGTGAGGGGCCTTCAGGGATTTTGAAATTCTTCATTTGGATCCCATCTCTTTTCCTCTGGGCCTTTTCACATCTTCTCTTCATCTTTGACTCCTGCCTTCCTTCCCCTCAGAGCCCAGTGACCAAGGTGAACAAGGAGCAATGCTTGAGCTCTGAAATGGTTTCAGAGGTCGTGAACCAAGAGATGACCACCCATGGCCAGGCCCCACTGTAGGTGAGGGCCTGGCCTTGTCTGGGAATGCTGAACCCACCCAGGGCCTGTTTATAGAGGGAGGCAGGGTGAAGGAGGGAATAGACATTGGTTGATAAGGAATGACAAGACTTCACTGGGGCTGATGGAGAACCTTCTGGAAGAGAGCTCCTGGAGGATGGAAAAGAACAGAGTTTTCAGTACAAAGCCAGCCCAATCCGGGCTCTACCGCTGCCCGGCTGTGACCTTGGACACATTCCCTAGGCTCTTTAAGTCCTTTCTTCCACATCTGTAACATGGGGATGGTAATAAAGGCGACCCCTCTGGTGTTGCTGTGTGGATTAAAGACAATATACGAAAATGCCACTGGTTGCTGGATTGAGGGGAAATTCTCCCTTTCCCCACTGGAGGGCACGCCCACTTTCTCTCTCACAGAACTTTTCACCGATTTTGGCAACTGTGGGATGCAGGGGCTGGGGGCCTCCATTGGCCTCTTACATGATCAAGCAGAGGCACAGAGCTTGAAGGGCCTGCAGAAACCTACTTGGGGGGCTTTACAACTTAAAAAATATATATGGGTCTCTGTTTTTCTAAGAAAATCTTGAGTATGACATGACCCTAATCCTTACCTTGCCCATCCATCCATATCTATATATCTATATAAATTTCTCTTTCTCTACACACACACACACACACACACACACACACACGTACACATACATCTCTCTATATAGATCTAAAGCTACTCTCCTTAAATGGGACAGGAGTACCCAGAACCCCTCACATTCAGCCTCCCCCTTGCTCTTCTCTGTGGTGTGGAAGAAGTCACCTGGGGAAAAAGCCCTTGGGCATCCCCTGGGACCCTTGAGCTCTTGGGAGCCCAGGTATAAAATGACTCACCTCTTAGTTATCATCCGTCTTTACAGCTGAGAAACTGACTGGGCAGACCTGGAGCAGGGCCAGACCTGGTCTCCTGACCCGACTTTCCCCCACCCCAGCCCCACCGTTTCTCTCCAGGGCCCCGGTAGAAGCTGGGCTGTTTCACACATCAGACTTCTTCACACTCATGATAGCCTAAGGAGGTGACATTTGAACTTTGACCTAAATGACACAAGGAAGCAGCCAGGGGAAGATCTGGAAGAAAAATCCCCAAGGCAGAGAGAATTACAAATACAATCGCCCTTAGGTGAGACTGCAGGGCTCCTTCAGAGAACTCAGCGCTCATCGCTCATCGTCTGTAAGGCAGGATTTGGGTTTTATTCAAAGTGCGGTGGAAATCATCAGCGAGGGAAAGGCAATGTGATAAATATTGTATAAAGATACAGTGATGCTGCTGGAAGATGGATTATGAAATGGACAAGAGTAAAACCAAGTCGGACTGTTTGGGGCTATTGAGTTGTCCAGGTAGGATCTGGTGGTACCTTGGACAAAGGTCGAGGCAGCATTGCTGGGAAGCTCCAAGCTGGACTCCATCCACAGGCAGCCTGTACCTCAGAGATGCTCCAGCCTTTTACCCCTTTCAAAGAAACTGGTCCTCCTCTCTGTCACCATGGCAGCCAGGCCTCCTTAGCTTGGATTGGTTGATGGACCACATCGTTGGTCCTGTGCCTGACCCCACGATGGGGACTGGTTGCCATGGTTCTATCAAGTGTGCAAACAAGGAGCAGGCCCAGGGGACCGGCAAGCCCTGTGTCTAATGGAAAATCCCTGGAAGGAGATAAGATTAGAGATGGGGACCAGGGAAAGGGCTGTAGGTCTGACAGCACCTGAGTCCCTTGTCTCAGGCCTTATTCACATCAAGACTGCTATGGAGACTTGCTCTGAATTTGGTGGGGAGGGGTGGGGAAAGGAGTTGCAACCCCTGCCTCAGAGCATTCATTGAAAATTCCTTGTTTCTTCCTATTCTAGGGTGACTTTGAGCCATTCCCTAGTCTGAGTCACGAGTCACGAGTCACAACCTCGCAGCTGATTGAGGCCTCAGGGGAAGCCTCCCATCCCCCACACCTTCCTGGTGCTCCCAGGAAGGACAATTTCAGGCTGATCCAAATGTGGATCATGAAAGCTGATTTTCAAGCAAACTTTCTACAGACTTGTCTGGAGGCAGGAGGGTAGGATTTGGATCTGACCAGAGCATCTGAGGTGAGAGAGGTGGGATCGAAACACAGGGAAGTTTGGGGTGTGGGATTCGGAGAGCACAGCCTCGGTTGCCCCCAGTGCCTGGGTTCCGATCCCTTCCTCCCCTCACCGATCATTTCTAAGGCAGATGAAAGGCAAGATGGAATCACAGCTGGAGAGACAGCCATCCCCACCCACAGCCTTCAAACGTGTCTTCTGGGTCTCTTCCATCTGTGGAAGGAAAGTCTTTCCTCCAGACCTCGGATCTGGCAGGCCTGGGACCTCGCTCTACCTTTGAGGTTCACAGTACTCTCTGAGCATTAGGGTCCCCTACAGAGCAGTCATGCCAGCCCCAAACCCAAGAACCCATACAGAGAATTCTGTGACTGCAGTCTTTGCACATTTAACATTCTGATGCCTGTGGTCACTTTGCCCCTGGGAGAAGGGGACCAGCCAGCATTGCTCAGTCCAACCAAACTCCAGACATCCCATGCCTCAAGCTTAGTATTTCTCGAATCACTTAGCTCATTTGATCCTCACAAATGGGAGCACATGGGAAAGTACCAAGCCTACTGTCTGTTCAGACTGCTGTAACAAAATACTATAAACCGGGTGGCTTATAAACAACAGAAATTTCTTTCTCATAGTTCGAGAGGCTGGAAAGCCAATATGAGGCTCTGGCAGAATTGGTGTCTGGTGAGACCTGCCTTCTGGTTCATAGATGGTGTCTTTTCAACACGTCCTCACATGGAGGAAGAGGCAACACATCTCTCTGGGATCTTTTTTTATAAGGGCACTAATCCCATTCATGAGGGGTCCATCCCCACAAAGGCCCTACTTGCAAATACTGTCTTATCACCTTGAGGGTTAGGATTTCAACATATGAATTTTGCGATGGACACAATATTCAGACCATCACACCTACCTACTTATAGAACCCAGGGGAATTAAGAGACACTCCTCTGATAATCCAGGCTTAACCATGCTGCCAATGCCATGTCCTAACCCCTGCATCTGTGCATCTAAGGATATAGCTAAACATAAGCTCAACTCATCATATTTTTCTATACCTGGTTTTTATTAGGTTGATCCCTACCACCTATCCTACTTTTCCCCGTCATGCATTCACTGTGTCTGGCCACCACAGCACATGGTTCCTGCCTCAAGGCAACCGAAGCTTAGTCAGGGAAGTAAGTTATACATATGGCCTATGTGTGCGATAGATATTTATTGAACACTTGCACAGCAGATTGATAGATTCCCTGCTTCATATCCTCTGGTCCATCTCTGAGTTCCCCGTAGCTGCAGGGAGACTGTGTCTGTACATGCTGACAGCTTCCCATCTCAAGCTAGGACTCTGCTTCTCGTCCTGTGGGTTTTCTGGAATGCCAGGGGATCTTGCCTACATGTGCTCAAGACAGCTTTGAGGTGTCTGGGACTAAATATCCCCAGAAGCAGCTCTCAACCAGTTAAGGACCGAGTTTAGTGGATAGATATTCCAGCAGATCCGTCCCTGGTGGGGTAAATCTGAGACAAGTTCTATGCAGATCCTCAGGGGTCCCCAGCAGAGTTCATTTCCAGTTGCCCATGGTGATGGTTAATTTTATGTGTCAGTGTGACTGGGTGAAGGGATGCCCAGACAGATGGTAAAACATTGTATCTGAGTATGTCTGTGTGGATGTCTCTGGAAGAGATCAGCATTCAAATAAGTAGATTGAATACAGAAGATGCCTTCCCTAATGTGGGCGGGCATCATCCAATCCACCGAGGGCCCAAACAGAACAAAAACGTGGAGGGAGGGTGAATCTGCTCTCTGCTTGAGCTGGGACATCCATCTTCTCCTGTCCCTGGACATCAGTGTTTCTGGTTTTCAGGCCGTTGGACTCGGATTGGAACTTATATCATCAGCTCCCCTGATTCTCAGATCCTGGGACGTAAGTTTCCCGGTTCTCTCCTTGCAGAGGCAAACCATGGGATTTCTCAGCCTCCATCATTGCGTGCATCCTTTACTTCCTCATTTGGGATTATCGAAATGCTTTTCAGTATTTGATTTTAATGTATCAGTTATGTTTTTTTAAATTATCTTCCTATACTTTTTAAGTGGTTGCTCTAGGCATCTGAGTATACATATTTAACTTTCCATAGTCTGCTTGTAATTGCTGTTTTATGGGGCACCTGGCCAGCTCCATCAGTAGAGTGTGTGACTCTTGATCTCAGGGTTGTGAGTTTGAGCCCCACGTTGGGTGTAGAGTTTGCTTAAAAATAAAAGCTTAAAAGAAAAATAATTGCTGTTTTACCATTTTAAGTGGAATGCCGAAGTCTTGCCAGAATATATTTCTTCCCTTTTCTCCATTTATGTCATAGCTGTTGATTAGAATCAATTACATCTACATACATTGGAAACTCTATCAGAGAATGTTAGAATTTTTGCTTTGAGCTATCAAATGCATTGTAAACCATTCAAAAGGGGAAGAATAGCCTATATTGTTTACCCAGATAGCTCCCATTTCTATTACTTTCTCCATTCTTGATGTTCTGGGTTTCCTTCTGATACCATTTCCCTTTTATCTGAAGAACTTCCTTTAGCAACTCATTTAGAACAGGTCTGCCGGCTACAGATTAGTTTTTCTTTATCTTTGTTTCACCTTCATTCCTGAAGTATATTTTGCTGGATATAGAATGCTGGATTGACAACTCTTTTCTTTCACCACTTTCAAAATGCTATTCCATTCCCTTCAGGCCCCCATAGTTCATAATGAAAAATCCACTGTCATTTGGATTATTGTTCTCCTGTAAGTGATATGTTGTTTTTCTCTGGTTGTTTTCAAGATTTTGTCTTTGGTTTTAGTTTTTAGAAGTTTGATTATGATGCATCAGGGCATGGATTTCTTCAAGTTTCTCCTGTTTGTGTAACCAAACCCAAGTTCATTGCCTGACACAAGGCAAAGGCCAATCACTGAGACATTGAATATACAGCAAGGAGAAGGTTTATTCAAGAGGCAGACAAGTGAGGAGATGGAAGGACAAGCCTCAAATTTGCCTCCCCAAAGAGAGAGAGTCAGGAATTTTTAAAGGCAAGCAGAAAAGGGTCTGGGTAAAGGAGAAAGAAGCTTCCATGACCCCAAAATGAAGTTAGAGAGTATTATGTGAAGCAAAATAAGTCAGTCAGAGAAAGACAAATACCATATGATTTCACTCATATGTGGGATTTAAGAAACAAAACAGATGAACATAGAGGGGGGAAAAGAGAGAAGCAAACTGGAAAACAGACTCTTAACTATAGAGAACAAACTGAGGGTGGCTGGAGGGGCAGTGGGTGGGGGCATGGGCTAAATGGGTGATGGGTATTAAGGAGGGCACTTGTTGTGATGAGCACTGGATGTTGTATATAAGTGCTAAATCACTAAATTCTACACCTGAAACTAATACTACACTGTATGTTAACTAATGGATTTAAATAAAACATGAAAAAGAAAAATAAATAAATAAAGGCAGTTACTAAGTAAGAGACAGTTAATTTCATTTTGCTCTTTCATTTCAAAGAGGGGGCCATTGGTCCTGACTGGTTCTGGCTAGCTTCTTGCTGAAACCTTAGGTCTCTGCAAGACGAAATCAACACTGGGTTACCATGGTGTCAGGCAAGGATATTATCTTATAGAAACAGGGTGGCAGACAGCATTCTCAGAACAAGCAGATTTGGGTTAAAAAGTTGCAGCTGTGCTTATCTGCCCTCTTAACCCTTTGGTTGCAGGTTTCATTGGGAGTTCACTGAACTTATTGGGTCTGTAGGTTTGTGGCTTTTGACAAATTTGGGACGTTTTCAGCCATTATTTCTTCAAATATTTTTAGTGAACTACCCTTTTTCTCCTCTTCTTCTGGAACTCCAGAGACATGCATGTTAAACTTTTAGCATTGTCCTACAGGTCCCTGAGGCTGTTTGCTTTTTTCCCCAATGTTTTTCTGTTGTTCTGATTGGATCACTTCTATTATTCCATCTTCAAGTTAACTGATAGTTTCTTCTGTATTCCTATTATATTATTGAGCAGTGGGTTTTTTATCCTGGTTATCGTATTTTTGGTTCCAAAATAGCACAATAAAACAAACAAACAAACAAACACATTAGAGGAACAAACAGAACATCCAGTGGTAGGAAATGCTGTTGGAGAAGTCGCCCAGAACTGGTTATTTGGGGCCTTGCAGTTAGTAACAACGAGTCTAGATTTTATACAAAGAGCAGAAGAAAATCACTAGGGATTTTAAGGAAATTACTAGAATTACGTGATGTACAATCCTAGGGACATCTGGGTGGCTCAGTCGGCTAAGCGTCTGCCTTTGGCTCAGGTCATGATCCCAGGAACCTGGGATCAAGCCCCACTTCCAGCTTCCTGCTCAGTGGGGAGTCTGCTCCCTCTCCCTCTGCCTGCTGCTCCCCCTGCTTGTGCCCTCTCTCTGTCAAATAAATAAATAAAATCTTTAAAAAATAAAAAATAAAAAGACCACCCTAGCACTGCTGGATAAGGTATAGATAAAGGGCCAGAGTGGAACCCACAGGCCTGTTAGGAAGTATTGTTTTGGTCTAGGGGACACTGTGATAGCTTGCACTGGGCAATTATATAGAGCTGAGTACTTCCAGCTGGCCATGCACTCTACGGAGAGACAGCCTGAACCTCAGGGGGGATTCCAGACCCTCACCTCTCCAAGGAAACGTCTTCTGCCTCCTGTCACCATGGCAACTGTGCTTCATCTGCCAGGGATTGGTCGCTGTGGTGACATCACCAGCACTACGTGACTGATCCCACAATGAGAACTGTTGCCATGGTGCTAAAGAATGCATAAAAGAATCTGCCACTTTTCTCCAAGTCAAGGTCCTTGACTAGCTCTGAAACTATGGGGATATCAGGGGAGGGAAGAGAAGATCAGATGCCAGACCCAAGGGGTTGCCAGCTGTCAGGCAGTTGCTAAGTCCCTATGCTCCAGGACTTGCCCAAATCAGGACTGCTATTAGAGCCTATTATTTACTGGGGGAGAGGTGGTTTATGTTGGAGGTGGGAAGTCCTCCAGCATATATACACACAAATTCCACATCTCATGTTTCCTTACACTTCAAAGCTTTTTTTTAAAGATTTTATTTATTTATTTATTTATTTGACAGAGAGAGAGAGAGCCAGCAAGAGAGGGAACACAAGCAGGGGGAGTAGGAGAGGGAGAAGCAGGCTCCCAGCGGAGGAGCCCGATGTGGGGTTCGATCCCAGAACGCCAGGATCACGCCCTGAGCCAAAGGCAGACACTTAACGACTGAACCACCCAGGCGCCCCTACACTTCAAAGCTTTTTAAGCTGTTTCCTTCTCTGAGCAAAATTTTGTAGCTGATCGAGGCATCCTTATCCCCCATGCCCTGCATTGCCATCTAGAGGGGAAGTTCTAGGACAACCTGCTTCTGTATTTTTAAAGTGGGTTTTTATCAAAGCTCTTTCTGTGGGCTTGTCTGGTGGCAGGGGAGGTGGGCTTCAACCAGAGCTTCTGGAGTAAAACATGTAGGGCCATAACAGAGAAGACGTTTGGGATGGTGACAGTGCAGATGGTAGCTTGGTTTCTAATCCCTTTCTCCTTCCAGACATCAATCATAACATGAATGCAAGGCAGGGTAGGACCACAGCTGAATTGCAATCCTTCCTCACCCACTTCCTCCACCCACCCACAACACGTTCTGGTGATCTTTTTACTCCTGGGAAAAGAACTTCTTCCCTTTGAACTCCAGGTCCCATAGGCCTGAGAACCTGCTTGGTCTTCTGGGGTTATTACTTCCAGCATTAAGGTGTCCTCCAACAGATAGCAAAAAGAAGAGCAGTATCTGTGCATGCATAAGTTATTATTCTGCTAGCTATTTCCCTGGCAGTTTGAAATTTTAGAAGGGAGAGAGAAGCAGTGCCACCTCTGCTCAACTACCCAAAACCCAGAATGTTCATTTTTCCTATAGCATTATGTATCTCAGAGCAGATTCAGACTCATTTGTTCTTAGGCCTCAAATTATTTCTGTAAACAACTTTCAAATATGTATAACACAAGTCAATGATAACCAAATAACCCTCCAGTTCCTGGTGTAACAAAATAGCTTGTGTTAGTCTCTTTCTAACATTGAATATAAATGCCCTACCCAAAATATAAAAATAACTGTTTGAAAGCATGGAGACCAACCAAAAGCAAGAAAAGCTAGAAGGAATATAATCCTTGAAAAAAGGGAAGTCTACAGGTGAGTCCTACGTTTAACAGGCTTTCCTCCTAAGGACACTTCACAGTTTCCTGCAGCACCTGGGGTAATAGAGCTCAGGCAGAAAGTGGCCTCAGAAACATAGGCTGCAGCACAGAAACACCAGAGCAACTGGAAATTGAGGAAGAAATCTGGGAAATGAGTGAGCTACAGAGAGGTGAACCCAAAATCCAAATACAAATTTCCCTCAAATACTTAACTACCTTTTATTTATTGATTTTTAAAGATCTTATTTGTTTATTTGATAGAGAGAGAACGAGAGAAGCAGGGGGAATGGTGGAGGGAGAGGGAGAAGCAGACTCCCCACTGAGCAGGGAGCCTGATGTGAGGCTCGATTCCAGGACTCTGGGATCATGACCTGAGCTGAAAGCAGGGGCTTAACCCACTGAGTCACCCAGGCAACCCCTCTGGAGTCTTAAATGGAGAATCATTTTCTTGCCTTTTTCAGCTTATAGATGCTGTTTGCATTCCTTGGCTTGTGGCCTCTTCCTGGCATCTCTCTAACCTCTTCCAATGTCACATCTCCCACCACTGACTCTGACACTCCTGCTTTTCTCTTATAAAGACCCTCGTGATTGTATGGCACATACCTGGAAAATCCAAGCTAATCTCATCTGAGGTTAATCACCTTCTAAGATTAATCACACTGCAAAGTCCCTTTTACCATATAAAGTAACATATGCATAGGTTCCAGGGACTCTGACATGGACATCTTGAGGGGCCATTATTCAGCCTACCAGACATCTGTGGTAGATGTGGTAGGGCATGTGACTCTTGATCTTGAGGTCATGAGTTTGAGCCCCACGCTGGAGGTAGAGATTACTTTTAAAATTTTTTAAATGTAAAAAAAAATGTTGAAATACCAGATTATGGTTTAGAAAGTTCACACAGTAGCTTATAACTAAACAAGAATGGACACAAGAGATCAGTTAGCTTGTTAGCTAATTATCAAAGAGTACAGTGGTTTGAACCAAGGCGATGGCAGTGGATGTGGAGAGAAGTGGATGGATATACGGTATATTTTGCAGGTTGAACTCATGCACGTTGAAGATTTTTAAGAGGTGAGGGTAAAGTAAGCAACAAAGATAATAAAAATTGACTAATTACATTGTCTACTGTCCAGTCGCTATTCATATTTAATCCTCATAACAAGCTTATGAGGTAGGTACAATTCTCACCCGCATCTTACGTGCAATCGTTTTTTTCTGGGAGTAGAAGCAGTAGTCCTTGCGACCTGGTTTACGTAAAAAAGCGGGCGCCTAGGGGTGAGTTGGAATGCTTCTGCCTGCGGTAAAGGGAAGGAGGAGTTGGCTACGCGTCCGCAGGGGCAGGGACCAACCGCGATTGGCCAAGCTGCCGAAAGAGGGTTGTGCAGATCCAGCGCATGTTGTGTGTGGGAAGCTACAGTCCCGCTCAGCTCCTCCAGCTGCTATCTCTACTTTCTCTGCGACTTAGGAGGGGGCGAGCGCGCCGAGATGGGGAGGATGCAGCACCTGCTGTGGCCTAGGAGCTCCAGGGGGCTCTGGCTGCTCCTCTCCTTCCTGCTGCTGAACAGCCGCCCAGGGGGCTGCGGCGACATTAGTGGCCACGGTCAGGAGGAAACCTGCGGGGGAGGGGGGGAGGACGGGAGGTGCGGGCAGGCCAGAGAGCGCTCCTGAGAGAAGTGGCTGAGGGAACCTCAAGGTTTGGAACTCAGGAGGAAAAGGATGTATTGGGGGGCCGTGAAAAGAGATAAATGTAGTGAGCATCTTGTAGAAAGAGACGCAGGCTTGAGGTGGCCCTCGGCATATGGGATCTGGCCTTAAGAGAAGCGACCTCAGAGGAAGATTGGGGATCCAGGAGGAGGACGGAAAGACGAGTGGGCAGAGGGAAGTAAGCCCCGCCTATGTCGCCATAAGAGAAGTAAGACGCACTGAGGGGCCAAGGAAGAGATGCCCAGGGCTGAGGGATAGGCAGGGGACCCGGATTTTTGGACAATAGGAGCAGGGACGCACTACGGGGTCCTGGCTCCAGAGAGAAAGCTGGGCAGAGAAACGAGCTAGGATTTCATCACAAGCCCTCAGAGGCTGGTATCTGCTCTCTGATTTCTGATAAGAAGGGGTAGGTTAGGCTGGGGTAAAAGAGAATGGAGGGGGAACGAGTCCATCCTTCTTCCTCTCCCTCCTCTCTGAGCCTTTGGGGTAGACCAGCGCTGACTCACGTCTGAGCAGCCAGAGACCGACTGCGCATACTCGAGGATTCCAGGGCCAGGCGCGTGGGGAAGAGCGCTCAAAGTCCTAGTCTGACGCCAAGTTTCCCCCCCAGATTCTTGGGTTTTAGAGGCCAGTGCGGAGGGCTCGCGAAGAACTGTGGGAGGAGGCCTGGTGGCGGAAGACAGGAAAGGTGTGTGTGTGGCGGGGGAAGGGGATGTTCCTGTAGGGATACCTCGCCTTCTTTGCCGCCCAGACGCCTCTTCCAAGCCAGGCTTTGGTCGCTCCCTCAGCACCACGGACAGCGCCAGGAGCCTTTGGCTCTGGCAGAGGGTGTCCAGGTCACCACTTTTCCTATCCGTCCTGGAGCGATGCCTCAGACAACAATTTCCCCTTCCAGAAGAAGCTCTTTTCTTTCTCATGAGGGTGCTGGAGGTGCTGCTCCTTCCGAAAGCCAGGAAATTGGTATGGGAATCCTTTTGATTTCGGAGGACCAGTCCCTTTTCTTAACGCCTGTCCATAATGACTCATGGTAATTCCACCACATAAAAAAATGGACTCTCGGCCAAGTCTACCCCATCTACTTGGAATAATGAAGGTGTTAGAGCATTAGGGATTATCCTCCCCCACACTCTGTCATTCCTCTATGCACAGTTAGATAAACTGTGGCTCTCAGGACAAAGATCCAGACACACAAACCCTATACACACCAATACTTTCTTCCTCAGAGGATTCCAGGCCTCCTTTCTAATCCTTTCCAGGCTTCCAAGCCTTTGAGATGCAGGTCACCTGATTCCCACGCCCCATTTGTTCACCTGATTATCAATTCCATGTGTGTAGCTTTCTGAGTCTCTGCTTACTTCACCCTCCAAGGCTGCTCTTTGCTTGTAAGCTTGGTTCTTATCTGGAAGTTGGCATCAAAGGTGAATGAGGTTCTGAAGAACAGGGCAGGTGGTGATGGGGGAAGGGAAAAATGAAAAGAAGGGGGACTTGAGAGGAGGAAGGGATGTGGTGAGGGGGACAGAGACCAGGGAACAAAGAGGTAATAGTGGAAGAAAGCTGATTTTCTTCAGCTGGGATTTGAAAGCTTTCTGGCCAAGCTCCTTGCTGATGCCACCATTCTGTCTCTTAGATGGTCAGGGCCAAGTGGGAGCGGGGCAGCTCTGGACCCTCCAAGGATTTGCTACTCCAGTCTTCCAGCACGTACAAGTTGTATTCCAGCATATTGTGCCCCAAGGTGAGTAAGGGCTGGGGAAGAGAGGCTGGGACCTGATCAAAAAAGTTGGAAAGAGTGAGGGGCTGTTTGATCTGAGGATGGGCTTTCTTCCCCAGATGTCTCTGCTTGAAACTTTCCTGTCATGCTCACCTCATGGAGAAGGGGGTATGACTGGAATGGGGGTGGAGTTGGACAGGTGGGCTGTTTGTTCTTGAACACCCTAGAAGAGCCCAGCAGGGGCCTCTAGAAGAAACCCCTGGAAGAGGCCAGCATCCAATTCCTTCTGATCAATCCCAACCCCTAGAGTTATCTGAGTTTTTCCATAGCCAGCAGTCCTTAGGTTCTCAGTTAGGAAAACACACATACACATCCCTCAGCTTCTGAATAGGAAGCAGAGGAAATGGCATGATGAGTAGACAGGAGGAATGAAAGGGAGTGAAAAATCCCTTGGAGACAGATGGCTGACCTTCCTTAGAGCAGAATTTCATGGATGGAGGAAAGGGTCAGAAAGGAAATCTACCTTGAGTTCATATAACTGCTACTACTACCAATGTCTAATATGTGCATAAGGCCTTAGAGCAGTGGTTCTCAAAGTGCATCCCAGGACCAGCAGCATCAGCATCACCAGAGAACTTGTTAGAAATGATCACTCTTGAGCTTCACCCCAGACCTACTGAATCAAAAACTCTGGGGGTGAGGAACAGTAATTTGTGGCTTTTTTTTTTAAAGATTTTATTTATTTACTTGAGAGAGAGAGAAAGAGAGAGAGCAAGGGCAGGGCAGGGGGCGGGAGAGAGGGTGAGGGAGAAACAGATTCCCTGCTGAGCAGGGAGCCCGGCCTGAGCTGAAGGCAGACACTTAACCGACTGAGCCACGCAGATGACCCTAATTTGTTGGAATTGGAAATTCCAGAATTTGGGAATTCTAATGCACACTAAAGTTTAGGAATCACTGCCTAAGTTTTCTAGGCATTTTTTATACCCTAATGTCATTTAAACCCTCACAATAGCATCAAATGAATCAGCAAACAGCATACAATCCTAGTTGAAGGTTTACTACACACCAGGCACTATGTTAAGCAACATGTATACACCAGTTCATTTAGTTCTCTGCACGAGTTGTGATTCTTTATCTACTTGAGGGAGAGGGGGATTGCTGATCTCACTATGGTTCCTGGAGTGGACCAGTCAGTGTGTCCCAGGTGTCAATTCACCACATCCTTTTACCCTGCAGGTTTGTTCTGGAAGGATGGCATTACCCAGGATGTGATGGCCCAGAAGCACATTAGCAGATTCCACCCCCAAGATCCATGTCTGAGGCATGGGCAGGCAGCCTTTCCCACCAAAACCACTGGGATAAGGTGCGTGAGGCCTATGGCCGGTCCATGCTGTCTATCAGACAGACAGCAGGGAGGGAACAGATGTTAAAACTGTAGGTAAGAGCTGCTGGCAGGAGTATGAGAATGATCTTTGAGAGGTTCTGCCTGGGATCCATGAAAAACAAATCCATTAGCCATTAGTGATATCTGCAAAGGGAGAGGAGATGGGTGTTACAAGTGTAGCTTCCATATGTCATCCCTGTCTCTTTAGGGGCAAGCAAAAGGAGAAACTTCGACTCCTATTTCCCAAGGTAAGTCTTACATGTCTTCTCAAGAATTTTCAATCCCTGACTTTTGGGTCCTATACCTTTCCCTTCTGGAGCCCTGTCATCATTTTCTGCCTTCGTCTTGACTCCTGGCTTCCCCCTTCCCAGAGCCCAATGGCCAAAGTGAACAGCGAGCAGTGCTTTACTTCCAAAGTGTATCTGAAGACCCTTAAAAGAGAGGCTGCCAACCCTGTCAAGGTAAGGGGCTTACTTTTTCTCCGGAGGTTGGAATCACCAACAAGCTGTTTAAATGAGGGAGGTCCCTATGAAGAAGGGATTGGAGACTGAGGTGTGAACAGATAAGCTGAAGAAAAGTTCTTTCCTTTCCCAATCAAAGTGATTCCTTTCCCAATCAAAGGAGGGATCCTCCTTCTCTCTCACAGAAACACCAGTGGGTATCAGTATGAGAGGTTGGGAGGGCAGATACTGGGACCCTCTAAGGATGAAATGATCTAAAGGATTGTGCATAGACATTGAGTCCCAAATAGGCATTGAAAATTGCCAAATTAAAAAAGATTAAATTAAAAGTCCTTTTTTTCTCCATACTGTCCTTTGCATATAACAAAGGGTAGCAAAGCTCCTTTGGATCAGTGGGAGAGGTAGCCCAGAGACCTTTACATTCAACACTCCCTCCTCTCCTTGCTCTACTCCATGGCCTGGGCAAAGTGACCTGGGCAAGGCTCTGGGTTATCTCCTTGAGATGCTTGAACTCTTCAGAATCCAGATTTAAAACACTCATCAAGGGGTGCCTGGGTGGCTCAGTCAGTTAAGCATCCAACTCTTGATGTCAGCTCAGGTCATGAACTTAGGGTTGTGGGATCGAGCTCTGCATTGGGCTCCTCGCTCAGCGTGAAATCTGCTTGGGATTCTCTCTCTTCCTCTCCCTTTGCCTCTCCCCCAGTCATGCTCTAAATAAATAAATAAAATCTTAAAACAAAATAAAACACCCAACTGGCACCCCCATCTGTCTTTGTAGTTGAGACATTGGGGCCCAGGCTGGTCAAGGGACTTACTCAGAGCTGCACAGCAGGTTCATGGCAGAGCCAAGACTGGACCCAGGTCTCCTGATTCCTAAACCTTTCCCTTGCATAGCCCCTGCCCTTCCTCTCAGGGACTGCAGTGAGAATTAGACTGTTCCAAACTTCAGACTCCTCCACACTGATGAAAGTCTTTTTTTTTTTTTTTTTTGGACTAAGACCTAAATTGCAAGAAAGTGGCAGTGAGAGGAAGGTATAAGGGAGGGGCATCCCAGGCAGAGAGGCTTGCAGTGACAAAAGTGCCCTGAGGCAGGTATACCATTCACTTTATGGATGGAAAAGTCAGTGGCAGAAGTAGGCCCCAGAATGACCATACAGGGGCTCATGGATCGTAGTGAAAAGTTTGGATTTTAAGTGTAGTGACAACTTCACTGGGAAGTTTCAAGGAAGGGGATGTCATAATGTGATACACAATTTCAAAAGGTCCCTCTTATGATATTGGGGTATAATATCTTTGAGGAGAGCAAGCATGAAAACTGAGAGCCTGCAAGGAACCTGTACTTCAGGGGGCTTCCAGCCCCTCAGGCTCTCCTGGGAAACCAGTTCCCACCCCATCAAGTGACAGCTGGTCTTCCTAAACCTGGATTGGTTGCTGGGTCGAGGCATTCAGAGCTAAGTGACAGACCCACTTGTGAGGAATGGTTGCCATGGTGCTTCTGTGAATGCAAACAAGGTGCTGCCGTTCTTCCCCAGCCCAGAGCCCAAAGGAAAAGCATGGGAGGGAGGGTGAACTATCCGTGGGAGCCAAGGGGATAGACAATGGGTGGGCTGAGTCATTGTAGCTTACATAAATCAGGCTCTCATTGAAGCATTTTGTGAAGGAGAGTAGGTAAGGAAGAGGCCACCTTCCCATATAATGATTCCGGTCCTTTGTTTCTTCTTGTTTTAGGGCTTCTTTGAGCCACCCCCAACTGTGGGCCGCAACCTTGTTGCTGACTGAGACCTCATGTGAATCCCCTCTGCCCCAGTGCCCTCCTGTTTGCCCTCCAGAGGGGCAGTCCTAGGATGTCCCTAATCTGGATCATTAAAGTGGACTTTCATGCAAACGCTTTCTGTGATTTGTCTTGAGGCAGGATGGGTGGGGTTTGGATACAGCCAGAGCCCCTGAAGTGAAAGAATAGGGGTGGACCAGAACAGGGATGCAAGGAAGAGAGCACAGCTCTTTGGTGCTGGTAGAAGGCTGGTTTTTGTCTTGTCTTCCCTCCAGTGACCTGAAGTGGGGAAAGTGAGAGAAGGACCACAGCGGGAATGCAGCCTTCCCTACCCATATCTACCAGCGCTGTGTGGCCTAGTTGCATCCCTTCCATGTCAGACACGCCTGGACCCTGCTATTTTATGAGGGTCTCCTTCTCCAGCATTACCACACCTGCCAGCCATCTCCCACTCATCTTGCTCCCAAGAATCAAGAGAGAAGTGCTATAACCAAAGTGTACACACATTAAACATTTTGATGGCTCTTGCCAGTTTGCTCCTGGTAGCTTCAAGGGAGTGGGTAATCTGACCACCTATGCTCAGCCCAGCTGAACACCAGAATATCCTGTTTGCAGAGCTTTATACTTTTCAAGTCCTCTCACACTCATTGGATACTCAGTGTAAGCAAATGGGCAGGTATCAGGATTTGATTTTTCTACGAATTTATGGAGTTGTGTACATATACTAATGATCATGTAGCTACAAACCTAAGTTTATAGACTTTCTTGGTTATAAGTTATACTTCAATAATAAATAATAACAACTATGAACTTCTCAAAGTAAAAAATGTAAAAAATGAATAGGAGAAAAGATGTTTCTGAAAAGAAGAAGATGGGATGATTTGCTCTACCTGCTATCAATACTCAGTATGAAGCTGTAGTAATTAAGAAAGTGTGGTATTGGGACACCTGGGTGACTTGGTGGGTTGGGCATCTGTCTTGGCTCAGGTCATGATCCCAGGGTCCTGGGATTGAGCCCACTCTCCTTCTCCCACTGCCCCTCCACCCCACTCATGCTCTCTCTCTGTTTCTCTCTCAAATAAATAAAATCTTCTTTAAAAATAGAAGATAGTATAAGAATAACTTCATGTCTTAATGGTTAGAAAAGATTTTTAAAGAGGAAATGAAAGTGCAAAAAATAAAGGAAAACGCAGTACATTCAGTACATTAAATTAAGAATATCTACAAACTTTAGGAGCGTCTGGATGGCTTACTTGGTCAAGCCTCCAACTTTTGATTTCGGCTCAGGTCATGATCTCAGGGCCATGGGATTGAGCCCTTCATGGGGCTCCATGCTGGGTGGGGAGTCTCTCTCCCTCTGCCCCTCCCCATGCTTGTGCACACGCTCTCTCTCTCTCTCTCTCTCTCGCTCTCTCTTTCTCTAAAATAAATAAATAAATAAATAAAATTTTAAAAGGAATATCTATAAATTCTTACAACTGAAGTAAGACAGTTTTAGGATATACTATTATCTCTGCAATGTGAATGCAAACTTCTTCCAGCTATCTTCCCTGATAGGAATGAAAAAGAGGGGCGCCTGGGTGGCGCAGTCGTTAAGCTTCTGCCTTCGGCTCAGGGCGTGATCCCGGCGTTATGGGATCGAGCTCCTCCGCTATGAGCCTGCTTCTTCCTCTCCCACTCCCCCTGCCTGTGTTCCCTCTCTCGCTGGCTGTCTCCATCTCTGTCGAATAAATAAATAAAATCTTAAAAAAAAAAAAAAGAATGAAAAAGAAAGAATTTTCTAAGTCAGTGCTGTTAAGTAGAAATATAATTTATAATTATATACGTAATTTAAAATTTTCAAAAAAATAAAAATTTCTAGTAGTCACACTTTTTAAAAAGCAAAAAAGAAACAAGGCTCTACCAAATCTCCTGTTCTCTGTAAAAATGTGGCTTGGAAAGGTATTTTTTACTTTGCTACCCTGCAGAAAATCACACTGGTCCATTAGTTGTTGTTGTTGTCATTGTCGTCATTTTTCTTTTAAAATGGCCTTTATTACAAATTTGAAATCTAGGGAAGCTCCTTTTTCCTCTACCCAAAGAGTTCATAAATACAGACATTGGAGTAAGTACTTCATTGAAAGGTAACATTTATGGGGCGCCTGGGTGGCTCAGTTAGTTAAGCATCTGCCTTCAGCTCAGGTCATGATCCCAGGGTCCTAGGATCAAGCCCCACACCAGGATCTCCACTTGGTGGGGAGCCTGCTTCTCCCTCTCCCCCCGCCTGCTGCTCCCCAGACCCTGTTTGTGCTCTCTGTCAAATAAATAAATAAAATCTTTTTAAAAAGGTAACATTTATAAATTGGTAAAAGATGATATCCACGGACACCACACAGCTTCTGATACATAGTACAATCCTCAGACAGTCACCATGCCAAGGTCAACAAGGTTGCCTCACCATCTAGAATTTATAGGTTAATTCCCACACTTAACAGGAAAGGATAAAATTTATATGGTCCCAAGGGGGAAAATTATACCTAAAAGACAATTGTTGATGAGTCCCCACATTTTCCATTTGAAGTGATATTGACTTTTCCTGTCCCACTGGCCCTTGGAATGTTTCCCCATATGTACAACTATTATTCTTTATCTCTTTTTGCCCAAAGGTGAACAAAAACTTTGATTATAGTATGATATTGGGAGATAACCAGGAATATTTAAATTTGCTGGCTTCTAAGTGATTGAACTTTCAATGAGAATCCCCAATGGGCACCCTTCAGCTTTGATTCCACAAGAAGAGAGAGGGTAAAGGAACTCAAAGAAATCCAACAGCCATCGGGTTGTAGGACAGCCGGGTCCCAGATATATTTCATAGTGTGGGGGTTGCTGGTAACACAAATAAGGTTTTTGTTTAATTCTGACCTGAAGCCAGTGCTCATTACAGCTTAGAAACACATCTTCAAAACCACAAATCAACACAAAAAGCATGAGGAGTCCTCCAAACAAGCCAAAGACCCTCATCATTTCAAATCTCAACCCAAGACATCAGAGGAAACAGGAAATCACACTGGTCCATTATTTTGATGATATTGTGGCAATTGAATATGGTGGACAGAATAGCATGTACCCTAGATGTCATAAGACACATGCACAGAAGAAGAATGTCAAGAAAGTTCAGAGTCCTGCCACATTAATGAAGTTTCTATGGTCCAATTATCTGTGGCATGTCAAGATGCCCTCTGTAAAGTGAGACAAATTAATTAACCTTGAACATCTACCACAATAAAAAAGAGACAATACTTTTTATGGAAGAATGAGCCTCTTTGGCATTTGAGGCAACATAAAACACATTTAAATGTGCTACTCTGACCCACTTACCAGTAACCCACTAGGCTTTTAGTATGGCCTGAAGCAAAGAAACATTCTGCAGGAATTCCAGGTTGCAATGCAAGCTGTCCTTTTACTTGATAATTATGACCAGTGATCTCAGTAGCGCTGGAAGTGTCTGCAGACTGTAATGTCATATGAATCCTCTGGCAAACCCCAGTAAGATTAGTATAGTGTAGATCCCTAGGATTTTAAAGGAAGGTGGTGCCCTTTTAGGCCATCAGCTATTCTCCATTTGAAGAGCAGCTTAGTTTCCTACCAGGTCCTGGTATACTGAACACCTGGCCATGGGACAACCAATAATTATGCATTGGGTATTATCCAGTCCACTAAACCATAGCATTGGAGGTTAAATGGAAATGGTGTATACAAGACCGGGCCCAAGAAGACCTGGATGAAAAAAGTTGCATGAGAAGGTAGCTTCCTTGCTTCACTGCCTTTCCCATAACCTTATTATTGCCTTACGGGGAATTCTCTATGACCAGCTAACAGACTGGGGGAAAGCACAGAGCCAATTTATGGATGTTTGCACAAAATGCAGGCATCAGCTAGAAGTGGAAGGGTGCTACATTACAGCACAATTCAGAAGTGTCTGTGGACTACATTGGTGAAGACCAATTCCTTTGTGGGAAGTTTTGTTGGTAGATCTGGTGGTCCACTTGGAATTGAAGAAGAAAAGAATTGAGGTGTCTATACTGATAACAATATTCATGATTAACAGGTTGGTTGGCTGATCTGGGGTTTGAATAGAACAAGATAAGAAAATCTGTGGCAAGAAAGTCTGAGAGGGATCACTTGGGATGAATACAGAGTTTGAAGATAGTCATGGTTTCCTGTGTAAATAACCATGAGAAGATATAGACTATAGAAAAGCTTGTCAGTAATCAGGTTAGGAAACGGCCAATTCTGTGGATATCAGTCATCCTCTTTCTCCAGCCACCCTGGTGCTTTCTTAATGGGCCCATATATCAATGGATGTGGTGGCAAGAAATGAGGCTATGCATAGGCTTACTAATGTGAATTTCCGTCCTCATGAATGGTATGATTACAGCCACCTCTGAATACCAGTTTGCCAGCAGCAGAGGATAATATTGGGCTCCCAATATGGCACACCTGGTGACAGATTTTTATTTCAAACCCCTTTCACCATGAAAAAATGCAGTGAATTATATTCTGGATATAATTTGGATTTGCCCTTTCTGTCCACAATACTTCTGACAACACTCACTCGCCATTAGTGAACTTACAGAGTGGTTGTTTTATTCATCTCCAAGAGTTTTGGAACCAAAAGGTAAAGGTCAGAGTGGCCCCCTCACTATTATACCTCAAAATCTTTGAAGGAATCTTTGCTTCCCATCTTCTGAATGATGAGTTTGCACGTGCTAGTGCCCAAGAGAGGAATATTTACACCACAGTCATAGTCAGAGTTGAATTGGAAGCTGAGACTACCACCTGGTCACTTTGGATTCCTCATGCCACTGAACCGTAGACAGATATGGGTATCACTAAATTAACCGCAGTGATTGACTCCAGTTACCAGGGAGAAGTTGAGTTGCTGCTACAAAATGAGGACAAAAAAAGATTATTATTGAAGCCAGAGGAATTAACCTGGGTTCTTTGTGTTCTTCTTCCCAGTAGTATTGGTCCAACAAAAAACCCTGTAGAAACCAAACAAAACCAGGAACATCAAAGATTCAGATCCTGCAGAAATAAAGATTGGGCTCAACCCAGTCTGATCCAGTCAAGGTGCTGATCACAGTAAGAAAGCCATGACATCAGTGGGAGCATAAGGAAGTTGTAACTGTCAATTTAGGCTTCAGGATCCCCTACAGGAGAAGGGATTGTAGCAGCTGTGTTTAAAATAACTTGAGACAGAAGTTTTTTTCTCCCATTTCTCTTCCCTGCTACTTTGTATCAGGAACAATGGCACTGCACTTTGTTTTAGGTTTCATATGAGAGTACACCTGAATTAAGGGATATGTGTGTCAATTGTCATAAGAGTACATGGTTTTCATTCAAATAAAGGACAAGAGTAGAAGCTAGGATTAAGCTAGATATTCCCCATTTTTCCATCACATTCGTGTTCCATCTTTCTTCACCCTGCTTTATGGCCCCAGGTTAATGTCTATGAACTGAATCAACTCCAGGTCCTTGCTCACTGGCTTATGGTTGGATTTGGCCAAGAGAAGGTATTGGCAAGATATCAGGGTCCAAAAAGGGAAAAAATTCAGGGTATGCATCCCTCTGGCTTCATCCCTGACTGACTATGAGTTGACAAAGTTCTATATTTCTTTACCTATCCATACACTTATAAATAGTTCTATAATTAAACTCTTTGGATTTACTTTGATTGAGTGTACCATGGTTTCTGGCTGAGTTCAAGGCATCAGACTGTACACATATGAAGAGAAAATTAGTAAACTGGACTGTAGTTCAAAAGAAAATATACAAAATGAAGTACATTTTGTATAGAGAGACAAAAGAATGGAAAATACAAAAGATAAGGTAGAACCATAAAAGATACCACATGACAGTCTAATATACTTTTACTTGGAGTTCCAGAAAGAAGGGAACAAGAAAATGGGGTAGAATCAATATTCAAGGAGATAATGTCTGAGAATGCCTCAAAATTGTTGAAAGACATCAAGCCATGTATTCAAGAAGCTCTTTGAATCTCAAGGAGAATAAATGAAAAGAAATGTCTCTCTAATCACAGCCTAGAAAAACTGTTGACAATCAAAGACAAGTTACCTACAGAAGAGTAACAATCATACTGACAGATAATTTCTCAAAAAGAAAGAGAGAGAGAAAGAGAGAGGGAAAAGGGGATCAAAAGCAGACACCCAGATACCTCAAGTTTGCCGCTAGGATTTACTCTCTACTTGACTTCACCCTATTTTCTCTCCCAACAAGCTAGCCTGTATGGACTACTTCAATGAGCTCCCTCTTCCTCTGTATTCTTGTTAGGTTAGGACAATGGGAATACCTAGGAGAGATCAGAGGGAGGGAATGAGGAGAATGAGAACAGGGTGTGTTTTTCCCCTCATCTTCCTCCCTTTAAGGTTGTTACAGGCTGTCAGCTCCTCCTGACACACATCTGCAACAGGAAACATGTATAATAGTATACATAGTCACACTACTCATGATAAACCAATACTGGGGATAACCCAAAGTCTATATATCTTTACTTTTTTTTACGGTTTCATAACCTAACCATGCATCCTTAGGTTATAAAATTGTAAAGAAAAGCAAATAAATATGGTCAAAAAAAAGAATGAATAATGGTCACCTTTGGGGATTGCCTGGGTGGGTCAGTCAGTTAAGCACCTGCCTTTGGCTCAGCTCATGATCCTAGGGTCCTGGGATGGAGCTCGAGTCAGGCTCTCTGCTCGGCAGAGAGCCTGCCTCTGCCTGCTTCAGCCTGCCACTTCTCCTGCTTGTGCTCTCTCTCTCTCTGTCAAATAAATAAATAAATAAATAAATAAATAAATAAATAAAATCTTTTTTTTTTAATGGTTACCTTTGGGAAGGGGTAATGACTGGGGGACACAATAAGGTTTCTAGGGTGCTAGAAATGTTCTATTTCTTGACCTGGATTACATGGGTGTTCACTTTGTGATAATTTATTGAGTTGTTCATTTTTGTTTTATGCATTTTCTGTTTTATTTCACAATTTACAAGGTTTTTAAAAAGAAAATAAATGAATAAAGTGATAAAGATGGGAGGAGGGGGGCACCTGGGTGGCTCAGTTGGCTGAGTGTCCAACTCTTGGTTTTGGCTCAGGTCATGCTCTTGGGGTCGTGGGATCAAGCCCCACATTGGGCTCGTGCTCGGTGGGGAGTCTGCTTGAAGATTCCCTCCCTCTCCCTCTGCATCTCCCCCCGCCCTCGCTTGTGCTCACTCACTCTCTCTCTCTCTAAAATAAATAAACAAATCTTTAAAAAAGAAAAGATGGCAAGAGAAATTGTGGAAGGTGCAGAGAATTCCCTGAGCATATTTTATTATATAGTTTCGATTTTTGAAAAATGTAAATATTTTACACTTTCAAAAAAATAAATTATATACAAAGTAAAAAAAACAAAAATTGAGAACAGACTGAAACAAGCAAACTGAATTACATATCAAATTGGTAAAAATAATTACACAAACAAAAGAACTATTTCAAATGACCTTGAATGCAGTATTTTGATGGTATACTCTAAGGAATTATATTCCAAGGACAAAATAAACTACCACACACCTTAAATATCTTTATTGTTTTATTAGTAGAGTAATATTTGCATTATTATTTGTAAATTATTGTATGCATATTGTAGGATTACACATATAAGTGATTATTTTAATGTTATAAGAAACCAAAGTTTTCAGTGTAAGAATAAAGAGATACAAGCACAAAATCAAAAGAGTTCAGTAAAAATCACAGTTAAATTTTAATTGGAAATATGAGTGTATGTGAACGTGTGTGTGTGTGTGTGTGTGTGTCTTAATATTCTAGCTCTGTGCACTGAAAGGGCCTATAAGCAATGTCATCCCAGTTCCTATTATCACCCTTAAATCCCAGACTGTGATCTTTAAAATCAGTCCTTACTAAAAGCTACCAAGTCTCTTTGGAAGAATGGCTGCTTCTATGTCTAGGGCAGGGAATAAAAAAGATGAACCTGGTACCTCCTGAGTGATAAAAAGCAAGAGAACTGTCAGTGGGATGTTAGTGGGATGTTTCAAAAGGACACCAGAGCCAGTTCAAAGGAGCTTTCACTGACTTATTCTGAGGCAATTTGAATATTAAAAAATATATTAAATAGTAATATAATTACTGTAATTGACTGATGCACATTGAATATATGAAAATCCATACTTCCATAGTAATGTTCAAACAAGAAAATCATTAAAATATTTTTTAAAAATTTGTCACTGTTGAAGGTAACTACTACATCTAAATTCATTACACTGCAAATTGTAAACCAGAAAAACAAGAATGTATGCTACCTTTCCAGTTGGAATTGTATTTCAGGGTAAATAACCCCAGTTGATGAAGAAAGCTTTTCTTTATAAAATAATTATCAGCTAATAAATGTTAAAAGAATGATAGAATTAGAAAAGTCACCATTTTGTGGCCTCTAATGAAATAATTTGGTCGAAGTCCATCAAGGAAGAGCAAATCCGTTAGGTGAAAAGTTGATGGGAGCTAAATATTTTCACAGTGCCAAAATATCATCCCACGACTCCATATTAGTCACAAGAGGGAAACATAAGTTAACGTACAGTGATCTGTCTTTACCTTAAACCAGTGATCAATTTTAACATCACTAATAGTAAGACAGGCAGACATTACGCACTTCTTAAAATGACACAATTGAAGGCATAAGCATCACCTATAAAGCATTTTGCTGAAAAAAAAATTTAACCTGATCCATTCAAGACTTTAGATATAACTTCTAGTTTACAGTAAATGAGGGGAATATACAGGATAGATACAGGGGAAATACAGGGAAATCCATCATAAGGAAACAATCAGACAAATTCAGAAAATGGGGTGTTGTAAAGAAAAACTAACCTGGTCTATTCAACAAGACAATGTCAAAAATGGGGGGGTGTCCATGTTAATTTAAAGAGAAGTAAGAAACATAACCACATGCAATGATGGTCTTTTGACTCCTATTTTTTTTACTCCTAGTTTGAACAAAACAGATGGAAAAAGGCATATTTGGAAACAATTTGAGAAATTGAATAAGAACTGAGTATTAAATGATATTAGAGAGTTACTGTAAATTTTGTTAGAGGTCATAATGGCATTTGGACTATGTGGGAAAATATCCTTATTTCTTGGAGATGCATATTGAAACATTTATAAGGGAAATATGATGTCTTTAATTGGTTTTTATTAAAAGAAGCAAATTTGGCAAAATAGCAATAACTTACATCTAGATGATGAGTATATGGATATTTACTATGCACTCTATCTTTTCTTGTATTTTGGAAACTTCTTAAGAAAAGCAAGAGAATAAAGTGATCAGATTTGAACTTTAGAAAGCTTACTCCCTAGCTTACTGGGTGAGAAGAGTGAAAGCAAAAGACTAGATGATTACAGTAATATTCGTGATGAAAGAGCACAGTGGTTTCAAGTAGTGAATATGGAGGAAAGGAGAAATAGACAGATGGGAGATACATTTTGCAGGTAGAAACCATAAGATTGTTGATAGGTTTGAGGCAGGAGAGGTTTAAAGAAAAGAGGGTCAAAGCTAATAAGAAAAGTGAGTACGTACATGTGTTTAGTACATGCCAGTGCAGTCATTGTTCTAGGTGATCCACGTGATTACTCGTGTAATCCCCACAACCACCTTGCAAGGTAGGAATTATTAGCACATTTATTTTACAGATTAGGAATTTGGCTACAGAGAGGTTCAGCAACTTGCCCAAAGTTATACTCTTAGCAGGTGGCATTGCTAGACCTGGAATCCAGGCACACATGCATAACCATCCCTGCTGTTAAGGATGATACCAGTACCATTAATTGAGATGAGTAACATTACCTATTCTACTCACTTTTATGCTCATCCAGGGTTTATACTAACCGACTCACATATATTTCCTGGCCCCCACCCAACTGTAGCCCTTTTCTCCGACCTTGGGATTGGGTGGATAGAGGTGGTAGTCCTTGGGGAGAAACATATGTCAGAAGGGGGTGGGGCCAAGTGGGAATGTTAGTGAAGCGCCTACTATTTGGTAAAGAAGAGGGCGGGTAGAAACCTCCGTAAGACAGAGCTCTTACGCCATGTATGACGCAAATAAGCGTAAGAGCCGGGGGTGGAGATGCCGTCACCACCAGCCCAGGGTTGGCCGAGTTGCCGCGAGAGGGGCGTATAGACCCCGCCTCGTAGGTGGGTGGGGAGTGGCAGGCCCCGCCTCGCCCCTGTGGCTGGCTCCGGCCAGCGTCGCTGCGGTTGTGGCAGGGGAGCGAGAGCGCCGAACCCAGAAGGATGCGGCGCCCGCTGCGGCCTGGGGGTCCCGGGGGATCCGGGGGTCTCCGGGTGCTCCTCTGCCTCCTGCTGCTGAGCAGCCGCCCGGGAGGCTGCAGCGCCATTAGTGCCCACGGTCAGGAGGAAATGCGGGGGGTGGGGTGGGGGGTGGAGTGTGGTGCCGAGAGCAAAACTCGGTGGGGGGGTGGGGAGGGGTGTCACGAAGGTCGGAAGCTCAGGTAGAATATATGTCTGGAGCAGAGTAGGGGGAAGCACTGGGAGGTGAGGAAGATGAGAGGGCGTCTGAGAGGAAAGGGGCGTAGGCCTGGAGGTGGGGCTGGGAATACGGGGGCGGGACCTAAGAGAAGCAGGCTCAGGGCAAGATTGCGGGTTTGGGAGGAGGAATGGGGTGCATATGGACAGAAGGCTTTAAAGACTGGCCACAAGACCACGGGAGAAGTCGCGCTGAGGCGCCAAAGAAGTGGTGACGAGCTGAGGGATTGGGAGTGGGAGGTAGGGGTAGGATGTCCTGATGTCCGGGCAGTAGGAGTTGGGGGTCCTAGCTCCCAGGAAAGGATCAGGCCGAAGGAGGGGTCAGGGTTTCTCTTTAAGCTTAGAGAGGCAGATTGCTGCGATCTGATCTCCAATAAGAGGAGGACGGCTTGGGGAGGCGGCAAAAGAGGGTGAAGAGAGAAGGGTCCTTTCCTGTCCCCCTCCCCACAGCCAGGCTGGTGCTGACTCACATCTGAGCGGACAGAGACAGTCAGCGCTGACTCATGGGCCGGGGGAGGGTGGGGTGGTGGGGCGCGTGGGGGAAGGGGCGCAGCCTCATCGTCTGACGCTCTCCTTCCCCACCTGGCTTGGAGGCCAATGCGGGGTACTTCCTGTGGCGCTGTGGGTTGGTAGGGTGGCAAATGAAGTCTGGAACGGCGGAGGGGTCAGGTCTTGAGGAGACTCCTGACCCTAGCGCCCTTCCCTCCCCCATAACTGCTTCCAGGCTAGCTAGCCCTCGGCAGCGCCCGACTCAGAGCTTCAGGACCGCGGAGAGCGGTAGTGGCTCTGGGGCCGCTGACAGTAGGGACATTGTGGGGAACATTGCTTTAGAGACACCCCAACCATACCCCTTTCCCACACGGAGGGAAGGTGTGCTAGGGTTTCCATCTCTTTCGAGTCCCAGACCATTATAGTTAGAATGCTTTTGGAGATTTGGGGTGGGGGGAGTCCTGTTTTCCTCAGAATTTGGCTAAAAATTCCCCCCATAGTAATTCTATGAAAGTAGAAGTATATGATCCTCCACTACTTCCTGCACCTGGAAGCCTTCTCCCCATCACTCAGTTAGGCAAACTGAGGCATTTAGGGAAAGGATCCAGATTCTCAGATCCTTAAAAATCCAAAGCCAGATTTTGTGCTTCCTTCTCTTAAGAATTCTAGGCCTCTTCCCTACTCTTCTCCCAGCTTAAAACCTTTCTTAGGATGAAAGAATGAACCCCATCTGTTTCCCCCTTTCCCAGCCTGTCCATCCTCTGACCATTCTATGTGTGTGGGTGTCTGAGCCTCTGCTTGGTTTTCCCTCTACAGGCTGTCTGTTTGACCGCAGACTCTGCTCTCACCTTGAAGTCTGTATTCAGGGTGAGTGAGGCCCAGGCATAAGATTTACAAGACAGGGGACACAACAAGAAAGAAGTGTGGGGGAGATCTGGAAGGGGAAAGGGGTACTACGGGAGAAGAGGGAATGGCCTGAAAGAGCAGAGTTCTCTGAAGCCAAGAGAGAAGATGGAGAGAGTGATGCCCATTTGCAACCTGGATTTTGGAAAGCCTCTTGTCCAAGCCCCCTGCTGACACCACTTTTGTGCTCTTAGATGGCTTGTTTGGACAGTGCCAGGTGGGAGTGGGGCAGGCCCGGCCCCTTTTGCAAGTCACCTCCCCAGTTCTTCAGCGCTTACAAAGTGTGCTCCGACAGCTCATGTCCCAAGGTGAGGTCTAGCTGCACTGAAGGAAAGACACTGGAACTTGGTTAAATAAGGGTGGGGAAGTGAGGGGCCACCTGACTCAAGAATTTATCTTCATGAAACATTCTTATCACACCTACTTTTAGAGTCTCACCTTCCTAGACCTTGCTGGAGAAGGGGGCAAGACAGAAGTGGGAGTAGAACCATAGAGATGGACTGTTCACACTTGGACTCTTTGGAGTTGTCTAGAGGAGTCCTCCACAGAAGGAGCCACTGGAAGAGGCCAGTGTCCATCTCCTTAGGACCAGCCCACTCCCTGGAACTGTCTGAGTGCTCCAGAACCATGAATTCTGGTTGGCTGGCTCCCCACCCATCAAATTCACTCATTCAGAAACTATTTATTGAGTATTTACTATTTGGCAAACTTAGTTTTAGGTGCTTGGGATGTATCAGGGAGTAAAACAGACAAAGATCTCTGTCTACTGGGGCTTACATTTTGGAGGGTAAGGGGAATACAATATATAAATTAGAAAATATATAGTATATTATAAGGTGATAAGTGCCATGGAAAAAACAGATATTACAGCATGATAGAGAGGTCAGAAATGGTAGGGTACAAAGCTTCAGTATCAAATTGAGTGGTAAAGGTAGACCTTATTGAGACTATGAAATTTGAACAAAGACATCAAGGAAGTGCAGGTGTTTTCCTGAAGGTTATCTGGGGGCAGTGTTTCAACTTGATCAAAGAGCTAGAACAAAAGCCTTTACTAAAGCAGGAGCATGAGTTTGAGGAATACCATGGAGAACATCTCTATGGTCTGGCTGTAGAGGAGTGATAGGAAAGTAGAAGATGCAGTCAGGTAGGTGTTGGGGTAAGGGATGCAGAACATCGTAGGGACTTATAAGAGAATGTATGGATGGATGTTGTCTTTACTGTGAGTAAAAGAGGAACCCATGACAAGGTTTTGAGCGTAGGGGTGCATAATCTCACCTCTTCTTCAAAAGGATCATGCTTGTTGCTGTTGAGAATAGATGGAAAGGAGTCAAGGGTAGAGCAGGGAGATCATTAAAAGCTACCACAATAATTCATGTAAGAGATGAATGTGGTATGGACCAGGTGGTTGTGGGGAGGTTGAAAGGAATGACAGAATTCTGCATATATTTTAAAGGTAATAAGCATGAATTCATGAAATATTGGACAATGCTGTGAAAGAAAGGGAAGTGTCAAGGATGACACCAGGTTTTATTGCCTGAATAATTGGGTTAATGGGGATGTCATTAACTATCAAAGGATCAACTTGGGGAAGGGGGTGTTTAGTTTTGAATATACTGAATTTAAGATGTTCATTCAAGTAGAGTGGGAAGTTAAGAGTATGAGATTGGATTTTGAAAGAGAGATGGAGAATTCTGGAGTGGAGATAGGAATTTGGAATTTTTTGGCATATTAATGACAATTAAACTCATGAAGTAAATGAGATAACCAAACAATTTAGTGTATATGAAGAAGAAGCCTAGAGAATTATAATATTAAGGGTACCAGGACAAGGAGTGGAACCAACAAGGGAGACCGAGAAGGGGAAGCCAAGGAGGTAGGAGGAAAAACAAGAATGTTCAGTGTCCTAGAGGCCAAGTGGAAGTGTATCACAGAGGAAGGGGTGATCAATAGTGTCAAATAATGATGGTAGGTGAAGATGAGATCGGAGAATTAGCCACTGGCTTTAGATAAGCAGAAGCCACTGGTGATTTGTGTGAAAATAGTTTTGGTAGAATAGGTGGGAGTATAATCCTGAATAGAGTGGATTAAGAGGGAGGAAGAGGAAAAGAACTGGATACATCCAGCAGAGATAACACTTTCAAGGAGTCTTGCCGCAAAGAAAACAAAAGAAATGGAGTGATGACTGGAGAGGAATGTGGGGTCATGCATTAACTTTTTTTTTAAGGTTTTATTCCTTTATTTGTCAGAGAGAGAGAGCACAAGCAGGGGGAGCCTCAGGCAGAGGGAGAAGTAGGCTCCCCGCTGAGCAAGGAATCGATGAGGGACTCGAGTCCAGGACCAGAGCTGAAGGCAGACACTCAACCGACTGAGCCACACAGGCATCCTCATGCAGTAACTTTTTAAAATGAAAGGAATTCTATCATGTTTGTAAGCTAAAGGGAATAATTCAGTAGAGAACAGAGGAAAATGATCATGTAGGAAATAGGGGGAAATTGCGGAAAAGATGTTCTTAAGTAGGTAGTGTGGGATGAAATCCAGTGCTCAAGTGGAGGAATTGGCTTTAGATAGGATGAGTTATCTAATGTTCAGAGGCAAGAAGGCAGGTAGGGATGCTAGTCAATCTTAGAATGTGAGTTAGGAGCAGTACAGACCGTTAACTCAGAAGAAAGGAAGAAGGAATGGGGGTGGAAAGTGGGAGATTATGCCTTTAGAATAGGTAACTGACCTTTCCTGAGAGCAGTTTCATGAAAGGAAAGAGTCAGACAGGAGATCTGCCCCAGCATAAGGTGATTAATGGTGGTGGTGGTGGTGGTGGTGGTAGTGGTGGTGAAGGTTTAAAATGTGTGTAGTGCTTTTGAGTTTTGTAAGCACTTTCATTTCTCTGATTGCATTTGATCTTCACAATAGCCATACAAAGTATGCATTATTCCCACTTTCCAAAGAAAAGTAAGGTTCAGAATAGAAATGATGATGATGATGATGATGATGGTGATGATAGCAGCTGTTCAAAGTACACTATATGACAGGTACTGTTCTTACCATGTTACATTGGGTTATTTTAATTATCACAATCTTAGGAGGTATAAACCCCCATTTTACAGATGAGAGAATTGAGGCTCAGATAGGTTCAGCAATTTGCCCAAAGTTGCACAATAAGTAAATAGCAGAGGATTCAAACTTAGTCTCACTGGAGTCAGTCTGACTCCAAAATCTACACCTGAGTGTGGGAAGAGGACAGCTCAGATCACCCACCAGGTCTCTGGACCACCTCCACTGCGCCTCTGCTCTGCCAAACTCAGTATGCTGCAGGGTAGGGAGTATGGTTTTGATTTCCACTGGTCCCTGTTACTGGGTCCTCAGTCTGTTTCGAGCCAACCTCACCCTATCCTGTCCCCTGGCAGGATTGTCCTGGCATGATGACCTCACCCAGTATGTGATCTCCCAGGAGATGGAACGCATCCCTAGGCTTCACCCCCCAGAGCCCCGTCCAAGGGACAGGTAGGCATCCTTTCTCAATAGGTCTAGCGTGGCAAGGCTGGTGGGTCTGTGGTCCTGTCCTGATGGACAGAGGGAAGCGGGAGGGAAGTGGGCACCAAGGTCAGCAGCCTCAGGCATGGGTAAAAGAGGTTCAGGAGTGGTCATCTGACATGTTCACATGCTCGGTATGAGCTGAGCTCACCCCCAGGGCTCCACCCAAACAGAAAGAAAAAAAAAATTTTGAAAAACTTGGACATTTCATAATTTAAAAGAAGCATCAAAGGAGTCAGCATGGACAAATGAGAATTTTGTCATACAGAAAAAGTTTAATGTTCCATTTCATTACTATGTGGAAGTGTATGTGGGGAGACCATCGTCTTTCTGTGGTTAGGGCCTCTGAAGGCATTGTTCAGACCCTGCAAGCAGAGGAAAGTCAACGAGGGCCAGGGGCTCCAATGATGATAGCAGGATGAAAAAGGCAGAATGGGGTAGGAGGGGAGAGCTGGGGGGGAACAGTACTGAATGTTTGAACTGAAAGCTTGAACTCACACTTGGAGAGCCAAGTGTGGGGATATAAATACAGTGGGGAGCAGGGCAAACTGCAGCCACAGTTTATCTATAAAGGTACCTGGCTGCCTTCCTCTGCACCCATTCTCTCCTCCTTTCCTCATCTCACACTCCCCTAACTTCCACCACTGTGTTTCGGGGACCTAGGCATGCTTACCAGGGAGGCAATGACCTGTGCCCAGGCTTGGCTTTCTGGCCCTGCCCCATGCTACTCTCTCTTCCCCCGAGCCTATCTCCTTTCTTAAAAGGTCACATTTACTCTAAACTGCTGAGCCTATCTGGTCCCACCATCTCTGCCTCCTGTAGGCTCTGTAGGCCCTTGCCCCCCACAACCAACACACACACACACACACACACACATACACTTTGCTTTCTTCCCCAGATCTGGCTTGGTGCCCAGGAGACCTGGTCCCGCTGGGGAGCTGCTTTTACAGGGCATCCCTACTGGCTCCACCCCTGCAGCCCAGCACCGGCTTCCTCAACCTCCAGTGGGTGGGGGTGGAGCTGGGGTGGGCTCTCCACTCTCCCCTCTGCAGGCTGAACTGCTGCCCCCTCTCTTGGAGCACCTGCTGCTACCCCCGCAGGCCCCCCACCCTGCTCTGAGTTATGAACCTGCCCTGCTGCAGCCCTACTTGTTCCATCAGGTGAGCCTTAAACACTGGCCCCACCCCAACACCTATCCCCGAGCCCTGATATCTGCTCTTACCTGGATCTCTGATTTCCCCCACAGTTTGGCTCCCGCGATGGCTCCCGGGGCTCAGAGGGCTCTCCAGGGATGGTCAGTGTCGGCCCCCTGCCCAAAGCCGAACCCTCTACTCCCTTCAGCAGAACTGCCTCCAAAGGCATGTTTGGGGCTCACTCTGACCACTCCTATGGGGACCCTCCAGGGCCTTCCCCTGGTCAACTTTTCCAGGAGTCAGGGCTTCTCTACCTGGCCCAGGAGCTGCCAGTGCCCAGCAGGGCCAGGGCACCAAGGCTGCCAGAGCAAGGGGGCAGCAGCCGGGCAAAGGACTCCTCAGAGGGCTATGAGGAGGAAGGGCTAGAAGGTCGCAGGGAGAAACCCCCTTCTTCAGCAGAGCAGCCAGGTAACAGAGTTCTCAGCGTTGGTTCCCTTCCTGTGGGGGCTGCATTCGGGGGCTCCTTCCTAACGATCCATGCGTTTGTTAATTTGTCCTTAAAGTCCTTCATCTATTTAACTAATGTCTACTGACAACCTGATCTGTGCCAGGCACTAGGTAGGCAGTGGGGATACGGTGGGGGATGGTGGAGATGACATAACTCTTCTTCAGCTGGAGAGTCAAGATGTCCATGGTGGGCCTGACGTTTGGTCTTGGCCCTAAGAAGGCCTTTCCCCCAAAGTGTGGACAAGGGCTGGAAGGTGGAGGGCATCAGTGTCCTGGTGTTTGAGAAGAAGCTCTTAAGTGTGCTAGTACCCTCCCACCCCCAAGTGCACCCCACAAGTTCATCTCACCGCCACCATCTCGCCATAAGCTCTGTGTCTGGCTCCCAGCAGACGTGACTCTGCAGAGACTGGCAGCGGTGCTGGCGGGCTATGGGGTAGAGCTGCGTCAGCTGACCCCTGAGCAGCTCTCCACCCTCTCAACCCTGCTGCAGCTACTGCCCAAGGGCGCAGCACGAAATCTGGGTGAGTGTCCGGGCAGAGAGACTAGCAACCACCAGCGCCACGATGGCCTCTTGCCCCACCTCCCAGACCACAGGGAGCAGCCTAGAGGGGAAGGTCAGGGGCAGAGAAGGGAGTTCCTTTGAGACACGAGCACAGGGTCTTTGCCTCCCAAGGGCAGGAAGCAAGGGAGTGAGGTGGTGAGCTGAGTTAGAGCGGTAAAGAACTGGGGGGTGGGAGTAATAGAAGAAGAAGCCAACAGGGGGTATGAGCAGGGATCAGGAGGCACCAAGGAAGGTGGGTGGATGATAACAGCCTCTAAGGAAGAGAATGGCCAATGCCAAGTGAAGCCAATAATTGATGGATAGGGGGAGGACTGAACAAAGAATAGTTTTGAGAGGCCAATAACTCCAGAAGGAGCAGATAAAACCATTACAAGGTAGAAGCAAACAGGCACGAGACCATGCTTAGGATGAGACCAAAGACAGGGCTGGGTCACTGACTGAGGGAAAGGAGGCCACAGCAGGTGCAACAGGCTCAGGGCCTCTGGCCCTTTCCTCTACCTGTGTTATATGGACCTTCACCTTGGCCCTTTGCCCAGAGTCTTGTTTTTCCTGTCTCTACAGGAGGGGTTGGAAATGTTGGAGCTGACGTCAAGAAAGTGAGTTTGCGGCACCTCCCTGGTCCATAGTGCCCCTAGTAGCCAACCCCCTTGTCAAAATTTGAATCTCAGCGTTCAGACCCAGATCTGTATTCTCCAACCCTCATATGGGGGGAAACCAAGGCCCCGAGACTGCAAGTCCTTGCCTTAAGATCTCACCTCAAGTTGATGGTAGAGCTGGGTCTAGACGCTAGAATTCGCAGTTCGCTGCTTTTTTCACTACAGTCATGTCAGACCCTGCTCTGAAGATCCCTAGGTGAAGAGGGGATTTGCATGCAGCCTCCTGACCCCCCTGTAGCCTGAGGAGCTCTATCTTTTTCACATGTTCAACTTCTGAGATTTTGTGGCTAAGCAGAAATCTAAAAACCATTACCTACCTGTTCATCTCTCCAAACACCACCTTCCCTCATTCCAGAGGTTCTCCCCACTCTAGCTCCATCTGGTGGATCATTACTGACCATGTTGCATTCATTCAATCATTTGTTTATTCATTCATTCATCCATCTGACTCACTTTTCTGGGTGACCTCCCTGTGCCCAGTGCTGCCTTGGGCCCTGGGGGTAGAAAGAAACAAGTCCCAAGGTCCTCTTTAGGGACCTCAGAGTCCCTAAGATATGGAAGCCCCCCCCCCCATCCCCTATACTATCCAGAGACCACACCTCTGTCCTCTTTTCTAAACAGACAGTGGAGGAGCGGGTGCAGGGTGAAAACACGGCGGAGCCTCCAGCCCCCACGCCCTCCCTGCCTGGATACCCCACTGCCAGCCCCACTTCCAGTAAAGCCCAGGAGGTGCTGAGCTCTGGATCCTCCAAGCCCCCCAAAGCTGCTAACCACCTTGACGCGCCTGTCCTGCTAGAGAAGAAAAGTCCACTGGGCCAGAGCCAGCCCACAGTGGTGAGGCAGCCATCAGCCCAGCCATTGGCAGAGGAGTATGGCTACATTGTCACTGACCAGAAGTAAGGGCTTCAGCCTGGGGAAGCCTTCCAGCCCGCCCCACCTCTGCCCTCTGGGGAGGGGGGTGTTATGTGGGCTGGCCTGCCTGGCAAGAAAAAGAGAGCAGAAATCCAGATGAGAAGTGGACACAGGGTAGGCTCCTCTACACCCCTGGAGGTAGCTTGTTTCAAGAAAGTGGCCAAGAGGATCCCCACTTTCCTTCCTCTCCCTGCTCCCCACCTCCAGGCCCCTGAGTCTGGCTGCAGGAGTGAAGCTGCTGGAGATCCTAGCTGAGCACGTGCACGTGTCCTCGGGCAGCTTCATCAACATCAGGTGGGGCTGCTATCTAGCCGGGGTGGCAAGGATCTAGAAGGTAGCTTGAGGGGACAGGTGGCTGGAGGGGCTCAGGAAGGAAGGGAGGACAAAGTCTTGGGTAAGTGGCCAAGGTGGGGTCAGAGATGCTCACAGCTGCATTGAAGATACCCCCCACAACACACACACACACACACACATTCACACTCACACTCACACACTCTGGATGCTGGCCTCACCCAGCGTTTCCCTCAAACATCCCTGTAAGGCATCTCTGATCAGCCTCAGCTTCATCCTCTTGTGGGGAGAGGGCCAGAGCTGGCCTCTCTGTTAGTCTGGGGTCTGTGATGGGTGAGGCATTAATGTAGCTCCTGTTTGGCAGTGTGGTGGGACCGGCCCTCACCTTCCGCATCCGACACAATGAACAGAACCTGTCTTTGGCTGATGTGACCCAGCAAGCCGGTAAATACTGCCTGGTCCCAGCCCCAGCCTTAGTAGGACACACCCAGGCCTGTGGCTGATGCCCCCCTTGAAATATTCCCAACACACACGGGCCCTGCCTGCCACCTAGCATAGCATGACGTGGGGTGGAGACCACCTGGAGCTGGAGAGAGTCAGACCCACATCTTCCCTGCAGGGCTGGTGAAGTCGGAACTGGAAGCACAGACAGGGCTCCAGATCTTGCAGACAGGAGTGGGACAGGTATGAGTTAACGGAAGAATCAGCTGAAATCCCGAAGGGCTGACACTGCCCACAAGAGATGGGGGCAAACTTGGCAGGAAAACCGGAGCTGAAACCTCTTGTACTTACCTGGCTGGCCCACAGGCTTTGCCTAGCAGCCCTCCCCTTGCAGTTCTCTTTCTGGCCAGCAGATGGCACCAGTGGCGGCGGCTGCTCCTCCTCCCCTCCCCTCCCCTCTCCCTCTTTCTCCCCTACCTCTTCCTCCTGAAGGGCACGACCAGCCTTCCATAGGAAGGCCTCCCGCTTGGAAGAACCACCTCAAGTGTCCATAGCCTTCTGGAGCAAAGGTTTTAATTTCCGAGGGAACACCCTATGCAGTAAGGACGTTAAACTCAAAATACATTTCTATTCTGCATCCAGCACTGATGCCTCACATTCTACTATTCGATTCCATGCCACTCTTCCAAACTTCTCTACATTCATTTTTTAAATGCAAAAACTCCTAGTGGGGGGTCATCCACTAAGTTTCAGACAGTGCAGTATGGTCGAGTTGGTCTGATGGGGATGGAGAAGGAGGATTTGGGGTCTATCTGAGCCCTTCTGCCTGGGCCACTGTGCCCTTGCCCTCCCAGCTTTGCCCTTGGAGATACCCTAACAGGGAGTGTGGCATGGGGAGGGGGACAGGGGTTGAGGAACAGCTCCTAAATCTCCCCCGCCACTGCCCGCCTTGATTCTAGCCTTGTTCCCACAGAGGGAGGAAGCAGCTGCAGTCCTTCCCCGACCAGCCCACAGCACCTCTCCCATGCGCTCAGTGCTACTCACTCTGGTGGCCCTGGCAGGTGTGGCCGGGCTGCTGGTGGCTTTGGCAGTGGCTTTGTGTGTGCGGCAGCATGCACGGCAGCGGGACAAGGAGCGCCTGGCAGCCCTAGGGCCCGAGGGGGCCCATGGTGACACTACCTTTGAGTACCAGGTGTGTGGCCCCAGAAGCTTGTTGATGAGAGGGGATCTGGGAGTCTGGGTCTCACATGGGGTGAGGGTGGGGTGTTGGATGGGGAGTGAGCACCCATCCCTGGGAATACCCCGGCTGGGGCTACAGAAACCCAGGCAGGGGTGTTGTAGGGACATTGTGAATGGAGGGGAATTGGGAGCAGATGCTTCCTAAGGTTCTTCCCGGTGCAAGACTTCTGGGATTCCACTCTAATCTCTGAGGTTGTCAGAGGCACCACCCAAAACAGAACAGCCTTGAAAAGAACGGGGGCCAGAGCAGCAGAGCCTCCCCCAGGGAAGATGGGTTTCATACCAAATCAGTCAGGAATGAGCCTAGAATGGAGCCCAGGACATTGTTGAAAGGGCTTCAGGGGCCCTGGGGCCCTGCCTGATCTTTCTTCTGCAGGACCTGTGCCGCCAGCACATGGCCACAAAGTCTCTGTTCAACCGGGCAGAGGGTCCGCCGGAGCCTTCTCGGGTGAGCAGCGTGTCCTCCCAGTTTAGTGACGCAGCCCAGGCCAGCCCCAGCTCCCACAGCAGCACACCGTCCTGGTGCGAGGAGCCCGCCCAGGCCAACATGGACATCTCCACGGGACACATGATTCTGGTCAGGACAGGGCCGGGGCCCAGAGGGGGTGAAGGGACGGGATGGTAAAAGAGGCGGGGCCCGGTGGTGTGGGCCAGAGCCAGGCTGTGGGATCCCTGCAGGCGTACATGGAGGACCACCTGCGGAACCGGGACCGCTTGGCCAAGGAGTGGCAGGCCCTGTGTGCCTACCAGGCAGAGCCCAACACCTGTGCCACGGCCCAGGGGGAGGGCAACATCAAAAAGAACCGCCATCCTGACTTCCTGCCCTGTGAGTGAGTCCTGCTGGCCAACCTGGCCCAGCCCTCTCTCCGCTGGGTGCTCCAGAGGCTTGGGGGAGGGGCTGGGCTCCTGGCTCAGGCCAAGTGGCAGAGGTACAAGGACCCCGATAACTGGAGGGGCATCTGAGGTGGGATATGGGGTCTGTGCAGATGATCACGCTCGCATCAAGCTGAAGGTGGAGAGCAGCCCTTCTCGGAGTGATTACATCAACGCCAGCCCCATTGTAAGTGGCCCTGGCTCCAGGCCCCTCCTCCACTCCATTTTTATCCTGCCTGCATACACTCCCATTTCCTTACGGTCACCATCCACCCCAACTGAGGCCCTGGAATTATGGTGCCTGATATCCTGGCATGGAAATGGGCGGTTCTCCAGCTGTCCCAGATCCTGACCCACTCCCTTCGACCAAGCCTCTCCATAGTGGCATTTGCCATTCTGGCTCATGATGCATCTTCCCTGCCCCAGATTGAGCATGACCCTCGGATGCCAGCCTACATAGCCACACAGGGCCCACTGTCCCATACCATCGCAGACTTCTGGCAGGTTAGTTCTTGGAAGGAGGGCTTCTCCAGGGATCAGTGATCTTTGATGGCAGCCAGAGAGGTTAGAATGGAGTCTTTGTCCCTAGATGGTGTGGGAGAGTGGCTGCACCGTCATCGTCATGCTGACCCCGCTGGTGGAGGATGGTGTCAAGCAGTGTGACCGCTACTGGCCAGATGAGGGGTCCTCCCTCTACCACGTATATGAGGTCAGCCAGACCCCATGGCCGGGGGACGATGGGAATGGAGGCAGTGGATGGTGAACCATTCATACATGTATGAATGCATACGCACACACACATACATGTACTATACATTTACATGATAAATGTAAATGTCCAGGCCCAGAAGCGGGACCTATGATGAAACGTACAGAAATAAAACTATAAAACCACCAAAACTGAGGTAGGAAGCTGGGAGCCGAGAGTATATGAGACAGGGAAGAGAAGTAAAACCAAAGACCAACATTAAGACCTACATTAACCGAGCCTCGTTTAGCTCTAAGTTTCCAAAGCGAAGAAAGAAATAACCATCAGTGACAAATAGAATAGAAACAACCTTTGTCAGGTGAGAGGATAGGTAGTGGGGGGCGGGGACTGGGGAGAGGCAAAGCGGAGGAAAGAGGAACAGATTCCTGACACATGGAAGGTGACCCCCCCCCACCCCGTCACACTCAGAGACAACAGAAGCTTCTCATCACCAGGGGAGCACCGGATAGTAGTTTTTCATCATCAGATGAGCACTCAGCAGTCTTTTTAAAAAAGCTTTTCTTTTTAAAATTGGTGTTGCTCATGGTCAAAGAAAAAAAAACGAATAAAAATATAGAATCTCATCAAGGTTTATGGTGCGTGTAGCACAGACACTTTGCTAGACTCTCTGAGGAAGAGGAACGAGGAACTCTGACCTCAGGAAGCCCACAATAGCTGTGTCTGGGTGGAAAAGCCCCCCCCCCGCCCCGCCCTTGTCCCGAGCAGCAGCCCATAAGTGACACAGACAGCTAGGGGTCTTGGGGACAGCTGGGGCAGTAGAAGCGGGCAGCTGGGTAGGCTGCGGGAGGATTTAGAGTTGGAGCCGGCCCCGGAGGCTGGGGGGCTCTGGAAGGGCGCCGCCGTGCTCAGGCCTCGGCCCGCCCCTCGGCAGGTGAACCTGGTGTCGGAGCACATCTGGTGCGAGGACTTCCTGGTGCGCAGCTTCTACCTGAAGAACGTGCAGACGCAGGAGACGCGCACGCTCACGCAGTTCCACTTCCTCAGCTGGCCGGCAGAGGGCACTCCGGCGTCCACCCGGCCGCTGCTGGACTTCCGCAGGTGAGGGGCGGGGGGAGGGCGGGGAGAGAGCGGCCGGCGAGCGGGGGGCCCGGGAGCTGGGCGTCCCCGCGGCGCCGCAGACCACCAGCCCCCTCTCCGGGGGCCCTGGTCTTGTGAGGGGGGCCCTCCAGCCCGGCCTGGAGCGTCCGCCTCGGACCTCCAGCCACCCCCTTCCAGACCCCGCAAGCCCGGACGGCTGCTCAGGCTGGCTGTGTGCGTCCGTCCACCCCGCGCTCCCGCTCCCGCGCTGCTCTCGCTCTGCTCTACTGCCCGCTGGGTCCCCCTCGCCCCCTGTCTCTCCCTGCCTCCCCGCGTCCGGCTCCTGCATTACCCCCGCCCCCAAGAAGGACCCACCTTTTAGTTCAAGCTCCCTCCCTCTCGCCTTCTCTCCCTCTCCTGGGTCCCGGCTCCCGTCTCTCCTGTTCGTCGCCTCCAGGGCTGCTCTTTGCGATCTCCAGCATATTCTGTGTGTCTGCTGTTCCCTTGTCTCTCACTCCCTCCTGCACATCTGTCCTTCTGCATCCCTCGCTGTTTCTTTGCCTCTGTTATTTCTCCCCCGTCTGTCTTGCCTTCCTTTCCGTCTCTCTCCCCTCCCCCTGCCTCTCCCCTCATCTCTTTGCCTCTCCCACTGTCTCTGAGTCTGTCCCACTTTCTATCTCCATCTTTCCTGCCCTGCTCCTCTTCCCTGTTCCGTCCCTTCTCTCCCCGCTATCTCCACCTCCCTGCCCTCCCTGCCTGTGTCTCTCCCTCCCTCTGTCTCCCCGCTCTGTCCTCTGTCCGTCTTCCCCCTTCCTCCTCTGTCTCTCTCCCTCTCACGGCTGCCAGTGTCATTTTTGTGATCTGCAGCTAGTGTTCTCTCTCCAGTTGCATAGTCACAAAAGTGATCATTGGCAGGCGTGGCCGCTGCATGGACAGGACAATCCAATCAGGACTTGTGGGCCCAGGGGCCCTTTGAAGGCTGCTGGGACAGCTGGGGGCAGGGGGCGGCGGTGCTTGGAGGAGACCAACACTATCAAAGTCAGTGCGGAGGATCTCAGGATTCCTGGGGCCTCCGTGGGGGCTGGGACAGGAAGCTAACTAGGGACTTTCCCTGTTCCGACCACAAAACCCCCACCTGGCCAGTCCTCCAGCATCCCCAGTCTTCCCCCTCGCCCACCCTGCAGCCTTCCGGCTTCTCTGCCTCTTGCCAGGCTGGCCTGAGGTCTCAAGGCGCTGGGCAGAGAGCAGAGGAGTGGAGCTGGGGTGGGAAGCTGGGGATAGTTTCGTTTCTTTTCTTTTTTCTTTTTTCTTTTCTTTTCTTTTCTTTTCTTTTCTTTTCTTTTCTTTTCAAGTGTATTTAAGTAATCTCTCCACCCAGCGTGGGGCTTGAACTCAGGACCCCGAGATCGCATGCTCTTCCCACTGAGCCAGCCAGGTGTCCCAGCTGGGGATAGTTTCTGAGCCTCAGGATAATGGTTTCTAACTGGGCTCCCTGGAGCCTGAGACACAGGCTTCTCAAAAGCAATGCCAGGGGCTCATAGAGCTATTTCCTGTTTTCCACATTTAAAAAAATCCTTATAGAATTAGTGCATGGACCGTTTTTTTAAGACTGCACAGGTAAGCCAAAAGATTACATTTCTTTGCTTTAGGCCAGAATTATGTAAACTCAGTTGGCATTAGACACCCAGAACAAATTAACTGCTGCTTAATAAATACGGCTTGCGGAAGGTCTACCAGAGGGAAGGCAAATGAAATGAATTTTTTTTTAAGTGCTAAAAAGTGACTCTGAACAAGTTTCTTGATCTCTGTTTCCTTACCTGTGAAATGAGGATGAGGACCCATACTTTAGGGGGCTGTTACAAGAGTCCATGGGATAAAGTCTGTAAAATCTAGTTTAAGTGCCTGGCACACAGCAAAGGCTCGATGAATTCTAGACAAGATTCATTGTCATTATTATTAAACTATTGGGAGCTACCGCAGAGACGTCTGTTTGACCCCAGCTCCCTAACACGTGAGCCAACTTGCTAGAAACCCATGTGGACTCCTGTAACATCATTCAGAGGCGCCTGGCCAGGGCAAGTCTGGGGGAATCCCACTGGAAGACCATTAAGTTCCAAGCTTCCCCTGAAACAATCTAATAACTCCTCAGGTGGTCGTCCCTCGTCCTGGCCCACTGGGGGTTCAGGATTCTGCAGGTGACTCTCCAAGCAAGAAAGTCATCAGGGATAAGGGCAGGTTAGACTGGGCCACTGAGGAAGGAAGAAATCCCCTGCTCCCTGCTGAGAGGGCAGCAGTCAGGGTAGTGGAAAAGAGTCTGAGGTCCAAGTGGACCCCAGGTCTAAGTAAGACCCAACCACAGAGCACCTGTGCTGAGATGAGGCTGATTCTGTCTGTCTGTCAGGGAGACAGACAGCCGCCTAACATTCAGAGCTGAGAGGTTGTCCTCTCCTGGTCAAAAGAACTTTGTGCCTGGGGCTACCTGACCTCATTGCTAGTGAGGACTTCCAGAAGCCTGAGTGGGGAGGGGAACAGCCTGGGCAATTGTAAAGGAGGGTAGAGGTACAGAGCAGGAATGGGAAGAGACTGACACTCTTGAAGTCACCAGAAAGCCTATTCTCTCTAGACTTCTAACAGGTATTATACAGTATCCTTAATAGTACTACCATTTATTGAGCACCTACTGTATGTCAAACCTTACACTTACTTCTTTACGTGGATTATCTCATGCAATTATGGTGTGAACCCTAAGAAGAAGCTTACTATTGTATCACCCGCATTTTACAGATAAGAAAACTGAGGCTCAAAGAGGCCAAGTCAGTTGTTCTCAGGTGCATGGCTTGGGCACCTAGCTCATTAAGTGACAAGGCAAGCCCAGGGCCACCCACACCATCTCTGGTTCTTTGCCTCCTGCCCTGACTCATTTCTCCAGCCCTCTTCCCTCCTCTGCCCTGGGCATGGGGGGAGAACAGGACGAAAGAGAGGTCCCCGGGTGTGTGCTGGTGCCCCCCCCGCGCTCACACCCACTTCTTGTTGCAGGAAAGTGAACAAGTGCTACCGGGGCCGCTCCTGCCCCGTCGTTGTGCACTGCAGGTGCGTGCGAACGGGCTGTGGGCAGGGGCGGGGTCACGGGGGCCAGGACAGCCCAGGCCAGAGGGCCCTGAGGGGGGAATTTCTGATTCCTGCGCCCTCTCTCTGGTCCTCCTCCCTTGGCACATCTCCCACGCATGCTGCCTGCCTGTCCCCTTGGTGCTGGCCAACGACAGCCCATGGGCCAAGTTCAACATACCATCTGGTTTTCTTTAATGGCCCATGAGCTAAGAATGGTGTTCACATTTTTAAATGGCTGAAGAAAAAAAGAAAGAATGTGTGATAGAGACTATGTGTGGCCCAAAAAGTTGAGAATATTTACCCTCTGGCCATTTATGCCAAAAGTTGGCTAAACAGAAGCCTGGCCAGAGGCTGGAAAGGGCCATTCCCGTCCCCTCCAGCTGCTTCCACCTTAGGACTGAGCCAGGGCTCTCCTTGGAGGCTGGTCCACTACCCCAGTGTCACCCCATGGGTCCCAGGCTCCCCACTCCAGGCCCAGTTCCCAGGGCCCAGGGGCTGTGACTGCTGCTTCCTCAGCTCACTCACGCCCTCCCCCAACCAAGCCCAATGGCCCCACCAGTGTCTTCCACACCTCAAGCCTCCGTGTCTCTTCTGCCCCTTCCCCTTTCTGCTGGGTCCTGAGCTGAGCTTGTCATCATCTCCCATTTCAGCGATGGCGCGGGGAGGACTGGCACTTACATCCTCATTGACATGGTACTGAACCGCATGGCAAAAGGTGAGGACCTTCCCCACAGCGCCCGCAGCCCCGCCCCCAAGGAGATGTCCCAGCACCCAGGTCGCAGGCCTCCTGGAGGGACTGGTTATCACACCCCAGGCTTTGCCCAGTCCTCCAAGCCTCCCAGCCCAGGATGCTCCAGGCTTTCTGGGTCCTAGCCTCCTCTGGACAGCCCCTGAGCAGCCCTGTGCTCTCTCCAACCTCCAGGAGTAAAGGAGATCGACATCGCTGCCACCCTGGAGCATGTCCGTGACCAGCGGCCTGGCCTCGTCCGCTCTAAGGTGACTGTTCCTCCCCGCACTGACCTGAGCTGCCGGCCTCCCCCAGGGAAACCAGCAACAGCCTGCCTCTCCCACCTGCCCCCACCTTCCCCAAGACGACTCTGCCTCACCCCTTGACCTCCCCAGGTCCCCCTCCCAACCCCACCCTCCCACCCCCACCGGGGCAGGAGCAGAGGTCAGTCCTCTCCATGACCGTCCTCCCCCCCCTTCCCCAGGACCAGTTTGAATTTGCTCTGACAGCCGTGGCGGAGGAGGTGAATGCCATCCTCAAGGCTCTGCCCCAGTGAGACCCCTGGGGCCCCTCGGTGAGCAGACCAGCCTCTGCTCCCTCTTTGCCAGTGTGAGCATCTGTCTGTGTACCCCCCTCCTCACCCCCCAACCCCACCGCCTCGGTCCCTCTTGGGCCTGGCCAGTTGTCCAAGAGAAATGTAAAGAAGGGGATGTGGGAAGGGGCAGACCTACCCAGCCTCTCACCTGTTGGAGCCCCGGGAAGTCCCACGGTGGGGTGGGGGAGGGCTTGGCAGCCAGCCAGGAGCAGAGGAAAGTCCTCCACCCAGAGCCTTCTCCTGCCTGAGTTCCCTGGCCCCCAGCTCCCGTTCTTCTGAGAGCTCCCAGAATGTCTGTGTGGATGGAACCGGATGGAGGGGCTGCCGCACCCGGCCCTTCTTGCTTGCCCAGCCCCTGCTGCCTGCTGCCCTGCCTCTGCGGCGCCTGTACACTGGCCCCCCGCCCTCCCTGCCTCCCTCAGGCCTCCTCCCCTGCGCTCCTGCCACGTGCCACTCCACTCTCGCCCTCTGGCACAAGAGAACATTTCTAGAAAAATCTACTTTTGTATCAATGTGAATAAAGTTAGTGTGTCCTGCGTGCAGCTGCAACCCGGATTCCTACGGTTTTGCGTCGTCTCTGCTTCCAGACTTCATCTCCGGACTCCATGAGGAGCCGGGCCCTGCTGCATTTCCTCAGGCAGTGCAGACAGGGACGGCTGAGCCAGGCCACAGAGTCTGGCTCTCCGAGGCTTGACTGGTAGCCAGTAGGAGGCGGTTGTCTCTCTCTGCTGCGCCTCCCTGTGGCTTGCAGTCTCCAAGGTGCTCACACACACAGCTTCACAAAGATGCTACCGCATCACTAGCCCTGAAGAACATTCTCCCGAGGTAACGCCAATGGTATATACTGGAGTTTGGATTTGAACCCGGGCATGCTTAACCTCTTCACTGCCTCTCCTCTTGGTTCTTGAGCAGCTGCTTCGTGCCCTTCCCCCGCAGGATGGGGTACCTCCTGCAGGCAAAGTGCCTGGCACACCGCAAGCGAACCCAGCTCGACTCCCATAGCAGCTTGGACACCAGGCCTGTGAGACATCACAGCAAGCGTCCATCCACCTAGGGGCAGGGGGCACCTTCTCCCCTTGGCCGGCGCCCCTCCCCGTAGGGTCCCAGGGGAGCCCTCGCCTGCATGTCAGGGGGCATCCTTGGACAAAGGGGATGAACGTAGAAATGAGGCAAAAAGAGCCTTGGGCCTGGAGCCACTTGGGAATTAGGAACACTTAACCTTGCCAAGGCTATCCCCTCACATGAAAAACGGTGGGGGGGGGGGTACCGCCATCTGCCCAACACGGGGAGCAGAGGCACCTGCGAGTAGACTGCAGGCCCTCCTACACCTCACCTGTGTTCTGCTGAGGCTTAGCTCTAATGTTTGACATGTCAAAGACTAGAAGTAGGTGAAACAGCCATTTCACAATCTTCCAGCAAATTCTTTCAAGGTAGAAGCTCGAAGTTACTGTTTCAGGGCAGGCTGCTTCCTTGCTTTGAGGAAAGTACAATACAGGCCCTTTGGCTGTTGAAGATAAAGCTAGGCACTTATCCTGGAATGGAAGAGTCGCTGGGGAGCCACAGCACTCTGCTTGACAATGGAACGTTGTTGTTTGTCCTGTGGCTGGAAGGGCATCTCCAAAGTTGTCCAGAGAGAAGGGGGGGGAGGTCCCTGGCTTTTTCCAACCTAGGTCCTGAGGAGTTTGGGGCCTGGGCCCTGGGTGGGGTGGACTTAGACGGCTCCATGTGGTAAAGGCAGGCCTCTGAGAATGGCCACTGGCCTTGAGGTAAGGGAACCTGTGGAGGGGCTCAGTCTGTGGGCCTTAGCAGTTTTTACAAGTTTCCACCACGTGTTCCCTACTTTCTGTCATTCCCATACTTGCAGTCGAGTCATAACTTAGTCTGGCCCTAACTGTGGGGCAGAGCAGTGGACGGTGGGTGCCTGCTAAGGGGAGCAGCAGCTGCCTGGGGAAGGCCAGTTGCAGGGCCACAAGAGGTGAGGGCAGAGGAATGCAAGCATTTCTCGGGACTCAACAATGTACTTGGAGAGGGCAGCCTGGTCAAAGGGGGGACTTCTGCTGTCATCTGAGGTGGCTTTGTGATCTCTGGGTATTTGGGGGGGCTACGTCACCCACTGGTCCCATTGGGTCCCCTTTGGGGCCACCCTGGAAAGAAAGAACAAGGGAACGCAGCACACCACCAAGCTCTCAAAACAGCTTTATTTATTGACTTCCAGTGTTTCTCTCTCGGTCTGAGCTCAGCCCAGCTGGCTTTGATAGGTCTCTGAGATGCAATGTCACAGGGCTAGCAACACCCTGGCTCCACCACTCCCCTTCCTGGCCACGGGGCTCCCCAGGCAGGGAGGAGGAGAGGTAGCTCAAATGTGGTGTTGGAGAAAAAGAATGGGCAGCAGGGTCAGAGGCCAAAGCCATACAAGCAGCAACATGCCCGGAGCACCCATTACACACCAATCCCGGCCACACGCGTGGGTGCGTGTTCTCTCACACACACATACACACACACACTCTGTCTCACTGGTGGCCTCCCCTTCCAAGCTCTCCGCCCGCCCATGCCCATCAATCAGCCTTCTGGGGCCACACCCTGCTTGTCCATCCCATCCAGGCCCGTTCCTTGGATCCCAGGACTGCCCACAGGAAAAAAGCCTCTCCCAGATGCCGCAGGGCTTTGATTTGTACACTGTAAGCCCGGCACAAGCAAGAGGTGTCAGGGGAACCGAAGCTTGGTCCACGACCCCTTCATCCACATTCTTGCCACCCCTGCCAGAGTCAAATCAGACGACAAGATCTCCCCTTCTCATAGGGAGTGACAAGCCGACCTAGGCTGGAACTACATGTCCCAAGATGCACAGCTCCACAACCACGCACCGCTTCCCCTAGCATGATCAATCAGAAATGAGGCAGGGTGTGTTGCATTCTGGGACTTGTAGTCCCCAAGAGACAGCACCAAACACCCAGGGAAGAGTTCACAGGCTAAGACTACGGATGCCTCCCACCCGGAGCCCACCCACCACCCAGGCCCAGCTCTACACTCAGCATGGGTTTGGGAGAGGAATGGAGGGTCCCCTCCCAGCGCACAGGGGAGGGCGCTGTCCTGTTGGAACTGTGTGGCGGCTCTGGATCCGGGACATCGAGCTCAGAACACATCTGAGGAGAGAGCGGGGGCGGGGTGACAGGAGACTGGGTCAGCGGCAAGCCATGGAGGATGGAGCCGAGCATGCAGACCTGGGCTAGCCCTGTGGCCTCTCCCTGAGCCCTGATGCATGGTGAAATAGGACGGGGTACAGTCCCCTCCTAGGCCTCCCTCCTGGGGCACCCTGGCCTTATCCCACCTCTCCAGGGATAGCCGGCCTCACCTCTGCCTAGTCCCGAGGCCTGGGGCAGGCTGAGGCAGCAAGAGGAAGGGAGGAGGAGTGGGTTCCGGTTCCGAATCTGGATGAGAGGCTCCCGCCCCACCCAGCTAGCCTCCCCAGAAGACCTTATGGCCCTACCGGCCACAGCATCTTCCTGGGCACACTGAGGCTTTCTTGGGGAAGGAAGAAGGGAGTCCTAGCCAGATGGCAGTGAAAGCAAGCGATGCGGACCGCGGGGAAGTGCAGAGAGAAGAGAGCGAGGGAGCAGCAGCAGCAGAAGGGAAGCAACAGAGACGTCAGAGCTCAGCGCTGCACAGAAACCAGGGTGGGATATCCGCAGCTGGACAAGGAGCACGGAGACTCCCTGCTGCAGCTGCCGACTCCGGCTCAGAGAACCCCAGGCCAAGTCCTCTTTCCTTGACGTCATCAGCAACACAGGTGGCAAAAGACCTGGGCACAAAAGGCCCGACCCAAACCACTAATGCCCCTTAGAAACTCCCCATCTAGTAGGAGTAAGTGCATCCTAGCTCCTGGGAGGCCCTCCCACTGCCCGGAGGCTCCCCACCCTGGGCTTCGCCAGGGACCTATCAGCTGTGGGCTGAGCAGAGCAAATCCCGAGTCCACACTGGAGTGCGAGTGGACATGGGAGGGAAACCTGTTGGGGGAGCACTGAGTTGGAGAAGGGCTCCTGCAACTCAGGCCCTGCCCCTCTGCTCCCAACAGTGAGCAGGACCCCCGGTCGCCCTGAATCAGGGTGGTTTGGGCCTGGTGATCAGAGGATGAGGCAGCGAGAGGCCTTCTCCTCTGGGGATGGGCTGGGTTTGGCCGCATCCCCCCTTGCAGCCTCAGGGGTCCCCCCCACGCCGGGATCTTGGTCCTGGGCCTTGGGCCGCCCCTGCCGTCGACGCTGCGCCCCCCGCCCACCTGCTGGTTTCTTCCCAGCCGCCTCCATCTCTGACAGGCTGTAGGCCATGGCGAGCTGCAGGTCCTCATCATCCTCGGAGAGATCGCTGTCAGAGGGGCGGGAGGCAGGAGTCTGCCGGACCTGCGTGCCCCCGGACCTGGAGGTGACAGACTGTTGCTGCTCTCGACGGCTCAGCTCCAAGCCCAGCGCCAGGTCATCTGGGACACCTGTAGGAGTCACGGCTGCCATGAAGCCCTCTGACCCAGGCCAGGGGAATCCTGCCACGCTGCCTCATGCGGCGGCAACTCTGACCGCTTACAGCCCCTCCTTGGGAACTGGCACGCATGCATTCTGGCATCTAGCATGGTGGTCACACACGTGGGCAGGTACCCAGCTCCAGCAGGTATGAGCTGTCTCCTTGGGCAAGTCACTCAACCTCCCTAAGCCTCCCTTTCCTCATCTATAAAATAGAAACGGTGGGAGCGCCTACATTGTCAAATTGTTCCAATGACTAAAGAAGACAGCCCAGGAAGTGCACTTGGGGTGCAATGCCCCCAGACCCGACAGGCATGGAAGGGGTGCCACGCTGACCATCCCAGGCAGGGTGACGCTGTGGGAAGGGTTCCGCCCCAGGAATCCTTTGTCCTGAGTGTCACTCCTGGCTTTACCCCTTCCTAAGCAGGACAAAGCCTTGGGCCTGGGGCTCCTTGGGAGTTAGGGCTATTTAACTATGCTGCGGTTCAGTCTCCTCACAGGAAAAATAGGGCGAATACCAAAGCCCTGCCTTCCCCCTGCCTGCTTCCACACAGAGCTCAATGTTCCATGCACTGCTTCCAAAACAGTCCATGCTCTGCAAACACCGGGCACCCACTAAGGACGACGGGGCTTAGCTGGCCCTCTGAGACTCCTCAGTTCCCTGCCCTGGCCCCTTCCCGCGGAGCCCCATCTCTGATTCTGCCAGCGGGGCCTAGGGCCGCCATTCCTTCCCTGCCCCAAAGGAGTTCAGAGAGGAGCAGTCTGGAGGGGGCCTTGGGGCTTGGGGCTGGGGCTTCCTGCCGGGGACTGGGTGGCAGAGCCACTCCTCACCATTGATTGTCACTGACTTCAGCTGTCCGTCTTCTTCCACTTCCACCCGTTCCTGCCCATTCTCCATGATTCTGTGGGGGACAGCACGGTTCACTCAGCGAGCACGCGCAAATCCTGCAGGTGGCTGTCCACGCTCTGGGATGCCGCAGCCAACAGGGCAGACTCTGCCCACAAGGAGCTGACCTTCTAGTTGTATGCTGCTTCCCCTCCCTCCCCCCCTCCACACCCCTGCACCCAGGATGATCCCAAAGGAGCCCTCACCTGCGTGTTGTGATGCGGCGTCCTTGGACAAAGGTGGTGGACGTAGAAACAGAGCGAAAAGCACCAGCCCCAGGACTGAAGGAGAAAGATGAGGAGGAGAAATCTGGCATGGAGACAAGGGAAGAGGTGGAGAGGTTGTCAGAGGGAGGACAGAGCCGGCATGCCGCAGTCACGACGGGGGGCCAGGAACCTCTGTGGGGTCTCCCGGCCGAGCTCCCTAAAGGCAGGGCTCCAGATACTCAGGAGAGAAGGCTTGGAAAAGGAACGAGCCTGGACTGGGGGGGGGGGGGTTCCAGGACCCAGAGCTTGCAAAAACGTGAAGGGACAGCACATACCAGAGTGCCCAGGGAAGGAGGAAGAGAAGGTGAAGAAGGGGCCCGAGTGTCGGGAACCCCGGCTCTGAAGCTCTGAGAAGGGGCCCAGGTCATCTGCAACAAGCAAGCAGTTAACAGTCATCTGGCAAAGAGAACTGTCCCCCAAAAATGTGTGAACCCTACCTTTCAGCCTAGAAATATGACCTGCTAAGCATTTCTGCTTTTTTTTTCTTTTCTGAGTGTGGACTTATTTACAAATTAAATTTCTTTTTAGTATTAGATATGAAAAAGATCCCTGGTAAATTCTATCCACAGTAGATAATGGAGGAGGGAGGGGAAAGAGGAAGGGAGGACGGCTAGCTCCTTCAGCACAGGCAGGTAAACCAGGTGGCCCGACTCTCCCGTTTGCCGGGTCACTCTAAGCAAGTTATCTGGAAGTACCTTTGTGTTCTCATCTGTAAGTGGGGAGAAAATTATCCACCTCACGGTTCACAGTCATCACTGCAAACATGCTATCTGTCATGTGTGATGTCACTGTGATTGTCACACGGCGCTCTGAGTCTTGCTTTCACGGCTGCTATTGTGCAGGCCTAACAATGTACCATTGTTGCCCTCGTTTCATAAGGCGAGTCTCTGTGGGTTCAGGCCTGTGTCAGGTTCTGTCCCCGCTGTCCCTGGACCCACCCCCACAAAATCTTCTGTCTGCGGAATTCTGCTGCCCTCTCAGCCTCCTGCCTCAGGGGCTCCCGGCTGATGGGAGGGCAGGCCTGGAGCGGGAGTCAAACCAGTCAGAGGTCTCCTGAGCCCACTCACCAAAGAGCTCCGCAAAAGGGTCTCCACTCCCGAAGAACTCCCGGAAGACCTCCTCGGGGCTGCGGAAGGTGAAGGTGAAGCCAGGCCCACCGCCACCAGGTTCCGCCCGGGACGGGCCAGTTCCTGGAGGAGAGGCAGGATGAAGAGGGGGCCTAGGGCATGCATCTTGCCCTGAGCCAGGGGACCCCACAGAAGGCATCGCCAGGAGCCTCGCGAGAGCTTCTGCAGCACTAAGCTGCCCTCCCCCACGCCTCCGTGACCCACTTCCATCCCTGGGCCCCGCTGCTCCACCTACCTGCCCCAGTCAGCCCTTCCCGGCCATAACGGTCGTAGATCTCCCGCTTATGCTCTGGAAAAAGAGATCCAATCATTTCTCCCTCCCTCTGGGATGACGGCCTCCCCTTCCAGGCTAGGACCCTCAGAGGATCGTCCAGGGACTGAGGCTAGGGGGGCAGCAGGGTGCACAGGGGACACAGGCTACAGGTTTTAGCAGTGCCAGCTCTTCGCAGTGTGGCTCCCTCTTATCTGTAGAATGGGCACAATTAACAGCACCAACCCCAAAGGGTCATTGCAAGGATGAACTAAGACAGTCCACGTAAACTGCTTAGCAGAGTGCGTGAGAACACAGTAAGTGTTCAACAAATATCACCTAATTATTACTATGCTATTAATCAGGGCTTAGCCTAAATGTCACCTCCTCGGAGAGGCCTTCTGTGACCACTGTAACAAAAAGGGTGCCCGTTATTCCCCATCGACATCACCGTGCTACTTCCCTGCAGAATACTCTTGTCTATGTATTTCCTTGGTTAATGTCGGGCTTCCCAGGCCAAAATGTAATAAACCCGTGATGACCAGGACAGTGTCTGCTTGTCCTTTGTCATTCCCCAGCACCCAGCAAGGGCCCAGCATCATAAAGACTCAATGATTATGTTTTGAATGAATGAATAAATAAATGACAGACCTGGAGGGGCGCCTGGGTGGCTCAGTCGGTTAAGTGTCCGACTTGATTTCAGCTCAGGTCATGATCTCAGGGTCATGAGACTGAGCCCAGCATAGGGCTCCACGCTCAGCGCGGAGTCTGCTTGAGATTCTTTCCCCCTCCTTCTCCCTCCCCCACTGTCCCCCCCCACCCCCTCGCACTCTCGCTTTCCCTCTAAAATAAATAAATAAATAAATTCTTTAAAAAAAAAAAAACCCGCAACAGACCTGGATTCCTATTCTAGCTCTATGTGACCTTGAGCAAATTACTTCACCTCTCTCAGCTTCAGTTTCCCTGCCTATAAAGTGGGGATGATAAATCCTGCCTCACAGGATGGCTGTGAGGACTCTTGGGGATTACACCCACCAATGCTTGGCACAGAGAAGGCTCAGCACACATAGGTTACCTGCCCTGCTTCCATCCCCTTGTCAAGACCCATGCTGCAACTACCATACCAGATCCCGGGGAGCAGACACTGAGCACAGGGGATCAGGGAAAGAATAAAAGGGTGCTTTGCATATAGTAGGTGCCCACTTGAATTGAAGCAAAACAAAGTCGCAGAGTCCCCTGTGGGAGGAGGCACTTAAATGCCAGGCTGGAAATAGGCAGGGAGGAGACGGGAGGTGGCAGCATGGCTTTGGGAAGGAGTAGGATGGGGCATGAAATGGGGGCAATAGGTGCTGCCCTGCCCTGCCCCCCTGGCCCTTACTGTCTGACAGCACTTCATATGCCTCGGCCACCTCCTTGAACTTCCTCTCAGCAAATTCTTTATTATCCGGGTTCTTGTCTGGGTGCCACTGAAGAGCCTTCCGCCGATACCTGCAGGAAGTGGGTCCAGAGGGGCAGGTCAAAGGACAAAAGCAAGCACCTCTCACCATGAAACAGAACGACCCACTTGCCCATTAGCCTGCCATTGTCCCTTCCCCACTCACATCTCTGTCCACCCCAGCTGCTGGGGGGCTGCCTCTGCTGCCCTGTTTTAATGGCGTCCCTATGTCTCCCCTCTGCAGCCGTGATAGGACTACCTGTAGTAGCAGATGATAACGTAAGCAGGAGAAAGCCCCAGGCCTTAGCCCTCCCTGCAGCTCACTGGGGCTGCACAAGTTGGAAATATGTGTGGCCGTGGAGTGTACGGGTCACTGGCCCCTCCTGGTCACAGGGCCTGGACATTTTTGCAGGCATCCTGAGAGAGCCCACACCTAGGGGCTGAGGCTTGGGGCAGGAGTGAAGGGAAGGGGGGGGTCCACTGGAGAAGGACCCACAGAGCAGCTCCCAGCAGAACTTCTTCACACTAACGACTTTCTCCCACTCTTCCAGGGGTCTTCTTCCTTCCTGTAGAGGGAGCCCCCCAATCCTTTCCAAGGACCTAGTTCCCTGGCGAGGCCTCTGAGGGACCCCATGCTGGTGGTGGTGGTGGTGGTGGGGAACTGGGGGGGTGAGAGGCTTTCTGATGCGCGGCGGAGGCACTTACGCCTTCTTGATGTCATCAGCGGACGCACTTCGCGGCACGTCTAGGATGTCGTAGTAGGATGCCATGGCAACTCGGCAGGAGTCAGATGGGCCTCCGTGGGGCTGCAGGAGAGGAGGGGGAGTCAGGCAGCAAGAACCCAAGGTCCCTCCCTGGGGCTGGAGACCCCCCGGGGGAGCGGGAGGCGCTCCCAGAGGGCAGCTGCGCCCACTGGGCTCTGCTTGGGGCCGGTGACGAGGCTCCCTCCGGCAGCCTTATCGGCCCCCCGCAGGCCGGTGCCGCGGGCTATCTCTGCGCCCAGGCCCGGGGAGCCCTATCGCAGCCCCCTGACTCCAGGGCCTCCCAGCCTGCCCGGGCCCCCCGCCCGCACCTCCTCCGTTGGGAGTCCCTGGCCTCCTGCAGCGCCCCGCCCCTGCCCCCCGCCGGAACCGTCTGGCACCGGCCGCCCGGCTCGCGGCTGCTGCGTAGGACGCGCCCGGCCCAGCTGTGCGCGCAAGCATGCGTCAGCGGCACGGAAACTACTAGAGACCCAGAGGAGGCCGGCTCGGCCTGTCACCCAGGGGGCGGGGGTTGGGGGACTGCTGCAGGGGCTGCCGGGAGATGGGGGCGGAGCCGGCTATTTTGGGCTTGCACCCGGGCAACGTCATCCCCACACGGGACCTGGGAGACTGCGGCCCGCTCTGTCCCGGCGTGACGCACCCGCGGACCAGCGAGCCCTCTCCCGCCCCTGGTCCCTCTGCCCCTTTCCTATAAACGGGCTCGATGATCGATGGCTACTCACTCCGGAAAAAAAATCCCCCATCTCAAGAACTCACAGACTCCCCACTCTGGGCCTAAATCCTCCCCCTTCAGAGCTCTGCTCCCGCCCCAGGTCCTGAAAAGAGGCTGCCCCAACCTCCCTGAGGAGGTCAGACCTGCCTGTCAGCGTCTCGTGACACCATCACACTCGTCTGAGCTACCAATCAGCCCTTACTTGTTTGATTCTTTGATGGACATTCACCTCCCCCATTAGAATGTACATTCCACGGGACAGAGATGGTGTCTTTTTTTGCAGTAGAGTATTTAAGGCAGTTGTGGGGTTCAAAAACAGCCTTTGGATGATTAAATAATGAACAGACTGGGACCTCTTGCTGACAGTTTTGACGCATTTGGAGAAGGTGGGGTTAAAGGGTAATAGGAAAACAAGAAAAAGAAAAGGAAATTCCCCAGATTCAAGGTTTTTTGGTTTTGTGCCCCCCACCCCCCACCCCAGAGTGATCCTAGATAAACCTCGTCTACCTCAAAATTTTTCCTGGGTTCAGCCCTCATGGGAGAGTTAGAGAACTTTCCAGAATTGGCTCCTGCTTGATATCATCCAGGCTAATCCACAAGTATTAATTGAACATCTACACAGTGAAGCCAGGATGTAAAATGAAGACTATGACCCCAGCCCCGTGCTTCACAGAGCTCCAATATGATAAGATTCCAGCCCAACAGTATAGCCCACTGGGAAATCCCAAGGTTTTAAAAACAGACAGACCTAGGTTCGTCTGTTGCAACCTCGCACTATCATGTGACTTGGCAAAACCTCTGAGGACTCAGTTTTTCCTACCTAAATACAGGTAATGCCTAGGGCTGTTTGAAAGTCAAATGAGGTGTGGTACATAGTACATCTGGGTCTTAGTACATACCTCGCTGGCATCATGATTGGCCCAAGCAGTCATGCTTATGTGAGTCCAGAAGGGTGTTTTCGGATGGGTGACCCAGAAATGCTTCACTCAAGAGAAGGGCTTGAGCCAGGCACGAGGGAAGAAGGTGGTGCGCATTTGTCCACTTTCCCTGGCTGCCCACAGTCTGAACCTTCTGACTACCTTTGGGGAATTCCCAATGTGTAGGCCTTGATGGGAGGCAGGCCACCCCCTGTCACAAAGCCCTGACACGTGCTCTCCCAGACTTCTCGCCCCTAAGGGTACACAGCCATCTGCTCTGCCAATTGAAAACTCCAACTGGGACTTTGAATGTGGAGCAAGTCGCAGAGAAGCGGGGGCAGTTGATTGTACATTGTGACAGCGGAGCCAGCAGCGGCCTCTAGTGTCTGAAGGAGGAAATGTCGGTCTCAGTGCCTGGTTGGGAAGAAGCCTCATTGCAGGCCCCTGTTCTATAGAGCACTGGGGTCTTTTAGGCAGGCTGTCCTGTGCCCTGACTTTGACTATGGTGTTGGATGCTCAGCTTCCTTTGGTGCCTACCTGTTTGCGAAGTCTCATCTGGCAGCCCTCGTATTAATTCTGTGTGCTACCCAGTGTCTCTCCAATACGTGTGTATGCGGGAAGGGGTGTGTGTGTCTTTTATCTTTGTTTCAATTTGCCAGAGCTAATTTCTGCCATGTACAACAGAAGTCCTGACTGGCCCTAGTATAAGAGGAAGGAATAGGTTAGGTCACTCCCAAATCTCTTTCTTCTTACTTCTCTTATCTCAACAAACATTTCTCTAGTACCTATGGTGTATGTGATATTATATTAAGAATTGGGAATGCAAAGGGGTTTAAGTCCCAGTCCTCGTACTCAAGGCAATAAAAATCTAGTTGGGACATTGACAAATAACAGCCGAGGGAAATTATATCGAGCACATGTAGCAAACAATGGGTTAATTTCCTTTGTTCACAAGAAAAGACAAACAATGCAGTTTTTTAAACGGGCAAAAGGCACAGACAAGACAGTTCACAGAAGAGAAAATGCTGACTTTTAAACATATGAAAAGATGCTCCATCTTATTCATAACGAGAATTATAAAGGAAAGCTGCAATAAAATACTTTGTTTCACTTATCAGGTGATTGACAAAGATAAAAAAGTTTTATACATTGTGTGGGCAAGACTGTGGGCACAGGCATGCTGGTACATTGGTAGTGGGAGAGCAATATGGTGCATATCCAAGTTAAAGGTGCACAGCCTTTGACCCAGCAATTCCGATTCTAAGAGTTTATGGTTGCACATGTGAGCAAAGAAGTATGTACAAGGGTTCCAGAATGTGTTTCCAAAGCAAAGAATTGGAAACAACCTACATACTCCCTAATAGCAGACTGGTTAAATAAGCAAGGGCACATTATCCAATGGAATTGTACATTGTTACCAAAAAGAATGAGGCATATCTCTACGGACTGATAAGGACCATCTTCCGGATTTCTTGTTAAATGAAAAAACGAGGGTAAAACGAAGTGTATCTAAGTGTGTGTACAGCAGTCCCCCTTATCCACGGTTTCAGTTACCCGAGGTCAACCACAGTCTGGAAGCAGATGACCCTCCCTCTGATGTATCATCAGAAAGTCAACAGTAGCCAAACACTACATCACAATACCTACGTCATTCATCTCCCTTTATCTCATCCCTAGGTTTTTTAGCATCTCACCTCATCACAAGAAAGAGAGGAGTACCGCACGAGACATTTTGAGAGAGATCACATTCGCATAACTTTTGTTACGGTATATTATTAGACTCTTTCATTTATTGTTATTGTTAATCTCTTACTGTGCCTAATTTACAAAGTAAATTTAGCATAGGGATGCCTGTATAGCAAAAGACATAGTATATATGGAGTCCGGTACTATCCATGGTTTCAGGCATCCATGGGGGTCTTGAACATACCCCCATGCATCAAGGGGGACTACTATATACACATTAATATATCTGTAGATGTTTCTGGAAAGAAACACGAACAAAAAAGTTAATAGTGAAGGCTGTCAAGAGCGGAACAAAGGAAGGAGACTTATTTTCGCTTACAGACTTATTTTTGCTGTTTGGAAATCTTTTCTGTACCTTTTCAATTTGGAAGCATATTCACATAATAACTGTTTGACTATATACAGAATTTTTAAAAATCTAGTTGGAGAAATAGGATATTGGCAAGAAGCAGAGTCCCACCATACAAGGCAGTCCATGCCAAGTGCTGAAATAGTGGTAGAGACAGACAGGAGGTGCTGGGAGAATCTCAGAGCAGGGAGCTTCCCAGGGCTGGATGGTTCTGGGTGACTGTGACCTAAGCTGGAAGGAATGGCAACACTGAGACAAGCAGGGGGAGGTGGCATTCCAGAAGGAGGGAAGGGTGAGAACCCAGCTTTGGGAGCAGGCATGTTCTTGACACACCAGAGATGAAGGAATAAACGTGTTGGGTGGAATCCAAGCTGGGAATCTGTCTCTTGTGTCTGCCTGCAGGAGGTAATTGTACCCTGGGATAAAAGCATTCCCTGCATTGAGGGAGTCCCCAGCAGCCAGGCTGGGTGGCACTCCTGGCTTCCCCACGGAGGGCTGGGTGGCCACCTCCCCACACCCACACCTAGCCCAAGCGAGGCCTGCCAGTGCCTGCCAGCAGAGTTACTAGCTGGGAAGGCCTTGCAGGGTTTGAGAGGAGATGGCCACACAGCTGTCCGGGGCGGGGTGGGGGTGGGGGGCTGGTGCAGCAGACAGGAGGGGCACCTGGCCCCGTCTCTGGATGCCCAGACACCCGGACAGGTGAAGACCTCACATCCTTCTGGCCTCTCCCAAGCCCTTACCTCACCTCCTATGAGAGGTAGGGGCTGGGGGCCCTTTCCAGAGGGCACTGATAGCCCCCAGACCTGGCCCCAAAGATGCTTCTGCCCTCATTCAGTCGCAGAAGCTGTACATCTCCCTCCCCCCCCACTTCCAAGCCCTCCACCACAGCACCTGGGCAAGGGAGTGTCAGGCGTCACTCCCTCCTTGCCTTTGAGGTACCTGAGTCACTGTCTGGGCATGAGAGAACTGGCAGGTTCAGAGAGGTGGCATCTGGAGGGGCGCCTAGAACCGCTATGGCAGGAGTGGGAAGGGTATCTGAGGGAGGGGAGGACAGCAGCAGAAGCTTCTGTCCAGGCTGACCTGGGTTTGAATCCCAACTCCTCCATTTATAACTAAGTAACCTTGGGTGAGTGCCATAACTTCCCTGAGCCTCAGTCTCCACATCTGTAAAATAGGCATTCATTCAGTGAGTCTATTGAATAAATATTCAACACATATGTTGCCTAATATGTTCACCCAGCAACATTCTAGCTGCTGAGAATAGAACAAGGCTTGTTCCCATGAAGCTTCCAGTCCAGTGTGTATAACTGTACTTACCTCAGGATTAAACAAGGCAATATGGGTACAAGGCTTAGTACATAGTAGGTACTCAATAAATGACAATGTTTCTTGGGATTTGAAGGGCTCCCAAAATGACCCCTCTTCCCTTCCCAAGTTTGAAACCAGCTGAGAGAGAAAGACGTAAGAGTCAAATAGAGATTTGAAAGTCAGCCCTTTTAGTGGGGGGAAAAAGTGGATTTGAGGGGATAGCTGAGCTCTTCAGCCCAAATGGGCTTCTAAGTACTCCCACGGAATTAAATCAATCCCACCACCACACACACAGATACGCAAAACTGCAGGCCTCTCTCGTCCCAGGACAGAGCTGCCCTGTAAGCTTAAATCCTCAAAGAGGAGTTGAGAATGCTTGCTCTCCCTGGGCACATCGTGACAAAAGGGAAGGAGCACACTGCTGAGCTGGGCGTGCCCATTTCCTTCTCTAAACCCCCCACCCTCACCCTTGCCATCCTGCTGCTTTCACTCCATCCTCTGCTTCCTAGAGAGCAGTTATCAGGACAAGACAGGGACAGGGGATGGGTGCTAGGAGTCACTTCTTTTCCGGTGTGACCCACCACAGGCCCTGAGTGCTAGACCTGGTGTGGGTGTGTGTTTGCTCTGAGATCCATTCCCCCACCTTCCCGGCCCTGCTCTGTATATCTCACTGGCTGCACACCATGTACCTAGGCCCCCTTGCCAACTGCTCCTGTCCAGGTTCAGACAGTGGGAGCCACTAGTCAGAGATGGAAGGTGGGAAGAAGGAGAAGCCAGGGTTTTCCTCCCCCTCTCTCTAAATCAGGGGGCACCTCGGGCAGTGTTTCTCGATCCTGCCAAATATCCCTCCCTCCTTGGCTCCTCCTCACACCTCTGGGCAGCTCTGCGGTAGCTCCGGCTCCCACCTGGCATCCCAGCTCCATCACCAACGCACCCCTTGGCTCCTCCAGCCCTAGGGTTGCTAGCAACTTCCGGGTGTTGCTGGCTTTTCGGTTGCCTTCCCAGCATCCAATCCTGGGAAAGGGAAGCTGCAGGAAGGAGAGAGTTGAGGGCAACGCTGAGCATTGAATCTCTTGGGGGCAGGGGCGGGGGGATTGACCTAGTTTCAATCCCTCCAGTGGTTAAATCATCCTTCCAGCCCAGCAGAGGCTACAGAAAATCCATATATAAGGATTTTAGGGCCAACCAAATGGTTGGAAGTGGGGGCTTGGAAACTGTGCTTGCATAGCCTGAGGCATGGGATTGAAATAAGGGTCAATTGTCCTTATCAAAAAGTGGTGAGTATTGATGGAGATTGCAGGGAGGTCAGCGCCCCCCTTCCCACGCTGCCCCAGCCTTTTCTCCATTGTTGCTGCCACTGTGCCTCCTTAATGCCAGCTTCTGGACTCTTTATACCCAAACCTCCCATCTGTGATCTGTAGGGTGGGGCTAGAGAGCACTAGCTACTCAAAGACGCCCTTGAGACCTCCTGTGAGAGTCCGGCTCTTGCTGCAGCCCTGTGTGGCTGGGACTGACATCACTCACCTCCTTGCCCCCCGGGGTTTCCCTGTTGACGCTGCAGCCTAAGTGGGTGCCACCCAGACGTGCAGGGGAGTTCCTGCTTCATGGGGTGAAGGCTTCCACGATGGCAGAATGGAGCTGGGGCATCCATTTCCCCGACCCCACCTCCTCTCGTGCCCCCTCACCAAGGGCTGATTCTGAGATGCCATTTATTCGGCTGCCTCTTCTCTAGGGTGAATTCCGTCTCCTTCTCTGCTGTACCCTCCTGGATCCCCATTCTGCTACCTGGAATCGCAGGCTTTAATAAAATCTGGAACCAGATCTGGTTTCTGGGGCACCCAGGCTGAGATCCCAATCTTCCTATCTCTCTTTGAAGGAGAAACCCCTGCTCCGCAAATTTTCCCAAGAGAAAAAGACACTTGCGAGCTGGTAAGGCTACAGCACTTTATTTAGGACCGACACATGGGATTCCCCTAGTACTCATTGCCCTCCTCTTCTCCCTCCCCCTCCACACTATCCATGCCCACCTCCTCGTAATCCTCCAGGACAGCCATATCCTCCCGGGCCTCTGAAAACTCCCCCTCCTCCATGCCCTCGCCCACGTACCAGTGCACAAAGGCCCTCTTGGCATACATCAGGTCGAACTTGTGGTCCAGGCGGGCCCAGGCCTCGGCGATGGCCGTCGTGTTGCTCAGCATGCACACGGCGCGCTGCACCTTGGCCAGGTCGCCCCCGGGCACCACGGTGGGGGGCTGGTAGTTGATCCCCACCTTGAAGCCCGTGGGGCACCAGTCCACAAACTGAATACTGCGCTTGGTCTTGATGGCGGCGATGGCGGCGTTGACGTCCTTGGGCACCACGTCGCCCCGGTACAGCAGGCAGCAGGCCATGTACTTGCCATGACGGGGGTCACACTTCACCATCTGGTTGGCAGGCTCGAAGCAGGCGTTGGTGATCTCTGCCACCGACAGCTGCTCGTGGTAGGCCTTCTCCTCTGAGATGACCGGCGCGTAGGTGGCCACGGGGAAGTGGATGCGAGGGTAGGGCACCAGGTTGGTCTGGAACTCGGTCAGGTCCACGTTGAGGGCCCCGTCGAAGCGCAGGGAGGCCGTGATGGAGGACACAATCTGGCTGATGAGCCGGTTGCGGTTGGTGTAGGTGGGGCGCTCGATGTCCAGGTTGCGGCGGCAGATGTCATAGATGGCCTCGTTGTCCACCATGAAGGCACAGTCCGAGTGCTCCAGGGTGATGTGGGTGGTCAGGATGGAGTTGTAGGGCTCCACCACGGCTGTGGACACCTGCGGGGCGGGGTAGATGGAGAACTCCAGCTTGGATTTCTTGCTGTAGTCAACGGAGAGCCGCTCCATCAGGAGTGAGGTGAAGCCCGAGCCGGTGCCCCCTCCGAAGCTGTGGAAGATGAGGAATCCTTGGAGTCCCGTGCGCTGGTCAGCCTAGAAAGTGGAAGGTGAAGGGAAATGTGGGATATGAAGCACAGCTGAGGAAAAGGAAAGAACCAGCTCGTGCTCTTTCAAATTCCCCCAAAATTTCATTAAATCTTTGGAAGACTTTTCCAAGAGCACAAAGCAGGTCCTCATAGGGAGGACCCATTCTCTCTCCTCTTGTTCCTCTTCCTCTCTAAACCCTCCTGAGGTCTCTTACACACAGCTCTCTAGAATCTCGTGACATAGTCACTTTTGTCATCGAAACATCATAACCCACCCAGCTCCATACCTGCTTACCCCTGACTTAATTTCACGTGTTTCTGGAGGGCTTCCCTATTGAGGTCAACAATCCAGGAACCTGATCTCCATCCTCAGTGGAAGCCAAATTCAATCACAGAGCCTTGGGTCAGGATTATTCGGATCCCTGTTTTTCACAGGGCCTTCTGCCCACGTCCCTGCAATGCAAGGTGATATTCTGGGAATGCCTATGGACCTCCATAGCTTGGCCAGACAGCCCATGGTCATGTTTGTCCTGGTGGCCACTCTGCCCAGCCTCGGGCCAGTTGCTCTAGGAGGTAAAGAGGACACCCAGCTCCAGGCCAGAGCGTACACTCTGCCTCCCCTGATCAGTATGCAGGGCCCCTCCTCACTGGTCCTGATCCTGCATCTTTAAAACTCATCCACAGATAAAATAAAGTAAATAAAACTCATCCAGGAAGCTCTCTTCCTGTCTGGTGTCCAGACTTCTTCACTGCAGGAATCCAGACTCCCCCTTCCCCAGCCCTCAGCCACCACCACTCACCAGCTTCCGAATTCGATCCAGTACCAGGTCGATGAGCTCCTTTCCGATGGTGTAGTGACCTCAGGCATAATTATTGGCAGCGTCTTCCTTGCCAGTGATGAGCTGCTATGGATGGAAGAGCTGGCGGTACGTGCCCGTCCGAACCTCATCTGCAATGGGCAGGGTTTTAGACACCCTCCTCCCCTTGCAGCCTGGCTCCCCAAGTTACCCAGAAGGGGCGCGGTCACCAGGCCCCTAGTCCTACCCTAGAGGAGCCCCATTCATGCTGGGCTATGGCCCTTGACTTTTGTGTTCTTCAATGAAAAGGAAAGCGAGATGGAGTGACCCTGAGACTCTGGAGCTGAGCGGCAGTGGATTGATCTGTGGTTTAATTGGCTGATGTTCCTGAGAACTACAAATTCTAGTGCGCCAGGGATGGGGAAGGACTTGCTGTGGTGCCCGGAACAAGGTGACATATGTGACAGGGACTGATCATCACTCACCAGGCACAGTGGGCTCCAGGTCCACAAACACAGCCCGGGGCACGTGCTTCCCAGCCCCGGTTTCACTAAAGAAGGTGTTGAAGGAGTCGTCCCCTCTACCGATGGTCTTGTCACTAGACATCTGTCCATCTGGTTGGATCCCATGTTCCAAGCAGTAGAGCTCCCAGCAGGCATTGCCAATTTGCACACCGGCCTGCCCCACGTGCACTGAAATGCACTCACGCTGAGCAGGCGAAGTGCAGAGAACGCTTTGAGCAAAGGGAAGCCTGTCATGCCTGGACACGGTTCCTGCCTTGCAATCCTTCCTTGAGTGGTTCTCTGGCTGAGAGCAAAGGTTCCTGCTCTCCTTTCCCCACTTCCCATGTCTAAGGATTTACTGGTGGCTTGGAGGATCCACAGAGAGTGGTTCTGGGGGCTAGGCCAAAAGCCTCAGAGTAAGCAGATGTGGGCAGTTCTAAGATTATAGAGTCTTGCTCAGTGACTAAGCGTCTTAAGGAGTGTTGAGGGGATCAGATGAGTCTGGCGGAGCTTGATAATCAATCCACCTATGTTCAGAAGGAAATGAAGGGCCATTGGTGAGAGGAGCAAGACCCAAGTGAGGTTTCAGGGACCAGAGACAAGGGAGAGGTTTTGAAAGCAGGAATAACTCTAGATTCGTGGTGGAGCTAGAAATGCCAGCAAGGAAGGGAAGAGTGGGCCTGGAATGGCAGGAGATGTGCTGTTCTTTCCTCTCTTGGGTGTGCATAAGTCTTGGACTGGAGTGGAGTGGGGCTGGGAAAAAGGTCTTCCCCATATGATTCAAGGCTGGTTGTCAAAGAACCCTTGCAATGTCCTTCCTGGGGAACCCCATGAGAATCAAGAAGGTCGGACCCTCTTGCTTCCTCAAACATTCTGAGCCTCTGCTCTGTGCCTGACGCTGTTGTGCTGGCACTGGAGACACAGCACCTAATACCCGATCCCTGCTCTCCAGCAGCCCACTGGGCAGGGAAGGCAGACTCTCCGGTGTTAACAGATGTGGGACAGCGTGGTAAGTGGGATACCAGAGTAGGCCTTCTCATTCTGCTTGAGAAGTAATTACCACAGACCTTGAAAACAAAATCAGGTTTCCCATCAGGTTTCCCCCAGCTTTCAGGCTTAACCATGTAGAGGATGTGGAGAAATGGGAATCCTCACACAGTTGGTAGAAGCCTAAGTTGGACGTATCTCTTTTGGAGAAAAATTGGGCAAGATCTAGGAGAGCTGATGACACTCTTGCTCTAGAGAAGTTCTCACCCAGGTAAACAAGAACAGGTGCAAGAAGAGTCACGGCGCCATAGCAACGGAAGCCAATTAAATGTCCTTCAACAGGAGAAAATGGATGGAGAATGATTCAGAAGTAGAAATGGATGAACTACAAGAAAGAATCTTACCAAAAAATTCTTACCGGAAACAAAAGCAAATTAAGGAAGAATAATCGTACAGTAGGATACCGTTTATAAAAATCTTTAGCTTGTAAAACAATGCCATGCGTCATTTACAGATAAATTTATATTTTGCTATATATTCTTGTAGCATGTGTGTATTACAAAAATAAAGAAAGCAAGAGAAAATATTAACACTAAATTTGGAACAATGGTTCTCTCTGGTAGAAGAGGGAGGTGAATGCAGTTGGAGAGAGATTCTATTTCTTAAGCTGGGTAGCAGGTGTTTATTATATTATTCTTTACACTCTCCTGCCTGGAATATTTCATAAATTTTAATGAGGATGCTTTCTCCATAAGTTTAACACTTGTCTGACTTTTTAAATATGACACAAGAACCTAGACTTATGACTTTGGGATGACTGGGATTAAATTATACATCGTCATTACTTCTCTACTTGCCTTGAGCAAAAGTGTTAACCTCTCTGTGGGCCTCCCTCCATCCCATGAACTGGGGCAATAATAAGAGCCCCCTCCTAGAATTACAATGGGGATTAAATGAAAGAACGAAAAAAGTTGCCTGGCTCACGGCATGACACATATTGGGCGTACCGTACATGTTGGGTTCCCTTACCATCTTCCATCCCCCAACCCCTGCTGTCATAGTAAGGGAAGGTAATGAATTAAGCTGGGGGTGCTTAGGGACACAAGGACTCCAGAAATCCCCATATCCCACAGGGAGGACTGACACGGCTTACCAGTCCACTGGCAAGGTCAGCACCTGCTGTTGTAATGTCAAGCCTGCCCACGCTCTGTCTACAAAGCCAGACACCATCGTGGGCCCCATGACCGCCAGTCCACACCAAGGCGTCTCTGAACTCTTGGGTATACTTGAGATGCTAGAAATGATGCCCCTTACTGTGGGACAACAGGTTTGGAGCAAAGAACTCAACTCCTGGAATCCCATAGCTTTAGTGTCAAACCTCCATCCTGCTATGACCTCAGACAAGTTACTTCTCTCCAGCTGCTCTAGTGCCCTTACCTTGAATGTAAAAATAATATGATCTCGTATCTGGTGGGCTTTGTCATTATGTCATTTAGTTCCCCTGTGCTAAGCATTAATTAGGGGCCAGGCACTGTGCTAAGCAGTGCACAGATATTATCCCATTTCATGTTCACCACAACCCCGTAGGTAGGTACTTTCATGACGCCATTTTGCACATGAGGAAACTGACCCTCAGAGAGGTTAAGCAGCTAGCTCAAGGTTACGAGCAGAACCAGTAATATTCAGAGTGGGAACAGCTTGGCTGCAACCATGCTCTTCACTGCTCTTTTCTGTCCCTTCTGGTGGGGAGCCTGGCAAAAGATATCAAATGAGCCCCACACACAGCCACCTCTCGATAAGACGGAGCACCCTCCCTTTCCCTCCTCCTCCTCCTCACTCTCTCTCTATCGAAATAAGGGGTCAGATCAGATGAATCAGCTGGGCAGGGCTGTGAGGATGCGTCCCCACAGCTGGGAGGGAGGACCAGAGGCCAACAGTGAATCTGCTGTGGGGACCAGGGTTTGTAAAGTGCCGATGCTTCCTGCTCCAGTCCTGCTTACTCCCTACTCCCTACCCCTAAATCCAGAACCCCTCAGCAGCCTGGCTCCTGAGCAGAGACTCAGACCCACATCCTGGTTACCGTCACCCTGTCCTCCTGCCCTGCACGTGCTCTCACATACCGGCACGCTTGGTAGGCTGCACTCACATCTGGAAGTCCTTCCCTCTGCCCACCTCACCTACCCACACACACTAGCCCCAGGAACACTTGGACTCCCAAGGGTCCCTCACACCACCAGCCCGGCCCACTAGGACCCTCACTAGCGTGCCCAGCCCCCCACTCCAGCTCACCATGCTGCTTGGCTTGTGGCTGGCTAGGGTTGTCTGTCTGTCTGTCTGTCTGTCTGTCTGTCTGTCTGCTGCTCAGTGAGAGGCAGTGGGTCTGTGAGAGACCCACAGCCACCGGCCTCCTTATACTCTCTGGTCTGCTCTCAGCGGGGAAAATGTTGTTAGAAACAGCCCCAGGAGGGCAGACCTGCTGACTTGGTTACCAAGCACTGGGCCTGGGCTCTAACAGGCAGCAAAGTGGGGTGGGTAGAGGAAGGCCTCTGCTGGTCACCCCCCACGGGTACCCCCCACTATGTACCGGGTACACGGTGACTGCTGCTCAGTCACACAATCCCATTTCCTGGTGGCTCAGCCGTCTCTCGCAGGTGGGAGAGGATTCAGAAATCAAACCCCCTGGGGCGCCTGGGTGGCACAGCGGTTAAGCGTCTGCCTTCGGCTCAGGGCATGATCCTGGCGTTATGGGATCGAGCCCCACATCAGGCTCTTCCGCTATGAGCCTGCTTCTTCCTCTCCCACTCCCCCTGCTTGTGTTCCCTCTCTCGCTGGCTGTCTCTATCTCTGTCGAATAAATAAATAAAATCTTTAAAAAAAAAAAAAAAAGAAATCAAACCCCCTGAGCTCCAGCTGCAAGGCCACCCCCAGTGGAATGTGGGTGGCATTAAGAAGAGCGCACTGCACTGGAAATAACGCGTCCTAGGGCAAGAGATCAAGCCTCAGGGCCCTCGGGGTGGAAACTCAGAATATTATAGGACATAGGGAACTAGAGCTCAGTCTTAGGGCCAGCTCTGGCATTTAAATTCTTTTCCTACCTCAGGTTGCTGATCTGTAGAATGGGGAGAAGTAGCATGGTGAGGGTGAAATGAGGTAAACTAAGAGTGCTTAGTCTAGAATTGCTGTTGTTCTCCACAGGGAAAGCAAAATGAGGAACAGGGGCTCAGGGCCACTTGTCATGGTCTCTCCCTATTCTAAGCAAGTGGCTGAGGACCTCACCTGGCCTTATTTCCCCACAGGAGTCTCCCTATGGCCTTAGGCAAACTTATGAAATACAAATGTGAATCTTTCACATTTGTATCCCACTTTGCAGCTCTTGAGGTGGCTACACCCCTTATTTCTTTTGAGTCTCTCAACAGCTTCGTGAGGTAGGCAAGGCGGGGCCTCCTTTCCCCTGAGGAAGAAAAGGAAATGGAAGCATCTTGCGTCTGAGCGAAGGTCACATGGGGGCTCATTAGTGGTGGAATTGAAATTCTCCTGGGACTCAGGCTCAGTGCTTCCCCCTTTTCCACAAGGCAGAGCTTTCACTGTCCCTCATCTCCCTCCTGGGTCTTTATCTCCTTCCTTTCCAGCCTAAATTCCACAGCGGTCATGATCACTGCCTTGCCTCCCTCCAGCTTTAGCATCTTCGTTTGACTAAACCACAACCCTGGCTCTTCACCAACTCTTCGCCTGTACTGACCCAGCTAAACAGTGGCTACAGAAAAACCCAGAACCGGGCTGACTGACCTGACTTCAAATGTATGACCACTAACCTCAAATGGACTCTAATGCTTCCTGGAAACCACACTACGCCTCTCCAGTCATTCTTCCAATTAGCAACCATGACCAGGAATAGGCATGCCAGATTTAGCAAATAAAGGAATTTTATCTAGCAACGCTATCCACGAAGCAGTTGCTAATATAAAATTTCAGTCACTGGACCAAATGGTGGGGGAGTTATTTTGAGGTTGGGGGCTTTTTTCAGAGCCCTTCTCAACACAGTATGCCAGGGAGTGACCCAGAATATCAAGATGGTTAACTCTGGTTTTGACTGTGGACTGCAGTCATCACTCTCCCAACTGGAATTAAGAGGCTGAGATCCACAGAGAGAAGACACAGTCAACCAAAACTTCAAAGGTAAGCAAGCCCAGCCTATATTGGGTTGATCCACGAAGCCATAGACCTCAGGAATTATTATCCAGATGGAGAGATTTGGGGTCCAGAGGGCCCACTGGGCCCAAAACCCTCTTGTCCGGCACTTCAACTTCCTAACTGGCCTTCAAAGTTGGGCATCTCAAGAGTCAATGTAGACATCACCAACTCTGGAAAGAAAACTATCCTAAAGGTAGGCTCAGGGGAGCGTCTTATGTACAACAGAGTAAAGAGACTGAGGTTTTTAAAGCATATTAATGTATCTCAGTTATAAAATGAGAGGAAATCCATATCTTAATTTCTTCAACAAATATTTATTGAGTGTCTGCTATGTGCCAAGCACTGCTCCAGGTGCCAAGGATACAGTAGTGGACAAAGAGTCTGTCTTAAGGAGCTTATATTTTCATGGGGAAGACAGATAATAAATAATCAAGGAAATTTCAGATAGAAACAAGCACATGAAGAAAATAAACCAGGATAATGGCACAAAAAGAGATGGAAGGCTACTATTGAGAGGGAACAGCTCTCTAAGAAGCTGATGTTTGAAGAAAGGAAGGAAGAAAGAAAAAGAGAGGGGAAAGAAAGAAAGAAAGAAAGAAAGAAAGAAAGAAAGAAAGAAAGAAAGGAAGATGGATGAAGAGAGGAAGAGAAGAAAGGAGAGAGAAAGAAGCTGATGTTTGAACTGAGGCCGAATGCCAAGGAGTCAGCCATAACAAGATTTAGATCATAATGCTCCAGGTCGAAAGAAGAGTGAGGCCCAAGGAGCCAGCCTGGTGTGTTCAAGGAGAAGGAGGCAGGCAGGGAGGGAGGGAGCTCTGCAAGATGAGAACACAGAGGTAAAGGAGTCTTGGAAGAATGGCTGCCATTACTGGGGCAAGGGGAGGGTTTAAGCAAGCATCATTTTCTACTTCGTGTTTTAGAGAGATTATTGCCGCTGTTGTGTGGAGGAAGCATTATAAGGGTAAGCAAGCCCAGGGGTTCAAAAGTCGAAGCAGGAAGCCAGTTGGGAGGCTACTTTTAGCATCCAGGAATGAGGGGTGGTGGCTTGGACTGAGGCAGGGATTGTGGGAAGTAACTAGGTTTGAAATAAAGTTATAGGACATGCTAATGTGGGGTGTGCAGATCCATCCAACAGCTTTACCTGCCCCCTGCCTCTATCTTGTCTTTGCTGGCAGGGTCCTGAATTTATATAATTATTTACCCTTCCACTTGCTCAAGGAAGATGGCCTTCCCCCAGACCTACGTGTGAGTATAAATTAGTCTAAACCATTCATGGTAATTCCAGTCCCTCTTTCCAATGACTGGTTTAGGCAAGGGGCTAGTGAGATATAAGGAAAATCTACAAGGGTGCTTGAAGGCAAGGTTTTTCTCCCTGATAAAAAGAGACCGTGGGAGGACATCCACCTTTCCAGCCTTAGTAAATGAGGACATGACACTTAGAGGTGTTGCAGTCATCTTGTGATCATAAGGGAAGATGCCACCAGCCCATTGAGGATGTCTGAGCAGACAGCTGGAAAAACTGGAGTTGTCGGTGACATCACTGAGTCAACCCCGGAACTGCCCTACACTAGGATTTCTTGCAGGATAATAAATATCCTCATTGTTTAAGCCTCTGTTAGTTAGGCTTTCCGTTATTTGCAGCCAAGAAAATTCTAACCAAAAAAGAGAAGAAGGAGAAAGGGAAAGAGGAATGTAGGATGCTTCTAAGTTTTTAACGTAAGCACGTGGGTAGAAGACTTGGAAGCCTTAGGACAGAAGCATTTTTGGCAGGGAGCAGGGTGAGAGTGGGACATTGGGAGTTTTACTTTGAATGTGTGATGTTTGAGATGTCTCACAGGCTTTCAAGTGGGAATGTCAAAAAAGCAAATAAGCATGTGAGTCTGATATTCAGAGAAGTCCTAAAGGACATATAAATTTGAGACTTATCAGCACATAGTTGATATTTCTTTCTATTTTATTCTTTCTGTTTGGTTTGTGAATGTATACACTCTAGTTCTATTCATTTTTTAATAACCCTAAAATGTTACAGTAACTTTTTATTAAGGACATTTAAAAATACACCAAAAGGTAGAGATAATATAATAAAACCCCATATACTCCTCACTTACCTTCAACAACTGCTCCTTCAGGGAGAAAAACAAGTGGAAGAAAAGAGAGAGCTTGGGACTAAGCTATGAAAAACACCCATTAGGGGTAAGCCATCAAAGACCATCAAGAAGGAGTGGCTGGGACGGAGAGCGGAGTATGTCACTGAAGCCAAGAAGGAAGTGTTTCAAGGAGGAAGGTCAGCTTCCTCAAACATTGGTGAAAGGCTGAAAAAGAGGTAAAAACATGACCTTTGACTTTGGCCAGTTGGGAATTACTAGAGATTTTGGCAAGAACATCTCAGTAGAGCATGTGAACCAAGCCTATGTGGACAGTGAGGAGGACAGAAGATGTGAAGATATCCTGTTGGAAAGATTGTGCTGTGAGAAGGAGAACAGCTGGTAGATGCTTCAGTCTAAAAAAAAAAAAAAAATGGAAGGATGTGCACTAAGGCTCAGCTCCACCTTTCCCAGATGGAATCAGTGGAGACAGTTTAAATTTTGAGGACCTTGCTGCACGGCTCCAAGACAGAGGTGAGACTCTGGGAAGAGGTTAGAAAAGATGGAGAAAACCAAGGGCAAGGGGAAGAGGGAGAGAGATCCAAAGAGAGTGGTCTGCTGGACACCCTTGTAGGGTAGACAGACTAAGTGGTGATTCAACTGGAAAAATGAAGAAGTGTCTGGCATTATCTGCTAGATGCTGTACATTTACACGAATGTCCAAGTTTTTGGGATGCCTGGGTGGCTCAGTTGGTTAAACGTCTGCCTTCAGCTCAGATCATGATCCCAGGGTCCTGGCATGGAGCCCGGCATCAGGCTTCCTGCTCAGCGAGAAGTCTGCTTCTCCCTCTGCCCCGCCCCCTCCTTGTGCTTTCTCACCTGTGCACACACACGAGCTCTCTCTCTCTCTCTCTCTGTCAAATAAATAAATAAAATCTTAAAAAAAAATGTCCAAGTTTTCAATCTGGTAATATGGATTGCTACCTGTACACCCAACCAGACATTATGGCCCTAATTCAGGAGATACATACACACTCATGGTCATGTGCACACATGCACCAGCGTACACACACACACACACACACACACACACAGACAGAGGCAGAATCTGTATTCCACTAACATAACTTGGACTTTTCTCCCTGCACCCTTGTCTTCTCCATCTTGCCTGACAGAAGGGGTTATAAACTCCTTGCTAAGGGTCAGGGTAACACACATATGTTACAGTTGACCATATGATGGTAAATGGTAGACTGGATAATTTGGAGCAGCTTGCTGTCCTTCCTAAAGAGTAGCCACCACCCGGCTCCATTTGTTGCCCTACTGGTGTCCTACTGCTGTTGTATCAAGTTGCTACAGATTTAGAAACTTAAAACAATACAAATTTATTATCTTATAGTTCTGGAGATCAGAAGTCAGAAATAGGTCTTATGGGGATTATAACACTCTGTTTTATAAGAAAAATATTTATGTAGTTATTCAGATGACCAAAATATATTCCTCATATATATTTGGTCTTTGTCTAGGATTCCTGGCTCACAGCTGCTAAAACCCTTGGAATTTCATCAGCGTTGAGGGTGATAAAGATATCTTCTGTTATGCTAATGAGGTGACGTTTGGAAAGCACCTAAGGTTGGGGGCTGGGTGCCAGTAGAGCCAACCAAGTGTTAGAGGGTTGGAACTTTCAATCCCGTCTTCACCTTCAGAGAGGCGAGAGGGGCTGGAGAGTGAATGCAAACACCATGGTCAATGATTCCATCAACCATGCCTCCATAGGCATGTATGTAGTGAAGCCTCCATAGAAACCCAAAAGGATGGGGTTTGGAGAGTTTCTAGGTTGGTGAACATGTGGAAATACTGGGAGAGTGGCATGCCTGGAAAGGGTATAGAAATTCCTTGTTCTTTCCCCACATCTTGTCCTATGCATCTCTTCCATCTGGCCATTCCTGATTTATATCCTTTTATAACAAACCAATGATACAGTAAGTGAAACGTCTCTCTGATTTCTGTCAGCCACTCCAGAAAATTAATCGAACCCAAGAGGAGATCATGGGAACCTCTAATTTATAGCCAGTTGGTCAGAAGCCCAGGGAACAACAGGGATGCTGGAGAGGCAGTCATATAGGACCATACCCTCAAATTGTGGAATCTGAAGCTATCTCTGGGTAGGTAGTGGCAGAATTGAGTTGAATTCTTAAGACACCCTGCTGGTGTCTGAGCATTGTTTGGTGGCGTTTGTGGAAGTCCTCCCCACACCACCCCCACTGGAATTAATACCAGAACCTATTCAGGTATAAATAACCTCGAGGTGTTGGCAGAGTTGCCTTCCTTCTAGAGACTCTAGAGGAGAATCTGTTCCTTGCCTTTTCCTTCTTCTAGAGGCTGCCCATATTCCTTGACTCATGGCTTCCTTCCATCTTGAAAGCCAATAATCACATCACTTTGACCTCTGCTTCTGACCTCTCCTTTCCTGACTCTGGCTCTCCTGTCTCCCTCTTCCACTTATGAAGACCTTTGTGATTATACTGGGCCCACCCAGAAAATGTAGAATAATCTCACCTCAAGATCTTTACCTTAGTCACATCTGCAGTCTTCTGCCAGGTAAGATAACGTAGTCACGGGGTCCAGGGATTAAAGGCGGACATCTTTGGGGGACTATTAACTCTGCCTATCACAGTTGCTAAATGGGAATGGAGGCCTGAAATACAGCCAGATCTTCCAATTCTTTCAAGATAAGCTAGAAATCTGGATTTTTATATGACCATGCAGAAAAAGTTAACACAGCAGCTTGAGACTGCTCCTTAGAAAGATCTGCTTGTAAGATTGGCCCTTGGCTGGCATCCGAGAACTTGGTTCTTAGAGGGTTTTCAGTCAATGGTCAAAGGATCAGAGTGGTTTGTTGTGCCTGGACTGTGTGTGTAAAGAATATGGTTGATGTTGTGGGGCCCCTGGGTGGCTCAGTCGGTTAAGCATCTGACTCTTGATTTCATCTCAGGTCATGATCTCAGGGTTGTGAGATGGAGCCCCGCATTGGGCTCCATGCTGGGCATGGAGCCTGCTTAAGATTCTCTCTCTCCCTTTCTCTCTGCCCCTCCCTCTCTCTCAAATAAATAAATAAATCTTAAAAAAAAAAAAGAATATGGTTTATGCTGAACAGCTGCTTTTCTTCTAGGAGTCTGGAATTTGGGTGTGTGCAAGGCAGGGGTGTCTACATGACCAGCCTTCACTATAAACCTTGGGTGCTGAGTCTCGAACAGGCTTCCTTGGGCGGAACCACTGCAGGGAAATGTTGCTCCATTTTCAATTTGGAGGAAGAGAATGCTGTGTGAGCCCTCCTGGGAGGGAGAGGGCTTAGATTCCTTCAGATTCTCCTGGTGTCTTTTCCCCTTATAATCCAGCTGGGCAGCGTTCCTATATCACTGTAATAAACCTTAACTGGGGGTTTATTTAGCAACTTTATGCTGAGTGCTTCTAGTAAATCTCCTGACATGGCGGGGGGGTGGGGTCTTGGGGATGCCCCAGCACAAGAGGTAGTTCCTGCTTTTTCTCATATTCTACACACTATGGGGGTGAACACTGTGTGGGTCAAACAACACAATTCTGAGAAGGAACTTGACCTCTAGGCTGCCAGTTTGCAACTTCTGGCTTCCTAGAGTTCTACTCTAATTTTATTCCCATCTCTGAAGTGAAACAATTCTTCTGACACACATTTAGCAAATGCTCACTGTGCGCGAAGCACTATGCTAGGATCTAGGGACGCAAAGATGAATAAGATCCAGTCCTTACCTGGAATGAGTTTGCAGTTTCTAAGACGGATGTGTACACGAATAACTGCAGCCTGGAGTGCTAGCGCGCTAAAGCAGATGAGTAAGGTGCTCTAAGAATCCATTCAGCTGCTTACGCGGCACTTTGATGTGTATGTGCACATCCCTAAATTCATCTGGTCCTCACACTCTGAAGTTATCCCTGTTTCACAAAGGGAGAACCTGAGCCTGAAGGTCAAAAGAGTTTAGGATTTTGCCTGAAAGAGCTCAGGTCTTTTTACCATACTCATTCTGCTGGGATTGGGGGTGCACAAGGGAAAAGGAGGGCCCCGGAAGGTGTGCAAGAGACCATAGGTTCTATAATCACGGAGGGTCCTTGCTCTGTAGAGACCATGACCCCATTTCCCAAAGCAGCCTCACTCTATGTCCTTGCCCCTTTCCGTGTTTATGCATGAGTCTTGTTCTCCCAACCATATGGCAAGTGCATAGGGAAGAGAGACCTTGTCATGCTTCACTGTGTTCCTTTCCATGCCTTCCTTGCCCAAGTAAGGTGTCAATTAGCTATTTTGTTGGTAGGAAGTTGCCATTGCTAATTATTTTAGCCTACTGTGTTGTCATGTCAGACAACCTGGTCCTAGGAAACACTATGGTAGGAGAGGCAGGTGAATCTTTTCCAAGGGACTAGCCTGGGAGACAGGTTTCTTCAGGGTATGCCAATGGGCTCACGGGGCACTTCTTGATGATTTCTCCAGCGAAGGGAGGGAGACAGCTAGAAAATTTAAGGCGTGTAAGGGAAAGCAGAAGTAGATGGAAAAGGGGCATCTTTATGGCTCAGTTGGTTAAGCGGCTTCCTTCCGCTGGGGTCATGATCTCAGGGTCCTGGGATTCAGCCCCATATCACGCTCCCTCCTCAGCAGGGAGTCTGCTTCTCCTTCTCCCTCTGTGCTTTCTCTCCCTCTCTTTCCCTCAAATAAATAAATGAATAACATATTTTTTTTTAAAAAGTATAGGGAAAAGCCCATTCTTGCAAGAAATGGAAATGAAATGTGGAAAGAAGGAATAACTGCTGTGGAGGCCTCTGCCTGAGCGCTAAGGGCGTTAAGATGCAGGTCGCAGATCCTGGCCATGCCGGCGAACAGAAGATGGAAAAGTCAAAATCAGCTATCATATCAGAATCTCCACTTTCTTTTTTCTTCTTCAGAGTCAACACACATTTTGATACCTCACAACAATGCTTTCAGTATGGAATCATCGTCTCCTTTTCACCGATGAATATGCCAAGGACTCGATGAGGTTAGGTCACCTGCCCAAGGTCACATAGGGCAGGCCGGATGCGAATCCTAGTCCCGAGGGCTTTCGCCCAGAGCTCTGGTGGTTCTGGCAGCGGGGAAGCGGGCAGGTGGCGGTGGCGAGGGCTCTCTAATAGTGACGGCGTTGATGACGGGGCCACTGACCCGCGTGCAGCCAGCGAGCCGTGCCAGATTCCTGGGGTCGGTCCTGGCAGACAGGCTGCGGGGCTTGGCTCTGTGGGATATTCTGAGGGATCGGCACCGGGGGGCTCAGACTGTGCAGCTCCTGGTCCTCGGCCGCCCACAGGCATTGGCGAAGGCCAGCCGTCCCGGCCGAGGACCAGCAGGCCGTGTGCCGTTGTAAGGGGTTCCCCCGGGACTGGCCGGAGCCTCCAGGGAGTCAGGGAGGGGAGGGGGGGACGGGCGAAGGCCCGCTGCTGCCACCTCGCAAGGACAGCTTCTACAGCACCCGGCCTAAATCAGAACACCTGGGCGATGGGCACTTCCATGACTCAGGTGCAGGCGAGATGCGCCCTGGCACCGCTCCCTGCGCCCCTGCAGTGGAGATCGGGAGCCCAGGGTGTCGGCTCAAAATCTGGAGCGAAGGGGTTAGGGCCGGATTGCTACACCTAACCCAAGTCCGACAGGTGAGAGACCAGGACAGGGCAGGGGGAGGGGACCCGCCCTGGCCCCACCCCTCGGGGGGGTGGGAGGCTGCCAACCATTCGGGGGCGTGGCCTCCGGGCCCGCTCAGCCCCTAGTGGGCGAGCGCAGCGCGCGGGCCCCGCCCCCCGCCTATAAGAGCGGTGCGGCACTGCAGCTAGCGCAGTTCTCACTGAGACCCGTCACCCGGACTCTACGTGAGACCCACCGCCCGGACTCACCATGGTGAGTGCGGTCCCGCGGGCATCGCGCCCCTCCCCTTATTGCTCTTCTCCTTCGGGACCCTCCATCCCGGGATGCTTGGACCCCACGTCCGACGTTCCGGGTCTGGAGGAGGTGCGAGGGTTTGTGCATTCCCCCACCCCCACTCTCTTCTGGTGACTTTGGCCGAGCAGTGCTGTCCACTTTTGGAGGCTGGGGAAGGGGGATGGAGTGGGGTGGGATTCTTCGCTTAGCTGAGAGGAATCCTTCTGGAAATCGCCTCCTGCTCCACCAGGCATTTGTGCCCTAACCCTCCTGAAGGGGAGTCGCGATCCCGCGCCCAGTCCTTTCCGCGGATGAGGGAGACCTGCTGGGCTGCCCTCCGCCCCTAGCCGACCCCGACCCCGACCCCCGCTCCCTGGATCTGAGCGAACACGTGCTTAGCCCAAGAAGGTGGTAGGGGGTCAGATTACTTGGTCCAGCGTCCCCTTTTCCTCCGACTGTGTGTGCATCCCTCCTACTCACAGCACCCCCCCAGTGACTCAGCACCCCGCTTCTGAGCCGGGAGGGGTGGCGGGAATGGGGTTCGGAGTTGTGAGGCGAGCCGGCCGCTCTCCAGCCGGAGCCGAGTGAACGGACGGGCAGAGACAGCTGGCGCTGAGCGAGAGCGCGGGCCCAGGCCAGGTTGGGGGGAGGGGAAAGAGGTGTGTGTAGGGGGGTGGTATTTATAGCCCAGGAACGGGGGCCGAAATCCAATCTTCACTTTCGGCTGGGATGTAACTGGAAAGAATCTAGAAGGGGGGCGACTGCAGGGCCCGGGTGCAGGATGGCGCTCACCCTCTGCAGGGCAAGGCGGGTTACCTCTGGGGCCTCACCGCAGGTTCCGCTTCCTTTTCTGGGTATTTGGAAACCGTCACCCCGCCATTTCGGTGTTGGGAAGGGAGGCTGCGCGGCCCCTGCGCAGCACCACTTTGGCTCTTTAGGGGTTAATTTCACACTGGCAGGGATGAGCCTAAGGCAGCGAGTGCCCCAGTGCCCACAACCCTTATTGCCTGCGCCTGCCATCTGCACTCTCTGCTATTTCTGTGAGGGCTGCACGGTGGATGAAGGTGGTGAAGACACCCAGAGTGCGGGGGTGGAGGCGGGGAGAGGAGCCAGCTGGGATTGATCCCCAGAGCCAGATGGGATTTAAAGGTGGGGGAGAGGGCATCCTGATGGCCAGTGTGTGTGGTCAGTTGATGCCAGACCAGAAGGCTGAGACATCCCTGCAGCCCACTGGAAAGAAAGGGGGAGAGGGTTATAAGAAATTCTAGTCGTTCACCTTCAAAGAGGGCTTCTAGCTATAAACTCATGCTTCTGGAAAACCTGCTCCTTTTCAGGCTTGAGAAGGTGGCTTTGGGAGTAGAAAGCTGGAAACAGCCGAGAAGTCGTGTCCTTGTCTGTTACTGCAGTGTCTGCCTGTCTTTCATAGGCACTTGCCCTCTCTGTCCTCCCTGAGTGTCTTGTGAGTGTGGCAGGGTCATGTGGAGCCACAGCTCTTACCTGACAAGGTCTGCACAGAGAAGGGGACTAATAAGGGATTGGTTTGCCCTACTGGGTGCCTCCAGTCGTTAAGTCCTATGTGGGGGAGCCTGGGCAGGCTGCCAGCCTCCTCTGACCTCTGCCCAGCCCCAGGCCTCCACTTTTGCCATCCTAGCTGGTAGGTGATAGGGTGGAAGAGAGGCTCAGGAGGGGAGGACTGCAGATGTGGTGCTTATGCTGTGTCCCCTCTCTTTATCCCTCAGCGCGAATGCATCTCAGTCCATGTGGGGCAGGCAGGTGTCCAGATGGGCAATGCCTGTTGGGAGCTCTACTGTCTAGAACATGGGATCCAGCCTGATGGGCAGATGCCCAGCGACAAGACCATCGGTGGAGGGGACGACTCCTTTACCACCTTTTTCTGTGAAACCGGTGCTGGGAAGCATGTGCCCCGGGCCGTGTTTGTAGACCTGGAGCCCACTGTAATTGGTGAGTTGAAGATGGGGTGGAATTGAAGGGAGCAGACAGTGACTCTAAGCTTCTCTCTGGAGAGTTCGTGTCTAGACCAGCTTTCCTGGCCCTACAAACTCTTTGCCCTGTTTGCAGATGAGGAAGGGAGGCTGACTGTGGGCTAGCCTGGGTGGTGGGTCGGGGTTTCTCACACACTGGTATCACAGGCTTGCAGAAGGACGAGCTCTTCCATACATCTGACCGCAGCTACCGCACTGGGGGAGGGAGATCCCTGCTGAGTGCAGCCTTGTGGTTTGTGCCCTAATGATGTGTTTGTGCCCTTCCAGATGAGATCCGAAATGGCCCGTACCGGCAGCTCTTTCACCCAGAGCAGCTCATCACTGGGAAGGAGGACGCTGCTAACAACTATGCCCGTGGTCACTACACCATCGGCAAGGAGATCATTGACCCAGTACTGGACCGGATCCGCAAACTGGTGAGAACTTGGGATGGAAGGGAGGGGGCTTTTGAGATGATGCTAATGGTCAGGAACAGTTTTTTTCAGGATCCATTTTGGGGAGTCATCTCTAATTTTATGGGTTCCAGAGCATGCTGCTGCTATGAGATACTTACTAGTCTCTGCCCTGACTCCTGAAAGATTTTAGGCTTTGTGGAGCCAGAAGGTAGAGTTCCTCAGGCCCCTGGCCTACCTACACTGTTCTTTCTCTTTCCTGCCTTTCAGTCTGACCAGTGCACAGGACTTCAGGGCTTCCTGGTCTTCCACAGCTTCGGAGGGGGCACCGGCTCGGGCTTCACCTCACTCCTGATGGAGCGGCTCTCCGTTGACTATGGCAAGAAATCCAAGCTGGAGTTCTCCATCTACCCTGCCCCGCAGGTGTCCACAGCTGTGGTGGAGCCCTACAACTCCATCCTGACCACCCACACCACCCTGGAGCACTCGGACTGTGCCTTCATGGTGGACAATGAGGCCATCTATGACATCTGCCGCCGCAACCTGGACATCGAGCGCCCCACCTACACCAACCTCAACCGGCTCATCAGCCAGATTGTGTCCTCCATCACGGCCTCCCTGCGCTTCGACGGGGCCCTCAACGTGGACCTGACCGAGTTCCAGACCAACCTGGTGCCCTACCCTCGCATCCACTTCCCCCTGGCCACCTACGCGCCGGTCATCTCAGCGGAGAAGGCCTACCACGAGCAGCTGTCGGTGGCAGAGATCACCAACGCCTGCTTCGAGCCTGCCAACCAGATGGTGAAGTGTGACCCCCGTCATGGCAAGTACATGGCCTGCTGCCTGCTGTACCGGGGCGACGTGGTGCCCAAGGACGTCAACGCCGCCATCGCCGCCATCAAGACCAAGCGCAGTATTCAGTTTGTGGACTGGTGCCCCACGGGCTTCAAGGTGGGGATCAACTACCAGCCCCCCACCGTGGTGCCCGGGGGCGACCTGGCCAAGGTGCAGCGCGCCGTGTGCATGCTGAGCAACACGACGGCCATCGCCGAGGCCTGGGCCCGCCTGGACCACAAGTTCGACCTGATGTATGCCAAGAGGGCCTTTGTGCACTGGTACGTGGGCGAGGGCATGGAGGAGGGGGAGTTCTCAGAGGCCCGGGAGGATATGGCTGCCCTGGAGAAGGATTACGAGGAGGTGGGCATCGACTCCTATGAGGACGAGGATGAGGGAGAAGAATAGAGCAGCTGCCTGGAGCCCACTCACTATGTTTATTGCAAAATCCTTTCGAAATAAACAGTCTCCTTGCACGGTTTCTTGTCCCCTCTGTGAGTGCTTGAGCTTCTGCTGCCTTCCTCTCTGTGCTGCTGCCGCCCGCTGCTTCTGCTGCTGCCCTCATTCTTTGCTGCCTATGACCCTTTTCCCTTCCGTGGCTGAAGGTGAGACCTGCCAAGGGGTCCTTGCCAGGCCGGAGGAAACGTGACCCCAGGGACCTTGATGTAAGACCCCAGGGGTGCCCAGGATGGTAGAGAGGAAATGAGGACTGACTCCCGGACCTGTCGTCCAGCCACAAGCTGTTGAAAGATACAAGTTCTCACTTCCTTTCCAAGTAGGAGTTTAAGCCCAGCAGTTTCTGTATTTGAGTGAGACTGCTACTCTGTTTTTCCTGCTGCTTCTGCATTCACTGACTCTGGAAGCTTGGCCCGGGCACCTCTGTGTGAGATGAGGGCCTGGGAGTGGGGCTGGGCTGGCCCACAGTTCCTGGGCATGGAGCCTAGTCATGAGCTTGGGGGATGGGAGGGGACAAGGGCCATCTCCTAGAGTTGTTTGTGTCACCGCACCTCTGAGTAGCTTCGCACAGCTGTCTCTCCTGCTGCATTGCTGGGGCCTAGGGCTGTGCCATTAAAAGTCAGGTCGTCTCCCCTCTGTTTGTTCTTTCTTTCTGGCCTCAGCTTCTATGCTAGCGGGGGGAGCCTCCCGCCGGGGCCCTCGGGAAAATTCCAACATTGCTAATAGGCACCCCAGGACCCACATCGACGTCAGCACATGGGGGTGAGCGTGGCTGGGGTGGGGGAGGGGGGGAAGAAGCTTCAAACTTGGGAGCAGGAGATGTCAGCCCTGCCCTTCCCTTCCCCTCCCTGGTGATTCAGGGACGCAGTGCCCTTCCCTAGGGAACAGGTTTCAAGCCCAGCAAAGGCAGGGCCCCTGTTTACTCAGCAGAGTAGGGCAGGAAGTGGCAGCTGGATACTGCCACACCACACTGGCCTCATTAATCATTAACCATGTGTGTGCTAGAACCCTCTGGGAGAAACTGTGGGCCAAATGGCTGCCACTGCCACTCCCCTTGCCCCCAGGCTGAGGCTGGGAGAGACTTGTGAAGTTGCTGTCCAAAAGCTTCCTCAGGTGTCTCCACCCAGAAGCCCTTGCCTGGCAAACCGGCTGGGCTGCTTTGACTCAGCGACCCACTCCTGGGAATGAAGGAAAGAACAAATTGGATGTGCTTCGGGGGGGCCCTGGTCCCAATTCTTAGCATAGAAGCCAGGATGATCCAGAACAGCTTTAAGTCTTTGACTAAGACAAGCTAGAGCAGAACTGCCTCCTCCCAGCTAGCCAGATCGAAGGTAAAGACACCTGCCTCCTTAGGCGGACTGCCGATGTCATGCCATTCCTCACTACACCAGTCCCTCTTCCCAGTCTGTTCCCTTGGAAATGGCAACCAGACCTCGGGCCCCTGGCACCTCTTCTCTCTCACTCCAGGAACGATGAGACTAAGATCCACACCAAGCTGCTTTCACTTTATTCTTCTATTTATACATTCTCCTGCTCCCAGATGTGAAGGCAGACCATGATGTAAGCTCAGCAGTCCTGCTCAGAGCCTTTCTAGATTCTATCAGTTTCCCATTCCCCATCTCCCACCCTCGTCCACCCCAACTCAGTCAGTTCCCCTGTCCAGTTGTTGCTCTTGGAGGGAAGAGAGAAGAAGCAGAGAAATAAGACTGAGTTGACTGTCCCCATCCACCTGTCCCCAACGACAAGACAGCAGTCCTGGAGAGACTGGATGGAGATTCTAATGAGGGACGGGGGCCTCCTTCCAAGGCACAAGGGCCACCTTCCCAACGCCGCCACTGGTTTGTTCAGATCTGGGTGGTGTGCTGGTCTGAAGCTGGGGGTTGCAGTGCCTCCAACTGACTGAGGAGGAGAGAAATGGGAGGGCGCTGCTGGGGGTCTACGGTCATCATTGAGGTCAGCAGCTGCCGCAAGGCTGAAGAATGCCTGTGGAAGGAGACGGGCAGGGTGACTGGAGGATCCCCATTCCCCGTGCTAAGGTTCCAAGTCCACGAATGTCAGGGAGGAGTCTGAAATGTTTGGTGCCCCTTTGATTGCTCACCTGGGGCTCTGCGGAATGCTGAGTTGGTTCTGCACAGCAAGGGCCACGCTGTCACCCTTCTGGAACACCATGTCATATGGGCCTTCCCCAAACATCATGGCATATAGCACGCAGCCTAGGGACTGAGCATAACTTGGTTATTCCTTGACAGGACACCAATGGAGGGGATAGCGCTCCTCTTCATTCTGTAGTGACAGGTGACTACATAAGCTAAAGAGTACACTGACCTCGGCCACACACCACCACTAGGGTCCAGAGCAACCACCAGTTGGCTGGAGGCTTCTGCACCCCTTGCTTAGCCACTGCCTTCAGCCCTGACACTTAGCTGTACTCGCTCTGTTCACAGGGCAGGATTATACCACTTCCTGAACAACTGAGTACAGTGTCAGTGACAGTTCCCAGGCAGGAAGTTGAGGGGGATGGGGACATACACGGTTCCTGGGCCCCATGCCCAGGAAACCAAAGGCCTGCTCCTCTGCCGCGCAGCAGGTGCAGAGCAGTGCTCCTCCCCACCCACGTGCCCAGCCACACGCTCCTCACCCAGACGTCAGTCCGCTCGTCGATGACACAGTGGCTCTGCACGGAGAAGAGCTCTGGGGCCCGGTAGGAGATGGTACATCGCTGGGCTGCCCAGTCCTGGAACAGTGGCCCCACAGCTCAAACGAGGGGCACAGGTCATACTCATGTGACCAAATTGGGGGATGCAAGAGAAAAGGCTGAGGACGGGGAACAGGAGGGCAAAGGAACCTGGACACTCTTTTACCTGCAGGGCCAGAGCCTGGCGGGAGCCCTCCACATGGATGCAAGCTTGATTCATGGAACCCAAGTCCATTAAAACCGGCTGCCCTTCATCTCCAAGCAAGATATTGGTGGGCTTCAGGTCCCTGTAGGGAAGTGGAAATGGCTCATGAGCAAGGGAGGCTAGAACCCCTGGGGGCAAAAGAATCATGGGGACTGTTCCTTGGGAGGAGAGCAGAGACCTCTCATTCCTTTTCCTGAGGCTCTTCCTTTCTACCCCATAAGCATACAGGGCCCCTCCCACTGACCTGTGTGCATAACCTCTGGCATGAATGGCCTCAAGGCCTCTGCAGATACCCAGCAGCAGCTGAAGGATTTTCTCTTCAGTCAAGAAGTTGCCTTTGTCCTTCAGCCTTTCTATCTCGTTCCACAGCGTACCCCTCTGCAACACAAGTTTCCCCACGGTTGGACATGTTTTCTAAGTCTCTCCTCCCTTGGCCTGATCCCTTCCCTGCATCACAGCCTAGCAACTCTTTCCCCCCCCACACTACACACCTCACAGTCCTCCTTGGGTTCCCCTAAATTCCAAATCTGAAGCGGTCAAACCCAGGACATGGTCTCTGCTTCCTAACATGCTTGACTACTCACACAGCCCTTGGTAGATGACTCTGTTGCAAGCCCCTCCATTGCTAGGAGACTTTCTGACCTTGAAGAAGGGTAGCAGCAGCCAGGCCTCATGTTTAGTGCCCCGCTCCCTCAGACAATAAGCCACAAGGCGAAGGATGTTGGGGTGATGGAAGAGGCGATGCATGTCTGCTTCTCGTTGGGCCTCCTCCCGATCCTGCTGCTCGTGACACAGGATCCGCTTCAGGGCGTAGAAGTGTCCATCATGTAACCCCTCCACTAGGTCCACATAGCTGAACCCACTGTGGGCCAAAGGGGTCAGTGAAGGACCACGGTCATCTCCCACACTGCTTGGACCCAGAGGAACTCCCTGGGGGAGAAGGGGAGGGGGGTATCTTTCCCAGTTAGCAAGAAACCCTCCCAAGATGTGGCTTCAAGAGAAGGCTGAAGATTTTACACTTTGAGTTCAAGAGTAGGTACACAATAATCTTTGAGGTACTTTGGTCATAACCACTGCTCTACACATGGCAAATGTTCCATAAATATTACATGAGTAACAGTCAACTTTTACCAAGTGCTGGGAACCAGGCACTGGGTGAGATGTTTTTTATACGCATTATCTCATTTAATCCTCACAACTCCAGCAGCGACAAAAGACAATTATCTCCATTAAGCAGATGAAGAAATCAGGGCTTTTCAAAGTCACACAAGGTGGATCCAGGAGGCCTGGCTCCGGAATCCACTTTCTTGACTACCATGTCACTAGGCTCTGTCAGATGAGCTAAAGGATAGGTTAAGAGAATAAAACGTTTGTGTCCCTATCATGTGCAGACGGTTGTCCTTCAATCACCAGAACCCTGGGGACTAACTTAGTGATTTCCAAACACTCACCCCTCCCCCAGTTTCTGGATGAAGAGGTAGCGCTTATTGTCAATGATGACAGTTCCCCGAGAGCAGACACACAGCGCGTGGCCCATAGTGTCTCAGTCATCCTCCTCAAGGGCGGTCTGAGGCTGCCGACGGCTTCGTCCAGGTTGGGTGGTCTCTTCCAGGCGATGAGCTGGGGGCCCAGCGGATCATGCTGGAAGGAAAAGAACAGCAGGGTCGTGGGTCAGGCATGATCCAGACGACCCCTTAAGTACCAATGTGGTGGGCTGGCGCCCGGGTCTCGGAACGTAGAGAAAACGGGACTTAGCGACGCCAGCTCCAAGAAGGCTGGGGTCAGGTGCCTTGAAGCCTCCAGCCACGCAGAGACTGCAAGGCCGCTTCCTCCAACCCCAGCCCACCTTTGAGCCGCCCGCTCCCACGGCCGTCGGGCCGCCTGCAGGGCAGAGGGTAGTTCCGCGGGATGCGAGGTCCGGGCCCACCCCTGGCAGGGCCCACCCCTGGGAGAGCCCACCCCCCGCCTCGGCGCGCAGAAGCCCCCGGACAGCCAGCCGGGACTCCCCACTGACCTGGCTCGGGCTGGAGAGAAGCGCCGGGAACCGGAAGAAGTGGCTACGTCATCAGGCCGCGCCGGCGTAACGGCCCGCGTTATCCTAGCAACCGCTGGGCATCAGGATAATGTGGGGGCGCGGAGCTGAGAGGCCGGGGGCGGGCTAAGCCTGGGGGAGGACGGGTCCCAGGACCCGGGTGAGGGTTCCACACCTGTCCTTCAGTAGTGGTCAAGACGCAGGCACCCACGCCAAAGGGGAGCAAAGCCGGGCTCGGCCCGAGGCCCCCAGGACCTCCATCTCCCAATGCCGGAGGTAGGAAGCTGACAACAGTCCAGCCCCGAGGGGCGGGTGCTGGGGCGCGTGCTGGCTGCCTGGACCCCTACCCCCTACAGCTCTGATCAGTACAACCTTGGGGGCTCTGGCCTGTATTCCACTACCCTAGTTTCAGTGGTTAAGAGCTTGGGCTCTGGGACCGGACTAGGTTCTAAATCCTGTCTTAATAGCATAGTTACTAGCCGTGTGGCCTTGGACCGCTTAACGTCTCAGAGCCTCAGTTTCCCTAATTGTAAACAAGATATAATAGTACCTAAAATTAAGTGCATGTACTGTGAGGCCAGACTGCTTAGTTCAAATCCCAGCTCTGCTAAACTAGTTGTGTGACCTCGAACAGGTTATTTAAAATTTCTGTCTCAATTTCCTCATCTGTAAAGTGGGAATGATAATTATCTGTACGGAGTTTTTTGAAGATTAAATGAGATGTAACGTGCTAAGCACAATATCTGACATAGCCATCAGTTAGTGTCAATAAACAAATTACTGTTATTTTTATTATTATTTTATTTTTCTTATTCTGGTCCTTACATCCCGGGCTTGGGACTGTGAAGGCAGGAGCCATGGAAATTCACAAATTCCCAAGCCCTGGCACCAAGTAGTTGTCTTTGACATCTGTCACACAGGTAGGCAGGGATAAATTGAGCAGTGCACATCCAAAGAAGACAGAATGGCTGAGGTGGTCTCTTTTGCTATAACAGGGCCACCAGGAAAAAGATCCCTCTTATAACTTGGTCCCCCACTTTCACACCACTGGGAAGATCTGGTTTCCGTTGGTTCTGAACCTGTTTTAGCCCCCTGGTTCTGACATTCATTCATCTAGATTTAACCCGCTATGTGCCGGGCCCTGTGCTAGAAGCTGAGGATTCAAGATGGACAAGGTACTCTCCACCCTCAGGGAGCTCAGTTTAGTAGGACAGTGCTTCTCAATCTTGAATGTCTTGGGGATCGCCTGGGAATCTTGTTAAAATGCAAATTCTGATTCTATAGGTCTGAGGTAGGACCTGAGACTCTGCATTTCTAACAAGCTCCTAGGTAACACTGATGAAGCGGATTCAACATGTAGAGGATTTTTACAAACTAGTAGAGTAGCGGGTGGACAAGTCCAGGCTACCCGCCAGGCAACTTGCGGTGGTCCCCGCCCCCTTGCTCGCTGAGGTTCCCTCCCAGGAATCCGCCACGTGACAATCGGACCGCCCTCTCAGACTAGAGGAGCCCTGTTAGCGCCATGGCTCCCAAGAAGCCGCTTTGCCTTCCTGCCCTGCTGTTGCCACTTCTGACGCTGCTGCTGCCCCAGGTAAAATGACAGGATTTAATCAGCAGGCTGGGTGTGGTGAGGCGGGACGAGATCTAGCCCAGGAGAGAAAGAAAGTGAAACTCACAGAACAGTGGGCAGGGCTAGTTCCATCTCCTCAACGGACACTGAGCCCCCACTCCAGACCTTTGCTGAGCATAGTCTCTTTTGCAGGCAGGCACTCGGTCGTTCGTAGTGGATCGGGAAAATGACAGATTCCTCCTGGATGGGGCCCCGTTCCGCTACGTGTCTGGCAGCCTGCACTACTTTCGGGTACCACGGGTGCTTTGGGCAGACCGGCTTTTCAAGATGCGAATGAGTGGCCTCAACACTGTACAGTTGTAAGAAGTGCTCAGGAGAGCCATGGAGGGTGGGATTTACCCTTCCTACCACCCCCGTAAGAAGGATTGGGACAGGAAGCCTAGCTGGGTATGAGAGCTCCAGGGCTGTCAGGCCAAGGGTGGGGAAGGGTGGGCCAGGACCTCCTTCCGACAGCTTCCCGGAGATGCCCTGCAAGGCCTGAGCCCTTAGGCCTCTCTAGCACCTCTCTGCCTTGTGCCCTGTTAACCTCTTTCTTTCTCAGTTATGTGCCCTGGAACTACCATGAGCCAGAGCCTGGGGTCTATAACTTTAATGGCAGCCGGGACCTCTTTGCATTTCTGAACGAGGCATCTGTAGCGAACCTGTTGGTCATACTGAGACCAGGACCTTACATCTGTGCAGAGTGGGACATGGTGAGTTAGGAGAAGGGACAGACCCAGAGCCACTCCTGTGCAGTTCCTCCACTCCTCCCATCTGCCCGCACTATAGGGCCACGTCCAGTGCTAGACTAAACATACTCCCTTCTAATCTCCCCTTCCCCACTCCCAAACAACAAAACCTGCTGTCTTTATGTTTGTCTCAGGGGGGCCTCCCAGCCTGGTTGCTTCAAAAACCTGATATACATCTGAGAACCTCAGATCCAGGTGAGTTGAGACAACATTTTTAACAGAAAAAAAGCAACCAACAGCAACAAAATGGGTCTTTTGAGTGCTCAAAACCGAAAAGACCATCCCCAAACTGGAGATCATTCATGCAGATATTTGAGTGTTTCCTTCATGCCTAGCAAGATGCTACAAACTGGCGGACCAGACAGACCCAGCCCTTGTGCCGTGGAGCTTATGGTGAAAGAAACAGTTTTTTAAAAACCCAAGACCTGTAAGATTAGTGCAAGGTGTAAAAATACCACACATGAAAATAGACAAGGAGTTGAGATTGTGAGTAACAGAGAAGGCGTATTTGGGGGTAGGGAGGTCAGAAAAGGCTTTCTGAGATGATGACATTTCACTTGACTCTAGGGAAGGGAAAGGTGACAATGACCAGGTAGAGGGAACAGTATATTATAAAGCCCAGAAGTGGGAAGGAACATGGCCTGCTTGAGGCCAGCTTGGCTGGAGCCTAGTGGGTAAGGGAGAGAGGAATGTGATGGGAAATTGGAGATAGATAGGGACTGTTCATGCAGGACCTGGTAGGCCACTGTAAGAGTTTGCATTTGATTCTAAGCACAGTAGAAAGCCATTGAAAGAGCCTAACCAGACAGGTTTGATTTGTTTTCAGATTACTTTAGCCTGGATGTGGAGAATGGAGGGAGGGGGGCAAGGGTGGAGGTGGAGAAACTAATTGGCTGTAGTTGAGACTCTCACTGTAGTTGAGGAGGGAGGCAGTGGCTCCCGGACTAAGATGACGGAGGTGGAGACAGGAAGAAGAGGGCAGAAGTGAGATGTAGGTTGGAGATCCAGATCACCAGGACTTGTTGATAGATTTTGATGGGAAGGAGAAGTGGGGGGCAGCACGGGTAGGGTCTGGAAAGAAAGGGGTCCCCTTTCTTGCCAGTCCAGATGGCGGTGCCATTTACTGACATAGGGAAGGTGGAGGAGACTAGGGGTGGCAAAGGACCACCTTTTTGGGGGAAAAACAGTTTTTCTGGTCATGTTAAATTTCTGTCCCATCACACTCCAGTGAGGATGTTAAGTAAGCCACAGGCTGTGTGAGTGTGGCACTCACGGGGAGGTCTGAGCGAGAGATAAATTTGGGGCCCATCAGTCTAAAGATGGCATGTAGATCCATGGCTATTGAGACATTGCCTGAGGAAAGAGCACAGGGAGAGAAAAGATGAGAATTCAAGATGAAGCTCTGAAATGCCCAACATTTCAAGGAGTTTGGATTTTACTTCAGGTGTAACTAGGAAGTCATCAGAGCAGGGGAGTGATTTTGTCTGATGTATATCTTTTAAAAAGATCACTCTGGTGAAAATGCTCTGTATCTTCTGGGGACCCTGCAGGGACTGTCCCGCTTCTGAAGGCGCTGAAGAGCTTTATGCCCCTCAGAACAATTCCCCAACTCAGCTGGCCATGAAATACATTTGAAATGGTAAAGTCATGCTGGAACACCAGCATGCGGTGTCCGCTTTTCTCAAGAAAGCCAGTGACCTCTTCACTGCTGAGTCCACAGCGCCTTTCCAGGTCTCTCTCCTCCCCACCCCTCTTCTCTTGGCTTCCAATATAACCACCTTTATCTGGTCCCAGCTCCTTCCCCGCGCTCCAGCCTTGCTGACCACTCCTTAGTCTCTTTTGTTTGTTTTAAACATTTTATTTATTCATTTGAGAGAGAGAGGGAGAGCCTGAGAGAGAGAGAGAGATCATGAGCGGGGTGGGGAGGGGCAGAGGGAGAAGCAGACTCCCAGCTGAGCAGGGAACCTGAAGCAGGACTCCATCCCAGGACCCTGGGTCCATGACCTGAGCCGAAGGCAGACGCTTAACCAACTGAGCCACGCAGGTGCGCTCCTACTTAGTCTCATGCTGGTTCTGCTCCCTTTCTCTTTCTGCTAAATGCTGGGGTGTTGCTGGTCTCAGTCCTCGGAAGCTTCTCTTCTATGTGTTCACTCCTTAGATAATCTCATCCATTCTCATGGCTTTCAATCCCATCTAATAGCTAACGACTCTGAAATAGGAATCTCCAGTCAGGGGACACCTGGGTGGCTCAGTTGGTTAAGCGTCTGCCTTCTGCTCAGGTCATGATCCTGGGATCAAGGCTGCTCCTTGCTCAGCAGGGAGCCTGCTTCTCCCCCTGCCTGCCGCTCCCCCAGCTATTCCTATGATCCCCTCAGTTAATGGTGACTCCATTTTCCAGCCGATCAGGCTAAGCACTGTGGTTTAATTCTTCATGCCTCTCTTTCCCACCTCATATTCAACCTATCAGAAAACCCTGCAGCTTTACTCTCAAAATATATTGAATTCAGCTACTTTTCATCACCCTCACTAATCCAAACCGCCTCTCCCACCTGGACTGTCTTAAGAACTTACTGGTTTCCCTTTGCTCCTACCCCTTTGTTCTCAGTACAGGGTGATCCTGTTAACACAGAAGTTTAAATACATATCTCAGATCATGCCATTTCACTGTTTAAACCTCTCCAGTAGGTTCTCATCTCATTCAGAATATGAACCATGGATTCCTTAAAATGGCCTATTAGGTCCTACCTAATTGGCCCTGTCACCTCCCTGACCTCTACTCCTTTCCTCATTGTTCACGCTGGCCTCATTGCTGTTTTTCAAACCCACCAGGCACATTCCTTTGAGGCCTTTGCACTCTGTGCTCTCGCTATCTTCCTGCAGAATAACCTTCTCAGTGAGACTTGCCCTGGGCTACTCTCTAAAATTTAAGCTCCCCCACATTTTATATCCTTCTTCCCTGCTTTATTTTTTCTCCTTGGCACGAACATACTATATATTTTAACTGTTTGTTTATTGTCTGCCTTCCTCAGTGGGAAGGAAGTTGTACAAGGGCAGAGATTTTTATCAGTTTTGTTCTACTCTGTACCCCTAACACCTAGAACGTTGCTTGGTGCACAGTAAGCACCCATAGATCTTTGTTGAGTGACATTTAGCATGTGCTTGCATTAAAGGAGGCAGTTAAATCTGGACACTATACCGAACACAAAATGTAAAGGAATTCAATGTTTTTGTTTGATTTTTAAAGATTTTATTTATTTGTCAGCGAGAGAGCACAAACAGGGGGAGCAGAGGCAGAGGGAGAAGCAGGCTCCCTGCTGAGCAAGGAGCCGGATGTGGGACTTGATCTCAGGACCCTGAGATCATGACCTCAGCCGAAGGCAGGCACCTAACTGAGTGAGCCACCCAGGTGTCCCTAACATTTTTCTTACGTTTAAAAATTAAATTTACGAACACCGCTCTAAGGTTTCCTGCTCTCAGATGTCCTCGCCATGCAAATTCACCAGTGGTCAGGGTTCAGAGTCGCAGCTGCTCAGGTTCATTTGTGGACAAGTGGGGTGCGAACTGCAGCCCAGGGTCAGGCAGCACAAAGGTTGCTGGCCTTGACGCTATGGGTAGGGGCTGCGAAGGTGGTGGTGTCCTAATGAGCAGAACACCGCTCCTTCATTTTTTTTAATTTTTTTAAAAAAGATTTTATTTATTTATTTGACAGAGATAGAGACAGCCAGCAAGAGAGGGAACACAAGCAGGGGGAGTGGGAGAGGAAGAAGCAGGCTCATAGCGGAGGAGCCTGATGTGGGGCTCGATCCCATAACGCCGGGATCACGCCCTGAGCCGAAGGCAGACGCTTAACCGCTGTGCCACCCAGGCGCCCCCCGCTCCTTCCTTTAGACTTTCTTGCCGCAGTGGACTCCTGGTTCAAGGTCTTGCTGCCCAGGTTATATCCATGGCTCTACCACAATGGGGGCAACATCATTAGCATTCAGGTACAAGTGACCGGGTACAGGTTGACCGGGCAAGGGAAAGGAGGTGCCGGGGGTCCTAATGTCTGCTGCAGAGCCGAGCTCCACTTTTCCTTTTCCCGGGCAGGTGGAGAATGAATATGGCAGCTACAGAGCCTGTGACTTCAGCTACATGAGGCACCTGGCTGGGCTCTTCCGCGCGCTGCTAGGAGACAGGATCCTGCTCTTCACCACGGATGGGCCTGAAGGACTCAAATGTGGCTCCCTCCAGGGACTCTATACCACTGTGGATTTTGGCCCAGGTCTCCTGAGTGAGGGTGGAGTGGAGTCTGGGGAAGGGGGCATCTCTTCCATGTTTATCTTTCACCTTTGCCTCCTTCTGGCAGCTGACAACATGACCAAAATCTTTGCCCTGCTTCGGAAGTATGAACCCCGTGGGCCACTGGTGAGGAGCTGGAGGGGAGGGCAATCAAAGCCGGAGTTACGGTTGGGAAGGGTTGAGCTCAGTTGCCATCCCGCTTATGGCTGCTTTCACTCCACATTTTAGGTGAACTCCGAGTACTACACAGGCTGGCTGGATTACTGGGGCCAGAATCACTCCACGCGGTCCATTTCGGCTGTGACCACAGGCCTAGAGAACATGCTGAGGCTGGGAGCCAGTGTGAACATGTAAGAGCCAACATGAAGCCGTTAACGGGGTGTTGGGGATGAACATGATTCAGTGGGTCAGCTTTTGCCTTTCCCCCCACCTTTTCCCGCTCCAGGTACATGTTCCACGGAGGTACCAACTTTGGATACTGGAATGGTGAGTCCAGATGGTCCCTGGGGTGGAGGCAGGGAGGCATCAAGGAATTAGAAGCCGCGGGCTGGGCACATTAGGTCTAGAAGCTGGATGTGGCCACCACTGCCCCCTCTCATGGCAAAATTCTCTGCATGAATGTCTTTGCTTAGTGCCTGTCATTTGAGACACTGAATTAAGGAAATTGGTTTGACCCCAGGTGCTGATGAGAAGGGACGCTTTCTTCCAATTACTACCAGCTATGACTACGATGCACCAATATCCGAAGCAGGGGACCCCACACCTAAGCTTTTTGCTCTTCGAAACGTCATCAGCGAGGTGCCCTACCACTTCATTAAGCACCAAAGGCTTTCATTAATTTGGGGGAAAGGGAGTACCTAAGTTGTTTGTAATGGGGTCCCATAAATCACTGGTGTTGTCTGGGCCATGGAGCCCACAGAACCATTTCCCAGCTACGCAGATGGGATTGCCTGGGAGGAGACACACAAGCATGTGCAGAATTACAGGATCTTCGTAACCCCTTGAAGCCCTTCCCTGGACCCCGGGTTGAGAACCCTGCGCTAGGGTCTCGGAATAGGGGTTGTTAGTGTATGTGCCAGGGTATCGGAATAAGGGTGGTTTGTGTGGTTTTCCTATGGCTCCTGAGAGAATTTGGGCTCAGTTCCAGGAAATTCCCTTGGGACCTTTACCTCCCCCCAGCCCCAAGATGATGCTTGGACCTTTGACCCTGCATCTGGTAAGCTCTTCCTTATCTTTTCTCTGATTCTACCCCCCTGTTCTCTAAATGGCCCAGCCCATCCTGCCCTCTATTCCAGAACTTCCCTTTTAATACCTTCCCCTTATTCTAACAGGATGGGGATTTGCTGGCTTTCCTAGACTTCCTATGCCCCCAAGGGCCCATCCGTTCAATCTTGCCACTGTCCTTTGAGGCTGTCAAACAGGTAAGGCATAATCCCACATCCGGTAGGCATGCCAGCCTTCCTCAACAGCCCTAGCCAAAGGGTCTCTCAGCTGTAGATCTTCCCCATAGTATCCTTTCTTAACCTCTCAGTTCATCTTAAGTACTTGCTCTTCCATACCCAGGACCGTGGCTTTGTGTTGTACCGGACCTATCTGACCTATACTGTTTCTGAGCCAACACAGTTCTGGGTGCCTAACAATGGAGTCCACGACCGTGCCTACGTGATGGTAGATGGGGTAAGGACCTAATTCTAGGCTACCTCGTGAGCCTGTCTCTTCTCCTCCCCAGCACCCTTTAGCCTTAAGTTCCCCTTATCTGCCTTTTCCCACTGTCTGCCCACATTTGCAGGGGGGCCACGGATAAGCTAGAATGAGGAAGAATTTGACTTGAGGCTAAGGTTCCAGAATGCATGGGTAACTGACAGATGGGCTGCATTCTCTTTGCTCTCCAAGTATGTGTGCTAACATAGCTTCCTGTGTCACGGCCATGAGTTAGATGCTGAGCCCTTCCTCTCACAGCTCCTCTTGTCCACAGGTGTTTCAGGGTGTTTTGGAACGAAACATGAAACACCAACTATTTTTGATGGGGACAGTAGGGGCCAAACTGGACATCTTACTGGAGAACATGGGGAGGCTCAGTTTCGGGTCTAACAGCAGTGACTTCAAGGTGAGCTAGTCTTGCCCACCCCTTCTCCTCCAGACTCTTACTGACCAAACTCCCCTGGACAAACAGGGGCCTAATGGAGGACAAACAAGGGCTTAAATAATGATGAATTTTCATTTGCCTTCTTCACAGGGCCTATTAGAGCCGCCAATTCTGGGGCAAAGAGTCCTCACCCAGTGGCTGATGTTCCCTCTCAAAGTTGATAAACTTGTAAAGTGGTGGTTTCCCCTCCAGTTGATGAAAAGGTCACACCCTCAAGTTCCCTCTGGCCCCACCTTCTACTCTACGACATTTCCAATTTTAGGAGAAGGCGGGGACACTTTTCTCTTTCTACCTGGATGGACCAAGGTACTGCTGACAGTGGGGTCAGAAGGATGAGAGAAAAATTATGGAAAGAGGGGGAGCAGAAATTATTCCTGATTAGAAACCCAAAAAGGAGAGGTGCCTGGTGGCTCAGTCGGTTGAACATCTGACTCTTGATTTCGGCTCAGGTTGTGATCCCGAGGTCATGGGTTCCATGCACAGCACGGGGAGTCTGCTTGGGATTCTCTCTTTCCTTCTCCCTCTGCCCCTCCCCCCGTGCTCTCTCTTTTTCTCTCTCAAATGAAGGAAGGAAGGGAGGGAGGGAGGAAGGAAACCAAAAGGGGATGATTCTACCTCCCTTAGAGCTGACCCTTTTATTTTCTGCTCTCTTTTCTCTTTCCCAGGGCCAAGTCTGGATCAATGGGTTTAACTTGGGCCGGTACTGGACAAAGCGTGGGCCACAAGAGACCCTCTATGTGCCAAGACCCCTGTTGTTTTCTAGGGGAGCCCTCAACAAAATCACACTGCTGGAGCTAGAAAACGTGCCTCCTCAGCCCCAAATCCAGTTTCTGGACAGGCCTATCCTCAATAGCACCTTGCATAAGACATACATCTATTCCCTCTCGCCTGATACACAAAGTGCCTCTGAACCAATGGAGTTAAGTGGGCACTGAAAGAAAGGAAACCCCTTGGACCTGGGACATAAAGTGGGCAGGAACCCTTGGTGCTGTGCTGGTCACGGTGACCACAAGGAACCAAAGGCCACAGGCCTGAATGCAAGTCTAAGTGCAGTTTCCTTGCCAAACTTTATTGTGATTAAAGTTCCAGAGACAGTCGCAGCTCCATACCCCTCTGTGGCCCTGTCTTTGCCCTGGTTCCTGAGTGTCTTTCCTAATCTTCCAAATACTCCGGTTTCACGGGAAAGAAGAAACCTAGGGCTAGCATGAATGCACCCTCTCAGGGCCGAGCTGGCTCCAGGCGCAGCCGTAAGAGATCAGGAAGAGGGCTTGGCGGCCTGGCAGCGGTGATCCCGGAGGCAGCGTGTGGAGCAGAAAGAGAAGTCAAGATAGTGAAAGGGAGTGAGGCCTTGGAGGGATGTCCCGCAACTCCAGCAGCGTCTGAACGAGAGGAAGACAGATGGCTGAACAGGTACCCCAGAAACTTTCCAATCCGAGCTCTCCCCACCCCTCCAGCTGTTTCCGGTTTTGCTCCAGAGGGTTCCCAGAACATCTCCAACCACCCCCACCCCCAGCCTTTCTGAGCTCACTGCAGCATTCACTCTACTTGCCCACGCCAGGCCGAGCCATCATGCCTGCCCCTGCACTTACGGAGCACTGAGGGCTGCAGAGCCAGGGGTATGTGGGGTGGGGGCTCCCAGCTGGGCGGCCAGCCGGCACTCTGCGGCCAGAGCTCTCTGAGGGGAAGAGAAGTCTTGTTAAGGGCAAGGCCCCAGTGGTGGACAGGGTGCCCAAGAAGGGACAGCTGCACGCTGGGAAGTCAGACCTCTAAGGACATCGGGGCCATGGAAGAGAGGAGCTCCAGGCTCACCTTCTCACGATCGCTGAGGGCGGCAAAGCGCCGCTGCCCCTCTCGCTCCCTTTCCTCCTGCTCCCGCTGCTTCAGCTGCTGCTGCTCCCGTTGCCGCCGGGCCGCCTTCTGCTCCTTTTTCCGCATGGCCTGCCGTGCCTCCATTTCTGGCGTCAGTGGCCCTGGTACCTGGAGGATTTCGGGGGAGGTGTAAGGTAAGACCCATACAAACTGTCCTTGAGAAAACTATAAGTAGAAAAGATCTTAGCCAGGATCCAGGCTGCCTTCCTACTGTGCTGCGGCTTCCTTTTCCAGCTGACCTGAGCCTTGCTGTAATCATAAGCATCTGGATTCTTCTCCATGAACCTTCGGAACTCATTACGCGTTGACCTGTCAGCTGCAACCGTATATGGTGGCCGGGCCCGGGCGTCCCTGAGTGCGAAAAGCCCCAAATATGGGTTCAACTTGCCTCCTGCATCTCCCAGCCTCACCCAGACAGATCAAGGGGAATACTGTCAAGTAGCCAGTACCAGTGTTAGCCTCCAGATGATCCTCTCTATACCCCAAAGGGCTCGGCTTGGGGACCCTTACTTACTGCACAGTAGGGTCGGCACCTGCCTCCAGCAGCAGGCGAACCACTGAGCCTCTCCCAGCTGCAGCTGCTGCATGCAGGAGGGTGAAGCCACTGGAGCCCAAGGGGGCACTGAGCAGAGACAGAACTCCAGGGTCTGCGGAGCCAGCAGCTAGCTGCAGTCTCAACGTCCCAACATCTCCGGCTCGGCAAGCGGCTAGAAGCACATCCCAGAGCTCTGACTGATCGGGGGTCTCAGCCTCATCCAGGGAAGGCCCCAAAGGGCCTGCATGTGCCTGGGTGGACTGTGAGGTGGTCTCATCATCTCCTTGAGGTTGCTGGGCAAGAGTCACATGCGCCCCGGCTGCCAGGTCTCGGCTTCTCTCTTTCTTATTCCTTTTCCTCCTCCTCCGCTTTGGCAGTACCTCAAACTCACGAAGATCCAGGGTCCCTACTGTCAATTCTACTAGCTCCAACTCTACCTGGAAGCTGTCTTCTCCGTCTGACCCTGAACCTAGGGAAAAATAGGACACGTTAGGTCCATCTGAAGAAATACGCAGAGGGTGGAAGGATGTGGGCTGCCCCCGATGTAGAAGAATGTACATAAAAAGAGAATCCAGATTGTCTTGAAATGAAAATAAGTATTTGTATTTTAGCACCCAAAATCAAGTAGCATGTCAGGAGCTGAATCCATCAGTATCCCATGCAGAAATGAGGCTCTCAGCTGAGATGGGAAAGACCCAGCAGGAGCTATGGAGGGACAAGCATCCTTAGACTCTCCCCTTGAGTCGCATTAGGACGGTACACAACAGGAGAGGGCACGGGAGCAGTGCCAGCCATGCAGGCTAGGAGTCTGCAGCCGGGAAAGCAGGCCTTAGCTCCAAACCGCAGTGTCCGGTAAGACAGGGCAATTATGTGAGATTCGTGCCACACAAGCATCTTTCACTTACCATTTCATGTTTTCTAAGTACTGGGGATACATCAGTGAACTAAAGAGAACAGGACGTTTGGAAAGGTCACTAAACCCGTCTCAGTAACTGCTACCGGATGCCCCTTATCATAACAGCCCTATACGTGTACGTGACAATCTGTGTGTTGTGTAAGGGCTCATTATAAAGAGAGAAGCGACAGTAGATTTGACACTGCATTTCCAGGATAGACACCCAGAAAGAGAGTTGACAGTTGCCCGATGGCGCTCAAACCCTGTTTGGGAGATTCCTCTTTCTGCCCAAGTGCCTCATTTTCATCACTGGAGACCTTTCTTTCTGCCTCCATAGCCTTCTTCCCCCCTCTCATCTTCCAGTGTGTCTGAGGTGAGTCCAACTTGATTGTCTCCCGGGGGTCTTCTCCTGCCATAAAACAAAAGGCGTTTCTCAAGTTTAGCTGAGCGGAAGCCAGCCCAGGTCTCTCTAAATGAAGATGTCTGGATATATAAGTGAGAACCCAAGGCTTGGGCTGGAAGGTACAGGAAGATGTAGGGAGACCGGCCATGTGGATCGAAAGCTCACCACGGACATGCAAGGTGGTCAGCTTCTGGAGCACACGCTGTAGCTCTCGGAAGGTGGGTCTGCGGGTAGCGAGGGGGATATCCCAAAGTCGGGGATCTCCCCGTTGCAGGGGCGCCCCCTGGCCTCCGAAGAACAGGGACCGGCCAGAGCGGGGAGCACGCAGCAGTACTGTCCCAGCCTCCCCCAGCGCTTTGGCCCAGACTGGCCCTGTCAGCAGCTCACGAACATCCTAGAGAAGAGAGTAACTCAGCCCCGTGTATCTTCTCTTGCTATTTTTCAATCTCCAACCAAAAACCGGCCCACAGATGATGTGTAAGGAATGGGAAATAGGAGATAGTAGAGGGGAGGAAGAATGAGAGGACGAAGACTCTTCATGGATCCATCCCTAGTCTACCTTCCCCTTCCCAGAAATAATGAAGGACTGGGAGGATGCAGGCGTCAAGCTCCCCACTGTCACATTTGATGAGAGGGAAAAAAAGTAGATTAGCAGACCACCAGATCTGAGACACTGAACTCACCTTGTATAACGTGGCTTCATTATAGCGCCTCAGGTTGGCTCCAGCAGAACGAGAAGCCCCACCCCGGGCATCCCGAATGCCCTGGGCTGTGCCCCGCTTGGCCCGCACTGTGTAGCGGTGAAATGTTTTGTGGGTCACCACGTCTCTTCTGTAGACAACACAGACTCAGTGCTGGAAACCAGCCCATACGCCCAGGCTAACAGAACCCAATGCGTCCTTATACCCCAGGCAGCACCCTCTCACCCCTGGAAAATGGCTCCAGCAAAGTGCCCAGCTGCAGCCATGAGCACCACACAGTGTCCGGGACCTCCGTTTTGCAGGTTGTGTAGGAGAAGTTCGGGTTCTTCTGGGGGCATCTGGATGACAGAGGGACAGCACAAACATGCCCGTGGCACTCACTGACAGGAAGAAACCCAGTGCCAGTGCCAAGTGTCTTACATGTGTGACCTCATTTCCCACAACCATCCTGAGGCTTGTCTCTACAGACAAGGAAATCTGAGGCTTGTAGAGGTAGTCAAGATCAAGTAGTGGAACAATTCAAACCTAGATTGGTCTGTTTCCAAACCTAATTCCTTTACACCTGACCCCAGATTCTGGCCAATTCAATCCAAGACTGTGCTGTCAGTGGTGATACCCACACCCAACAGGAAGAAAATAAGAAATGGCCCTCTTAGGGGAGACCTAGGCTGAGTGTACAAAGGCTGCAGTTGGCCACACAATCTGGGCCGCCACTTGCCTGGCGAGGGCCTAGCACACAGCGATAGGCATAAAGAAACTGGCCCCGAGCGTTCTGGAAGAGAACCCGATGGGGGTGGAAGCCTTGGGGTCTGCTGGGCTTCTCAAACTCAGCCCGCTCCTCATCCGGTATCTGCAAATCCTCCTCACTGGCTGAGTCCGAGTCCTCTGATCCTGAGATGCTGGAAAGATCTCCTGAAAACAACATGAGGCGCACAAGTTTGGTGTTCCATCTTTGATCTTTCCTCAAGCTCCTAAACTAGGGCCTTCCTCCACCCCCATGTCCTACTCAACACAGGTCTCCTACCGGCCATCACCTGTGGAGCTCCGCTTTTCAAAATCCAGGGCAGACAGGAGAGGCTTGTCCTTGAGACGTTGCTTTAGGTTAAACCGATGCCAGTCAAGCTTATAATGTTCCCTCTGGTAGGAGGCAAAGAAAGAGGCTGAATGTGGAAATATGCCCTAGCCTGGCCCTTTGTGGTACCCGAGACCAGTGATAGAACTCCAGGAAGTATGACTAGGTAATACCAACTGCCTCAGTCAAAACGTGGACCTTTATTAACTAAAGACAAATCACATGTCTGCCTCTCCTCACCCACCGTTATACTTTTGCTTCTACCACTTAGCTCTGCACCTAGGCTTTTACCTGCTCCTGGTGGTTGTGGAAGGTCTGGTCACAAGTGGAACAAAATAACTTCTCTGAAATATCCAGCACACCCTGGAGTGGTTTTCTTTCTGGGCTTGTTCCCTCCCCTGAACCTAAATAAGGGGAGGGTGATTAGAGGTGGAAAGGGAGTCCAAATCTGCAGTACCGGGGATTACATTCAGTATCTAATATACAAAGGAGGATACAAAAGAAAAAGACGGCACATCCATTCTTTCAAATACTTTATAATCTAGGAATCATGAGATCAATGGCACAGTAATCACTTTATACAATCAATATGTTTCTGAAAAGATGAGACAAGTACATATCACACATTTTAACTAAAGGGATTGTTTAAAGGAATCCTGTAGAAAGTGATTTTTGGTAATGTTAATTATTTTTAACTGCAAAAACCACTTCCCAAATGCCCTAGCTGGCATTTCCAATTACAGTGGGGTTTGTTTAAAAAAAAAAAGTTCAAGAGAAACAGCCAGAGACAAATTAAGATTGTTTAAAAAACCCCAAAAAATTGTTTTGCATTCATTAAGAACGAGTGATTTGATTGGAAACCAGGTAAATTTGGACTGTATCTAGGAATTTTGAAGTTTTTTGCAGACAGTGCTGTAAATGTAACCAGACATAACCAATGGCAAGAGGCTTGTTTGGAGACAGTCCAGGGGCCTGTGCTGGAAAGAGCCCGGAGACTGAGTGAATTTAAGATAAATTTTATCCAGTAGAAAGAGATGTCAACAAGGGCTCTTAAACCGGGGAATATCAGGAAGAATGTGTTCCCTGGACGAGCAATAAGCTCTAAAGAGCCTGTCACGTTCCTCGTGGGTCCTCCCCACACCTTCCCAGATACCTGGATAGGAAGTCCGCAGGGCCTGGGCCAGAGCCTCCCCAGAAGAGTGGTTCACCAGGCTCAGGCCCTGGAGGACCGGAGCATCCGCGTTGAGGTCAAACAGGGAGACCAACGCAGGAACCTGGGTTGCAGCTGAAACCGGCGACATGGCTGAGCAGAAATTCTTTAGGAGGCGCTCCTGGAGCAGAAAGAGGGGACAGAAACAGAGCTCCCCAGAGTGCGATCCTACCGCCCGGTCTCCTGCCTGCCTGACTTGGTCTTTTCCACGCTGCAAGGCACCTCAGGCCTCGCTCTGGTACAGGAGTCCGCTCTGGGGATTAATACGTGACCCCAGGCCGCTTCTCAAATCGACCGTCTCGGACCACATAGAATGAAAGGGGAAAGCGTCCAGCTCCCAAATCGAGCTCAGCAGAGCTAAAATCACTGAGGTTCCCTGACCTCTCCTCGATACCCGTGGGATGAGCTCCAGCAATGACTAAACCGTGTGGACTCGCCCCTGCCCTCAGAAGCGGCACCAAAGGTCCCGGGGAGCAGAGCGACACGCACGCCTACAATTCCAAGCCCGGATTTCTGCAACACCACAATCTCGTCACTACGGAGCAGCGAAGGGGACAAACGGCGTCTCCCGCACCTCAGCCCCTCCCCACATGGCGCGCGCTATTGGTCGTCTGACTGTCCAAAACCCACTTCTAACCCTTAGTCCCGCCCCCGAGGCCAAGAATTGGCCGTCGTATCTCCACCCCCCATGCTCATTGGCCAGACTGGCTGCGGGTGACAGTGAGTGGCAGGCGCCGGGCCTAGGGCTCTGGGTCCGGACGAACCCGGCGGAGCCGACCGAGCCCCTGGAATCACTCGGGTCACGGTTCCTGAGGTGAAACGCGAGATCGGTTACAGGAATCTCAAGGCCCGGGCCGGGCCTGACGGAGGGTGCCTGCGGAGCCCTCAGTGAGCTCACGGCGAGTAACGGGGGGGAAGGGGCGCCGCGGGAGGGGCGAAAGCGCGCAGCCGGAATGTTTTGATGGCGGGGGCGCGCGGGCGCGGGCGCGCGCGGGCGACGGGGCCGCGCGCGAGGTTGTCCGCTGTTGGGAGCCGAGCCCTTGGCCTGGCGCTGGGCGACCCTCGGGCGCGCTGGGCTCGGGTCTTGGCGGTGGGTGTGGGGAGGCAACCCAGCCCACCTGGGCGATCGGCTGTCGGACTGGCTCGATTCTTCCAACATCCGCAGGAACCCCTGAGCCCAGGCCGGGCCAGCCGGGGCTCCATGACCCTGGGTCCACACTGACCCGGTGAGTGGTGAGTTCCCCGAGGGCTTGTCAGCTCCTTTGGACCCAGGGCTCTCGCTAACCCAGGGAGTCCCACTGGGGCCAGGCTGGGTCGTGTTCCACGGCCCGAGGGTCTGCACCGACTGGGTGAGTGCCGCCTGGACATGCCTGGCTCCAGGGACCTCGGGACCCCACAGTTTGCCCAGGCTCTGGGTGTGCACTGACCCAATCAGGATGTCCCATCCAGGAACTATGCCTGCCTGGTGGGCCTTGGTGCTGGGGAACCAGGGGGGAAGGTTGACCAGAAAGGTCCTTTTCAGAAAAGCCTCTTTTCTTGGGTTTTGCCTTTGGGGCTTTGAGGACCCCGAGAGGCCTAATTTCTGAAGCTGAGGTGAGGTGATGGAAAAATAGTCCCGAGGAGCTGCCTGACCTTCTCCAGGCGTGTACTGACTCAAGTCTTTACAGGTTCAACAAGCCACTTCTTGGGATCCTAGAGTTGGATGAGTGGCCCTGTATAGTACAACCAGAGGAAGTACATCTAGCCCTAGTGCCTTCCCCACTGCAGCCTCTCTGCCTCATGCTTGGCCTCCTCTTAGTGGAGGGTGGGTGGGTAGGAGGGTTGGGTTTCTTTCTGTCCCTGCTCCCCACTCTCTGGGGCCTGACACCTTCTCCTCCAGCAGCTGCAGAGCCAGGGCATCAAGGGCTGGAGTGGAGCAGATGCTGTCCATGGAGCTGGTAGGGCCATGTGCTTATCTCAAACTTTTGTTTACAAAGTGCTTCCAGACTGCTAGTCTCTTGGCAGACCTGGGTTTCTCCAGGAGGGTAGAGGGAAGTCCCCTTATCTCCACTGAATAGAAGATGAAACAGCGCCCCCCCCCCCCCCAAAGCGGCAGAGCCTGGCTTCAGACCAGCAAGACCTCAGTAGACACTCAGTAAAGGCTCTGGGAATGACTGACCTCCCAGGCCCTGAGCTTACTGCTCTCCTTTGGTAACTACTCCTCTGCCTTTGAGCCAGAAGACTGGGAGTAGAGATCAAGCCCAGAGATTCTTTCTGGTCTACTAGGCAGGGCAGGAGACAAGCAGCACCAAGGTCTGAACCTGGATGTCTTCGTCATTACCGGCAGGTGGACAAAGTGGACAGGGGACGGTGGTGATGGCGCAGTTTGACACTGAATACCAGCGCCTTGAGGCCTCCTACAGTGATTCACCCCCTGGGGAGGAGGACCTATTGGTGCACGTCCCTGAGGGGAGTAAATGTGAGTTCTCGGACCCGACAACAGAGGCGGGACCTGGGGAGAGAGCTGGTGGAGGAACACCGAGGGAGCAAGGGGCTCCTGTTCCTTCAGGGCTCTGACATCTCTGCTCCTGTGCCCACAGCACCCTGGCACCACATCGAAAACCTTGATCTCTTCTTCTCTCGAATATCCTTTGTGTCTCTGCGTTGGAGCTATGGGACCTTTAGCCCCTTTCTAAGCCAGACCCCAGATGGGAAATTGGGGTGGGTTTGAGTTTAATCCCTGGAAGGGAGATGGAACTCTTCTTAAGGCTGAAAGAGGCTGGGGAAATAATGATCATTATAGATAATGATAACCCTGCGTTTCCCAAGAGCTACGTGCCTTTCACTTGGTGGTGTCAGTTCGTAAGGAACCTCTCTAAAGGTGATCTTTCTTTTTGATGGGACGCTAATAACTATAATAATTAATATCTTTTGACTTACTCTATGTCAGCTCTGTGTTAAATACTTTACGCCTATTATCTCCAACTTAATAATCCTCTGAGACAGGTGCTATTATTTCCAAAGTACCACTGCAGACAAAAGTTGAGAGAGATTAAGTAACTTTGGCAAAAGTCACACAGCTAGAAAGTCATAGAGTCATAAGTTGGGGCATGTGACTCCCACAGTCTGTGCTTCTAATTGCTGTCTCTATCAACCACATTTTTCTTGACAATTGTACGTTTATAATCTACACCAGAAGAATGGCTTCACTTGCATGCTCATCGGGGAGATCTTTGAGCTCATGTAAGTCTAAGAAGGGACGGTGATGTGGGGAAGGACCGCATCTCAGTCTTTCCTCTTTTTGAGCTCAGCCCTGGCCATACCCGCCAATGCGGCTCAGTTCCCGGCTCAAAACCCTGTAGACTAATTTTAGAGTTCGGGGACTGGGTGCGGCACCAAAATTTACAATCTCTCTCTCTCTCTCTTTTTTTTTATTTCTCTTATAAGGAATTCTTTCCAAATTCTCTCTCTTCCATGAAGAGAAGTCAGACTTGACAGTTCAGTCAGAGCTCCGGTGGAATGGGCGTGGTTCGGTCAGGAGGTCTCAGAGATGCCAGCCACTTAAGAAAAGTGTGTTCTGCCTTAGTTACACCGAGGAAGGCGGAGCATTTTCTAAAAAGGAGCCATAAGGCCTTGCCAAAGAGGATGGGATTGGGAAACCCTCGCTCAATCAGAAAAGACTGTAAATCCCCTTAGGGCTTTTAAATACTATCTCAAAAGGAAATCAGGGATTGGGTAGCAGAGACCACAATCAACAGAATCTTTGAGCTAGTCTAGTAAGTGGTGGCAGAGATTACTACGAGGTGAGGAAAGCAGGCTAATTGTGTTGACGCCCAAGGCTGAGAGGAAAAAGGAGGAGCTGGTTTGGGCCTAAGGTCCCTGGGGCTGAGCTGCGGAGAGCCCACTGGAAGTTCTCCAGCCCCCTTGTGTCCCCACAGGCTGCTCTCCAATCTTGTTCTGCTGCTTCCAGACTCTTCCCTTTTCCCACACTATTTCACGGATGCCTCTCTGACTCTTGGACTGTGGCCCCTCTTCCCCAGGCAGTTCCTCTTTGTGGTTGCCTTTACCACCTTCCTGGTCAGCTGTGTGGACTACGACATCCTTTTTGCCAACAAGATGGTGAACCATAGTCTTCACCCTACAGAGCCTGTCAAGGTCACTCTGCCAGACGCCTTTTTGCCCGCCCAGGTCTGTAGTGCCAGGTAAGGGCCGAAGCTTGGAGGACACCAGAGCCAGAGTTCCACTAGCAGGTGGGAAATGGAGTGGAGCATGAGGCAGTAGCACATTCCCCAGAACACAGACTCGGGCTCAGCCTCGCCGTCCCCTTCAGCATAGTATCTCGTCTGCCAAGACTCCTCAAGGGCCACCCGCTCCCCTTCTTTTTCCAAAACCACCAGGATTCAGGAAAATGGCTCCCTTATCACCATCCTGGTCATCGCTGGTGTATTCTGGATCCATCGGCTTATCAAGTTCATCTATAACATTTGCTGCTACTGGGAGATCCACTCCTTCTACCTGCATGCTCTGCGTATTCCCATGGTGAGACTGGGAAGGTGGGCAGTTAGCGCCACAGCCCGACACACTTGCAGTTTAGGAAGGGTGGGGCATCTCGGCTTAGGAAGGGTGGGGCGTCTGGCTGGGCCCCGAGCATCCTCATCCGTCCCTGGCAGGTCCCGGAGCCTCTGCTCGAAGGCCCCACCCAAATGAGCACAGGGCCTTGCAGCTAACGCAGGGTGAGGAGGGGTCCGGGCAACGAGCCCACCGTCCCTACCGTGTCTGTCTCCTGCCCGCAGTCGGCCCTTCCCTACTGCACGTGGCAGGAAGTGCAGGCCCGGATTGTGCAGACTCAGAAGGAGCACCAGATCTGCATCCACAAGCGCGAGCTGACGGAGCTGGACATCTACCACCGCATCCTCCGCTTCCAGAACTACATGGTCGCCCTGGTTAACAAGTCCCTCCTGCCTCTGCGCTTCCGCCTGCCCGGCCTTGGGGAGGCCGTCTTCTTCACCCGCGGCCTCAAGTACAACTTCGAGCTGATCCTCTTCTGGGGACCTGGCTCTCTGTTTCTCAACGAATGGAGCCTCAAGGCCGAGTACAAACGCGGGGGGCAACGGCTAGAGCTGGCCCAGCGCCTCAGCCACCGCATCCTGTGGATCGGCATCGCCAACTTCCTGCTGTGCCCCCTCATCCTCATCTGGCAGATCCTCTACGCCTTCTTCAGCTACGCGGAGGTGCTGAAGCGGGAGCCTGGGGCCCTGGGGGCGCGTTGCTGGTCCCTTTATGGTCGCTGCTACCTCCGCCACTTCAACGAGCTGGAGCACGAGCTGCAGTCCCGCCTCAACCGAGGCTACAAGCCCGCCTCCAAGTACATGAATTGCTTCTTGTCCCCTCTGCTGACGCTGCTGGCCAAGAACGGCGCCTTCTTCGCCGGCTCCATCCTGGCCGTGCTGATTGCCCTCACCATCTACGACGAAGACGTGCTGGCCGTGGAACACGTCCTCACCACCGTCACACTCCTGGGGGTCACCGTGACCGTGTGCAGGTGGGCCTGGGCGGCAGGTGGGGGAGGGGGCGGGCTGCCGACTAGCGCCCCTGGGGAAGGCTTACCTCTCGGCGACCCCGGTTCTGCCAGGTCCTTCATCCCGGACCAGCACATGGTGTTCTGCCCTGAGCAGCTGCTCCGCGTGATCCTCGCTCACATCCACTACATGCCCGACCACTGGCAGGGTAATGCCCACCGCTCGCAGACCCGGGACGAGTTTGCCCAGCTCTTCCAGTACAAGGCAGTGAGTGGAGTTGGAGTTAGGGCCTGTTAGAGACTGGCTGATAGCTCGGTGGTGAGGGCGGGGATCCCTCCTGCTCTCTTATGACCTGGGGCCCCTCTCTTTTAGGTGTTCATCTTGGAGGAGTTACTGAGCCCCATTGTCACACCCCTCATCCTCATCTTCTGCCTGCGTCCGCGGGCCCTGGAGATCATAGACTTCTTCCGCAATTTCACTGTGGAGGTCGTAGGTGTTGGGGATACCTGCTCCTTTGCTCAGATGGATGTTCGCCAGCATGGGCATCCCCAGGTACCGGGAGAGGACGGGGGCAGGTGGCCAGGGGTGATGCTGGCACATGCGGTGTCCTTGGGGAGACTGCAGAAAGACACCCCTCTGAGCCAGCGCATCGCAAAGAGGCAGCCCTGCGTCTGGGCAGCCAGGCACCGGGGTACACGCTGCTTGGGTCCCTAGCAGCTTGGGCTGGATTTTAGCCTTCAGCTTGCACCTTTGGCCAAGTTCCCTTGAGAAAGGCACAAACCGAGCACAAACTAGCCCAGCAGTGACTGCTCCTGGGGTGGGCCCCGGGGCCCCGGACAACATACAGGAGCGTGTTGCCATCTCTGTCCTCCAGAGGCAAGGCCTCCCCGCTAGCAAGAAAGGTACAAAAAGGGTTCCTGTCAGAGGACAGTCCCGCTCACTGCAGCCTCCCTTGTGCAGTGGCTGTCCGGTGGACAGACAGAGGCCTCAGTGTACCAGCAGGCTGAGGACGGGAAGACAGAGCTGTCACTCATGCACTTTGCCATCACCAACCCCGGCTGGCAGCCGCCACGTGAGAGCACGGCCTTCCTCGGCTTCCTCAAGGAGCAGGTTCAGCGGGACGGAGCAGCCGCCGGCCTCACCCAAGGGGGTCTGCTCCCTGAAAATGCCCTCTTTACGTCTATCCAGTCCTTACAATCTGAGTCTGAGGTATGTTCCTGGGGACTGGGAGAGGACAGTGGGCAGAGTGGACTCCAGGTGCTGGGAGTTGAGGACTGGGCCTGGGGTGGAAGGACGTACCTACCCACTCGGTTTCCTTCTGTCTGTTCAGTCTGTGCTTGGGTCCCGACATCCAGAATACTGAGGGATCCTGCGGCCTCTCTCCTGCCCTGGGAATTCCACCTACCCCTTTTCTTTCACAGCCACTGAGCCTTATTGCAAATGTGGTAGCCGGCTCGTCCTGCCGGGGCCCCCCACTGCCCAGAGACCTGCAGGGCTCCAGGCACAGGGCGGAAGTCGCCTCTGCCCTGCGTTCCTTCTCCCCCCTGCACCCCGGTCAGGTGCCCACAGGCCGAGCTCCCAGCACCATGACAGGCTCTGGGTGAGTAGAGGTGGGCCGCAATGGGAGGGCATGGCAGTAGCCCCCAGCAACTTCTGCGGGTCTTAGAAATGTTGACGGCTGCTGTCTGTCTGTGCGGGAAGGGACAGGGTGGATGCCAGGACTGCCAGCTCCGGGAGCAGTGTATGGGAAGGACAGCTGCAGAGCCTGGTGCTGTCGGAATACGCGTCTACCGAGATGAGCCTGCATGCCCTCTATATGCACCAGGTGAGTGGGCAGGAAGGGGCAGAGCCCCGGAATCAAGGTGGCCGCTGACAAATAGAGGGTTTTAGGTGTGGGAAAGCAAGACGTGGGTTCGGAACTCTTCTCTACCGTTCACCTACTCTGATCTCCATTCCCGCATATACCCTTTTACCATCTTTTTTAGCCAAGCTTATTGTCATCCAGGGCCTTTACACATTTGTTATTTCCCTTGCCAAGAATCCACTTTCCTGAGCTAGGCATATGGCTCCCTCCTTTCTTCCCCTGTCTGTTCTTACCTCTTCCATGAGACCGTCTCTGGCCACCCTGACCAAAAGAGCCTCTCCTGGCCACCCTCCTGAATCTTCTTGCTTTATTTTTCTCCACAGGATTTATCTGACATATTCCATTTTCCCCTTTTTTTATTTTATTGGCTATAATCCCCTGCCTCCACCCCCAGCATATAAGCCATACAGAGCTTGGGATTTTTGTCTATTTTGTTCACTGCTGTCTTTCCAGAACCTTGAAAGACTGCCTGGCACTTAGATGTGCAACCAGTTTGGTCTTGACTCAAACGACTAGGTTCCAGGGGTCTGCTGGGAATGTAACCTGTAAGACGTCATATGTGTGGTACACACTGTTAATGTGGTAGTTACTCTGGGTCGTTGATTCCGGGTGAGGTGGTAAAAATGGGAACTGGAGGGTAGCATGGGGGGAGGCAGCTGTTTCAGATAGCCTATCCCCAACTAATGAGCTCCCCTCATCCCCCCCACTTCTCAGCTCCACAAACAGCAGGCCCAGGCCGAACCTGAGCGGCACGTGTGGCACCGCCGGGAGAGCGATGAGAGTGGGGAGAGCGCCCCTGAAGAGGGGGGAGAGGGCTCCCGGGCCTCCCAGCCTATCCCCCGCTCTGCCAGCTATCCATGTGCTGCAGCCCGGCCTGGAGCACCTGAGACCACCGCACTCCAGGGGGGCTTCCAGAGGCGCTATGGGGGTATCACAGGTATCCAATGGGAGTACAGGAGGGTACAGACCCTTCAGGGAGAGGTGGCTCTTTGGGGGGCCTCTTGGGGAGGAAAGAGGTCAGAGCCATCAAGCCCAAAGAGACTAACCCTCACCCCCACCCCTAACAGGCTAGGAACCTTTCTCCACATTTGTGTTTGTGTTCATTCTAAGAGTATGTTTACTTGTGTCTCTAGATCCTGGCACAGTACCCCGGGCTCCCTCTCACTTCTCTCGGTTGCCCCTTGGAGGGTGGGCTGAAGACGGGCAGTCAGCATCAAGGCACCCAGAGCCGGTGCCCGAGGAGGGCTCGGAGGATGAGCTTCCCCCTCAGGTGCACAAGGTAAGGGCTCCAGGACTGGAGAACGACTGCTACTGGAAGTAGTAACTTCCAGGCCGAGATGAAAGTCTCATGTGAAAGAAGGCAGGCCTCTCGTACAGAGATACCGTTCCTCCTCCCCCTCCAAAATACACTTCCCCCTTCTTGCCTCACCTTCTCTGAAATCCAGGGCTTGATTTTCCCTACGCTTGCCTCCCCAGAAATCAAGCTTTCCTTTTCCTTTATCCCCAAGCTGTTTTTTGGGTAAGCAGGTAGCAGAAGATTATCTCCACTACTAAGGCATTTTTCTCCACAGGTATAGAGAAGGCTGAGGACGGTCGCTATGTCCCAGGATGGAGGCCGCTGTTGCCCTGCCATCCCGTCCGCCCGCCATGGAGGGCTCCTCTGAGTGTTGCCTGGCTCCACGTGTGTGGTGTTTGTGTGTCTGTGCCTGGCCAAGGGAGGTGCCAATGCTAGGCTTGCCACAGCCCCAGGAGAGAAATTGGGGGCCTAGGAACCAAGGCACACAGGACTCTAGCCTCATCCCCCAGGATCCCCCTTGGCTCAGAGTGTGGTGCTAGAAACTGGTCCCCAGCCCAGCCCCAGTACTGCCACCTTTGCACCCACCCCTGCAAGTCTCCAGAGGACTGCCCACCACAGAAGCTGCCAAGCAGGGAGAACCTGTGCCAACTGTGGAGTGGGGAGGTTGGGCCCGGACCCTCAACCTCTGCGCCTCCCTCCCTCACCCTGAGCAGATGAGCAGCTCAGGCTGTGGCCCTTACCTCACCCCCAGTTCTCCCCAGTGCTGCAGCCTGCTCACCTCTCTCTTGCTTCCTGCACATGACTGGCATGTGTGCCGCTTGCCCCCATTCTGTTCAGCTTTCGCTTTGCATTGGTGCGAAGGCCCTAGCTCCCAGCTTCTCTCATGCTATCTTTTGACACTAAGAAGGACGGTTTCTAAATTGCAGGAGCAGGATGGAAATTCTTTGTTGCCCTCTCCCAACTTTTAGGATGGGCCCCTGGGAGACTGAGGCTGACCTGGCCCCCATCGCTGCTTATTATACCCCTTACCGCCTGCACATAGGATGGACTGGGCTGGTTGTGCCCTCGGCTGTCTACCTCCCAGCAGGAGAGCTCTGGCCTGCCTCCCGCAGTTCCCCAGAGGGGGATGGAGGGGCGACAGGAGGCCTTCGCCCTAGGCTTTGAGTTGCCGCATTGCATGCTGGGATCCAGCGCCTACTCTCCGCCCCACCCCTCGCCCAGGTCTGGTCCACTGCGGGTACGGTGAACTGCGTTGCCCGAGCTCCCAGCGGACGGCGTAGGAGCTGTACAGCTTGATAACCCTTAATAAAAAAGGGACTTTGACCAGGTCGCGGCTTGTTGTCTCGCGCCGCTAGCTGGTCTCTCGCGGCTAGGATTCTGGGAACAAGCGGAGTGGGGTGCGTGTAATTTTCCCTGACGGCTGGACACCGGCCGGGCCCTGTAGGAAAGTGGGTCTATGCCGTCACTCGGGTATACCGAGCTAGCCTGCTAGCAGAAGGGTCATTTCCTAGCTGTGGTTCCGTGGAGGTCAGGGTCTGGCCGGACGTGCGGTCAGATTTCGCGCCCTGAGCGCGTGACCAAGCCGACTCCGCGTTGGTATTTTGCCTTTCCCGCGTGCACCCTCCCCCTCCCGCCCCTTCAGGGAGGTTGACCAATGGGGGCCCTACGTAGGAGCTGGGGCCGCCCTGGTGGGCGGGGCTGCTGCGCGAGGGAGCTGCTCCCGTCAGACACCCAGCATTCCTTCGGGCTCCGACTTGGCAGAAGGGTCCCGGGCTTCGAGCGAGGGGCGTACGGACGGCGAAGACGGCGTGCGTGCCCTGCGTGAGTGCGTGGCGGTGGCGCGTGCGCGAAGAGTGGGAAGTGTGGCCGGGCCCACCTGTGTCCCTGCCCGGGACCCCCGCGGCTTGGCGCCCCTCGGCTCCATGACCGGAAACACCCCAGCATCCGCGCCCCGCCCCGAGCCGCCGGTCCCGTTTGCCCTTCCTGCAGATCCCGCAGGCCCCGCAGCTTCGGCCGGCGGCCACGCATCGCCATGGTGATTGTGGGCAACTACTGCGAGGCCGAGGGGCCCTTGGGGCCGGCATGGGTGAAGGGTGGCCTGAGTCCCTGCTTCTTCTTCACGCTTATGCCCTCGATACTGATGGCCCTGGGGGCTCTGGCCGTGGTGCTAGCCCTTCCCTGCAAGCGCCGGGAGCGGCCAGCTGGCGCCCGGGAGGTGTCCTGGAGCGCCGGCCCTCTTGTCGCTCCCTATGTGCTGCAGCTGCTCCTGGCCATACTTCAGGTGGCGCTGCCCCTAGCTACCCTGGTTGGCCGGGTGGGCACTGCCGGGGGCGCCCCGCTGCCGGGCTACCTACTGCCGGCTTCCATATTGGGTACTCTGGCCGGCGCCTGTGGCCTGGGGCTGCTCGTGGTGGAACATAACCAGGCCTGGCAGAAGCTAGCAATGGGCATCTGGATCGAGTTCAGGCACAGCTCGGGTCTCCTGCTCCTGTGGACTGTGGCATTTACAGCTGAGAACTTGGCCCTTGTGTCTTGGAACAACCCACTGTGGTGGTGGGCGCGGGCAGACTTGGGCCAGCAGGTAAGGGACCTCGTGGGGAGAGGAGAATCATGAGTGGCAGGGGCTGGGAAGAAAGATGGTATGTCTGGTCACAGTGCTTCCACACTTTGGGATGCCTCTAAGAAAGGGAAGAAGGGGGAGGCCTGCTTGGCCTGGTTGCTGATAGCCAGCTGGTGGGTGTGTCTGTGCTGAGTCACTCTAGATTTTTTTAAAGCCTGCTTGATGCTGGGCCCCTGACCTGTGTGTGTGCCCTAGCCCAACCCCCAGCCCTGTTATAAGTGGTAACAAAGGCATTTTGGTCTTCTTTGATGCTCTCTGGACACGTTTTATTCTAGGTTCAGTTTAGCCTGTGGGTGCTGCGGTATGTGGTCTCTGGAGGGCTTTTTATCCTGGGACTCTGGGCCCCCGGACTTCGTCCCCAGTCCTATGCCTTGAAGGTTAATGAAGAGGAACAAGACGTAGAGAGGATCGAGGTATACCTGAATTTCTGAACCTTAGGGTCTGTCTGAATTTCCTTGCCTGGCCTTATTTTTTCCCACCATGATATTTCTTTCCCAAATCTCAGTTTGTGCCCTGTGAGCTTTTCTGACCTCACTGGGAATCACTTGTGGGTCTGAGATAACTGGGAGCTGTAATCCCATCCATTTTCCCCAGAGGGGTTCAGCTAGGGCACTTCTTTTTGATTTCTGAGCTCCCCTCCCCTATGTGTTTCACCATCCCAGGTTCAGTCAACAGAGGCACCACCAAGATCTACATGGCGAGACTTTGGCAGGAAGCTCCGCCTCCTGAGTGGCTACCTGTGGCCGCGAGGGAGTCCAGTTCTGCAGCTGGTTGTGCTCCTCTGCCTGGGGCTCATGGGGTTGGAACGGGGACTGAATGTGTTGGTCCCCATCTTCTACAGGGACATAGGTGAGGGGAAGAAGTGCCAGCTCAGCTCTCTGGTCCTTCATTGGCCATGTGAGCTGGAGGATCAGAAAGGGGCTGTGGCTGGTGCCTGGAACAGTTGGTCCTGAAGAGAGTCCTAGGGGCCAGAAGTGGGCTTTGACTTTTTTTCTCCGTAGTGAACTTGCTGACTGAGAAGGCACCTTGGAGCTCCCTGGCCTGGACCGTTACCACCTATGTCATCCTCAAGTTCCTCCAGGGGGGTGGCACTGGCAGTACAGGTATGAGGGACCCTGCTGTCACCCTGGTTGGCATTGGCCTCACCCCCTCTTCCTTCCCGAAGCATCCCTCCCCTGGCCCCTTGGTGCTCTTGGACCTGTCATATGGTGCTCTTGGACCTGTCATATGGGGTACTGGGCTGATGTCATTTGGCCCCCCAGCTCTACCGAGGCCTCCCCCACCTCCCCCTAGGCTTTGTGAGCAACCTGAGAACGTTCCTATGGATCCGGGTACAGCAGTTCACGTCGCGGCAGGTGGAGCTGCGCCTCTTCTCCCACCTGCACGAGCTCTCTCTGCGCTGGCACCTGGGGCGCCGTACAGGGGAGGTGCTACGGATTGTGGACCGGGGCACATCCAGTGTCACAGGGCTGCTCAGGTGCCAGGCTAGTGGAAATGGAGTGTGGGACAGTGGGGCTGGAGAAGCAGGAATGAAGGGGCTGGCAGGAGAAAGCACGCAGCTTCAGCTGCCTCTCCGTCCTCTTTTTTATTTTTATTTTTGTTTTATTTTTATTTTTTTATTTTAAGATAAACATAGCCGTGTTGTCATAGTAACACAAATAAAATGGAACAAGTACCTTATAAATTCTACTCACTTCTCCAGAGGTTCCCACCCCATCTAGGATGTTGAGTTCTGCCCTAGACATTTTGACATATGTCTGTGCAGACTCACGGCACTCCTGGGGTATTGGGGAGGGTTTTCCTAAGACACATGGGATCATAGCATAGGTGTCATTCTCAGAATTGCCTTAGGAGAAAAATGGTACGGAGATACATTCTTGCCCTGCACGAAGGTCCTCCTTGCTCCGTATAACCGACCCGGCGCATTCTGTACCGGGGGCATGCTTGACTTTATCTAGCCATCCACCTGTTGAGGGGCGTGTCGCTTGCTTCTAGTCTGTTGCTACTGAGAAACACACCAGCAACTGAAACTCCTGGGGGCAGAGTTGCTGGCTCCAAGCCCCTACACCTTCCTTCGCGGCCTGACTTGCCTTCCTAGCTACCTGGTGTTCAACATCCTCCCCACGCTGGCTGACATCACCATCGGCATCATCTACTTCAGCATGTTCTTCAACGCCTGGTTTGGCCTCATCGTGTTTCTCTGCATGAGTCTTTACCTCAGTGAGTGCTGCCAGGTGGACGTGTCTCCCCCAAGTGTTCTGGGGACTTCCCTGGGCATGAGCCCTGCCTCTGACTCAGGTGGCCCAGCTAGGGGAGGCTGTAGATTAGTGCACTTGAATAAGCTCCTGCTGCTCCCCACCGTGATGGGTTGGCCTCCTCCTCTGCCAGGGGAGCTAGAGCTCAGCCCGGCTAGAGGGCCAGGGAAGGGCATCCTGGTCACATTAGGGGCCTGCTGTGGGTTCAAGTCAAGGAGAAACGTCATTTGTGTAACCAGATGCTGCTGGCCTTCGTTTGGTCACCAGGAGCATTTTCACACACGAGGCTTTGTGCAGGCTGCGGGCATGTCTCGGGCACAGCCCCTGCCCTCGGGGAGCTCACCTCTCTCCCTTGGGGAGCTGGGTCCCTGGTCTACAGCTCCAGATTTGTGTGTATGTGGCAGGCAGCACACATCCCCCCGTGTTCTCTGCTGTCGGGAGCGATGTCTTGACCTCTTCTTCTCCTTCCTCCCCCTCCTGTCACTCTACAGTTGTGACCATTGTGGTCACTGAGTGGAGAACAAAGTTTCGACGTGCAATGAACACACAGGAGAATGCTACCCGGGCCCGAGCTGTGGACTCTTTGCTAAACTTTGAGACGGTAATGAAGGCCTTGGTGGCAGTAGTGTGAGGCACGGAGATGTGAAGCAGCGGGGCTGGGACTAGCGGGGCTGTCAGGAAGCTGCAGGGGCGGGGAGGGCAGGGGGGTGGGCGGGTGCTGTTTCAAAGGAAGACAGAGGGACATCTGGCTGGCTCAGTCGGAAGAGCATGCAACTCAATTTCGGTGTTGTGAGTTCAAGCCCCACGTTGGGTGTAGAGATTACTTAAAAATAAAAGTTTAAAGAAATAAAGAAAGAAAATACAAAATGAGGAAGGAGGCATTGGGAATCTGGAAGAAATGATCCAGGTGTTCGAGCTGCAGCCGTGTCTCACAACAGTAGCTTGGCTTTGTCAGGTGAAATATTACAACGCCGAAGGTTACGAAGTGGACCGCTACCGAGAGGCCATCCTCAAGTATCAGGTGAGCGTGCTCGTTTGACGTCTGCTGAGAGCGGCGGCCTAGCTTGCGGCATTGCCAGGGCCCAGGGGAGTACAATTTGGGCTGAAAAAGTGAAGTTGAAGACGCCTGGCTCAGGTTTGGATTTGGTGAGAGTGTGTATGTGACATTCCCTCCCCCCCCCCCCCCAATCATTGCCCCAGGATTTGGAGTGGAAGTCAACCGCTTCACTGGTTTTACTAAATCAGACCCAGAACCTGGTGATTGGACTCGGGCTCCTTGCTGGCTCCCTGCTTTGCGCATACTTCGTCAGTGAGCAGAAGCTACAGGTGAGGGAATCGCACTGGGGACAGGGAAGAGGGGCCCGGGGTCCGTGTCTGGGCCCCCAGGTGCCTGCGTGGGAAGTGGGCGAGGTGACAGCAGATGGGCGGGCCTCCTGTGACTCTGTCCTCCTCCTCCTCGGATCGCCGCAGGTCGGGGACTTCGTGCTGTTTGGCACCTACATCATCCAGCTGTACATGCCCCTCAACTGGTTTGGCACCTACTACAGGTAACCTGATCTCCGACCCTCACCTGTCCGGGGCACGCGGTTATTTCCCCAGCTCCTCAGAGGAGCCCCAGCCAGCACTGTTCTTGCAGGATGATCCAGACAAACTTCATCGACATGGAGAACATGTTCGACCTGCTGAAAGAGAAGCCGGAAGTGAGTGAGGCGTGGCGAGTGGGGGGCTGTGGGAAGCGGGAGTCTGCATGGTGTTCCCGGTGTCTGGGGAATACCAGACCTATGGTGGCAGCACGCACGGGATGGCACTCTCCTAGGTGAAGGACCTCCCCGGAGCAGGGCCCCTGCGCTTCCAGAGGGGCCAGATTGAGTTTGAGAATGTGCACTTCAGCTATACCAGTGGGTGAGCCTCCCCTTTTGGCACCTCTCAGCCCCCTGTCCCATCATCCATTTACACATGGCCACCCCCCCATCCCTGCTTCTCAGCCCACCACTGCCTGGAAGGGGAGGGGCAGGGCCCAGGAGTAGCTCTGCTGGTGGATGGAGTCACTGGGAGTGCAGCAGGCCTGCTGACCATGCCCACCCTTCCTTGCAGGCGAGAAACTCTGCAGGATGTGTCCTTCACCGTCATGCCGGGACAGACGCTGGCCCTGGTGAGACTTGGCCCAGACTCCTTGAGTTTCCCTACTCCGGTGCTCATGGAAGTTTGTGGCCCAGGCTGTGGAGTCAGAATCCTGTCACGACAGGCCACAGGATTGAATGTAGCGGCCTCCGTGGACACTGGTGGCTTCTTGGAGAGCAAAGCCTTAAAAAGCCAGTTGGCCTGAAAATGTTTTCCCTCCGTTTCCAATGCACCAGGTAGGCCCATCGGGAGCAGGGAAGAGCACAGTGTTGCGCCTGTTGTTCCGTTTCTATGACATCAGCTCCGGCTGCATCCGCATAGACGGGCAGGACATCTCACAGGTAAGGTTGCTAGGGAGGAGATGGTGATTTAGGGGCGGATTTAGGTGATTTAGGAGAGGGGTGATTTAGTGTGTGAAAGAATGGCTCTCTATGAAGTGCCGGCCACTCTCCAGGGAGAGAAGGAGAGGTCACCCCTGCAAAAAGCTGCAGCTGGAGATCTCAGCCTACCTAGCACCATGTGACCTACCCAAGTAAAGTAGTCATGGGCATAAAAAGCATCTTTTTTCTTTATAGATGGAGAAACAGACTCAGGGACGTTGAGTGCTTTGCCCACACAGCTAGGATTTGGGATGGTGGTGACAGGATTCCTATACCTCATCTCATGTGCTTCCCCTCCCCCCACCCCAGCCCATCCTACCTCCCAGGCTGGGGGAGCGGGCGTTGGGGCAGTCTCACAGCCTGGGGCATATGGTCTTTTGACTCCAGGTGACCCAGATCTCCCTCCGGTCTCACATCGGAGTCGTGCCCCAGGACACCGTCCTCTTCAATGACACCATCGCCAACAACATCCGCTACGGCTGCATCACAGCTGGGGACGAGGAGGTGATGGCTGCTGCTCAGGCTGCAGGCATCCACGAGGCCATTTTGACTTTCCCCGAAGGTGAGCTTCCATGCAGAGAGAGTCTGTCCCCTGCCCGATTCAGTCCTGCCATTCCTTCCTGCCCATCTGGCCACAGAAACCAAACGTATGACATGTGACTTGAAGAAGGTGGGCAATATTCACAGGATATGAGACGCAGGTGGGCGAGAGGGGCCTCAAGTTGAGTGGCGGGGAGAAGCAGCGTGTGGCCATCGCTCGCACCATTCTCAAGGCTCCAGACATCATTCTGCTAGATGAGGTGAGGGCCCTGGGCAGCCTGCTCCCCTCCTTCCTCCCTTGCCTATGCCCAGGCCATTGCTGCTGGGCAGTGTCCCATTGCGGATGGACAGCATGAATCTGTGCTCCATAAAAACACCTTCCAGTTCTCAAGGTGAAGAGAAGGTTCTTTTTGATTCTCAAAGTCTCAGTGAGCAGCTGGTATCCTCCTCCTTCCACGGGGCTTTTGGGTGGCAGGGGCAGGTTTACCCAGATCCTTTCTGTAGGCAACGTCAGCGCTGGATACGTCTAACGAGAGGGCCATCCAGGCCTCTCTGGCCAAAGTCTGTGCCAACCGCACCACCATCGTGGTCGCGCACAGGTACGGGACCGGGGTGGCGGGCGGCGGGCACCCACTTGCAGTGTGTGGTGCATAACTCAGCTCTGATTTCTCAGGCTCTCAACTGTGGTCGACGCTGACCAAATCCTCGTCTTTAAGGATGGCTGCATTGTGGAGAGAGGACGGTAAGGAACAGCGCAGGATAAACAGGGCAAGGCCTCGGAACCGGGGGCCTGAGGAAAAGGTGAAATCCGAGGCGTGTCTGAGAGGGAGCTCCCTTGCCGATCCCTCTCCTCTCTGTGGGCTGGTGGTGAGGACTCTCGGGGTTAAACGGGTAGTTGAGACTCTCGCACTTTCCTCCTCCTCCTTGCCCCAGGCACGAGGCTCTGTTGTCCCGAGGCGGCATGTATGCGGACATGTGGCAGCTGCAGCAGCGGGGACAGGAAGAAGTCTCTGAGGACGCCAAACCTCCAGACTGAGACCAGTGACCAAAGCTGTGGCCACGTCCCTCCTGAAGGATAACTCAGAAGGGAATAAGACATATCCCTTTTCCTGGCACATTTCATCCCGCTGTTGGGTTATGGTGCTAGCTATAGCTGGGGAAAAGAACCTTTCAGAAAAGCACTTTTTGGGGAAATAAAAGTGTGGACTATGCTAGGATCCTTGTGACTTTGGTGTGGGGTATTGCGGGGGGGGGGGGGGCCTCTACCCTTAGGTCAGGGGAGCATTCTTGACAGGACTCCTCTGGTTTCGGTTGGACAGGAGAAAGAAACACACCACTTGGAGGTCTTAGTGACTGCCAAGATCCTTTATTCCTTCTAGGCCCCTCCTTGCCTCCTAGACATGGGGGCAGCCTCAGTGTAAAGGGGATGACATGATGCAGGGGGCTGTACGGGGCCTGGCCCGCACTCGCCGAGGGCCCACCCACCGGACGGTTCTAGCTGCTCTCTCCCAGGCAGCTGGAGAGGCCAGCAGGGCCCTCTGTAGGCTCGGCTCCACAAGCTGCTGCTCCTGACGCTCCCTGGAGGTGGCCTCCTCGTCTTCACTCCTGGCTGCTCCCAGCCTCCTCTCCCTGTGTACCCTAGAGGTGTGGGGGCCACAGTCCTCCTCAGCTGAGCCTCCCTCCCCAAGCCCAGGGCCCTAGCACAGGCTGCAGTTGGACGGCTTCAAGCTGCGGCTCTGGGCCTGGAGCAAGGAAAGGGGAAGGAAGGGAAGACAGGGTGCGACGTCAAGGAAATGAGGGCCAGTCCTCACTTCGGAGTCCAGTGTGAGCTGGAGTCACACCAAAAACGAAAGGCTCACCACCATTCCAAAACGCTCTACCACTTGAAGAAAGCCCTCCCCACCTCCCCTCCCAGTGCAGGACCTGAGCTCTCCCCAGTCCTCATACCTGCTGCCGTCGGTACTCGGCCTCGCTGGCTGACAGTGCTTGTGCTAAAGCTAGGTCTTCTTCCTCCTGAGAACTGGGAGGGAGGGACAGCACAAGTTGGGTGACAATAATGTCTAAAACGTGAGCATCTGACCTGTTAGGCATCCCTGTGCTGAGCACTTCTGAGTATTCTCTCAGTCCTCACACAACCCTACAACATAGGTAGGAGTACTGTTCCATTTTAGAGAAAGTTAACCCTTATGGATTCAAGAACTTGTCAAAGGTCGTATGGTTAATAAGCTGAATTTTGAGCCCAGGTTCTTAATTATTATCCTACATGGGGTTGGAGGAGTCCCACTGCCCTCCCTCCAAACTGAGCCTGTGCCCACGTCCCACCCTTTCACCAGAAGACGCACCTTGGGGCCTGGGGTTTGTTCTCTGCCAGGGACAGTTCCAGGGCTCTTTGCAGAGCCTCATCCTCACTCTGCGAAAAAGGAGAAAGAAGACCAGTTGCCTTGGACCTTATTTTCCGGGGGGGGGGGGGGTGTTGATTTGGTCCGCCCAAGCTCCACCCAACTCACCAAGCCATTCTGCAGGGCAATCACTGGAGGGGCTGTCGGGAATGGAGACTGGGCTGTTGCTCTACGGCAGACATTCAAGAGGCTGACGTCAGAGAGCGAAGGTAAAAAAGGGAGAGAAGAAACAGGCAGGCCTGCCTACCTGCTGGGAGAGGTAGATGAAGGCAATGTCCGACTTGGGCTGGAGACGGTGCTTGTAGAAGCCAGACCTTGTGCTCTGGAGATGGCGGCAAGTCTGTAGGGAAGAGACACTCTTGGCATGCCTCCAAGAACAGCTTGCATGCTTCTCCCAGGCCTTACCCAGGAAGTCAGGAGGGGAGTTCCTCCAAACAAGTCTGGAAAAATACACACTTGAATAGGAAGCTAAAAGACTCCTCCAGCCAAATGCAACAGGTTTGAAGCTCCCCAACTTGTAACGATAGAGGCTGAGTCAGTTCCAAAAGGATGGGGTGATCCCAAAGGCAAGCACTGGACCTGGTTGCAATTACCCTGCCCGGCTGGTTGGGTGACTCTCCCCAGAGCAATCATGGTCCAGTGGGTGACGGTGCTTGATGCAGAAGTTTCGGCCACAGCGCTCGCAGGTCAGTTTCATCATTTCCCGCTGCCGGCAGCCAGAACGTTCACACTTATTGGTGAAGATCTGAGGTGCAGAGGGAAGGTTTGTCTCTGCTGAGACTCTGACCCCGTTCTCCAATCCCATCATAACAGCTGTTCGGGTTTGCAAGCATCCATGGTACCAGCCAGGTCATGACTAACCCCTCCAACGCTTACCTTACGTTTTTGCTGTGCTGGATCTGACCGACAGTCTCGGTCGATGTGTTCCCCCACAGCGCGGTCAGGGGGCTCCCCTCTGGCCACAGGCACAGGCACATTACAGAGTGGGCATACAGGGACCTGGATATCCTAGAGTTAAGGAGTAGGGGTCAGTCTGTGACCCGCTCCCAGTCCAAACAAATCTCTGGTCCTGAAACAGCCTCCCTGAAAAAACCTGGATATGCCCCCTATAAACGCACAAGGAAACAATGTTTCCAGCACTGAGCCTCAGAAAAACAATAAAGGAGAGGAAATGGGAGGCAGAGGGCTTCCGGAGATGCTGCAAGCATCCTCCACCAGCCCCCTCCCACCCTCAGAACGCCCCCTCACCTTTTGGTAAGCAGATCCACAGTGATGCTGGGCGTAGGCCACATGGTCTGCGCAGAAGATGCCGGAGCAGGCGTCGCACTTGAGCGGCAGAAAATCTGCAGGGAGCGGGTCGGATTGCAGGTCCAGCGGGACCTCGACGTCGCTCCCACTCACTCGAGCCTTCCACTCAGGGGAAGGAAAAACGCCGCCCGGTTTGCAACAAACTGCACCCAGTCCTAGGCCACTATCTCTTAGCCACGCCCCCTTAGCCACCGCCCCCAACTTCGATCCCCGCCCTCCTCTGGCACTGCCAGCCCCGGAGCCCACCCTTCGCCCCACCTGCAGCTCCCAGCCCCGCTCGGCCCGGCCCCGCCCCCACGCGCTCCGCCCCTCACCCAAGCGCTGACAGCTCGGCTCCGAACAGTGAGCCCCGAGGTCCGGAAACTCCATCGCCGGGCCGGGCGGGGCCTGCTGGCAGAAGAATTGGTGCTGAGCGCGTCTAGGGCTCTCGCTCCGGGTCCGGACCACGACCCCGCACTCCAGGGGGCTCCTGCCCCGCCCCTCCCTCTCCCCCGCCCTGCCGGGGTTACCGGAGCCTCAGCCCTTCCCGGACAGCGACTCCCACTCCTCCCCCGGCGCGCGCGGGCGTGCTGACGTCATCGCGCAGGGCGGGCTCGTCCCGCGCAGTCTCTGGGCGGCGGGAGGAGCCTCCCCTGCAGAGCCGAGTCCCGCCCTCCCCTGCTGGGTGAGGCGAGGGTGTGGTTGCGAGTGGCTGCGGGGTGGTGGGCGCCGGCTAAGCTTTCAGAGTGGCCGAGGCGCCGGCGAGGGCGAGGATAGATGAGATCTCGAGGAAGGAGGCCTGGGGTGGCTTGGGGTCCTTCACAGTTGGATCCCTCGCCCACTCCTCTCTCTCGCTCTCGCCCTTTCGTTCACTGCCACGGCTGCTCTCACTGTCCACGAGCTGACGACTCCCATATTTCCTCCAAGTGCAGATTTCTCCCCGAATCTGCTGATCCTTCCTCCGGGTTTACCTCTGATACCCTTTCTGTAAGACTTCCCAGACCCTCCCCAGTCTGGGTTAGGAGCGCCTACTGTATGATCTCCCCGATTCTGTACTAGCGCCCCTATCACCTTACTGTAATAAGCTGTTCACACACGCGCACATAAATGTACTGGGACATCAGGGACTACCTCTATCTTGTTCTGGGTCCCTAACACCCAGCGCAGGGCCTAGAATTGTGTGGGGTTTTTTATGTGGGTTTGATGTGATTTCAAAGGTTGTTTTTACAAGTAAAGTTGTTTTGACGTTAAGAATGAAGTAAGTTGTGTCAGGATGTCATCATCTCATCTGTTCTCACAGGTGAGAACTCAGTAGCTCAGCGCTGAGGGGCCCCTGGGGGCTTATTAATAAAAACATATGAAGATGCAACTGGATGTTATGTGCAAAGACATGAGTTACAGGGCAATATATATATTTTTCAGGTACCCCTAGTCTAGGATGGACGAGTATTCTTTTAGTCAAAACCTGAAGGGTGAGTGGATGTTGGCTAGGTGAAGGCCAAGGGAGAAAGCAACAGAGTGGAAGGAGATGGTATTCCAGGCAGAGGAATCAGCAGGGACAAAGACCTGGAGATAGAGAGAGAAGGAGGTCTTTTAGATGAGCTTTAAGAAAGCTTGGGGCCATAGGCAACTGATAAATTACTGAACACTACTACATCTGAAATTAATATGTACTATATGTTGGCTAATTTAAATAAAAATTTAAATTTTTAAAATTTAAGTAAAAACATTTATTTAATTTAAATAAAAACAAAAAGAAAGCTTGGGGCATCCAGATCTTAGGTATAAAAAGCAGTCTGGCAGGAAGTGAAGCTGGAGACGTAGCAGGGGCCAAATTATTTCAGATAGTGGAGGCCACAGCAGTATTGAGAATTTCAACATAAATATAGCAAGAGACTAGAGATAGGTTTAAGCAGGGAAGTGACATGATTGGGGTAGTGACATGATCAGGTATGTATTCTGGGAAAGTCACTTTGGCTTCAGCGTGGAGAAGAGATCGGGGGAAGTGTGAGATTGGAAAAAGGGAGACCAGGTAGGAAGTTGTAATCCAGGCAGGAGATGATGATGGCCTGAACCAGAGTGGGGGCAATGTTTAGAATTAGTGAGAACTCAGTAGAGAGTTTAGATATGACATAGATATTTTAAAATAAGTCACTTTCCAACATATCACTGAAGGGATAAAATGGAGGCGGGGGGTGATTCTATTCCCAGAGCAATTATAAAGTACTCAAAATTTTTTAAAAGAAAAATTCCAACCTTATCTTCAGGAAACACTTTGACTTACATCTATGCAAAAGTTCAGCCAAACATTGGGCTCATGTATGGAACACCTTTGGCCATTCTTTCAGGGAAATTCTGACAGCTGCTTCCCTCAACCCACCCTCACACCCTGGGTCACTCTGGGGTGGCTCAGGACAGCCATGTTTCTGCCCTTCCAAAGATGACTGGTCTGGGAGTAATCATCTGACACGTACTGGGTGTCTAGGTTTGTGTTCCCCCAAAAGCATAGCCTGACACAAGGAATTGGGCGCAGGTAGTTCATGTGGGAGGTAATCCTAGCCAGAGTAAGAGAGAGAGAGACAAGGAAGGAAGGAAAGCCAATAAAGAATGTTACGGAGCTGGTTACTGCTGTGGTAATATGAGCTCAATTCCACCGGGAACCATAGGAGAAACCACACAGAATGCACCTCAGAATTGTCTTTCTAAAGGACAGAAGGCGGAGCTGACTCTTGTCTGCCGCGAGTTGGGGGTAGCTGCCAGTGGTGATAACTCTCCACGCCCACTTTGCACATCCAGTCTGCACACGTGTGCAAGCTGATTGAGCTATGGAGGCTTTGCCTTGAGGCAGAAATGGCAAGGCTGGGCTTTGAGGTGGGAAGCCATTAGGGCTTATATGAACTGTCCACAGCGGCAGCTGAAGTCATAGATGGACCGGGCAAATATGGCACAGGGCTCCAGGAGCATCTGATATATTGGGCAATATTTGGCCAATCAGTTTCTTTCCCAAGAATTTGGAATCGAGGCCAAGAGAATCAGTGTTCATAAAACCACGGATCCAGTAACATATAACCTACAGTTTGGCCATCTGCCAGGCTTCCGTACTGTCATACTGACTGGGGGACAGGAAAAGAGATTGTTATCTGCAATACTCTGTTTTCCGCGGTGGGACACAGTGAACTTCATAAAAAGAGGTTGATCTTGTAGCTCACATATATGGGCTTAAGTCATCTCATTACCTAATTCTTTTGCCTCCTCCCGAAGTCTACACCCCAACAGAACTATGGCTAACTGCTATTATTCTTTGATTTCACTTTGTCTGTTTTGAGATAGTTATAAGTCATCCCATTAGATTCAGGATATTTCTCAAGACTTTGTCAGAATTTCTTTTTTTTTTTAAGATTTTATTTATTTATGTGACAGAGATAGCCAGCGAGAGAGGGAACACAGGCAGGGGGAATGGGAGAGGAAGAAGCAGGCTCCCAGCAGAGAAGCCCGATGTGGGTCTCGATCCCAGAACTCCGGGATCACGCCCTGAGCCGAAGGCAGAAGCTTAGTAACTGAGCCAGCCAGGTGCCCCTTGTCAGCATTTCTGATCACAACCTGGAGTCAGGCTGATGACGGTGCGGAGGCTTCTGATACAGGTATACACGTAAGGGCCCTCTGCCACGCGGGTGTAGCTTTTGACCCGGGCCCTTTAGAAAGAGCATGTTGAGCCTGCCGTTGGTGAGCTCCCAAACTCCGTATCTGTGAAATCCAGCTTCAGTTCTGCGAGATTTACACTTATGAAAGGGCTAATATTTGACTATTTTTTTTTTACTTAAAATTTTTTCATATGGGGCGCCTAGCTGGCTCAGTTGGTAGAGCACGTGACTCTTGATTTTGGGGTTGTGAGTTTGAGCCCCACATTGGGTGCAGAGATTACTTAAAAAAATAAAATCTTTAAAAAAATTTTTTGGATATGATTTCATCTAATCTAAGCAGCATACATCATGGGCAAGAATTGTTTTTCTCTGACCTTCTATCTAATCCTTAGCCTGCTGGGTTTTTGAACCCAGACGTGAAGGCAAACAGTTACTGTCTGAGAGTATGGTTTAAGTCCACACACCTTAAAAACAGATGTGCCAAATGTCTATGTACCCCTGCCCTTCAAACTTCTATTTTCTACTAATCATATGTAAGAAGAGGATATTAGATAGGAAACAAGTTATGCTTCCATAACAGAGACTCAAAACCAGTGGCATAAACAAGAAAGAAGTTTAATTTCTTGTTTGTGTAAAACCCAGGGCTGGTATGAAAGCACCTGTCAAGGACCTAGTGATCTCCTATTTTGTGGCTCCCCCATCCTAAGCTGTTGCCTTTGTCCATGTGGTCCCAAATGAGTCCTTGCTCCAGGCAGCAGAATGAGGGAGAGGAAAAGGGCACCCCCAGTGATGTGAAGGTATGACCCTGAATTTGCATACATCACTTCTGTGCACTTGGGATTGACCAGCACCTAGTCACGTGATCATACCTGGCTCCGTCACGCTCATTCCCTGGCTGGGAAATGTAGTCCTTAGCTGGATGGCCACGTGCCCAGATCACATTTCAGTTATTATGTCAGTGAAGGAAAACAGGTATTTGGGAGAAGTGTAGTGTCACAAGGGGGAAATAAAGGATACATTTTACGATATGTGGACCATCTTGAGCTTGAAGTAGTGAAGCAGGGGGTGGGTCACTTAACGTCACAAATCTCGCAGAACTGAAGCTGGATTTCACAGATACGGAGTTTGGGAGCTCACCAACGGCAGGCTCAACATGTTCTTTCTAAAGGGCCTGGGTCAAAAGCTACACCCGCGTGGCAGAAGGTTTCTCAGCTCCTGTGGTTTGAGGATGAGAACGACGGGATTGAGCACCACTCGGCCAGTCTCCTGTTGTAGCCCACTCTGTCGCTGCCTACCCAGCAGCCTCTCCCCGTCTCCCTCCTTGAGGACAAAGCCATGATTTTAATCACCCTTTTCCAAACAGTTGTGTTTTACATGGATCCCTTTGCAGCCCCCAGGATGAGTCTTAAATGGCCTAAGTCAATGTTTTGCAAAATTTTAACTACTACCAACATTTAATACCCATTTTATAACCCAACACACACTCACAGAGGCCAAAACTGATACTTGACCTTATTATGTTGGATACACTCTGATATTCTATTCTATTTCATTTTTTAAAAATCTGGTTGCCCATTCACTATGTTGATTCCCATCCCACCATCCCATTAATGGTTTGCAAACTTTGGTGGGGGTGGGGGAAGCCCAACTGCTCTAAGCCAATTAAGCTGCCTTCATTCCCCTTGGTTAAAGCACGTAACACAATTTGTATCTGAAAGAAAAATGTATCCTTAACTTTGAAAAAGACAAAATGGTTATCATGTTCTTAAAAATATATAATGCTGGAGTTTTTCTAAGAAGCCTACTTGACTTTCACCTATTGCTCTTGGAAATATAACTGTTGTTATATTTCGCTGACAACCCACTACTGATAAAAGCACAGTTTACGGTTTGTAGCATTGACCTGTGGAAATTGATAAGGTGTTGTTCATATATAGCCTTGAAGAAACTAACCCCCAAAGCATTATTTTTTTGCCCTGTGGAATGTTAATCAGTTTGTAACCAACCTAGTAATTTTGTTCATTTATTGATATACATATTTCTTCCTTGAAAACACCAAATTTTGTATTCTTTACCAGTTCCTTCCTTCATGATTTAAATAAAACCTTTATATGCATATACTATTTTTTTTTTAAAGATTGTATTTATTTGACAGAGAGAGCACAAGTAGGGGGAGTGGCAGAGGGAGAAGCAGACTTCCGAGCGGCGAGTCAGCCACGGGGCTCAATCCCAGGACCCAGGATCATGACCCGAGCTGAAGGCAGACGCTTAATCTACTGAGCCACCCAAGCGCCCCACACACGCTATCTATTCTTTTTCCCTTTTTTTTTTTTTTTTGTCAGAGAGAGAGCACAAGCAGGGAGAGCGGCAGGCAGAGGGAGAAGCTGTCTCCCTGCTAAGCAAGGAGCCCGATGCAGGACTCAATCCCAGGACCCTAGGATCGTGACCTGAGCCAAAGGCAGATACTCAACCGAGCCACCCAGGTGTCCCTATACTATCTATTCAGATGACACTTTATTTCTGCTCTAAACCTGACCTGTGACATGCAGGACTTATGCAGCCATTTTGTGACCGTGAGTGGAGCAAGCAGAGAGGACGAGCCAACATGTTGAAGACTGCAGAGAAGAGAGATGGAAAAGACCCGGGGTCATTGGTAAATTAACTACCCTGAGCACCACATCTGGCCTTTTGTTATATGAGAGTAAGTGTTCCTGTAAACAAAGTTTTCCGCATCTTTTTTTTTTTTTAAGATTTTATTTATTTATTTGACAGAGATAGAGACAGCCAGTGAGAGAGGGAACACAAGCAGGGGGAGTGGGAGAGGAAGAAGCAGGCTCATAGTGGAGGAGCCTGATGTGGGGCTCGATCCCATAACGCCGGGATCACGCCCTGAGCTGAAGGCAGATGCCTAACCGCTGTGCCACCCAGGCGCCCCCAAAGTTTTCCGCATCTTGAAGCCCAAAGCTTCCTTTGTGATGTACCTGTTATGGAAGCTGATATTAATAAAAATGAACATTTGATGCCTTCACTTGGAACTTTCTGCTGGTGTATTGTCTATTTATGGTGTTGGCTGTGGTGGTAGCAGTAGAGTGATTTCTGAGCACCCGAACCAACCTTACAGCCCCTCCCCTCACCGCTCTGGTAGGACTCCGCGATAGACTGACATTATAATCTGTACGTTAATATTGTTTCCTAATTTTTAATTTCAAATAATTTCTAGGGCTTTATAAGTGCTTTTTTTTTAAAAAGATTTTATTTATTTATTTGACAGAGATAGAGACAGCCAGCGAGAGAGGAAACACAAGCAGGGGGAGTGGGAGAGGAAGAAGCAGGCTCATAGCGGAGGAGCCTGATGTGGGGCTCGATCCCACAACGCCGGGATCACGCCCTGAGCCGAAGGCAGACGCTTAACCGCTGTGCCACCCACGTGCCCCTTTATAAGTGCTTTTATTTTAACATACAACTGTCAGATTGTAAATCACCCTCTTCATATTAAACCATAATCATTTGGTTTCAAGAATTTTTTTTTCTCTCTCTACATTCATCGGTGGATTTAGAATTGTAGGCTTTCAGTTTTTGGGACCTTGTTTGGAACAGACTAAACAAAGATAAACACTGTCTCTCTCCCTGCTCCTGCTCCACGATGCTCAGATAACCAAAGGCTTAGAGAACCCTAAAAATAAAATCTTTGGAACTCTTACTTGGGCATGAGCCAAAATGTTTTAACCGCCACAAGACTTACTTCAGACACCGCAGAGACCACAAGAAATAGTGAAGCTCTGGGTCTTCTCTTTTCTCGGGCAAGACTTCTCCTAAATGATGGGTGACAGTCTAGATTAAGCTATTCGTGCAGATCAACGGCCAGGAGCTCACCGAGACCTAAAAAGGGTGATGAGCAGATCAAAGTCACCACTCCCTGATGCAGAGTTTGGATGTAGGTTCCTTGCTTCCTGAATAAAGGAATAAAGCAGAGAAATCCAATAACATTTCTACCTTGACCAAGCTGCGTCAGAAGCTAGGGGTTAACAGTCTGAGCACTGCCTACGTCTCTCTTATTGTAACCCAACAAAGCCCACATGGACCCGATCAGTGAGTAACTGAGCCACAGCCTCCACCCTGGAACAGCAGAAATCAGCAACTCTACAGCTGAGCAGGTGGGGTCGGGACCAGATACCTCTTATTGCAGGGTCAGCAGGTTTAAAGCAGACAAGGTCAAAGTGAGAATGTCAGCAAGGATGTCTGCGGCCCAATTTGGCTCAAATATTAGCTCAGTGGTATCTGCTCAGTGGTTTTCCTGCTCCTCAATCGACTCTTAGAGAAGGAGGGCATACACGAAGGGAAAGGGAAACTGTTCTGTTAACTGTCCTGCTCTTACTCATGTGTTAGTTTATTTAATCCTGCATGAAAACCTTCTGAAGTAGATCTTACGTGTTCCCATTTCGCAGATGAGCAAACTGAGTGTGAGGTAAGTTATTTGCTTATGGAGATGGGATCTGGAGCCAGATTTTTGTCTTGCCTTAAGTCCCATGCTGTCTCAATCATGATACAACATGGCCGCCCTGAAATCTACTCTGTGACCTTCTGAACAACTAAAAAAGAGGAATCTTAAGTGGTGGTTTTCTCAGAATGTTTGTGGGAAATCCCACATCTCCTCATGGGTTATTAACAATCAAACGCCCTATCATAGCAAGGGATTTAAATATCTAAGTGAGATAACCAGGATGGGGAACCTCTTTGGAATGGGCTTCAGATCCCAGGAGATCCGTAGAGCAGCACGGCTCTGCCTTCACTGAGGTTGGCCTCCCTGCCTCAGGTGTGTGACATACATACAATCTTTGTGACAATACCGTCACTTGTCTTCTTCGAGTGCCCTGGCTCTCCTGTAAGCTAATGAGACTCCCAGTTCAAATTCATATGACTTTATGGGTTGCACAGCGATCTTATATATATTTGATCCAGTCCACTAAATATTGACCAGCATTATTGGTCGGATCTTAATAATACCCTGGGCATAAAGAAGGTGAATAACTAACTCATGGTCTCTACCCCCTAGCTGTTCAATGTCTAGTAGTAATGACACATAAACAACTAATTCAAAGTGAAAAGTGCCCCAATACAGTGGCTTTCAAACTTATTCAGTCTTGACCTACACCAAGAAATATATTTTATGCCTCATCCCGATAGATAGAAATATAAAATAAATGCTATTTAAGATTCCCTTAACGTAGCCATGCTCCAATGAATGTGCATAGGCTCTAGAACACCGAGAAGGGTGCCAGTAATGCTCAGGAGCAGGGCTGGGGAGGGACGGTGAGGATTCTCCAGGCAGACAAGCCAAAGGTATTCCAGCCACAGGAAGGGCATGGGAAGGGCATTGCAAATGTTACAGACCACCCCCACGAGCAGGGAAAGGAGGAGACTGAGTGCACAAGAGTCTAGGGAGGTGGAAAAGAGACTTTCTGTTAAATATGATAGATTGAGCACACACGCTTTATGTTTGTTCCCTTCTCAAACTCCACTAAAATAACAATAAAGACATAAAGAGAGCGGAAGAAAGAATACATGGAGATATGAATTTAAAAAACCATCTTGACCATCCGACTCTTGGTTTCGGCTCAGGTTGTGATCTCAGGGTGGTTAGATCGAGCCCCACATCAGGCTCCGTGCTCAGCATGCAGTCTGTTTAAGACTCTCTCTCCCTCTGTCCCTTTCCACACTTTTCTCTCTCTCTAAAAATAAATAGATAAATCTTGGGAAAAAAAATCTCAGAATGGGGGCAGCTGGCTGGCTCAGTCGGCAGAATGTGGGACTCTTGCTCTCAAGGTGGTGAGTTCAAGCCACACATTGGGCGTGGAGCCTACTTAAAAAAAAAAACATCTTGGCAAATGGAAAGGTTACAAAAGAGGAATGATTAGGGAACAAGCCACTTTGGGCTGCAGGGCCTTGGAAAGGCTTGGGACGGGAAGCAGCAGGTAACTCTGAAGGGAGGATGGAAGGCTGAGGCTGAAAACAGAAGGAGGAGTTGAAGATCTGTATAAGGAGCATTTAGATTTCCTGATTCCCTCCTCTGACCCGGGCAGCCGGATGATCGGCCCTCTCACCCCGACAGAAGGCAGGCGGTGTGCTCTCCTGGGAATAGACCAGAGGGATTCTGGGATTAGGGTCATCAGAGGCAGCTGATGGGGGAGAGCAGAAACTGCACCCTGATTATATCTCCCTTCCAGAGCACTGGCAGCCGAGTTTATATTCCCGAGCCTGGAAATTGCAGTCTTCTGTAGGGCAACTGACCAGCCTAAGAGAAAAGATCCACAAATAGAGGCACTTGGGGGTTCCCAACAAAATGGTTGTCCCCACCAAACCACCCTACAGGGAAGATGCCAAGCTGAGTCCTGCTCGTGCCTGGAGAGTATTCAGTCTACCTTTAGGAAACTCTGCTCAAACAGAAAGGAACAAACTAGGATTGGGAGCTCTCTCTCCCATGAAAGACAAAGAACAAAATAGAAAAAAATGTGGGGGTGGGAGGCAGTAGGGACAATGCAGGGAACATAAAAATATAATTAATATAACTATAATAATATTAATTATTATATATTTTATATAATAATATTTTATGTGCAATTATATATTATGTATAGTTATAGGACATATTAATAATGATTAATGCAACAACTTGAGAGAGCAGATTTTTCATCTAACACACAAGAGGAAGAAACTATAAAAAAGGATATTCAGAAAGCAAAGAAAGTGGTTAGAAATAAAAAATAAAGCATCACCTGAGTGGCTCAGTCAGTTGAGCACCTGCCTTCAGCTCAGGTCATGATCTCAGGGACTTGGGATCCAGCCCCAAGTTGGGTTCTCTGCTCAGCGGGAGTCTGCTTCTCTCTCTCTCTTTCTCTCATACTCTCATAAGTAAATAAAAAAAGAAAGAGAAATAAAAAAAATATAATCATGGAATAAAAAATTCAGAAGAATGGTTGCAATGTAAAATCAAGAAAGTAGAACAAAAAAGAAAAAGAAATGGAAAAATAAGAAAGCAAAGATAAGAAAATCTCAGTCTTAAAGGAGTCAGAGTTGGTCAGGGGGAAAGTAGGGAACCATATTCCTCCTGACTGAGACACAAATGCAAAGCAGTGACTAATGAGAATGAGAGATTACAAATACTTGTGCTGTGGTTGGAATATCAAATTAGAGGGGGGAAATGGGCAGAGACATGAGGCTGAAGGACCAGGTAGCTTTTCTATTATGCTGGAACGTGTGCTTATAAACATTTATAGACAGTGGCCAAAGTAGCCTTCAAACTCACAACTTGATTCCAAGTTTAGTATTCTTTCCATACAGCCAAAGGCAGTATAATTTAGACCAATAGTTCTCAATGGGGGGGGGGAATTTTGCTGCGAGGGACCATCTGTGTGGGTGGGGGGGAACCGGGGGGAGGGTGCTGCTGGCATTTAACAGAGGGTTAAGGATGCTATTATCCATTCTAGCTGAACAGTACAGTCCCTGTCACCACTGACAAGGAATTATCTGGCTCAGAAGGTCAAGAGTACATTTAGTCAATAGTTGAGAAACCCTGATTTAGATGAAATGTAAAATTGGAACTATTCTGAGTGAGTTCAAATCACAGCATCAGTAATTACTCACTGTCAGAGGTTAACAGATCAGGGCAAAATGACTTCCTGATTCTTTCTTTCTTTCTTTCTTTCTTTCTTTCTTTCTTTCTTTCTTTCTTTCTTTCTTCTTTCTTTCTTTTAAGATTTTATTTATTTATTTGACACAGATTGAGAGAGAAAGAGCACAAGCAGGGGGAGCAGCAGGCAGAGGGAGAGGGAGAAGTGGACTCCCCACTGAGCAGGGAGCCCGATGTGGGGCTTGATCCCAGGGGGCTCGATCCCAGAACCCTGAGATCATGACCTGAACCGAAAGCAGAAGCTTAACCGACTGAGCCACCGGTGTACCCCTTCAGTACTTACTTTACATAAAACAACCATTTCTTTTTACAGCAAAATGCTCAGCATTTTAAAAAGTAGTTTCTGAATACCTTTGAAAGACATACACATATACACACAACTAAATGTAAAAATGTAGGTTTAAAAAGCATGAATATTAAATATACGTTATTATTTTATATATATAAATTTAATATATATTAATTATATATTATATATAATATAAATATAAATATTTATATATAAAAATATAAATAATTATATATAATATATATAATATAAAATTAATAAAATTTATTTTAAAGTAAACACTAAACACCAGCCCAAATTAAAATGTAATCATAAGTCATTGCAAATAAAATTATTTGATCTTTTTAAAAATAGTGATCTCTTAAAGAAAATATATCAAGGTGTCACTGGTTAAGTTTTAGTGTATTTTTTGTGCAAATTGTCCTAGTTCCTGAAAAAGCTCTTTCTGGTACGATTCTATTCAAGAGAATGTGAGGAGATGAAGTTGTAAATCTAACTTCAAATACAGTTCTCGGACTCTTCCTTATTCAAACAATTTCATCTCTTGTTTGACAACTTTTTAAAAGTACAGTTGACACACAATGTTACATTAGTTGCAGGTATACAACATCAAGATCTGACAAGGCTACACGTTATGCTGTGCTCACCACAAGTGTAACGAGCAAGTATTTTTGAGCCAGTATTTTTGTTTCTTGAGGCAGGTGTGATGTTTTTCTTTTGATTTCTGGCAAGCTCTAGTTTTTGTTTCAAATGCCAAGTTTCCAATTTGTATCCATCTTCTTTAATTTAATTGAATATAGATTGAGATTCTGATGCAGAGAATCGATATCAATTTTAATATTATCCTGTTCCTAACTCTACTTGTTTAAAGTGTCTCTGAACTAATGAAACTATTCTTGTAAGAGAAGCTTGTTTGGTCCATTGACATCGTCTCTCCTCCCGAAGTCTGTGGAGTGCAGCAATGCTTTCTAAACAAACAAAACTCTGTGTGTTCTTGGGGCGCCTGGGAGGCTCAGTCAGTTAAGCGTCTGACTTCAGCTCAGGTCATGATCTCAGGGTCCTGGGATCGAGCCCCACATGGAGCTCCCTGCTCAGCAAGCCCAATCGGGTGAGCCCAATACCTCACTCAGCCTTAATTTCATCATCTGTAGAATGGGGGGGGCATGGAGTCCTACATCAAAACGCGGCAATGAAGATCACATAGAAGGATGCAGGTAAAGCACTTAGATCCGCGACTGCCGTGTATACTATATCACTTAGCAAATGTATATAATTAGTTATTACTAAATTGTCCATTTCCCATGCATTAATACTTTATTTTTTTCAATGTGTAGATTGTCAGTCCAAATCTTTTAATATAAATTCCAGATAAGCTTGGCATGGTGGTTTTAAATCACATCCACAAATTCTTTGCTACTTCTCCACTCACAAGTGGGAGCCGGACTCAGTGACTTGCTTCTAACGAACCGAACATGGTGGAGGTGATGGAGTGTGACTTTTGACATTAGGTCATACAAAAAAGCATGGTGGCTTCCTTCTTGCTCTCTCTTGGATCGCTTGCTCTAGGGAAGGTAGCTGTCTTGTGATGACACTCAAGGGACCATAGGAAGAGGTTAGTGTGATAAGGAACTGAGGCCTCTTGCCACCAACAAGTGAGTAAATGAGGTTTCTAGCCAACAGCCATGTATGGGAAGTAGATCCCCTAGCCCCAGTCAAGCTGTCAGATGACTGCAGCCAGCCCTAGCTGACATCTTCATTGCAACCTAGTGGGAGACTTTGAACCAGAACCACCTAGCTAAGATACTCCCAGATCCTGATCCTCAGAAATAGTGTCAGATAAGGTTGTTTTAGGCTGCTAAGTTTTGGAGCACTTTGTTATGCAGAAATAGATAATCAATACACTCGGTATTGACACTTTTTATCGATCTATGACATACATACAGAAATGTATATAGGTGATTGAATTTTCACAAATTCAACACTCCCATGTAACCATCACCCTGATATTACCACCTTCAAGAAGACCTCTCCAATTGCTGTTCCCCCACCCCCAAGGGTAGCCACTATCTTGACTTTTTTTTTTAAGATTTTATTTATTTATTTGACAGAGATAGAGACAGCCAGCGAGAGAGGGAACACAAGCAGGGAGAGTGGGAGAGGAAGAGTCAGGCTCCCAGAGGAGGAGCCCAGTGCAGGGCTTGATCCCAGAACACTGGGATCACGCCCTGAGCCGAAGACAGACACTTAATGACTGAGCCACCCAGGCACCCCCACTATCTTGACTTCTAACAATATAAATGTACTTTATATAAATGTAATCATGCATCATATATATATATATATGTGTGTGTGTGTGTGTGTGTATATATATATATGTATATATATATATATATATATATGAGAGAGAAAGAGCACGAGTGGGAAGGGCAGAGGGAGAGGGAGAGAGAATCTTGAGCAGACTCCTCGCTGAGTGTGGATCCCAACACGGGGCTCAATCCCACGACCCTGAGATCAGCACCTGAGTCAAAACCAAGGGTTGGACATTCAACCAACTGTGCCACCCACGTGCCCCATATATCATATACTTTTTGTGCCTAGTTTCTTTTACTCAATGTTTTATTTATGAGACCCACACACATTTTTGTGCTTAATTATAGTTTGTGCATTCTATCTATTGTCTGAATATACATTTATCCATTGAATGGCAAACTTTTATCTGTTATATTTATCATATGTATTCCTTCCTGACATTCTGCCACATTTATCATTCTCTGTCTCTCTCCCTCTCTCTCTCCACACGCATGCACACCATACATTCACATACTCATTTACATTGCTAAATCATTTCATATAATTTGCAGAGAACATAACCTTCCACCTCTAAAATCTTTAGAATGTCTAACCTAAAAATAAGGATATTTTCTTATATAAACAAAGAGAATTTCAAGAAGTTTGATCTTGATGCAATCTTTTATCTTATAGACAATCCACATGCAAATTTTACCAGTTGTCCCAATAGTGTCCTTTATAGTAACGGAAGATCACGGAAGATCAAGCCGGTTGGGCAATCTTCCTTTAAACTCAGAAAAGCCTTTAGCTCCAAGACCAGCTATGAACCTCCAAACCTTGATCATTTTCATTGCCTTTGGCCTAGTCCGGGGACAAAGAGCTCACAAATCTATGTGCAGCTTACTTTAACGTAGCTACTATCGACTCTAAAACAGTAACAGACAAAGGTGAGATATCTACTGGCAAGAGGTATGTATGAATCACCACAATCTATTTAAGTTGGCTGCTTCCAAAGTTCAAACACTGGTTTAGTTTATTTCAACATATGTCTACTGAGCATCTACTATGTGCCAGGGCCTGTGCTAGGCTCTGGGAATATTCAGATGCCTAAAACATAGTCCCTGCCTTCAAGAATAAGCATTATAGTGGAAGTTATCATATGCACATACACCTATATATCCCCTATACCACACTTACATAGAGAGAATGAAGATTCTATGTGATGCGTGGAAAAATAGAAGTACACTCAGGGAACACTAGGAGAGTAGGTCTGATATGGGGGGCAGGTGACCTGGGATATCAAGGGAGTCTTTGTAGATGGAGTGTGGCCTAAACTGCATGTTAAGAGACAAGTGGAGTGTTTGCCAAACAGAGGGATAGGGTGTGTGTTTGTGTGTAGAGCAGGGGTAGGGAAGGGCAGCGTAGCTGAACAGAGGGAAGGAGCAGCTGTTTGGGGTTTGATACTGTAGTGTAAAAAGCAAGATAGAGCATACCCAGTGTTGGCCTCACTGAAATAAATCCCCCCCCTTTTCAAAGATTTTATTTATTTATTTATTTGTCATAGAGAGAGAGCACAAGCAGGGGAAGCAGCAGGCAGAGGGAGAAGCAGGCTCCTCGCTGAGCAGGGCGCTCAATGTGGGGCTCGATCCCAGGACCCCGGGATCATGACCTGAGCCAAAGGCAGATGCTTAACTGACTGAGCCACCCAGGTGTCCCAAAATAAATTCCCTTCTTGTTTTACCACCAATACCACCAAGAGAAGAAAAGAAAAAAAAGCAAGATAGGGAAGGGGCAGATCTCAGAGGTTTTTTAAACATATCATGGAGGTTGAATGAAAGTTTGTAGAAGGAGAGACTTTGATCAATATTTAATAGCAGAAAGGTGATAAGATTTGTATTTTAAAATAATCTAGCCACCTTTGGGGGCATGACTTCTGTGGGGGACAAGAGTGTGGACAGGGAAATTGTCATAGTGCGTCAGGTAAGCGATGAGGAGGGTGTGACTCAGGGCTGTGATACACGTGACAGAATCAAGAAATAATTAGGACATCCAATTAGCAGCAACTGGTGATTGGGTGTGGGATGAGGGGGGAAGTAGGCCTTCACTTTCAGTGGTGCCAGCAAGCAAGATGGAAATCACAGAAGAGGCCTGTTTAGGGGAGGTAGGGGGCAGAGTGGAAAGAGTTTTCTGTATGCTGAGCAGAAAGTACCCATGGGATGTTCAAGTGAAGATGTCTAGTTGGAAGTTCTGGGCAAGGAGTTGAGCTAAGACGTAGAAGTCATCAGCATGGGAGTGGAAACTGAGTGGGAGGACATGTGAAATTGCCCAGGTAGTGAGAAGGAAAATGAGCCAGTGACACTCAGTGACCACCAACTTTAAGGGGGCAGGTGGAGGAAGTCCAAGGAAACATAAGTCAGCCATTGAAAGCAAAGCCATATGGTGATATATTGTCCTTCCACAATGAAATGAACAATTCTTGACCTGTTAATCCTTGATCATTTTACGTGAAAGATCATTTACATGTACTCTGTTCAGCAATATCCCTTGACCAGAAAAACAAATTCTGCCCAACACTATTACTAGTAAAATTCTTCTCGAAGACTTCATTTCTGCCCTCTGAAGTCCTACATATCACCATTCAAAGTCTGAAGGCAGTGAATGTGGCTCAACTCAGCGCTCCCTTCTTGGAACCTTCTCTGTTCGCTCCATGGTTCCGCATAGGACCATGCACAGCCTTCATCTCTGACGATCCTTTCCTGGGCGCACTGCAATTTGTCAACTTGTCCATGAGCAAAGCAAGTCATCCCCCCTGTATTCTAACTTGTGCACGGCACACTACATATGGGTATTATCTCCCTTGCTTCGGAGACCATATTTCCAATAATGCAGCCTAAAATTCAGTTTATGACCAGGCACCTTACACTATTAGCTGTTGGAATGTCTAGGTAACTAGAGCGCATGGCCCCTCCCTCCAGTGTAAATGTAACCAACCCTTCTTGCCCCAGCATGTACTCTACGGGTGATTTTTGTTTAGCTTAAATTGTAGGTTTCACATTTCTGCTCATTTTTCTTTCACTCATAGGAAAAGCTTTTTGTCCCTTTCATCATGGGGCAGAAAACAGCCGGGACACCTGTTAATGAAAAAAACTGTAGATAAACATGTAGCAACCATCAGACCAAGGTGAACGTCAAGAATCAACCCTCATGGAACTCCCAATCTACGGTGAATATTTTGATCCAACTAAGGCTTCTGGCTTCATCTTCAGACTATAAGTTTAAGAAGGAAATGGATTAAAGGTAAGACATATGGGAGCCATTGTCTTTCTGATTAGTTGGTTCTATTTTTCTTGAATTTCCTGTTTGTTGATGAGACCTGTTTTCCTATTCCTTCCTGAGACCTCTAGATGATTAAAGGTTCATGTTCCTTAGGAGGCAGAGGACAGGGCCTCAATCAACTCTAACATATGGTCTCTCAGGCAAAGGTGAAATAAATAGGAAGGAAAATAGTCCCACACACTTAGGAGAGACATGGCATATGAGTCAACCCCCAAAGTCAGGTGGCATTGCAATACGGTCCCTCCAGCTGGAGGTAGAGAATGTGAACTCATGAAGAGGCCCTCTGCTCAGGTCAGGGCTTTCTCTAATGTCGTTCTTCCCCCCAGAGAGTGAGGACTGCCACGAGTCCACTCTACGGAACTGAGATATTAGATGGGTTCTCTATGGTTCCCATGTCCTTGAGTATCTTTCCATTTGTGCCCTTTCAGTGTTCAAGGGCTTCCTGTTCCAGCGCGATCGCTAGGGCCAAACTGCTTAGGTTTGGATCCCGATTCCATCATTTACTAGGGCTGTGGCCTTCAGGAAAGTTAACTCATCTTAAAATGGGAGTTACTAACAGTATGTATCTCAGGATTATAAGGAAAAAACAAGAGTTCATAGATATAAATCACTGGGGCGCCTGGGTGGCTCAGTTGGCTAAGCGTCCAACTCTTCGTTTTGGCTCAGGTCACGATCTCAGGGTCGTGAGATGGAGCTCCGGACTCAGCGCAGTCGGCCTGAGATTCTTTCCCCCTCCCTCTTCCTCTGCTCCCCCACCCGCGCACACTCTTAAACAGTATTTTTAAAAAAAACAAACAAAAAAAAACACCAACAAAAATCAGAAGAGTGCTGAGCACATATTATGCCTTCAATTAGTGTTAGATACTATTTCTTTAGTGTACCTTGGCCTCAAATCAGTTTTGACATGGGCATTAAGTCCTACTTGTTTGGGTTCCCAGGATAGATAAATCACGGCTGAGTGAGCTAACTGGCAACACGTGGATGGGTAAGGACTTCTGAAGACATTAAAGTTGTAGGCAACACAGTAAACAATTATCCTCAATTTCTACGGATTGGGAAGACGAGGCCATTCCTCCTGCATACATTTTATTCAGACATGCTAAATCTCACTAAACATACCACACTGTCAGAAAAGATGACCAAGGGCAAGTTAGGGCTGTTAGGGTAACACTTGCTTCTGGCCTTGTCTTGCACCAAATAGCCAGGAGCAAGAGAGACTGGGGACAGGAGGGTGAGGAGTGAGGAGGGAGCAGAGCAGTGTGGGAGGCAGCTCGCAGTGAGGCAGGCAGCAGCAGTTCTAGCCAATCAACACTTTATTTTTCCAGTCAACACCTGCCCAGATGTTACTGTCCACTTCCTGACCCTAACAGGGGGTCCCACCACACCAGGACCATCCGTGGCCCGCAGACAGCAGTCTCTTTATTCCTTCCTAGGATAGTAAGAAAGCCCTTCATCCCAACAGGACAGAGCTCCTGCGCACTCACGCAGTGCTGGAACACGTGCTGCGGGACTCCTGCTCTCCTCCCTTATCAGGAAAGGCTGGGCTGAACCAGGGCAACGGTGCAGTGGAGCTTATGTGGGCTAGAGTGACCTAAGCGCATCACCACTGGCCTGACCCACCACCCCAGGTTTAGTCTGTACCACCCAGACAGGAGCCTCCCGAAAGCTTAGCCACGGCCTGCTGGGAAGGAGCTGGCGAAGAGTGGGGATTGAGCTGCTTAGGACAGGACACAGCCAGGAAATAAAGCAGAGGGAAACATGGGACAAGAGAGAAGAATGATAAAGTGCCCAAACTAAACCACCAGTGGGACACAAGGACAGAGCAGCACAGGTCCCTGAGGATAGGAGGAAAAAAGAAAGGGCCAGACCACCAGGGCTTGAGGCATAGTGGAATGAGAAGAGAGATGAGGCAGGGAGGCAAGTGCAGGCTGTGGGAAGGACTTCCCTAGCCCTGTTCACATCCACTAACCCAAGTGTAAAATTATTTACAAACTTAAAACCAATCCCAGGCACGGGCACTGTACCAGGCCTGGGACAGCAGGCAGGCAGGCAGGCAGGCAGACGGAGGGTGGACTGGCTACCATCTGACAGCCAGCTCCCCCACGCATGACCTCTTCCCAGAGCAGGGGAGAGGAAACAGTGACGCCCCTAGCCAGGAAACCCTACTGTGCCTGCAACTCCTTCCCCCATGGCTCATGGCTCTGCCACAGCCTGAGCCTCTTGGTCTGACTGTACCAGAGACAGGGTGTCAGGCCCTAGGGATGGAGGGGGTGGAGCATCAGGGGGCTCTGAGGAGGTCTCTGGCCCCAGCCCCAGCTCAGCATTCAGCTGTTCCAGCTCCCCCTGATCCAGCAATTCGAAGTCCTCAGTGGTGAGCGCCTCTTCTTCCTCAGGGGCAGGCAGGGGCTGGGGCAAGTCCTGGGGAAGAGGTGGGAGCACTGAGGGGGAGGGGACCGGGTCACTTTCAGCAAGGCAAAGTAGGGGTGACAGGGTGCTCGGTGGAATGGTGAGGTCACCACCACTCACTGCCTCCGGGCTCAGTGTCTCCACTGGTCCTCCAGGGGAGAGCTTCACTCCATCTGTGGGAGAGCCCGCCCCATTGAAGTGCGTGTTCACAAAGTGAAGGGGGGACGAGAGCCGAAGCAAGGTTTCCTTGGCTTCCACATCTTCCTCCTCCTCTTCCGAGTCCAGGTCTTGCCTCGAGAGGGCCTGAGGGGGCCCCAGCAGGTCTTCAGGAGGGGCCGGCTCGGTCTCCTCTCCCTCCCCCAGCTCCCGGCTCAGGGCCTCCTCTGGCTCACTTGGCAGGCTCTGCTGGTCCAAATCTGTGCAGGAAACAAAGAGTCAGGAATGGGTGGAGGGGCCTGCTGTTCTGAACCATCCCAACAGGCAATCAGTTCGAGGATGAGAACTCAGGATACGGAATACTGGACCAGACCTTAGATGTTAAGGTCTTTCAGGAACCTGAAGTCGAATTAGAGGATCAATTTCCAGAAAACCCATTTATGGGGGTGACAACCAGAGAGCACAGCCAACATCCACAACAAGGAACAGGAAGATTGGAAGGGCAAAGGAAAAGGCTTCTCATACCCTCGGAGACATCAGTTAGCTGTGGAGTTGTGGCCCGGGATACAGAGAAACCACCGCTCTCCAAGATAGAAGCCTCTTCGTCTGACAGCTCTGAGTCGGTAATGGCCAAAGCCAATGCCGTTTTCTTCACATCCACCTGCAGGAGAACCCAGATAACACAACAGGTGAGAAAATAAGAGAACCAATTTTTCAAAAGCACCCCCCACTACTGACTCCCACCCCCCTGAGAGGTGGCTGCCCTGAAGCAGACGCTCCCCCAGCCTTCGACTTCACATCCCATCTCCTTTGGACCTCACCACCGGGGAGAAGCCGGCCAGTTCCGCTTCGCTTTCACTCTCTGTCTCTGCCAGCGGCTCATCACCTCCGGGGGGTGCGTTCTTCCCCTGCCGCTCTAGAGAAATAAGAACAGCATGTCAGTGACCAAGCAGACACAGTCGTGGGGGACAAACATGGCCAAGGAAGTGGAAAGTAAGTTCCAGGGCACATCATGAGCCATAAACCAATGCCCCCTTTGCAGGACCCCTGTTGGGTAGGGGAGCCCCTTACTCTTCTTGTCATGTTTGTGATGCAGGGCGTCAGCTTCGGCCTTCATGCTGTAGTCCAGCTGCATGAGCAGGGGTTCCAAGCGAGTATACATCCTCTGGATCAGCTCATGATAAACCACCAGGGGCCACAGCAGGATACTCAGTACTAGGGGTTAGAGACTTCACTCAGAGCTTCCTATGCCTAGTTCCTAAGGGCCCCCATTTAACCGGTCCCTAAACAGAAAAGGCTGAAGGCTTTCAAGAGTCTGTACCAACCTCCTCCCTCCACATTTACTACTCTCCTCCCCAAATGACTCTTGCACTATTACTAATACGCCAGCACCCCCTGGAGTCCTCTGTAAATGGATAACCAAACAGAGAGAGAGCACCGTCCTCCCTTACAGTCAGTCCCTTTGATTCAGTCCAGTAAAAGAGAAGAAAAGGGCTTCAAGAAAGGGAGGGGTTAAACCCTACTCACAGACAATGTAGGAAATCATAATCCCGGGAACATAGTGTCCCAGCACCGCCAGCACAGCACAGCCAGAACAAACTCGAGCACAGAACTGCAGAGAAGAGCAGAGGGTCTAAAAGGTATACGTCCCCCATTCACCGGGGGAAGAAATAGTTGCTCAGCTGACAGAGGGAGGGGTATGCCTTCTAGAGATGCAGTGATCCAGTCTAGTCAAGAGGATGCCCGAGACCAACAAATTCAAGAAGTTTACACTAGACATCACCAAACGCCTATCATTCAAATTGATCTGCCTTGACCAAAAGCAGTGTAAGAACATCAAACACGTGCTCCCTGAAATGAGACTACTCCTGTACCAAGCTACTACCAGTCAATGCTGCCTCAGAAAGGCACCCCAGCCCTCTTCCTTCAGTGTCCAGCCAGGGATTTCACGTTACTCCTCCCCGCCTCCCACCCCCCTCTATTTCCCCACAGTGCAGGAAACTGTTTTATGACGTGGAGCTTACCTGAGCTGGATTCTGCCTCTTGTACTGCAGCAGCTCCTGCAGATGAATCTGGAAGGTGAGCCAGCTCTCAGCCAGGTATCTGCACAACTCGGGCACACTCAGCAGGTGCGGCCGGGCGCCTGACCCCGCACCCTCACTGGGGAGACATGACATGACCCCTGGAGGCCTCAGACACCAGCTTCCCAGGCACTCAAATCCCTCTGAGAATGCCAATGAGATCTGTATTCTAAACAAGTGGACAACCCCACCTCCCAAAGGGAGGTGTCCTGATCTTGGGGAAGCAAAGCCCAGAGTTTCCAACCCTCTGCCCCCAAAGGAGCAGGCATCTAAAAGGAATCCAGGACCAAACTTGTTGCCAGTCCATTTGCTATTCTGGGGTCTGTGCCTGCAGAAGCTGCCATGCACTGTGGTGACAATGGCACCAAAGCAAGACAAGGTTCGGGTATTTGTCTTCAAGAGGTGGCCTGCACTCACCTGTCAGAATGTGGTTCCTCTGGAGATGATGCTACAAAGAGAGGAGGGGAACAAGTTGAGTGGTAGGGCTCTGGGAGACTCTCCCTGGGGCAGGAATAGTTGCCCCCCTCTGCATTCCCAGAGCACTTTCTTCAGATGCCAATTATAGGAAGAATTACGCTCTTACAGTTGTTTGTATTTATATGTCTGTCTCCTTCTTTAAACTTCGCTCTTTCCTTCTCTTTAAAGATGTTCTTATTATTACAACCCCAAGATCAAGAGTCACACACTACCAACTGAGCCAGCCAAACGCTCCAAACTTCACTCTTCTTTTTTTTTTTAAGATTATTTATTTATTTATTTGACAGAGAGACAGCCAGCGAGAGAGGGAACACAAGCTGGGGGAGTGGGAGAGGAAGAAGCAGGCTCCCAGCGGAGGAGCCCGATGTGGGACTAGATCCTGGAACGCCGGGATCACGCCCTGAGCCGAAGGCAGACGCCCGACGACTGTGCCACCCAGGCGCCCCCAAACTTCACTCTTTTCAAACACATTTTATTCATGTTTACATCCCAAGCAGCTCACACAGCCTGACATCTAATTGCTTCAAAACACCAATTTAGTAGATAAATAGATAACAACAACAAAATAGGACCTGATACTCCTACAATTCTTGCGATATGTGAAATTCTACCATAAACATAACATGTATTAACTCATTCGGTCTTCACCACCTTACTAAGTCAATTTTATCATCCTTGTTTCATAGAAGAGAAAACTGAGACCAACAGAAATTGAATAGCTCTTACAAGGTCACATGCATGGCAAATGGCAGAGCAAGCAACGGAACCCAGGCAATGTGGCTGTAGAGTCCACATTCTTAACTACTACACTCACGTAACTCTGATTTTGAAAAGAGGGCAATTCTCCATTTCCTACCTGGGTAAGTGGTGGTGCCTGGGAACTGGCTGCCTGCTGTACATTTTCTCTCCCCTTTCAACCCACCCAGCGGGGTCAGGCACAAAGCAAGTCCACAACGGGGCTTGGTGAATGAAGTTAACACTCACCTGAAATGTCAGGGAAGAAGCGAGGCTGCCAGAGATCCAGCAGAAAATAGGCCAAAAGTGAGACGCTGAGTAGGAAGAAGGGCCGGAGAGACGACGAAGACAGCAACCTTAGGGAGAAACAGGCACCTCGGCGGTGAGTGGGTGAGAGGCTCCTGCATCCATCGCGAAAGGCGGAAAAGCGCCCACTGATGGGGGAACGGGAACCTCCAGGCCTAACTCGAGACCCGAGATAAAGAAATGGGGCAACCCCGACGCACAACAGCCGGGGGGAAGGGGATCATTCCCGGGGGCAAGTGTCAACCCCGGGAACGGGAATGGTGCTCCCGGCCCCTCCCGCCCCCGCTCGCCCGGCCCCGCCCCCTCCTCCACCGCGGCCGTTACCAGAAGAGGCCGTTGAGCGCGGCCGCCGTGACCAGGCTGTGCAGAGGTCTCTCCCACACCAGCAGCCGCTGCGCTGCCGCCAGCACCGCCTCCCAGCCGCGGAGCCGCAGCCACAGTGTCGTGGCCAGGCGTCCCACCGCCTCGGCCGTGGCCGCCTCCTCCTCCGCCTCGCCGGTGGCCTCCCCCATGCCTAGGCTGAGACCCAGGCCCAGGCTCAGGCCCAGCCCCGGGCCCCCACCCGCGCCGGTGTTACCACCGCCACCGCCGCTCGCCATAGCCCCGTCGCAGCCGCCGCCCGAGCCCGCGAGGAGCCAGGGCTGCGCGGCCGCCGCCGGGGGCGCGTCAGGCGGAAGGGGGCGCACGCCGCGGAGAGCGCAGCGGAGGCCGCGGAGCCCCGTCACGTGACGGCGGAACGACGAGCCCGTCACGTGACGCACCCTAACCGCCGGGGTAGGACGACCCGCGCCTGCGCGCAGGCGGCTACCAGCAACCCTGCTTCTGCGCAGTTTCGTGTTGTGGCTGCTGGAGTCGTGATCCTCAGTCCGGTTGGTACGCTGTTCTGCTACGCGGGACCGAAGCACAGTATCTCCGCGTTTCCGCACTCCAGCCCGTTTTTTTCTCCCTATGTAGGCAGGGTAGCTAGGGAGTCGGTACTCGCGGTGTGATGCAGACCGAAGGGGTAGGGAGTGGACTTCCAAATGCCCAGGGTCCCGGGTAGGATCTGCTTCTGCTCGGGAAGGGCGGCGGCCGTCCCATTACTCAGCCCATGACTTACTGGTCCTCCCAGTTTCCTCCCCTCAGCGAATAAACAAACACCAGCGCGTGACTCGACCGACTCAAAAACAGCTTCACCTAGTTAGAAAAGTTGTTTCCTTCTCATCCCCTTCCGTAAACTTTACTGCCAGCACGTATCGGAACTCTTTCCAATCTCTTGCTCAAACAGGAGATAGGGGTTGCGGGGTGAGTTTAAAAATAGAACCGTTTAGATGTTGTTTATTTGGGGGGGGCATATTAATACCATTTATGGAGGCTTACAACGTACCAGGCTCTTCATGGCCCTTTGTGATCATTTAATTTCTGCAGTAAACGCACAAAATACGTAATTGGGTTTAGAATTCAAACTACTGAGCGGAAGGTATGCAGCAAAAAGTTCCCAGCCACCTTGACCACAGTGCACCCACTGTTAAGTTTTTTCTGTATTCTTTCCCATGTTTTGTGTATGTACGTTGTTCTGTGTGCGTATCTTTTCAAAACATTTGGCAGCCACTCGTTGTCCTGCATCTTGGTTTTACTGCCATTTATCATCTACATTGGTACGAAAAGGTCTGCCGGGCTCGTGCATCCTCAGTATGGCGTGGTCCTCTGGGAATTGTCCCCATTACCCAGACGAGGGCACGCTGGGGCTTAGGTCTGGGACTCGCCCGGGCTCGGGGCAACCAGGAGGAAGGCGAGCCCGGCTCCTCCGTGTTGGTCGGGGCTGGCGGCTGGGCCCAGCGGGTGGCAGGAAGTGCCGGGCGCTGACTCGCTGGCGACACCCCCGCGGCTAATAAACGCGGGGCGGACGCGCGACGGGGCAGACTGGCTGCCTGCGCCTGGCAGCCGGGTCTTCTCTCCACTAGGTGAGGTGAGCTCCCCGGGCCCCCTCTGCCCGCCCCCGGAGCCCGGATCTCGGAGCCCGGAGCCCCGCCCGGGGCGGAACAGGAAGAGGCGCCCGCCAGCCCGGCCCCGCCTGTCGCCACCGGCGCGAGGACAGGGGGCTGCGCTGGCCAAGGCGGCGTTCTGAGCTGGGGAGGACGGCGGGCAGGCGAGGGCTCCGCGGCTCCCTTACCGCGCGTTCCCTTCCACGTTCGCAGGGCGGCGAGTGGCGGCGTGATGGACCTGGCCGGGCTCCTGCTGGACGAAGAAGGCACCTTCTCCCTCACCGGCTTCCAGGACTTCACGGTGAGAGCGCGGCCCGCCCCTTCCGCGGCTTCCCGGTGCTTGAGCCGGGACCGCGGGCGCTCCCTTGGGGACCCGAGCCGGGCCGCCGGTTCGCCTGACGGCTCTGTGCGGAAGCCAGGCGGCAGCCGCTCGAGCCTTGCTTACTCGAGGCCCTGGCTCCTTGGGCCCTGAGGGAGAGCCGCGCGACAGAGGAATGGAGGTAGGGTTAGCCAACCCGGGACCTTCTCGGAGGAACTCCCCTGGGGAGCAGTTAGTGGCGGAGGATTCCGGCTCCTCCACCCCCACCGTAGGTAGGCTGCCATTGGCGGGATGAACGGGGCGGGATGGGGCATGGGCCCCACTAGCAGTGAGGTGAGCCTGGTGCCCCGCACCGCACTTCCACCCTGGAGCCAGGATGTCCACCGTTGCCTTCCCTACCCTTCACCCTCCACCACCTGCGGTTTCAGTTCCTCCCCGGACACCAGAAACTGAGTGCTCGGATCCGAAGGAGACTCTACTATGGCTGGGACTGGGAAGCTGACTGCAGCTTGGAGGAACTCTCCAGCCCCGTGGCAGGTTAGTGTTGTGTGATTGGACAAGTGGGAAGCCTGAATATGGGGTTTGTTAGCAGTCACCAAAATGAGGTGTGTACATCACGAGCTACACTGTCTGGTCATAGCTAACTTATTGGTACCTGGTATAAGGACCTGGTTTCCATTTTACATTTTCCAGTCCAGATGAGTAGAAAACATTGCTGTGTTATGAATTTGTATCACTCTTGATTTGTGTATGAGACACGTATACGTATCCCAAATTCACAAGGTGTGTTTATTTCTCAGATGAGCGGGGCGAAAGATGAATCTAGGTAATTTCAGGTGACTCGGAAATAAGCCTTCCCTGCTGGAAGGAGCTGAAATTCAAATGTGGAATGGGCTTTTTGTCTCAACATGGGAGAATTTGATCTGTTTTGTTACTGTGGTCCTGTCCCTAAGGCCTCAGATAATAGATCTGAGTTTTCTGCTGATAGCAGTGGGAACTAGGTGTGCGTGGGGGCGGGGTGGTGAGGGAGGAGTTGTTTGCCTACTCTGCTTTCCTTTTGCCTCCTGCAGACATTGCCGTGGAACTGCTCCAGAAGGCAGCCCCCAGCCCTATTCGCCGACTCCAGAAGAAATACGTAGCTCACGTGTCCCGGTGAGCCTGGAATTGAGGGGGACAGGATGAGTGTGTTTGGGCCCTAGAGAAAGGGCGATGGTTATCTCTAAAGAGAAGATGTAAGGACACAGGGATGAGCATCAAAAGAGTAGTAAGAGCGGAAAGACCCTTGGGGTTAATTAGTGATGCTTTCTATCCCGCAGGGAGGCATGCATCTCCCCGTGTGCTATGATGCTTGCTCTGGTGTACATCGAGCGGCTCCGGCATCGAAACCCAGACTACCTACAGCACGTGTCATCCTCTGACTTGTTCCTGATCTCCATGGTAGGACGCCCCCTCCCCTTCATCTCCCTGGTGAGCCAGGAGCTGGGTGCCAGCTGTTCCGACACCACTCCTGGCTCCTCCGCAGATGGTGGCCAGTAAGTACCTCTACGATGAAGGGGAGGAGGAGGAGGTCTTCAACGATGAATGGGGAGCTGCAGGGGGCGTGGCCGTGCCCACTCTCAACGCCCTGGAGCGGGGCTTCCTGAGTGCCATGGTGGGTAGCTCTTCCATCTCTCACTGAGGTTCTCTGAGCCCTCGTTATGTTCCTTTCCTCCTTTGCTCTTCTGTACCAGCGTTCTGTAGTTTCTTTGTTTCTCTTTTTGCCTCTTCCCCTTGTATCTTTCCTTATTAGTGGCTTCCCTTCTCAGCCCTCCTGGACCAACCATAGCCTTTGGAGGTTCCTGGCATGGTGAGGCCAGAGATCGAGCAGCCGCTGCCGTCTCCCACCCCCCGCCCCCCCAATTCTTTCAGGCCCTACACATTACACTCTGAGTCAGTGCTTATCTCACGGGGTTCTGATTATTTGCATCCCGACTTTCTCTGCCTTATGACTCTGAGCTCCGTATGTGCGTGGACCATTCTTAGGATTATTTTCTCTCTTTGCCCTTAACGGAGAGTGTACTATGAAACCAGATAATGTGGTGTCAAGTGAGTTAATGTGTAAAAGCTCTTGGGACGGTATGTGGCACGTCGTAGGTGCCAAGTCAGCGTCTGCCGGAGCCGGGCTTGTAGGTGGTGCCATGGTCCTGGTTGTTAAGTGATTATGGCTCGTATCTGAGCCTGCTCTGTGCCCTTGTCTTCCCGCCCATAGGATTGGCGTCTCTACACTGACCCTCGGGAGATCTTTGAGGTGCTGAGCTGGCTGGAGAGCAGGTAGGTTCTAGAGTTGGGGAGAGGGGTAAAGGGATTTGGGGGATTAGATCTAAATCCTAAGAAGTAGAGAGGAGGGTCTGTGTAACTGGGGGGAGGGAGGAGAGCAGGAAAGGGAACTGTCCGAGGTACTGGTTCCTAAGCTTGTCCGTCTTCTTGGTGATCACCCTGGAGGGTGGGAGGGGCTTATTTAAAATACAGATCTCGGGCTTATCCTCAGCTCATGGGTCAACAGCTAGCCTGGGGATTTGCTGTGTAACAAGTTACCCGGTGTGTCCTGGTGGGTCCCCAGGGGAGTGAGGCTGCCACTGGGCCAGCCGCAGGAGAGTCATAGAGGCTCTCTGTCTTTCTCCCCTGCCAACAGTGTGGCTGAGCAGCAGGGACGGCGGCGGGGCTGGTACACCTACACAGACCTGTGTGTGCTGCTGGAGCAGCCGGCCTGGCAGTTGGCCCTGGGCTCCCTCTGCCAGCGCCTGGCAAAGGTGAGGAGGGTTGCGAAGGAGAGGGGCCGGGAGTGGGCTGGTGTGTGGAGCAGGCTGAGCAAATGCTGACGGCCTCAGGAGATGGGGTATGAGAGTAGATGGTGATAGAGAGCTCTGACTTGAACAGACGGGGTGGGTGTGTTAAAGACAGAAGCAGGTTTTGGGGGAAGGGTGTTTGGACACTGACTCTTCTTCCCTTCTCTCCCGCAGCTGTCCTGCCTGTTAGCTATGGCATATGTGAGCAGTGTGGCCCTGGCGGTGGCCTCAGTGGCCATAATTCACCAGTCCTTAGGGCTGTCCTGCAGCCCCTCACCAGGCCCCCCAGACCTCGGACTGGCCTCCAGGTGCCTCTTGGAACCCTGCATACTTTCTTCCGTGCCACAGTGCCTGCCATGTCCTGTTAATGTCTCTAGTGGCCTAGAAGGTGACACAGGGCTGCGTTCACTCTGGGGCAGTCTCCTGGCCTCACTGACTCCTCCACCATTGCCTCCCCCAGACCCTCCTGCCCCTCCCACTCTTCTCCAGAACTGTCCTCTTTGCCAGAAGCTCCGGAGAGACTCCCCAAGCTGTCACGCCTGCCACCACTCCAACCATACAGTCCTCACTGGGCCCCCCAAACCTGGATTCCACTCCCATGGCCTGGCTCCACCCTGGCCCTGGAGCCCAATGCCCCCCCTGCTACCCCAGCCCCAGCAATGTTCCCTTTTCAGTGTCATGGAGCTAGCCCGTCTCAAGTCTTTCATTTTCCCAGGCTAGGCAGGCCTCCAAGGAATCCATTAAGAGGATCTGGGAGTCCCTGAGAACCTGGAGGGGCAAAGCTTGATTTAGATCCTCTCTACCTCTATGGGTCCTTGGCTGGTCCCAGTCCTCCTAGGTGATGGAGCTTAAGGGGTTGTGGGGCAGAAGACTGAAGGGCACTCACTCTCCTAGACCTCAGTGGCTGGCTGCTTGGCCATGGCAGTGATGGTACCAGGGGAAGCTTCAGCTTGGTGACCAGGGCCGTGTGACAGCCAGCCAGAGGAGAAGCCCCGTCTCTCTACCTCCCTGGGTTCTAGATTTTTGCTTTTGAGGTCCCTAGGATGGAAGGGGGAAAGTGGGGTGAGGGAGGGAGGGGACATTGACTGGGGGCCTGTATGATGTTCCTGAAGCAGGAGAGCCAGGGACGGATAGGGCCAAGGTGCGATCTGCCGAGGGAAGGTGGGAAACCCTCACCACACACATCCTAAAGGAGCCAGGGACTGCTGGGACCTTCAGCCTTGACCTTTTGTCTTCCAATCTCTTCTTAATACCTTGCCCTGGGCTTCCTTCTCTTCCAGTTCTTCTCCTGGGTGTTCTCTTCACAGGCCGCTCTGGCCACCGCTTTGTATCTGGGTTTTTCACGCTTTTGTAGAACTGAGGTTTCAATAAACAGTTTCAGTTGCATGGCCTGCATTCTTTCTTTGGTGGCCCTGGAAGAATCCCCCCCCCCCCCAATATCTGGATTCTAAGCCTTTCTACTACCTGAGTCCGTCATCTTGCAACTCATTCTCCCGGAGCCCCATTTTAGAACTTCCCTGTTGTTTGAGGGGCACCTGGGTGGCTCAGTGGGTTGGGCATTCGACTCTTGGTTTAGACTCAGGTCATGATCTCAGGCTCATGAGATTGAGTCCTGCGTCGGGCTCCATGCTAAGTGGGGAATCTGCTTGAGATTCTCGCGCTGTCCCTCTGCCCTCCCCTGCTCAAGCATATATGTGCGCTCTTTCTAAAATAAACCTTAAAAAAAATAAAGAACTTCCCTGTTGGATGGTTATAGACTCCCATTTCAAACTTACCCTCATCCCTTCTCCCAGCACCCTGGGGTCCCTAGTGCTGCTTGACTTGGGTGCTGTGGGGCACAGACGGTGACTCTATCATGCCTGTCTGTCACAAGTTCTGGGGGGGCCTATCCTTGTGGATCCTGAGAGGTCAAGGCAAGTGTCCTGGGCAAGCTCCAAGGACACCTCTCTATCCCGACTTTGAGTCTGGTCTGACACATAGTGGTAGTTGGTGTTAAGACAAGTCCAGGGCGGGTTATCACTGGAAGAAGGAAAACCTTTCTGGCACCTGGACTGAGCATATTTGGGACAGGTAGCACTGCCCCCTAAAGGGCACTCTGGAAACATGGGGCATTTTCTTGGAGGCAAACATTTTTGAAAGGATGCCTCGGGCATTTAGCTGAGCAACCTGAAAATCTTGAGGCCCCTCCCTTGTGATGAAGCATTCCCAAGACAACTTTCGAATGACCCACTGGACATCATGTGTATGAAAAGCCCGTTTATCAGAACTTTTTAACACGTAAACATGAAATCGTTTTTGCACATTTTGAAGAAGACTCCGTTTGCCAGGAATGTACCTACGTGTAAATTAAAACCGGACTTTGCTTTGTTCAGCACTCTGCCAAAAACCGGCTCATTATTTTGGAACAGCAGGTCACCAACGGCGGCGCTGCTTGTGGCCCATGAGTTGCCAGGAAAGCAGCAGTCTCAGTTGGCATTGTAGCTGCCGCGTCCACGGTAATCCTACGTACGCGGTGGGCAGTGGACTACATTGCCTTCTTGTTTAGCTGGGCCCAAGCTTTCACGTGTGAAATACTTGGTATCATCAATCACCTTCATTTCTCCTCTCTGTTACAGTGAGGAAATCATGTGGAGTCGTGGTCGCTGTTCCCATGCACTATGGACGGATAATTACTCATGCACTTCCTTCCCAGGCAGCCCTGGGGGCTGGACCTCGAAAATGTTGAAAACTGGGCTAAAAGCGATTTTTCCAAATGCTAGTGGTGAGAAGGGAAACACAGTAAAACCTCCCCGGGATATTTTATGAGTCTTCCCACCCCACTCATCCTGCTTTGCAGAGCATGGAACAGGGGATCTAGATGGAGATTCTTGGGGGGAGGGGTCCAGAACGTGGCTCCCCAGTTAATGGGTGATGGAATTTGCACAAGAGCTGGGCAAAGGTGAAAGGGCCTGTCCTGCCCCAAATCCCTCATCCCTTCGCTCCGCTTCACTGACCCCTCTACTCCCTCCCCACTCCAGGCGGCTAACTTCATCTAAACTCTGACCTCTTACACTCTCTACTTAACTCTGGCCCAGGGCAACCAAGACAAGAAGAAAGCAGGGCAGCATGAGCCGATCATCCTCCCATCCCATCCAACTCCAAGCCATGGGCCCCCAGGATGCCCTGGTTCCCCTGCCACCACTGCAGCCACCTGCTGTCCAAAATCCCCCCTCTCACCCTTGGGCCTCTCAGTGTGGGCCTCCTCCCTGGGGCCTCAGCTGTCTTCTGGCTCTACAGGTAGGAGCAGAGGTGCAGGAGTTGGTGCTGGATGAAGGGGTATTTGGGGGGAGTAGGCGTGGCATGAGAAACCCTCTGGAAATAGGTATTTCCATCCTTTTCTGAAGACTGCCCTTCCCATTCCTCCCCCTGCAGCATACCTTGGTCCTGGCTTCTCTGCTCTGTGCCTCCCACCTGCTCCTGCTTCAAAATCTGCCCCCGGGAGAGCTCTCATACTCCCCTGCCCAGCTCTTGGCCTCCAGCTTCTTTTCGTGCGGTGTGTCTACCACCTTGCAAATCTGGATAGGCAGCAGGTGAGGGGAATTCCCTGGAGAGAAGGGGGCGGGTCCTGGGTGTGTGTGTGTAGGTGTGTGTGTAGTCGTGTGAGTGTAGGAGAGGCCTGAGGAGTCCTTCTGGCTGCCACACGTTTCCAGACCTGCCAGGGCTGCTGTTCCTACAGGCTCCCTCTTGTCCAGGCTCCATCCTTAGAGTTCCTTGTCCCTGCTCTGGTGCTGACCAGCCAGAAGCTACCTCTGGCCATCCAGACACCTGGAAACTGTGAGCACAGAGCAAGGGCAAGGGGTGAGGGTGGGGTGGGGTGCCAGTCGGAGCCTCCAGGCATAGGTGGGTGCAGGATTGAGAGTGGGCAGTGATGGGACCTGCTAGGCTGTGGGGTCTTGGAGCTGTGCTGAGCACCAGCTAGGACTGTAGAACAAAGGGGTTCTGTCCCACTTACCTCTCTCCTCTCCACGCCCCCAACTTTTCCCAGCCTCCCTTGCGCTGCGCCTGTGCGGGGGGCCTGGCTGCCATGGCTTGACACTCTGGAACACTTCTCTCAGAGAGGTGAGTGCCTGGGGATGGCGAGCAGGAGGGCTGGAGGTGGTGCCAGGATAGAGGAGGTTCGTGTTTCCTGTTTCCCGTTGGTGGCTACCGAGATGGTCTGGGGGAAGGAGCTGGGGCAGGCCCCCCCACCCCCCGGAATTCGGAATTCATTTAGAAGTCCAGGCTGAGGTCAACTCCTTGAGCAGAATGCTTCCTCTTTGTCCTTTTCTCGGCTCCTCCAGGTGTCCGGGGCCGTGGTGGTATCCGGGCTGCTGCAGGGCACCCTGGGACTGTTGGGGGGTCCTGGCCATTTGTTCCCCCACTGTGGGCCTCTGGTGCTGGCCCCTAGCCTGGTGGTGGCAGGGCTGTCTGCCCACAGGGAGGTGGCCCTCTTCTGCTCTACTCACTGGGGACTGGCCTTGCTGTACGTAAGTTCTGCGAGGCGTGGGGTGGTGACCAGTGGGCTGTGTGGGCCTGGGGGAGGGCAGAGCAGCTGACCCTACCCAATTCAGCTGCCATCTGAGCAGGGCCCATCCTTTGTGGATTTGGAATCCAGGATTTTTGCTGGATTCATTTGGTCTCCCTGCCTTTGCGCTCCCGCTGCCCCCTCTCCCCCACACCAAGTTATTCTCCTTCCTCTCTTCTCTGGGACCCCTTTTAGGGAATTCTGCCACTCCTACCTCCTTTACCCCCCACAGGATGCCTGCTTCCTCTTGCTCCTAAAGCTCCTTCTCTCTCCTAGGCTTATCCTGCTCATGGTGGTCTGTTCTCAGCACTTGGGCTCCTGCCAGTTACCCCCCTGCCCCTGGAGACCAGCTTCAAACTCTTCCCCTCACACTCCCATTCCTGTCTTCCGGCTCCTCTCGGTATGTTGGGGTCTGGGCAGGGCAGTTGAGGGGAGACAGACTGACCTAGAATGCTTGCTCAGCCTGCTACCTTTTGGCTTCTGTCTACCGCTGGAAGGCTGGCTTGGAAGGTTCTGGGGGAGGGGTCCTTTCCTGTCTCAGTCTTGCCCCTCAGGTGCTGATGCCAGTGGCCTGTGTGTGGATCATCTCTGCCCTTCTGGGTCTGCGTGTCAACCCCCTGGAACTGTCTGCCTCCCCTGAGGCGCCATGGGTCTGGCTGCCTCACCCAGGTAGGTCTGCTCTTCGTCTTCCAAACTCTGCTCAAATAAAGGGTCTATTTCTTTGGACTCAAGATTGAGTGAATTTCATTTCTGAGTTAAGTCCTGTGTTTTCTCAAAACACACAGGGAAGAGAAGTTGCCAATTTTGAGGGGCAGCCCTTATCACAGGTGTTTTGAGTGTTAAGAGACATCTGCAAGCCCACCACTCCCTGTTGATACTCCTTACCCAATTTACACATTGGTGCCACCTCCCTACAGGCATTTGAGTCAGGGACCTACGTATAAAAATTGCTTTTGAGGCATTGTGTACAAAAGTTGTTTATTCATCAATTTAATAAAGGTCTGTTGAGTGCTGACTTTGTGCTGGGCATGTGAGAGGGGACATGGTGATCAATATGACAGAGTACCTATACTCATGAAGCTATATCTGCTGGGGAATGCAGATACTAATTAGTCACCCAAGTAAACGTAACATTGCAGGTAGTAAGTGTAACAGTGGGAGGGTACATTGTATAGTGACAGCTTATAATGGAGAATCGGACTTTATCAGAGAGATCCAGAAAAGTATTCTTGAGGAAGTGATCTTTGAGCTGAGATGTGAGAGATGAGGAGGCGCTAACAGGGTGAAGGCAAGGGAGAAGAGCATTCTAGGCAGGGAGAACAGCACATGCAAAGGCCCTGTGGTAGCCAGCCATACAGCAAGTACAAGGGCCTGAAAGAAGGCCAGTGTATCTGGAGTGAAGGGAGTGAAGCAGAGTGTGGTGAGAGATGCAGTCTTGTAGACCATGGTAAAGGGATGAGTCTTTATCCTGAGTTTGTTGGTTTTGTCCCAAGAAGTTATCTTCAAAGACAGTGGGCTCTCGAGGATTCTTGTGGCACAGAACTTTGGAGGCAGGGGCATCCTCCAGACTTGAGTCTGGCCCCAATGTGGCTCTTTCTCCCTCCCCAGCTGAGTGGAACTGGCCCTTGCTGACACCCAGGGCTCTGGCTGCAGGCATCTCCATGGCTTTGGCAGCCTCTGCCAGCTCCCTGGGCTGTTATGCCCTGTGTGGCCGGCTGCTGCAATGGCCGTCCCCACCTCCCCATGCCTGCAGTCGAGGGCTGAGCCTGGAGGGTCTGGGGAGCGTGCTGGCCGGGCTGTTGGGGAGCCCTATGGGCACTGCCTCCAGCTTCCCCAATGTGGCCACCGTGAGTCTTCTCCAGGTATGTGGATGGGGGCGGGGGCAGGGGAGCTGGAGGTGTGGGAGAGGGGAAGAAACTCACACTGACTGTGTCCAGCATTCTGTCGGGCACTCCATATCAACGATCTCACTTAGGGAGGTGCCTAGAGATGATAAGGGGCTAGGAGCGTGAGAAAGACACTATTCCTTCTATGGCTCAGGCACAGTGCCTGGGCTGGGGGTCCGGTGAGATCAAGTCATATAAAGTCTCTGCTCTCTTGGGCACTTCAGAAAGGGAGAGGCAGACAATTCAAGGAACAGAGTAAGATAGGGACACCTGGGTGACTCAGTTGGTTAAGCGTCTGCCTTCCGCTCAGGTCATGGTCCCAGGGTCCTGAGATCCAGTCCTGCATCAGGTGTCCTGCTCAGCGGGGACTCTGCTTCTCCCTCTGCCTCTGCCTGCCACTGTGCCTGCTTGTACACACACACTCTCTCTCTGACGAACAAATAAATAAAATCTTTTAAAAAAAGGAAAAAAGTAAGATAATTTCAGAGTGTTAAGTGCGATTAAGAAAACAAAGCAGGTAAAAATTAAAAATAAAATCTTTAAAAAAGAGAAAGAAAACAAAGCAGGGTGGTCGTGGGGTAGTGGTTGAGAAAAGGAGGAGCCTTCAGGTAGAGTACTTCTTGAAAGGGTCACATGATGAGAAGGGGCCAGCCCGGCAGAACCCTTGGAGAGTCGAGGAGGTGGCCGTGTTTTCTAGCATCTCCCTTCTCCTAGGCTGGCTCTCGGAGAGTGGCGTACTTGGTGGGGCTGCTCTGCGTGGGGCTTGGGCTCTCCCCGAGGCTGGCCCAGCTCCTCACCGCCATCCCGCTGCCTGTGCTTGGTGAGTGGACATATCAGCAGGGCTGGTATTGAATCCGCACTCCCCCCCCATCCCTGAGGATGGCCCAACTGGTTGCTTGTGGCTGGCACCCTGTCTTTCTGAACAGCCCCCCCTGACATATGGATAGCTGCGTGTGTCCACTGCCCTCATTTTCCTCAGCCCAACATCTTGGCCTCTTTCCTGGGCTTCTGGCATAATTGGAAAATGAGCCTTTTTGTTGTCTGTCTCCATCACCATGTGCCCCACCCTGCAATCCTCCCTGCTATGACAGCCCTTCCCAACCCCCTTGATTACTTCCCTACGAGACAGGTGGGGTGCTTGGGGTGACCCAGGCCGTGGTTCTGTCTACCGGATTCTCCAGCTTCCACCTGGCTGACATTGACTCGGGGCGGAATGTCTTCATTGTGGGCTTCTCCATTTTCATGGCCCTGCTGCTGCCAAGATGGCTTCGGGAAGCCCCGGTCCTGCTGAGCACAGGTGGGAGGAGGGGGAGGGATGGGAAGAGGAGCTGGACAGAACTGGGAAAGCAAGGACTGGAGGCTTGGGGCTCTCTGGACTCCAGGTCCCATGCCCTTTTCCGGGCTTTGGTGTAAATAGTTCATCTATTCGTTTAGAAAATATTTATTGAGTACCAGACTAGCCCCTTGGGATACAAAGATGCCTCCAGATGTTAGAGTCCAGTAAAAGAAATAAGATACGTGCAAACATAACAGGAGAGGTTCAGTTCAGATAAGGAGCTGCGGTGCTCGGTGGTGAGAGTTTCTGTTTGAGATGATCCAAGTTGTTTGATGGAGACAGTAACAGTGAGCTGGTTTGAAGGATGGTAAGATTTGAACATATTTAAGGGAGAGGAAGCTCATTTCCGGTGGGGGAGCCATCATAAACAACGACCTAGAAGTAGGAAGTCATAGGGTATTTCCAGGAGCAGCAAATACCTTAGCTTGTTAGTGCGGCCTACCTAATAGCAGTGGCACCCAACAGGGAATATTCAGCAATATCCAGAGACATTTTTGGTTGTTACCAACAGACGAGGGAATTGTTATTGCCATTTAGTGGGTAGAGGGGTGCTGCTTTACATGCACAGGACAGGCCCCCTCAAACAGTTATCTGGTCCAAAATGTCAGTAGTACTGAGGCTGAGAAAACCAGGCGAGAGCATAGAAGGTGAGAAGTGGGAAGTAAGGTTGGGGCTATTTTTTTATTTTTATTTTAGAGAGAGGGTGCTAGCAGGGAGAGGGGCAGAGGGAGAGAGAGAGAGAGAGAGAGAGAAAGAGAGAGATTTCCTCAAGCAGACTCCCCACTGAACAGGGAGCCTGATGCGGGCTTGATCCCAGGACCCTGAGATCACAACCTGAGCCAAAACCAAGATTCAGCCACTTAACCAACTGAGACACCCAGGCACCCCATGGTTGGGGCTTTTAATACTAAACTTTCCAGAGCCTGGAACTACCAAAACATATCTGGAGGGCATGTGGCTACTCAGAAGACAGGATGATGGTCTGGGATCTTGTGGGAAGGGCCTGGGTGGGGGAAACAGAGAGTAGGGGAACAAAGGTGTGGGGGAAGATGAGATAACAATTAAGAAAGATCCATCCTTAGCCCAAGACTTAGATTTAGGTATAGAAATACAGGACTCATTGACCCTACATAGGATCAGAGTTTCCCTCCCGCCTGGCCCCAACCCTCTGCAGGCTGGAGCCTCTTGGATGTGTTGCTGCGCTCGCTGCTCACAGAGCCCATCTTCCTGGCGGGACTCTTGGGCTTCCTCTTAGAGAACACCATCCCTGGTAAGTTGAGGCCAGGCCCCAGCACAGTGGGGAGTAGCCAGGATGTTCTCACTCCCTGGGTGGGGCAGTGGCCTGACCAACCTTTCTTTTGCAGGTACAAGGCTTGAGCGAGGCTTAGGTCAAGGGCTGCCATCTCCTTTCACTGCCCAAGAGGCTTGGCTGCCTCAGAAGTCTAGGGAGAAGGCTGCCAAAGAGTATGAGCTTCCTTTCCCCATCCAAAACTTGCGTCCCTACATCCCTCAACCCCTTCGTTGCCTCTGCCCGCTGCCTGAAGACCCTGAGAATGAGGAAGGAGGGCCCTCTGAGCCAGGAGAGACAGCCGACTTGTTGCCTGGCTTTGGGGAGCAGTGTCCTGAGTCTAGCAGAGAACTTGGGTCCCAGTGATTACTAGGACTCCTGCTCCCGTCCTGGTTAGTTTACCCTATCTCCCAGCTTGCTGGAGAGTCAGCTCCCAGGTTCTGATTTCTCTTAGGAAGAATGTGTGCACATGCATGTGTGTGTATGTGTGTGAGAAATGGGCCCACCTAAGGGTCTCATTTCCCAATAGGTGTGTTGCCTTTCCTTCTCTTAATTAGGCCTAACTGTTTCAGGCAGGGGCCATGGTTTAGTGGGCCATGATTGAATGAATGAAATTCTGCATGTCAACTCTCTATGGTCAAACCCCAGCGTTCACTTAACAAATATTTATTGAAGGCTTCCCATGTGCAAGGTTTTGGAACTGCAGATACGGATAAGACAGGGTCCCTGCCCTCTTAAGGCACCTACCATTTAAAAAGACCTGTGTAATTACTAACTAAAATCTAAGGCAAAAGGCAGTCTATAATAAAGATTCAAACAATGCTATGGGAGCAAAAAGGAAGAAATATTTAATTCTGATTGTGGATAGTGGCAAACAAAGGCTTTATGAAAGAAGCAGCACCAAGGCTGGCCTTGACAAGAGGAGGATTTTTGCTTGTGGAAAGCGGATGGGGAAAATATTTCAAGCTCAGGTATGAAGCCGGAGCAAAACCATAAATTGTGCAAAGCAGAAAATGAGTTGAGGGATTTCAAGTTTCTCCGTGGTGATGGAACATAAATATGGGGCTAAATGGAAGGGGAAATGAGACAGGAGAGAGAAAGAATGAGGTCAGATCATGGGATTTATACATGGAAGAATCCTCTTGGAAGCAATTTGAGTGTTGGTGAGAACCAGAGAGACTATCTAGTGAAGTTCAATCTCCTCATTGTAATTATTTATTTTTAAGATTTTATCTATTTGCGGGGGAAGGGCAGAGGGAGAGGGAGAAGCAGACTCCCTGCTGAGCAAGAAGCCCCAACAGGGGGCTGGATCCTCAGACCCTGAGATCATGACCTGAGCTGAAGGCAGACGCTTAACCGACTGAACCAGGCAGGTGCCCCTCCTCATTTTATTTAAAACAAAACAAAACAAGCGGTTGGACAGGTAGGGGAAGGAAGTGACCTGAGTTTGACAAGGCCAAACCCGGAGACCCCTTTCCCACACCTCCTGTGGCATCCTTTCTACTCCGCCAACGTCACTCCGAGGGGTGCCACTACCACCCCACCTCCCTAGCAGCGGATCGCCCAGCCCTCTCCCGCTCCCCAGGGCGCCGCGGCCCCCCAGCTCTGAGACCTCCTTCCAACAGCTCGGAGGGCCCAGATGCCCCGCCCACGTCGGGCCTAGGCTCCGCCCTTCTGTCCCGAAAGGCCTCCACTCTAGGCTTTTCGGTTTGCGCGGGCCAGCCCGCTGCGGGGAAGGTGGGAGCTTTCCCGGCCGCTCACGGTAGGTGGCGTGGGGTTCGAATCCGGGCCGGGGTCGGGCCGGGGCGAGAGGCGAGGGGCCGCTGGGACCCTGCGGGCGAGCAGGCACGGGTGCGCGGCCCGGGAGCTGTAGCAGGCCTCGGCGGGGTGGGCGGGGCGCGTGCGCCGCGCGTGCGCAACCCGCCTTCCGGCGGCGAGGCTGGGTTTGTGAGGCTACTTGTTGGCTGGCTCCTTGGTGCTACAAAGCGGCGGGTGGTCGGCTTGTTACCCCCAGGGGTCCTGAGCCGCGTCTGGGCGCAGCCAGTGCTGTCGAAGGCTGACAGCAAAGGCCCCCGCAGCGAGGGCGGATGGAAAGTACGCCAGGCGGGGCTCCCGGGGTGGGGCTGTGGTAAAGCGAGCGAGGGTTGGTCCCCACCAGAGGGACGGGGCGTGGCCCACCCCGGACTGTGGCTGGGGCCTTGCTGCTCTCTGCAGGATGATGGGGGAACTGCGCCGAGAGAGGGGCTCAGCCGAGGGGCGGGACTCGATGCAGACCCGGGTTCTCGGGCGACCTCCTTTTGGCCCTCGGCGCTCTCCCGCTTCATTCAAGCCTAATGAACGGGTGAATCTAGTTAACGTGACGGTTAAAGGTGGCCTTGAAGGGGGGAAAAATGAGATACAGAGGCTCTGGACTCAACAGGACGCGCTTGGTGGGAACAGCCAACGCCAGGTCTGGTGCTGAATGTTTCAGATCTTCCTATGGGGCCTGTTGATCCTGAGCATATTTTAAATTCCTCGCCCGCCCCCCAAACAGGACAAAAAAACCAACCATACAGTTTGAGGGTTTTGAGCCCCCAGGCTTTCTGAAGTGATGGGCCAGGATAATCAACCCAATTCAGGGCACTCTCACAGGACGCACTGCGGAGTCCCTACACGGGATAGAAGGGCCGGCTTCACTTGTTCCCTTGCATTTGTGACCTTCGGCGCTGTGGAATTCTAGTGAGGGCTAGCTTAATCATTCCAAGACCTCCTCCCCGTGGGAGCAGCACGTGGGAAGCGACTGAGGTCCCATTCTCCAAACGCAAGGTTTTGAGGCTGCTGCTGCAAAAGAAAAATTGCAATATATATTTACTTTTCACCCACCGACTGACTGTACAAGTTAAGTTTTGTTACAAGGCCACACTCAAAAGGCTAGGTTATGGTTGGAAGAGCGACGGCTTAGATTGTGATGGAAATGACTGGAGGAACAGACCGTGTTAACGTGTGAATGAAATCCAAGGCATTTCATTATTGTCTTTATATTCTAAGGCGGTCCCCTCACTTCACCTTGTATTTATAGACTGAAATAATGAAGGAAATTGTATCACTCGCCCCTCTACAGGAAAAATGATCAAACTTCAGGTAAAATAGCCGTAATTATTGAACACCTACTAGGTTAAGGCTACAAATTTAGTTGTTGAACTAGAAATGTTGGTTTCCAGGAGTTCCAGGGTGTACGGTGGGGCATGATGTCATCGATGGCAGTACTTTGGGTTAGGGATACATGGGGGGGGGGGGAATGAGTGAAGCAGAAGTTAATTGTTTCTATCTCTGTGAAATGCTGCTCCTTGTGTTTATAATGTCTTAGTCATCCAGGTTCTCGAAATGGGATGTGGGGCTTTTTTGTCTGTTTCTGGACATAGAGTTTGTTAGCTCTTTATTTGTGTGTCATTGTTCCCTTTGAGAATTTGACATAGCTGTGGACCTCTTCCTCCCCAATGGCTATCTGCACATATGCACAGATTTTGCCTATAATTTCAGAGGATTCACCTGCATAGACTCTAGATTAAGAACCCCTGTCTTTGGGAATGTATATATCTATGTTTATTAAACATTTAGAGAATATGTTGTGTGTCTGTGTGTGTTGGGGGGGCAAAATGTAAATCCATGCCTTCTGTCTTAGTAGGGAGGAGTCCTTCACAACACTTATTTGCTGTAGAACTGTTTGTGCGGTGCCCCCGTCCCCAGGTCTGCAGTACCCTGTCTGCAGATGGAGGAGCTGGAGAAAGGCCTGTTGATGCAGCCGTGGGCCTGGCTACAACTTGCTGAGAACTCCCTCTTGGCCAAGGCGTATATTACCAAGCAGGGGTATGCCTTGCTGGTTTCAGATCTTCAGCAGGTGTGGCATGAACAGGTGGATACTGGTGTGGTCAGCCATCGGGCCAAGGTAAGCGTGAAGAGAGGTACTGCTGCAGAGCGGTAGTGGATATAATTTCTGTCTTAGTGGAAGTCAGGTTACATTCACATCAGCCAGCTTGCTGGCCTGTAGGTTGCCAAGGGAGGTGGAATCAGATTGAGACAATTCCAACCAATATCCTGCCTTCTACTTAAACCCCTGAGACCGATCTTTTCTTTTCTTTCTTTCTTTCTTTCTTCCTTTCTTTCTTTCTTTCTTTCTTTCTTTCTTTCTTTCTTTCTTTCTCTCTTTTTTAAAAGATCTTATTTATTTATTTGACAGAGAGACAGCCAGCGAGAGAGGGAACACAAGCAGGGGGAGTGGGAGAGGAAGAAGCAGGCTCATAGCGGAGGAGCCTGATGTGGGGCTCGATCCCAGAATGCCGGGATCACGCCCTGAGTCAAAGGCAGACGCTTAACGACTGCGCCACCCAGGCGCCCCAACTTTCTTTCTCTTTTTTATTTTATTTATTTGTTAGAGAGAACTAGTGGGGGGGGGAGGGCAGACGGAGAAACAGACTCCCCACTGAGCAGGGAGCCCAAGGAGGGAATCCATCCCAGGTCCCTGGGATCATGACCTGAGCCCAAGGCAGATGCTTAACCATCTGAGCCAGCCAGGCGCCCCCCCAACCGGGATTTTTCCATAGCATGGTCTGTGTGTTAGTTTTTGCACTGCATACAGTACAAGGTAGGATTGTGAAGTAGGCCAATCGCTCTCTCTTTTTGTTTTCTTCTTTCCTGGTCCCCTGTTTTTGTCTTCCCTTCCTCTCAAGCCCAATGTCTTCATGTTAGCCAGAGTTTTCCTTTGCCCTAACTTAGGGGGAGTCCGTTTCCTTTTGGTACCCTTACTTCCTACAACTCCTCTTGTCTTGTCAGGAGCTGAACAGGCGCCTGACTGCCCCACCTGCGGCTTTCCTCTGTCATTTGGACGATCTGCTTCGCCCGTTGTTGAAGGACAGTGCTTGTCCCAGCAAAGCTACCTTTGTCTGCGATCGTGCGGCCGAGGCACTGATATTGCGGGTGCGGAGTGAGCTCTCTGGTCTCCCATTTTATTGGAATTTCCACTGCATCATAGCTAGCCCTTCCCTGGTGAGTGTAATTCAAATGTGGAGTGGGGAAGGGGGATGTCAGTTGCTTTGAGATGAATCTTCAGACGCTGTTATTTTTTTTTGTGGACTCCGTTTGAAATTCTTCTTCATTTGGAAAACTTTCCTTGACTAGACAGAAGGCAGAATGGATTCTTGACTGGTACGTCCTTTCTTTGCAAAGGGAACTGGCAAAGTTTTGGTTTACCTGCTTTATTGGGTGTCTTTATTCATCACTTTATTTATTATTTATTAAGCATCTACTATGGGCTAATTGTTGGGTGTCCAGATCTAAAACAATATAGCCTATTCCAGGAGTTTGTAATCTAGTGAGAAGACAGACAGACAAGGAACAGGATAAAGTATGGTAAATTCTTTGATTGAGGTAATCTCAGGATGATTAAAGGTCTGAAAAACCTTTTTGAAGAGAGAGGTTTTTGTTGTTGTTTGTTTTTGTTTTTTAGAGATGGGGAGAGACGAGGTGGGAGGGGCAGAGGGAGAAGGAGAGAGTGAATCTTAACCAGGCTCTATGCCCCCAACAGGGAGCCCCACATGGGGCTCAGTCTCACAACCCTGAGATCATGACCTGAGCTGAAATCAAGAGTCGAACCCTTAAAGTCACCCAGGTGCCCCACTGAAGAGATAGTTTCTGAGCTGAGTTTTGAAGATGAGTAGGAACTAATTGGGAGAAGACCAAGAGATCATTCTAGGCTAGAGTGCATTTTGAGAGGCGGGGAGATGTATAAGTGGGGGGCAAGTGGGGGAATTTCACAACTGCAGGGCGTTGTGGGAAATGAGGTAGACAGTGGCCGGATTTTGAGGGATTCTAATGAGTTTGGATTTTATCCCAAAGGCAACAGGGATTCACTGAAAAACTTTAAGCAGGGGTTTAACGTGATCCAGTTTGTAATTTATTAAGAGCAGTCTGGCAACAGGATAGAGTATGTACCAACGTTAGGTACCTTTCTGAACATTTCCTGTCACTGAATCCTCACGACTGTCCTGCAAGATGAGTAGTATTGCTCCCTGTTTTCAGAGAGGAAGCTGAGACTGAAGGCAATTTGTCCAAAGTCATCTAACTTATCAGTGAATGAGCTGAAATTTTACTTCCAGGTAGGTCTGATTCGAGAGCCCATTTTCAGGGACTAGGAGGGTAATGGTCTCTGCTCGCTTGTAGCTTACTAGGCCCCCAGAGCTTTTATTAGAAACTAGTTTGATAGTAAACAGTATGAACTTGTTTGCAGGAATTACTGCCACTGGTCCTTTCCACCCTTTTATATAAACAGAGCTTGTCTCCGTCAGTAGCATTAGAGGCTGGGGTCTTCTATGGGAGGCCACAGGGTGTAGGTTTATTAGCAGAAGGACCTGAAGACAAGTGGGCATCATTTCCTATATCCCTTCCTCTTTAGTTTTCTGGAGATGATGTGATGTTTTGGTATCTACAGGGTGGATGGAACAAAGTGTTTTTGAGAAACTGTTCTCTGGTGGGTTTTTTTTTTTTTTTTTAAGATTTTATTTATTTATTTGACAGAGATAGAGACAGCCAGCGAGAGAGGGAACACAAGCAGGGGGAGTGGGAGAGGAAGAAGCAGGCTCATAGTGGAGGAGCCTGATGTGGGGCTCGATCCCACAACGCCAGGATCACGCCCTGAGCTGAAGGCAGATGCTTAACCGCTGTGCCACCCAGGCGCCCCTCTCTGGTGGGTTTTTGATCTGGAACTCAGTAAAGCCGGACTTGAGTGCTTGGAGAACTACTTCTCATTCATCTCTGAATTTCTAAGGTCCATAAACAGTATTTAGCAGATAATAGTTTTCATATCTGTTGATTTTAATTGAGTTTTTTGTGAAATTTTCCATCCTTCTTTAGGTAGTCTTCCTCGTCCTCTTTTGTTCAAAACCCTGTAACTTTTTCTAAGTAACACCAGGGGGCACTGTTCCCTCAATAATGCGTGTCTGGGCCCAAAGCCTTTGGGCTGCCCCAGGGAAATCCTAGCAATAGCCTAGTCTCACTTTGCATCACATAGCCTTAGAAATTCACAATAGTGAGATCGAGAAGGTAGTTCTCCTAGGAGGCTGATGGGCTCTAATAGTTTTGTTTTGTTTTGTTTTTCTCCAAAATAATGAAGAACACTTATATAATGATATTATAATTGAAAATAATATGTAAAGGGAAACCTTGCCATTCTAGGCAAATTCCTCTGATTGGGCAGCTGCAGTAAGAAAAGAAGCATCAGTGTTTGGAGTGGAATGAGTCTTGGTTGGCCACAGGGAGAAGTGAACATTGAGCAGTCGAACAATTAGGCTTTAACGTAAAATAAAACACTTACTATGAAAAAAAGAACACCAGGCCAGGGAAACCCCTGAGCCCGAGGAAGCCTTACAGGGAAAAAGTTAGAGCCAGCGGACACGGTCAAGGATGTAGGCGGATACTATTTCAGCCTCGTGTGTGTGTCTGTGAGGTCACACAGTCATAATGTTTGTTTGTTACTCATTCTTGTGATAGTTTTTATTTCATTTTTTTCAATGTGTAATTCATGCAAAAGGCAAACATTCCAAATAGCATTGAAGAAGGGTCTAGAGTGGAAAAAATAGGTCCTTCTACTCCTCTCTCTAGTCCCTCATTCTCCTTCTTTAAAGCAACTACTAATACCATCTTCTTGTGCATTCTTCAAGAAAGCTGTACGTAGGTTTGTATATATGGGTTTGTATATATGTAAGTATGTATATGCTAACACAGTCAAATACCCATCTGGGTATTTGGAGTATATATGCCTTTTCACAAATGGCAGCATGGTAGCTCTTTTCACCTAATTATAGAACTTAGAAACCATTCATAGTAATTTATTTAGATCTGCCTTAATATTCTTTACTGGTAACGTAGAGTTTTATTTGATGCATATGTCAACATGTATTTAATTGACATGCTACCTAAGTTGTTTCCATTCTTTTGTTATTACACGTAGTGACTATCCTTGTATTTATTTTTCCTAAGTGTAAATGTATGAGTAAATTCCTAGCAATGGAATAGCTGAATCAGGGGATATTTGGGGGTGCCTGGCTGGCTCAGTCGGAAGAACGCGTGACTCTTGATCTCGGGGTGGTAAGTTTGAGCCCCACATCGGGTATGGAGATGGCTGAAAGAAATAAATAAACAAACTTTTTTTTTCTTTTTAAGGAATATTTGTACCTTTAATCTTGCTCACATGATGCCAGCCTGTCTTCCAGAGTACGGTGCGCGGTGTGTCCACACTAAGTTCTCCAGGCAGTGTGGGACGGCACGGGGTAGCGAAAGCCTCGGGTCTCTGCTTTCTAGCCCATTTCCGTTTCCAGCCGGCTTCCTTCGTCCTTCCTCGTCCTCACTCTTCTTCCTAGTACCTGATGTAATTCTTTGGTGTCGTTCCTAGTACCTGATGTAATTTCTTTTCTTCATGTGATTCTTGATATTCCATATTTTGACTTTCAAAGCTGGCCATTTTATAATTTCTAGGAGTCACAGCCAAAAGCTTTTTTGTGGCAGGAAGAGCCCACCGGCTTTGGAGCCGGCAGGACTGACTTTGTAACTCAGCTCCACCACTTCCACTCTTTGTATTACCTTGGATAAGTCATTGCATTTTTACGAGGCTGGGTGTCATCATCTGTAAAGTGGAGGTACCAGTCCCAACCTTACTGTGGAGTCCTGGGGATTAAAGATAAGAACATACATAGTATTACTTAACTTCAGCATTATTGTGGACCTTTGAGAGCAAATACTCCGACTCCTGAATTTTTCCTTGAAAAAGATAAGGACCACGAGAGTGCTTGGGATTAAGCCGTTGTCATGTCTGGGTGCTCTCAGAGCCAGGGCTAGAATCTAGATCGAATTCCCAGTCTTTTGCCCTTGTCACTGTATCCAAACCTGATAGAATTCATCTCGGGATTGGTAACTGCCATTCTGCTCTCCTGCCTCTGACTTGTCAACATTTCAATGAGAAATCTTTTTTTTTTTTAAGATTTTATTTACTTATTTATTTGGCGGAGAGAGAGCACAAGCAGGCAGAGCAGCAGGCAAAAGGAGAAGCAGGCTCCCCGCAGAGCAGGGAGCCCGATGTGGGGCTCGATCCCCGGATCCTTGGATCATGACCTGAGCTGAAGGCAGACGCTTAACGATTGAGCCACTCAGGCGCCCCTCAATGGGAAATCTGCAGACATCGGGAGATGTTATGAATAGATTTCCTCTGGAAAAGATTGGCACTCCTGCCTCTATATCCACCACACTTCCTGACCTCCGTAACTGTTGTGAGCTATTTGGGGGCAGAAGCCTTGTGAGGTCACAGTATGTATTAGGCACACAGTAGGTATTTGTTGAATTGACTTGTGAGATGGCAACTCTTCATGTATCATTGTCTGTAAATGAAGGGGCGGGGGTCTTCCTGACCTCCTGGAGTGCTTCAAGATTTTTCCTTGTGGTGTCTGTGGATTTGCTTTGAAACCCATTACTTCAGCCACACGCTTTGTCCTAATTAACTGATCTAAGTTAGTGTGTTAGTGTACATCTAACTTTGAAATGAATTATACCCCAGTGATTCAGAGTGGTATAACCCAATGCTATGAAATTATTTGAGAAGTTGAAATATTTACTCTTTCTTTCTTTCTTTCTTTCTTTCTTTCTTTCTTTCTTTCTTTTTCTTTCTTTCTTTCTTTCTTTCTTTCTTTTTCTATATAGACATTGGAGTCTGATAGATAACTTCCGGCGCCTGGCATGGCATTACCATATTTAATTAGACATGGCATTGATTAAATACTGTTTCTCATTCTGTTTCATGTGATTATATTCACCACAACTCAAAGAGATCGCTGTTAAGGTGGATTCCCAGAAAGGGGCTGATTGTCACTTTTAGGAGTTTCTGTTATTTGAGGGCTGTCACTGGAGGGATGGTGATGCTGCTTGATTACCAACTGTGATTACTTTCACCTCACCCCTCCAAGCACTAACTTGCTTTCATCTGAGGATTCCCCTGTTTTTCCTCCTGATCTCCCTCGAACAGGACCAAACCTAACCAATTCCTAGGAAAAGACGGTTGGGTCTGGAGCAGATGAATGTTCCCAAAGCAGAACTTTGGCCGCATTTTGAGCAGTACTTCCTGGAGGCTTAATTTTATCCTAAGGACCTGAACTGGGTACCAGGACCAGCTTGGGATGTGCTGCGGGATGGAAGGAAGTGATGGGTATTTATAGCTACGTTCGATTTCCGGCCTTCTACTCTGCGTCAGTACCCCTGCATTTGTCGGGTCCTAGTGGTGGTTCAGAAGCTGGGGGCTCTAACCCTTACACCCCCCCCCCCAATCTCTTCTCTTCTGATCTGTCCTTAGAGAAGCATTGTGGGTGGGTAGACGATAGCCAGTGGGGCAACTCTGGCTTGCTGCCTGTCTTTCTAAAGTTATCTCGGAAACCCAGCACCCTTGTTTATTACATGTTGTCTCTGGGCACTTTCATGCTACAGCAACAGAGTTGAGTATTATGACAGGGCCTGTGTGGGCCACAGAGCTGAAAATACTGACTCCCCAGCCCATGCAGAAAACGTTGCTGACCTTTGATCTAGGGCATTTCTTCTTAGTGCCTCCTTGAGCTCATCTCCTTGGGGGAAGGGAAAGGAACCCCAATAGCATCCACTAGTCACAAAGAGATTATTGATTCTAGTTATTTTCTTTGGCTAAGGCTTTTTTCTCGCTAAGGCTACTGCACACCGTGCGTGGGTGAATTAAGGATTATTCTCTATAGCTAAATGTTATTATACGAGGACGCCATCCTTGCCGCACAGCAGCGTGGCGCTGCTTGCGTCCTTCTTACCTTGTTAAGAGCAAGGTGTGCTGACACGGTATATTCCTTCCTAGGCTGGCCTCTCAGTGACTGGCCGGCTTCTGTTACGACGACCTTACACTTTGCTGCCTTCCTGGGAGCAGACTGAAACTCTGGGCTCGTTCTGGGCTATTGTCAGCCCTGAAATGGCTCATAATCAGTGTCTGGGTCTAATTTGAGACTGATTCCAAGGCTCTCTCCTGTGTTGATTTTTGTCTTGTGTTACGCCCCAGCTAGCCTGCTCTGTTTTGGCCACACCCAAAGCCACACTTGCCTGAGGTCCGCTTGGGTCTTCTGCTTTTGTCTCTCAGTCTCTGCGCGTAGTTGAAGCATCACCTTCCGCGGTTCAACTCTTGTCACATCCTTCTTGTTAAATCTCCACTCCAGGCTGCCTGTCCATGTGTTCTCTCTTCTTCCCACCCTTTTACCTTCGCTACAAGGAAAACCCTTGAACTTTTTTCACCTACCTATTTCATTATTGTATTATTACAGTCATGTAAATGGGTTGCTTGCTTATGAAACTGTGACTCCCTGTGAAAACATTTATTTTTCAGTATTTTTCTAGTTCCTAATACAGTGGGGAGTACTCTGTAAGTGTCTGTTGGCTGATTGTTCTCTCTTCCATGAAAGGTCTCCCAGCATTTGATTCGTCCTCTCATGGGTGTGAGTCTGGCCTTGCAGTGCCAAGTGAGGGAGCTAGCAACCATGCTTCGTATGAAAGATCTAGAGATCCAGGACTACCAGGAGAGTGGGGCTGTGCTGAGCCGAGGTGAGAGGGCATTCTTTGGGGTATTGGGTCGGGAGTGGTACAGAGGGTCAAAGGGCCTCAGGAAAAGGGAGAGTCATCTGCATTAGACGTGTGCTTCCCTGAAGAGGTGCTGGGTACTGACCATAACTGGAGACTTGATGCCCGGTGACACTTCTGTCTGCCTCGAAGGACCCGGCTGGCACCCAAGTGACAAATAGAAGTTGTCACCGAGTCCAGCCATGCCCTAGGCAATGGCAAGGAAAGACTTTGGAAAAGGGCCAACAGCTGTATAAAACTGTGGGAGGGCAATACACACTTGGGAACTTCCGAAGCATAGTTCCAGCCTCAGAATAAAAATTCAGTTGGACCTTCGTCTTTGTGGCAGGAAGAACTCCAAGAGCTCATGCTGCCACCGGGCATGTCCTGTGTTACTGATCACCCTCTCTTCCACCTCCTGTTTGCTCATCCCTTCTCCCACTGGACTCTGTTACGTGTGTTTGCTCCCTCCCAAGAAATCTTGGGCTCTGTTTCTTTTCCTCCTCACAGGCAGGAAACTCATCCTAAGACTAAGATTTCTTCTCTGTATCCCTTCTTATTACAGATCGGTTGAAGACAGAACCATTTGAAGAAAACTCCTTCTTGGAACAATTTATGGTAGAGGTAGAGTATATCACAGTAAGGATTTCCTTCCTTCTTGTGCAGCTTTGCTTTATTTTCTCTTTCCAGGTGCCTGAGTAGCGACTTGCGTTTTGGGTGTTAACTGACTTGCATGGTTGGAAAGTCCTTTCTCTGAAAAAGTTGCCTATAGAAAATCTGATAAAACTTGAAATGCCCATGAGGGAGGATAGGGTGAAATAGGGGGCAAGAATATAAAAGGCGAAAGTAGGCTGGTCAACGTTTGTAAAAACATCTCTGTTCACGTACCTAGGAATTTCATTTAGAGTCCCCTAACCTTGGAAAGTTTGGTTGACCAGTTGATCAAGTTTTGCTTGTGGAGATCTGATCACAGGTCTGGATTGTGGAGCAGGGGGGCTAGTCATTATTACTTCTCCGGGCCCCTCCGACATCCCACAGCAGAGGAAGGTGAAAAGCACAGGGTTACCATTTGGGAACTGTCTTGTGGGCACAGTAGGCTGTGGAAAATCACAGTGTTTATACAAGGGGACTGGCAAAGGAATGAATGGGGAGTAGATAATTGTGGCCTGTCAGAAGCTCCTGCCTAGGTTTCCCTTCTAAGGATTGAGCTTAGCCAAAAGAAACATCTATTAAATGCCAAACAGGGGAGTATTAATAATAGTGACCTTTGATAATACCAGTCAATATTGACCTTCTCCTTCTCTAACTCTTTTAGGGCTTGTTGGTTGTACAGTTAGTACCTTCGTATTATTGCCCTTTTTTCTAATTATACATGTGACCCAAGTTGGTACTTTACTATGTAAGCAAATAATGCTATTATAATATCATGTTCTGTATAGATTTTTCGTATTTCCGACTTGTCATCTAGGCTACTTTGTAAACCCCTTGTGGACAGCGACTGTGACTCATGTTTCTTTTGAACGAAGTTAATATTTTTCCCAGGGCTAGGCAGAAAGCAGGTGTTCTTGACTTAGAACCTTCTGTTCTGCCCCTGTGCATTGGCTGAGCAAAGGGCCATCATGCTTGGGGTCTTAACACTAAGAACAAAAAATGCGTGTTGAGGGCTCAGTCCGTCTACCGAAGCAATCTAACTCTGGAGAAGAGGGAAAGCGTGCACTGTTACGTCTTGTAGTAGAACAGATTTCAAGTCTTTATGGGGAAAGAGAGACCACTAAACCTAGATTTGCCACAGAGAGATTTCCTAGGCCGTGTTTCTGTCAGATAGCTTCCTCTGTCTCTAAGTGTAGGTGTTAAGAAGGTTAACACGGGCTGGGGTGACATGCTGATACCCTGCCTTAGCCCCTCGGTGAAACAATGCAAGACTTATTCTTAGCCCAGCAGAGAGGTCCCTTCCTGAGCTGGTGCCCACATGCCTATCTACCTTGGTTTCTTGACCTTTTTCATTATGAACTTTATGCTTCAAGTCACAGAGAATGACTTTGCATTGCCAAAATGCCTTCCTCTAGCCTTTATGTCTTGGCACACATTGTTCCCTTTATCTATAATGCCCAATGCTTGGCCTTATCTACCTTGTAAACGTCTATGAGCCTTTTAAGTGTCAGCTTTGGCTTCTTTGGGGGACCTTTCCAGACTCTCCTTGTAAAGATAATCCTTCTTCCCCGCTGTAGTACCTTGGTTCCTACCTCTGTTTTACCACTTATAACTTTGCGACAGGTATTGCTGTTTATATGTCTGCGAGACTGTGCCTTTCTCCTCCATTGATTTATGAATGATTCGAGGACAAGGACTGCGTCGGATGCATTTCTGTGTCCCCAGCACCGAACACAGTGCTTAGGAGTAGTAGGTTCTCCGTAAGTTTGAGGGTGAAGACGTTCATAAATCTGCGGTAGGGGGAGTTTCATGAAAATTGGGGCAGTGTGAGTGTGGCCTGTGGATACGGCGCTGCTTGTGACACTTATATTTGGGGTCTCCGGTTATTCTGGTTTATTTCGCAGCTTTGAATGAATCAGCGCTCCCAGAGCCTCTGTTTTCTCATTTGTAAAATTGGAGACTCATCTCTTCCATGCTTTTGAGGCGCGGGGCAGCCCTGCAGAGTCGAATGAGAAAGCACATAGAATCCTGGTGCCTGCCCAGGAGGAGTATTGGTGTTTTGGAACCAATTACTTGAGGAATACTGGTCTTCGAAGTCCTGGGCAGATCACACCCAAACCACATAGACTTACAGAATTGTATGTATCTGCAAAGGATCTGAGAGACAGGTGGCTGCAGTTTTCCTATTCGTAGACTAAGAAATTGGGCCTCAGGCAACATAAGTGACTTGCCTAAGGTCGTGACGCTATAGCTGGACAGTTAGGGCCCTCCTCCGTTTCTTGTCTGGGATCATCCCTGTTTTGTTCTGCTGCTTGAATGGGTTGTACACACCAATGAGAGGAGGGTTAAGGGCTAGGATAGGGTGGCATTCTTGTGACCTCCGGGATCACCGCACCGTCCCCTGGGATCACGGAATGTCTCGCGTAGCTGCTAGAACCCGTTTCCTCACGGGACTGCAGAATTTCTTATGGCCACTGCACCTTTTCAGTTACTCTCCTTGTCTGGGGTCCTGCAAACAGGACACAGAAGGGTCATGGGGTCACCTAAGACAGCTGAAAGGATGTGCCATCAAAATAAGCAACGTAGGAAGATAAACAAACCAGGGACAGAGAGCCCGGGATGAAGGTGCAGGGGGCCGGGGCTGATGTCAGAGGGGCCATGCGGTCAGTGCGGGGGTCTGTTTTTCCTGGTTCTAGGCGAGAGGCCACAGAGATAGGGCACAGAGGGCAGTAGGACAGGGAGGTTTCTAGGATGCTAAGGCCAGGAAAAATATTTAAGGGTTGAACAGGGGTTACGTCTTCATATTTAGTTCTTTTGTTTTTCCTTCCCCCGCTTAGAGCATTGGATTTCGCATTTCCACGGAGCCCAAGAGGGCCAATCGATGGTGGCCTGACCGGAGGGGTTGTCCTGGCAGTGTTCTTTGAGTTGGCTGGGCGGGGTGGCTGCTGGCCTGATCTTCATAGAAAGAAGAGCCCCCTAGAGAGCATCTCCTAGAACTGGGGGCTGGGAGGCACCTTCGGAGTGGGAGATGAGTCAAGGAATCAGGGATTATTACTGCATGACCCGGGAACTGTGTGAAAGAAGTTTCGGAGGATGGGGCTGGCATGGCCTTCTCTCACTCTGGTCCACTGGAGGGAGTTCCTTCCCCTGGCCCCGTCCATGCCTCCTCCTCTCCATCTGGTTGCCATCAGGCCGTGCGGCTGCTGGCGGGCTCTTTATTTATTTATCCCAGTGTAATGGGGTGAGGAGGGAGCTGGCCTGAGGCTGGCATTCCGAGGCCATGCCACTGAGCCACAGGCGGTTTGCATGGGTGTGTGAGTCACTGGGGCTGCATGCTGCTCAAACCAGACGCGGCCAGGCTCAGGGACAGCAGGCAGCCCAAAATAGAGCCCCGCCCTCTGCAGCTGGCCACCCCTGGCCAGGAATCAGCCCTTGACACCAAAACCTGAGCGGTTGCGTGAAATGGGCTTCCTTAAGGAGGGGGGCCTTAACAGAGAGAGTCTCCCCTTCCCCGTCTTCAGAAGAGAGTATTCCGCACAGCAGTCATTCCCATTGCTGCGTGCTGCATGCCTTGTACGATTTCATATGTTCCATATAATAACTTCACCAATTTCTATCCTATAGTTACAGTTATATAACTCTAGTTGACATTGATTTGACTCAGCACCCTAAATGTAGCCACGGCCTTTGTGTCCTGTCTAGTTTTAGTTACTATCTTCATTCCCTGTCTGGTTGCCGCCTGATGCTAGAGCAGATACTTCAAGTTATGAAGATATTCCCTGCTGCTCTTAGAAAGCTAGAGGTTATATCAAAGCTGCCCTGGGAAGAGGAGGAGTCCTTTAACCTGGAAATCGCCATCTGGTTGAGCTCATTCACGGACAGCTTCTGCTTGGTTTCCTTGGCTGGCATCCCATTCTTACCTGCCCCTTAAATATTAGTGTTACTCAAGATCATGTCCTTATCCCCTTGCCCTGCTCTCTCTGGGTCATCGCATCCAGACCCCAGTTGGAACTGTCACCAGGATTCCGCCGAGGGCCAATTTTGTATCTCCGTTATGCAGCCCACATTTCTTTCTTTTTTTTTTTTTTTTAAGATTTTATTTATTTATTCGACAGAGATAGAGACAGCCAGCGAGAGAGGGAACACAAGCAGGGGAAGTGGGAGAGGAAGAAGCAGGCTCATAGCGGAGGAGCCTGATGTGGGGCTCGATCCCATAACGCCGGGATCACGCCCTGAGCCGAAGGCAGACGCTTAACCGCTGTGCCACCCAGGCGCCCCAGCCCACATTTCTTTCTGTACATCTGACGTCTCTACTTGGATGTCCCACATTGCAACACTCTACCCATGCCCAAAATAAACCACCTACTCCCCCCACATCTAATTCTCTGCCGATATTCCTTATCTTGGGGAACGATACCCGTATCCATTCAGCTTTCGAAGCTAGAAACTTTGTCCTTACTTTCAAAGCCTAGCTTGTCAGCCGTCTTGAATCTGCTCTTCTCTATTCTGGCATCCATTGTCTTAGAGTAGCAGCGGCCCCACCCTCCACGTGTTCTGGTCTGACCTTCCAGCAGCCTCCTAACTTGTGACCTGGGGCAGTCCTTATTCCCCTCCAGTTGAATTTGTGTTAGGGCAGAGTGATCTCTTTGAAACAGAAACCGAAACCCGATTGCCTGAAGTCCTTTAGTGGTTCCAACTCCTGGCCTGGCACCGAAGGGTCATTCATGCTTTGGTCCTCTTGGCCTCTGCAGCCCGATCGTCTGCCACTCCCCCACACTGAAGTCTTGATGCCCATACATCCCTTGACCAGGTGGCCTGGTAGTCTCTTCCCTTTTGTGCTCACAGCAGACTCCGACTCAGATTTCCCGACAGCGCAGATATCATCCCTTTCGTGAGTTTTCCAGGAGCGTTTTTCCTTTCCCCAGTCTGCTCTTCTTTCAGGCACAGCTACACTCTCCTGCTGTCCCCACAGCCTCCGGTGCAGACCTCTGCCACAGCATTTGGCATAAGAGAGGATGTGGAGATGAACAGGAAGAATAGGGAGGCAGGGAAAATTGAGTTGACTGATCCTTTCTTATTTAGGTTTTTCCTTTGTAAAACTTGTTAATTCCTTCTCAATGTTTTCTTCACATGGTCTCTATACTATGAAGCTCTCCTGCTTTTCTTCCTGTTTCCTTGGTTGCTCCTTCTCAGAATCTGTTGCCGCTTCTACTTCTCTCTTACCTCTTTTTTTTTTTTTTTATTTAAGTAAATCTCTACACCCAACGCAGGGCTGAACTCACAACCCCAACACCCCAAGATCAAGAGTCACATGCTCCTCTGATTGAAGCAGCCAGGCGCCCCCTCCCTTACCTCTTCATGTTGGAGTGCTCCAGGATTCAGTCCTCGGTGCTCTTATCTTTTTTCGCTTCAGTGATCCCATGGAGTCCCATGGCTTTAACTACCACTTTGTCAACGAATCCCAAATTTAATCTCTATTCTTAGACCTTGCCCCCAAACTCTGGACTGCCTGCCAACATTTCCACATGGAAGTCCAACAGAATCTCAAACTCAAGATGTCCAAAACCGAACTCCTAATCTTACCCCCAAATTTGCTTTTCCAACAACCTCCTCCCATCTTAGTTGATGGAAACGTCATCCTTTCACTTGCTAGGGCCACAAACCTTGGCATCGTCCTTGACTTCTGTCTTTCTCTCACATCCCACATCTAGTCCATCAGGAAATCCCGTTGGCTCTGCCTTCAAAGTACACCCATAATTTCACCTCTGCTGCTGCCACTCTGGTCTGAGCCACACTTGTCTCTTGCATCATTGCAATAGCATCTTTACTGGTATCCCTGCTGCTACCTACGCCCCCTTCTGGCTTATTACCAATAGAGCGATCTTAATAAAACACAGATGACATCATGATAGTCCCCCGCTCAAAGTCCTTCATTGGCTTCAATTACACTTCTAGAGTAAAACCCAAAGGCCTTACAGTGGCCTACAAAGCCCTACGCAATCTGGACCTCATTACCTCTCTGCTCTCATCTACCACTTTCTCCTTCCTTTACTCCACTGCACCCACACTGGCCACTTGCTCGTTTTCTAGCTGTCTAAGCACCACCTGCCTTTAGTCCTTTCTACTGCCTGTTTCCTCTGCCTGGAGTGCTCTTTCTTCAGATAGTTGTGTGGCCAACTCCCTCACTTCCTTTTTGTCTGGATTAGTTCTCTATTGCCTTATAACCCATGACTCCAAAATGTCATGCTTTAAAACAACAAACAGTTGTGGAAGTCCAGGAATTTGGAAGCAGCTTAGTGGGGTGATTCAGGTTCAGGGTCTCTTGTGAAGTTGTAGTCAAGGTGTTGGCTGGGAGGGGCTGGAGAATTCACTTCCAAGCTCTCCCATGAGGCTGTTGGGAGGAGGTGCCATTGCCCTGTCATAGGGCTGCTCATGGAAGCTGCAGCCTTTTTATAACCTGGTCTCGGGAGTGACAGCACCTCACTGTCTTGCTGTAATCTCTTTATGAGAAGTGAAGCCCTAAGGCTGGGCCGCACTTGAGGGGAGGGTAACTAAGCTCCACCTCTTAAGGGGAGGTGTGTCAAAAATACAATACATGGTTTTGTTCAAATGTCACCTTCGCAATGGGGTTTACTGTGAGCATCCTATTTAAAATTGTAAGCCATGTCCTTGCCCCTCTGCACCCGGCTCTACTTTTAATTTTTTCCGTAGCACTCATCTTCCGACATCTAATAAAATTTCTTTATTTCCTTATGCTCCTTGTTCACAGTATCTTCCCCCATTAGAACGTGGAGCTGAGCAAGGACAAGGATGGATGTTTTGTGCACTGGTTTATCCAGAGTGTGTAGAACAGTGCCTCTGCACGCAGTAGGCACTCAATAAATATTTGTTGAGTGGATGAAGGCATCTGAGCTTCTCACTCCTCTTTATTTTCCCTATCTTACAAATAGGCTGTGAATTTATCACCTGTTGGTAGCCTGAGACCCAGATAGCCCTACTGCAAATAGATAGTAGCCTAAGGAGAGGATTGCTGTCAGATTGCCATTCTCCCCCCCCCCCCATTTACTGGGAGATGGTCCCAACTTTGGGATGAACTATAAACCTTGAATCTTTTATTACCAAGAGCCCCCAAAGCCTCTCTTTTAGACCCAGTTAAGAAATTAAATATCTCAAAAACCAAAATGAAGAGCCTACCAAAATCCTGGAAAGAACATTAGTCATACAGCCAAAAGCAAGTTAATAAGTTTCCTCTTTCCTCAGTTTTTCCTCTCCCTGGGCTCTCCCTCCACAGTTAGAAGGGCTGCCCAGCTACTGTATGCCTGGTATTCAGTACGTAGAGGAAGACACAGGACTCAGCGTATGTTTTTTCAGTATCCTTCATGGGCATCGCAAAGCAGGATAAGTCTAAGGGCATGAGACTGTCTGTCTGTTCTGTGGTCTAGAGAAACTTGCAGTGAATTCATTCTTCCGGGATTCCGCGTGGTGCACATGCACTGGTTCTGTGGGCATACAGGGGATGATAATACTACCATCCGAGAGCTTGCTGTACTTAATGAATGATAATAGGGGCCACAGTCATGGAGTGATCAGAAAAAGCTTCCTGCAAAAGGCAGGGCTTGATCTGGACTTTCATGTTTGTTTGGGGTTTTGCTAGGGAACTAGGCGGAAGGCATTTTAGCTGGGAAGCACATGGGCGAAGGTTATAAGGTCATAATGAGTGGGTGAGGATTAGCAGAAAATAGGGTTAGCAAGATAAGAACTTGAGGCTAGGTTGTTGGGGGGTCTTAAATGCTGGGCTGGAAGGTGGGTACTTTAGTCTGAAGATAAATGTATTTCAGCTTTTTTTCTGCTGGGAATCCATTTATCTGCTATTTCAGTGCAGTTATGAACATCTATCGTTACATGCTGTGATTCTCAAACAAGCTCATCTCCTAGGAAGGAGATGGGCACTTCCTTCTTGCAGTTATTAATTAGTGTTGCAGATAGTGGGAAGCCGTGGAAAGTTTTGGCTGGAGAATTGACATATGAAAGCGATCTTTGGGAAGATTAGGCTGTCAGTGGTATGCCTATGTGAGCTGAAGAATAGTGCTACTATTGACAGACTAGGAAAATCATGGGTGGGGCTCAATTAAATCTAATCTTGGGCATACAAAGGAATGGTTTTCCTTATTTAAAACACAAATCCCCCAGTATTTGAGCTCTGGAATGAAAATCTCCAGGGACGAAGGGATGGCTGCATATATTTCTCAGCTACATTTCTTGGGAATTTTGCCTCCTCTTTGGGGTTTTCTCAGTGTGGTTCTTGTCGGCACCATTGAGCCCCACGACCAGTGGCCACCAACTCTTTTCTTTTTGACCCCAGAATATTTTAAAAGCCTCTTTCTTTATTTTCCTTTTACAAAGCATTCTAGGGGCTTATACTTTCAAAAGAAAATTTATCAAAAATCCAAGGCAACCAAAAAGAAAATCAATATAAAAATACAAATGGGATGAAATTACTCATATCCAAGAGATGGATATCTGATTCTGGGAGTCCTGATAGTGAAGGACTTTATCAGCTTCCAAATTCTCGTATCCTAAAAGCCTCAGAATCAAGTGTTACTCACTCAGATGCCTACAGGGGACAGGCGTACAACGTAAATACGTGTATCAGGCTGGGTATAAGACAACAGAGATTTGTAGGGGCCTGTGGAAAACTGGATGGAGCATGCCCGCTGTATCTAGACCCAGGCAGGCTAGCACAGCCTAGCAGACACTGCTCTGGGGGCTTGTGTAGCCTATTTTGTTGAAAGGAAGTTACCAACTCCTTCGAAAATGAAAACTGTTTTATTTGTTTGCTTAGCTTCCCTGAATCCACTATTAGTCTCTCATTTGGTTTCCTTCTCATTTTCAGTCTGAGAACTCCACGTAGTTCAGAATTGAGTTGTGAGGCAGTGACGATGAAGATCTTATTTCTGGCAAACATCTAGCCTCCTTAGGCTTAAACGATAAGCTTCTCGTACCTCTGGAGCATTTTGTGGTGATTCACCTAGTTGAGTCTCTCTCCTCTTGCCCTGGTAGAAGAAGGGTTTCATAAAAGTCCATTCGTTACATTATGACCATTAAACAGTGCTTTAGTTTATTTAAAAAAAAAAGATGGCTTCTATATCATCAGAGTTAGTTAAAAAATATAAGATGAACGTCTTTTTCCCATACATATTGGATTTAAATTGATTATAGGACCTACAAGTGGGAATGCTCAGGGAAACACTGACAAAGAAGCATTGAAGCTTTGGCTGAGAAAACCTATAGACATAGAGAGATCTGGGCCTCTGCTGCAGAGGAGAGATATTTGAAGTCACGAGAATGGATGCTTTTCTTTTTTTCCTGGGAAGAGCACAGAGAAAAGAACAAAAGTCCAATGATTGAGATTTGGGGAAGGATCATCCTTGGAAGGAGTAGGAGGAGCCAGTGAAGGAGGTGCGAGCAGATAGGAGGAGAACCTGAATAGAGTAGAAATTAGCCAAGAAAAGGCAACAGACAGTTATCAAGTATATCTGTGCACGTGCCAGACTCAGTTGCCAGGTGCTGTGTCTAACTTACAGCTTTTAATCCTTACGGCAGACCTGTGAGGTTGGTGATATTATTCTCATTTTAAAGATAAAGAAGCAGAGGCTCAAAAGGCAAGGGAGTTTGTTTCAGGTCAGCTCACCCGATTTGCTCATATTTGTCTTTAATCAAATCCCGTGCTCTTCCCATCACCCCGGAGGGTGATCCGCAGCACCACATATGGGAGAGAGACCAGAGGATGGGTGCCCGCCCTCCCGCCCAAAGAAAGACCATAGGCAAGTTTTTGATCTGAGCAGTATCCCCAGATTACAGGCAGCTAGAAAAGGATCAATTGATAGGGCAACGAAGACAATGAGTATAGAACTCTCGCCAGAGAAGTTTCACAATGAAAAGGAAGTGAGAGCTAGCTGCTGAGCTAGCAGTGGCTTAAGCAAAGCCCCTTCTAGAGATGGGAAGATGCATGTGTGTTTGAGAGCAAAGGAGAGGCCATTGGAAATGGACAAACTTGAGCTGGTGAAAGGGGGATGACAGTGTGAAAGCAAGGAGCTGAGGAGTTGAGCAGAGTGGGAGAATTAGTCCTTCCTCCGAGATTTGCAGATGGCATGAAGGCATGGGTGCTGTTTTGAAGCAGATGACTTGATTTCTGCCTATTTCCGTCCTCTTTCCCAAGGAGACGTAGCCTTTTCATTTAAGGGTTTTTTTGTTTTTTGTTTTTATTTTAAAGATTTTATTTATTTATTTGACAGAGAGAGACCATGAGAGAGGGAACACAAGCAAGGGGAGTGGGAAAGGGAGAAGCAGGCTTCCCGCCGAACAGGGAGCCCGATGCGGGGCTCGATCCCAGGACCCTGGGATCATGACCTGAGCCGAAGGCAGATGCTTAACGGCTGAGTCACCCAGGCGCCCCTAGTTTAAGGGTTTTAAAGTCCTTCCCAAGGGCATTTAATTCTACTTACTTAAACAGAGAATCAGATGGTTCTGTGATTTTTTGGTTAGTGACCAAAGTAGCAAAACCGACAGAAGTAAAAGTATCAGTGGTGTTCTTTCCCTCTTCTGAGCTCCCGTGTCACTTTGTGTCTTTCCTGTGTCACTTATCGCTGCAGTGCCTTGTAGGTAGGGGGCACAAAGTAACCAGTGGTTGTAGCTTAAAGTCTCCGCTTGGAAGAGTCTCTCACCTTGGTAAATGTTGTCTCTAGTTATAGGAACAAAGAGGGAAAACAAAAGTACCAAATGTTGTCTCTAGTTATAGGAACAAAGAGGGAAAACAAAAGTACCAAATGTTGTCTCTAGTTATAGGAACAAAGAGGGAAAACAAAAGTACCAAATGAAGTTTTCCTGATGTCCTGGCTTCATAACTTTTCCTGATGTCCTGGCTTCATAACTTTAGTCTTATCCCTGAAGTTCTCTTATTATGACCTTCACTTATGGGTGATGTTTCTTTTGGATGGTGAGCCACAGTGAAAAGTGAGAGGCTGAGTCCTATAGGTTAGCACCTTAGCTGTCCAGTGGGTGCAGAGCAAGACGTCAGGATTCATGGGTACCCTTATGATCTCCCATAAGGGAATTGTCAAGGGAGAAATTGCAGAAAGTCTCAGGAAGCATGTTTTTTTTTCATTCTGTACGGGAGATCTTTAGTCTGTTTGTTTTTATACTTGAAAGTTTAAACTCTGTGTGGATGGGACATTTTAAGCACCATTGAAAATATTAAACATTGTGGAATCATGCTGAAAAGGGAAAACATGGTTTCTGCCCTGCAAAGATGGACTCTTGAGGGAGATCAGCCCACTGAAATTTACATATATACAAAATATATTCTAAATACACCAAATATATGTTACCGCCGAGGGAGAAGAAATAGATTCATTTGGATGGGCTCTGGGCTTCATAGCAGGCTAGTTTGGCAGAGGTAATTCTGGAAGAGGTGAATCTTGAGCTGAGAGTGCTGAGGGATTTTGTGTGGTGCGTGGCTGCCGAGCTAGGTATTTTATTCAGTTACACAATCTGAAAGGCTCTCCCTACGTGTGGTGGTTTGAGGGAATCCTTCAAAAGCTCCTTGCCTTCTGTTACTCTTACGCCGGAGCCTGAGCAGCTCTGAGGCCGTGCATTGTCCTCCTAGAATCTTTTACTCCACAGAACCCCTTCCAGTTTGGTGTGAGTAAAGCTAGGAATGGGGGAGGGGGGGTGAGACAGGATGACAGTACCCCTTGGTCTAAAGAAGGAATCGTTGATGATTATCTTAGCATTCAGTTTTCTGCAGCCCCAGCAGCCGGGGGAAGAGCCAAGGGAAGTTGCCAAATTTAACGGATACCAAAGGAGGGGCACATTTCAAGCAGAGTATTCTCCCCCACTCCTCCCCAATTTGGGGTAAGCTCTGATAGCGAGATAAATAAGAATCAATAGGAAATGGATGAGATTAGCTATGTACAGAAGTGACCTACCCTATGGTTTGTAAACGTAGTGCTTATGAGGCTAGGTTACAAGTCTCCGCAAGGGCCTAGGTGAGTCCCTTAATGAAGGAAATCATAGCATCTCAGATATTTGTAGAGAAGATTAGAGCCATGAAATTTGAGGAGCTGGAAGGGACTTTATCAATCTAAGAATATATCAAACCTCTCTGTTTTACTTTTGAGGAAATCAGGGCCTATAAAGATAAAAGAACTCTTGTGTAGACCGAGAGTGGTGTAGATCTTGGCACCCGGACCCAGGGCTCGGAACTTCTGGTCCGGTATCACTCCGTCATATCCCACTGCCTTGCCACATGCTACACAACAGCACCTGGAACTTTAGGTGGTCAGCAGGTAAGACTGAGAGCCGTTTGTGAGCAGTATGGAGACCTCAGTTATGTAAGAGATGGGAAAACGGTCCGTGGCTAGAGAGCTCTGTCCCGAGTACAGTCGTCCCTCTTCCTCCACATCCCTTTCTTCCAACCCTTGGTCTTGCACACCTCTAGGGTCTTGTAAGTGATTCGAGAAAACCTGAGGAGGAGATGGACTAGCAGAGGAGCAGGGTTGTATAGAATTCAAAAAAAGAGACTGTAGGGTAAGAATTGATCAATGTATCGAGCTCAGTGCCAAGGCAGTGATAGAGTAGGATGGGGATGAATGTCTGGTTTTTTCCCACAGCGTATAGGAACTCTCCCAGAAAGTCACTTGCTGTTTTCTCTGCCTTTATTTTCCTGCATTTAATAAATAGGACTCAGTGTTTATTCGGCTCCTTGGGAAAAATCAGGTAGTTTGGTCACTGCTATGATATAGCCCCCGCCTTATAACCTAATGCACTGACATTTTAATTTTAAAAGCTGTGTCCTATGATTTTAGTTAGCATTTGTCAGCCCTCTGGAGTCTGATTATCCCTAAATGAACTAATGGACCCCAAGCTGGGGACACCAAGAAGGAGTTTGGCAACCCCCTACAAAGCTCAGACTTCCCCTGAGATGCTGCTTGAACAGCTACTCAGGGGTCTCTCAATCCGTCTACCTGTCTGTGTAACTCCCCCGACATCTCTTCCTGCAAACACCGGGTAGTGGCGGCTCTAACCGTCTTAGAGGATCAAGCTGAGTGTAGACGCAGCCAGGTAAGTACTCGGGTAGAGCTTACTGGAGGCTCTGGCTCTGGTTCCGTGCACTCGGTGGGCTCGACCCTACAACCCCTTTCATCAAACCTAACACGTATACTAAGAAAATCTGCCATCAGCTTTGGGGCTTTGCCCAGCTGGAGAAGCCCTTTGGGTGGTGGGTGGACGTGTGGAGGTTCTGACCTGGAGGGGGTCTCTCTCAGCGCCCCCGTAATTTATAGTTTCCCATTCTTCGACTCCATCCCCCAGCAGAGGAGGGACAGATCGGCCCTTTCGCTCTTTGTTTTCTCACATCCATTTTAGGAAATTTAGTGTCAGAAGACTTCCCAGAGGTTTGCTTCCCGGGTCTAGAGAGCCCTCCTTGCTCAGCGTCCAAGGATCTGTTCTAGCTGTGCTGACCTGGTCAGACCCACCGGGATCAACGAGCAGTGAGATTCAGACCAGGAACCCATCGCTCCCGAAACTGCTTCTCTCTCAGGCCTCAAAGCCTGAATCAAGTGACCATTGAACCAGCCTCATATCGGGGTTCAGAATGTCAGTTTTCAGCATGTCCTCGTATATAAATATAGGTTCTCTAGGTATAAAAAGTGAGAGAGTCTGTAAGTTGCTTTTTTTTTTTTCTATACCCCCTTTCATGGGGCAAGCTAATGAGATGCATATCATTAAAGACCTGATGTTTTGTGGGACAGAGCCTTTTAAACTGGATGTCCCTGGCTTAGTCATGGCAAATATTTACCAAAAAAAAAAAAAAAAAAAAAGGGACATACCATATAAAATTAGAGTTCTGAAAATAGTACTGAGAGAGGGAGAAAGAAAAAAAAAAAAAAAACCAGGACAGAAAATACAGGCCAGTCTGTTTGGGGAAAAGGGAAAAAGAGATAAAATGAGAGAAACCTCGGCAGTAAAAACAGCATCTTGGTAAACAGACTATAAAAAAAATTGTGACCTGCTTTCTGGCAGCCCTGGCGGCTGTCGAGCCGGTGAAGGTGGCAGAGCTGGCGTCTGTGTGGACACATGGTGCCCGGGGCGCACGGCTCCCCTGGCCGCGCAGGGCGTTAAATTTAGCCACATAATGATGGCCCTGAGGACAGCCTCTTGTTGACCACACCATAATTACTGCTTCGCTTTATGAATTTTATTTTGCTTATTCTGTTTCCTCCTTCTTTGGCATGAAGGGGGCCTGGAGTGGGGGGAGTCCCGCCCCCACACCCCTCCCCTTCCTGGACAAATAAGTCTTCATAGAAACTTGGGCTCTCGGGCCATCGGGGTAAAGAGTAAGCTCTCTTGATTAACCAGAAAGGGAGAAAGATTTCTGGTCCCCAAGGCTCCTGCTTTTAGATTATGATTTAAAGTCCTAAGTGGAGCTTGCTAGCTTCTCAGAGAAAACAGCCTGAAGTCGCTGGTCTTAGAAGGCACTTTCATGTGAGTCTGAGAGGTTGAGACCCTTACTCTGTTTATAAAACCCCAAGAGCGAGGCTCCCAAGTGTTGTTGGATTTTTTTCCCTCTTTGGTCTGAAGCTCCCTAGCTAGCTACTTAGAAATTCGGTTTTGACAACATTGCACATCATAAAGAGATACATTGTTTCATATATATCTTGGTCTTGGTGATAACTGGATTTTTTTTTTTAAAAGATTTTATTTATTTGTTTGACAGAGATAGAGACAGCCAGCGAGAGAGGGAACACAAGCAGGGGGAGTGGGAGAGGAAGAAGCAGGCTCATAGCGGAGGAGCCTGATGTGGGGCTCGATCCCATAACGCCGGGATCACGCCCTGAGCCGAAGGCAGACGCTTAACCGCTGTGCCACCCAGGCACCCCGATAACTGGATTCTTGAAGCTGAGGATCTAATATAATCAACTCTGTTCAAGTAACATAAAAATACTTGTTTAGAATAGTCTGTGGAGGGGCACCTGGGTGGCTCAGTCTTTCAGTGTCTGCCTTCGGCTCAGGTCATGATCCCGGGGTCCTGGGATCGAGCCCTGCGTCGGGCTCCCTGCTCAGCGGGAAGCCTGCTTCTTCCTCTCCCACTCCCCCTGCTTGTGTTCCCTCTCTCACTGCCTCTCTCTCTCTGTCAAATAAATAAATAAAATCTTAAAAAAAAAAAAAGAATATTTTGTGGAAACCTCAAGTATTGTTCTTTGGGGGCACCTGAATTTGACGCCGGTCTTCTCGGATTTAGAGTTAAAGTAGCATAGTTTGCTGGAGCACAGCATGGTCTTTGTCAGAATGGTGTGCTGAGGCTTATTAACTTTTGTCTGTAACTCTGGGGAAGGGGCCGGGAGCCCGTGGTCTCAGACCCAAAGTACCACACAGGGGAGAGAAAGTAACCTGTAGAAAGGGCATCAGAAGTATTGCATGGAGTAGGTATTGGGTCATTGGGGGTGAAGTTCTTGAACGGTGACCTAGGCTGGCAGCTACCTATGGCCCCACAGTGGCCCTCCGACTGAGGAAGTGGTGGAAAAGGAAAAGCAAACAGGGGTTGTGGTCAGGGTACTGGCTTGTCTGTCGCTGGCCAGGACTGTCCTGTTTGTGTGTCAGGGGTGGTTGGGCTCCTCCCGAAGCCAGGCAAGAACGTGTCAAGGAGAGGCTTCTTGCAGTTCTTGTTTTCCCAAAACAAAGGAAACTCCTTGCATTGCTGGAAGTCGCGTGCTTGGATGCTGAGTTTGTTATTGCCTGATAACCTGGCCACCAACTCCTGCCCTCCTCTTCACCCCATGTAGCCAGTGGCTTAGCTTCCTGTGCCTCCTCCTAGGCAGCGGATTCACTCCCTATTGTACCCAGAAAGGGGAAGAAAAGGAAGAGGTAGCCCTCCTGTCCCCACACCTACCCTCTGCTCTTCCCATGGAATCTTCTAGAACAGCGCTTTTCAGAGTAATCTGGCACATGGTCTTTACTGTGCATTATCTGCAGCATGCGCCCCATGTGATAAGTTCAGCAGTACTCAAACCATTTTGTACCCTGTTCGTTGAGACGAGTCCTCTTGACCTTGTGTTTGGATGTTATGGCAATGTCAGATTTCTACGAAAGTTTTTAAATGCTTATCATACTCAGTTTCCGCACTTCCCGCATCATGGGCCAGTTGCAGAGAGTTCATGGACCAGCACGTTTGCTGATCACACTTTGAATAGCATTGTTCTAGAACTGTAAGATCTAGTGAGTTTGAGCTATTTCCGATCGGACATAGAGGTCCTACCCTTAACCTGTTCAGTGGGGGATGAATAGAAAAAGGAATTCTTTTTATTTTTATTTTTTATTTAATTTTTTAAAGATTTTATTTATTTATTTTGGGAGAGAGAGAGAGCACCCGCGTGTGAGTATGAAGAGGGGCAGAGGAAGAGGGAGAGAGAATCTCAAGCAGACTCCACGCTGAGTGCGGAGGTCTCAGCTCGGGGCTCCCTCCCACAACCTGAGCCGAAACCGAGAGTCAACGCCCAACCGACGGAGCCACCCAGGCACCCATAGGAAAAGGAATTCTTAAGGAAATTCCAGGCAGTAAGAAATAATCTGATCTCAAATGCCAAGTCATGCCAAAGAGTCTGGTACTGAGGTGGAAGTTTGAACTGGCTGATTAAAGGTTTCTTTCCTGGTGCCAAGGTTCGGTGATTTCTCACGCTAAATGGTAAGAGCCAAGAGGTGAAATTAATGGCCTTGATGGTTTTCCTGCAGGGTCGTGATTCTAAGTCTTCAGCTGCAGCTCTAGATGACTTACCAAGGTAAAGAAAGAAAAGGAGGGGATGTTTTTCATAGGGTTCATTTACTAGTCTGTCGTTTTCATCTAGATATGAGGTCTTTCTTATACAGATCGATCATGTGTTTGGTCAGCATTATCTTAGTCTTCTGTCAGGAGGCCACCAAATTGTTTCCAGAGGTTGAGAGATCTAGGATTGAGGAGAAAAGTAAATATTGGCAGAGTTGGTGGAATTCAAGTGAGAGATAAGAGCTGGGCCTTGGATTAGAACTGTGGGTTATTGGCAGGGTTACTTGACAGGCCTAGTTGGAGAGTGGGGGCTCACAGCCCAGGTCCGGAGGATAGCGGGGTGGAGGGGACTGGCCACGCAGTGAAAGGTTTGTCTTTGCCAGAGAGAGAGCAATAGGGCACTGAGAGGGAAGACTATTTGGAGAGTAAGCCGGGAATTTAAAGGACTGGAAAGTTCCGGGAGGGAGGGAGTGGGAACCTGCTGGGTTCCACCCTTGCTAAAGAACAGAAGGAAGAGAAGTAGGCCTAGACTCACCTCTGCGTCTTTTCTCTTTTTAACACCCCACTCACCCCAGGGATCTGCAATCAGGAAAAGAAACCAGGTGAAAGCTCCTGATTAAACCTGGTCACGTGTCCCTGCTTAAAACTCATCGGTGGCTCCCTCTTGACCTTAGGATAAAGTCCAAACTCCTTAATAAAACCATTAAGGCCCTTTATGATCTGGTCTCTATTTACCTCCCCCACTTCATCATCTCTCACTCTTCTGCTAGGCCACCCTCACTCCCCATCCACGCTTCTACCCTCCATCCCGAATCTACACTCGAGGCACAGAGCACTGCTGTCAGTTCCCAGAGCCTACTGTTCTCCATCTTATCTCTAGTCCTTGGCACACGGTGTTCTCTCTGGGAAGTCCCTGCCGCCACCAGCAGACCTTTTCACCTGGATAACTCCTGTTCCTTGTCTGGATTTCGGCAGAGATGTCACTTTCTCTGGGGAATTTTTCCTGGCCCTCTGAGTTCAATTAGTTGCCTTTCTTGTGTGCCACTTTATTTGCTCTATCATAGGCCCTGTCACATTGCATTATAATTGCTGTTTATGTGGCTCCCTGCCCCCCCCCCCCGTGGTAGGTTCCCCAAGGGCAGGGATGTTATTGGTTTTATTTCACTTGTCTGATCCATTGTAGGTACTCAGTAAGTTTCCTGGTGGTATATATTCCGCAGAGACATTTTGCCTTAATTGTTTAATTTTGATTCTCTTTTAACTAGCAGGTGAAAAGCGCAGGCTTCATTGAACACAATTCAACACAAATATATCCATCACCTACTCAGATAAAAAGAAGATGCAAATTGATGTAATTTATTTATTTATTTATTTTGAAGCTCCCCTAGGGCCACTTCAGGATGTAGAGGTGTGATGGCTTAGTTCGGAGAAATTAAGTAGTGCTGCGTCCCCCAAGCAATCGCAGTTGAAACCAGAACCTCATCCTTTGACTTTCTAGTACAGAGCTTTTTTTCCTACTATCTCACCCTGTCTCAGAGGCTCTGTTCTAATGAAGTATATTTGCGAAGGGAGGCTACTCAGAGAGTAAAAAAGCATTCCTATAGCTCTTCTGAAATCTGCCCATTGCAACACAGGTCTGAAATTATAGAAAAATGGCCAAGCACCAAACCAGATTACCATCACGTAGAAAGTCAAGGAAAAGTGTCAGGACTGTGAGACATGGAAATGTCTCTGAGACACCGTTGGAGGGGAATCCTCAGTCTTGGAGAAGGATCTGAGAAACACTGACATTTAAGGCTGCCAACATGTTTTCCTCGGGGCTGCCCTGAGAACAGGACAGCCAAGTGGGGTGAGGGCAGAACTGGGGGGTCTGGGGGGACACTTGCTGGCCCTCTTGCAATTCTAGCAGTTTCTCAGCCACTGAACGAGGAAGGTGAATGAGCTAGAACCTTGAAGGCTGCTTCTCAGCCCTTTCTATTCTTCAGCTCTTGGGAGCTGGAAGGAATTGGTATCGCCCAGATCAGTGGAAACCTAGTCTGTAGGCAGGGCTGGCCACAGGGCCAGGTTCAAAATTACTCCTCTGCCCTGGCCTTGGGGCAGGGAAGAGCATGGCCTGAGTTCTCTCACCAGCAGGGATCAGTAAATTCTAGCCATAAGGGGACCCAGACGCTCTTTGTCCAGCAATGTTTTCCCAGTGTCTCCTGGGGAGTGATTCAGGGCCAAGGTGACAGTGGGTTTGGAGCCCAGATGAAAGGATCGCAGGGACCACAAGACAAGATCCCTTGTGTGGTGGCCGGCTGGAAAGAGGAGGGAGTGAGTATGTGTGGAGGTCAGTGACGCAACTCCCCTGGCTTGCAGGGATGGTGGAGGAGAAGGCGCGCGGCGTGTCTCCTTATAAAGAGGCCCTTACCACATGAAGCAGGGGGCGAAGGTGATCCCACAGTGAGTCACCCAGGAAGGGACGCCGTGTGCCCAGAGCCCAGAAGAGAGGACTCGTGGATTTCCCACTCTTTCCTTCTATGATTTTAGGCGTAATACGGTTGCTTTAGCCACTCAGGCCACGCTGTTACCCTTTCTGCCTTCTAACCCAGTCTTTCTCCTCACTGACATGCCTGGGTTTTAACCTGTCAATTTGTTCTCGATTTCTGTAGTTGGGCTTGTTTTTTGTTTTTTGTTTTTTTTAATCTGAAGTTTAATCTCTACTGATTTCAAGAAACCCCAACCATACTACTAATTGTATTTGCCTTTGAGAAGATAGCCGAGTGGCTCTTTGCCAAGCGTGGTTAGTCTTAGATTTTGTTTGCTTTCCTTCTTATCTTCAACCAAGGCAGGTATCATATCCTGGACTGGAATCTGAAGGGATTCTAGGGGGCCCCTGGATCCAATTGCCCCTCAGTTGAAAGCAGCTCTAGTCTGGCCTTTATTGAGGTCTGGGACTGCAGAGAGCTCTGGGGAGTGTCCCTGTAATCAGCCAGCCACCAGCCCCACACTGCCTTGTAATAAAGCAGCTCTATATTTGTTCTGTTTATAGTCTCCTCTGTAATAATGCCACAGCCCTCACTGCTCTCTCTCTTTGGGGAGATTTTCTGGGTAATAGAAAATTTTGAAATGTTAAAGAGGGTTGTAGACTCAGAAAATGTTTTTAGCTAGGATGTGTCTCAGGTTGGGAAGATGCCCGGGAAGTCCCGGCAGCCAGTGAGCGCTCCTGGGGAGGAGCGTGTTGTGGTGAGCGTGTTGTGTGTGTGTGTGCGTGTGTGTGTGTGTGAGAGAGAGAGAGACACTGTGGTCGTAGGGCCCATGCATGCGGGGGGGAGGTGTGGGAGAAGCTGCGGGTGCGTGCTGTGTGGTCACGGGAGTGTGGAGTGCGCTGTCCTCGTGCTGGTGGTGAGTGGACAGCGTGGTTGGAAGGGGGGTGGGAGGTGTGCAGAAGGGGCCCATGTGGTGATGGAAACCCTTGTTTTGGCAAATTTCAAAACTGTCAGGTGTGGAGGATGGCGAGACCTAGGAGTGCGGCCTCAGGATGGAACCGCTTCAAGCTCGCGTTCTATTCATTCTTTCAGCTGTGTCCCCTTTCCTCTGGTCCCCAGCCACACACTTCTGCCGTCCTGTTCTTCCTTCTTCTCCTCCCAGTTCCTTGTCTCTTTCTCCATTAACCGGGAAGAAGGCAGAGACAGACAGTTATGGGGAGGGGGTGAACAGTAGGCCCCCTTCGTCTACGTTGGCGAGAGCGGGCCTCCTGATATCCCGGGCTGCCAGCTTTGAAGTTTACCTGTGCGATGAATCCTGGGAGTTGTCCTAGCCAGGGCTCCTGCTAACAATTCCGATTCCTCCTTTTCCCCTCCTGGTCTCTACCTCTGCCCACCCCCACCCCCCGGATTCTATAAATACTTTATTATATGGCACTAGTAAAACTTCAAGTATTTCTTTTTATTAGAGCTACATAATATGGTAATTGTGTGACAGAACACAGCTCCCGTGAGCAGCCCCCACCCTCTTCCTAGGTGTGGCCTCTCACCGCCTGGGCTCGGACTAGGCCCACAGGCCTCCCTGTTCCTCTGAAGTGTGTGCGAAGGGGGCTGGGGCAGCCTTTCAGACAGAGCTAAAGGGTCAAGGCCTTGAGTAGTATCAGGCCAGAGGAGTGAAGAGGTGCTTTTCGAGTTTTAAGCCGTCTGTCCTGGTGTGTGAGTACAGCAGGGATCTTATTATTAGCGTTAATTCCAGTCAGTGCGTGAGGCCACTCGACCTGCCTTTCCTTTTAATAATGTTTGTCACGTGCCATAGAAGGTTTTGAACGGAGACCGGGGAACAGGGGAGCATGGGTTTTTTTGATTGACTCTGGTTCACGGTACTTTTTATTTATTTACTTTTAACAGCAGTCATCCTTCTCTCTGATGTCTCCTGGGTTCAGAATCTGGAGATGCTGAAAGAACACGATCCCTCCCATCTCTTGCTGCTTCAGTCTAGAACATCTTTCTTCTTAAACCCACATCATTGGCTTCTGTGTCCACTAGTCTCATGGGAGGCGTGGGGCTGGAAACACCAGAGTCTGTGGTTCTTTCCTTACTGTTACCATGTGGTCTGCTAACGGTGTATTTTGTCGTCTAATTGAGCCTTATTATTTGATTCTGGTTTTTGTCCAATGAGAACTGACTTTGAACTTTCCCTTTACCCCCCTTGTCCTGGCTCCTGTACCAGTGGGTCCCTACCAGTTCCTCCCTGCATTGCAGAGCACATCGTTTCTGCAGCCTTACTTCTGCAAAGCTTGAGGATTGGGGGTTTCTGCCCTGGAGCAGCCAACAGAGCCCTCAGTGCCAGGGACGTGGGGCACAATGTTGAGTCCTTTCTTAACTGCCTCTGTGCCCGGTGTTTGCATAGGGGCCAACCCCCAAACTAGGCTCTGCCATGCACTCTTTACTCCCCACGGAGACCTATGGGCATATGCTCTTCCCACGTTTTGGGCCTAGCCAAGGTTAATATTAGGCCTTCTAGCTGGGCTGCTATTCCCGAAAGCCACAGGGTGTTGTTAATATTCATGTGACCGCAGAGGCTCATTAATATTCATGAGGTATCTGCAGTCTTCCTTTAGGCCCTTAGCTCGGAGAAAAGAGGAATGATTAGAGTTTCTAGAACTTAAAACTAACCCTGTTTCCTGGAGTCTCTTGAGGAGGAGGCAAACCTTAAGAGTAAATGTCTGGGCCAAGAGAAAAAGGAGTTTTCATGCCAATGTCCTAAACTGGTCTGACAACTTAGTTGAGTTGGGCTGGATGGCTGTTCGTGTTATCATGCTTATCCAGTGTTTATTGAATGCCACTGGGCTTAGGTTCTCGTACAAGGCACTGTGGGGAGTAGGAAACTAGCACTGTGAGGTCTTCAGTGATAACAGACATGATTCCAGCCCCACGCAGCCTATGGAAGAGCAGGAGACACAGGTGTGTACGTACCTGGAGTTCAAGGTGAGGGCGCCATGCTAAATAAAGCTATACGCCCAGTGTGGAGGTGGGGATGCATGAGGAAGTCCTTCTCGTGGGGAGCTCTTGAGAGGAGGGGGAACTAAGGAAAGTGAAGGAGAATTTTCTGTGACTCTCTCAATAACCCTCAACGAGGCATAAAGCCACTCTGCATGCCCCTCCTGGGCTCCCTGGTTGTTAACTGTGCCTACCTTTCCTTTGTCAGATGCTCCAGCTATTCTGGTATCTTATTTACTAGAACTTCTTTCCTGCAAAGTATCCTTCTACTTCCTAGTTGGACTCTTTTTCTTTTCTTTTCTTTCCTTTTTTTTTTCTTTTCTTTTTTCTTTCTTTCTTCCTTTTTTCCTGAAAAACTAAACTAGTAAGAGCTTTAGACTTTGGGCAAGTTCGGGTATTCAGAAAGATGAACAAATCCCGGGTTCTGTAATTGAAAGAAGAGCATGAGAGCCCGAGATCGCCCTCCCGTTGTAATTTAGCACTAGTTGGCCTCTTAGGATTTTGGTGTCATGTTTGAAAGATGCGTGGGATTTTCGTGCCCATAGGAACATCAGGACAATAGTTAAAGGGATGGAAATGGAATTTATAAAAAAAAGTATCCAAGGAAAATGGGATTATTTAATTCAGAGAGTCGATTGGTAGCTCATTCTTCTACATATGAAAAATTTAATGGTAAAGAACTTTTTTGCGTTTCCTTCAGAGGACTGTAAGAAAGAATGAGCTTGAATGATAGCAATAAGGATATAGTCGAAGTAGAGAGAAGACTTTTTTTTTTTTTTTTAAACACCTGACTGGAATGTGACCAGGAAAGCTTGGAAACTCCCTTCCTAGAATTCTTCAGGCGTCTTTCCCTCCCAACAGGTGTAGCATATTAACGATTCTTCCGCACACAGTCCTTGTCGTCCCCTCTGTACCTCCGTCCTCTTCTGTCCTCTTACATGTCTTCATTCTGTTTCTTTATGAAGTGGGCTCATACTTCTTGTATGTCTTGATCTTTGCTGCTGCCACAGGGATTCTGTAAGATGAGTGAGAGATGGCCAGACGCCCTTCATGAATCAGGCAGACGATGCCGTGGTCGAGGCTCTGGGAGAACAGGAACCTTGTCTTACCCCCTGCCTCCAATTTGCGCCTGGTTCATAGTAGGCGCTACAGAAATATTTGTTAAATGGATGAACAAATGTTTATATTTGTGAGATGAACCGACTTCTCAATGAGCTTATTGCTTATGAGATGTTTGCCCAGACCATAGTGAGGGCCACAGGAATGAGAGAGCTGTGCAAAATACCTAAGTCATTGCTGTGGGGTGACAGCGTTTTCGTTCTACTGTTTGATGACAAAGGGTCATGTCATCTTGGTGCAAAATTAGAATTTCTACCTAACACCCGGAAAACCCAGAGTGATATAGAAAGAATTTTAAAATATAGGGAATTTATTAAATAGAGGGCTTGTGGAGTATTCACTGTTCTCACATCAGCAAGATGCTGGGAGAAGGAACTTTGCAGACTGATGGCTGTTAAGACTGGACCTACAAACCAGTGACAGGGGTCTGGCTAGTTGGATTCCTGGGACCTCAGTCCCAGGCAGCAGGGGAGTCGCGGGGCCCTGGAGTGGTCCGTTGTGCTACATCGGAATAGTCCCTTTGGTGGAAGTCATGGTTTCTCTTCTCTTGGGTTCTATTCCTTTAGGCCTTATGATGAATGTAAGGTAAATTGGAAGTTCATCCAGTTTTAGGATCTAGACTACGCGTCTGTCAGGAAAGGACAGCAGGTGGCGCCAAAACATTGTCATACTTGCGCTGGCTTGGAAAAAGACTCCAGATGGATAGACAGAAGGATTCTCTTTCGAACTGTGGACAGGGAGAGGGAGACGGGCCACCTCAGCCATTGCTCAGGTAAGGAATCTCTAAGAGCTCAGCGTCTGCCAGTTCCCCATCACCCAGGATCTGTTCCTCCAGCGTTCTACTTTGGCAAGAGGATTGGTGGGGAGAGAGGGATCCCAGCCAATCAAAGAGTAGAAGAGCCAGTTCACTTTCTGTCCTTGGCATCCCTGTGTCTCCTTTGGGGTCTGATTCTACCAGGCAGTGTGGTTTCTGAGGCTCTCGCCTCATTCTGTCAGCCTCTTTTTCCTTTCCTGTCAATTTGCTTCTAAGCGATGACAGATGTCCTTCTGAGGACACTTTTCTTGTCTCAGGACACTCTTTTTCTCACCTGTCCCCCTCCCCAGTTTCTCGGGGTTGGGGAGGCTGGAAGTGGGGTTGGGGGGTAGGGAATGGAGAACACTGGCCCCTGGACGAATTTAAACTGGACGTGCTGGTAGGGAGAGCGGAGGAGGACAGAGCGACCCGGTCCAGTAGAGGCTCCCCTGTTCTGAGAAGGAAGCAGAGCACTGTCCCAACGGTAGGAAGCAGGGTTAAAAGTCACGTCAGGATCGACTGGAACTCAGAGGCTCTGTGGCATCCGTGGCTTGAGCAGCCACGGCTCCCTCAACCCTGATTGATTCCCACCTCTGAGCCATGAGCTCTCTCCCAGCATTGTCCCTGACGCCCCCAATTTCCCCACTCCCTTCGTAAACCCGCCGGGCTGTCTCCAACCTTCATTCCTTGAGCTTGTTCCTTGGGCCTCCCGCCTTCCCTGGGGCGGGTTTAAGGGCTGGGCGGAGCTGTCCGCCTGAATCCCCTGTGGCCCCTTTGGTTCCTGGTTCTATATATATCCCTGTCCTTCTCTGCACAGGGTTTGATACGGCTTTATGGGCATTTCCATCCGCTTCACAGGCACAGCCGTCACAGAGGCGTGTTTCACCCGAGAAACCTCAGCGGAGCCTGGCCTGTGGCGGACTTAGTCTGGCCCCTGAATCAAGGCTCTCTTCTCTTCCTGCCCTCCCCCGTCCCTCCCCCCTCCATCTCCCACTACCTACCCCCAAGTGAATAACAGAGCTCTAGGGAGCACTCAGCCTTGCTGGCAGAGCAGTCTGGAACTCCAGAGACTCGTGGAGAATTCTTTAGTGTCTGTTTCTTCCCTGAGTTATTTGGGGAGGTAGGGACCCTGACTTCGGGCTGAGACTCTGCCTTGATAGGGTAGTCAGGCATTTCTCGAAAAGAATGGAACCCAGTGGGTGCTGGCAGGTTCTCTTGAGGCAAATGAAGAGAAAGAAGAACCTTTACAGCCGGAGGCTGGAGGAGCCAATGCGGCCTGATGAGGAGGGTCAGGAGCAGAACTGGGTCACATGAGTTCAAAGAGGTGAAGGGACAAGGGTCCTTAAGACAGTGGGTAGGAAAGAATACTCCCCCAGGGGACTGCTTTTGGCTCATTCTCCGGCCAGGAGATGAAAAGGTGAAAAACTGTCTAGAAAGGGCAAGTTTGTGTAGAATAAAGGAAAAACCTGTTAAGCGGGCTAAAATTTGCATAGGGAAGCAATAGACCCCGCCCCCCATTTTAGGATGTCTAATACCCCAAATCATCATCATAGCAATCATGTTTTAATACCTGTTGAGTGCCAGGCCCAGGCCCTCTGGCTGTAAATCTTGTTGTTACTCTTCACAGCCTTCTTAGGAGCTGCTACTTTCCCGTGGGACGGAGAGCAAAACTGAGATTCAGAGAACGAGTTGGCCCAAGTCACATGGCTGATCCATACGTGATGCAGCCAGCCTTCAAAGCCCTTCAGCCAAACCCCAAGCCCGTGCTCTTCCCACTACACTGTACTACCTCCCCGAGGAGCCCATAAGAAGGTGACAAAGCGGATTCTGACTTAATTTGTGGTCTGAATCATGTTTAGTCTCTTTCCGTTATTTAAAACTTTCACGTTTCCACGTGGTCTCTAAACCTGACACCTGTGTTTACTTGTGAGTTTCCCTGAGACTCTGGCTGCTTCTTTGAGCTTGGGAATTCCCAGGGTACCAGGATGCTTGGCTGTGCCCCATACAGGACCGGCACATCTATGCATCTCTTTGTTCTTACCCCGCTGAGCTCGGGGGAGAAGGCAAGCTCCCTGTTCTTGCCTAGACGCCTTCATCCCTGGCCCAGAGACCTCAGTCCATTTGTGACTCTGCTGTCCAGAGTGGCCTGGCTAGGTATTTTCTTTTCCCTGCGATGTTTACTGTTCTTTCGTGGGATTTCAGATTTCCATGATGGCGGAAGGCTTGTAGAGTGCAGGGGTGGGGAAGGGTTACTGTGGCGGGAGCCCGGGCCAGGCCAGGTCGAGCCAGCAGCACAGACAGCTTTTATAATGGTGTGCAGGGCGAGGAGACTTGTAAAGGCGATGCAGGCAGATAGGGGGATAAATCATGCGAGCAGTGGGCAGGGTGGTGAGCCGAGGTTAGGAATTAACTTTGTGTTGGATGGAGCCCAGGTTGTGGGATGGGAAGGGAGGCCTCCCCTCTTTTCCTCTCCTCTCAGCTCTCTTCTTTGCCTCTCCTTTCTGTTGGCCCTATTCACTGCAGGCTGTGACATGTTTGCCCGAGCCCTTCCTGTCCCTCCTCCAAGTTGCCTGAACTAAATCAACAAGGGAGAAGGTACCCCAGAGCAAGGGAGGAAAGTCCTTCATGTTTCTACCAATCAGACTGCTTTGTTTCATTGCAAATAGGGAATGGATCTAGCTGCCCCCTTCCTTCCTATAGCCAGGGATAAGCGTGCCCATCCCTAGTGCCTTTCTGCTTGTTCTCAGGGAGTATGGCCTTGACCTAGAAAATGGACTGGAATCCTCTGGGATGATGAAGAAAGCAGAAAAGGCCCTTCCAGCTGTTCTGAGATTCCCCACCTTGAAGTAGGGTCTCGGTCTCCCCGAGCCAGGGTGCAGACCCAGACTCGCTTCTTGTGATGGCTGAGGCTTCATTTGGGAACCATACTTCACGATGCCTCCTTTTTCTCTCTGTGTCATGGATGGCCATGCGCAGGGAGCCACATGAGGGGCCAGACTGGACTTGGTGTATAAAAAGAAGCCAAGGTTAGCTTTTCCCCAACGACGCGTGCGTGCATATCTCGTGGCTGAGTGTTACCAGGTGGGGACTTAGTGCAGGGACGCTGTTTGTACGTCCCTTCAGGTCAGAGCTGTGTCCATTATGATGATCTGTGTCTCCTTACATAAGCCCTCCATGCAATGCTATGCAGACTGTGGGTGATCCGTGCATATTCGGGACCCTCTGCTTTGGCTCGTGACTGGCACAATGCGCCAGCCCTGGGCCCTCTTCTGCCATTCCCTGCTTCCCCTCCAACATCTCTCACCACAAACTGTCCCCCTAATCATCACAGCTCTCAAGTGGACAGCTCAGCCCAAACTAAAGTCATTGACTGTATTTCTCCCTCCCCAGATCTGTAATAATAGCGCTGCCACTCTCCTTTCTAATGAGGCCCTAATTGAAAACTGGTTGCATTTGGACTTTTCTTCTTCTGTTCTGCTTTTTAGTTCCAGTGGTAGAAAAACATTCAGCTGAGGTTTGGGTTTTTCCTTTGCCCCCCCCCCCATTTTTTTCCCTCCTTCTTCTCCTTCTTCTTCTTCTTCTTCTTCTTTTTTTTTTTTTTAATATGGTGGGATTCTTTTGGAAAAGCTGTCCCCAGCCTGTTGGAGCCGCACTCACAAACCCCAGCCTTCTCCTAGAAGACCGGGTCTTTTCAAGTGGTTTGCATTGAACACGTCGGAGGCCCCCAATGCCTGTGACAGTTTCTGTTAATTATAGAGGCTCTTTCCCCCTCTCACATTAGTCAAAGGAGTTTTGTGTGTTTTAACAGCGTTTTCCCTTGGCTTGAATAAGACTCTGTTCAGACATTTCCTAGGGCCGGTGAGTCGGCAGCACTCTCTGGGACCCGGTAGCAACGTTTCCTTATTGGCTTCTCTCGGGGCTTCAAAGATTACAGTGGAGGGATGCTTCCCAGTGTGCTTGAAATGTAGTTGTTTCGGGATTATGGACCGAGTTCCTACCCCATCAAAAACTTCTGCCGTGTCCAGGCCGTGAATCTAAAATAGGCGTGCACTTGTGTGTGGAGAACTTCCTCGGGTCTCTGCTTGCACTCTGCTCCCTGCCTTGTCTAGTCCCTCTGTAAGAGTCCCCTTCTTGTCCTTGCTGTCCTTGTTGGGTTACATCAGAGCAAATCTGGGGACCCTGGCTTCCGTTCTGTCTCCCAGGCCTTATAAGTGTCAGTACTTGTGTAGGCCTTTGGAGCACTAATGCTGCCGTCGTCCTTAATATTAGGGTACCCTTCTGTCTTGATGCCCCCAGGGATGACATGTTGCCTGCTTGGCTTGGGCCAAGTCATTCTAGACAGAAATCAGCTGGCACATGATCTGCTTAGGGACTTCTCTGAGAGACCAGTCTACCAGTTAGGTGAGGAGAGAGCAGGGGCTCACTGAAACAAACAGTATTTGACTAGAAATCCTATGTGGGGCTGCATTTTGTTGAATTTAGGCTGCTTTAATTTAGTCTGGGAGGGGATCAGCAGAGTTGCACGGATGGAGCCGTGGGTTGGAGGTCAAGAGAACCCTCATACGTAAAGTGTCCTTAGACACATGACTTCTAATTGCTGGATGATAATCACTTGTCTGTTGTGGGCTTTATTGTTTGTTTGTTTCTTTGTTTTCAGAGATCTACTGAGCCCTGTGTGTTTCTCCTTAGGAATATTTTGCCTTTTTTTAATTTTTATTTTTCTAAAAATTTTATTTATTTATTTGAGAGAGAGAGCATGAGCAGGGGAGAGGGGCAGATGGAGAGGGAGAAGCAGGCTCCCTGCTGAGCCCAATGTGGGGCTTGACCCCAGGACCCCAAGATCATGACCTGAGCTGAAGGCAGATTCTTAACCGACTGAATCACCCAGGTGCCCTGTATTTTACCTTTAAAAAAAAAAAATATTTTTAAATTTTTAAAAATATTTTTTTTATTTATTTTTGAGCGAGAAAAAGAGAGTACAAGCAGGTAGGGAAAGGCAGAGGGCAGGGAGAAGCATACTCTCTGCTGAGAAGGGAGCTCAGTGTGGGACTTGATCCCAGGACCCTGAGATCATGACCTGAGCCAAAGGCAGACCCTTAATGGACTGAGCCCCCCAGGTACCCCAGAAGATTTTATTTTTAAGTAGTCTCTACACCCAACATGGGGCCCGAACTCACAGGACCGAGATCAAGGGTCACGAGCTCCACCGACTGAGCCAGCTGGGCGCCCCAAGAATATTTCGCTTTTGAAGGTGCTTGTGCTCCGCTCCTGAACTATTTTCCGACCTTAGAAACCTCCTGTCTGGGGCATTGATTTTCTTTCGTTGAGAACATGGTGGGAGGAGAATCTTGAAGAGTCATAGACCGACTGGTTCTGTTCAGGGCTTCTCCTGTAAGCTTCGGCGCTTGGAGGGAGAGGATGAACTTTCTTGGAGTATTAAGTGGGTGACAGTCTTGACTACAGTACCGCTCATTTCCCTTCTTCCAAAAGTATGGAATACTCGGAAGATACTGTCCGCTGTGGCTGTAGCTTAACAGGTTTGCCAGGGAATCTTAGGCGCATCCAGGGAAGGTCAGCGAGCTCAGTGTCTCTGTGGTTTATAGAAGATGGAGCTATAAGACCTCTGGAATGGGGGTCACTCGCTCCTGGGAAAGATGGGAGTGGAGTGAGGAGAGGATTTTTGTTCCTGTTCGAAAAACAAGAGCCTTGGAAGCCCGGAGTGGCAGGACCCAGAGTCCCTGCAGGAGAACAAAGCCCTAGGAAGAGAGTTATGGAAATTCAGTGATTAGATTTTTTTTAAAAAAAGCTCTTGGATCGGAATTCAAGGAAGCTGGTTCCCCACATGGAGTCTCATTGCCCCATTTGCTTCCCGTTTTCTTCCCTGTCTCCCCCTCCCCAATTTGTTTGGAGTCTGTGGTTCAGCACATGTTTGGTGCACCAAATGCAAAACCTCTCCCTGCCTTGTGACCACAGAGACTGCAGCGTTGGAAATTCTTCTCGAATTGCTGACATGGTCGTGCCGTACATTGCTTCTATTTTATGGCACATGTCTAACAATATAAACTGTAATATATTAAGGGAAAACATTGAACAAGCGAAACAGAGTCAGAAGATACGAGCGACATGTGTTTGGTTAGCAGCGAGGAGGCAAAGGGCTCTCGCGTCGACCCTGCCTGATGCTCGTGCCGCGAGGGACAGACGCTCGTCTCTGCTTTTACGGTGTAGCCTGTGAACAGCAGACCACATAAAGGCACAGGAGCTCTCCGGGAACCTGGGCGACAAATAAGATTTTGGCAACATCTTCTCAGACGTTTTTCAGAGTGTTTTTACCTGAAATACTTACAGATGGTGATTCCTGGTGACCCAGATGCAAAGATGGGGGCTGTTCTCGTGCCCTACTAGATAGACACTGGGTCCAGACTTTTTATGCTTATTATTATTCATTGTGGAAGTCACGCGTATAAGGAAAATATAAAAGAGGGTGAAGGCATCAGAAGTTTGAGACAGAACAAAGTTACCTGGCATCTGTGATGTTTGTTCCTTAAAAAAAAAAAAAGCGTTGTCAGAGATCAGCTTTCAGGGAAAGAGTATTGATGAGTCCTTTCTCCCCCTTTTGTATCTGGACCTTTGAAGCTGGCGGTATGGCTTTTGGGGCCAGTTTCAGCAAGCTGGCCTCCCTGTTATCTCTCAGCCAGGGAAGGATTTAGTCGTATGCCTGTAGGAGGCTTTTAGCAAGTTCAGGGGAAGCTCAAGTTCCCCTTCTGACCCCTGGCTCTTTCTTAGACTGCAGTTAATCGGCCAGTTTGGAGTGGAAAGGTGCACGGTTAGCTGGGATAGAATTAATAAAAGTAATGATTTATATCTGGGTCGTGTTTACGGTTGGCAAAGTGCTTTCACTGACATCTTCTTTTGGTTCTATCTTTGTGAATCCGAGCAATGTTTTCGTATTACTGCCCCTCTTTTATTGATGAGAAACCTGGGGTCCGGAGTTTGCCAAGGTCACATAGCGAGTAAGCAGCAGAGCCAAGACTCAAACCGAGTCAGTTTAGATTGTTCCATTAGGTTAAGTTGGTCACCTGGTCTTCTACCTTATGACTCTTGGTTTGACCAAGGGCCAGGGTTCAAAAGGGTAAGCTCCGCAGTGTTCCCTCCATTCTGTTTCAATCTCTGTCGTAGTTCTCACTATTTCTGGCAATTCTTTTTCGTTCTGACACTTCCTTTTTCCTCTCTCTCCCTACTTCGCTGATGCCCCCCCACCCCCACCCCCCTTCAGAGACTGCCTTATTTGCTTTCTTAGAAATTCCTCCTGTAAGGCTTTCGGGAACTTTGACCTACCTGTAGTCCCTGCGTTTCAGAGTGTTTAAAATGTCTCCTGCCCCTCTCATTCATCCCCCACCCCCAAAGCACGGCCTCGCCCCATCCTGCCATCATGCTGGCCAAACGCGTGGGGCAGCTGTGGTCAGTCCCATTTATAAAACTGGTAAATATGGGACCGGTTTCTGTCCCCTCCAAAGGTCAATATTTGTGCAGAGTTTAATTTTAACTTAACAAGCAGTTGTTTTCTGCAGCTGCCCTGGTGTGTTGTGTTGTGTTGTGTGTGCTCTCCTTCCCCTCCTTCCCACTGACTGTGCGCGTCTGTGTGTGTGGGTCTGTATTCTCACTGGAGGCTCGGTTCCGGTCTTCAGAACCTGCAACCCATGGGCCTGGCCAGGCTCTGTCTTATGAAGGGCATATGGGCTGCAGGGGGCTGGATAAAGGGCGGTGGGCCTCGCATGGGGAGATGGACTTTTTCAGGGGTCTGGGGACAGAGAACAGTGTTTAGTCTTCAGGAATCCTGATGTTATCACCCTATCTTTCTCTGCAGGAGAGATTCTAGAATGTAGGATTTGGGGGAAATGGTCCCCTCTTGTGAGATCTGCGCTGTCCCCCCACTTTGCTTTCTAAGGAGTGTTAGACAACCGTGTCCTGGGCTCTGATGTGGGCAGCTGCTTCTTGAGTCAGGGAAGGGGAATATGTAAGATAATCTCGTAATGCCTCCTCCAACTTTTACTATCCTGTGATTTTATGAAGAATCGGAAAGTTTTGGACTGCATATCGAGAGTAAATTTAGTTCCAGTTTTTAGTTTTAAGATCATTTAAAAACTGGTTCTTGGGATGCCTGGGTGGCGTAGCTGCTTAAGTGTCTGCCTTCGGCTCAGGTCATGATCCCAGAGCTCTGGGATCGAGTCCCGCATCGGGCTCCTTGCTCAGCGGGGAACCTGCTTCTCCCTCTGCCTGCCGCTCCCCCTGCTTGTGCGAGCGTGCTCTCTCTCTCTCTCTGACAAATAAACAAACAAAATCTTAAAAAAAAAAAAACACACACACTGATTCTTGAGCTAGTCCTTCCCCCCCCCCCCACCGGCCCTTAGTTAAGAGGATGGGGCCTTTGCTCCTTACAAGGATTTTGTGCGAATGGATGAGGTTTTATTTAAAAGAAATCTGAGCTGTTTAAAGAAAGAGAAGTACTCAGCTCATCTTACCCACCCGCGTCCCCTTTCATCAAGCTGTATCAGTTTTTTCTGCTCGGGAGCATGTCCCGGGCTTGGACACTTTAGTCCAGCAGTGATCAGCCCGACTCCTCAGGCCGTGGGATCTGAACTGGAGAAGGAGGGCCTGTGAGCACCACAGTGGCCTCCTCCCGGCTCTTCCTTGAACATACTAGGGGGGAGCCCCACCCTGGGACCTTCACACTTGCTGGTCCCGCTGCTAAGAACGCTCTTTCCCCAGATATCCGCATGGCTTGTTCCTTCTCTTCCTTCAGGAAGCTGAGGACTTCCTGGCCACCCCATCTAAAATTTCATCCCCACCTCCAGCCCCGCCCCCACCAGCACTTTCTGTCCCTTCCCCCCTGCTCTGTTTTTCTCCTTAGCATTTATCAGGACCCAACATGCCACAGATTTGACTTTTTTATTATGTTGTTTTTCTCCCTTGTGAAGGCATGGATTCTCAATGAGGGCAGGGAATTTTGTCTGTGTGTTCATTGCTGTCTCCCCAGTGCCCCTAGAACAATGTCTGGCACATGTAAGCTCTCGACATGTGTTTGTTGAATACATGGAAGGAAGGAAGGGAGGGAAGGAGAAGTAGGCTCCCTAAACTGATGATTCTTCATAGGGGGTACATAACCCCTAGGGGAAGTGGTCGGGATGCTTTGGAGGCTTTTTCAGACTATTCATACCCTTACCAAAAAATTTCTGATATGTGCTCCCTCTGCCCCAGGACGGTTAGGAATCACTGCATAACAACCTGCAGTTACCGATGAAAATATGTGGTATGCCTCATGTGTGTTGGGTAGAAAAAAGTTGAGAGCCACTATCCTCGGCAGTTCTACAGGCCTGTCCCTTCTGGCCTGGGATTCGCAGACAGCTCTCCTGGCCGGGAGGAGATTTGTTGTTTCTCTCCCCCTCCCCACCTTCCCCTACCTCCTCTTTACCCCCAACCCCTACACTCCCTGCTGCTCCCCTTTCCGTTCTTCTCGGCCAGACACCCACCCACCCACCTCCAGTGCACAGAGGCTGCGTGGCTGTAGTCAGGACACAGAGAGCCCTTGATGGCAGCAAGCGCTTCTTGTGACATCAACTCTGTGGCTTTAGGGGGAAGGCTGCGGCTCCAGGTCCCCAAGGGAGGGGGCTGTTTTTCTCTTCTTGATCGTTCACGTTGGTGCCCGTCTGACTTATAAACTTTAATGGCCAGTTTTAAAGGTTACTGCCATGGGGCACCTTTGTTGCCAGTTTTAGTTTTTTAATTTGGAAACTTTTCTTCCCCTTGTGGTCTTGGGAGGAAAGATTTGGGGCCATTTGGGGCTAGGAATTGGTATTTGTGGGTGACGATGAGATAGCAGAGCAACATTCTGGTTCTGGCTCCAATAACCAGAATCCTCGGCATGTTACCCAGTGGTCCAAATGAACCCCAAAACGAGAAGGGTAGGACTGACACCGAGATGCGTAGTCTTGGGCAGTCGTGGTCAAGGTCATAGGGGGCTGTGAGTCTGTTGGGCGGTCTGAGATGAGAGGTAAGCCTAGCTTGGGCACTGGGGCACTGGGAAGGAAGGGCACTTCTCACTCTTACTCTAACCTGTAACTGTCCCCTCACTTCCTGTCCCGGTCCTTTGCTCAGAAGATGAACGTTGTTGACAGCAGACGGGTTTCACTGGGATGGACACAAGGCTTCAGATGTAGAATCAGGAGTCAAGGATGAGGCCCACTGGGGGCTGCCCCAGTGTACCATAGACACGGAACTGACAGAGAAAACCTTGCCGAGTCTTTCTGCCGAGGTGTTTTTTTTTTTTGTACCTTGTACCTTTATATATATATATAAAAAGCTTTTCTCCGCTCAGGATAACTTTGCAAAGCCTCCTATGTCAGAAAATGGTTATTGCTCATCTCAGAGTCATCTGCATTCTTAGGGGAAAATAATGTTACAGAATAATACGCAGATGATAGCATCTTGGAATCAGAAGGGATTATTTATAGTGCCCTAATAAACCCATCATATTCAGGGCCTCTGTCTGAAAAACTAAGAACCTGGGGGATTTCAAATATATTTGGTGGGTGCTAGAAAAGAATTTTTAGAGGTGTAATGCTGAGCTAGCCTCCTCCCAGGATACTTCTTTTGTTGTAGAGTAGTAAAACGAAGAAACGGGTAAGTCATCCAGCAAATAGACCCCAAGAAGGGGCAAACATACCAATCTATGGGTGTTTATATGCTGCTCAAAGACATATGCTCTTTCCTGGACTGTTCGCGGGTGTCCTTGGTGGCCAAAACTCATACCTCCCCTCTCTAGGATTTGGATGGTGAGCCTGAGATTAGGATTCAATTTGGGATGAACTTGAAGAATTCAGGAAAGGACGCCTGCCGTGGAAGGAAGGGATACACAGCTCTCCGAGAGATACGGTCCCGGGGCAGACCCTCTGGACAGTTCCGGTACCTTCCACAGGACATATAGTATCAGGTCTTGGATTCAGATCTCACTCCTGGCTGTCTGTCCTGGCCGGACAAAGCCGGATTTGCTTCTTTTTTCCCTGTGTTGCAAGGGCGGGAGAGGAGATGGGGGGATTGGCTCGGGGCTGGGCCACAATTAGTGACCTGGAAGCTGGGCTGGGCACCCAGAGGCTATAAATAGCAGACATGGAGCAGTCGCTGAGCAGATTCGAAGCCCAGCCAGACTAGCCGCGTTTCAAGTGGTCTGGGTGGGATTTTTTTTTTTTCTCTGTTAACCATTTGTACATCTGGTTTCCTCCGTGTTGGTGGGGGCAAAGGAGGAGGGTGGGGTTGTGAGCAGAACCAGAGGTTCGTATGTGGAGTTGCTTCTTGGTGCGTTTTGCCATATGTGTATCTGGGAGCTTCTAGGGTCCTTAGGACTGGAAGGGCCCTGGGAGTCTAGGAATGGTGGCTGCTAGGAGCCAACTCTCAGAGCAGGGCATGTGGGATGGGAAATGCCAAAGTCCCACAGGCCCCTGTCACTAAGGTAGGGTGGGTGTTCCTGGACAGGGACAGACGCGCAGTCTCACGTGGAGCAGCTGGTTTGGGAGAAGCCTAGGACTTACCTCTCAGGACCCTAGGAAGCAGTCCCCCGGTCACAACCAAACCCGTCCACTCACCTTCTTCCTCCCAGGCATTTGCCAATCTTGCTTTCTGCGGTTGTTCCTGCTGTCTGCCCTGGAGGTGAAGACAGAATATTTTGATTTGAGGTCTGGTTTTTCCCCTTATCCCCGTGTCACTGGACATACTATTTAAGCTCCCTGGGCTTCGTTTACTTCATCTGTCAACGAGCAGTTTTGATGGACTGCACCTCAAGGTACCGTCTAGCTTTTATCAACCCACCCGTCGTTTTCAGTCAGTCTGTTTCAGTGTTTCTTCTTCGGGAAGAAAAGGCGCCTCTGCCGGGAAGCCTTCCCTGAATTATCAGTCCCGCCTTATCGTCAAGCTCTTACTTCACAGACCATTTGCAGTTATATAAATAGTTGAGCCTATGTTTTCCTTGCATATATCACACGTTGCTTTGCAGTGATTTTCTTGCGATTTGCACGTATTTATATTTTGTCTCTTCAAGTAGATTACAAGCTCTTTGAAGCGGGGAGCCGTATCTTCTCCATCCCTACCACTCAGCACCCACTATTGATGTCCTAGGCACCATCGGCGCCCACTGAGGCTTCCTGAGAGCAGGCGGGCGGACGTGCAGTGGAATGGGAAATGGGAAGAAATGCCTATATTTCCAGCAAACACCACTTTGAGAGCTGTCTTTGTTAGAGTTAAATGGAAAGCAGTGAATGAGGACCCAGAAGGGAGATTTCTTGTGTTTTATAGAACGGGGTGGTAGGGGGTCCAGGCCCGTGGCTGCACTGATGCCCTCCTCCCCCTTTCCTCTTCTCTTGAAGTTGCTCTTTCCTCACAGGTGCAGTCCGAATCCGCGGGTTTTTCTGGACACTGCTTAATAGCACTGAGCATGGGGCTGCACTGTGCGTAACGGTCAAAGGACTTTGTGTTGCAGGCGTAGGCTCTTTGTTTTAGGTTTTAGTTCTTCTCATGGCAAGAATCCGTCTGTTTGTAGACCTCCTTTCGGCCTGACGGTGAGGATAATAACGCTTGTTGATATCCGTGAAAACGTACGTGACGGTGGTGGTGTTGTCTGAGTCCAAGGAGAGCAGTGTCTCCCCTGGTTGGCTTTCCTGTCACAGGGCTTTGACCTTCCATGCCCTGTTTCGTCCCTTCTGCTACTTTCAGCTCCTCGGCCCAGGCTAAACAATTCCTCCCCTCTTGGGTGTTTACACTCTCCCAGCGTTAGCAGAAGATTATCGTATGTGGTCCCAGACGTCACTTAGGCCATCTGCCTCGCGTGCCCCTCATCGCTCGTCCGTTTTCATCCCCCCCTCCCCCTCCCCACGCCCGTTTTGTTCCCCTTCCTGGCACTCCCTGAAACTTATCTCGGCAGCTCTGGTGCCGGAGTGCCTGATACTGGGCGCGCGAACCAGGCGAGTCTCTCAGACCATTGCTCTATCTTCTAGGCCCTCTAGCCCTGGGATTTGAGGCAAAGAACTTTGATTTGTTGGTATCTTTCATTCAGTTCATTCATATAGTAAACATTTATTGAGCACCCATTAGATGCTGGCTTTTTATTAGATACCAAGAATGTCATTCTGTTTTATTAAACTCAGCAGACATTTAAGTAATTACTGTTTATAAGGCATTATGTTAGACGATGGGGTTTCCAGAATCACCAAATCCCTCAAGAACTTGGCCCTCAAGGAGCTTATAACCCAGTGGAAGTGTCAGACACGTAAATACTGAATTACAACACAACGCAGAACGAAATGAGAGCAAATATATGTAGATCTGAGTGATGGGCTTTGGAAGCCAAGAATAAAAAAGGTTTAATTCTGGCTTTTTGAAAGAGATGGGGTTGTGGGCAGTAGGAAGGGATCTCAGAGAAAACTAAGAAAGAGAAGACATTTGTGCTGAACCTTGAAGGATGAGAATTCCCTAAGTAGAGAATGTGAAGAAGGATATTAGACAGAGTCAACAGCATTCCTTCTTTCTTTCTGGAATTTTTTTTGGGGGGGGTGGGAGAATGGGAAAAGGGCATTAGACAGAACAGCATTTATTCCTCCTTTGAGTATTTTTGAGTGCCTACTATGTGCCAGTCACTGTTCTAGATGCAGGGATAGAGCAGTGACCCAAACAAAGTCTTTGCTGTCATGGAACTCACAGTCTCGTGAGTTGTCAAGACGAATGTGGCATTATTTTCCTCTGTTGCTGTTATCATTCACCATACTTCTAACTGTATTGAGTCCTTTGAACTAAAAAAAAAAATGATGGCTCTTAACTCTGGGCATTGTCATCTCCTTATTTGGTGTCATCTACATCTTTCTAGATTGTTTCTTCTTAGCCAGGTCAGTAACTGAGACCAGATTCTGTACAAACCTTAGGCAGTCGTGACAGTTGATACTTTTGATAAACACCCGATGTCACTGGACGATTACGAGGCGTCTTCTATTTTAGTGTTATTTTTATTTTACAGCGTACTGGCAAATTCTTTGAAAACTGGTAATCTGTGTAAGTAACAAATGGTAAACATTAAACTAGAAAATGCGATTACCCAGAATATCTCCTTCTCCATCAAGCAAGTGATTGGCACTCGCCGTAATCATGTTTACCTTGGCTGCACCTGCCCCATTTCCTTCAGTTACTGGGCTGATTCGCAGGGCCCATCTTCTGCCCGGCCGATGTGTGTTTCTGTTTTACCCATGGTCTCCTCATGGCTTTAAGCCATTTTAATTTGGTCAAGTTAAGCCTTTCTTCCCAAGTCTGCAATTGCCTTTGCCTCAATTCTAAGAGAGGCTGACAGTAGGAATGAATCCAAAATTCCATTCATTTTACATTCACCACATCTGGGTTTCTTTTAGCATCATTTTTCCCCTTGAGAACATTTTCAAGGTTCTCCTAATTTTCTAGTGTTTTTTCTTTTGGGGGGGGGTGCCTTTTGGAAGATTACTCAGAAGTTTCCAAGGACTGATTATCTAGTCTTGAGTCTATTTATGTATGTTCCCACCTTCTCTGCCACCTCCTCTAGTTTAGGAAAATAATTTTCCTTTCCCGTCTTCATTTACCTAAGTATAGGCATCTTGTTCTTGAGACCCGACTTCTGGGGGATACGTATCCTCTGTTCCCCTTTGTTTCCTGGGGGAACCGTTGATGTTGACTCTCCCAAGAGCAGTTTTGAGGAATCTGGCATTCTTTCGTTAGGGCGCACTCTAGGTAGAGCAGCGATTCGTTTCCACGTCTCCTGATTTCACTTCGGCAAGCACTCTCGTTCTCTCAGTTCTGGAGATCTCCCGCCCGACTTCCGCGGTTGTCAACACGGTTCTCAACCACTAGGGGGCACTCTGTTTCCCTTAGCTCTGTTGGCCCAATTGTGGGGCGATGTCTGCCATTTCCTTTAGTCGGTCTGTGTCTGGTCCAGTGCCACCCCGTTCAGCCCTGCAGGTTGTGTACTGAGCAACTCCAGGGAGTTCCATTCACGTAAAGTATGATGCCCCTGAGTCATGCGATGCAGTGGCCCTCCCTTTAGTTCAACCAAGGCAGCGTCAGGATTTTTTTTTTTAACCTTAGGCAAAACAGAACCCAAAATACCAAAACCAGAACCAAAAAAGAAAAAAGAAAAAAAAGTTTAGATAGGAACAAATTCTTCCCCACACTATCATTACATTATTCATATAGATGATGCAAGCTCTGTTAAACAAACAAAACCTTACCTACGGGTGCTCTGTAGTTGGGCAGACCCGGCTTTGACTCCTGACGGCACCATCCACTGGCTATGGGACTTTGGTTGAGCAAGTTACATTCCTTGTCTACATGGGGGCTCCAGAGTCAGGTGGTCTGGGTTCAAAACATTCTGTTACTAGATGTGCGACTTTGAGAAAGTTACTTCAGCTCTCTGGCTTCAGTTTCTTTTTGTGGAAAATGGGTATACTCGTGCTCTCCCCAGAGTTCTAAGAGCTCAGGAAGATAGCCTACTCGAGTACTTTTCAGGGTGTGGCTCACAGTAGACATTCCAAAGTATTGGTTGTGTGTCTAATTATTATTATTCTCCTATTTCTTTCCATTCAGCAGTCAGTATATTTAACGAAGATACTGTCTTTTTGGTTCAATGTGTATGCATATCAATGAATTTGAAAACAGTTCTCATTATTCTGAAGCTGACATGTCGTCTCCCACCAAATCGAGCAAACAGAACAAAATAGAGTTCACATTAAAACAAGGATGAGATCCTCTTCTGTCAGTCGGCAAAAACTGAAATCCATTATTATATCTTTGGCACGATTATGGGGAATTGGGCATTCTTCATACAATTTTAGTGGGAATACAGATTGATACATTATTTTTGGAGGGCAGGTTTTTTGGGCGGTATCAGATATATCCTTTAATCCAGCAGGTGGGAATGTGATCTGTAGAGTTATTATTTTTTTTTAAAGATTTTATTTATTTATTTGACAGAGAGAGAGACAGCCAGCGAGAGAGGGAACACAAGCAGGGGAAATGGGAGAGGAAGAAGCAGGCTCATAGCGGAGGAGCCTGATGTGGGGCTCGATCCCATAATGCCGGGATCATGCCCTGAGCCGAAGGCAGACGCCCAACCGCTGTGCCACCCAGGCGCCCCAATGATCTGTAGAATTATTAACGTGCGAACACTTGTGCATGAGTATGTCCAGAGCAGTGTCGTTTCCAATGGGGAAAATTGGAAACAGTTTAAATGCCTGTTGTTGTGTAAATATGAAAAAATTGTGGTTTATCCATACAATGTAGTACAATGAAGCCATTAAGAAATGAGGTTGACCTATATATACCTTGCAAAGACAGCTATCATATACTAGTGAGTGAAAAACAGCAAAATGCATAGGAATATATGCAATGTGTTCCCATTTGCGGGGAGAAAACACCTCTGTGCATGTATGTTTATATAAGAATAGAAAAAAGCCTGGGGAGATACACACCAAATTGTTCACAGTGGATACCTCTGAGGAATGGGTTGGAGGTGAAGTGAAACGTGTCTTTTACTTTTATTTCTATACTTCCGTGGTGTTTAAACTGAAGTGTTGTGTGTATCTAAGTGTTAACTCAGAATGTCATTTTGTAATTTTTTTAGCAGGAAGAAAAAGTAGTGGATGAGTTTACCCAGCACCAGTTCCTCATCCTGATAGAGCTCTTTGCTATTTCTTAATTTGATTGATTTGGCTTCCCTGGCTTACTTGTCCAGGTTCCTTTTCTTAACCCTGACTGGTCTGGGGGGATTCACAGTCCACCTGGGAATTCACCACATTCTGATTCTCTTCCAGAGTGTAAGCACTAGATCGGGTCTTCTGGATTCTTGGCCATATTCCATTGCTTCTTTAGAGCCCCTCTGCCCCTCTTAGATCACCCTAATTTCGAATCCTTCCAGAAGGAAGGCACGTGCATAATTGACCCCAGGAATCTCACTTAGGACTTTAGGCCTTTCTCCATGAACCATACTCAAGCTTCACCCTTCCTGAAGATTTCCTTAGCTCCTAGGTTTTTGAAAACCCTGTTCTCATCTTTTGATAGATGTGTGTCTGTTAGGTTGACTGCATCATATTAAAGCTGGTGCTGTTCTTTGGTGAAGCCTAGAAAATGATCCTCTTGTTCTAGACCAGGTCCAGCCTAGGGTTGGTAATTATAGTGTGACTGCTAGCGGCACGTGCCATATTCCCGGCAGAGTCGTACCTTCTGTCCACCTTCTTGCTAAAATAACAGGAAGCTTCCTTCTTCTCCTGTTTTGAAGATCTGCGTCCACTACAGCCACCACTCCCCTTAGTGGACCTCCCACTGGGTTCCACCGGCTAGTGTGAGGGACACGCCTTGCACTTCCCTCTGTCTTCTTTTCCCAGCCCTCCCTAGTTCCTGAACCCTGCCATTGTGCCTTCTGAAATTAATAGTGTATCAGCAGCAAAATTTCCTTTATCTTTAGTTTCTTCTCTGAGCACTCCTTTCTCTTTCTTGCTCACAAACCTGGCTTTCGTGGAGCACACTTCTTTTTCTGCAGCCTACTCATCTGGGGGCTGTTTCTTCCCTTCTGGTCTTCTTACCACCGAGTGTGGTGGTGGGATATGTGTCCTCTGTGCTTCTCAGTGCTGCTTTCCGACCATTCTCCTTCCTCTTCCCTAAGAAGCCCAGTTTGGGCTCTCTCGTCAGATTATATCCTCCAGTATTCTTTATTGTTGTAGAGCAATGACTGAGTCATTCCCATTTGTTTCTTGAGGACTTTAGCTCCTGACTCACTGCCACTTTCTCCAGTCTTCGCTAATGATCTTGACTTCTGCTCTATCTCATTCACTGATCTCTGTGGTCATACTCTAGAGCAATGCTCCTCAACAAGGGGAGGTTTTGCTCACAGGGAACATTTGACAATGTCTGGAGACGTGTTTGGTTGTCATACCTTGAGAGGCACTGCTGGCATCTAATAGTAGTGGGTAGCATCCAGGGACACTGCTCAACACCCTATAGCAGGCAGAATGCCCCCCGCCCCCCACCTGCCGTGACCAAGAGTTGTCTAGCCCAAAGTGGCTGCTGCTTAGAAACTCTGCCCTTGAGTGTACAAGTCTAGGCCTTGTCATGGCTGATAATGGCAACTACTCCATCATCTCAGTTTTACGCGTCTTACTTTCCAATCACTTCTTCCTCTTGTTCTTCCAACTCTCTCTCTCTGCCTCAACCTTCCTTTAATCCCACAGGGACCTCCAGTCCATTGATCTTGCCCTCCTTTTCATTGTCCTGGCTCCTTTGATGTCCTGCTTCCCTTCTTCGCTCAGCTTCTGTGGTCAGTCATTAGAATCACTTCCTTGCATGTGTTCTTGACCCTCTTGCCCATATCTTGTTTATACTGAAACCCAACTTTTCAGCCTCCTCCATATATAGTCAAACATGGTCAGTTCAGAAAAACAAACAAACAAACAAACAAAACAAACTCATAACAACCACACTGACTAGTTTCAATTTAAATTCTTGGCGTCTGACTCTTGATTTTGGCTCGGGTTATGATCTCAGGGTTGTGAAATCAAGCCCCCCCATCATATTCCATGCTGGGTGTGGAGCCTGCTTAAGATTCTCTCTCTCCCTCTTCCTCTACCCCCTGCCCCTTTCTCTGTCTTTCTCTCTCTATCTCAAAAAAAAAAAAAAAAAGAGAGAGAGAGAATAAGTAAATTCTTGACCATGAACCTCAAATGTATCCTTAATACTGCCAGGCAATCATATTCTAGTTCCCTGACCCATTCATTCTCCCATCATTTCACATCTTCTTCTCTTTCCTTGAGCCACTTTGACCCTGCTTCATATTTTGCTGATAAAAAAAAAAAAGAGTCATCAGAAGTGAACTTTAGCAGATTTACAGCACCGCTTCTACTCACTGCTAACATATATACCCTCATACACTGCCTTTCTACCTGTTCGCAGAGAAAAATCTGCCATCTGCCCGTCTAAAGGCTCTTCTTCCATTTGTGCGTTAGATTCCATGTCACCTATCAAGGAAATTGTTCCAGTAATTTTCCTCTCTCTAACTTTTTGCTTTCTATAAGCTCATCATATTAGCACACAGCTGTGCTATTATTTTTCCCATCTCAAAAATCCTTCTCTTGGAGCACCTGGGTGGCTCAGTCTGTTAAGCGTCTGCCTACGGCTCAGGTCATGATCCCAGGGTCCTGGGATCGAGCCCTGCATCGGGCTCCCTGCTCAGCGGGGAGTCTTCTTCTTCCTCTGCCTCTGTGTGCTCACTTACTCTCTCTCTCAAATTAAAAAAAAAAAAATCCTCCTCGCGATACCCCACTTTGCCCACCAGTTACTAGACTGCTTCTTTGCCTGCTTTGCTACAAAACTCTTTATAAGAGTTGTCTATTTTCATTGTGTTCAGTCCCTCTCTTCCTGTTCTCTCATGTAACCACTTCAGTGGGGTTTTGACTCCTTATCACTCTACTGAAGTTGTTCTTGGAAAGGTCAAGGTTGACTTTCTCACTGCAAAATCCAGTCGTTCTTGGTTCTCGTCTTATTTGGTCTACAAGCAGCCTTTCATACAGTTGGTCAGCCAGTCCTTCTTGACATGCTTTCTTCATTTGGCTTCCAGAGATGTGCACTTTACTGGCCTTATTTTTCTATTTTTGTTCTCTGTTTCTTCTTCACAATCTCCTTGGATGTTTTCCTTTTTTCTGCACTATATCCAAGGCTCCGTCCTTGGTCCTCTTCTGTTCTCTACCTACCTTCCCTCTGTTGGTGATTACATTTAAACTCATGGCTTTAAATACCATTTTTATGCCTCTATCTCCAGCACAGATCTTCCCAAATCCTGGACTTAATGTCTCCAGCTGCTTGTTCTACATTTCCAATGGAAAATCTGATAGACAGCTCAAACTCAACACATTCAAATTGAACTCCTGATTTCCCTCTCTCTCAGCACACCTATGCCAAGCATGTTCCTCCTATAACCTTCCCTTCGCAGTTGATGGCAACTCTGTCCTTCCACTGGTTTGAGTTAAAAATCGAGGAGTCATGTTTAATTAACCCTTAATCTTTCTCTCATCCAGTCCATCAAGAAATTCTGTTGGCTTTTCTTTCAAAATAGATATAGACTCTTCTATTGCTTCTTTTCACCTTGAGCTGAGCCACATTCAGTCTTTGCTCAGATGACTTATAGACTCCTAACTGGTCTCTGTACTTCCACCCCACTCTCCTACACTGTGTTCTCAACCTGGAAGCTGGACGGATCCTTTAAAGTTCTAAGTCAGCCACTTCTTTGCTCCAAACCCTGTAAAGGGTTCCCATGTCACTTCAAGTAAAAGCAGTCCTCACAATGGCTGATAAGGTCCTGTATTATCTGACCCCCATAACTTCTCTGACCTCTCCTACAGTCTCTTACTCCCTGACTTCATCTAGACACATTGATCATCTTATTATTCTTTTAGTACACTATGCACACTCCCGCCTTAAGCCTTTGCACTAGCTGTTCCCTCTGTTTCCAACAGTTGTCCCTCAGATACCTGTGAGCTGAATCTCTCGGGTCCTTCAAATTTTTGCTCAGATGTCATCTTGTTAAAGCCCATCCCTGACCACCCTATTTAAAATGGCAGTCCACCCCTCCATCCCTACACTCCCAATTCCTTATCCTACTCTTCTCTCCCCCCGTAGCACACAACATTCTTTAACATACTATTTTATATTAGTGATCTTCCACCATTAAATAGAAGTGCCACAGGGCGGGAATTATTTTATGTTTTGTTCATTTTTGTAACAGTACCTGAAACACAGTGGGCCCCAGTGCATATCTGTTGAATTAATGTGCATCTAGTTTTAGGCGTCATCACAGACACAGATGACTGACAGGTTGAGTCCAATGAGTAGTAATTTCATCTTTCCAGCACCTTATATTTACAGAATCTTTCTCGGCTCATTACCAACTCTTCTAGCTTGTCAGGTGCCCCCCGCCCCCATCTGGGGGAGCAGTCATGCAAAATTCTACCAACTTTATACAATAAAAAGTTTGAAGAGGTAAAAAAAAAAAAAGAAGAAGATCAAAATAGCAAGAAGTTGGTCCTCTCGCTTTCCTCCTGCCCTGAATGATTTAGAAAGAAATCTTAGACCTCCATGTTTTCTTCCCCAAGTGTCCCTCTCTCAGTTTGATTCCTTGATTTCTGGGCTTCGGGATCCAGTTTTAGGAAGTGTTTCTGGATGAGGCAGAATGCTTTGCACCCAGCAGCCCCTGAGTAAGTGAGTCTCCACTTCTCTCCCCCAATCTAAATTTTGATTTACTGAGCCTCTAACTTTTTGTAAGCTTCTCAAAGCTTCTCTTCCTGGGCACAACCCAAATGTAGTCTAACCGATACATTCATTGCTTCTCCCAGGATTTCTCTGGTTTTCTGCCTTCAGTGCTCCTTATGACCTCAGCGAACATTGAGCAAAGTTTCTTACTTCCCGTCCTATTTCTTTGAAACCTGCCCCTTAGCTCCTTTCACACTTTTCTGACCAGGCTGCCTTTCTGATTGCATTTATTTAATTTTTTATCTTTTTAAATTTTTTAAAAAAGATTTCTTTATTTATTTGAGACCAGGTGTGGAAGGGCAGAGGGAGAGGGAGAGAGAATCTCAAGCAGACTCCCTGCTGCGCATGGAGCCTGACGCAGGGCTCGATCTTATGACCCTGAGATCACGACCTCAATGGAAACCAAGAGTCAGATGCTTAACTGACTGCGCCACCCAGGCGCCCCTCTGATTGCATTTGTCATAGTGCCCATACCCCTCCTCTCTGAACTAGATCCCAGGTTACTAAGAATTTGATTGAGAAGCTCATTCCTGCTATCGATGGTGCTACCCCTGTTCACTGTTGGCTCTCATTGCTGTCGTCTGAGGCTCTTCCTGAACCAGATCAGGCCTGGGCACAGGAAGTGGGTAGAGGCTAAGGGGTCTGCATACACTAAGGTTTCGACTATGTGGGGAAGAGCTGCGTGGGGGCCAGCTACGAAGTGACCATTAGGTATAAAGCATTGTACCCATGTGCTAAGAACTACAGTGAGCTCCTTTAATACTCACGTCTCTCAGTGAAAGGTATGCTCCTCAAAGCCTGGAGACCTGGCCTCTTGGGCTAGACGTCTCTGTGCTGCGTGGTCTCTTTTTATTATGGTTGGCTTTTATTTCCTTGCCCTCCTCTGCTCTGTTCTTCCACAAATCTTACAGAAGCCACTTAGATAGTTAGACACAATAGAAGTGGAAATGGATGATAGTGGACTGGGCCAAGTGTCTCTTTCGCCTTTCTCCCGTGTCCACTACCCGCCTTCCCTTTGTAGGAAGGGGCCAATGTAGTCCCTCGGTCCTTGGTCAGTCTTTCCTTTAGAGTCTCCCTCAGGTGCCCTTCTGTTCTGGCTAGTGGCCTTCGGGGTGGAATTGGGGTGGGGGCTGTTACTCCCTGGGGTGGGAATCAGAGGGAATAGAATTCCTCTCCCACCCTCTTCCTCTGTTTTGGTGGGTTCGAGGGCCAAAGCCTTGACAGATAGTGTTTTATTATCAGCAGGTGTTCAAGATGCCCTGTAACCAGAGCCTAAGTTTGGTCCTTCCTTCATCCCCTCACCTGGAGATGAACCCTGGAGTAGCTCTTCTGTTCCCTAGGGTCAGCCTGGTGTCAGGGCTGCCTGTCCTCTCCTCCTAGCTGAGCCTGAGGATAGGGGTTTAGCAAACTCACAGGGAATCTTAAACCCACAAGGCTATGGCTTCCTGCAAGGAAGTGAGGAGTGTATCAGTAGGAAGCGCTAAATTAGGTAACCAGGGCATCCTGTCCTCCTCAGTGAAACCTGGATCCAAAAGAGCATGAGATGTACTATACCTAGAAATGATCTTAGAGTATGTGGACTGTAGCCAGGACAGAGGACAAGGAGTGGAGAAGTCCTGAGCCAAGGGACTGAAGTCTCAGGAAGCAGCTTTTAGCCTCAGGACTGATCACACCCATTTAGGACAATTTCCTCCCCATCAGACCTGTCTTGTCTCCCCACAGATGCCTGCTTCTCTCGTTCTCTGGACCCCGTCTCCCGCCACCCACCCTCCACTCCCCCCATAGTGCGGTGACCACACTCCTGTTCTGAGTCGAACTCTGACTTGAAGTCTATCTTTTAACCTTCACTTTTGGGGTGCCTGGGTGGCTCAGTCGGTTAGGTGCCTGCCTTTGGCTCAGGTCATGATCCCATGGTCCTGGGATCGAGTTCCGCATCAGGCTCCCTGCTCAGCGGGGAGCCTGCTTCTCCCTCTCCCTCTGCCTGCCCCTCTCCCTACTTGTGCGTGAGTGTTCTCTCTCTCTCTCTCTCTCTCTCTGTGTCAAATAAATAAATAAATAAATCTTTAAAACAGCAACAAAAAAAACCCTCTGCTTTTGTCTCCCTGCCCTCCACCTTCCTCTCATTAGGCCCTGCTCAGTTTTTCCTAGGTACTGGACACTTTGAGGCCACGGCCCTCCACGGCCCTCCACGGCCACCCCAGCCCAGCCGTGGCTTTAGCAGGGGCCCTGCTGTGCATGAGTACTTTGAGTTAAACGGGTGGCAGGTACCTGGGGCCTAGCAGTTGAGCTTGTAGCACTTCAGCTTCCTAACCCACAACCCGCCAGGCTTCTTGTCTTTCTGGAAAGTGACTGTGTATCCAGAATTTTCTTTTTTTTCCCTAGAACCTCAGGCTCCTTGGAATCCTTGCCCTTCCTTAAACTCGGAGTCCAGAGGGGCCAGGCCCTGGTTCAAGTCTGGAGAACATGTCCCTCAACGGACTCAGGTTCTCGGACTCTGGTAGTCACTGCAGATGTGGTGTGAAATAATTTTCACATTTTCACTGGGATGTTTGATTTCATCTGGTTTTCACTGAGTCTTTTAAAATAGGTCCACTATAAAATATTTGGTACCTAGGAAAGAAAATAGATGACGTATCTAAGGTATAAAGGGTAAGAAAACAAACACCGTGTACCCACCAACCACTGCGTTTTTAAGCAATTAACAGCCATATTCAGTTCCTTTGCCCTTGCGTCTCCTTTCCTGTTTACCCTCAGTGGGTTAAGAACAGTGGGAAGAGCAGCTGGAGAAGCCTCGAGGGTCATTCTATTCCCTTCTCCACAGAAGCAGCCCCAGGCCTACATCCGTCTAGTGGAGTTTAGGCATTGACCATGAGTGTTACTTTTGTAACAGGAAAGCTGTTCAGGACACGGTTTATCCCTGCCCCCAGTCAAATGGGATATCTATTTAAGATGCATTTCCCAAGAGGTCCTCTGACAGCTTTGGTTTCTTCTTTGGGCCATTTATATCTTCCTCTTGCTCTCGCCCTCCCCAAACCTAGAGATCGATGATGATTCAGGTAGTACCGGGGATTCTTCATTGATTTTTCATCCTGCTACATTTCGTCTGGCTCCTACCGGCCAAATATCTAGAGAAGGACTGCCCGGGTCTGCCTGCCAGGGTTGGCCACGGAGGCAGAGGACAAGCCACTTTCCCTCTTCCCGGGAGCCTCTGGACGTGACTAGTGTCTTCCACAGCAGGCTCACAGAAGCCAGGGCACGACAGAATTAAGGTTGTACATCGTCTCCACTATTAAGGAATTTGTAATCTAGTGGAATATTAATATACACAAACATACATAGCATATTATAAACTCTCAGTAAGCTTGTTTAAATATCGTCTCGGCATATGCCACTGATGAATCACTGAACTCTACCTCTGAAACTAATAATACACTATATGTTAATTAATTGGAGTTAAATAAAATAAAATAAATAAATATTATCTTGGCAGTTAAGTAAAAAGGAAATTTACTGAAGAGGCACAGGAAGATCTCTCGGTACCTAATTTTAGGACACTTAACCATGCCCACAGGGACTGGAAAGATGGTGTCTTATTTTGGGATCTCAAGATCACTCCTTTATGGCCCTCTTGCCGACCTGCTGGCCAGTTTGCTTCTGCTCCTATAAACTATTGACTGGCACGTGGCTTTGGCTGGCCTTGTTGTTCACTCTGACTAGCTCTGTGTGCTTTTCTAACTAAGGATCCACTGTTATCCAGTGAAAGTCTCTACAGCAGTGTTTTACCCTGGGGTCCATGGTCCCCTTGAGCATCCATGCTTAAAATTCAGGGTTTCAGGGTACCTGGGTGGGTCAGTCCATCAAGTGTCTGCCCTCAGTTCAGGTCATGATCTCAGGGTCCTGGGATCAAGCCCTGCATTGGGCTCCCTGTTCAGCTTGGAGTCTCTGCCTATCCCTCTCCCTTTGCCTCTCCCCCCGCTCATGCTCTCTCTCTCTCTCTCTCTCAAATAAATAAATCTTAAAAAAAAAAAAAGAATTCAGGGTTTCATGAATTGGAGGAGGGGAATTGCAACCTTATCTTCAGTAACCTATAACTGAAATTTGGCATTTCCTTCTATTATAAATAAAGCAAAACCCATTAGTGGCGTCTATGATGTTTGTCACCAATAGAAATCACAGGTATTTTTAGATCATTCTATAGTGGCTGCAGAGATCATGAAATATTGTTTATGTTCATTGCTGCTTGAAATTATGAGTTATTAGACCCACTACTAGATCTCATAGTTTAATGTATTAATAAAGAAGCATATATATATGATTATATCACTCGTGTAAAAAGCTATTGGAATAACAGCATTTTAATTAATTGGTTTTCTTTGTAATCTTTTATGTTTTATTGTACGTATTTGAAGAGTCCTCAGCCTTCACTTGACTGTGTCGGAGTCCATGGCATGCAAAACAGGCTAAGAATCCACGCAGTGTGCTTTTGGGTCACATACCTGATGGAGAGAATCTGATTGGTCTAGGGATTGAGTTCTCTTGGGTCAGGTGTCCACCCTTGGTCTCATTAGCTGAGTCCAGGGGATGTGGGTCACGAGGTACAGAGCTGACCCCCTCATCTTGCCCTTTTTGTGGAGCACTGTGGGTGAACAGGACACACTTCCAAAGAAGGGAGCTTAACTGAGCTAGCCGCCTTAATTTACTTTGAAGTCCTTTGTATTTGATACAGAGAACAGTTGTCTTCCATAGTCATCTGGTACCATCTAGCTAGGAAATACGTGCTGTGGGGGCACCTGGCTGGCTCAGTTGGTAGAGCGTGCAACTCTTGATCTCTGGGTTGTGAGTTGAAGCCCCATGTCGGGTGTAGACATTACTTAAAAATAGTCTTTTTTAAAAAAATGTGCTGTTGATCTTCAAAGAAACCAGTAGAATGTGGATAGATCATTATGAATCCAGAAAAAGATCTACTGATGGTTTAAGTGGCATCATGTTAGTAGGGCAAGGAAACACAATTTGTAATTGGAATAATAGTAAAATTTTAATGCTGAGCAAACAAAACAAAACAAAACAAAACAATTCTCCTCTTCCCCCTGCCAGGATCATGGATCCTGGGAGAGCCACTCTTTCCACATGCATTTTGTCCAAACTATAGGTTCCATGTTCTATCTGTCATAGATGGGCTCAGCGTATCCATCTAGGATATGCAGTCTTTGTGTCAGGAAAACAACATGATACTCACTATCTGCTCAAAGAAGGGCAGGGGAGGTTAATGCTGAGGACATACAGTCTTCTAACCTGGGGCTGAGTTAGGAATTTGAGTGCAGAAGTTTCCAGAGAATCTCCTTTTCCTGGGACAATATCACACAGACTTAGCCGCAAACTCTCATTCCCTACCTGATGCTGTTTCTCATTGCTAGCTTTCCTACGGTCACGCCACTAATTCTGAGAGATCCTGCAGCAGGGATTTGGGCTGGGGGCTGTTAGTTGGCTGGTTCCTGTAGATTTCCCTCCTATTTTCAACTCAATATGCTGTTCTGAATGAACAGACCCATCTTTCCCCTGGCCCCACCCTCCAGACCCACGCCAAGGCATTGCTTCTATTTGCCTCCAGCATGGGTAAGAGCAGAGAGTTTAGGGGCAAGGTTGGGACATCCCTGACAAGGATGAAAATTCCTGCCTGCTTTTCTGCTCTTCTCTCAGGGCAGATTGGGCACAGACCTGTATCATAGAACTGAACATATTTCGCTGAACCCGCAATCATTCATTTCTTTCTTTGGACCTAGAATAATCTGGCTCAGAGAAGGTGCCAAGTGAGGAAATAAATGTATTTTTTTCTGTTGCTTGAGATTTTTTCCCCTTGATCCTGCTTTTGGGAATTATCTCCTGCTATTAAGCAAGGATTTATTGTGTGTGTGTGTGTGTGTGTGTGTGTGTGTGTGTGTGCTCCCTTGTTTATTTAATAAAGAATTTAAAGCAGCTTTTTCAATAATCCTTTGAATCTTATTATCTCCCAGGCCCAGTCCTGGAAAACAGTGTTCCCTTTACCTATTCCCAGACAACTTGCAGCAGAATATATTTACTAAAGTCTAATTCAGCATCCCTAGACCTCAGGCTGGCTTTCGCAGGAAATGGCCTTTGGGATGAAGTCAGGCTCAATGATAGAGAAGCTCAGGCTGTGGGAAGCTGTCATCTGAAAATCCCAGGGCATTGAATTTGAAAGGTGCTCAGGGCTCACACTCTCCAAGTCTACTTATTCCTTCTCTGCAGGACTTAGGGAGACTCTCGTCTCCCCACCCCTACCTCCAATCCCACCCCCTCCCCCAGTCAATACATCTTTTGCCTGATACCAGTAGTCTTTGCTCTTACGAGCTGATATGAATAGTTTTATTAAAAAAGAGGTAGAAATGGCTCTGACCGAGATGCCCTGCAACAGATGACTGGATTAAGAAGTTGTGGTCCATATATACAATGGAATATTACTCAGCAATCAGAAAGGATGAGTTCTCAACATTTGCTACAACATGGACGGCACTGGAGGAGATAATGCTTAGTGAAATAAGTCAAGCAGAGAAAGACAACTATCATATGATTTCTCTCATCTATGGAACATAAGAACTAGAATGATCAGTAGGGGAAGAAAGGGATAAAGAAAGGGGGGTAATCAGAAGGGGGAATGAAACATGAGAGACTATGGACTATGAGAAACAAACTGAGGGCTACAGAGGGGAGGGGGGTGGGGGAATGGGATAGACCGGTGATGGGTAGTAAGGAGGGCACATATTGCATGGTGCACTGGGTGTTATACACAACTAATGAATCATCGAGCCTTACATTGAAAACCGGGGATGTACTGTATGGTGACTAACATAATATAATAAAAAATCATTATTAAAAAAAAAAAAAAGAAAGAAATGGCTCTGAGGTTGTGCTGTGTGCCCTAACTTAAACTCTGCTGGGTTGTGGGAATCTAGGACTGTAAAAGGAAGAAGAACTAAGAAATCCCCAGAGTTCCAGCCTCTTGCTTTTTGGACTTGGTGAGAGATTGGCAGTCCAGAGCCCATATCTAACTGGGCTCACCCAAAGAAGGTCCTCAGCCAGGATGGGAATCAACTTCCACCCCAAAGCTCTGCACGAATATAGACTGTAGGCTCCACGAGGCCATGTCTATGCCCGCAGACTGAGTGCCCCACACATACCACAGAGCCTGGCACATAGTAGACACTTGGTAAATATTTGCAGAATGAACCTGAACTCTAGGAACTCACAGCCTGGTCGAGGAGATAGAAAATGAATAAACAAATAAACAGTTGGAAATTATTGTAATTGTTTTGAGGGAAAAGCATAGACTTCTCTAAGGGCAAATACTTTAGATGATATGGTCGGGGCGGGGGGTGGGCAGGAGGTGCTGAAGAAGTGGCATTTAAACTGAGATCTGAAAGAGGAGAAAGGACCAGCTTTGAAGACAGCAGGGGATAGATATCTAGGAGATGCTGGGGGACAGACATCTAGGAGATGCCCTTAAACCCCTGGCCGGGCTAGAAGTCATGCCGTGGAGGAAGTCGGCTTGCCTATGTCTCTAGATTCTTGGAGGCTATTTATAGAAAAAAAGGAGGGTCTACCGTTGATTCATGGTTAGCGTGTTCACCACGCCCCCCCCATACCGTTCCTTACATATCCAGCTTTGTTTTATAATGCCTTGGACCTAGTGCTATTGACTGGGAATCAAAGGCACCACTGTGTGGCTGGCCATGAAGAACGATTATTTGTTTATGCGTCTGACTCCCCCACCAGACTATGAGCTTCTTGAAGGCAGTGACCTCCATTGTATCCTCAGGACACGGCATGCTGTATGGCGTAGTCAACAGTCGTCGAATGATTGAATGAATCATAACAGTTCGTATTTACTGAGCACTTTCTATGTGCCGGGCAGTATAGCGAGCACCTCTCGCGTACTATCTAATGCTCATGGTAACTCTGGGATGCAGGCAGTGTTACCATTCCCGGTGTGCCATTGGAGAAACAATGGCTTAGCAAGATAAAGTGATGCATTTGGGATTTGAGCAGAAGCATTTGGGATTTGAGCAGAAGCATTTGGACTCCAGAGCCCATACGTTGAGCCGAATTACAGTGCTTCTGGTTGTCTTCAAGGAGCAGAGATTGCTTGGAACGCTCAAGGGAACGGGATTAATATGTTACACACACGGTCTCATTTAACACTTCTCCCAACAACCCTCATGATAGGAATTATTTTTACTTGTTTAATAGAGAGAAAATGGAGACTCAAAGAGATTAAGTCACGGGGCCCCTGAGTGGCTCAGTCAGTTGAGTGTCCGACTCTTGGTTTCGGCTCAGGTCACGATCTCTTGGTTGTGGGATCGAGCCCTCAGTTGGGCTCTGCACTCAGCATGGATCTCCTTTAGATTCTCTCTCTCTCTCACTCTTTCTCTAATAAATAAATAAAGTCTTAAAAAAAAGAGAGACAGAGAGAGAGATTAAGTCACTTAACTCAGATAATAAAACGAATATGTAAATTATTTTCGTCCTTATTTTCAGAGCCAGGCCCCTGTGACTCGAACCCGTGCTCAAACCCCGTTCTATGCTAACTCCAGTCACTCAGTCACTGGGCAGGAATCTGCCACACTGACTGTGTTAATGTCCTTTAAATGTCCAGGCCTAATGGGAGCCTGAGAGTCTATTCCTTAGAGAGGAAACAGAGTGGAGAATGGGAAGCAGATAGGGGGAGAGCAGAGACTTGATCTTTTTAAAAAATCCTTTTTAAAAATGGAGTTATAATTCGTCTACCATAACATTTACCAGAAGTGTGCGATTCACTGGGTTTACGATATTCACAAGGTTGTGCAGCTATAGCCGCTATTCTAATTCCAGAACCTTTCCATCACCCTGAAAAAAAGAATCCCTGTACTGATCTGCCGTCATTCCTTATTTCCTCCTACCCCTCCCCCAGCCCTTGGAACTCACTCATCTACTTTGTCTCGGTGTGGATTTGCCTATTCTGAATACTTTATACAAATGGAATTGTATAAGATGTGGTCTTTCATGTCTGGCTTCTTTCACTTAGCATTATCCTGTCCTCTGAAGCAAGTATCCTTCATTCCTTTTTGTGGCAGAATAATATGCCATTATGTGGGTCTAGCGTATTGTGTTTACCCGTTCATCAGCTGACGGCACTTGTGTAATTTCCACTTTGGGGTTATTACAAATAATGTTGCTATGAGCATGCGTGCATAAGTTTTTGTATGAACATATGTTTTCAGTTCTCTCTGGTGTAGACCTAGCAGTGTAATTGCTAGGTCATATAGTAACTTTACACTTAACTTTTTGAGGAGCTGCCAAATGGCTTTTCATGGTGGTTTATCTTTTATTAATAGATGTCTTAACTTGAAGTGTAAGATATATACAGAAAAGTGCCCATATCATAAGCGTATAGCTCGAAGAATTATTACAAAGTGCACATGGCCATATAATCAGTACCCATTCAGGAACTAGAAAGTTTCCAGCACTCAGTACACACCACCTCGAAAGGATAACCACCATCCTGACTTCTAATGTGATAGATTATTTTGGCCTGTTTTGAACTTCGTATAAATGGAATTCTATGGTACATACTCCTTTGGGTCTGACATCTTTCCCTCAACAAAACGTTCACGAAGTTGATCCTTGTGGTAGTGCCCAGCACTTTGTTAATTTTCATTTCTGGATGATAGTTCACTGTAAGATTGTACCACAGTGTATTTACCCATTTGCATTGGGCATATACATAGAATTGGAAGGGGTGCTTCCTAGTTATACACACGTTTGGATTTCGTAGATACTGCCGAACAGTTTTCCAAAGTGGCTGTGTGTCGGTTTGGGCTCGTGAACACAGGAAGCACCCAGGAGTTGCTGTTGTGCCACATCCTTGGCAGCACTCGTGTTATCCGCCCCTTCCCTTTTGGCCGTCCTCGTAATAACGTAGCAGTGCCCTATTGTGGTTTTAACCTCCCCAGTGACTAATGAGCTTCTGTACTTTTTCATGTAATTGTTGGTCATTCGGATTTGACCAGGCCTTTTGTCCATTCTCTCTTGGGAGATCTGTCTTTTTCATGTTGATTTTTGGGAGTTTTTCATATACTCTTCGTCTGGTCTGGAAGTGAGTCCTCTCTTGGTCACGTGCATTGCCGGCATTCCGTGGCTTGCTCTGTTGCTCTTAGTGGTGTCTGTTGATGAACAGAGAGGCTCCTAATTTTAGTGGAGTCCGGTTCATCAGTCTTTTCCCTTGTGACTTGTGTCCTAGTCAGTCTTTACCTAGCTAAGGTCATGAAGATCAGGCCCTTATCACGAGTGTGTGTGTGTGTGTGTGCGTGTGTGTACATGGGTGTGTACAGGGAGGCAGCGTATCACCCTACAGAGTATGATTTCGCAGGGTGGACAGGACACTGTGTCAGCCTACAGGGAGTAGGCGGTGGGCGGGGGGCCCATGAGATGACAGCCACCGTGGGTTGTGTTCCCAGCTGTCAAGCGTGTAATCTGGAGTGAAAGAGAATCCCTTTAGCGGTAGAGGTCCTACAGAGAATACCAGCAGACCCTCTAAATCACCTCTGTGCCCTGCAGACCCAGCTGACTGTCCTCTCTCCTCCCCTCAAACAGGAAAACAAATGAAATGGAAAAAAAAAAATGAAATTTGCACTCCTGAACGGTGCTCATGGCACAGGGCAGGGATCCAGAACTTTCAGAGCCAGGTGCCTGCCTCATAGTTGTGATTTTTGCTGTTATTAAACCTAACGCTTTTTCTTTCTGATTCTTACCACACGGTTTCATCCGCATTCGGGAAGAGGCTGGCGAGGCGGCTGAACTCCAGAGAGGTGCTTGACCATCGTTCAGACTGCTCGTCTCCCAAACAGGCTGGCCGGAGCCCCTCCCGGAGCCAGAGCTGACAGGAGCTGTTTGTTCTTGGGGCAGGAGTGGGAGCCGTTGCTGCAGTTTCTGAGGGGCTCCGAGGATTCCTCCCCCCCAGGAAACCACTTTGGTCCCCCAGCCCCTTTGCTGCTTGTTAGGCGCTCTCCAGACTAGAAAGCCCCGGTTTGTGCTGGGGCTGGGTGGGGCTTCGGGGACAGTTTAGGCTCGGCGGCAAAGGGGAGGGGTGGCTATGGAGCGAGCAAAGGGTCACAGCTTAGGCTGTACCATTTGCTTGTCACCTTGAGAAGTTCCACCTTGTCTAGCAAAACCCCCTTTCAGAGGCAGCCACCACAAAGGGCTCTTATGAGCAGAGCGGCCCCTGCCCCCACCTCCACTTCCACTCCCTTTACCATTATTTTTCTTTTGGGGCAGAGCTGAGGGGCCTTCCTGCTATGACTTTGAGGGGCTGTACTTATTTTAAAAGGAGATTTAGAGTCTAGAGCCTCCCTGTACCAGAGACTCCTTTTGCTGATTTTCTAGTACCATCGGAGGACCCTCCAGGGCTTGAGTGAGGCTTTCCTTCTCAGGAGGGCCTTTTGTCTTTTCCCTCTCTCAGCCTCTTGGGCTTTGGGGATTTAAGAAGCAGGTGAGGGCTAGCTTCTAGTACAAGGCCTCAGAATGGGGACCAGCAGCCTCCTTCTGGGGAGGTGGGAGGCAGGGGCAGAAGGGAGGAATGACTATCTCCCTGGGTGACTCTAAGAAGTATTGTATCATAGTGGATCAAGGGTATGTTCTGGAGTTCGGCCTCCTAGGTCTTCTACTTCGGCATCCTGTCAGTTTCTAGCTGTGGCCTTGGTTCAGGCACTTACCCTCTCTGAGCCTTTGTTTTCTCATATATAAAATGAGAATGCACTTAGTGCCTAGCTGATAGCGCTACTGTGGAGATTAATCGAGATAATGCAATCAGATGCTTAGCCCAGTACCTAATATGCTGAAAGCATCCCAAAACGTTAATCTTACTGATAGTATTCAGACTGTCTGTTTGAAGATTTTTTTTTATTAGAGAGAGCATGAGCAGTGGGGAGAGGGAGAAGTAGGCTCCCCACTGAGCAGGGAACCCGACGTGGGGCTCTATTTGATGACTTGAGCCAAAGGCAGATGCTTAACCAACTGAGCCACCCAGGCACCCCCATGCCGTCCGTTTGGACATCTCTTTTATAGTCTCTCATCCCATCTCTCATCTCTTCTGACTGTACAGCTCAGGGAGGTGGCTGGGCCTCAAGAGGAACCAAAAAAATCTGAATAATATAAGTTGGACTGGACTTTATCTCAAACTGGTTTAAACTGTGCACATATCTTTTTTTTTTTTTAAAGATTTTATTTATTTATTTTGACAGAGAGAGACAGCCAGCGAGAGAGGGAACACAAGCAGGGGGAGTGGGAAAGGAAGAAGCAGGCTCCCAGCAGAGAAGCCTGATGTGGGGCTCGATCCCAGAACGCTGGGATCACGCCCTGAGCCGAAGGCATCCGCTTAACGACTGCGCCACCCAGGCGCCCCTAAACTGTGCACATATCTTATCTCCATTGCATTTCTGGCACCATGAGAGAGAAAGAGAGAGAGAGGCAGCAAAATTATCCCATTAGAAGGGCCAGCTGCAAAGAGAGTGATGTAGCGACCGGACTAGATTGCATACCCAGATTCCTGAATATATGCACGGATGTGTGCAGCAGGTCCCCCACCTTGTTTTAATGTGCGGAGGGGCAAGGTGGACCGGAATGGATTTGCAGGCTCCCAAACACAAGGTTAAGTTTAGGCCTGTCTGTGGCTCCTCCTTTCGCAGAGCCCGGCGCTAAGCGGGCGGGGGCTCGGGAGCCAGGGGCGGCGGGGAGAACAGCGCCGGGTCAGCAGCGGCGGCCAGCATGGTCAGGGTAGGCCTGGCATGGCCCAGACCCAAACAAAGCTAAACCAGACCAAACACGGGAGCAGCCTCACTGTCTGGTCTTCACGTGCCATCTTCAAGGACAGTGCGCCTTGTGCGCTTAGGGTACCGTGTGCTCTCCCAGATCAGCAAGATTTGCAATCAGCAGGCTGAGAGAGTCCGAAGGGTGTTCTGTGACGGACCAGACAGAGGCCGGATCTTGCCTGAAACTCCCTCCAAAAGGCTCATCCGAGCCATCTGCTGTGCAATAATCGAGGGGAGGGAGGAGGCGGAGGGAGCTGGTTGTCTCTGAAAACCTGCACATCACCACCATCTCTCTTCTGTGTCCTAGTAGCCTTTTTTTTTTTTCTCTCAGACTCTGAAGTAACACAGAGATTAAGCCCATCAAAATACATTTGTCTGTTCGCTGTGTGGCTGACGTATCTGCAGCTCGTGTTTTTCTGCTTTCCCAGTAGCCTTTGTTGAGTGTGTACCGGTTCGGCAATGGCATGGCGGAGCCTCTTGCACGGGGCTCATTCGGGACTGGGAAGTGGCGGTGAGAAAGGGCTCCTGGCCGAAGCATCCTCGGACAAGGGGGGAGCTAGGCGGAATACTGCTGCTGGAGTGTTTTGGGGAGCAAGCTGCTTATGCTCCCTGTGCCTCTGGAGAGGTTAGCTTTCCTCTCCGCTATGGTGCCCACCCTGCTAGAAAGGGGGGGGGGGATCGAAATGAGACCTTGACCTCTCAGGGAGGTCCTGAACTTTGGGAGAGCAAAGGAGATCTTTGAGAAGCCACAGAGTGGTTTTGGGGGAGACCAGGAGGCAGCATATATACCAAGCAGGCAATCTTTATATTATTGGGATGCAGCGGGGAAGGGTTAATAACTGGGTCAGACCTGGTTTCTTTGTATGCCCTATAGCCTCGGGGCTTTTCTTGAGCCTCCTTGGCACTGGACCACGGCCAGGCAAGGAGAGTCTCAGTGTGGCTTGCAGAGGAAAGGGACAGACATTTCTTGGGTACTTACTGTACTCTCTCATTTAACCCTTTCGTGAACCCTGACATAGATCCTGTTAGTCTCAGCACCTCTTCCCCTGTCCGTCCATCCATCCCTCCCTCCATCTCGCTGTCAAGAATCAGACCTTGATTGAGTATAATAACTTGCCCAAAGTGTTCCTGCTAGCAAATAGACCCAAGGTACAAATCCAAGTCTTGGGCTCTCAAGCCAGAACTTAAAGCTTGTTTCTACTTCTCTTTTTTCTTCTAAGAATTTTTTTGGGGGTAATCCCTGGATAATCTTGCTGCTTCCTCTTTGAGAAGCCACTTTTGGCTTTCTCTTTTTAAACCGTGATACTTCCCCTGGGCATTGGATTCATCTTTCCTTCTCGTCTCACCCTTTTGCTACTAAAGCCAGGTCTGTGTTGTGGACCTAGAGGTCATTTCAGGTTTTCTTTAGCCTAGGGATTTATTTTAGGTTTCTGGGTCATCCCCCTGTGACATCTACCTTCTGCCCTGGAGCGGAGTGATCCCTGACTCCTCTCGAATGCTACACCCACTCCATCAGCAAATCCTTCTGGCCATACCTTCAGATATGCCCAGAATCTGGTCACCTCGCGCCACTACCCCTGCTGCCCCCCAGGCCCAGGCTCCCACCGCCTTCCACCTGATCATCCAGCAGCCTTCTAGCAGATCTGCCCACCTCTTCTCTGTCCTTCAACATTCAAAGTGATGCTTTTAAAATGTAAATCAGATCATTTCACTCCTCTATAAGCTCTAATGGCTTCCCATCTTACAGAACAGAAACTAACATACTGCATTAACTCATGATTTCAAATAAACACACAGACACATACGCACCAACCTGCCATGCTCGTCCTCTGATACCGGGTGACCATCTAATCAATTGTGCAAACTGGGACCTAATAAGAGAGAAAGGGACGTCTATTTCTTTTTAAATATTTTATTTATTTATTTTGAGAGAGAGAGAGCATAGGTTGCGGGGGAGAGGCAGAGCAGAAGGAGAGGGAGAAGCAGACTCCTGGCTGAGCAGGGAGCCCGACACGGGGTTCGATCCCAGGACCCTGGCATCATGACCTGAGCCGAAGGCAGATGCTTAACCAGCTGAGCCACCCAGGTGCCTGAAAGGGACGTCTATTAATAAACAATTAGCCAGGGCTGGACCCAGGCAAACTGGGAATCTTGGTCCCTTGACCCAGATAGCCACGTGGATCATTCTCTCACTTCTGTTTGGGGCTTTTAAAAACATTACCCTCTCAGTGAGGCCTTCTTTGGCCTCAATTCAGAATTGTAACACATCCCCACCCCTGTCCCGTAATGCCTTTGCCAATTTATTTTTCTCCGTGGTGCTGTCACCATCTGATCGAGTGTATGTTTTAATCAGCTATATGTTTGTTGTAGACCCCCCCTCTCTAGAATGTAGACTTCAAGAGGGCAGGAGAGTTTTTTTTTAATCTCTTGTTTGTTATATTCCCAGCATCTCAATCATCCTGAACACCGTAGATGGTCAGTAAATATTTGTTGGGTGAATGAATGGAGGGTGGAGAGAGCGCTCGGGAGGAGTTCTCTTTGTTAGAGTCTTTCCCTGTAGAATCCTTGTCCTAAACCATTTTTCTTGTTCTTCTCCCTATTTATTTTGTAACCCTTTGGTAATGTGAGACCTTAGAAGAATTTTCCAATGTGCCTTTACCCCTACGTAGACCTAATGATGAAAATTTCCATGATTTCCTAAAGGGAGACTGGCGCTGTCCAGGGCAGGGAGCTGGTGAGTGCTACCCACAGTTTACAAGGTTGCAGGATGGAGGAGAGGAACTCCTACCCTCAGGAAGTTGTGTGTTGGGGGCCCTGCCCTGGTGGGTGTGCTACTGTGACAGCTGGGGGCCGCACCAGCTTCTGGGGCTGGTGCTAGCCCCAAGACCCGCTCAAGGCTGATGCTGGGGAGTTCCAGTTTGTGTGGTTTCTCTCTCTCTTTTGTCCCCTACACCTGTCTCCTGGGCTGTGGGCCCATATAGAATAGGGTGAGCAGTGCATCAGGAGTCCAGCCTTGCCTTACTCAGGGTTCTAGAGGGTTCTTTCTGGGGGCGCCTGGGTGGCGCAGTCGTTAGGCGTCTGCCTTCGGCTCAGGCCGTGATCCCGGCGTTCTGGGATCGAGTCCCACATCAGGCTTCTCTGCTGGGAGCCTGCTTCTTCCTCTCCCACTCCCCCTGCTGTGTTCCCTCTCTCGCTGGCTGTCTCTCTCTCTGTCAAATAAATAAATAAAATCTTTTTAAAAAATAAATAAAGGTTTCTTTTCTGAAACAGCCTCAGGGAAAGGAGGGCATGGAATTAGGGGGTGGGGGCGGGGTGAGGGCTGGAAATCTGACCTCTCTTTTTTTCTTTCTTTCTTTCTTTCTTTCTTTCTTTCTTTCTTTCTTTCTTTCTTTCTTTCTTCCTTTTTCCTTCTTTCTTTCTTTCTTTCTTTCTTTCTTTCTTTCTTCCTTTTTTTTTTTTTTAAGATTATTTATTTATTTATTTGAGAGAGCACAAGCAGGGGCAGAGGCGGAGGGAGAAGTGGTTTCCCCACTGAGCAGGGAGCCCGATGCAGGCTGCATTCCCAGACCCTGGGATCATGATCTGCACCGAAAGCAGACGCTTCACCGACCGAGCCCCCCAGGTGCCCCACCAACCTGTAATTTCTAATGGAAAGCAACAATTGGGATCTCTCCAGCAGATCGTGCTGGAGTCAGAGAGCAGGAGGGAGCCTTGGAATCACTGGGAGTGAGTTTGAGACCTCAGGGTGGCGGTGGCGATGGGAGTTACAGACACATCTCCGCTGAAGAGGGGAGTTCGGGCGCTAGGAACGGAAATGGGCTGCAGCAGGAAAAGAAGAGGGAATAAGATGCACTATAGGATTTCTGTAGCTTCCGTTTTCCTAAAGCTCCTGATATGGCCAGACGGCAGGGGCCAAAGTCCCAGCGACCTGGAGATAGGAGAGAAAGGTAGCTCTGTTTTGCCTACTGAAGGGTCACAGTCTAGCAGTTCAGGTAGCGAAGAGGTACGAAATGGAGCAGGAAGCCTATGAAGGCAAACTCCGAGGATACTTCTGACCCCTTGCCCATGATTCAATATTCATTCGGAGCCACGCAAGCCTTGGCAAGCACGGGTGTAGTAGAGAAAGCCGCATCGTGAAACAGAAGGAAACTTCCAGGAGCATAGCCTTAGTTCAGAACCCCAGGCCCTTAGCAATCTGGGGGGTATGAGCTTAGCCTTCTGGTCTTATTTCCCATGAGATACATCAACATAGCCTGTCTTTTCACACCTTTGTGCCTCAAATACTTCGCCACTTTCACAGTCTAACCTTGCAAGCCTGGCGGTAGGTCACCCCCCTACCCCCCTCACCCTCCCAATCCCACCCCAGGCTTTTTGCTGGACCATCAGAATTCCTCTCTTTCTTCTTCTCTGGTTCTTATTACCTTTTGTTTATAACTCTGTGATAGCATAATGCTTGGAAAAAACACTAAATCTACCTATTCCGTGCACCTAAATATAAACTCCTTGAGGCAGGGACTCTGACTTATTTATCTTTGACTAGGCCCCGTTCTGAGGAGGGAAGGGTGCATCTCTTTCCCCTCACCCCTGTCCTGTCGTGCCTGACGCGTGGTAGCATCTCAATAGCTTTTTGTTTTGTTTTGTTTTTAAAGATTTTATTTATTTATTTGACAGAGAGAGAGACAGCCAGCGAGAGAGGGAACACAAGCAGGGGGAGTGGGAGAGGAAGAAGCAGGCTCCTAGCGGAGGAGCCTGATGCGGGGCTCGATCCCAGCAAGCCGGGATCATGCCCTGAGCCGAAGGCAGACGCTTAACGACTGAGCCACCCAGGCGCCCCTCAATAGCTTTTTGCTTCGTAGAATCGATTCTGGATTAATCAGATGAACGCATTCCACAGTAGACCGACCATCTCTTCTTCCCCTGCGCGCTCTGGGCAGTGACCCGCTTTGCGGCTGGTACACCTTGCTCCTGGCTCCTGCGTACTCGTGGCAGGGGGCACTGCTGTTTGCTTTCCTTAGTCCTGACCCTGCTGTGCTCGCTTTGATCTCTGGCGCCTGCCCCAGCTCGCCCCTGCCATTGTCCTGCATGGGGAGCTAATGTTTCTCCTTCGCAGACTCGGGCCTCTCCACCTCCTTCTCCTTGCAAATCGTGAGGAGAATGCCCACGGAATCAGCGATGATGGGAATGGCTGGACTAGGATTGGGGGATGGCCTCAACCCCTGAGGGTGCCGGGGGGCGGGCAGTTTTTAGGTAGGACCTCCAGATTCTCTGCTCCCTTCTCTCGTCACCTAAGGGAGCTTGTTCCTGAGCCGGACGGGAATGGAGGCAAGTGATCTGTGATGGGAGGCACAGATGGTTGTGATCCTGGGAAAGGCCCTTGTGACTAACATTCTGCTGTTTAGAGACGTGAACAGGGTAGTCAGTATATGCGTCGGCCCGGAGGCTGGCCTGTCTGGATTCTAATCCTGCTTCGCTGTTTACTAGTTGGAACCAGCTCAGTAAAATGGGGTCATACTAGTGCCTACCATGTTCGTTCATTTACGAGTAGTTATGGAGCCCCGACTACACGCCAGGTGCCAGGGAAACAGCAGGGAATGAGACAAAATGGGTTAATACAATTCAGTTCTTAGAACCGGGTCCAGCACATAGTAAATATGCACCAAATGTACCAATATTCTCTTTCTTTTGTTTTTTAAGGATTTTATTTATTAGAGAGAGAGTGTGTGTGAGCATGAGCCGGGGGAGGGGCAAAGGGAGAGGGAGAAGCAGACTCTGCTGAGCGGGGAGTCAGGACGTAGAGTTCGATCCCAGGACCCTGAGATCCCGACCTGAGCCAAAGGCAGATGCTTAACTAACTGAGCCCCCCCAGGCACCTCCCAGTATTCTCCTTCTAGTACTTTTCTGAGAATCCTCAGGTGGGATAACTTTTGGCAACAACAGCAGGACCAGATATCTCGGAGACAGAGAGGGATGGAGGAAGGTCCAAGATCTCGGTTCTGTGTTTGGACTTAGGCTCAGGACAGCACTGACTTTAGTGGCCTTTCATTTCTGCCACTTCATTTTGAGACTCAGCACAGGAGCTGGCCAAAGATTGCCCTAAAAAACCTAGGAGTCTGTCTGGTTCCATGGAAGGGGCAGGAGGGGGTTCCTGGGACAGCTGAGATTCTGCCTCCCCCATTTGTACAGACAGCGCAGGGTCCACCAAGCCACGTGTGCCGGAGCCGAAGAGAGGCCACATTTCTTGAGCAATCTGAAGGGAGGTCCTGGAGACAGAAGGGATAAGGAGGGAGAGCAGCTGTTGGCCTCTCCACCGTCAGGACTCTCTGTTTTCAGAGAACGTGGCTTGGGGAAGCTGCAGTTAAGGAGAGTGAGGGGAGTCGGGGTGTATGGCCTGATAGTTTGCCTTCCCTTTTCAGTTGGCCCCTCAGGGCCCTTTTACTCCTACAGCCATCGCTGGCCAAAAGCAGAGTTCTGGCTCTATCTGTGGCTTCCGGTGACAGTACAAGCCTGATAGGGTCCGAACGGAGGTAGGAATGGAGTACAAATGTTGCTGCGTTTCCTGGGGTTCAACAAGTGTTTCAGCTCCCACCATACTCGGGGAGAGAGAATCCTGACTGTGGTTCAGCAGCCGCTTCCCTGCTTCTCCTGCGTTCTCTCTTCCATCCTTCTCCCATGGCGGGTTTTCAAAAATGAATGCCTTTATAGCACAGAGCAAGTGCCCTTGACGCGAGCTGTGGGTCCGTCCAGGGTTCTTGGGTTGGTGCCCCGCGAGCTCCTGGCATGGCTTCCCTCTGAGACCTGCTAGGTTGGCTGGGAACCGTGACGATCTGCACACACAGGTGAAGGAATTCTGGGTCCTTTCCAAGACTGTGACGTGCAGCCAGGTTCAGGACCCCTGGATACCACACTCCATCTCGTTTTGACTGCGCTTGCTTCCGCCTTCGGCCGTCACTTCAAGTCCGTTAAGACAAGTGCATGAAACTTGAACTCGGCAGAGCGTTTTCCTGTGGATGTAAATCCACGGTTCATTCACAGCAAAGGAAACAGGTACATAGAGTGTGATGATAGCGGTATTTCTCAACTTCCTCCCCGTCATCACCTTGCTCAGGAACCTTCTAAGTAAGACACTTTTGCCTAGTCACTCCCCCGCAGGAAATTGTAATACCACAGGCAGAGCAGAATTCTGTCCGTGTGCTGTGCGTAGATGCCTCGCACTTGAAAAGAGTAAGATTTTTTTCACCCCTCAAGAGCCAGCTTTCTCCCCTCTTGGGGAGTGGTCGCCCCCATTCGTGGGTTCACGCATGGCAGGAAAGCAGTGTAAAATGGCAGGGAAGCCTCCAACGCTTTGCACACTTCAGTCCCCCCATCTCCTGACTGAACACCACAGCTGCCTTCTTCAACCTTGTCTCTCAGTCTGTCATTGCCATCTTGCTCTTTCTCCTCTTTCCTGCATTTCATCCTTTTTCTCTCTCTAGTGTGGAACTTTAGAAGTGAATGTAAGTAAAACAGTCATCTGTACAGCTCAGGGACAATTTAGGAAAGGTGATTTCCTAAAACAGTCCTCTCAGAGGTCATGCCTTTAGAAGAAAGGGCCTAGAGACTCTTGGGTGAATACCCCAGGGGTATTCATGGGAAAATATAATAGGCCTCAGTGTTGGGGGAATTAAAGATATACATTTGGAGTTGCCTTTCAGAGGAGAAGACCTCACATGAGGCCTTTATACTGTTCCCAACAAGGTAGGGATATGGACATCCTACGTCGGATCGAACTTTCCTATATGAATTATTTTGGGATTGATGCCACTTCTGCCAATAGGACATCAAACTCCTTTTCTCTGGCAATATAGTGTAATCGATGACCGCATCTCCTCTCCCCTATAGAAGCTACCAGAGGCATGCAGTGTAGGTGACGGAAGACCCTTTGTCATGAATTTACAGAGTCTGTATATGGCAGTCACCAGACAAGAGAGCCAAGTGAGAGAGAAGCATCAGGGCACTGGTGAGTAGCCCCGGGGGTACTTGGTCTCCCAGGGGTTAGAGTTACGGTGTAGGGTCGTGCCATCCAATATGGTAGCTCTGGCCCCTTGTGACTCTTTAAATGAAACACAAATGAAACAAAATGAAAAATACCTCTCCTCATTTGCTGTGGCCACACTTGAAACGCTCAGTAGCCACGTGTCTACACGGCTACCAAGTCGGACGGTGCAGTTGCAGAACATTTCCATCGTTGCAAGACTTGCACTGGAACTGGTCTAAGGGCTTAGGAGAGTTATGAGAGGACCGGGGGAAGATTGATCCCTCCCCCTGAGACACGGTAGGAATGCCTGTTGAAGAACAGTGGGCTGTTTGGAGTCAGAGAAGCCCCTGCCCTACCTGCTGAAAGCGGGCCTTGGGGATCTTCAGAGTAGAAACAGGGCTTTCGGAGAGTCAGCTGGAGGTTGGGTTTGCAGCTACTCTGTCTCTTTATATTATTAGTACTAAACCCTGGCCCCATTCAGAATGCTTGCTGAATGCTGACGCCTCCCGGGTAAGAAGAAGGCATTTCTCACTGTCTTCCCTTGACCTCTCTGATTTCAGGAGATCCTCAGCCCTCAATCAGTGCCTCCCCACAAGGAACCGAAAATCAGCTTGTGAAGCAGCCGCAAGAGCCGGTCTCCTCAGCACCATCCGTCCCCGTGCCCGAGAAAGAGCCCACGGTGAGTCCTGCACCGGTAGCCCCCGAGCCAGCGGTCCTTGGAGCAGTCACCTCATTGAGATGCTGTCTTAATGACACTGGAGGATATTTGTGACCAGGCCGCCAGATGACGAATTTCTAGATGTGGAGCCGTGGTCTTTTGCATTTTCCCTTGGTATTTCCCCTCTGCCATCCCTGTACTGAGTGAAGGACCTTGACCCCTTTTCTTCTTTATCCCACCTCCAGTGACGGTGTGTGACATGGTTTCCCGGGGGAGAAGGGATGGACGCGTGGCATGGAGTCTTATATCATATTTGTTGCCTGACGGAGACTTCAGAACACCCATGTGGGCCCCTCATCCCAACCAGGGCCACGGGAGCAAGGAAGGGCCTCTCTTTTGACTTAAGTGGATCTGTTCAAAACTTCTATTAACTCGGGTTCCTTTTCTTTCTAGGGTACTTCAGGCCCTATGCAGAGACCTCAGCTGTCAAAGGTCAAGAGGAAGAAGCTAAGAGGGCTCTTCAGTTAACCTGTCACTGTCTCGACTGCTGAGGATGGGCTTGGAGAAGAGTTTCCTCGTGTCACCCTGAGAGGAGCTCCCGTGAGCGGTGTCTCTGACACAGAGTTATGTGGTCAGAGGCCCCACGGCTGAAATACCAGAAGTTCACGCGGACAGGCATGGATACTGCTAACCCAGCGAATCTTGGCTCCCACCTGCTGGGCACGGGCCTTTCCTAGCCGAGGGAAAGCCAGCTTCTGAGAATCCCATACCTTCCCCTCTTTTGTTGGAGGCTCTCCAGACCCAGGATCCTACCATGGACTTTACGTACAGAGGATAAGTCAGCAAAAAGGCCCAACGCACTCAGGAGGCCTTGTCCACCTTTCTCCAGAGTCCCTGGCCAGCCCAGCTGCTCCTAGAGACCCGCTTCTCTTTTAAGCACGGAATAAAAAGCACTCACACTCCCCTGCTTTCGAGATTGCTTTTTCTGTGGAACCTACAACCAACCTCTTTCACTTTCCTGGGCCCCACCCATTGTTGTCTCTAGATGAAGTTTAGGCCCTCGATCTGCTCCTTCAGATTCTTCTCATGCTTCTCTCTTTGTGGCCTGCGCTAAGTCTCCATTTGGAAACTTTGATCTTGAGAACTCTCTCCGTGGTGGGCACAGCACAGCACACGCCGCCGCTGCTCTCCTTTGCCCAACGTCATGTCGGGTGTTTTTGTGTTTTTTTGTCTGTTTCCAAGGCATAGACAACAGACTAAACCACAATCTGGGATTGAAATTATAAAGAGCTCCGAGCACAAGGGCTGAGATAGTTTCCCACTGGAGTGGGGGAGAAAGGCATTTTACTCTCCCATCCTTCATGCCACTTCCCATAACATGGCAACTAGAAGAACTTGGAAAGGTAGGACAGCAGGGAGCAGGAAGGGCCACAGAGTTCTCTGGGACCACAGAATTGGCCTAGACAGTGAATAGTGCCTTAGCAGGAAAAAAGGCAAAATTCATATGAGATGGGCAGCATCTTTTTTGGAAAGTCAACTCTCCGGACAGATCTGGCAAGGTTTAGCAGACCAGGACTGGCAAAGTCCCTTGGCCTTTTCTGCTAGGTTCTCCTCGACAGGTAAGACCGTCTGAAACATTACTTTGGAGAGACAGGGAGGAAATTCAGGCTCAGATGTTCACTGGGAGCCGTGAGGTGGAGGAAGGAGTCAGGGCAGAACCCACGGAGCCCTCTCCTGGTTTATTTACTTAAGATGGTCAAATGGCTCCTCATCCCCATGCCTTCTCTGTCTGGAATGGGTGTTTCTGTCCTTAGGTCAGGTCATGGGGAAGAGGACAGCCCAAGCGATAATAAAGGCACGAGTAATAAGCAGCTAACAGTTACCGAGCAGTTCGTGTACAGCAGGGGCTCTGATAAGTGCCTGACAGCGAATCCTCACAGCATCAGAGGCGGAAGATACTGTTCACCCGCTTGGAAATAGAGTCTTGAAGTGATTAAGTGACTTATCAAAGGTCACACAGCTAATAAGTAACAGCCAGCATTTAAACCCAGACTTCTGAGTTCTTAACTGCATTCGTGTATGTATGACTGACCGACATTCTCCAGGAAGGGTGTTAGGCCTTCTTTTCTGCCTCGCGCTGTAACCCTCCTTCTCCTAGGCCCCTGCCTCCTTCGGTAGCATCTCCTAGCTCCCACTGGCCCCTCACGGTAGGAGCCTCTCAGGACTCCGGGACTCCAGGACCCCCATGCTTTCACCGACCAGCAGAGTCTGGGAGCTCCCCCAGGGCTCATTCCCGGTCACCGCCGATAACTCCGCCTCCAGACCACAGCACCCCAAGATGTGCCCCGCCGTCGGGACTGTCGTTGAAGTGAACTGGGGACTATGTAAAAATGGTCTATCAGGTGGCTCACTTTGTTCCCTAGTTTCTTTTTGGCACAATTTGGACAGCCAGATTTTGGCATCGATGAGGTCTGAGACCACATGGAAAATGGGAAGACTTCCCCAGCAAGCTGAGGGGGAAAATAAGGATAATCCCTCTGGGCTAAGACCACGGTTTCAAGAGCCTGCATTTTTTTTCTAATTTTCAATTTTTTTTAAAGTAGGCTCCACACCCAGCATGGAGCCCAATGAGGGGCTTAAACTCACAATCCCAAGATCAAGACCCGAGCTGAGATCAAGAGTCAGGCGCTTAACCGACTGAGCCACCCAGGTGCCCCAAGAGCATGCATTTTTAATCAGAGGGGGCTCAGGGGTTTGTGACTCCCCTAAAATGGTGAGTAAAATTCCACGAGCATAACTTTTTCAAAGTGTTCTCAAAAGAACACATGACTTTTTTAAAAAGAGGTTAAGTAAGAGCATGCCTAGTGATCCCCCTGTCACTGCCCCTTTACCCCAAAGGTTGCTGCCTCCGTGGGGATTTGCCTAAACACATCCTCAGAGAAGCATTGCTCCCAGAGGCTCTGCCTCAGGTGGGTATTCTCGCCCCTCGGAGCTAGGGGGGGTGGTGGAGAATCCTGGGGCAACTCCAGGGAAATCCCTGCCTGGACAAATTGGCCTAGCCAGGCTGTATTCCAGCCCTGCCCCCTGGCTTGGGCCCCTCCCCGAGGCCCCCAGCCTGGCCCAACCCCCACCCCACATGCACATAAAAGGGTCGAATTCTCGTGGCTGCTCCATAAATTTTATTCCGTAAATATTAGTTTTCCCTGTGTTTAATAAAGCAGTGGCCCACCTCCCCGCCTACCCGCCCGCTCCCCGGGGCCGGGGCTGGGGCCAGGGCTGGCTGGTGGGAGAAGGGACTCTTTCAATTGCTTTGGAGTATTTTTAGAAAAAAAAATAATATAAGGTGGTTTACACGAGCAAGCCAGCAAACCAGGAGCAGGACTAGGGACCTCGAGGAAGTTCCTGCAGCAACTTGACCTAAAAATAGGGAAATAGCGCCACCTAGGCTGCAAGGCCTACTTGGCCTCGCGGCAGGGCTCCCCTGCCCCCACAGTCAGCTGGGACAGGCAAGCTCTTTGCTGGAAGAGAAATCTTCATCCCTTAGCACTCCAGCTGGGCAGCACCTCCTTCAGTCAGTCGGCCTGACTGAGGGCTTTCCCAGTAGCCTTGACGGCAGTGCCCCAGCCACCTCCTGGAAAAAATCCCACCAGGGTCATTCTCTGTTCTGTCCCGGGTCAGCCAGGCTCTCAGATCAAGGAGCGTTTCCAAAGGCTAGAAAAGTTATTGAGAAGGGAAAAAAGAGCTTCTGGTCTCCATCTTCCCACTGAACCCCGAGGAGCTCACCCTGGAATTTCTGGAGCGTAAGGTATCAAAGAGAGAGAGACCAGTGCTCCCATGCTCCGGACCAGGGAAGAATCTGTCCCTGTCGGACCACGGTCCCTTCCCCGGGTCTGAGGCATTTCACCCACAGGGAGCACTTGGGGGAAGGAGAGATGGTCGAGTCTCCTGAATGCTCGGCTCTAGTGCTTCTTAATTTTATCTGGTGTTACATTTGAACTCCCGTTTCTTGCCTTCCTATCCACTGAAACCTCCCATTTCCCCCAGCCCTTACCTCCTCCCCTGGCCCGGGTCTGCTGGGACATGAGTAGGAGCCTCACGTGTCAGCCTCGGAACAGCGAGGGCAGGAGGGGGGGATGGGAAAGGCCACGACTTCGTCTTGTTCTGGACGTTGTCACCAGGGGCATCTCCTTCTCTCCACAATTATTCTGTCCCTCATGTTCTCCTATTTACAACACTGGGAAGATTTGCTCCCAAGGTATAGGGGAAACCGAAAATCCTCTTAATCACTCGTCTTCATGATGTAATACGCTCTTTATCTGTCCTGCCTCCCCCGTCACTATTTGTGCTATGAATGCAGTCTGTGTTATATACGTATTTCCTGTGTGCCTCTTGTTTTCATCCTTTCATACTCTCAAGCAGTAAAATACTCTCTGAGAATAGAGTCCGTTTTTAACCCTAACTCAGAAAATATCACCGTGGTGGTATCATACTACCAAACGGTGAACTTTATGTTAACTGGGTTTTGATAAGACCAGGATGTATGCTTTTCTTTTCTTTTCTTTTTAAAGTAATCTCTACCCCCAACATGGGGCTTGAACTCCCAGCCCCAAGATCGAGCGTTGCATGCTCTACCAACTGAGCCCGCCAGGCGCCCCAGGATGTATGCTTCCCTAAGCTCTGCCCTGAAATATTTTCTATATTCTAGTTTTCCTGAAGAAGAAACTGTTCAAAAGGAGTAGTGACCTACTACAGGAAACCCCCCTGCCTTGGAGCCTGCAGCCCTGGGTTCCTAGTCCCGGTTCCAGGCATCCGTACCCACGTGGGCTCACCAAATTGCAATGGGTTATGCTGGGCACTCAGTTACAGAGAGGAATGTGGGAAGGGAAGGGAGCCCCACTTTGGAGGGAGAGTTTTCTTGAACTGCCATGACCTTCTGGAAGCAGCTACTTGTTGCGGACTTATTGCTCTATTCCCACCCCACCCCCCATGTTCTGTCAGGGCATCAGAAGATCCCATCCTGAGGGGAAACATTCAGATTGGGAGAGTATGAGTTAGCTTGTGTGTGTGTGCGTGCGCGCTTGTGTGTGTGTGTGTGTGTGTGTGTGTGTGTGTGTGGTACAGAGGGACCTAGGGAGTCCCTCGCTCCTTGAGCTGGAAGCGCATCTATTCTTCTGTCTTTCGTCGCAGACCCTTGGAGGAATACTTTTCCGTCTCCCGGGACTTTGTTTTATGGGGGTCCCTCAACTCTGGGGTCTCATTTCTTTACGCGGGCGTGCAGGAAGTCATTAGGTGGCACCAAAGTATTCCAGCAAAGGCTCATTCGCTCTTCCAAGCTGTTAAGTCCTACCTGCGCTCGGTCTCTCTCTCTGCTGGAGCCCAGCAGGTTTGCTGTGCCCTCTACACTCCTGGACCCTTGGAATGAGTGCTAGCCTCCCAGCACCTAACTCTCATGGGTTCCTGAGAGTCTGGGCCAGCTTAGGGGAACCCGGAAGAGGCACTGGAAGGACTCCAGGGTGTGGGGAGCACGCAGCCATTGACTCACCTGGGAAGACTGTGCCAGGATTACCTGTCCTGCTGGGCCAAGGGCCAGGAGTTAAAGGAGCTCACAGTGCCACACTCTTCCTCCCCTCACTTTGGGGCCCAAAACAGAAGCAGGGCCACAAGTGGGGAGTAGGGCTTGGGGGCTGCTGGGAGTCCCTTCTGAAATCTGGGTGTTATATTTACTTTTTCATATTGGCAGCTGGAAGGGGAAGCCCATCCCAGCTCGGCATTGTTGTCTAACATGGTTAATCAGATCCTATAATCCTGCTGTGGAAATATTGGGCCTCACTCAAAACAATAGAGACCAAGAATATTGTGGTTAAACTTCAACCAACTGCCTCCCTGGCCTGTTTGCCTAACCCCTACCCCCCTCTCCCGGGCCAGAGTCCTCCTTGCTTTATGGACCCCTGATAGGATCGACAGCCGGTCAGAAATCGGTGACAGGAGAAGGGAGAATGGTGTAGGGTAAGGGTAATCCTCTTGACTAGCCCTCCATCCTGCTTTTCCCCTTCCACCCCAGGCCTTAAAGGGTAAGCACGGTGATGCACAGAGTTGGAGCTGCGGGGGGAGGAGGGGAGCCCTGCAGGGTCTGGGTCTGTGGTCAGGGGTCAAGAACGTACTGCCGGGGGTCCTGGGGAGCGAAGAGATCCTTTATTCAAGACAAAAAGACCAGCTACCACCTGAGGAGGAAAGCCTGCCAGTTTCCTTTATGACTGCTGCCCGGGGAACTCAGCAATGCCAGCGGGTCCTATGTTGCATATGGGAGGAACAGGAAGGCCCTGGCTGGGAGAGGAATTGCCAACACGGATTTCTGTCTCATTAGTAACCTGATACGACAGCAATGTAAGGAGTCATAATCTGATGATATATGGAGGTGACCCTGAGACCCCAACTTGAGTGGTTTTCTGCTGGTGGTAATGTCCATGATGTTGCCCTCTTCAGTAAAAAAGACCAATTCAACGTGGCAGGATAATTCACATGCTTAGAAGAGGACAGAGGGAATAGAGGGCCTGTACAATGGCCGTTGGAATCAAAAGAAGATGCAGGGTCTAGATTGTGCTACAGGGGGACTCAACCCAGTGATAGGTTCAGCCAAAGGCAGAGGACGTTCCTCCTGCAGACACCAGGGCACCTGGCTTGAGAGACGGCCAACTTTGAGTCTGTACTCGGCTGTCACGCACCCAGGAGGCACTGGCCACAAGTTGCAGCCACCCTGCTTTTGGAGGTGTCACCAGCCAGTGACCAGAAGTCCAGTGAGGCCCGGTGCCAGCACCTTGGACTATCGAACGGTCAAAGTGTAGGCGCATTTTTAGGATTTGAGGAATGAAAATAGCAGAACTGTGCCAAATGAAACTATATTTGATCAGTTCATACGGGGTGAGGCTGGAACACCAGGAGGGAGCATTTGATGTCTCTCACCTCGGGGGCTATGTGGTAATTCAGGGACCGGCATGGCTCCTGTGGGTCATTCACCAAAGCCACTTTAAAGCAGGAACTGGTTTAAAACTGGCAGAAAGGCATCTGGAAAATAGTTCTTGGGAGCGAGAATCTAAGATGTATGTATGCTCCCAGATAGGAATCTTAAAGCCTCCCTAATGGCCGTCATCAGAAGGAATTGAAGCAGGTACGAAACTGATATCAACAGGATCTAAAGATGATGGAACACATCTCAACAGTTAAGTAAGTCGGACAACTAGTGGAAAGAATTCAGTGGGATTCCCCAGTGGGAGCTCTAGAGGACGGGCTGTATTTCCTCCCAGTAAGGGGGATGTAAGAAGCCAGGTGGGTTGGTTAAACCTTGCGCCGTGTATAGACCAGGACTGTGAATGGGACAGTCCAACAGGGCAGTTCCAAATCATCACAAAGGAATTCAAAGAAAGGCATAGGTTTGTAGGAAATATGTCAGGAATGAAATAGAAAAACCCATATTCAACAAGAAACAGGCACAATTAAACATGCATGAATTCGAATCCTGTATATAATTGAGTGCTTACTCACCAGGATCCCCACCAACCAGGGTCATTATGCTACTTGCTGTAGCCACAAAGACATCTCTCCTGTTTTCACGAAGCCTGCAATCCAAAGATGGTAGTGAAGGGATAGATTTTTTCAAACGTAAAAAGTAGAAAGTGAGAGCCACGCCTATGTCTCTTTTTTAAAAAAGTTTAAAAGAATCATATCCACAAGTACTGTTGTTTTTTTTAAAGATGTTTTATTTATTTATTTGACAGAGAGAGAGAGACAGCCAGCGAGAGAGGGAACACAGGCAGGGGCAGTGGGAAAGGAAGAAGCAGGCTCCCAGCAGAGGAGCCTGATGTGGGGCTCGATCCCAGGACACTGGCATCACGCCGTGAGCCGAAGGCAGACGCTTAATGACTGAGCCACCCAGGTGCCCCCCACAAGTACTGTTTTATTACCTGCTTTTATTTTTACTTGACTATGTTGCATCCATATTTATGCGTCAAACATAAATCTCTTTCAAGGGTCAGTTATCTTCAGTATGAGAGTTATGAAAAGCTTGACAATCATAGTCATGATCCACAAGCAAGACCCAAGCTTACCCCATCCCCCCGCCCCCGCCCCCGCCCCGGGCTTCATCCTCAATCACACTGGTCTCCTTGCTGTTTCTTTAAGACGCAGCACGTAAGGCCTTTGCTGTACGCAGCTCTCTCTGCCTAGAACGCTCTTCCCTAGATGTCAGTATCTTGAAGGGATTTTAGGAACTGGTAGACACAGATGAATGGAATCTTTTTTGTTTAGAGCAACCAGTCAGAAGGCAAGAGTGGGGGCTGAATGCCATTGTGTTAGCTAGAACCACGACGGAATGGAGTTGTCATTTTGCAGAAACTAAGAATACAAGTTACAAAAAACAAGCGACAGAATACATTCTTGCTTTCTTTGGCTATATATCCCCAGCATCCTTAGGGTGCTTTCCTTAGCGTACCAAGAGAGACTGGTGAGAGAGTGGGGGTGGGCCAGTCCAAACCCAGTTACAGAAAGCATGTTAAGGGCATCGCTTGAGTATTTAGAGTAATACCCTCTCCTGTACTGAACATTCACTCAACTAGTATTTTCCCAGTATTCTTCCTTTAAGCAACTAATTTCTTCCCAAATAGAGACCCTGGGGTTGAAATAAAGCTTGTTAGTTAATAAACATGTTATTATCCATATACAGAAATGTATTTGTATGTATATCTTTCAGTCTATAAGAGTTTCCCACAATCTTTAGTTTCTGATTTGAGGGGAAAAACTCTCTTCGTAATTAACTTTGCTACTTTTCCCTACTTTTTCAAAGTCATCAAAGAAAGGTCTTTAATGCTCAAATCTCTCTGAAATGCCTTGTAATGAGTTTATTGTTAGGGGAAGGTAACTTGACATTCCCATTTCTAATCAATAGCTGGCTTTCAAAGCATTTGAGTGGCTCTAATTGGATCTCCAAAATGTGTTCTGGACTGATTTGAGGCTTGAAAGACAGGCCTGCTCCCATTTCTGTATATGGGCCAAATTTGGTGGAGTTGTTAACCTCTTTAAAAAATCAACAATAGAGGGGTGCCTGGCTTTCTCAGTCAGTAGAGCATGGGACTCTTGATCTTGGGATTGTGAGTTTGACCCCCACTTGGGCGTAGAGCCTACTTTAAAACAAATCAGCAGGAGTCAGAGTGATCCCAAAGAGCTGGGGAAATGGTCTGTCTATGAGGTCTTAAAACTCCAAGATGAAGGTAACAAAAGAGTCTCCTAGATTTAGAGAGAAATGAGTATCTTGAACAGAGGTCAACAACCCAGCATGCTTGCCCCAGGAATCACGAAGAAGCGGGATTATTATGGAATCAAACCGGTCTGAATTCCAACTCCAACTCCCTCACTTGCAAGCTCTGAACCTTAGTTCCTCATTCGTAAAATGAAGCTAATAGTGTCATTTCATAAGGCTTTTGTGAAGGTTACGTCAGATCGCAGCGGGGTTTCCCCCTTTACTAGATCATCCAGCTTGGGTTTTCATTATCACTAGTGCCATCATCTGTGCTTGGGCCACGGCCCATCACTGAGCATCCTCTTCATTCTTTTCAGGCGTTCCTTTCCCTCCTTCAAGACTGATCTCTTTTAAGAGGTCTAACCCCATCATCAGAGGAATTGAAGCAGCTACGAAACAGATGTCAAAATGATCTAAAGATGATGAAAAACATTTTGACAGTTAAGTAACTGGGACAACTAGTGGGAAGGATTCAATGGGAAGAAAGAACCCAGGCTAATTGCTTCTTAACTCCATACCCTTCTAGGCCCTCATCTACTAACTTATCTCATTTATAAGGCATTATTCTGTACTCATTCATGAGTGGCATTCACAGCTTCGTTACTGTCTTTTATTTTCATGATTTATTTTTAAGGTTAAATAGCAAATTTCTTGAGGACAACCGTGTCTTTTACTTACTCTTTGCATTCTCTGTCTTTATGCACTGATCACGCTAGCGTGCACAGGGTAGATGCTTCCTAAGAAAGAGAATCCTCTTAATCCCACTACTGTCTCAGGACACACACGTGTGAGCAGTCGGATGGCTGTTAGTCCCTCTAGACGGGTGATAGGGATCAGAGAGCCGCTGTTGCTAGCGAACCCAGCAGAGGATGATGACACATAGGCTTTGTCGTTTACAGCTTATACTTTTAACCCTCTCAACAGTCCTGCAAGGTAAGTGATAAGATTTTCATTTGATAGGTGAGAAAACGAAAATTTAGAGAAGTCAAGTGACTTACCCAAGGCCACATAGGTAGAAGGTATCAGAGACCGTGTTCAGGTACACATCAGCCAACTCCAGGCCTAGTGCTCTTTCTCTGAGCCAGGGCTGCTGGGCTCTGAGTCACTGGAAGATATTTGACTAACTGCATTCCTGCAGCTTGTCTGGTTGTGGCTCAGCACCCATGGATTTAGAGCAGGATTCGTCTGGTCAAGTGGCAGGAGTAGGAGGAAAAAGACTAGTTGGTTATGGAAGTACGGACCAGCACAGTGTGTGTGTTTGTGTGTGTGTGTGTGTGTGTGTGTGTGTGTGTAGACATACACATCTGTATACACACACATGCATATGCACACCTATAGGAATAGATGACGATAAGCACATGGTATTTGTACTATAGTGTGAAATTCAAGATTGAGTCAATATACTAACATAGTAGTCTAATAAACAGATAATAAAATTTTTAAAGTTTTATTTATTTAAGTAATCGCTACACCCAACGGGGGGCTCAAACTCACAACCCCGAGATCAAGAGTCCCATGCTCTACCGACTGAGCCAGCCAGGCGCCCCAACAGATACTTAAATTATCAGGTTCTATGGTGTATTTTCCTCCCTCCCCTCTTTCTTTCCAATGTATTTTTCCAACGTTCACTCTAGTAAGCAAAAAATGAATCACAGTATCCAAAGAAATAGACTTTACTTTGTTCTCTTCAAAATCCAGATGATTGAGGGGGAGAAGGGGTCTTGAGGTGGCAGAAGAACAGTGATTTTAGCAGTAGGCCCAGGACTCAGGTGTGAGGTGCCCTGTCCAGGCTCTGTCGCTGCTGCTCAAACTGCAGGTCGTTGGTGGCCCTGGAGTGGCACACTTTGGTTCTCTAGTTTTGCCAGTGACCAGAAAAAGAAGCAGGCTTCCTTTGCTAGGTCTCATGGATTAGCGCAATTCAAAAGCTATCGAACAGCTAAGAACATAGGCAGCTAAGAAATGCCCCAAGGTTCTTGGACCCCAATTCAGATTAAAAGTGCTCCAGGATCACTGCCATGGAAGTGATGATGCTTCCACTCTCGGCCCCCTTCTCCCTCTCCCTCCACTGAATGCCACCGGACTGATGCAGATCAGAATTTGAGATTCAGATCTTGACCCACCCCTGTGTCCAGAGAAAAAAAGTATAAGTTCAGAGTGAAGAAGCTCTGGGGTTCAAATCTTGACTGTGGGACCCCAGACAAGTTACTTTACTCTTAGAGCCTCAGAGTTCTAGATCTGTAACATGAGAATATTAATTGCCATGCGCAGAGGGTTATTGTGAAGATTTGGCTAAGCGCTTAAGGTAAGTGCCCTAGAGAGAAGACTTGGAAAATGTGAGCCCCCGCACCATCTGCTTCTCCCAGTCCACACCCTGATCGCTGCCCCTAAGTTCGCCAGGCCGCCAGGCTGAGGCGGGGCTGGACTTGAAGGAGCACAATCTCAGCCATTGAGGTCACGCTGCTGTAGGAGCACCCTGCAGTGCTTTTTTGACACAGATCAGATCTTTACCAGAGATTTGTATTCAACAGGATCACAGTTCAAGAAGAGCAGTGAGAGGAAGAATGGCAAAGTTAATACATGGTTATAAGTTCGAGCCTCTAAGAAAATCTTACGTTGTCTTTTACTTGGAGAAAAGAAGGTTGAAAGTGAATTTAACAACTCTGGGTGCCTGGGTGGTTCAGTCGTTAAGCGTCTGCTTTTGGCTCAGGGCGTGATCCCAGTGTTCTGGGATCGAGCCCCACATCAGGCTCCTCTGCTGGAAGCCTGCTTCTTTTTTCTTTCTTTCCTTCTTTTTTTTTTTTTTTAAGATTTTATTTATTTATTTGACAGAGCGAGAGACAGCCAGCGAGAGAGGGAACACAAGCAGGGGGAGTGGGAGAGGAAGAAGCAGGCTCCCAGTGGAGGAGCCTGATGTGGGGCTCGATCCCAGGACTCCAGGATCACGCCCTAAGCCAAAGGCAGACGCTTAATGACTGAGCCACCCAGGCACCCCCCAACATCTTCCTCTCCCACTCCCCCTGCTTGTGTTCTCTCTCTCACTGCCTCTCTCTCTCTCTGTCAAATAAATAAATAAAATCTTTTTAAGAAAAAAAGAATAAAGTGAATTTAACAACTTTTTGAGACTGAAGTGGGATAATGGCCCTGATCTCTAAGGCCAGAAAAAAAGGAAAGGAGTTGAACTTGCATTAGAGAGGGCGGAAGAAAGAAAGACTGAACTTAAGGCCAAACTGTAGAAGATTATTACATTGCACATTGGGACAGGTGACCCTGGAAGCCTATGGGGGGGTGTTCTTTAGAGCTCCCTAAGAAGAGGGCCCCCGTTTGTCTGGATTGGGAGAGGTACTGAGCTGGCTGAGTAGTCTGCCCCAGAAATCAGTGGGAGAGAGGCAGGTGGTTGGGCAATATTTCAGGGATAGTTTTTGAACCCCAGAAAACATGCCTTAAAGCTCCTCAAGAGCTTTCAAGGAAAAAGACATCAGAGTGATCTGAGACTGGGAGAATCCAAATACCAAGGAAGGAAGAAACCCAGTGTGGGGAACGCGGGGCAAAGGGGAGGAAAAGAAGCAGTCCATTCTGTATCCAAGTGACATGCCACTCTACTGGTGGCCTCATCCTACTTCCCTTCTGTGGGCCTCAGTTTCCTTTTCTGTGAATGAAGTGCTTGGATTCAGCACTAGGTTGAGTCCTCCTCAATCTGAACTTCTGCTCACAAAATTGATCCAGAGAAAAATGTGAGTATATCTGTGAAAAGCCACCACCGTCCAAAAGCCGGGCTGTACTGGCCACACAAGAAAGAGGGCCAGTGCACCTGCACGGGTGAGGACTGGGGCTCTGGGGCCAGACCCGGGTAGAGGATTTGAATTCCTCTCTGCTCCTCAGCCAGAAGCTAGTTGTTTATCTTCTCTGAACTTCAAAATCTTCATTTGTAAACTAGGAATAATAATAGCTCATTGGGGGTTGTGAGTTTAAGTTAGATAATGCAAGTAGAATACTTAATATAATAAAACCTAATAGCTTCTGCATATCAGGCACGTAGCAATAAAACGGTACTTATTGCATTAGTATTCTTGGAATGAGCACTTTAAACCTTTTTATTTCTATCTCTACTGAATTTGTAGACTATATTGCACCCAAATCATATAATTTGTTGTGATCGTGGCATTTGTTTTTAACATACTTGCTTTTTCTTGTTTTAGCAGAACAAATCCAAACTCATTCAGCTGTCCTGAATGGCATATTAAAATACATACACAATCCATGCTTCTCTGGCTGCCTCTACACACTCTCTGTCCTTTTTAATTTGTAAAGTAGAATTAACAGAGTAATTGTGCGGCATGCCAGCAGCTCTGAATCGTTGGTGCGGTCCTTAGCAAGCCCCTGTCCCGGAGACGCGCGTTGCCCCTCTCCGCTGCGGTCAGTTCCTCCAGTATTCTGTCGATGTCACCATTTAGCTGCTCTTCTCTGCACCTTGGTCCGTCCCTTTGCAACTTCAGTTTGCTCTTTTTAATAGTGTTTCCCACTCAAAACCCCCTATCTGACTCTTCGTGAGGCTGGATGTCCCACTCCCAGCTTCACACCCCGCGGCCATGGGATGTGCACCCGGCTGATACAGAATTCAGTCCTCCAAGCTGGGAGGGAGCGTCTCCTGGGCAAGGGTGGGGCACCAGGTTAGGAGCGGCCTCCAGCCTTTTGGCTTTACTTCCCCGCAGGGGACACCGTAGGCGGCTGTGCGGTCCGGCCACTGCCCCCCGCCCCTCGCGTCCGGCCGCGCCGTGGGTTGCGGTCTCTGTGGGGGTGGCAGCTCCTGTCCGGGAGGTTTGCGTCTGGCGGGGCACCCCGGAGCCGCGGGGAGCCCAGAGGCGAGGCCCAGGCGGGGTGGGGCGCGTCCGGGCGGGGAGGGCAAACTCAGGCAGCGCAGGGGGCGCCGAGGGCAGCAGGGCGGGCGGACGCGGCGGAGGAGCGAGCGGGACGAGGGCTGGCTGGTGCCGGGGCCGCCCGCCCGAGGGGGAGGAGGCTGTGCCGCCCTTGCTGCAGGTTCGCTGTCGAGCGCACAGGAGGCAGGGACATGGGTAGGGTGCGGTCTGCGCGGGGCCCGAGCCCGGATCTCTTCCATTTCCCCTCTCACTCGGCCCCGAGCTGCGCCGCAGACGGCAGCAGCTCCCGCTCCGCCCGAGCCGCCTGACCGCCGGGCCGGGGTGCTAACCGCGGGGCCCGCCAGCCCGCCGGCCCGGCCAGCCCAGCCCAGCCCGGCGGCCCGCAGCCCCGCCGCCCGCCGCCCCCCGCCGCCGCCGCGTTGCCAAAACAAACGGGCCGGCCTATTTATTGGCGGCCGGCGAGCCGGGCAGCTCAGAGTCGAGGCGCCGAGGGGGACAGCGCGCCGCCACCAGCCAGGGCCCCGGGCCCCCGCCCCGCACCTGAGTCCCGCCGGCCCTGCGCCGCGCCGCGCAGCCCATGGCGCCCCCACCTGGAGCCCCCCGGAGCCACCCGGACGCCTGAGCCCCCGCAGCGCTCCCGTCGACTCGCCCACCCACCAGCCCACCAGGCGCCCTCGCCCGCCGCCGCTTGCCCGGGCTCCCCGGCCATGTCTCCCGCCCGGCTCCGGCCCCAACTGCGGTTCTGCCTGCTCCTGCTGCTGCTGCTGGTGCCGGCGGCGCGGGGCTGCGGGCCGGGCCGGGTGGTGGGCAGCCGGCGGCGGCCGCCGCGCAAGCTCGTGCCGCTCGCCTACAAGCAGTTCAGCCCCAACGTGCCCGAGAAGACCCTGGGCGCCAGCGGGCGCTATGAAGGCAAGATCGCGCGCAGCTCGGAGCGCTTCAAGGAGCTCACCCCCAACTACAATCCCGACATCATCTTCAAGGACGAGGAGAACACGGGCGCCGACCGCCTCATGACCCAGGTGAGCGCGACCCGCCCTCGCAGGGCGCCGCCGCCGAAGCACCGCCACCTGCCCGGCCCTCCCCGCCCCCCTGGCACCTTTTCTCGACCGGCTGGCACGCCCCCTGGCACCTGCCCCTCTCGCCAAGCCCGGCCTCCTGCTGCCCAAGATGGGCCGGCCAGGGGTCCCCCGCGGCAGCGCGGACATCCCCGAACCCGCCGGAGACTGTGAGAAGAGCTCCCCGCTGCCAAGCGCCACCGCCGAGCCGGGTGGCGGCAGTCCCTCTGCCCCGGAGTGCAGGCAGCTGAGGTCAGACGCGGCACCCGGAGGTACCTGGACCCGGCCGCCTCCCGCGCCTCCGGGACCCACGCAGTCTTTCCGGGCCTAACCTTCCGCAGGGCTGCGCCTCTCTCCTTTCGAAGCCGTTCGGCACCCCTGAGGCGAAGAAGCTGCGGGCGCAGGGGGCCCTTCCTCCCCGCGCGCTCGTGGTCCGCTGCGCTGCCCCCTCCTGGGTCTGGGCTTAGGGACAGCGGGAAGAGTTGGGCTGGGAGGCGAAGGTGGGAAAGTGAACTTGCCGGGCGAGCCCACGTGTCTGTCCCGAGAGCTGAGCGGCGCAGCTGCGGTTAAGGGTGGGGTGCCGGGAACTTCGGGCTCTGGGAACGAACTTGGGGGATCCCTGGGCTTGGTGGCGGGCACGGGGAGGGTTGAAAGAGAAGAGCCAGGATGCCGGGAGAGGCAGGGAGCGGAGCTAACGCTAGCTAGTTTCTGCAAGCTCCGAAGAGGACCCGCTCAGCCCACGCACGGGGGAGCAAACTTTCTTCCCTGCAGCCGGGGTCCCAAGGGATCAGAAACCTAAGTCCCCTTCCTCAGTGGTCTCCTGGGGCTTCCCCCGCAGGCAGGCAGCCTGCTTCCAAGGTGCTTTGGGAAGAGCAGCTCCACCACAGCCCTCAGCCTGCGCCCTGGCGCCGGGGCTGGCCGGCGGGTGTCGGGGCCGAAGGTTGGCTGGTGGCCGGGCCGGGCCGGGCGCCGAGGAATGCAGATAAGGATCCGGGCCACGGGCTGGGCAATCATTGACAGCGCGCGCCTGGGCTCTGGACCCGGGGGAGGGAGGAGAGGGGCCGGGAGCAGGGGCCCGCAGGGCCGACGTAGGTGGGGGGCTAGAAGCCTGCAGGCAAGGAGCACTGGGAGTTCCCTCCCTGGGCAGCGAGCGCCCCCAGCTAGGCTGCTCGCCCCAAAGGACAGCCAGGCCTTGGGCTGTAGCGGCTGTTGGCTCCTGGGAGACCCGAGTCCAAGGGTCTGTGGGGCCCAGGCTCTGCGAGGCAGGGGTAGGTGGAGACACTGGCTGCCCACACTTGGCGGGGCCTCTCACCTGAGTCAAGGACTGAAAGGGCCCCCTCTCCCAAAGGCCCCTCCCCCCAGCCAACTGCAGGGTCCTTTGGGCTGCAGGCCAGGGGGGAGTCACCATAGACGGATGAGCTCTCCTGTCCTTCCCGCAGGGCGTGGCTCTGCTCCCACCCCCATGTGAGACAGAGAGAGGAGCCCACTTGCTGAGATCAGAGGCTCAGTTTCTCGGGACCCTTCACTGATAGGGGTGGTGCAGAGGTGCTGAAGGCTCTGGACTCAGGGAGAACGTTGCCTGGGATTATCAACCCAGCGTGCGCCCCGCGCAGCGGAAGACGCTCCTCATCGCCCTCCATCTGACCAGGCTGGACGCTAGCATTTCCACCAGCTTCTGGTTCCCCCGCTTCCGCATCCTCGGGTGGGTTGTGGGATGTCTTTGGATCTTAAGTCCCAGCAGGAATGCTCTGAGGCACTGTAGTGATCCAGGCAGCCAGGGATTCCCCTCCAACACACCCCCACGCTGCTGGGGTGCTGTGCACCTGCCGCACCTCCCCACCCGACTTGGGGGGCTTCAGCCCTGAGGCTACGGTGACACCTACTGGGCACCTCCAGCCTTGCATGCCTAGCGGGCCAGCCGCAGGCCGTCGTCTCTGCTACCACCCCCACCCCGCGGGCAGAGGGCGGTTTCTGATCTCCGTGCCTTGGTGGGACAGAGGGACTGGGCGCTGGAAAAGTGTAGCCCCATCTGTGGAGGGATCAGTACCCCGTGCTGAGGAGAGAGAGTGCAGGAGGAAGGGGCCACTTATCAGAGAAGGTCGCCCAAGGGTGCACCACCGCCCACCGGGCCCTCCAGATTTGTGGCGCCACCGTGCGGTCCAGGTGCCTGAGCAGCCAGACGCTAGAATGCAAGGAAGCAAGTTAGGGCTCTTTGTTCCTAAGAGACGGGGACAGAGCACCCTCCCTGGGTTCCCAGCTCCAGCCGATGCTCTGGGAGAGGCCGGGGCGCGGCTGTGCCTCCACCTGCACGCAGGCCAGCATTTCCCCCTAACTCTGCACCCTTTCCTCTCGCAGCGCTGCAAGGACCGCCTGAACTCGCTGGCCATCTCGGTGATGAACCAGTGGCCCGGCGTGAAGCTGCGAGTGACCGAAGGCTGGGACGAGGACGGTCACCACTCGGAGGAGTCGCTTCACTATGAGGGCCGTGCGGTGGACATTACCACTTCGGACCGCGACCGCAATAAGTACGGACTGCTGGCGCGCTTGGCAGTGGAGGCCGGCTTCGACTGGGTGTATTACGAATCCAAGGCCCACGTGCACTGCTCCGTCAAGTCCGGTGAGCCGCTGCCTGGGGGCTGGGCCCGGGGCCGGGGCCGCAGGGCGTGGGCAGGCATTGGGCTCACTGCTGCCCAGAAGGCGAAGAGGCCCGCCAGGGGATGGAGGAGGGGACCCCAGGGAAGAGGACGTCCGCGGCGCTCCCCGCTGCTGCTTGTGACCACCTGCTCGTCTGGTGCCTGGTAGTGTCATGGCAGGAGCCTAGGGAGACAGGGCCCTGTCCCCGCGCTGCTGGGGGCCGGCCTTGTGGTCCACAATCCAGAGCCTGCCACAGGAGGTGCAAGACAGAGCACGCTTGGACAGATGGAAGCCAGGCTGTGGCAGAGATGGCCTCCCCACTCAGCTGACTCTGAATGGAGGTGGGTGGCGGGAGCAGGGGCCTGGGGCCAGGGCATGCCCAGACACCATCACGCCTGACCAGGAGCCAGGAGCCCAGAGCTTCAGAACCCACAACCCTGCTGCAGGTCAGGCCCTTTAGGGCACTTTGTATGCTCCTCCAGGGGGTGCAGGCGTCCCCAACATCTCCCCCCAGGGCCCTGAAGCTGAACGTTTTGGGGCAAAGCCAGCCACGAGGGCCAGAATAAACAGAGTGGACTCAATAAAATGGATTTTCCCAGATTGGCCGCCTTGTTGATCTGAATGGGCAGGCATGGGGGCCTCGCCCCTCCCTCAGATCTTATCAGCGTCCCTATCACCTACACTGAACCCAGTCATGGATGCTTCAAGCGGTTCCTGCGTGACTGCCAGTCTGGCCCCGCCTGGCTGTGGGCACAGCCCTCCACACTGGTACCAGGCAGTAGTCACGCTTGAAGACCTGGCACACTGAGACCAGGTCCGCTGCTTCCTATTCCCAAACCCGCCGGGGCACACAGTGGGGACCGCGCCCCCCCCCAGCACTGGCCCGCCAATTGTATCTACGTCAAGTCACCTCCACCCTTCACCTGCGAACACTGGCCTGGTACAAGCTCCCCAAGTGGCCACCTCCGTCCTTATTCCTGACCCCCCAACACTGCTCTCCATCCCACTCACCAATGCCACTGTGTCCCGTCCCCGCACAAGGACCCAGCACATGAACTGAAGATAGTGATTTTACCCTTGCCACTGAGCCAGGCCCTGGCCTGACCATTCACTCCGAGGCTCCCCAGAAGTCTGGGTTCGCCCACGGCGGGTCCTCCTCTCACTTCTGTATGGACTCCAAGGGCCAGCTCTGGCACAGAACTTGGGGAGTCTGTCTGAGAGGGCAATTTTTGGGAGTGTCTGATCAAGAAGTGAGAAATCATGGGACATCCAGACCCCAGAGGAGCTAAGTGCCTTCTCCATGAGACTGCAGCTTTCTGAGGGTCCAGTTACAGCTGACCACTGCCTGGCTCGGCCGATCCCTGGCCTCTCTGACTGCCTCGCAGCATTGTCAGGATTGAGAGCAGGCGGGGGCTTTACCCGGGCTTCGGGAGGGCCCTTTCCACCTCACTTGGGGGTGTTGGTACCACAATACGCTCCTCTCACTGGCGACGGATTCGCCTGGGGGGGAGGGTGGAAGGAAGATCACGTCGTGGGTTGGGGTGGGGTTCAAGGCTGCATGCGACTGGGCGGGGGAGTGTGGAGCAGAGCCAGGATATGGTGATGGGGGAGCTCTCCAGGAGTGAGAGGAGCTCTGGGGAGGGGTGCTGTGACACAGTAGTAACACCTTCATGTCCCTTCTTCCCACAGAGCACTCAGCTGCGGCCAAGACAGGTGGCTGCTTTCCTGCTGGAGCCCAGGTGCGCCTGGAGAGTGGCGCCCGTGTGGCCTTGTCGGCCGTGAGGCCCGGAGACCGGGTGCTGGCCATGGGGGAGGATGGGAACCCCACCTTCAGCGACGTGCTCATTTTCCTGGATCGCGAGCCAGACAGGCTGAGGGCCTTCCGGGTCATCGAGACCCAGGACCCCCCGCGCCGCCTGGCACTCACGCCCGCGCACCTGCTCTTCACGTCCAACAATCACACTGAACCAGCAGCCCACTTCCGGGCCACATTCGCCAGCCAAGTACAGCCTGGCCAGTACGTGCTGGTGGCGGGGGTGCCGGGCCTGCAGCCCGCCCGAGTGGCGGCTGTCTCCACACACGTGGCCCTTGGGGCTTACGCCCCGCTCACGAGACACGGGACGCTGGTGGTGGAGGATGTGGTGGCTTCCTGCTTCGCGGCCGTGGCTGACCACCGTCTGGCTCAGTTGGCCTTCTGGCCCCTGCGACTGTTCCACGGCTTGGTGTGGGGCAGCTGGACCCCGGGAGAGGGTGTGCACTGGTACCCCCAGCTGCTCTACCGCCTGGGACGGCTCCTGTTAGAAGAGGGCAGCTTTCACTCGCTGGGCATGGCCGGACCAGGGAGCTGAAAAGACCCCTTCACTGCCCTCCCGCGACTGCCTAACTCGGTCCAAAAGCCTCCTTGCCAGGAGCGCACTGACCCTGGCCGGGACCTGAGTTGGGGGGGGACACTGGTTCCCACCATCTCCTCTTTCACAGAGACGCACCATTGCGACTTGACCAGCCCGCGTCGGCCACCCCACCTCGATGTAGTGACAGAGCTGTAAACGGAGCTGGTGGGCGGGGGCTGGTCTAGCCTTCTACTCCAGAGACCTCAAGGCTGGCACAGTGGGGCCAACCCAGCCAGCTCTCACTTTGACCTTTCATACCTGCCTCCCCCAAGGGGGAGGGCCCATTCCATCTGTCTTAGGCCCCTCTTAGGTGGGCTTGCACCTCAGTTGATGCTGCTAGATTCCCTGGGAGCCAGCAGGGAGCTGGCTGGACTCAAGGCCTGCTGCTCAGAACTGAGAAGGCCGCAGGGTAGGGCAGCCAGGCTGGCCATCCTGAGGCATGACCTTCCTTCCTGGCCACACTCCTCGGGACACATCCAGAGACTATTGCTGTCAGCGGGCAGAGTTCTGGGTTCCAGCCAATGTGATCATAGTGCCTGGGACCAGGGGAGGAGGCTGGATGTCCTTCCGCCCCTGCCCAGGCTAAGCTCCCTCTTCTGCTGAACCATGATCCCCCACGCCCCCTCCGGTCAGTCTCCCCCACCTTATTTATTGGCGCGGAGGGGGGAGCCCATGGGAGAATTTTGGGGATGTTTTGGTCTTTTCTTCCTTTTGTAATAAAAATTATTTAAGTTGTTAGAGCCATGGAGTCTAGGACGCTGAGTGGGGCCAATACACAGACAGTCGGGAGCCATGGGTGAGTCTGTCCAGGGGTGTGCTCACCTTCCTCCACAGACAAAGCCTCCCGTGCTCCCACCGTCTCTGTAGGCCCTCCTCACCCAGCAGCCCAACAAAGCCCCCACAGAGCGCTGGGCTCTGCGCCGGGCAAGGCCTTTCACATGCTGACCTCAAAGTTTGCCCTAAACACTACTGGACCAGAGAGAGAACTGAGATAACTAGCCCAAGGTCACTTGACTCATTTAGAACCCCCCCACTGTGCCTAGCCAAGGCTCTTTTCCTGCTTACTCCAGACTCTCTCAGGGCCTGGGTTTCTCTTCCCTCAGTGTGAATAATGGACCACGGTACGAAAAGATTCCCGAGAGTTCACACCTGCCTCGTGGCCCCTTCTGACTTCTTAGATAACTCAGGGGTTCCTAATCTAGCGTGTCTCAAACCTCAGCATCACCTGGGCAGCTTGTTTAAACATGATTTCTGGCTCCATTCAAACGATTCTGCTTTCGTAGATCCCGAACGACCCCGGGAACTTATTTTTACAAACACCCCAAACATGACAGATGGTCCAGGGATCGCACTTGGAGAAACAGGAGAAACACTGCTTAGTCTAGAGAAGGCCCAGTTTGTTGCCGAGACAGGTGACCCCTTCTTCATTTTCTCTTGGTCTCTCTTTCCCAAGGCAGGTTTTTCTGGGCTGATCTCACTACAGATCGGCTGAGATTCCCAGGTCCAGCCGTACACTTGTGAAATTGTCAGACGTTTCGTAAGCCAGTTGAACTAGGCCATGGCGGAGGTATTCGCACTGTGGAAACTGGTGTGGGCTCTGAAGTAGATTCCCCTGACCACGGAGAGCCAGTTGCTAAAACACACCACTGCCCAGGTTCTCCCCTCTTACAAAGATCGCCGTGTCAGGGATGACTGGCCAGACTCTTACCTCACCCTTCCCCCACCTCCACAGAGGAAAACTCCAGAGAAAACTTCATTGCTCTGGAGACTGTGTCATCTGGGGGAAAATCGGCCCCCACGGGCTGTAATGACACTGCTGTTGTTCGGTGAAGACTAACCGTCACCACTCATTGTTCCAGGTGCTTTATATGAAGCCATTTAATTCTGGTGACAGCCTGGAGTGCCGTATGGTTTCATATTACCATGTTCCAGACGAGCACAAAAGCACGGGGAGGTTAAGGAACTTGCCCGAGATGACATAGCAAGGGACAGAAGCAGGATTCGAACCCATGCATCTGGTCTTTGGGCCTGCTGTTTTGACCACAGGGCTTTTCCTTGGTGAACTTGGGTTCTCTCTGGAAGGCACTCTCAGCATTTCAGGCCTGGAAGTCAGCTTTGTCAGCACATCTAGAATGGACTCATGGCAGATGCTCATGGACCAGGCTCACAGGGACCAGAATGTCCATGAACTTATTTACAGTGAAAAACAGAAGATCAAGGTCAAGATACTCTTGTCCATTTGTTTGTACATTCTCCCCCTTACAGACGTTCTTTGTGGGGGGTGGGGGACAGACAGAGAGAGAGAAAGAGACAGAGAGAGAAAGGGAGGGAGGGAAGAGGGTGGGAGAGGAAGAGAGAGGCTTTCCCCCAGGGGGTCTAGCTGTTTCTCCTACTGGGCTGGGCACACTCCGTCCTGCAGACACAGAGCCATTGGGCACCCCCAGACCTTTCCGTTCTAGATGGGCTCCTCAGGAAACACATTCATTCTTTAGACAGAGAAGGCTGCAAAGATTCAGAAAAAAAAAGTTATCTGAATTCAGACCCTCAAAAACTAACCTTGGGGTGGATGTGGGGCCCTGCGCCTTTTCTGGGAATCCTGGGGCCAGATCTGAGCAGACTGTGTGAGCGGGGAGACAGCCTGGGAAGTCATCTTCCACCGTTTACAGTATGGTGGTGGCTGCAATCCCTCCCACCAAAACCCACCTCTCCCCAGTGTCTGTAATGTCAAGGCCCAGAGGAGGGTCCACCATGCTGCCCAGGCAGCTACTGACCCAATGCCTGCCTCTCCTCTCAGGGTCAAGTGCAGCCCCCAAGGCCACTGCGTCCACAATTGACCTACATTCACCTGGTTGGCCATCACCCACTGGATGCTGTTGTGTTAGGTCCTGTGCCAAAGTGATGGAAAGTAGTAGTCCCTGCCTCGGGGTACTCTTGGGTGGTAGGAAGCAGCATGGGGAGACACGTGCTGTGGCTGGCATCTTACAGGGGCCATGGGAGTGCCATGGAAAAGCTGGGAGCTAGGAGGGCTTCCTGGAGGCAAGGATGTTACCAGTAGAGCAAGGAGGGCTTTGCATGGCAGGTCAGTAGAGGAAGGGATCCAGGCTGAGGACACAGGAAATGCAAAAGCGTGGGGGCTTGAGTGAGCCCAGGGACTCGGCAGAACTGCCAGGCAGTGTCACAAAGCTACGTGGGCTTGGCAAAACTGACGTGGAGAGGTAGGCAGGGATCAAGTGACACAGGGCCTTGTACGCCACATATTTGGACTTTAACCTGAGGGCTTGGGGAGGGCCTGGAGGGTTTGAAGTCGGGGAAGCTCACAACTAGACTGTTTCAGAAAGCTCACCCGGCAGCAGTGTGGACAACGAATCCGAGAAGGCGGCTGTGGAAGCAGGGAATCCATTTACTGGGGAGAGAAGTTGGTGGCCTGGACTGAAGACATAGCCATGGGGTCAGAAAGAAGGCGATGGGCTGTAGATGTTGAGGAGTGGCATGGCCAGGGCTTGAAGCCAGTTTGGGTGAGTAGCAAGGTTGAGGAAAGGGTTCAAGTCCACTGCAGGTGTTGAAGCATGAGATCCAGCTCCGCAGGCCAGAGCCCTGGGCTGTGGCGCTTCTCCAGCCTTAGTGCCTGCACCTGTCGGGGAGATAGCCAGGCTTTCCCATACAGATATCCTCTCTCCTCATTGCCCAAGCTGGTCTAACCGGGTTCAAGGGACCCTCGGGGGTCCTGTTCTCTCTGCCTGCCCGCCCCCCGTCAGGAGTGCATGGGGGAGATTCAGATTAGCCCCTCACAGCCTCGTCCAGGCAAAATGCAATACCTGTGCCTGCGTTCACGAGTCCTCGGGGAGAACTGGAGCTAGGGAGACCTGGAGTGTTGGGGTACAGGAGACAAAGTGGGGAATCTGGCTGGGAGGCCTATGGAGCTGCCTGGACGGACTGCCCTCAACACAGGGGCCACTGCACCCCGGCTCTCCTACTCGCCTGTGCAGAGGCGCCCCCTCAAATACCCACCCCCAAGCTGTCCTTGCAGCCTCCTCTCTCTGGTTTGGAAAGACCCAGTGACCCTGGCGATGGCTCTTCTGAAGCTGCGTGGGCCTGCACTCCCCTGAAGACACTGCCTTGGGGATGATTTCTGACAGTCTGCAGTGCTGTGCTGGGAAGGGCCGAGCTGAGGGCATCAGTCCTTTAGGCAACCAGGCCAGCTGCTGGCACTAGCAGCCCCAGTGTGGGAACTAGAAATAGGAGCCCCTCCATTAAAAAATTTAGCAAATCCCTCCCTCCCTCTCCGCCCTGCAAAGAGATCCAACTAGAAAAGGCAACTCTTCTGGCCTGGTGCCAGCAAGCCTGTTTAGGAGAGAGCCTAGTGCAAGGGGCACGCTGGGGTACCAGCGCGCCTGGGTTTCAGCCCTGGCTTGCCTGCCCAGCTTAGAGCCTGTATGTAATGTACAACTCATACAACCTTAACTCTGGCCCAAGGGCAGCCAGGGCCTCTGCCAGGCTCAGCCGATTCCCTGCCAGTGATTAAAGTTTGGATAGAAGTTCCCCACAGTGTCACATGGGAGGAAGCACAGAGCGATTAGACAGGGGTGGGGACAGGATGAGCTCCATGACCCCAGTGACCTGGAAGTGGTTTTGGGCTGCCGCCTTCTAGGTTGAGTGACTGGGGCAAGGGTAGGCGGATGGATTATTGGGAGCAGATTCGCAGAGAATGAGAGGTGCAGGACACACTCAGGAACTGGGAACTTGTGTGGCTCGGGCTAAAGATGCCAGGAAGGGAAATGGGAGCTGGACCGGGGGTTGGGGGACGCCATGCCCCATGGAAGGGGTGGAGCTGTGGGCCTGGTGGGAAGGGCTGGAGCAGGAAATGCCCCAAAGAAGTCAGACGGTGGGCTCTGGGGGAGGGCACAGGCCCTGCTCCCCACACAGGAGGGTGCCCCCAGCACAGAGAAACCTCTTTGGTAGGGGTTGGTGGCAGCGGCTCCCCCACCCCGTGCCCTCTGCCCCCTGGGTGGAATGCGCCTGATGGGGCTCGGCCCCATGTCCCACACCCCAGCCTGGTTCTCAAAGCCTCTTTGTTCCATGGGGCTGAGCTATGGCCAGCCCGGATCTGATAAGGCCGGTGGGGCAGATAGTGGCCCGCCCTGGGCACTGCACCGCCCCAAGCCACACCCTGGCCACCTCGCACGCACATGGCATGGGGCCCCAGCGGGGCATAGATGCAGGGGGCTTCCTGGCCAGGTTAGGTTCAGGAAGCCTCAACTTGTGGGCTGGCCCTCCCTGCAGTCCATTTAATATCCCCTCTCATCCGCATGGGGGAATTGGGTTAAGAGAATTATCCACATTTCAGAAATCAAGTCTCCAAGAGGGAAAATGACTTGCCCCCAGTTATTTCTTTCCTAATCAGGAGCATCAACTGTGCTAAGTCTGCTATTCACATTACCTTTTTAAAATCCTAACAGCCTATGAAGTGAGATTGTTCCTAATTCCTACTTTGCAGAGAAAAAACCGAGGCCAGAGAGGTGAAGTTGCCTGCCCAAGGTCACACAGTAGCAGAGTCCAGACCAGAACCCAGGTGCCCTACAGCAGCAAATTGAAGGAGGTGGGAACTGATGAGTCACCGTCCCAGAGGAATGGGAGGAAGGCATTTCTGATACAACCTAAAAGATCTGATGGGGCCAGGGGTGGCCAAGAACCCATCAGGGAAGGGTTATGGAGGAATAATGTTCTAGAAGCTGTGAGAGGATCCCATGCTGGTGGGAGTGGCAATGGTTAAAATATGTCCACCAATTATTTGACACTCCTCTGCCCTTGGAAAATGCCATATAGCTTCTGCCTGGTTCTGCCTGAGATTGCCGAGCTAGAGAGGCTACAGATAGATGTTCCTGTCCATAGGCTAGCAGAGCTCCCAGACCACAGCCAGCGTCAACTGTCAGCCACATGAGAGCACCATCTTAGAAGTCTCGGCCCAGTGGAACCTTCAGAGGGCAGCCCTGGCCAAAATCTAAATGTAACTACATGAGAGACTCTAAGTAAGAACTGCTTGGCCAGGCCCTTCCTGAATTCTTGACCCACAAAATCATAAGCAAAATAAAATAAGGGCTTGTGTGTTTGAAACTCTGAAGTTTTGGAGTGATTTCTTACACAGCAATAGTAACCAGAGCAAAGGTCATAGAGTGGATGGGAACAGATGAAGGTATCTTCTAAGGCCTTTAACACTTTTACACAAAAGCTTTTAAAAAGGGAGTCATGGGATGCCTGGGTGGCTCAGTTGGTTAAATGTCCTACTCTTGGTTTTGGCTCAGGTCATGATCTCATGGGTCCTGAGATCAAGCCTTTTGTTGGGCTCTGGGCTCAGTGTAGAGTCTGCTTGAGATTCTCTCTCTCCCTTTGCCCCTCCCCCCCACTCATGTATGCTCTCTCTCTCTCTGTCTCTCTCTAAAATAAATACACAAATCTTTTTTTTAAAATGGAGTCATTATTGGGCTGAAGGAGGTGTGATGCCTTTTAATCTTTTTTTTAAAGTTTTTATTTATTTAAGTAATCTCTACACCCAACGTGGGGCTTGAACTCACAACCCTGAGGTCAAGAGTTGTATGCTCTTTCAACTAAGCCAGGCCAGGTGCCCCACCTCTTAATCTTCTAAAGCAGAAGCATGGGAGTACATACTGATTTAGAATGAACTAGGGGCAGATAGAGATGAAGACAAGGGGGAAGGTTGGATAAGCAAATCTCTCCACACTCAATTGATTAGAAGTACGTTATGTATCCATTTTAGGAGCAGGATCTCTGATGATCTTGATGAATTCTTGGAGGAGTGAAGAGTCTTCTGGAAGGAAGGAAGCTCATGGATCTGGGCTAGTGGGTAGTAAGGAGTCATCCATGGCCAAATGAAAGGAATGCTGTTAGAGACTTTAAAAAACTCCAAATGTTAGATGTTGGAAAAAGTGCTCAAGGGTTAAGGCCAGACCTGAGAGATAGGCTGGACATTTCTGTGGACAGTTGCTGGCCACATTTTCTCAGAGTGCCCCTGCACACAGAAACTTGCAGGGGCTCAACAAAAAGTTCCCTGAAAATGGACTAGAAGCACCCTGTTGTCCTTATAAACTCCAGGTGTGTTTGCATTTGGCTTCTGCACATGCCTCCAGATGCCCAACTTAAGAAGACTCAGAGGAAAGTGACCAGACAGATACTAGGGACTGGGTGTGTCTCGGGGGAGTGGTTGGGAGTGTAGGGGTAGAAAGGTTACTTTGAGGGCAGATTTCCTGGTTTTTGAACTCTTAATCCTAGAGAAGCAAAAGACAGACATGATCAAAATCTAATAAAAAGAGAAAAGTAGCAAGTTGACAGTGGACAATCCTGACACTACTTTTCTAAGTAACCAAAGTTAACATCACCAATAATGCATATTGACATCATGTGCCCTCTGATATGATGCACTGAGAAGGGCATATCACCTCTGTATTATGCTTCCGAATAATACATACCTTACTCTAATCACATGAAACAAACCCAAGATTGAGGAACATTCTACAAAATAATTGACAGTACTCTTTAAGAGAGTCATGGTCATAAAAGACAAGGAAAGACTCAGGAAACGCCCCAGGTAGGGTCCTGAATTGGATACTGAAATAGGAAAAGGATGTTAGTGGACAAGCTTGTGAAATCTAAATAAATTCTCTACTTTCATTAATAGTGTGTGTTATACCAAGGTTAATTTTCTTAGTTTTGGTAAGTGTTCTATAGTCATGTGAGATGTTAACCTAAGGGTAGGCTGCGTGAAGGGTTTATGAGAACTCTCTGTACTATTTTTGTGATGCTTCCATATATCTAAAACGAACTCAAAGTTTTTAAAATGAAAAAACAAAGTCTAATAAAGTCAGAACCTCACGGTCCAGTCAAGGGTGGGCTCCCTTACCATCTTACCATCCTTGAAGTCCAAGCCAACTTCTGCACCCAAAGGAGGCCAGCAGCACTGAGCTGGTGGTCATGTTATGATACTTTTACTTGAGAATGAGCTCTGGTCAGAAATGGATTGGAAGGGGTTTGAGGAATTAAATAGGATGAAAAGTCACAGAATAATGTTCCTTTATTTAGAACATATAATAAGGCAGGCATGGTGCTAAGTTCTTTGAATCTTTTATCACACTTAAACCTCACAACCTTTGAGGTAGGTGTTAGTTTTCCCAGTTTACAGATGAGCAGACTGGGTCTTATAGAAGCAAAAGAATAAGATCAAAGAGCTGAGAGTTGGTAGGGTTGGGATTCAATTTCAAACTTTTTTACTCCAAAGCTTGTTCTTAGTCACGCCACTGTACTGTCTTTTCAAGGATGACCCTCATTCAGTTCATATCTCAGGGTTTCCGCACTGGGGTGGGTCAGAGAGGTGGGGATAGAAGGTAGGGGGAAGGGGATGGTCTGGGTTGGGCTGGTTAGCCAGAGCTGTCCATGGTGCTGGCCAGTGAGGTGTGTAGCTGGAAAGAGGAAGAGATGGTGTAGGGGAAGACAGCTGGGAAAGCTAACACAGAGAAGGAACACTGCTCAGACTAGAAAGGGAGAGCAGTTAGACGTGATGACTGATTCTTCACCAATGAGGAGGAATTCAAGGGGGAGACACTTCAAGTTTTGATAGAAAAAAATAACTGTGTATACAGCAGCTGGTGAGGTAGGATTTTTCCTCAGGTCCCACTTGCAACTAATACTATCCACTAGAGCTATACTGGTTGTTAAAATCTGGAAATACTTTGGTACCAGTTGGGAAATAGTCACTGGTTGAGTCCTCTACTGCTGTGGCTGCTCTCCCTGTTCCCTTGCCATACTCCCAGCTCTCCCCATCACCCTACAACCAAAGGGTTAAAGCCTGGCATAATGTGAACAACCAGGACCCTGCTCTGTCTCTAAGGCCAGCTGGTATCCATTCTCATAGCTTGGCATCCATACTTTACCAATTGTTAAGAATTTGGAATACTATCCTTATTTGCCCCCATTTTACAGATGAGGAAAGTCAGCCTCTAGAATATTTAATAATTTGCCTGAAATCACCCAAATCTCAGAAGGTAGAACCTGAACTTGAACTCAAGTCTCCTGAGATTAAGCCTCATGTCCTTTTCCCTCCATCACCCTAATGTTGGCTTGCATGTCTCTCTACCCTTTTGTGGGGATGGTGAAAGGAGGGATCAAGTTATCTAGGGAGTTTGGGTTGGCACAAAAGGGTAGGAAACCCTATGGGGGGGGTCCTAGGCAGAATGGAACTCTTTCATTTGAATTCTCTTGTGATATGACAGTCTTTCCCCAGCCTCTGTCAGTTTCGTGCCTTGGCAGCCCTTTCAGGCTGGAGGTGCCATCAACCTCTTGACGAATGCTCCCCACCCCCAGCAGCGTCAGAGGACCAGGCACCCTTGTGCAGAGAGTGATCCATGCCTGCTCTTAGATCCAGCCCCCAAACCACCCCAGTGGTCCTCTTAGCTGCAGCTTTCTCTCACTCTTCACCCTTCAGGCTGGGCTTGGAAGACTTACCTTGTGAATTTCAGAGGTCAGAAATTTCTGTGGGAGAACTCACCTCCTCAACTCCCTCCCCCAAGTTAAGTACATCTTGGATGCAGACCTGATTTTAGAACCAACACTGGAAATGGAGTCAGAGTTGCAGGGAAGGAAGATGGGAGGGCACTTTGCAAGTTCTGGAGTTGGCTTGACTTGCCAAGTGGACAGAAAATCACCCTGGTACCTACTTTTGTCTTTCTCCATCCCAGAGCACCAAGGCAGGCTCCTCCTTGTAGAAACAAAAGAGGGGGGTGTGGAGAGAAAAAAAACTTCCTGCCTTTCCAGTGCAGAGCAGAGAGGCTGGGAGGTGGTAGGAGGGGAGGGAGCACAGAAAACTGAGTGGCTTAATTATAGGGACCTCCCACTTGATAAGAGACCATCCTCTGTGCATGCCTAACTTTATTGACTGTCTACCATATGTCAAATACTTTTCACAGGCCTGATCGCTCAGTTGCTACACCAGCCTTTTTTTTTTAAGATTTTTAAAAGATTTTTATTTATTTATTTGTCAGAGAGAGAGAGCACAAGCAGGGAGAGCAGCAGCAGACAGAGGGAGAAGAGGCTTCCTGCTGGTCAAGGAGCCCAATGACGAACTTGATCCTAGGACCCTGGGATCATGACCTGAGCCAAAAGCAGATGCTTAACCGACTGAGCCACCCAGGTGTCCCATTTTTTTAAAAAGATTTTATTTATTTATTTATTTATTTATTTATTTATTTATTTGAGAGAGAGAGAGAGCATGAGCGGGGGGAGGGGGAGAGGCAGAGGGAGAGGGAGAAGCAGACTCCATGCTGAGCAGGGAGACCGACCTGGGACTCCATCCCAGGACCCTGAGACCATGACCCGAGGCAAAGGCAGACTCTTAACCGACTGAGCCACCCAGGTACCCTGCTACACGAGCCTTTTGATAATTATCCCCAGGTGACAGTTGAGGAAACTGAGACTGAGAGGCCATGTGACTTGTTCAAGGTCACACAGTCAGTAAGTGACAGTCAGGATTACTCTTAGGTCTGATTTCCCAGCCCAGAATCCCCTCTATTCTATTTGGTGGGGGAAGGGAGGGAGAACTTAGAAAAGATATTTTTGAGAGTGTTGAAGCCCAAATGACTGAGTGTGGGCTTTATCTTTATCCCCACCAGTGAAGGTTTCCTTAGAAAAGGATTCAAGTCAGTCTACTACCCATCCTCCTTCCTCCTTTTCTCCCACATCCTGGTCATCATCAATTTCCTGAATCAGCACCCACCTTTGTTCACAGCCCTGAACCAAACAGCACCCACCCTGTTGTCTTTCTTGGGCCCATGGAAGATACAGTCACCAGGACCTAGCACCCATTTTTTTCCCATGGGTTCTGGGCTCCTGGAAAGGAGGATTCCAAAGGAAACCCAGCCTCCTCTCTCCTCCTGAGACTCAATCCTTTGCCACACCCCTTTCCATGTTGTTTGCCTCTCGGAGCAAAGTCTGGCTTGGACCTCTCCCTGAGAGTCCACTATGTCAGTCAAGGTCAGAGCTCTCCAGCAGAATTCTCAGGAGGCAGCCAGAGCCCCACAGAAGTGAAGCCCACAGGGTGGGGACAATGAATCCGCCAAGGTTTGGGCACACCATAGCTGTGGGGGGACACTCCTTCAGTGAAGAGGCACAAGGACACATGGCTCCTAGCATAAGCTTTCCCACCTTCTTGGGGTTTTCTTGCTGGGGTTCTTGAGGCCACCACAAAGCCCTGTCTGCGGAGTCACTGCTCCCATTTCTTTTCAGCCTAAGAATGGAAAAACAGGTCCCTTTCCCTGTCCTTAAGGTCCAGCTGAGTCAGGCTGACCATTTCAAAAAGAGCTTAGAGGAAAACAAAAAGGAAATCATTATAGAAACTACAAACAGCATAGATGTTGTCATGTCCAAAGTGCAGTTTTCAGATTCTGAGAATAACATTAAAACTGGCGAAAAGCTCACTGAGTTCCACATTCTTTGATCCCAAGAAAATTCCATACCTAACTAATGGTGCTGGCATAACTTCATGGGCCCCCCTGGCCTGCCCCTTCCCTCCAGTTCAGCCAGCCTCTGGCCATGTGATTTCCCAGGCCAACTCAGGCCACTTTGTCATCTTAGTCCATCCATTGTTTACTTTCCCAAGTAAATGCCAACTTTCCCAAAATGAGAGTTTATTTTCAGGGTTTACCCCTAGACTCACTAAGGTCTTTCCCTGTAACACCACCCCCCATCACTGTCCTGAGTAGTGAAACATCTTTAATTGCCCACGAATGAACTTTGAGGCTTTCAGCTTCACCCACCTAAGGAGTCTTCACCAAATTAGAGCTGTTACAAAGAAAACCACAGGCTCAAAATGGTGTCACTTAGGCCAAGTTTCAACCTCCCCCAGAAATGTAGTCTTAATGGGTCAGACAGGAATTTTCTGGTCGGCACCAATGAGGTCATCTGTCACAGGTGCCCTCTCCACCCCCCAAAAGAAGATAAGGTCATCTTCAGTAAGAGTCCCTGCCCTTCCCCATAAGGGAAGGCCATCTTGCCTGAAACAATCCTTCCTTTTCTTTTGCTAGTAACATCTTGTCCCACCCTCCTGTCTATAAAAACCTTCCATTTTGCACAACTCCCCGGAGCTCCCCTCTACTTGGTAGATGGGATGCTGCGTGATCCATAAATCCATTAAAAAAGCCAATTGGATTACTTTAACGTTTACTCCCTTGACTTTTTGTTATTTTAAAGACCTTTCCCACAAAGCAAGGGCGGATAAATCAACAAATGGGCTTCCAAGAATCCACATTAGCATATCAGCGCCTTCTTCATACGTTAAACTCCAGATCCCTAGAAAAGAGTTAGCTTGGTGCCAGGGAGGAGGAAATGCCAGCAGAAAACGGATAGGACATTCTTTCTCCCACCTGCAAGAGGAATCCAGTTGTAAAGCAATATGCAAATGAGAAATAACTACGGGGTGCTTTTAAGTTAACAATCGCAATCACAGACTGAAGTTCCGGTAGAGATTCTGACCGTACGTCACCATCGCGCGGCCGGAAGGAACTGGAACGGCTCCCACTCCCAGGTGACGAGCCCATGGATGACCTCCTATGAGTTTGGTCGTCTACTAAAATAAGGATTGCGAGGGCGTCACGACAACTAGGAGACTATACATTACATGTTGCGACTGGTAGAAGCTCAGTGACTACTAGCAGGGAAAATCAGAGAATAGAAAAAGGGTAAGCATTAAAATTGGGCGGTACTTTCGCCTTCCATGAGACATGACTCATTCGCGTTGCCGTCGTTGTCCTGGGATACCGGGAGACGCCGTGTCCTGAGCGTCCCGTCTCTATGGAGACGACAACATGGCGGCAGAGTGAGTTCTGAGAGTCGGTCCCAGTACCAGGGAACGGCGCGAGTGGCCACCAAAGGTATCTGTCTCAGGAGACCGCCTCTTTTGGGAAGTTGTGGCCGGGGGTCCCCTCCATGTCCTTTAGAGAGCCCCGTGGGACTGAGACTAGGGTGAGATCAGTCTGGGGATCTCCTAGAGAAGGGAGGAACGAACTTAAGTATTTTTTATGACTTCCTTTTACGTTTCTTTTCCACTCCACACTACGCGACGACTCGCTACTTTTTCCACTGGTCATCTTAGGAATGTTTAGGTTGGAAATGAGACAAATAAAGGAAGCTGATGATATGTATATTTTTAAGTCCTCAAGATTAGAAAATTGGATTTAAAAACAACACCTACCCTGCCCAGTGTCTTCACAGTGATTGAAGATGGGTGTCTTTTGGAAAAGTAGCTCAACCGAGCATGGAAGTTATGGCTGTTAATTACAGTAACATTGGTTCCTCTAGGGCTTTTTTAAATCCCCTATTTCATTCCAGCTTCACATCAACTTTGTGAAGTAAGATAACCCTCATTTGGTAAGGTGACTGAGGCTCAAGGAGATGGAGAAAGTTGCCGATCTCAGCGAACCTGAGCAGATGCTGGAACCCAGCTCTCATTGCTCCAGGACGAGCGCTCCGTTCCCTAAGTCCTAAGACCTGATCTGGACCAGGTTTCTACCCCCATTGTCTCTAATTTCTTCTACCTGTGTTGGCTGGAGACTTTTTCAGAGCTCTGAGGCAGTGGTTAGCTATAGAATCCCCTGAGATCACAGACTTTACTGAGCCAGGCAGGACTACACAGCCATGCAATAGCTGAAAAGTAATGGGAATCTCCTCCCTGCCTCCCCAGCTGGCATTTCTTTGATTCCATCTGAATATCCTCTTTACAGAGGAAGGTAGGGGCCTTGCCTGTTTTGTCCATTGCCTAGCACTGTATGTATAATAGGTACTCAGTAAATGCTTTGTGAGTGGATGAATGAATGAATGAGTGAGTGAGTGAATCTAAGATATTTTCCAGAGGTTTTGGAGATGTTGCCAATTAGGAAAACCTGAATTAACAGAATCTTTTGCTTTGAATGGTGGTGGGGAGGGGATGGGAGAGTCTGATGAAATTGTTTACATTTCTAAAGGATAACCATAAAATTGTTGGCCAAAGTATAATATGTTATAATAAGGAGTTGAAAGTTTAACCCCAAACTTGAAAAGAGGTTTTTGTTTTTGTTTTTTTAAGTAGGCTCCACGCCCAGGTGGAGTTCAACATGGGGCTTGAACTCACAACCCGGAGATCAAGACCTGAGCTGATAGCAGCAGTCAGACACTTAGCAGACTGGGCCACCCAGGTGCCCCGAAAAGAGAGAATTTTAGGCCAAATAAAGGACAGCTTACATCTCATCATCAATTGTTGCAAAGATTAAAATACATAAGGGGCACCTGGCTGGCTCATTTGGAACATGTGACTCTTGATCCCAGGTTTGTGAGTTCAAGTTCCACGTTAAAGGTGTAGAGATTACTTAAAAATAAAATCTTAAATAAAATAAAATACATGAGAAGGCCTTACAGCACTGCTTGGCGCAGAAGTTCTCAGTAAATGTCAGTAAAAGTTGTTACTATTTTTGAGATTGTTATTTAAAGAGGTAGGGAGGGACACTGAGTAGTCTGAAAAACGTACGTATGTTCATAAAGGTATTAGACTGACGCTGTCCAATATGGTAGCCACACCTGGGTGTGTGTGCTGAAGGAAGGCTCCTAAAGGAAGAGGGGATTTGGAGTTTAGGCCCGGTGTGTGTTCCCTAGAGCAGGACCAAACACCCTTTTGAGTATTTGGTGAAAGCTGTGGACACTTTCCCTGGAAAAAAAAGCACTTCTCCATATATATGGCATTTTACAAATGGTTTGCATATAACTTTTGTGTATATTTGCATATAATTTCCAGCTGCAGTCTCTCCATGGATCCCTCTGCTCTAGAAGCTGGTTCGCTTATCCTTGGGTTGAGTGATTATTTCAGTCAATGCTTACTTTAAACCTGGACTGCTGGTTGCATACTGATAGAGGAAACCCCAAAGACCGAGAACCATCCGGTCTCCTTTACCTCTTCTTTGCCCATTCTCCTCCTTCTCACAGGAGGCAAGACACGTTCAGAAGAAACAAGTAGCGAGCAAAAGCCAGATAAAGGTAACGCGTGTGTTTCAGTGGTACTCCCTGGGGGCTTCCTGAGAAATGCCAAGCGTGGCCATGGCAGGCAGGGCTGAGAGGGCCGCATCCCTGAGTCCCTTTCCTGAATGGTGAGTTTCTAGGCTCCTGGGCAAAGCACTGAACCATGTATTCAGGCTCAGTGCTCACGGTGCCACCTCATACCCCCTTGCCACGGCTGGCAAGCGGGCCTCCTTTGGTAATGATGGCCACAGCAAGTCTGCTCTGTGAGCCTCTCTCTTCGATGTCCCTCCTGTCTCCCCTCTGGTCTCTTCCTAGTTCCAGATTGGCAGGAACTCCCGGCTCAGCCAGAGTGTTCCCCTTGGGCTTGTGTTCCAGGTGGCTGATGCTCATCCAGGCAGCCTTGAGCCCCCTGATGAAGACTAGGGTCAGTGGGGACTGCGCCATGAACTCCGGCTCGTGCCTGAGCGCCTGCACAATGGCCGTCCCCACCGTCACTGGCAGCAGCGTGGCGCTGAGTGCCTGCAACAGCAGCACCACCAGTGCCCACGTGAGGATGTGGCCAGGGTGGGCGGGACAGGGGGCAGCAATGCCGGGGGGAGAGGTGGCAGGGAGGGGGGTAAGAATCTGGAAGGACCTGACTCCCCCTGTCCAAACCCCAGCCCTAGACCCTGCGTATACTGAGCACCAAGCTGCCGGGAGTGGTGGCAGTGGCGAGAGTGACCGTGGGGGCTAGGGGTGCATGTGAAGAACTCTAGGGAGGTGCCAGTCAGAGCTGAGAGAGTAGTCAAGGCTTCTCTCTTCCGTCAGAACGTTCTTCTGGGTTTGACTCCTAGGACTTTGTGTTTGACCAAGATGTGGCTGTTGCTGCCTTTTTTTGCCGCTCTCGGGGTGGTCTCTCTGTGACATCGCAGGGGAGGGGGGTGGTTGTCTAGGAGTGTGACTGTGGGGTTCAACTGTGTGGGGTGCAGCGTGTGTCTGTGTTGCGTGTGGATTCTTGTGTCTCCTTGGATGCGATGGTGCTTGCCTTTGCCTCCCTGAGGACCAGGGGTCATCTCACCCCTTCCTCTGGGCCATTCTGGGCATGTTTGCCCCATGTTCCCTCACTGCCTTTCCCCACTCTGCGCTGAGCTGGCAGGAGATTGGAAGTGGGGAGGAAGGGAGGAGCCAGGGTATTTCTTTTCCCCCCTCTCTGCTTTTGTGACAGTATTCCCATCAGCAGCTGCATCTCCCCGTGACACCAACCCCCATCAGAGAGGCGTCGGGGCTCTGAGAACCCCAGTACCCCCCCTAACCTAGTGTGGGAGCAGCTTCTTGATGTTGCTAGCTTCTGGCTTACTTCACTATGCCTTGGTTGTGCGTTAAATGCCTTTTTTTTGAACACCCACAGTGGCTTCTATTTCCCTGATTGGACCCTGACTGATGTCCCAACTGATATTTACCATAAATTACCTTGCTCACCCATGTCACCTTCCGTCCATGGGCCAACCAGGAAAGAAAATACTATATTGGCCATCTGACACTCCTTGTAAATATTTAAACTGAGAGTGTAAGCTCCAAGAGAGAAGAGATGCGTCTGTCTTATTCGCTATTGTAGCAATCCTGGCGCCTAGCACAATGTCTGGCGTGTGATATGTAATCAACAAATATTTGTCCAGTGGGTGAATATATCTTTATGTTAAGTAACAATATAGAAGCAATGCTTGGCCAAAGATAAAATAACATGGCAGTGAGTGGAGTGTTCATCGCAATGGTAGGAAGAGGTACCTTGTTCATCTTCCCCTCACCTTGGCTTTGCCCCTGCAGCCCCCTCCCTTCTCAGGTAGATGGGGGCTGGGGATCAGCTCAGGAAGGATTTTCCATTATAGATGGGAAGCGTTGGCACCCTGTGCCTCTAGCATCATCAGGAGCTGGAGTGGCCCCCACATCAGGGCAGGAGGTTGGGCTTTGTCGCAGGCAATTTGACTCCTTCCCCTGCTCCACCAGCCAGTTGAGGGACAGGAGAGGGAATGGTAGAATATTCTTGTGGTCTCAAAAGGTGTATGGGATAGATCACTCCAGCTAGGAGAGGGTTCCACAGCGAAAGGTTAGGATGGGAAGGAAGGAAAGCAGAAGGCAGCACCCAAGGGGACTGGTACCTTTGGGTGCATTGAGGAACAGAACCAACCAGCTAAGAATGTTCAGTGCCCGATGGAGCGGTCCAGGGAAGGCTGCAAGGGCAGGGGCAGGCTCATGGACAATTTGGTTGGAAAACCATTGCAGTGACCTCAGAAATGGTAATATCTGACTCCAAAACTGCCTGCCCCTCACCTTCTCTCTCCAGACCATCCCCCAGGGGCCAGGGGTGGGGTAATTCCTTACTTTCTGGAGATGGAAGATCTTTGCCTGTTCTCTGGGTATTCGACTCTTACCCTGCTAACGCGTCCTTTCTTCTTCCCCTTTTCCCTGCCGACTGGACAGCCTGCGAGCTTGATGGACACTCGCGTGTGCTTCTTAAAGAAGCAGGACAAAGTGAAGAAGAGGGTCATCTGGGGCATTGAGGTGGCTGAGGTGCTGCAGTGGAAAGGTTGGACGCTAGGGAAGGAGATCACCAAGAACCTGGCTCTGAAAAATCTATCCTTGAAAACCCAGAAGATGACGTACAGGTACCAGCCTGAGGGATCAGAGACTCAGCCCCCGAGCCCTCAAGCCCACCCCTCCCCCCGCCAAACAGTGACTCTTTAGGAAACAGACATTAAATTTATCATATAAAATTAGGGGCACCTGGGTGGCTAGTCGGTTAAGCGTCCACTCTTGGTTTTGTCTCAGGTCATGATCTCTGGGTCATGAGATCAGCTTTGCCTCCGTCTCCTCACTCAGCGGGGAGTCTGCTTGAGATTCTCTCTATCCCTCTCCCTCTGCTCCTCCTCACCGGGCGTTCTCTCTCTAAAATAAATCAATGTATCTTTAAAAAAATGAAGTTATTGTATAAAATTAGAAGAATGTATAAAACATGCATAGTTGGAATAGTTACTGAAAGTGGAACCCATGTGACCAGATTCCTAATGGAATAATGTCTGAAACTCACCTTCTCCCATGGTGTGTCACTCCCCTGTTGAAACACCTTCCCTTCCATAAAAGTAACCATTCTCCTGATTTAATGATTTCCTTGCTTTTCTCAAATGAATGGATTTACCACCTATGTTTGCATCCCTAAATGATATAGTTTAATTTGACCTTCTTATGAACTTGATGTAAGTAGAATAGTAAGGTTTATTTTTGAATTCCTTTGTTTTTGTTAAGTTATGTTTGGAAGATTCATCTGCATGCAACAAGAGCTCATTCTTTTTCATCACCATATAATATTCCAACAGCTGCTTATATTGTAATATATTCATCTGTTCCTCTGTTGAGGGATGTTTGGGTTGTTTCTAGTTTGGAACTGTGATCAACATTGATGTATAGATCCTCACTTGCAGGAGTTTTTCGTAGGGTAACTACATAGGAGTAGAATTGCTGTGACCTAGAGCATGTCCATATTTGCCTTTTATAGATAAAGCCAAACTATTCCCTAAAGTACTCATTTATATTTCTATTTCCACCAGCCATGCACGAGTTCCTGCACCTCCGCATTTTTACCAACCACTGCTATCGTCAGAGTTTAAAATTTTTCCAACATTGGTAATTTTTTGTGGTTCTAATTTGCATTTCCCATCTTACTGATACAGCTGAGAGTCTTTCATGTGCTATTGACGATTTCATCTGTGGAATTCCTGTTCAAGTCTGTGCTCTTTTTCCTATCAGATTGTCTTTTTTTTTTTTTTAAGTGAACTCCATCCCCATGTGGGGCTCGAACTCACAACCCCAAGATCAAGAGTCCTATGCTCTCCCAGTCGCCCCTGTAGTTTTCATTTTTGTTTTTGTTTTTGTTTTAAATAGAAGTTCTTATCCCTCGGAAGCCTTTGTCGGTTATGTCTTGTAAATATCTTCTCCCACCTGTGACTTGTCTTTTGAAGAATTGAAGTTCTCCATTTATTAAATGTATCAATCTTTTTATGTTACGGTTGGTGCTGTTTTATATCTTGCTTAAGAAGTCCTTCTCTCCCCCTCCCTAGGTCATGAAGTCTCCTATAGTATCTTCTAAAGACTTTATAGTTTTGCTTTTCATGTTTGTCTTTTATATATGCAGAATTGATTTTTGTGAATGGTTTTATTTATTTATTTATTTATTTATTTATTTATTTATTTACTGTGAATGGTTTTAAGTAGGGATCCTATGATGCTTTTCCTCAAATGTCCAAATGTCCCCAAGGCATTCATTGAAAAGTTCATACTTTCCCTGATGAGCTTCTCCACCACTGATGTTTATCCTTGTTTCGTGTGTGATCTCTACATGAAAAATTCCAATGTATCACCATTGGTTTGGATGTTTCCTGTGTGCTTTTTGTTTTGGTTTGAGTTTTTTTAGATTTTGTCAGGTTAAGGATGTTCCCTTCTATTCCTAGTTTGCTAAGAGTTTTTCCGCACAAACATGTTGAGGGTTATCTAATATTTTTCTTTATTGAGACGGTCATTTGACTTTTTTTCTGTCTTAATTTGTAACCTGGTGGAGTACATTAATTGATTTCCTCCGTTAAGCCCACTATGTATTTCCTGGAGTAAGTTCAACTTTGTCATAATTCAGTTTTCTTTCTATACATTGCTAAGTTCTTTTGGCTTTCTGGTTTTGTTTATGAGAGAGATAGGCCTGTAATTTTCCATTCCTCTCCTGCCTCTGTCAAATTTTGGTAACAGCGTTACAATGGAGCTATAGAATATTTTGGGGAGTGTTTCCTCATTTTATATTCCTTACCTACCTACCTAGGAAGGTAAGGCTGGGGTTATTTTTTATCAAATGTTTGGTAGGACTTGCTGTGAAGCCATCCAGCCTAGTGTTTTCTCTGTGGGAACACTTTATTTATTTATTTATTTATTTAAGAGAGTGCTCAAGAGTGAAAGAGCACAAGCAGGGGGAGCGGCAGGCAGAGGGAGAGGGAGAAGCAGGCTCCCCACTGAGCAGGGAGCCCAATATGGGACTCGATCCCAGGACCTTGGAATCATGACCTCAGCCGAAGGCAGACGCTTCGTTGACTGAGCCACCCAGGTGCCCCTCAGTGGGAAGATTTTTAATTCCTTATTCAATGGCTTTGGTGATTTGGGGGGGGGGGGCATAAAATCTATTATCTAATTCTTGAGCCCACTTTGGTAAGTTCTACTTTCCTAGAAATGGGTTTATGTCATCTAAACTTTAACATTTATTGATGTAGAGTTATTGGCAGTATCGTCTTCCTGTGACTATTTTAGAAGTCTGCACTGTCTGTGGTTTTGACCCATGCTGGAACTCGACAGCCCTGCCTAGGTCCCTGCTTGGATCAGCATCCTGGCCTCTCTGTTCTCAGCCTTGGTTTCCCCCAGCTCAGCGCTCAGGGATTTTTCTTGTTTTCTGAGCCCTGATCCTGAAGCGCTTAAGCCCCGGCTCTCTCCTGCAGGTCCCCCAAGACCAAGTTCTTCTTCACAGTCATCCCCCAGCCCCTCTTGCTGAGCCCGGGCATAACCTTCACACTCCCCATTATCTTCCGGCCTCTGGAGGAGGTAAGGTCTGCCACTGCAAGGGGGCGGGCAGGGAGGGACCCAGGCACCATGACCTTGGAACAGGAAGCAGGGCAGAGCAGCAAGGAGCACTCCCCTCCCCCACCAAGACACACACATACCCATCCTGCCAACTGTAGCAGAAACTCCAGCTTGGGAAGCCCTGGAGAGGCTCTGGCCCTAAACTCATTAAACCGCGGGAGGTTCCCAGTTGGATATTGGGGGTTAAACTCTGTGCTGTGATAGCCTTAGATTCCTTAGCCTCTTCCTACTCTCAAAACATTCCCCCCAGTACAAGAGGTCCCCTATCTCTGAGACCAAGACAGTGTTAGAGGACAGGTGCCCAACTCTCCTCGGAGACTGAGGGGGGAGGGCCTTGGCCCAGCCTCACCCTCAGTGACTGTGTTGGGGGCATAACCAAGAGCTGGGGTGGGATGTGTGGTCCCTGAGTACCATGCGGAGGCCACCATTCAGCGACGGCCTCTGCCCCCGGCCTCCCACCCCCCACATTCCAGAAGGAGTACATGGACCAGCTCTGGTTTGAGAAAGAAGAGGGAATGTTCTGTGTGGACCTGAGGGCCACCCTGCCTTGCCACAGTCTGACCTGCCCACCGTCCCTGCGGTTGCCCACGTGTGCTGTGGGGGACACGGCTGAGGCCTGGTTCTGTCTGGAAAATGTGGGGTGAGGGGAGCAGCTGAGGCTCAGAGGTGGGGAGAGTGAGCTCGGTGAGGAGGGCCCCAGGGTGCTGGTGGGGGAAGGGAGGAAGGGAGGGGCCCAGCGTCTCTGCCTTCTAAAGTAGGGGCAGGGGTCAGAATGAGCCCAGTGGCTCTGATCTGCACCCCCCCCCTCCAGGGACCTGCCCACCTTCTTCACCTGGGAGTTTCCGAGCCCATTCCATATACTGCCCACCACCGGGCTGCTGGAGTCAGGCCAGGCCTCCTATATCAAGGTGACCTTTCATCCCATTTTGGCTGTCATCTACGACGTTCAGGCCACATGCTGGTATGGAGAGGACAACAAGCAGAAGAGCAGCATACAGCTGCAGGCTGTGGGTGAGGCCCGACCTCTCACCTGTCCCCAGAGCCCACCTGCTGCCCCTCCTGGGCCTCAGAGCCTCAGTGTGCCCCCCCACGTCCCCTGCTGGCCTGTCTTCCACAGGACCTCCACCAGCTCCCCGGCCTCCCTAGCCCTGCAGGCTTTGCCTTTTCTGTGCCTTCCTTGGTGTGGCAGACCCATGTTTCCCTGGGGACACCTGCCTTCTTCGAGACACTGCTCAGCTGGGGCAACCAAGGCCCTGGTGGGTTTCTTCCCAAGACGCCCTCATCTCTGCCCCAGCCAAATGCGCCCAGCTCCTGGTGAGCATAAAGCAGAAGCGACCAGAGGACCAGGATGCGGAAGGCATCCAGAAAGTGCTGCACTTCGGCACCATCGCTGTGGGCTGCACGGCCGAGAGGCAGATCAAGCTGTATAACCCTTCAGCGGTATGAGTCCTGTGTATGGGGCGGGGGGGGGGGGGTTGGAGGGTAGGATCCCAGGCTGGGCGGCTCCTAAAACCCAGCCCCTTTACAAAATGCCCTCTTTCTCTCCATACCTTTGGCCCCAAGCCTCACATAACCCGAGTCTGTTGATACACGTGTGTGTCAGCAGGTGTCCTCTCTTCTCAGCTGGGGACGGGGCTGGAGTATCCCTTGACCACCCCCAGGGCAACTCCAAGAGCAGCCCTAAGATAGTCCTACCCCCAGGACCACAGCTAGCCTTTCTGGTACCTTTAGGAAAGAAAAGAGTGCCCCCCACCCAGGCAGTCCCAGCACAGGGCACACAGCTTGGCCTCTTCCTTCCTCCTGGTGGAGGTGACCTCCATGCCCAAACTGACAGGTGGGGCAGAGGCTGGAAGTCGACTGCTCTCACCCCCCTCAGCCGGGCACTTTGGTCAGGACAGCTGGGTCACCCTGTGACCTGACCCTTCCTGCCCCCACCTGGCCCCATAGGTGAGCGCCCCCTTCCGGATCGAAATAGCCCCAGACATGCTGGCCAAAGATCATGCCTTCTCATGCCCCACTACCAATGGCATCGTGCCTCCAGGAGGGAAGAAGTCCGTGTCGGTGTTCTTCCACCCCGAGACCTTGGATGTCAGAACTATTGACTACTTGTCCGTCATGCCCGCTGGCTGTGCCTCCCAGACCTTGCTCAAGGTCGTTGGTTTCTGTAGAGGTACGGCCACCCTAGGATGCCGCACTGCCTTGTGGGGACAGGAGCAGCCCCCGTTTAGGATTAGGAAGGGCTCTTTGCCTGCTCCAAGGGCCTGATGCCTGCTCCAAGGGCCTGATGCCTCCTTGCCCTTCAGTCTGGGTGTCTGCTGCCCCCTGGTGGGCTCAGTGTGGAATCAGTTTTGGACCCCTGGAGATCGTGTTCCTGCTGACTCGGGAGGTCAGCTCAGGTTTCTGGGGCTCTGGGTCTTTCCAGCCCAGCCTTCTGTCTCCAGGAAGCCCCACCCTCCATCAGGGAGACCCCTTCTAAGACATCCTCGGGGAGGCTGATAGCCCAGCCCCACCCTGGTGGTGGGGCTGCTCACAGGAGCCCCACCTCCGCCCAGGTCCTGATGTATCCCTGCAACACCACTGTGTCAACTTCAGCTGGGTCAGCCTTGGGCAGATCTCAGAGCAGAGGCTGTGGATTGAGAACAAGTCGGACTGCACAGCCTACTTCCAGCTGGCCATTGACTGCCGAGAGAGTATCTTCGACATCAGACCGAGCTTTGGGACCCTGGTGGGCAAGGCCCGCATGACACTGCACTGTACCTTCCGGCCCACTCACCCCATCATCTACTCTCGGCGAGTGGCCTGTCTCATCCACCACCAGGTGAGCGGTGGGGGAGGAGGCGAGGAGGGGCTCTCCTGGGACCTGGAGAGGCCAGTCTGAGGCCCAGTGGTGAAGACAGGGCTTGGTGATCACTCTCCTGTATTCTCGGATCATCTCTGCCAGGGCCCCGGCCTGGCTTTTGGAGCCAGGGCCCGGCCAGGGGCACAGGAAGGCTCACTCCAAGCCTGGTGCTGCTGCTGCGGCTAATGGGCTGGGGACAGGGGGGAATGGACTCACCCCCTGCAGCACGTGCAGAGTAGAGAGCCTTGAAGGGAGGACCCAATTCAGGGCTGTGGGCAATGTCCTACAAACTGCGCCCTCACCAGCTGGCACCTGGCCAAAGCGGCCAGTGGGGGCCAACATCTGGCCTTATACAGACAAATGTCACAGGACCCACTGTTCCTGGACCTGATTGGGACCTGCCACTCGGACAGCACCAAGCCAGCCATCCTGAGGCCTCAGCACCTCGCTTGGTACCGCACACACCTGGCACGGGGCCTGACGTTCTACCCTCCTGACATCTTGGGCATCTTGCTGAGGGAGAAGAAGCTGGAGCGGGATAAGGATGGGGCCCTCAGGATTCCCACTGAGGTTTGATGGACCGTTTGGGGCCCCCCACAGTCAGGCTCCCCTCCCCAGGTTCATATCCCCTTCTCTAGAAATTCTTGGCGAGTTGTGTTCCCCCAGAGTCCTGTGGGCAACATTAATAGTTGGGGATGACCTGTGTGGAGCCCTTGTTTTTTCCAGAAAGGGGCATGCAAATGAGGGGCAGTGGCAGGAGGAATGGCACTTGGGCCCCTGCTCACCTGTCTCTCCCTGCACAGGACTCGGCGGACGCGTCAGCCCTGCAGTATCCTCTCATTCCCCCCATGACTGAGTGCTTCTTCGATGGTACCAGCGACATAGCCGTCTTCCCCCCACCTGTCAGCATAGAGCCCACTGAGGTGGATTTTGGTGCCTGCCCCGGGCCTGAGACCCCCAACCCTGTCCCCCTGTGCTTGATGAACCACACCAAGGGCAAGATCACGGTGGTCTGGACACATAGGTCTGACTGCCCCTTCTGGGTAACCCCAGACACCTGTGACGTGCCTCCACTCAAGTCCATGGCCATGCGCCTGCACTTCCATCCACCTTACCCCAACTGCCTGTACGCCGTGGAGCTCGAGGCCTTTGCTGTCTATAAGGTGAGTGCGGGCAGAAGAGCCCAGGGGAGGGCAGCCTCTCTGCTCTGGAGCTTGAATGGCAGGGTGGGGTCAGATGCAGTGGTGGGGGCTGCCATGGGATCCATCCTTGATGCGCCAAGCTCCACTTGGACCACACAGTAGTCCTTCCTGGTTTGTCTTCTCCCAGGCTCATAGGCTGCCTTGGCCAAGGGGCTTCTTGGCCCCTCTGATTACATCTCATGCGTATGTGACCTCCCACTCCCCCCAGAGGGAGACTCAGCTGAGGTCAAGCCCGTTGGGAAAATTTGGCACAGAAGCCGTACTCCCTGGGGCTCCTGGCTGCTCTGTAGTCCTTGAAGTAGAAAGCGGTCCATCCAGAAGAGCCATGGGCAGGAACCAGAGCCTGGGGGACCAAGTCCTGGGGGCCGGATAATTAGGTGTGTGGGGGGAAAGGGCTTCTGGCGCAACCTCCCTTGGCCAGGGAGCTTGGAGCACAGGCTGTGCTCTGCCCAGCCTCTTGGTCACAGACGCTGGTCGCTCCCTCATCCTGGTCCTGCCTTTTCCCTTCCTTGTTGGCTCTGCCTATGCTGCCGTTCTTTCCCAGGGACCAGGGTGCTGGGACTGAGAGATTAGCATCCCTTACCAGCCGTGTGACCCTGGGCAAGTCCCTTAATGTCCCTGAGCCCTGATCTTTTCATCTAAAAACTTGGGGTCATATCCGAACTTTTGAGATGGCTTTCCAAAGCTGAGACTTTCATTGCCTCCATTCTAATATCTTGGCAGTGGGGAGGGGGGGGCTGTGGGGGCTTGTAGGAATAAAGCTGTGGACACCAGGCTTTGCCGAGGCTGAGCCCTCCAAATTGTTAGGCTACTGGCTCTAGCCTTGCACTGTCTGGTACGGCAACCACCAGCCACATGTGGCCACCGAACACCTGAAACATGGCTAATTCAAATTGAGATATGTCGTTAAGAGACCCACTGGCTTTCAAAGACCAAGGGGGAAAAAGAACATAAGGTATCTCAGGCGTCGCTTACGTATTGATTATAGGTTGAAATGGTTAGATTCTGGATCTATTGGGGGAAGTAAGACATATCTGCTGAAATTAATTTCATGAGTTTCCCTTTGTTAACGTGGCTACTGGAACAGGTACCGCTACCTTTGCGGCTTGCATTTGTGGCTCGCGCGCTATTTCTATCGGCCGGCACTTCTCGAGGCACGTTCCTGCAGGATGAATGCTGTCCTTACATCCCGGCCCCGGCCCTGTGCTGGTGCTGTTGTGCTTTATTACAGAGCCTATTTGCGGAGTACCCAGCGTGGCCCCAGCACGCTGCGGTCAGCGCTGTTAGGAAGGCTGTTCTCCGCACTGTCTTCCCAGGGAGCCCCTCTCCTCCTGGAGAGCAGGGGGGCGGGCGGTGGGGCCCCCCTGCAGGGTCAGACATGGGACTCAGCTTGTCCATGGGTCCGGGCCCTGTGCAGGTCCTGCGGAGCTACGATAACATTGAGGAAGACTGTACCGTGTGTCCCTCCTGGTGCCTGACCCTCCGCACACGAGGCCACAGCTACCGTGCCGCCTCAGAGCACCATGTCCCTCAGTATTCCCTGCACGCCCCCAAGGTGAGTGTGGCCCCAGTAGCAGTGGGAGGTGGGGCAGGGGAGCTTGGCTTCTGCCTAGGCCTGAAGATCCCTCTCCGCACTCTGCTGGCCGCAGATACATCCCAGCACCCTCCCAGGCCATCCCAACCTCCCCACCGCCAGCCCTGGGGGCTCTGGGCACGGAGGGCTCTCTCGTGGGCCACTCTGGGACTTGGAGCCCTGGCCCCTCCTTGCTCCATCTGAAATACTCCCTGGGCCTCTCGCATTGAGGCTGAAGATTCTCTAGCTCCTTCATTTGTCTGTGCCTTGTTTGCTGAGCACCTGCTAGGGATCCGACCACCCACCATGAGCCCCTGGCCTTGGAGATTGCCCAGGCCGCTGTGGGTCGCAGAGCTGGTCCCTTGGCTTCCTGAGTCATAATTCCAGGCCTCTCTGAAGAGCGCTTGGAGGCCCTGTCTGACCCGAGCAGCCAGATGACAGAAGGTTTAAAAGTCAGATGTAGGAATAAGGCTGGAGTCAGATGGCCCCGGAGTCAGATGGCCAAGTTCCAGTCCTGGCTTCTCTTTTGATGCCTCTTGCCAGCCTCCCTTACCTTTGTCATCCTTCCAATCCATCTCTGCTGCCCTCACGCCTCATATTGCTGGAAAGGTGCCACTCTGGGCCTCTGTACTGGGGGTGATCCTGTCCCCACCCACCAGCTACACTTCTTCTGTCCAGTCCCCAACCAACTTCACCCCCAAGATTCAAGTCAAGTCCCTCCCTGACTGCACGGGGTTCCCATCCCTGACCCCAGTCCCTTTCTCTTGGCCGGTTCGTCCCAGCAGTCTGTGGCCTGTACTGCTATCTAGCCAATTCTGGGCCTGTGTTGCCCCCCACTGCCTCACACACGGGCACGTCTGCCCTAGCTGGACGGGTGCCCTGGTCAGCGATCTCGGGCCTCGTGTGACATGGCCAGCCTAGCTCTTAGCCTGCAACTGGCCATACCCTACGTGCTTCAGGAATGTTTGGAAGCTGGGATTTCTGGGGCTTTCCTTTTCTCAAAGGGGGGTTCCCCTCAGCCATCTGTAAGAGAATCATCTAGAAGGAGTTTCTTACCCCAGAGCTTCTGGACCAGGATCTCTGAAAGTGAATTCTCCAAAGGAAGATTTGAGGGCACCCTAAAATGAAACTCTGAGGAGGGGGTCTCAGAGGCCTGTGTTTCCTGGATCCACTTCCTATGGCCACTCCATCTCCCTGGAGCTCTCTGGAGGTTTTTTTTGAGGACAGAAGCATTTTTTGGTGCCAACCTGTGTCCGTCCATTCCCTGCTCCCAGGGTAGTGAGTGGGATGTGTGGAGTACCTTGGATTTCCTTGGAGACAGGCCCACCCAAGCCCACAGAGACTTCCCTGAGGCTCTGGGCGTCCAGGGAATATCAACGGATGTAGTGCTCGTGTGCAGATTAGCGGGGTGGGGGAGGGGGAAGTGCGTAGGTCTGAGCGCGGGTCCCTCTTGTCACACACCCCAGCTCTTTCCTGCGGTGTCTCCCAGCGAACCCTCCTACCGCAGCCTGCTCTTGATCAACAAAGGCTCCATGATGTTGACCTTCAACTTGGCCTCCCAGAGCAGCTTAGACATCTCCCTGCGGCCCAGCTCGGGGCTTGTGGCCCCCAGGGCCCACCAGATCTTCCTCGTCTGTACCTACCCCAAGGGCAACTCCTGGAAGCAGCACGTTTTCTACTTGCAGTTCAATTTCTGTCCCCAGTATCTCAAGGTAAAAGGCAGGGCTAGGCAACTGGGTTCTGAGGAGTGGACCATAGTCTGGGGCTTCCCTTCTCAAAGCCAAATTCTGGGGTTGGCCTCTAAAGCTCCCCTCAAGTAGTCAAGGGGCTGCTTTTCCCCCCAAGAAGTGTCAGGGCAGGGCGAAGCCCCCTTGGCCACATCTGTGAACAGCTCTCCCACCCTCAGGGCCCAGCATGTCCTCCTCAAGGTGTCTGGGACAAGAAAAGGGGTGCAGAGGTCCCGAAGGGATGAGCAGGGGCAATATAAGACTCAGACCTGCAGGGTGCAGAGGGGCATTTGGGGCTGGGCCAGTGAAAGGGGCCCATACTGGCCCAGTAAAATGGTCTGTACCTCCTCTCTCAGTCCCTGAGTTCTTTTTAAGAACCATCTTCCGGTTCGGTCACTGCCTACTCTGCCGTGACAGAGGCTGCCCATGCCCAGGCCGGAGGAGGGCCTTTTGCTGCCCTCTCCAAGGGGGAAAAGCCGCCCACCCATGGCTTCTTGGACATTTGGGGGAGCCAAGGCAGCGGGGTGACAGCAGGGCACTGCCCTCCTGCCTCCGGCCCTAGGAGGTAAGCATGCAGAGCCGGGAGGAGCCCCTGCAGCTGAAGCTGGACACCTGTAAGAGCGTGTTCTTCAAGCCTACCTGGGTGGGCTGCTCCTCCACCAGCCGCTTCACCTTCCGCAACCCCTCGCGTCTGCCCCTGGAGTTTGAATGGAGGATTTCCCACCCGCACCGAAAGATGCTGGCCGTCCAGCCTGCTCGGGGGGTTATCCAGCCCAGCGAGAGCCTTGTGAGTGCCCCGCCCCCTGGCTGGGGGCCCAGGCTCCCATCTGCGTGCTCCCCGCCCCCAGCCAAGGCAAGCACTCAGGGAAGTCTACGGGGTGGGCTGTCTGCAAAGAGATCCAAGGTCATCTTCACTTTCACCATCATCTCTTACTCGTGCCCATCAGGGGCCAGGCTTACAGGGTGCACCATCCCATTTAAGCCATAATCACCTCCCCTGTCTTGTAAGTGGTGGGACAGCTACCATTGTCATAACCCCGATTTTACAAAGAAGAATGAAACTGAGAGAAGAAAAATCCATTTACAAAGCTTACAAATGAGCAGGTGGAGCTGGTACTTGAACCAGTTTCAAGGGGCGAGTCCACTCTCCATCCATGGCCCCCAAAGCTGCGAGATCTTCAGGAGGTGGTTTGGAACAGCTGGATTTGGGGCCAAATGGGTGGTTATCATTCAGACATGAGGAAGGGGAGTCCTCAAGTCCCAGCAGCAGTCCAGAGGGGGGCTCCATCTGGGGCCCAAACTAGCAGAGCCACATTCCCTGGTCTAGCGCCTTATAGACTAGTTGGGGAGGCCAAACTTGGGCCAAGAACCACCAACACATGGTGTCTGGAAGGACCCAGGTAGTAGTCAGTGAGATGACAGCCCACATAGGCTCTGCAGTGGCTTCAGGAGTTCACACTCCAGCTCCCACCAAGCCCCTCGCCAGCCTTGTGACCTTGGGCAAGTCACCCCACTTCTCTGTCTCCAGTTTCTCATCAGAAAGCGAGGTACTAAATACCACTTACCTTGTGGGGATGAAGGATGGAGGGGCCGAGGGACATAACATAATATGTGATGTGTGGGAAGTGCCCGGCACAGGGTAAACCCTCAGAAAGGGGTACCGTAGCTTTTCTCCAGCAGCAGGACCTCTGGTGGTTGGGAGTCTGGGCAGGGGCTTCTGGAGAGCCCCACCTAGGGATGATTGCTGTGACCCCAGACGCTGACGTGGACCTTCAGCCCTCTGGAGGAGACCAAGTACCTGTTCCGCGTGGGGATGTGGGTCTGGGAAGCCGGTCTGCCCCCAAACATCAAGCCCCCCGCCACCACCCATTACATGCTCCGGCTGGTGGGCGTGGGCACCGCCAGCAGCCTCTCTGTGAGTAGGAGAACCCTGGCGGATGGGGCTGGGGCCAGGGCGCATGTGGGGGGGAAGGCCCCGGGGGGCAGGGGATGGGAGCCCCCTGGCCCTCTGGCCCTGCCCTGCCCTGGAGATTCTCCGAGGCCAGGGGTGGGGAAGGCAGGGCTATGGCTGGCTGACTCTGGCCATCAGGCGAAGGAAAAGGAGCTGGATTTTGGGAACGTGCTGGTGAACGACAAGCAGTCCAGGTTGCTGATGCTTCTCAACGATGGCAACTGCACCCTTTATTACCGCCTGTTCCTGGAGCAGTGCAGCCCTGTGGTCGTGGACAACAGCCCCCTCGGTACTCGGGCCTGGGCCTGGGCGGGGGCTGGGGCCGGGGAGGCAGGCAGTGAGGGACGATGGTGAACCAGATCATGGTCTGGGGGCAGGCAGAGCAGGGCTGAAAACTTGGTGCTTCCACCTTTTAGATGTGTGACTTTGGGCAGGTGGCTCTCTGAGCCTCAGCTGCCTCATCTGTAAAATGGGACTATTGCTGGCAACTGCCCCCCAGGGCTGTAAGGTGGAGTGAAGTCCTTAGCAGGTGCCAATGACCCAAAGACTGGTTTCCTCTGTCTGGTCTGGGAAGAGGGACTCTGCTCCTTGTTTCCTGGCTCTGGGCCTGCTCTCTAGCCAGTGCTCGGGTGGCCTGGGGGAGGGTATCTGGAAAGGCGCAGGAGGAGATGCCGGGACTCTCTGGCCTGTACTGAGGGCTTCTTCTGCCCTTGATCTCACCCGGGTCATCCCTGAGCAGCCTTGCAGCTGGACCGCACAGAGGGGAGCATGCCACCCCGGTCCCAGGACACCGTCTGCTTGACTGCTTGTCCCCACCAGCGGTCCCAGTACTGCTGGAAGATCAGCTACTCTTTCCTCTCCCACAGAGGTACCTGGGCCATCTGGCAGAGTCAGGGCCAGGGAGGAGAGGGGGAGGACTGTGTGAGCAGGACTCAGGGTGGGAGGGTGCTGAGTGTCCAGACAGGGCTAGCAGGGTGTGTGTTAGTGTGCTAGCATGTGCCTTTGGGTGACTGGTGTGTATGCCTCATACCAACCACATCCGTCTGTGCAGAAGCCTGTGTATGTGTGCGTGTGTGTGCCCGAGCTGGGGAAGACTCAGCGCGAAAGGTTTGGAGCTGCGCCTATTTCCTGTGGGATCTTAAGACAAATCCCCAGCTGCTCTGGGCCTCAGCTTCCTCCTCCGTAAAATGGAGTTGTTACCAGCCTGCCCCGGGGGCCTGCTGGTAGGAGTCCAGGGCCGCACGCACCGAAGAGTGGCTGAGGGTGTAGACCGGAGCCAGACTGCCTGGGTTGGATCCTGATCCCAGCATTTGTTAGCTGTGGAATCTTAGCCAGTTGTTTAAACTCCCTCTGCCTCAGTTTCCACATCTGTAAAATGAGGATAATAATGGTACACAGGCAAAAAACAAAACAAAACAAAAGAATGAAGCACTGATACGTGTTACCCCATGAATGAACCTTGAAAACATTACACCAAGTGAAAAAAGCCATGGCCAAAATCCACGTATTGTATGATTCCATTTACGTGAAGTGTCCAGAACAGGCGAATCTATAGAGACAGAAAGTAGACCAGTGCCGGGGTGGTGAAGAAGGGGCGTGGGAGAGGGGGGGATGGGGAGTGACAGCTGTTTGGTACCAGGCTTCTTTTTGGGATGACGAAAATGCTCTTGATTGGATAGTGATGATGGTTGCACAGCTCTGAATATGTGACGAATCTGAAATGTATGTGTTAAAAGGGTTAATTTTATGGTATATAAATTCTATCTCAATAAAGTCATTAGTGAGAGTCAGTTTGAAAACAAGTAACCGACGGGGCACCTGGGTGGCGCAGTCGTTAAGCGTCTGCCTTCGGCTCAGGGCATGATCCCAGCATTCTGGGATCGAGCCCCACATCAGGCGCCTCTGCTAGGAGCCTGCTTCTTCCTCTCCCACTCTCCCTGCTTGTGTTCACTCTCTTGCTGGCTGTCTCTGTCACGTAAATAAAAAAAAAAAGAAAGAAAGAAAAGAAAAGAAAACAAGTAACCGTGGACAGTTAACACAGTGATGCATGCGGAGCGCTCAGACAATGTCTGACGCATAGAAAGTACCAGACGAGGGGCGCCTGGGTGGCTCAGTCGTTAAGATCTGCCTTCGGCTCAGGGCGTGATCCTGGCGTTCTGGAATCGAGCCCCACATCAGGCTCCTCCGCTGGGAGCCTGCTTCTTCCTCTCCCACACCCCCTACTTGTGTTCCCTTTCTCGCTGGCTGTCTCTCTCTCTCAGTCAAATAAATAAATAAATAGATAAATCTGAAAGAAGAAAGAAAGAAAGAAAGAAAGAAAGAAAGAAAGAAAGAAAGAAAGAGAAAGAAAGAAAGAAAGAAAGAAAGAAAGAAAGAAAGAAAGAAAGAAAGAAAGGGAACCAGATGAGGCTTGGCTGTTGCTGGGAACGTCCCAGAGTCCAGGAGACATCTGCTGCTCCTGACAAGGTTCCTGGACATGTGACCGGGGGTCCTACACCCTCAGCCTGCATGCTGTGCCCTGGGCAGCTGGAAGGTGAGGCCACTCCTCTCTTCCATACTCTTTGCCCCAGATAACAAGGCTGGGAAGAGGCAAGAGCTGTGTCGCGTCTTTCTAATGGCCGTGTACCCCTTACTCTCCATCCTGGATGTTTGCTCCATGGGCAGCGCCAAGGGCATCACCCGGAAACACCTGTGGCGCCTCTTCTCCCTGGACAGACTCAACAGTTACTTGGAGCGTGACCCCACCCCCTCGGAGCTCACCTACAAGGTGCCCACCCGACACAGGTGAGGTATGCCCAGGGAAGGGGCAGGGCCTCTCTGGGGGTGTTCTTGGAGCTTTCTGCCCGCACCCCCCAGCACCAGGACCTGTTCATGGAGTGGCTCCCCATCTCCCCCCAAATTCCTGCCCATCCCTGGAGGGGCCTGGAGAAGTCAGGGATTGGCTCAAGGTCTGAGGTGCTAGCCCACCCCGGCCCCTGAGTCCCAGATTCTCCAATTCCCACCTGCAGGAAGATGATTGCCCAGCCAGCCAGCCACCCCTGGGAGGGCCCCATACTGTCCCCATCTCTCTCTGAGTCTGTTTCTCTACTCCACACAGCACAAGCCAGATCCCCACTGTCTTCACCCCTCTGAAGCTCGACTTTAATTTCGGGGCCGCACCTATAGAGGCCCTACCCTCGGTGGTGCTCCTGGCCCTGAAGAACAGCGGAGTGGTGCCCCTGGACTGGTACGGTGGGCTTGGAGGTGGCTGCTGAGGGGCCCAGGAGACAGCTGCCAGAGGCCGTCTCTGGCTTGGGGTAGACCTGGCTGTCTGGTGTCTATGAGAAGTGGAGCCCCTCATTGATGGGATGGGGAGGCCAGCATGGGATTGGGGATCACCCTTCAGCACACCAAACCTGTCACTGCCGGAGACATGTCCATAGACTCAAGAGTGGGGGACACTGATGGAGACCGGCACGGTCATCCTAAAAGCTTTATGAGTGCGAAGTATCCTTTGGGCACCTGCTACATGCCAGGCACTGATTTACATGCCCTTTCTCCTCCAAGCCTCACACCAACCCTGAGGGAAAAAATTCTCCTCTACTGACTCTTTTGCAGATGGAGACTAAGGACTCGGCTAAGGCCGCTCAGCCGTTAGCAGGCAGAGCCAGGTTCGAAGCCAGATCGGTACCACTTAGTCAGCAAGGAGTCTTCAGAGTGCGCCCGGGTACCAGGCTCTGTGCTAGGCACTGGGGTGCCCCCGACAGAGCTTCAGTCCAGGGAGGCCAGGCCTGCACGGGGGCGAGTTAAGATCTCTGGTGGGGAAGGACCGGGACAGGTGGTCACCCGGACAGTGTCAGGGAGGAAGACGTGGCTGAGTGAAGCCACGTGGGTTGCGGGAAGGCTTGAGGCTGGCCGTGGAACAGCCTGCACCCCTCCAGTCACAGGGGCCCGGGCCTGGAGCCCTGTGCCTGCCTGCCAAGCATGGCCCTTCCTGTGCTTGGCTTTCCTCCCGTCGGGGCCCGAACGTGTGCCCAGTAAACATCCTGTTTCCCTGCTGGAGCTTTCTCTTATTTTTCCTCCCTGCGTCGGCCACGCGGCTTGACTTCCTAGTCAATTTCCTTTTGATGTCTTCTAACTTTTCTTGCCTAGACAGAGGTGAGAAAGAAGTGCACCCATCTGGGGCAGGCTTGGGAGAGAGAGCCAGGGGCCCAGCCTGGGAAGAAAATAGGTGTGGCAGAAGGGAGTGCGGTGGGGTACTTCTGTGATCTCAGGAACCTTCCTGCCTGAGCAGAGTCTTGGGGTGCGTGGGGGCAAAGCTGGGGTGGGGGCTGCCTCATCAGGGGTGCAATGGCCGTCCTTACTCTCTGGGTTGTCCTGCCCTTGGCTGGGGTGGAGGCGACTGGGGAGGCAGGCTCCTTACGTGGCTCCTGTCTGAGAAGGGCCAGGACAACCGAGTAGTTGAGGGCTCCTGGCTCTGATGACTTGAGGAAGCTTGGCAGGCAGGGCTGCTGGCCTGGTGGGGAAGGCCCGGAGCCCGCCTGAGCTCCAGATCTGCCGTTCACTGGGGCTACTGGAGTGGCCAGAAGCCAGGCGCTACAGGAAAAGCGGCGTTAGTCTGTCTTGGCATAGAGCAGGGTATTTCGGTGGATTATGCATGCAAGTGTGTTTGTGTAGGAGCAAGCCAGCTCACACTCTCTGTGGAGAGAGTCCAGGTGGCTGGAAACCGAGGTGGGAGGAAACCCAGGCAAGGTGCCCGCTGAGCCGAGCCCATCCATCAGGAGATCATCTGAGGTTCAGGAAGGCAGTCCGGGCTTCTTCCAGGAGTCCAAGCACAACGAGCCTTCCTTGGAACGCTTGACTCTCCTAGGTTTTTTGTGTTGTTGTGTTTCCTTTCAGTTTCTTAGAAGGCTATTTTTGAAAATTCTAGCTGGTCTCTGCTGAGCTCATAAAGAACAGACTGGAGGTTTTATTCCTGCCAAGACCAGTAAGAAATGGGGAGTGTGGACTTAGCCTGGAGGCAGCGGCAGGCAGGACAGAGTGAGAACCCCCAGTGGGAGGGGAGCATCAGAGGAGATCGGAGCTAGAGCTGCCTGCCCCACTCCCTCCGGGTCTTCTCCTCTGATGCCTCTGCTCCTGACCCAGGGAGACGGGGGACCTTACCGACATCAGATACGCTGGTTAACATCTCCTGTCCCCTCGCGCACTCATTAAGTCTTGGCTTAACGTTTACTGGGGGCTTTGAGGCCCGGCCTCCCAACCTGGCCCTCAGAACTGAGGTGCCCACGGATCCAAACCTGGCCCTCCACGTGCTGCAGGGGTCTGGGGCAGGGCGATGTGTGCTGAAGAAAGCTGCAACCGAGCTAGACCTGCAGCTTAGGGGGAAGACGCAGAGAGGCTGCAAAGAACCTTCCAGACAGGGGCGCCTGGGTGGCTCAGTCGGTTAAGCATCTACCTTCGGCTCAGGTCATGATCCCAGGGTCCTGAGATCAAGTTCCGAGTGGGGTTCTCTGCTCCGTGGGGAGCCCGCTTCTCCTTCTGCCTGCTGCTCCCCCTGCTTGTGTGCTCTCTCTTTGACAAATAAATACATAAAATCTAAAAAAAAAAAAAAAAAAAAAAAAAAGAACCTTCCAGACAAACGGCCTGATACGTGCACAGGTAAGAGAAAAAGGCTCAGCCTGGCTGGAGTGTTGATAGAGAGGGAGGAAGGGGTCCCGGATGTGACTTAGGAGGCAGGCAAGGGCCATGGCATGGGGACCTTGTCATCCTTCTCCTAAGAGTTTGGATTTCTTCCTGAGGGCGTGGTGGAGATGTAAGCAGGGACAGGGGACAACGACATGATCTATCTTTAAGACCTGCCACTCTGGTCTGGGATGCAGGGTGCAGGGAGAGAGATGGAGTGAGGCAGGGGAGCAGGTGAGGGGGCCCACACTAGAGGACTGGCAGGGAAAAGGGGGTCGGGGTTATTGGGAGGGGGACTGGGTGAGGGCAGTGAGGGAAACAGAGATGTCAAAACTATCCAGATAACCCCAAAGTAGCAAGATCTCCAGTTTTGCTGCTGATCAGTATCCCCTGGATAAAACGACAAAAGCAGTTTATTCACCTGTCAAAACACACAAAAGTGATGGAAGAGAAGCAAGAAACTCCGGGCGCGTGTCCACTCTGCGGGGTGATGAAGGTCTGGAGGGAACTTCCGTCCTCAGCACTTACAATGCGCACACACAAGAACCCATGCACACACACGAGAACCCACACACACGCGAACTCACACACATGAATGCACACATGCGCGCACACAAAAACACACACAAATGCACATACACAAACGCGCGTGCACACACACACACGAACACAACCCAGGGGTTATTCTGTTTCCCTTGAGTTTTTGTTTTACCGTAATGGCACAATGCTGTGCACACTGCTTTCTGCTCGGCATTAGATCACTCATTTTCACTCAGCATTACGCCAATAACATTCCCTTCAGATCAATACGGATCAATGCATGAAACTCTTAACTCTTTCTTTTTAAGATTTATTATTTATTCATTTGAGACAGAGAGCGAAAGAGAGAACACGAGCAGGGGCAGGGGGAGGAGCAGAGGGAGAAGCAGACTCCCTGCTGAGCAGGGAGCCCATAGGATGCGATCTGGGGCTTGATCCCAGGACCCTGAGATCATGATCTGAGCCCAAGGCAGGCACTTAACTGACAACCCACTGAGCCACCCAAGAGCCCCTTAACTCTTTCTTTGTGATACTTGCATAATATTCTGTAATATGAATGGCCCTTAAATTATTTCATCCTGTGCTGGATGACAGTAATTGTTCCCGGTGTTTTGTTGTTTTTGTTTTTGTTTTTGTTTTTTTTTTGCCATTCCAAAGAAAGTTGTAATAAACATCTGTGTGTGTGTGTGTGTGAGCACATACACACAGGCATTTATTCCTGCAGGGTAGTTCCCCAGGAGAGGATTTCTGAGTCAAAGGGCACGTGCAGTTTTTATTCGCGTAGACACTGTCAGAATTCTTACAACAAAAGGCGGCGGCCATGCCTTCTCTCCCTGCCTGTTTGAAGGTGTCTGTTCTTTCTAAACTTACCAGTATTGAGTGGAACTGTTTACCACGTTTCTGATGTGAGACTATTTAAGACTGATTCAAGGGAGTCTGGCTTTGTGATTTCCTCAACTCTGTGTTGAGCGTTTCCCCTTTTGGCTGCTCCCTGTTCGTGCCCTCTGCCCAGTGGAAGGCCAGTTCTGTGCCATGTCTCTGCCAGGGAAGGGCTCCTCCTTGTCAGATCATAACCCAGAGACCCCTCACCTCTTGTTCTGTCCACCGGCTAGAGGGCAGTATCTACTTTCCCACAACGTGAGGCATTTGGGGGGCCTTTATTCTATGCCCCGACTTGCTCCAGATTCGAGAACACCAGCCCTGCTGGGGCATCTGTTCTCTGCCCTATGCTCACACTGACCTAGACACCCTCCCTCTTGGGGGGGGGGTCTGGTTGGTGCTGCTGGCATTTTTAGATGTTTCAGATGGCTCTGCCTAAGAGGTTTGTCACAAAGCCCCCCTCCCCAGGGGTTAGTGGCTAGCTAGCCCAAAGTTACCCACATACATAGGTAATCCCCCTTGACCCCTGTCACCCACAATGGAAGCCCCAATCTCCACTTTCCACTTTGTCACCAGGGACCTGCTGCTGTTCCCAGGTTTGGGTTTGGGGCTGTTATGAAGTGAGACTCTGCTGTGGCTGTGTTTGCTCAGCCATGCGTGGGGCAGCGGCCAAATCGGGGGAGGGAGCAGGGGAGGCTGCCATCCACCCCACCTGCAGCTCAGAGCTCCCGCCTCTCTGTTCTAAGAGGCTTGCACCCTTCTTCCAGGGCCTTCCTCTTTCCCAATGACCAGCAGATTGACCTGGAGCTGTGGGCACAACCAGCAGAGTTTGACTCCACTGAGCTGCACCAAATGCGTGTGCAGGACAACTGCGTATTCTCCATCAGCCCCAAGGCTGGGAGCCTAAGTCCCGGGCAAGAGCAGGTGGTGGAACTCAAATACAGGTGCTCCTCCCACTGCCTGTCCTACACTTCCGGTTCCGGAGACCCGCCCCTCCACCCTTTCCCTGTGCTCCTGCAGGAGCCTGGCCTTGCGCTCTGTGACTCCAGGGTACCCTAAGTGCCCGCCGCCAGGGGAGGACCCCGTCCACCCACTTGGCGGCAAGGTTTCATTTCCCTCTTACCCCATCCCAATGCAGGGGTTTCCACATGCTCCCAGGGGCTGGCCACCTCAAAACCGTAGGCCCTTGGCTCTCCTGCTGGTATTCAGGCTCCATAACTCAGCCCAGACTCATCTCCTCCCTTCCAGCCACATGTTCGTCGGCACCGATCACCTCCCAGTGCTCTTCAAGGTGTCCCATGGCCGGGAGATCCTGGTGAGACCCAGACCTCATCCTGTCCTGGACACCCAAGAGAGGAGCAGGGAACCATGCCCCCCACCCCGGGGAGCTAGGGTCCAGATCTTTCTGCTGGGAAGGATGCTACTCATGGGCTTTGTATTTCCAGCTAAATTTCATAGGTGTGACAGTGAAGCTGGAGCAAAAGTACGTGCACTTCACCTCCACTAGCCACCAGTTCGTCCCTGTCCCCATTGGCGACACACTGCCCCCAAGGCAGGTCAGTGGTCTACATTGCCCTGGTTACCAAGAAGCCTAAGCATTGATCTCTGTGTATCTGCATCAGCCCTTTACAGACTGACAAAGACCCTGCCCTCCAGAAGTCCTCACTCTAAGAGGGGGGGCTACAGGTCAAACCCTGGGTTTGGGCAACTGGGAGAGATCCCAGGTGAGATTCCTGGTGCCTGGTGCTAAGCCCTTTGCCAGGCCTCATTCCCATGTTCCCATGCAAAAGCAAGACGGTTCTCTCCTCTAGCACAGGATCTTTCGAACCTCTTTGACCATAAATCACACTAATATATTTTGGACAATAACCCAGTAAGTACATACATACACATATACTTAAAACAAAGTACCACAAATCAATATGTACATTACTACACGCAAAGCGTTCTGATGTTTTCCATTTTTATTTTATTCTGTTCCACCTGCTAAATTGCTTTCACGACCTGCTCACTAATAGGTCTCAGCGCCAGGTTGAAAATCGCTGCTCCAGGAAGGACATTTTTCTGGAGTGAGAAAAGTTAGACTGTGAATCCTTGCGAAGCTATGGAGTTTTCTTTATTAAGTGGAGGGAATTGGGTTCCTTTGCTCTGAAAATGTACACCGGAAATCTCCCAGAGGGGGCATAGTATTTGCCCAAACATGTCATAGCTGTGAAATTTCTAACCACTTAGAAGTCCTTGTATTTCTGAGCAGACGCCTCTGGTCATCCAGCCTAGAGCCAGAGGAATGGGCTTTCTGGACCTGAGAGGGTGGGACCCCCAGCCCCGAGCTCTGTACACATCTCCACCACGCTCTACCTACTGGCTTCCTGGAAGCCTCCCCCATCCCACTGCCACGGCTGTAAGAGCCCAGGTCCTTGAAAGGGAAAGCAAAGACTCAGTGCCTCCTGGAGAGCTTTCCCGAGAGACTAGACCACTCTAGACCCTGAACATAGACAGTGGAAAATGCCCCCCAGATCTGGAGCCTGGAGACCCCATTGTGCCTCCAACTTATCTCCACAACTGTGGCCAAGCTTCCTCTTTCATTCATAAGATGATGACAGATGGTGGCCCAGATCCACAAGAGGGCAGTAGAAGTTAGAAGTGAATAGATTTAATTTACATTTTGGAGGCAGAATCATTGGGACTTGCTGGGGCCAGATTGGGGAAGTGGGAGAAAGGGAGAGATCGAGAGGTATTGAATTCCTAGTTTGAGCATTTACTGAAAGGAGATACACTGGAGGGTTGAAATAGGCTTTCTAGGGAAGAGTTCGGTTTTTACCAAATTTGAGATGTCTATGAGACAATCAGTGGCCGGTGAGGGGGCAGGGAGGGCTTGTGGAACAGAAGTTGGATCCCAGGTCTGGAGCTCAGAGGTGGCCCAGACTAGAGACAGAAAATCAGCATATTCAGGAGTGAGTGCTGGGAAAGATGAGGGGACAAGACCTAGATCCAGACGAACTGTTTGTTCTCTCTGGCTTCCATTTTTCTCATCCTAAAATGAAGGATTAGACCAGAAGATCTCAGGTTTCTTCCAGGACATTCTGTGATTCCCACACTTTGGAGAGAGTCTTGGGGGACATCATAGCTTCCTTCTCCTCCCTCATCTGCCTCTAAGCAGGTCTGCCTCTAAGGGCAGATGGGGAAAGTGGCAGGCTCCCGGGTGATTAGAACGAGAGCCTAGAAGGTGCTGAAAGGTCTGAAGGATGCATGCATGGACACTTCCGTAAATCCCCACACTAGAGACATGAGCGTTGGTGTCCCCTTATACCTTGGCAGAGGTAAATTAAGAGCAAATAAAATAAGGATTACAGATTATCCTAAAATGTTCCAAACTGAAAATACAGTTACATACTTCTTGGATGATCAGGCCATAGGGAAGTCAGAGGTAGTTAGGGGGCTCTGGGGCTGGAAGGGTGACATCATGGAAATCAACCCGCCCTCCCACGGTGGACACAGAATCCCAGGCTGTCTGCATTGCAGCCCTGAGCTGGTGTGGAGACTTCTTTATTCCTGCCCCCCTGCAGATTTATGAGCTGTATAACGGTGGCTCGGTGCCTGTGACATACGAGATCCAGACCAACATCCTGTCGCAGGTTCAGGAAAAAAATTTCGATCACCCCATCTTCTGCTGCCTCAACCCCCAAGGGGAGATCCAGCCAGGCACAACTGCTCAGATCTTGTGGGTCTTCTCACCTATTGAGGCCAAGACCTACACGGTGAGCAGCAGCCTGGCCCGACTAAGGGTGGAGGTTGGCGTTGGCCTCCTCAGCAAGCCTTGCTCTGAACTGTCCCTTCCCCACCCTCCTAACTTCCTAGGTGGATGTGCCCATACACATCGTGGGATGGAACTCAGCCATCATCCGCTTCCAGGGAGTGGGCTATGACCCCCACGTCATGGGGGACACAGCCCCATTCCACAACATCTCCTCTTGGGACGACAGCTCCATACATTCTAGGCTGATGGTTCCTGGACAGGTAAGGGGAAGGGAGGTAGAAAGACCCGAGGCCTAGGACGAGCCTGACGGCCCCCGGGTGGCCAGCACAGAGGGCAGCTGGGAAAGAAATGTGATGGAGGTGATAAGGGAGGGAGGCAGAGGTGAAGCCTGGAACCAGCCCTCATGGAGATCTAGCAGACAGCACCAGGCTCCATGAGAAGCTTACCCTGCCACCTAGTGCCCATAGCTGTTCCTGCTCTGGGTATTGGGATGGGGATTTTGGAAGGGGTAGAAGGAAGCCTTCCCATTTTAGGGCTATAAAGTATTATCTTCATACAGAACAGTCCCTCTCTGGACTGAGATGGATTTTGCTGTAAGATATTTAGGGTCAATAACCCCATCTTTAGTTCAAACACACCTCACTGTTGGGACGTCTGACCCAGTCATTCACCTACCCATCCATCCCTCTCCTCCCATTGGCCCCCATGCCCATTTACTCATCCATCCATCCATCCATCCATCCACCCACTTCTCCATCCATCCGTCCATACAACCACCCAGTCACTATACACCTATACATCGACCTGTCCACCCTTCCATTCCTACCGTTTCTGGACTCTAACTGCGTGATGAGCTCTATGGAGGCCCTGAGGACACGAGGAAGAGCCAGACAAAGTCCAAGCCCTGGAGACACTCAGGGTCTGGACAGAGAGAAAGTGCCCCTTCTGTGTGGCCTCAGTCTTTCCAGAGCCCCTACTGTTGTGTTCCCATTGAAGATGCCAACGGCCGATACCCCATTAATTTACAGCCATCCTTCAGGGATTCAAATTATGTTGGCTTTCGTTCTGTCTTCTCTAAGCAAATTCTGATTTCTCAGCCCTTCCAAGCCTATTTTAATGGTCAAAAGCATAGGCTTTAGAGTGAGACTGTCTGGGTTTATCCCCACGGTGCCTGTAAGAGACCTTCGGAAAAATTCTTCATGCTCTCTAAAGCTTAACAGCGCATCTGCAAAGTGGGGACGATGATAATACGTGTATCACAGGGCCGTGGTGAGGGTCAAGTGCATGTCAACCGCCTACCATGCTGGCTGGCCTGCTGAAGGCATCAGTATCCAGGAGTAGTTGCTGTGTTTATGATTTCTTCACCTCCCAAAGTGGCCGTTGTGTTGTCTCCACCAACAGAACGTCTTCCTGTCCCAGTCTCATATCTCCCTGGGAAACATTCCTGTGCAAAGCAAGTGCAGCCGCCTGCTGTTCCTCAACAACATCTCCAAGAATGACACAGTTGTCTTTGAGTGGCAGCTGAAGCCTCTAGACTTTGGGGAGGTGAGAGTCCCCTATTTCTGCAGAATCAGAACCACTAGCAGGGCTCCAGGTCCACCCTATTCCACCCTATCCTATCCCATCTTGTCTCGTCTTACCCCATCCCACCCCACCATCCCTCCCCGTCCCATCCCACCCCACCCCGTCCCACTAAATCCCACCCCATCCTATCGCACCCCATCTCATTCCATCCCACCCCATCCCACTGAATCCCAACCCATCCTGTCCCACTCTATCCCACTCCATCCCATCCCACCCCATCTTATCCTGTCCCACCCATCTCACTCCAGCTAACGCCACCCCATCCCAACCCATCCCACTGAATCCCACCCTATCCTATCCTGTCTTGTCATATCTTACCCTATCTAACCCCACCCCACCCCACCACATCCCATCCCATCCCACCCCATCCTACCCACCCCATTTCATCCCACTCTATCCCATTCCTGTGAGGCTCCAGAGACCCCTTCCCCCAAACAAACAGGTGTCTGTGAGTCCCATGACAGGGAAGGTGGCTCCTGAAGAGACAATCCCATTTGTGGTGACCCTGAAGGCCTCAGTGCATGCCAGCTTCTACAGCATGGACCTGGTATGCAAGGTAGGACCCTCACCAGCGAGAAGCTAGGATGGAGCATAGCTCCCAGTACTGGGATGTGGGTGGGCTATGAGATCCCCAGGCCTTCGCAGAAAGGCAGGGGCCAGTCTCTGGAGGAGTGGGGGGTCCACAGCACACAGGTCCTCTAGACCTTGGCCTTCTCTCTCCTTGTCCTGGGCTGTAGGTATACCGACAGAAACTCCTGAATCAGTACCATAAGGAGCTACAGGAGTGGAAGGATGAGGAAGTGCGGCAGGAAGTGGAGTTCACCATCACAGATAGGAAAGGGAAGGTGAGAAGGCTAGAGTGGGCCTTGAACACCACAGATCTTTCTGACTGGCCTTACCAGAGGGGACAGAGGTGGTGATATGAGGTGGTCTTACATGCAAAACTGGCCAGTCTGTCCTAGATTAGCTGGCTTTTATTAGACCAAGCATAACATCTCCCCAAGAAACTCTTCTGTACACAGAAGACTGGCTGACCATTCCCTGCCTCATGTAGCCAGTGTTTAATGGCATGCTAAGCACTGAGCACTGGGGACCGAGGGGAGACCATCAACTTCTGATGGAAGACGGTGTGGGACAGGGGTTTCGGGGGCAGGCTCTGGAGACAAGTTGCCCAGTTTTGATTCTTGGCTTTGATGATTTCTAGTTCTGGGATCTAGGTCAAGTTACTTAACGTCTCAGTTCCCTCAACTATAAAATAGGGGTAATGTGACATCTGGGATTGACTTCAAGATAATCCAGGGGTGCCTGATGGCGCAGTCGGGGAAGAATCTGACTCTTGATTTTGGCTCAGGTCATGATCTCAGAGTCATGGGATTGAGGTCAGACTCTGCCTTCAGCAGGGAGTCTGCCTGAGATTCTCTCTCTCCCTCTGCCGCTGCGCCCCCCCCCCCCCCCGCTCACGAAAGTGCTCACTCTCTCTCTCTCTCAAATAAATATATAAATCTTAAAAAAAGAAAGAAAGAAAGAAAGATAATCCAGAGGTGGGGCCCAGATGAGCCAAGACTGGCCATGAGCTGCTGGTTGTTGAAACTGGGCGGTGGGTAACGGAGGACTCTTTGTACATTCTCTCTACTTTCCTATACATTTGAAAGTTTCCATATTAAGAAGGTTAAAAATAAAAGTTTAAAAATATTTTGAATGCAAGTAAAATAGTGCTTGCTTCACCGCACTGTGGTGAGGATTGAATGAGTTAAAGCAGGTAAAGTGCCTACAACAGAGCCTGGCGCCCAGTAAGTATGCACTAAGCCAGCTCTTCTATCTGTAGGGGAGCCAGAGGGTAAACGGGAGACAAAACAGCCCTCTCCAGTGTCCCAGCCTCCCTGTGCTGGTATTCTTGAGCCTTGATCACCTCTGCACTCACCACACTCAGCCCCCAGGGAGGCACTGCTCCCTTTTGAAGCTCTGGCCCAACTATGAATGCAAATCATGTCCACAGGGTGTGGGAGCAGGGATTTCTGAATTAAATCTTAATAAACAAGAGAATTTCCTTATCTCACCCAACCGCAAAGCTCCAAGGCAGAAGGACAGGTGGCCTTGCTATAGCCTGCATCTATTTGGTGGCATCTCCTTTTCTGTCCTTCAGTTGGGTGATCTGATTTTCCTGTGTGCAGGCAGTACTTCCCTAAGGAAGGTCCTGGAAGGGGGTGTGGCTGGGAGTTGGGTGAGATCAAGAGGGCAGCAGGTCCAGGCATTGGCTTCCAGCTCCCTCCCCCCATCCCGTGGGTTGGCAGGAAGGGTAAGAAGAGGGGAGTCCCTCTAGGCTTCTTGTATCCTGAGCACGGGTCTCTTTGCTTCCATAGGGAGGAGCGTATTGTAGAGCTTGTGCACCTAGGAGGAAGTACAAGGTGAGCTCAGAAGGCCCATCGCCTTGGGATAGATGGAGAGGGCCTTGCTTGCTCCCAGAGATACCCCAACTGCTGGCACAGCCTCCTAGAAGGGAGGATGGAAGTGCCAATGGGGGCGGTCACACTCCGACTTGGTTCAAAAGGCCTGCTTGGGGGCTAGGGACCCATCGGTGAGGGAGTGACGTCCCCAAACCCCTGTCATCCACGTCTCCCCCTTTCTAAAGACACTGCCCCCCATCAAGAATCAGCAGCCTCTCAACCGGCCTGTCAGCTGGAACCTTAAGATCCCAAAGAAGAAAGTATTCTGGCTCTGTCCCCAGCCGCCCTCGCCAGACGTGCTGTGCTTGGGCCTCACGGCCCGGGCTCATGCCACCGACTACTTCCTGGCCAACTTCTTCTCCGACTTTCCCCAGCACTTCCTGCACCGGTGAACTATCAGGGAGGGAGGGGTCTCTGCCCCCTGGGGAACCCACCTAGGCCTCCTGCCCCACCTCCTTCCTTCCCTTTCCAACTCTGAGCCTCTTCAGGTCCTCTCCCGCCCCTGAGGTTTGGGCTTTGGTCCCCAAATGCAGTAGCACTACATTTGGGTCAAGGTGAGGGGCTGTCCCAAGTTCAACTATGTTCTCATGATTGCATGGCCACCGCCCCTGCTCGTGACCCCACCCCCAGCCTGGTGGCTTGCCCAGGCCACTCAGCATGTCATGACCTGCTCCAGGGAGCTGCCGAGGAGGAAATACCCCAAGGAGGAGTTGGAGGCTTCGGAGGAAGACTCCCCAGACAAGGGGTCCCCCGTCTCCAAGCAGGAGAAGCAGCTCCTGATCGACTGTCTCACCATCATTATCAGGTGACTCTCTGGACCCTCACCATCCCCCTCAACTCACCAGCTCATTTAGCCAGCTCTGTGTCCACCCATGGCTCCTGAGGTCCCAGCCCTTCCTTTCCTGAAAAATAGAACTTCCTCACAAGATCCTTCCACTGGGGGCCCCAGGCCCTGCAGGATGGGGCAGCTCTAATGGAGCTTGCTAGAAGGATCCTCAGGGCTGGATCCCAAGTTCTGTCCTGTCCAAGGCTAGTAGATAAGGTCTGAGCCAGTTCACTGTCTCCCTGAGTTTCCTGTCCCTTATCTGTGTAACTCTGACCTCCTGGCTCTGCCTCTAAGAACCCACGGAGCCCAGAGCTGCCTTCCTCCAAACGAGGGGTGGGCAGGGCAACTGACTAAGGGCTGGCCTCCCCCATCAAGCTCCCATCTGTAGACATAGAAGTCAGGAAATGCCCCTTGAACTCTGAAGCCAGAGCCCCACAGGGGGTGCTAAGTCCCCTTGCAAGGCCTCTTGGCAAGGACCTTCTCCTCCCTGCCATGCAGGGGTCTGCTGGAAGACAAGATCTTCCATGAGGCCGTGGACCAAACCCTGGTGGAGAAGATGCCATACTTCTGCCAGTTCTGGAATGAGCAGTCAGCCAAGTTCACGGCCCAGAGCAACACCCTGCACTTAGCACCAGTCCTGTCTCCATCCTCCAGCAGCTGGGAGGCTGGCAGAGACAGGGAGTCAGAGGAGGACAAACTGAGGCTGGAGAAGAAAGAGGGGGAAGAGGAGGAGAAGAGCGAAGAGGAAGAGGAGGAGCTGGAGGAGGAAGAGGAGGAAGAGGAGGAGATGGACGAGGAGGAGACAGGGAAGGGGGAGCTGGAGGAGGATGAGCTGGGGGAGAAGGAAGAGAAGTTGCCCTGGACGGGGACTGAGCCCACACTGCAGCCCACGTCCCAGGAGTCCCTGAAATGGCGGTGGCAGCAGCAGCTGAAGGGCATAATGAAGGAGGAGCAAGAGCAGGATGAGAAGGAGACGATCAGCCGGTGAGCCGCCAGACCCAGACGAGGGTTGGCAGGGCAGGTGTGTGCAGAAGGATCCCAGGAGGCAGTGGTGCGCTGGGGCCAGCCTCTGTCCGGATGCAAGGCTCTCCCCAGCTCAGCGTCCAGGGACATCCCGCTGGTAGCTTAAGGCCTTCAGGGAGGTATTTACAGAATGGCTATCTGAGCTTTAGTTTTTCCCTCCAAGACCCACTGTGAACATTTTCTAGCACCCCACTTTCAGGGGGTAGCAATGGGTTTCCAGAGCCAGGAGAGCAATGCCACCTCTTCCTGGAGGGCCTTTGTCTGGGGCTGTTCTGTGGCCCTTCCTGTCTGTGTTGGGATTTCTTGAGCCCCACCCAGTCCCGTGGGCACCCTCTCACAGCTCGATGCCTCTCCCCAAACCTGGCCCTGAGATGGGACCTACAATTGCCTGGGTTTGGATCCCGTTTGGCAACTTGATCCCTTGAAGCCACAATTTGAGCGTCTGTAAAATGGGAACAATGATGCCTTATAAGTACTGGGAGGGCAAGGAGTGGAATGAGAACCCACGTCGATAGAGCCCAGGGCACACAGTGTACAGCACGGAAGAGGCCCGCAGAGAACGCGCGCGCCGTGGACGGCCGTGCTGACACCCGCGTCCTCCCCCGCCCCCTCAGGCTCCCGGCGTTCGCCAACCTGCAGGAGGCGCTGCTGGAGAACATGATCCAGAACATCATGGTGGAGGCGAGCCGTGGGGAGGTGGTGCTCACCTCGCGGCCGCGCGTCATCGCCCTGCCGCAGCTCAGCGTTTCCAGGTGGGGGCGCCGACTGTGCCGAAGGGGCGCGAGGGGCGGCAGGGGCGGGCAGGCTTGGCCCGAAGGCTCTCTCCAACCTCTCTCTGGGGCTTTCTGTCTTCCAGGATTGAGACTCCCGACTTGCTTTCGGCGGCGCCCCTCGGGCTGCCGCATGCCGAAGTGCCCCGCCTGGCGCTGCCGCCCCCTACCGACTCTTAGAGGATGTCACGGCCCAGCCCCTCCGACTTGTTGCCCTCAGGGCCCCCCTCTCCACAGCCCCGCCACTAAAGCATCTAGCCTTCTGTGTCTGCCTCCACTTTATTTCCCCGACGCAGGAGGAATTCTCGAGCGCGCTCTGGGAGGGACAGATGGTTGGAGCGGCCGAGGTGGACTGCAACGACTCGTGGCCGCCTTGGGTGCTGGGAGGTTGCTTTTCTCCACTCCACGGCGCCGCCGGGCCACAGTTCCGGCCGCTCGAGGCCGGGCGCCGGACCGGGTTTGCCCAGTGGAGGGCGCTTCGGGCGGGGCCTAACTGGCCTTTGCCCCAGCATTGCCCGGTGGACAGGCACTGAGCTCCGGGCCTAATCGGCGCAGCAGGTGGCTGCAGGGCGAGGTGACCACCCCTCCCCTTTCCCCGTTGCGTCTGCTCCGAGGCTCGGTCTCTCCATCGCCAGTCTTTTCTCAGCATCTGTTGGGCTCCCAGGACTGTGCTAAGAGGTTAAGAAGGAAGGGAAACCGAGGCACGTCGCGGAGGGCTAAGAGCTAGACGCTGGGACGCGGGTGGAGGTCACAGCTAGATAGCGAGCCACAGGCCCTAGTAAGCGACTCCCATCGTGAATCTGAATCCCCAGCCCGGGTGATGTCCCTCCTTCCCTAGGATACCCACCTCCCGCTCCCCCTAACCTCCTCCCAGCAGCCTCTGTCCTCTGCTCCTCACCCCCCTCCAGGCAGGTGGGTGGAAAAGTGACATCTGGTGTTGTTCCAGAGGCGCCCAGGTCCCCGACACCCCTCCCCACTCCACCCCCGCGGCCAAGGCCTCGGAAGAGCTCCGGCCCCAGAGCCCAGGCGGGGGCGGGGAGGGGGTGGGGGCGCTCCGCCTCCTCTGAGTCAATATTTGCTCCAAGCAAACGGGTGCCCGGACAGGTGTGAGTGTGTGTGTGTGTGTGTGTGTGTGTGTGTGTGTGTGTGAGAGCGCGCGCGCGCGTGTGTGTAGGGGCGGGGACTGAACCGGCCGTATAAGAGCGCGCTGAGCCCAGGCTCCCGCACAAGCTCGGGGGAGTGGGCTGGGGACCAAGCCAGGTGAAGGGTGGCCAGGAAGGGAGGAAGGGAGGGGCGGGCCAGGTGCGCACCTGCGGTGGCCACCTCGGCCGGCGACGTGTCAGCCGCAGATGCGCGCAGGTGAGGGCGGCGGCCAGCGGCGCGCTGTGTGGCACTGCGCTCGCGGAAGACCAGGACCAGGAGATCACCCAGGGCCAGAGCCAGGCCCCCGGCCCTCCGCTCCCGCCCCGCGACGAGCCCCTCGCACAAACCGGACCTGAGCGTTTTGTTCGTTCGGCTCGCGTGAGGCAGGGGTGGCCTCTCAGCACCCGCCCGGGGGCCGGGCCCGACCGCCACGCAGGCACCTGCCGCCGCCGCCGCCGCCGCCGCCGCCATACGGGTCGGAGAGGCTGTGCGCCGCTCCCAGGGGAGATCCGGCTCCCATCCGGCCCCGCCCGCCCTGCATTGTCCTGTCCGCAACTCCAGGGCTGCCCGGCTTGATTCCGGGTGATTTGGGCCCGCCGAGCAGGCTCCAGCGGGTGGCATAAGGGGCCGTGGCAGGAACAGGAGCCCTTCTGGAGGTAGAAACCCAGCTTCTAGTCCCGCTCTGTGCCAGCGACTTCTGTGGCCTTGGGCAAGTCATTTCCCAGCCTCTCCCTGGGTTTTCCTCTTTGCCCAGTGAGAGGGACTGGTCTGGCCTGCCGCCAGGGCCTCACTGGTCCCCAAATCCTGATTTCTGGGCTTCTGGCAATAATTCTGAGCCAACTGACCTGGGAAGTTGGAGGCCCTCAAGGGGTTGGAGCAGGAGCTGTGAGGTGTGGAAGATCTGGGCTGGGGGAGCCAGAGCCAGATGAAGTGTGAGCCTCCAGATGGGTTTGGAGCTGACATCCTGAGGGGTCACTCCCTGCCATCTCCCTGGCCCCTCTCAGTCTTTCCATGTGTGAGACAGACAGACTGGTTGAAAAGGACAAACATGGGGTCCCCAGGGACCACAGCTACCACCATGTTTCCTAAACTCCATAATCCCAAGGCCTCCTGTTTCATGCAGCCTGGGGGGGGGGGTCTGAATGGCCCTCTTCTTAGGCAGGAGACCATGGGTCATTAGCCACAACCCAAACCTGAGACAGACCGGCCCCCCTTCTGCGGTGATTCAAAGTGCTAAGATCTGACATGGGGGAGGGGTGCAGATTACCCTAGACCCTGGCCTCCTGCCTGGAGAGTCTAGAACTGAGGCTTCCATGCACAGCCTGAAGTCAGTCTGAGCGATTAGCTGAGTCTCTGTCCTTTGACTCCGGGTGTCCTCCTTTCCTCCTCCCCAAAATTGATGGTGATGCTGGTCTAGCCCCAGAGACAGGGCTAGTTGTAGGTCGTTAAGTGGAGGGCAACCTCAGCAGTAAGGAGCCCCAGGTTCCCCTTAGAGTGAGGAAGCATCCCTGGTACGGACTATACCACCACACACCCAGGCAGAGGTAGCCCCCTGAGGGGAGAGAGAGAACGAGGGTCAGGAGTCACTGGTCCCTTCCAGCTTCATTTTGGATGTTCCTGGAGGTGCTGGCTTGTCCCTTCTACCTGTCCCCTGGTTGCCCCCCACACCCCCCCCATCATCCCCACCCAACTACCTGCAGACCCCATGGGATCTGCTGAGTCCTCTGTGCAGAGAAAGGGAGGGGGAGGGGATAAGATGGCTCTGACATACTCCAGGCAGTTCTGGGAGGGGGCGGACTGCAGTAGCCCTGGGGAGGGAGGCATCTACGGGTCCTCAGCCTGGGGTGTGTGCAGCCCCCTGCCCTCCCTGGCCAGGCTTCTGTCCTGGGCCCAGCCCTCTGCTCCTTACCTGGCACTGAATGATTTGCCTGTCAGGGGCCAGGCCTGGCCCCGGCACATCTTCCCTGTGTCTGTGAGGGCTTCCTCTTCTCTCCCTAATCGTGGAAGGGGGCTAGAGCTCCCCACCTCTGGCTTGGATTTCACATCTTGGGGTTGCACAATGAAGAGATCTCCCCCTGAAATGACCTCCTTCCACACATTGTCATTTGGTGGTTTGTGGGGGGGAGTTGGGAAGAATGAGGCCACCTGTGGGCTGGGTCTGCCCTTGTGACTGAGAGCCACTACCTTCCCCCCCACCCCAGGGCCTAATTTCCCCAGACCTCCACCCCCTATCCCCAAGACCCGCATTTCCTGACCAAGGCCTGGGATCGGGCCTCTCGTCCAGGTCCCTCCTCCCTGCCTGGCCAGGGGCGGAGACTCCAGGCGCCAGGCTGGCCTGCAGGTGCGGGGCTTGGGGGGGGGGGTGCTCAGCAGCTGGTGTTCGAGCGGGCCCCCTTCCCCCTCCCCCTTCCTGCTCCCAGCCAGAGCCTGCTTCCTGTCATCCCTGTCAGCACCCGGGGCGGGGGAGGGGACAGGTAGTGGAGGAAGCAGAAACAGGGACTGAGCCATTGGAGTGTGGGCAGCCTCAGGACTGGGAGAGCACGGAGGAGAAATGGGGAGGGGAGGAGAGTGGAAAACACAAGCAGGGCAGAAGGACAGAGAACGAGGACCAGAGGGATGGGAGGCCCAGGGGAGATTTCAGGACCTGGAGAGTCTGCAGCCCTCCCCCGTCGCCCGTGAAAGCCAGAGCTAGGGAGAGGGCAGAGACAACCAGAGAGAAACCAGAGAAGAAGGACAGAGGCAACCGGACATAACCAGAGATGTGCAATTCCCAGAGATGGAGAGGTGTGAAGATGCCAGGTCAAAGGTCAGGGTACCGGAGGGGGAAGGCATGGTGTGTGTGTGGAGGTAGGGGTCCACCAAGTGAAAACAGCCTCCATCCCCACACTGGGGGAAATTACCCCCAAGAAAGGAGAGAGAAAGCTGGCTTCTACAGCCAGGGCTGGGGGTAGGGCTGATACCGCTCTCTTGGGAGACCCATCTCTCCCCATTGAAGGAGAAAAGACGAAGAGGGGCAAGGCTCAGGCCCCGCTGGACACTGAGCAGCGAGGGGCATGAGTCTGACCCCATCTCTGCCCTTTTCTCTCTTGGCCACAGCTGTAGAGACAGCTTTGACAGCTGACCTACCCTCTACCCACCTCCTGGTTGTGGCCCAGCCTTGGAGCCTCCACCCAGGGTCTCCGTGAGAGTCAGGGGACCTGCGAGTGGAGGTACCAGTTGGGGGGGGGGTGGTCATAACCAGGTGCTAATCCCCATCCGGCCAAGGCAGGACCAGAGCCTCACTGACCTTCTTAGAGATTAGTCCCCATGGCGACCTTGGCAACTCGCCCCCTCACTCTGGCTTGGTGGGGGGGGAGGGGAGGGGAGGGAGCCTTCCTGAGGCATCACAGGATCACAGCAGTCAGGGTGGGGAGGCCCCTCCAAGATCAGCAGTTAGGACAAAATTGGGGCCTCAAGAGAGGGAGCGACCTGCCCAAGGGCACATATGGAGCCAGAAGAGCCCGGACCGGAAGTCAGGTCTCCAGTTCCACTCCCAAGTGTTTTCCAGAAGGGCAGAGGACAGGAAATTGAGATACCCCCTCTGACCCTCCCAACCTTCCCAGACTGAGATCAGGAGCGGAGTGGCTTGAATGCGGTGAGGCAGGAAGTCTCCCCATCCTGAGGGCTAGGCTGGCTTCCTCAAGGCCAACGTGGGAAAGGGCATGCAGATCCCAGAGCTATGCTCGCTGCCCTGACTCCAGCCTCCATCCCAGCCAGGCCCAGGGGTGTGGGGAGCAGGGGGAAACCATGCAGCAAAGCCAGTCAAAACCACAACCACAGTGGCAGTAATAGCTAACATTTATTGGATACATTCCGCAGGCCAGTTCTGTTTTTACATGCTCTTAAATCTTCACAACAGCTTTTAAGAATATTGTTCCCATTTTACAGAGGGAAAAACTGAGGAGTAGAGTGCCACTTCTAAGCAGTGGAGCTTGGACTGGAACCCAGGCAGCAGTGCAAGACTCCAGAGCACTCAACCCTCCGGTGTCTGTCTGATCATGGGCAGATGACTGAGCGGCCTTCTCTCCTCCTCTCGGTGACTGATGACTTTGGAATGGGATAGGTGCAAGTGTAAGTCACAAGGGCATACTCGTGTGTGACTCCAGCCCCCAGCACAGAGGGGCACGTGGCACATTTTATTAAATGTTTGAGGAACGAGTGAGCAAGTGTCTGCCCATAAATGAGTGTGAATTTGGGGGTCTATAGAATCCTGGGAGAGGGCTCACCTGTGATGCGTGTGCGATCTGTGTGCCTGGAACTGCGTGAATGCGTGTGTGCACGTGCCCTCTCCCTGCTGCCCTGGGTGAGCCCCATGGCTTTGTGTCTTGGAGTGGGTGGTGGTGGGAGCTGCCTCCCCTCTCCCTGGATGGCAGCCAGCTCCGCGTCCCCACCAAGGGGCAGAGACAGGGGCTCTGTTTCTAGCGGGGAAGGACAACGGGTGTGTGGGTGGGGCTCCCACCCCCGCAAGGACCCCCCTCTTCTGGGCCAGCTGTCGGACCCTGCCTGAACTGAGCTGATCTCTCACTCGGTTATCTCTGTCTCCCAGGAGACCAGACCTCACAGCCCCAGGGAAGGTGCTCATCTGCCTGTTCCTGGCTCCAGACCTGGGATGGGGGCAGGGCAGGGAGGAGCAGAGCTGCAAAGGAGAGGCTGGTGATGGCACCAGGGAAGGGGGAGGGCGCCATTCACAGAATTTGCATCTTTGGTCACCAAAGCCCTGGCTGATTTCCCAGTGAAATGAGGGGTAAGGGATCGGAGCAGGCCAACTTAAGGAGAAGACGTTGGCCACTGGGTGCTTCTAAGGTGCCCAGCAGCACTGAGAAGTAGGGCCGTTCAGGGATGGGGGCTCTATGTGAGGGAGATGTCTCTGGGCATTCCCAGGGCTTTTATATGGGATAGAAACCTGGGTGGGAGCTCAGGATCAGGTTGAGGGTTTCTTTATCAGGTCTGTATGTCCCTGTATGGGATAGGATCTGAGTGGGATCTGAGGGTCTCAGGTCCTGAGGACACAGGACTGAGTCGAGGGTTTCTCTGTGGGATCTTAAGGTACCTTGTGGGATTTGTGTTTTGGTAGAACCATGGGGAAGGTGGTCCTAAAGATTTCTCTATGGGAACAAAAGTCTCCATATGAGATGGACTGGAGAGGGTGGTGATGGGGAGTTCTTTGAGGGGGATGAGATCCCTAGGAGGTCTTGAGCTCTTTTAAAGGTATAGATCTGGGGACATGGGTTTTTTCCCCTAACTTCCCCCTCCACGCCCAAAGGCTGAGGCTGTGGATGGGGAGGAGGTGGGGGTGAGGGTGCTGAGCTGACAAACAGAGCCACCTGTGCCTCCATCCTTCAGGAAGCTCTGAGAGCAACTGAGCTGGGAAAACAAACAGGACCAGCTGCTGGGGGGCGGGGAGGGGGCTAGGAGGGGCTTGAGGGAGTAGCTGGGGGGCTGGAGCTGGATCAGCCTCATGGAGAAAGGAGGCTGGGTGGGGGTCCATAGCGCAAAAAAAGGACAAGGATCTCAGAGTCCCATTCTAGCACACCAGGCAGGGCCGCCAGACAGCCCCTTCTCCTTCAGTGTCTCCTTCTTCCCTTTCTCCATGACTTGGAAGCCCAGAGCCAGGGGGAAGGTCTGGGGGATGTGGGGCCCCTGAGAGAGGGCTAGGCAACTGGCTCTTGGTGGTCTTGGTGGGTGTGCCCATTTCTGAGAGAGCTGGTCACAGACAGAACTAAAGGCCATGGACTGGGGACCCCACACACCGTTTTTCTGATGAGGAAACTGAGGTACACAGGAGGGAAGAGGCTGGCTAGTACCTCACAGCTTCTTAGAGCAGATCCAAGGTCAGGATTTAAGACTAGAAAGGTGCCCTATCTCACACGAAGGGTCCCCACCCCAAGTCCCAGCTGGACTCCTAATTCTAATTTGGATCTCAGCTGGTATTACCTCCCCACTACTTCCCTGGCCCTACACACACACACACACACACACACACACACACACACACACACCCCTCCTGTAGCATATGATTGTCTGGCCAACAGCTGGATTGGAAGCTGCCCACCTAGGTGGAACCTGGATCTCAGGGCCGTGCCCAGGCCCCCAGCCCCAGCTCCCGCAGACACAGCGTCCCTCCTCTGAGAGAGACACCCGCGCACCCGCAGACGCACAGCCTGACGCACTCGCCACCGGCGCGCGCCGCCGCTTGGACCTCAGCCTCCCACCAACTCCCCCTTCCACCCCACCCCACCCCACCTTGCCGGCTTCCCACCAAGCGCGTCCCGCCCGCGCCCCCTGGCGGCCGAATCCAGAATCGCCCAATAGAGATGGAGGAGGGAGGGAGAGGGAGGGGAGAGATTAGGCTCTCGCTTCCCTCCACGTCCGTAGTCCCGATTTGTGAGACCAGGCGCAAGGGCCAGGACGCGAAGAACCCAGGACGGGCTCTAGCCTCCGTCGACAGTCTGTATTTCTCTCTTCTGGACTTAGGGGAAATTATACCCTATTTGTGTTTCTCCAAACCCCTCTGGGGTAGGGCTTCAGGGGACTGGGCGTGCTTCCGACACCATCTCCAGTCAAGCCTGGCTGTAGTGGTCCTTGGTAGTGACTCAAACCTTCCTAACTTGGACTTCACTCCTCCTGTTTTAGGGCGCTTTACTCTTGACATTCACCTTCACACACCTTATGATCCTCAATAGCGATTCCTCACCAGTGAGAAGAGAGACCCAAGGGACGCTCCAGTGGCTCCCAATGCGTGTTCTCAGCACTCCAGAATTTTGGGGCCGGGAGGGGGGCTGGTAGAGTGGGCAAACCATTACCCTTGCTCTCTCGCTGGGGAGTTTCCTCTATACCCCTTCCCCCATGGACATTTGGCTCAGCCTGTCCACCTTGTTCCCTCCCTCACCCACATTTTATTGAGCACCTATTCTGTGTCCAATACTGTGCTGCGTTTGAAGATAACAAAGAGCAAGACTGACACAGCCCCTTTCCCCTTAAATGGAGCTTGCACTCTAGTAAGGGAGACACTCGGTGCCCCCACAAACACTCCTAAACAAAAGATGAAGAAGACAACTTTACAGAGTGATAAACACTATCAAGAAAACAGGATGATATGATGAACAGTAAATGCCAGGAACAGCATCACCCAGGAGGTAGCAAAGGAGCCAGCTTGCCAAGATCTTGTGACTAAGACACTCCAGGTAACAGAAGCTCCGAGGTGGGAATGGGCTTGGCGGTTGGGAGAAAGGCCGGCTGGCCGGCATGGTAGACTGCCAGGAGCTGGGGCAGCTGCCTCTGGCCTCTGAGTCCTTTTAGTCACGAGGTGTTGAGTGGTAAGAGCACTGGCTTTGGAGTCAAAGGGTTTAAGTTCCAATCCTGCTTTGACACTGGCTGTGGGAATGTGGAAGAGGCCCTATGCCCCCTGGTGCCTCAGTTTCCACGTCTATATGTCCAAGCCTACCTCACCGGACTGTTGCTGAGTCTATAAAGAAAGCACTTGGCTCATGGGAACAACAAAATAGTAGTTCCCTTCTCACTCTCCCCTTCACTTCTGCTGAAATACCCCCTCCATTAGGGAACGCTCACAATTTTGCCAGAAGTCTTGGTGCCTATTGGTAGCTGTGATGGTTAGGAAATTAGGCTGTGAATTGGGTGGAAACGGCCTCCCTGTGGCTTCCCTTTGAGGCCCCAAGCCTTTCCTCCTCCTCCTCTCCCTCCCCCACTCTCCACCCTTCTCCCCACCACACGCGGCACTGTGATTGAGGACAAGAGCCTAGGACCTTCAGGCCCCGACCAGAGTCCCCAGATCCTGGAGCTCCGTCTGGCGACTGGGAGCGTAGCGCTGAGGTTGAAACATTTTACCTACCACAGTGAGCCACCCCTGTAGCTACTATTATTTCTAAGCGCTTCGGAAATCGCGCCCTCCCTGGGGCGGTTTACGTTTCCTGAGCTCAACGCCGCCTCGCGGCGAGTCCTGGTCATTGCCTTCGCTTGGCCCCTCCGCGTAAGAAAACTCCCGGAGCGCAGAGCCGGGTCTGGGAACTCAAGCTTGGGAGGAAAGGAGCCACAGTGGGAAAGAGGACGGAGGGGTGTGAGGAAAGTCGCTTGCGGAGAGCCGTGTCTGACCCTGCCCAGCGTCGCCCAAAAGAGAGGCCTCGACGTAGGCCTGAGGAAGAGGTGGAGTTTAGACGTTGGGAAGAACTCCCGCGCCTCAAGTCACGAATTCGCGGTCTTAGCCGCGAGGCCCCAGAGTGGCCTGGTACCTCCATCACTAAAGGTCTGGGCCAGGGAGGGCGCGTTCTGCCCAGAGGTTGGGTGTGCCTTGCCTGGCTCAGGCCCCCAAAAAGAAAAGCGGAGTCAGCCTCAGCTGCAGCGGGCGCGGGACGTGTGCCTCAGCACTTTCTATTGTGAGATCCCCGAGGGCTGGGGCCAGATTGGCGGCTGCGGGAAAGGCCTGGGCTCCCCCAGAGGACACCAGAACTGACCTCAGCCTGCCCGCTGACTCAGCTCCCCCACCCAGGGGGAGAGAATGCGGAGAGGGGGGCGAGGCCCGGTATAAAGCCCCGCACGCCCGGCCCCCGCGCAGCCTCTCCATTTTCCGTCAGTACAGCGCTCACCCCACCCGGTGAATACTCGGGGCTGGGGCAGGGTCTCTCCCGGGCGGGGGAGGGAGAGGTGAAGGAGAGCCGCCTGCAGCCCGGGTCCAGCCCGGTGTTCACCCCCCACCCGGGCTGGGTGGACATGGGCCCGGCGGGACGCTGAACCTTTGGTCCCGCCCTTCTCGCCCGCAGCGGCATGAGCAGCGCCCCCGCGCCGGGCCCCGCGCCCGCCAGCCTCACGCTCTGGGACGAGGAGGATTTCCAGGGCCGCCGCTGCCGGCTGCTGAGCGACTGCGCGAACATCGCCGAGCGCGGAAGCCTGCGCAGGGTGCGCTCTGTCAAGGTGGAAAATGGCGCGTGAGTGATGGTCCAGGCGCGGCCGGACTGGGTTGGGCCGCGCCGGGCTCCCCTGACCTAAGCTCCAAGCCTGGGACCTGAGCTCTCGGCCCTCCGTTTCCCAGATTGTTAGCCCTGCCTGAGGGAGACCGACCTGCATGGGGAACCCCTTGGCCTCCCCAGAACTCCCCGTGCGCCACAACACACACCGTGTGAACTGAAGGGATAAAGGCGAGAGGCAACCCTCTGCGGGCGCCCCGTGGAACCAGCCTGAACCCTGGAGCGGTTCCCAGTGTAGTTATTTCCTCCCCAGAGTTTTTCTCTGGTCAGAGTTAGATGGCTCTGCGCTTGGTATAATAAAAGAAGCCAAATCCCCTCCTCTCGCTCCACCCTGGTCTCTGAGAGCCCGCGCAGCCCTCAGGAGAGCTGAGGCCCCCGACTGTCGCAGGTTGTTGCTATCACAGACTGCTATTGCAGGTGGGAGGGTTCCTACACCAACCTCTGCAGACACCTAAATCCTTGAGGTAGGAACCCTTGGTTAGGTGATCTTCAGAAGCCGGAAATTCCTTCCAACCTGAGGAGCCTAAGCGGGAAGCCTGGGTCCCTCAAACCCTGGATAGCAGGTGGTCTAGTATTTTTAGCTTCTAGAGGGGGCCAGATTGCCATGAGCTGTGTATGTCAGGGTGAGGGCTTGGGGTTGGAGAAAATAATTGGTTTCTCAGTCAGTCTTTTCGAACACCGAACACCGTGGGGGTTGGGGGAGAGGAAGGAGTGAGTCTGGGGCAGATGCCTCCCATTCCTTTATCTTTCCCCAGTTGGGTGGCCTTTGAGTACCCCGACTTCCAGGGACAGCAGTTCATTCTGGAGAAGGGTGACTATCCTCGCTGGAGTGCCTGGAGTGGCAGTGGCGGCCACCACAGTGACCAGCTGCTCTCCTTCCGACCAGTGCTCTGCGCAGTAAGCACAGCCTTCCCCTTCCCTCTCTGCCTCCTAGCTCCTAGCTCCAGGCCCTGACCCCACCATGGCACCTCAGAAAGGCTGTCTAGTCACTGTATGGGGATGTGTAAATACAATTCCTAGATGGGTGGTGGCGGCATTACTTCCCAGAACCAGAAGCGCCTCCCCAAGTTCAGGAAGTGGGCCTAAGTCAGGTGTCCAAAATCAGCACCACGGACAGCACTGAGCCGAGGTCAGTCTTGACCACCTACTGTTCCTCACTTTGTGTCCTCCACACCTGTGAGCAACAGCCTCTGTCATCACACAGTCCTGTAAAGTTGAGGTGGCTGCTGTTAGCCTCATATACAGGTGTGCAAATGGGGCTCAGAAGGGCAAAGTGTTTTGCCCTCGGACACAAGAGTTAACATGAAGATGAGACTAGAACTCGATTCAGGAATCATTGGTAAAAAGGGTCAGTCTCTGTGTGTATGTATGCAGGGGAAGGGTTGACAATGAATCAAATGAGTCACTGGAGGGGAGGATCCCACTTCTCACTTGTGCTGACTTAGCTACCCTACTGTTGAGGCTTGGGACTGAGAGGTAGAAGGTAAAGAGCAAATGCTGATTCAGCCTGGCTTCTCCATTCCAGGAGGGCAAGGCTCTAGGGCTATGGAAGGCAAGACTCAACCAACACTGATGCCCTCCCTTCTCTGTTCTGACTCTGCCATCTGGCATCCCTTAGCTGTGCCCAATCCTGTGAGAGGCTGTACTCAAGGTGCTGGGTGGCAGATTGAATAGTCAATAAGACCTTTAGGAAAACTGTCTTGGTTAATGGGCCAAATTTCTCTCAGGATCTCTGATTTTCCTTCTGCAAATAGGTCCATATTACAAGATACCCTCTAGCCCTGACCTGGAAGGGTCTCTGGGAAACTCTCAGTCTCACCACCTCAACCCAAAGCCATAGAAGGGACTAGGCTGGGGACTTCTGAGCATCCCAGCTTCCCAGACTGCTATGGACCTGACAGAGGGATCTCTGGAAATGTTTGTGGAGCCAAAGTGTCTACACAGCTGTGTTGGGAGGCCAGGTGGGGAAAGCAGGGCTGAGAATGTACCCATTAACACCTCTTTGGAGAGTCTGACCTGTCCACCCCCATCTTCCTGTGCCTCAGAATCACAGTGACAGCCGTGTGACCCTGTTTGAGGGGGAGAACTTCCAGGGCAGCAAGTTTGAACTCAGTGATGACTACCCATCCCTGCCCTCCATGGGCTGGGCCAGCAAGGATGTGGGTTCCCTCAAAGTCAGCTCTGGAGCGTGAGTCCTGGGACTGAAACAAAAGAGATGAGAAGAGAAGGGAGGCAATGGGCACCAGGGAGGGGGGTTGGGAAAGGCGATGGGGTGCTACGAGACATGGTAAAGAGATGTTGGGGACTGGGGGACAGGGGGAAGTGAGATGATGGAGACAGACTGTGGGGGGCAGGTAGTAGGAGATAGGAGTCAGGGAACCAGTGTGGGGATAGAGGAAGGGGTATTTAAAAAGATGGATGAGGAGGAAATGGAGGTTGGGAAGGGGGACAAGGGGTGGACCATGATAAGAAGACCTGGAGCAGTGGGCAGGGCAGGAAGAGATCCATGTAGGGAAAACTGAAGCAATGGTTTTGCTTCATTGTGGGTGGGGGTGTGAGCTGAGAAAGGAGGGCTACTAATGGGGGACACTGATGTGGGTGGGGGCAGAGTCTGCTTACCACCCTTGTGCTCTCACTGGACTAGGTGGGTGGCCTACCAGTACCCAGGCTACCGGGGCTACCAGTATGTATTGGAGCGGGACCGGCACAGTGGGGAGTTCCGTACCTACACTGAATTTGGCACGCAGGCCCACACCGGGCTGCTGCAGTCCATTCGAAGAGTCCAGCACTAAGCTCCACAGCCCTGACACCTCCCCTGAGGACCCTCAATAAAGGCTCCTGAACCTGCCTGCCCCTCTTGCCTCTTTCTTGGTGTCTTGCTTTGTGATCTTTATCCTGTTTCTTAAGGTCCTTTACTGCCAACATGACCCTCCTCTCAGGCTTCAGGATTCTTGACTATGGAGTACATAAACTGGCTTAGAATGTATGTGGCTAGACCTTGATAGGGCTGAGAAAACTGCTGGTAAGAATCTTGGGGATCCTGTGAAACACTACCAGTCCCATACCCCTCACGGTAAAGGGCCATCAGCTTGGGCCAGGTGTACCATAGCACACATGGCACCTTTGCCATTCTCTGGTTTGGGCGCAGTCCTACAGCAGGGCTCATAGCTCCATTTCAACCACTTGGGCCAGGCACAAGCATGCACGGCAGGACTTCCTTAACTCTATGCAGGGCTCAGTTGGGTTTCTCCCTAACCCCCAGAGCATTTCCAGCCTTTATATTCACCCTGGCTCCCTATCCAAAAGGATCCAGAGTAAAGCCTGGACCCTTTTCCCAGCTTTATAGAATCTCTGCCTTATAGAAAAGCAAGGCTGTAAGAGGAGAAATGAGCGGGAGGTCCCACTGCCTCCCAGGGCCTTCTGAAGGAGAGACTTTCTCTCTCTGAGTGGAGCCCCCAGACCTTTTGTCTGAACAACAACCCCTTCATGATATTGAACTCCAGCATTGACAAAACATTTTCATACCCCTCCACTCAGCTGTTCCAAAGAACCCTCTCTTCATTCTTCTTCTCCCTCCCCTCTCTTCAAAGGATTGGTGAGCTGGAGAGGCCACCCCTCAGCCACTGACCACAGTGAGTCTGGGTTCTGGGGCAGGTGGCAGAAGCCCACAGCCATGCTGGGGCTGAGTGGTAGCAGCCACCAGAGCCCCCGGCACCAACGCAGTTTCTACCCAGTTCCCTCTTTGGTCCAGTTAACAATACTCTCAATCCCACATAGGCAGGGCCCTCAAGGCCCTTGGGACTCCCCTCATTCTGTCTTTCAGGGATGCTTGTGTTTTCAAGCCCCTAGTGGACCTATCAATGGGGAGGAGTGGCCCAGACCATCACCCGAGCCCAGAGGAGGTAGGACAATGTTGGGCTAACAGTCAGACTTGGACCTGAGCCATTCCCAAGGGAATGTGCAAAGTCAGGCATCTGCTCCCTTGGGAAGAGCCCTGGACCAGAAGTCAGAACACCTGGGATCCAATCATATAGCATCCTTGAAGCCCCCACTCCCTTACTTGTAAAATGGGGCTACTGATCCCTGCCTTAGTCTGTCCCACAGGGTCGTGAGGATTCAAGGAGAAACCACTGAAAATGCTTGTGGTGTTATGGAAAAGCACCAGGGCAGTCAAAGCAGGGCCCTCATTCCCTTGCACTGCCCCCCCCTCCATGGATCCCAGGGTAGGGTCAGGGGAGCAAGGGACAGAATTCTGGGCAGGGTATGAATCCTGCTTTCTAATGGGATGGGTTCTAGAGTCCATGCCCCTGTTGCATTTAGTGCGCCTAACACTTTCCATACTTCATCCACTTCACCAATGAAGAAAGAAGCTGGGCTGTCTGAGAGGGAGAAGCCTTGATGAGGTCATCCACTTTTACTGGTGACAAAATCAGGACTTGAACACAGGGCTCCTGCCCCAAATTCAGGCTATTAAGGGGATGCTGACCTGAACCGTGGCTAAAAGCCTCAAGCTTCAGCAGATCCCCAAACCTCTGTGGGCCCCCAAAGAGTCTGGAGTTCCTGCCTGGTCACAGGCTCCTAACTAGCTCCTTGGAGGATGGTAAGAGTAACAATAGCTAAATGTATAGAGCCTGAATACAGCACGTGTTATATAAGCCTCATAATTCTGTATGGCAGGTAATGTAATCCCCATTTTACAGATGAAGACACTAACTTCCCCCAAAATCATATAATTAGGAAAAGGGGGAACCAGAGTTGAGCCCAGAACCCAGACAAACTAGCCTCAGAGGCCAGCAGCCCTTCTCCCCTCTTCCTGCTTTGCAGGGTTAGGCAGTGGGCAAAAGCAGATCCAGTATCCACCATCAGCTAAGCTGCTCTCCCTCTAGGAGGGTCTGTGGCTGCTGGGAAGAGTCAGCAAGACGGCTGCAGGAATGGCAGTGGGAACCTGAATAGGACACTCCCTGTCTCTAGGTCTTAGTGTCCCCATCTGTACAACTAGGGAGTTGAGAGAGCTAGTATTTGCTGCAGCCCTTGTCAACACGAACCTTCTAGGTTTTCCTGGACCAAGGAGTCCAATTCTGCTTCCCACACTGGCCCCTAAGGAGTGGGGGGCTCAGAGGCCAGGCTGGGAGTGTTTTCACCTTTCCAGCCTCCTCGCATTCTAGGCAGGTTGATGGCAAGCAGAACCCTGTGGGTCTGGGACCCAGCCAGGTGGGAGGAGGATGGAGGAGAAGCTGCCTGGGATTCATCCATTGGTTGCGCTCAGCCAAGACCAAAGGGGACGAAAGAGGCCATCTCCTTTCTGGTGCAGCCAAGACCCAGTGGCAGTGGAGGTGGGAAGCACCTCTCAAACTCTTTCCAGCTCTTTCCAGAGCTCACTTACCCCTTCAGCACTTGAGTCTTCAGTGAGGCAGAGACACAGAGCTCCAGAGACACAGAGCTCCAACTCTGAGCACCTCTCCCTTCTTTCTGTCTTAGCCTTCTGCTGAGAACATTGAGTGAACCCCACTGCCTCCCCACTCTCTCAGCTCTGACCTCCTGCTCTTCATTTTTTATTTGGGAAGTAAATAAGAATGCATGAAGGAAAGAGATTGAGACCTCAACCACACCTCCAAGGCCTTCCCCTCCTATGAAGCCCTGGGTTGGGTCTCCAGGGAACATCCTAATCTCTCCTCTTAGCTCTCCCCAGATTCCTCATCTACATCTTCCTTTAGGATCCTGGGGTCCTGGGATCCCCCAGTTCCACCTGGATTCTGCCTCCCTCACTCCTTTTGTTCCTTCTGATTTTGCACCCTCCATCAGCAAAGGTGAACACTCTAGCAGTTATAGCAAGTGAGGAATGAAGCCCTGCAGAACGCCCCAAGTTGGACTTTCCAGCCACCGTCAGTCAGCACTCCAGGATCATGGATCCTGCAGGAAACTTCCCCACTCCAATCTGTGTGCCCTGGAGTCCCAAGCTCCTCACCTCCTGGGCTCAAGCAGTGGGAGAGAAAGGCCTTGAGATTACCAATTCTGACAGAAGCCACCAGATGCTGTATGGCTGTGGGTAGGCTCCTAAGCCCAGAGCCTCCTCTTCAGTTAGCATTCCTCCTTAGCTAGCCTCTCTTGAGCCAGGAAGCCCCGCAGGTACTCAGAGACTCCGGGCCACCTGGGAACCACATCAGCTTTGCTAATACACAATCAGTGTCTTTGGAAGGGATTTCAGCCTCCACACCTCCCCTGGGTTGGAGGCCTTTTGCAGCACACAACCCTCTTTCAACCTTTCTACTCCTGCTAGAGCAAAGCGCCAGCTGCAGCCTGGTTCAGGGATAACCAGGGTGGGAGTAGTTGAGAGGGTGGATGGTAGCTTGGGATGAGAGGGGATGGGGAAGGGTGGAAGAGCAATACTTTGGGGGGGGGGAATGGAAGGGGGCTCGGGATCCTCCTGCATGACACTAATCAGTCCGGAACAAAAGAATGAAAAAAGGAGGGGAAGGAGAGCGGTAGGACAGAGAAAGAGAGAGAATAGAGTCAGGAAGGGGGATGGCATCGAAGAGGCTAGATGAGGGAGAAGGTGAGACCTAGAAGGGGGGGGGAGGGACAACCCGCTTGAAGTTGTAGGGGAAGGACCTGCTGCTGGCACAGAGGCCGGGGAGCCCTGGAAAGGCAAGAAGCGGGCCAAAGCAAGAGGGAGACAGGGAAGGAGATCGGGTCTCTAGGGAAGAGCAGAGAGTGGGAGAAGAGGAGGAGGGAGAAGGCGCAGGGAGGAGGAGGGGGCGAAGATAAAGGGAGCAACTGCTGCCCGGCCGGGAGCGGAGCGACAGGCGAGAGGGAGGGAAGCGGAAATTTAAAAGTGAAGATGCAGATAACGCAGCCTGGAGACGGGAACCCGGGTGGGGGTGGGGGGAGGAAGGGGGAGGAGAGTGGAGCCGTGATGGGGGCTGGAATGGGCGGAAGGAGGGGCTATGGCCCCGGGGGTCCGAGGTGGGGCCGGGTACCCTGCCCCATCGCTGTTTGCTGAGAGTCACGGAGGCGGAAAAGAAATGCGCTCCCGACCCCTATCAGGGCGGGAGGCCCAGGCCCATCCCCCGCGCGTCTCCCGGGTTGCGGGGCGCTGGGGGCTGCTGGGTGCGCTTGGCTGCGGCGCGGCGCGTTGGAGACTTTATTGCGATGGGGCGATAAGAGGGGCGGGGGCGGGGTCCGGGGGGCCGAGGCAGCAGCGCTTTAATTAAAACGGAAATTGCGGCCCCTGCCCGCGCTGGGGGCCGGAGGGTTCCAGGCAGCCTGGTAGCTGGGAGCATCGCTCCAGGACCCCCTCCATCCCCCGCCACACCCGGGCAGCCCCCTCCCGCCAGGCCCTGCCGGACCCGCGCCGTCTTCTCCCTGTCACCCGCGGTTGCCTCGGGCGGGGATCGGTGCCCCGGAGCGCAAAGCCTGACGCGTCCCCCCTTTCTCATCCCCCCCACACACCTCCCACCACCCAGTCCCTGGCGGCGATGAGACAGAGCGGCGCCTCCCAGCCCCTGCTGATCAACATGTACCTGCCAGGTACCAGGGACCAGCCGGGGGCTGGAGGCACCAGGACCTGGGGCCGGAAGTTTGGGTTCGGGCATGGGAAGGGGTTGCTGGGGTCCAAGGGAACGGGACGCGGTCCAGAGACTAGGATTGCTGGGAGGACTGAGCAATCTAGGGCACTGGGGGACCTTAAAGGCAGATGGAGAGCTTTGGGGTTTTAGTGTGAGGTCTAAGGACTAAGCAGATTGGGAACCTAGGAGGCCGAGGGCGCAAGCTCAGCGGCTGAGGGAGCCTGGTAGGGGGAGCAGGGGTCTTCGGTGTGGCAGGGGACTGACGTAGTGTGCGTTCAGCGTTGGGAAGCTGTGGTCAGCTGAGCGTCGCCCCTGCGCCCTCGTGGCTCCTCACCTCCGTGCTCCGAGCGTTCCCAACAGCCCAACCTTCCAGGCTCCCTCCTCTCTTCTCCGATGGGCTCCGGGCGCTCCCGCTCGGCTGGCGCACTCCCTGCTCGGCTTTATAAGGCTCCCGCCGGCCCGTTCGGAAAGCGGATTTCCTTTTTCCTGGACGCGTTTCCTGACTTGGGCGTTATGGAGGGGCTCCGCGCCGCGCGCGCCCGGGCCAGGCTCGGGGAGGAGGAGCTGGCGGCTCGAGCCCCCAGCCTCGCACCTAGGAACCAACCCCCAACCCCCCACCCCCGGGCCTTGGCCCGGAGCCCTTTCGGTCAAGCCCACAACCTCCGCCCGGGTCCTCCTGACTGTTTTTTCCTGCTGCTACAGATCCCGTCGGAGACGGTCTCTTCAAGGAAGGGAAGAGCCCGGGGTGGGGGCCGCTGAGCCCGGCGGTACAAAAAGGTGAGCTGGCCCGCGGACGGGGTGGGGGCTGGGGGAGGACGTGGATGGAGGCCATGGCACCCACCCCAGAAGGACGGGCGACACCGCCACGGGAGGGTGGAAGAGATGTGCACTTCGGGACTCTGGAAAGGGAGGGTCTAGGCATGTCTGTGGGGAGGCTGAGGGGAGGGGGCATTCACTTGGTGTTTGGCTCCACTCAGTATATTCTGAGTCCCAGAGCTGGACCTGAAGACTAGGACAGAGGGAGAGGATCCTGGCCTTTGGCCTTTTTACATTGAGGGTCCAGGACCCAGGTGCTTGGTGTCCTTTCCCTCTTGGCCTCAGGAGCACAAGGCCGAGGCACCTCTGGGCAAAGGGGACTGGGGTTATTACACCCTGGCCACTCCAGTCCTTCTCACCACTAGCACTGGGCCAGCACCTGCCTGCCTTACTGGCCCAGGCCTGCAGGACTCCGGGGGCCAAGTTCGCTGGGCCATTGATGTTGATTCTCAGGTTCCCACACCTGGACTCCGCTAGTCTCTAAATTACTCTTGGCATTGCCTTGTTGGTCTCAGAGCCTGGCTGGCCCTCAAGGCAAAGCCTCCCCACAGCCTCCCCCCACCCCCCTCAGTACCCTAGATCTCACCAAGTTACAGTAACCACAATGACAAACGTTGCCAACTGCCTGATCCAAAAGGTTACATGACTCTCAACAAGAATGGGTTTCCAAGCCCCTGATGTCAGTCTGCGTGGGTACCAGCTGCACATTTTAACCCAAATCTTCCCTGAATCTTCCCTTGTTCCTGACCCTTTGAAGCTCCTGACCTGGAGTCAGGGGGCTACTCGCTGAGCTGGTGTGGAGGGATTGGGGTAGAAAGGATGATGAAGGGAAGTGTCTAGGTTCAGAGCGAGGATTGAGAAAGGAAGAGAGGCTCCACCAGTCTATTCATTTGAATCAATAATTAGACTACCTCGAGGAAAATCCTTTTTTCCTCTCCCCTAAAAGAGAGTGAGAGGAAGTCATTGTATCAAGATTTTTCTCCCCTGGTTTGACTGAGGCTCCAAACCAGGGGAGTGAGAATTCTCGGGCAGCCCTCTCTCTCATCACTGGAATATCCGTGAAAATCCTACTTGCTCGCTTCCAGCAATCCCGAATAGGGACTGCCCGGCCCCAAGAGCCCAGAGATGGCGAAAGACGGGAGGAGGCAGGGAGCCAAGCCCAGCGGCGTCCCGTCTCACCTCCTTTCCTCAGAGCTGTGCATCGCGCCCCCAAGTATGACACCTTCCCATGCCGGGAATCCCGGCTGCTCCGAAAAACCGGGCGGAACCCGAGTAGCGCCAGCGCAGCGCTCTGCACCCCCGACCCTGGGGAGGGTGGGGAGCCTTCAGAGTCTGACGGTCCCCGCACGCTTCAGAGGCCACTGCTCGCATTCCTGACTGGTAGCGCAAGAAAGCCAGCCTCCACCTCTTCTCCACCGCAGGCGGGGCCGGTCCAACTGTATGCCTTTGAGGGCTAGGCCTTGTCTAGTGGCGGGGGTGGTCCCGCCGCACCCCTTCCTCTTCCCTTTGGACTTGCGGACATGGTCCAGCTGGGATGTGGCAGTCTAAGCACCTGCGCAGACTACCCCGTGCGGTCATGTAGGCGCCTCTCTACTCCGAATAAGGGCGCAGGGCCGAGGCGGCAGTAGGGGGCAGGTATTCGGCTTTTGGGGGCTTCCCGGAGCCGCGTGCCCTGGTGCACTGCTGCCTCCACGCGGAGGAGGCTGCCCTTCGCCCTCCTCCCCAATTCTCACAAAGCCAGGAGCCCGCGGGGCTGCGTCCTCCTAAGAGGGAGCGGTGTTTCCGTTGTGCAAAAGCACGGGAAAGGCTAAGGACCGCTTGGCCGATCAGCCCCTCCGTGGCCAGCCGCTGCAGCGGCGCTCAGCTCCCCTGCGGACGGGCCCTTCCCCTCCCCGACGCCGGTTCCCACCCGGGCCGGCTCGCTCTGCCGCCTCACCTCTTCCCCTACCTCCTGCCTCCCTCGTCCCGCCCGTGGCTGACCGCCCCGTCCCCACAGGCAGCGGGCAGATCCAACTGTGGCAGTTTCTGCTGGAGCTCCTGGCTGACCGCGCCAACGCCGGCTGCATCGCGTGGGAGGGCGGCCACGGCGAGTTCAAGCTCACGGACCCAGACGAGGTGGCGCGGCGCTGGGGCGAGCGCAAGAGCAAGCCCAACATGAACTACGACAAGCTGAGCCGCGCGCTGCGCTACTACTACGACAAGAACATCATGAGCAAGGTGCACGGCAAGCGCTACGCCTACCGCTTCGACTTCCAGGGTCTGGCCCAGGCCTGCCAACCGCCGCCCGCGCACGCCCACGCCGCCGCCGCCGCAGCCGCAGCAGCCGCCGCAGCCCAGGACGGCGCGCTCTACAAGCTGCCGGCCGGCCTCGCCCCGCTGCCCTTCCCCGGCCTGTCCAAACTCAACCTTATGGCCGCCTCGGCCGGCGTCGCGCCCGCCGGCTTCTCCTACTGGCCGGGCCCGGGCCCCGCCGCCACCGCCGCCGCCACCGCCGCACTCTATCCCAGCCCCGGCTTGCAGCCCCCGCCCGGGCCCTTCGGCGCGGTGGCCGCCGCCTCGCACTTGGGGGGCCACTACCACTAGACGGGGCGGCCGGGTGCCGCGTGGTCTCCCCCAGGCGCCCGGAGCCTCGCTCGGTCCCATCCACACCCGGGGAAGGGGCCCGGAGCCTCCCCCACGGTTCCTTTGATCTATGATTTTACTCCACCGTAGCACTCAGCCCCGGGGGAAGGGGGGGAAGGTCCTGAAGCCTCCTCAGTCTTCTTTTAACACTGGATTTTCCACCCCCCCGCCCCCCTCCCACCTTATACCCTCAGGCCCCAGGGAAGAGAGACTGTGCCCCCCGCCCCCGCTTTCTTTCACCTCCATCCTCTAGGCCCCAGAGCCCTGAAGGGGGTTCCCAGACCTCCCCTGTCTTTTTCTGCCTTCCGCCAGTACTTCCGCCTGGCTCCTGGAAGCCCCTTCCATTAACACCCCCCTTTTTCAAATTCCAAATCTTTTCTCGTTTGTTCTTTCCCCCACCAAGCTGCCCCATCTAGAACGATAGAGGCCTCACACAGTCCCCCTGCTCCTTGACCACCCAGGCTTCACCGGACTTGGTGAGGGCCCCTGCCCCTGTGACTCATCTAGGTAGCTTCTTGCCCCCCTTCCTCCCGCCTCTGCCTCTCTCTCTCTCTCTCTCTCTCTCTCTCTCTCTCTCAGGATGGCCTGGTGTGTTTCTATTCCCTTCCAGACCCATTAAAGCTCCCAAGCTCCCTACTGCCTCCTCTCTGTGTTCTTTGATGCACCAGAATCTTTTTTCAGGGGGAAAGGAGATGCCCCACTCGGGCCTGAGCAGAAAGGCCTTACAAGGAAGAGTTGGAGAAAATGAGGGCAAAGCCAACTTAGGTGCTACCGGAGGGGACAGAGGAGCCTCTGGTGGGCGGGCTCAGCCCAAGAGGGAGACCGCCCGGCTGCAGCAGCCCCACCCGACTGACCGCCGGTCAGTCCACCCCAAACTGCCTCACCCTGCCTTCCACCTGCCCCTCCACCTCACCCCATCCCACCCTCCACCCCAGCCTGTCTCGTGGGCACACCATCTCAACCTTTCCTGTCTCCAGTTGGTCTCCTTCTCCACTTCCCCTCCCCAGCCTACCCTCACTTTGACTTTCTGTCACCCTCATTCACAAAACGCCCCCCTGCCCCTCTATCTCCAACGCTATCTCTTCTGGGGATCTGCCTCCTGATTTTCAGAAAGATCCCCTGCCTCTTCATTCCGGCACCCGCCGCTCCCAGCCGTGGCTTACAGCGGCAACCTCCTTCTCGCGGGTGGCGCGCGCCCTCTGCTGGTCGGAGGAGGGTAAGCCAGGGCCGGGTTTTGCAGCTAAGCCCGGACTTAACCTGGTGGAACCTCAAGGTGTCTCACCCACCAGAGGCCGGGAGGACGGCGATGCTTCTAGGCTTCCTTTGGTCTTAAGAGAGGAGGGCAAAGGGGAACCGCAACCCTGCCTCCCTCAGGAAGTCCTGGAAGTGGCTCAAGGGGGTCATTCTGGCTGCCCCCTCCTTTTAAAGATTTTATTTATTTGAGAGAGAGAGTGAAAGCAAGGGGTGGGGGGCAGAGGGAGAGGGACAAGCAGTCTCCATCCCAGGACCCTGGGAAAAATGACCCGAGCCGAAGGCAGACGCTTCCTGGCTGGGCCCTTTTCCTCACCACCTGGAGGCCCTCTGAATCCTGCACCCACTGGAACCATGACCTTTATGCTCTCTCCGTGCCTTTTACAAAAACTGTTGGCAGGAAAACTGCTTTAAACCCGTTCCCTTAGATGAAACAACACCTGGCAGGTGCCTGAAGTGATTGCCATGATCTTGGACTGCACACCAAGGCAAGCCCCTCGCTCCCCTTCCCCATGGTCTTGGTGCTTCTTTCCCAGGTTCCTGCGGGTTGCGGGGAGAACACTCTGGGCTCCTGCAAGAGGCTGAAGAGATTTTCCCATGCCCTGTGGGTGGGAAGGGGACATGCAGGTGGAAGTCGGCACAATTTGGTGCAGGCAGGACTGGCATACTTTTCCCTAAGGAGTGCTGATGAAGTCATCAAGGTCCACCTAGGGAAAGAGGCTTTATTCTTTTTCATTTTATTTTCACTTAATTTTTTCCTGGTTTTCCAAATAACACATACTTGGCATAGAAAATCTGGAAGAGACACACAGAAGGCCTACATTAAATATGAGTTAGATGAAGAGTGTAATGAAGCATGGGGGGAAATCACCTACAGGCCCATTACACAGAGACCACTATTCATATTTCTTTGACATAATCTCTTTCCTTTTCACTATGCCTTTTAGAATTTATTGGTACCCTACTTTAGTCACCTAATATTCTGGCATGAGCATGTTCCACTCATTATGCCCCACAGACCTCATGAGGTAGAAGGGCGGGCTCACGTATTCCATGGGGCAGATGAGCCAGGGGATGTGTCCCACATTGCGAGGGCCTCAGTGACTTGGAGGGAGGTACAAAGGACCTCTTCGCAGGGGCAGGAAGCTGAGAGGGAGAATGGATTCACCGGAGAGACAGAACCAGGCTCCAAAAAGATCTGGGCTACTAAGAATTGTGGGCTAAATGTAACAAGGTGAAATTTTCTGGCAAGGAGTGTGAGGCCCTGCTCTTAGATCTTTCAATGAAAGGACAGGAGTCAGAGTGTGAAGCGTGGCAAGGAAGTGGCTCAGGAGAGCCTGTGTATAAATTAGCGGCTTCTTAGTCAGCACAATATTAAATGGGAGCCTGCAGGGTGACATACAGAAAAATCATTGGGATCTGAGGATGCTTTGATGGAGGTATGGCCCCGAAGATGAGGGGAATGACACACTTGCTCTAGTGAGCGTGCCCCCAGCACACTGGACAGTGTTAGGGAGCACTTCCAAGAGAACACCAAATGGAGAACATGCAGAGTAGTGGGCTCAGGCAGTGAAAAGAGAGAAAGCTGGAGAACCAATGACAATGAGAGATGTAGTCTGGAAATCACACTGGGGAAAGGGACACTAGAGCTGGCCTGTGGCAGAGGACCTGGATGTGTGTGACAAAGGGCAGTATTGGGACGCGTGGTAGGAAGCTACAGGAAGACAGATACGTCAGTTTGATCTAATGAAGCCCCTTTGTCAGTACTCAGCAGCCCCTTCCTTGGGGGGCTGGGGGAAGGGGGGGACAAGGTAACTTCTCGAACCTTGAGACTCTTGAAGTCCTGTGAGTGAGTTGGTAAAGGCAGGATTTCAGGCGCTGTTGGGCAGCTGAGGGGAGGTGTCCTTAGATTAGAGGATCTTCGTACCTATGAAATCACATCCTTAAAGCCTACCCTGCCCCTCTGTCTTTTCCTCCATGCAGAGCCAGTTTGGAAGCTAAGACACAGGATTGGGAATCATGAAACCTGCATGGCAAGTAGGGTAGCAACCCCCTTGCTGTGTCACCTTCGGACAATCACATCTCTGCTCTGGGATTCCACTGTATCTCCTTAAAATAATGAGGCTCAACCAGGGATTTGAGAATTCTACTTTGTGGGACCTCAGAGGTCACCCGGGTTCTCTCTGTTCAAAAAAAAAAAGTTGGAAAATGTCTGTTCAAGGTGATTTCTAAGGTTGTGTCCAGCCCCAGCATCCCACAGATGGGTGTTCTCTTTTCCAAACCATCTTGGCTCTGGCTATATCCCTGCCTCGGTGATGTTTCCAAGCCCTGAGTTTCTGTGGTCTTGGCATGACTCTACTCCCACCCAAGCCCCAGAGAAGCCACACTCTTAATACACTCAGCTTCCTGATGATCCAGGTCTGTCCTCATGGACCCTTAACCCCTTGATTCTTGCTTGGCCTTCCAGGGTACTGATCCCACCATTGCTTCCCTCTCCCATTCCAAGGGCCAGCCCCTCTTGCATTCCTGGAAGTCCTGAGCCTTTTCTCCATCTCCTCATTCATGTCGCTGGTGAAAATAGGACTCACTTCCTACCTCCCCCCCACCCTCCCTCCAGTACCATATGCTTCTGTTACAGGGTTTATAAAACACTTCCGCATCCATTGTTTTATTGGTCAGGGAGGAAGACAAGGCAGGGATTGCTTTACCCACTAGAGGGATAAATAAACCAAGGCCCAAGAGATTAAGAGACTTGGCTAAAGTCTCAGGTTTGTTCTAGGACCTGTGTCTTCAGGTTTCTGTCCCAAGTCTTTTCCTAGTGCTGAGTGGTTTCTCCATTGTCCCACGTGGCCCTTGATCACCTCCTTTGTCAGATCCCTCCCACCCCCGGCCAGGATTACACACACCTGTGTCTCCTGCAGTAACGTGTGTGTCATGTCCCAAGCTGCTCTTGCAGATGGACTCGGAAGCCCAGCTAGCCCAGCTAGTGGCGTGAGGTCGTGTGTTCACGCGGCCCGATACCTGCACAGTCACAGCGGCACATGTTAGCTCAGGGGACCATCGGTAGACATTGAAATGGGCTTCTGTGCTGTACTTTTCTCAGACCCTTCTGCCTTTCTGGCCTTCATCTTTTTTTCAGCATGTCTTTAAGATCTCTCAGAGCAGTTAAAGGAGGCTGGAAGGCCAGACCCTGAACATGAACATCAGGTTCCTTTTTCTGGAAGAGGAGGACCAGTTGCTTAGCAACACAGCAGGAAGTTGTCAGGGAGGCTTTGGGCAGTGCTGTCTTTTTTATTCTGCAGTATGGAGATATCTGAGGTGACACTAGATGGGGAGATGAATGGGAAAAGTGGGGAAGGGTCTGAGATCTGACGGCAACCCCTGGGCCTCATCCTCCTTTCCTATGATCTATCACCTTTCCAATACCCTTACCCTTTTCCCTTGGTTTTCTACCTTTGACACACAGAGACGGAGAGACAATTTCTGGATCCATCTTGCACACACATGTGTGGATGACCACATCTGTGACCGTGCATCTAAAACTCAAGACCGCCTTATGAGTACAGCACTTTACAGTTTACAAAGCACATCCATAGACATGATTTCACCTGATACTTACAACAGTTTCTTTAATTCCTGTATGACAGGGGAAGAAGTCTCAAGGTCCCACAGTTATGCTGCAAATCTCAGTATAATTCCACTACATGTTGAAGCATGGATGTTAGTACAGGCATTGGCACACACATGTGTGCATGCAATTCCATAGCCTCACACTTTGAAGGTTCTTCATGCCTAGTGTCCTAAGATGCTCCCAAATGCACCTATCCCCACCCCTGGTCACAAAGCATGTGCAATATAGAGGCAAGGTCCAGCTGTTCTTCCCTGCAGGCAAGAGCCAGCCTGGGGCCAGGGGATCCTGAAGTGTGGAATTCCACGAGGGACCTGGCCTCCTGGCCCAAAGGCCTCAACTCAGGAATGCTGCTGGGCTGGGCCTGGTTGGCATAAGTGTCTACATACCAGCAGCTGAAGCAAGTCCCCTGGCTGGCATTCCAGAGAGATGCACGTGGGTCCCACTGGACCTTTGCCTGCAGCAAGGAGTAAACACATGTCACCAAGGTCATAGATAGCTCATGGGAGGTCGAGGTCTCCAGAGCTCCCCACTGCCTCATGGGCCAGCAGAGCTGGTCAGGGCAGCCCTGGGGCTCCATTCCGGACTCTGTCTTGGTCCCTTATTCCCTCTGTCAATGTTTGTTAATAGTGCTGAGTACCATAGCAATGGTTGTTACCCCAACAACAGTAATATTGTCATTCCTGTTAAGCCACAACACATCTGAAATCCTTGTTTCCATCTGATAGATGAGAAAACTGAATTTCAGAGAGGTTGAATAACTTAGATCAATTAGTTAGTTAATGATCGAATAGGGACTCAAACCTCTGATTCCTGGAATTTTGTTCTGTGAATCCATCACACTGCTGTTAAATGTTTGGGCAGAGTGGGGGAGGAGGAGTTGCAAGAGAACATTCAGTCACTCCATCCTTTATCCCCAAACTGCACATGCCCATGACCATGTAGGCCAACATGCCTCAGAAGAGGCAATTTGAAAAGTTATTTTGATTAAGGTTTTATCAACTTCCAAAACATTATTTGAGATGACTTACTATATAGCAATAGGCACAAAATGGAATATTCAGTTTTAAAAGACAAATAAAAAAGGAGTTCAAGAAATATGTGAAGCATTCCCGTAAGTCAAGGACAAGGCAAATCTGTTTTATCCCTTCTAACCTTATCACTGCCACCACTGAACATTCTACTAAAGGTCCTAAACAATGCAATAAGACAAGAAAAGATATATTCTATATGCAAATATTGGAAAAGAAGATATTAAAATGTCCTTGTTTGCAGACAGTATGGCTGCCTACCTAGAAAATCCAACAGATCCAGCTGGAACACAATTAAAACTAATGAAACTAGTATATCCAGTAACATACAAAATTGACATACAAAAATTTACAGTTATTCTATAACTCTATAAAAATAAGGGAAATAATTGGGAATAATAGATGTACAACAATAATAAAAATATGCTCCTAGATAAACTAATGAAAAACATGGAAACATCTAAATGAGGAAAATGACAAATCTCCATGAAGGAACATAAAAGAGGACCTGAATAAATGGAACACTTAGCATGTTCCTGGGTAGAATGACTCAACATGGCAAAATGTCAAATCTGTCCAAATTGGTCTATAAAACTAATACAATCCCTGACAGGCTTGGTTCTAAAGTTCTTCTGGACTATGTTTAAGAATGGCCTAGACAAGGGGCGCCTGGGTAGTGCAGTCGTTAAAGCGTCTGCCTTCGGCTCAGGGTGTGATCCCGGCGTACCGGGATCGAGTCCCACATCGGGCTCCTCCGCTGTGAGCCTGCTTCTTCCTCTCCCACTCCCCCTGCTGTGTTCCCTCTCTGGCTGGCTGTCTCTCTGTCACATAAATAAATAAAATCTTTAAAAAAAAAAAAAAAGAATGGCCTAGACAATTTCAGCAAAAGAACAATGAGCATACTGCAAAGCTACAGTTATTAAAAGTGTGGTTTGGCATAGAAATAGTTGAATAGACCAACAGAACTGAGTAGAGCCTTGAAACAGACCCATGTATATGTGGGAATTTCATAAAAGATAAAGATCACATTCATTATAGGGAAAGAAAGACTGTTCAAAGGTTGGCACAACTTGTTATTCATTTGGGAAAACACAGTTATATCTCTACTTCTCACTACATATAGAAATAAATTCCAAAATAGATTAAAGAATGAAAGTATAGTTGTATACTTACTGGCAACCAGAGACAAACGTGGAAACTGTCACTATTTCACATTTATTGAGACCCTACTAAATGCCAGGCACTGTGCTAGTCCTCAATGTTTAAAGAAAGGTTATGAATAAGTTCATGTGAAGAGAAAAATTTCCCCTAGGTTTGTTATTTGAATAAGGGATAATGGGTGTTCCATGGCATTTATGCCAAAGATAGAGGAGTGTTCTTTAAATAGTCTTTGAGGGATCCTTGTGAGAGTGTGTATGCATGTATCATGTTCTGTGTGTGTTCATTCACCAAATAGGCTGCATGTATGCCCACAGTGCTAGGTGGGTATCTAACAGTTTGCTGTGCTAGATAGGTATCTAACATTACTTGTCCAGGAAGTACATTCTTAAATTCTTGGGATTTGGAAAGAGCTTGAGGAGAGGGAAGGAAGTGAAGAGACTTTGGAGATGTATGAGAGGAGGGAGGCAGGGCTGGTGGTCAGACACTGCCCAGCCTCACTTTTTTCTTCCTTCCTTCCTTCCTTCCTTTCCTTCCTTCTTTCCTTCCTTCCTTCCTTCCTTCCTTCCTTCCTTCCTTCCTTCCTTCCTTCTTTCTTTCCTTCCTTCCTTCCTCCCTCCCTCCCCCTCTCCCTCCCTTCCTTATTTCTCTCTCTGTCTCTTTCTTTCATCATGATTTTCCTTCCTTTTTAAGGTAATAATAATAATGCTCATTGTAACAAACTAGGAAACTCAGAAAAATACTAAGACGAGAGTAAAACTGATCATTTAAAATCCCACCACTTAGGGAGAGCAACATTAATATTTTAGTAAACCTCTTAAAAGTGTCTATGGCTGCACACATGCACACACACATACACACACCAGGATCATTCAGTGTAGATCTATTGACTGCCTACTGTGTGCCCAGCACTATGCCAGGTGCAGGGAATCTAGTAGTGAACAAGACAGGCATTTTATTGAGAGGATACAAAATAAATAAGCCACAAAAAATAATTGGGGTATGTGAAGGAAGATGACTTTCGGGCAGGCTGAGATGAATTCATCAGGAAGAGGTGGCTATTAAGCCAAGATCTGAATGACATGAAGAGGACAGCTATTTAAAGATCTCTCTCTCTCTCTCTTACACAAATAGAACCATATTACATTGTTTTTAGCCAGATATTTTCACTTTATCATGGTCATTTTTCATGTCAATAAATATAAATTGATGTATCATTTTTAATGGTCCATAATATCCCAACAAATATTGATTTATCACAATTTACTTAATCTCCTATTCTTACATCCAATTTTCTTATTATTATAAACAATGTTATGATAAGTGTCCTTATGTCCTTTCCCACTTATTTCCTTAGGGCAAATTTCTGGAAATGTGAAGCTGGGTCAAAGAGCACTCTGCCTTTCACATTTTGATCCCTAGCCAAGGGATATATATATATATATACATACATACATACATATGGATATATATATCCATATATATATAGTGTGTGTATGTACATATATATATACATATATATGTGTGTGTGTGTGTGTATATATATATATATATATATATATATATATCCCAATATGAGAAAGCGCACATCTCCTCATGTTTTTATCATCATTGGCATTTTCCATTTTTATAATTTTTGTCAGTATAAGACATGGAATCTCCCATTACTGTTTTGACTTGAATTTCCTGGTCAATGGCGAAATCTCTTTCTATGTGTTTATTGATTATTTACATTTGTGGCTTGAATAACGTCTTCACAGTTCTGATTAATTTTCTACTGAAAATATATTTTGCTGCAAATATGTTCTCTCAGCTTGTTACTTGTCTTTCTATCTTATTTGTGGTTGTTCTTTCTCTCCCTATTTCTCTAACATTCAAAAGCTGAAATGGAGTCAGATGAACCAATTTTTTCCTTCAAGGTCTATGCCAAAAAAAAAAATGTTCACCACCCATCCCAAGATGCTCTAGTAACAATACTAATAAATAATCCTTGTTGGGGCACCTGGGTAGCGCAGTCGTTAAGCGTCTGCCTTCGGCTCAGGGCGTGATCCCAGCGTTCTAGGATCAAGCCCCACATCAGGCTCCTCCACTGGAAGCCTGCTTCTTCCTCTTCCACTCCCCCTGCTTGTGTTCCCTCTCTCGCTGGCTGTCTCTCTCTCTCTGTCAAATAAATAAATAAAATCTTTTAAAAAAATAATCTTTGTTTTCTCTAAGTATTTTTATTTAATATTTGACTATTGCCATATATTAACTACTACTTTCTAATTATGCAAACAATATACTAATATATTTTTATTGTAAAAATTAAAGTCCACAGGGGCGCCTGGGTGGCACAGCGGTTAAGCGGTTAAGCGTCTGCCTTCGGCTCAGGGCGTGATCCCGGCGATCTGGGATCGAGCCCCACATCAGGCTCTTCCGCTATGAGCCTGCTTCTTCCTCTCCCACTCCCCCTGCTTGTGTTCCCTCTCTCGCTGGTTGTCTCTATCTCTGTCGAATAAATAATAAAAATAAAATCTTAAAAAAAAAATTAAAGTCCACAGATAAGGTGCATGTCCTCTAGACAAAATCAATCCCAGTTCTCCCAATAAGCCATTTATTAAGAGTGATATATATCTTTCTCAAGCTTCTATTACACACACACATACACACACAAATTAAGGTTTAGTTTTGTTTTGCTTTTGCATAAATTATATTGTACTGTATATATTGTTATGTAACTTTTAATGCTACTACATGTTTTGTAGATCTTTCATCAGTACATATAGTCTAATCCATTCTTTTTAACTGAATAGTATTCAGTAATTTGGCTGTATCAAAGTTTATTTAACCCCTAACATACTGGTGAATATTTACATCGATTCTAATTTATCTTTCTCCAAACAATAACACAATAAAAATATCTTTATCATGTCTCTATGTGCACATATTCAAGTATTTCTCCATGGTGAATACTAGAAATCAGAATTCCTGAATAGAAAGGTACGTGCATTTAAATTTTTAGTAGGTACTTTTAAACTTTCTCCTCTTCTTTGGGGAGCCTGGGTGGCTCAGGCAGTTAAGCAACTGCTTTCAGCTGGGGTCATGATCCCAGGGAGTCCCGTTGGGATCGAATCTTGCATTGGGCTCCTTGCTCAGCGGGAAGCCTGCTTCTCCCTCTGCCCCCACTCCCCTGGTTATGCACATGCGCGCTCTCTCTCTCTCTCAAATAAATAAATAAAATTTAAAAAAATAAACTGTCTCCTCTTCAAAGGATTTTTTTTTAAAGATTTTATTTATTTATTCGACAGAGAGAGAGACAGCCAGCGAGAGAGGGAACACAAGCAGGGGGAGTGGGAGAGGAAGAAGCAGGCTCATAGCGGAGGAGCCTGATGTGGGGCTCGATCCCATAACGCCGGGATCATGCCCCGAGCCGAAGGCAGACGCTCAACCGCTGTGCCACACAGGCGCCCCTCTTCTAAGGATTTTATAGCTTTTTTCTTTACATTAAAAAAAAAATCTGGAATTTATTTTGGGGTAAAGAATGAGGAATAATTCATCTTTTTTCTTCATATGAATGACTACCGTTGTATAAAACCATATGTTGACTAATCCATCTTTTGCAATGGATTTGAAATGGTGCCTTTATCATATATTAAATTCCCATGTATGCCAGAATTTAGCTTTGGAATATCTATTCTGTTCTATTGTCTATTCCTAAGTCAGTGCCATATATTTTAACTGCCTTAGTTCTATAATACATTTAAGTATCTGGTAGGGCAAGCCCTCCATCATTACTCTTTTTTCTTATGCTTTTCTTGGTATTCTGTGTTTTTCTGGGATCATATGTAAATTATTTTTTTTAAGGAGTAAATTGTTGAAAGATTATAATGGAATGGATGATAACCCCTCCTTCCTTTTAGGTAGTCATATGTAAAAATGCACACAGAGAAACTAATTTTATGTTTTATGGACTTGAAGCTAAATATCAATGACAGGAGACTATGACCAAAGGGTGTAAAGAAATGGGGCGGGGTAAGTCTTAAGAAAGGGGAGTAACTACTGTGGGCAATGTCTCCAAATAGAAAGAGACCTTAGGAGCAGCTAATTATTAAAGAAATAGTGGGAAAACCCCGGGGTGGGGGGGGGGGACCCATGAAAGCTCAAGCTAGACTGGGGGAATCTTAATCCAGAAACTAAGAGGTTAAACTTAAGATAGAGGAAAGAAAAACGAAAAATAGGGGTGGGGTTGCTGGAGTGAAAAGTTAGCCATCCAGCCTGTAAGTGCAATAGAGAGACTGACTCTAAATGTCATCAATGTATTAAACTAAGGTCAACTGATGTATTGAATCCTGAGACTCTCCGCTGCAATTTACCTGTTTTGCACCCAATCTTTCATCACTGAACTAAAACAATTTTTCTGCCCTCCATTTTCACACCTAGCCTGTGTGGGTATAGATGACCTTCTTGTAGGGCGTTTAGCAAGGTGCTGAGAGGGAAGGTAATGGTCTTAATGAAGGTCCTTAAAGTGTTAACACCTGCTGTCTTGATGTCACTGGCAGCAAATGTTGTTTATCATGTATAAAGGGATCAAGACTACCACTTAAGTGGGGTGTGTGAAGATGGTCAGCCCTCCATACCTGGCTGTCTTTGGTCATGGTGGCATGGCTGAAGGGGTTGCTGTGGAAGCCTCTGTTGTCAAAATCTTCCAGAGATCCCCGTCTGGGGGCCTGAGGCAGAGTCCCCATAGGTAGAGGCCACAGGATGTCCCCTTGGATATTGCCAGATGCTCTGGTTGCTGGGCACTCTGTCTGGCAGGCAAAGCAGTTACCATGACAACCAACACCCCCGCCCCCACGTCTGCGGATTTTTTTTTTTTTTTTTTTTTTTTTTTTTTTGCATTTCTCCTTTCCCATTAAGTACCAAGGTATTCCAGGCAAGCATAGCTCTCAGGACAGAATGTCCTCTGATCCAGGAAGAGGGGCAGGGAAGTAGGCAGTGGAGATGTGTACATGTGATATTCTGAAGGCTTCATAAGTATAAATGTATATGTATCTGCTTTCTGGGTAAAAAATGTATGCCTTTGATTGTATATCCATGCAACAAATGATCAGATCACTGTTTATCCACACATTTGCTTTCCTGCTCCCCTCCGCTCTCTGCTGCTCCTGTGCTGGGAGAGTCGCCCCAGTCCTTTGGCAGGGGAAGTGCTGAGTCATGGCTCCAGCTAGGTTTCTGTCTCCTATTCTCCATCTCCATTCTTTCCTCAGTCGGCCCCTCATCCAGGCTGGGCTCTTTCTAAAGCTCTGAGCCCTCTTCATCACTACCCTCCTCAGCCTGGACTCACTTTCCTGAGGTTCACTTCTGGGCAGTAAGGAGAAGGCACCTTATTCTGTTTTTGCACTTTCTCCCTTCTCACCTTGCCTTCTCAGAAGACTGAGCCTTTCTCCGTGTGACCACCCCTCCCTTAGAAAACAGAAGTCTGACGAGGTTTGACCCAGGAGGCTAATTCTTCCATGTATTCATGTTGATCCTCCTCCAGTCGCTTACCCCCTAATCGGATTATGGCAGTGTCTCATGCCTTGGGGCATGGCAAGGAAAGTGAGATTTAATTTGACACCACGCATTGAGGCTTTTTTCTCATTCTAAGTCTCCAAGTGCCAGACCACAAGTTCCTGGAGGGTGTGTGTGTGCCTGTGTGTGTGTGTGTGTGTGTGTGTGTGTAGTAAAGGGAGGATGCTGTGTCTACGGGTTCAGGGGCAGTACCCAGTGATCCCGCCAAGAGCAGGATGTTTGGGGGTCTCGGTAGGCTCTCTGGTCTCTCTTTCCCACCCACTTTAGACTGTTCAAACGCAGAAGTTCCAATCAAGCAGTCTTGCTAACTAGTTCCAAATAAGGCAGCCTAGGATTGTTTCCTCCGCTAGAGTGGGGAGAGTGGAAAGGTGGCCCCGCCCGCTCAGTCTGGTTACTATGGCGACAGCCGCGGGGTGACCCAAGTGCTTCTCCCTCCCTCCTCCCAAACCCAGAAAGATGACGGCACCGCGCTGACTGCGCCAAATTCCAGCCAATGGGCGGCTGCTCCCGCCTTCCCTTCCGCCAGCTCTCCCCCTCCTCCCCCCCCCCCCCCGCCCCGCCTCGGGAATTCGATTCACAAATCTGGACTGGGGATTTCCGGCTCCAGGCCGGGTGCAAGGGCGCTGGGCCGAGGCCGGGGTAGAGTCGCGATCTGTCCTCTTAGGAGGGCAAATGGAAGCCGGCATTCTTAGGTTCTTGGGCCAGACTCTAACTCGCTACCAGAAAAGATCACAACCTACTCCCAGATTATTCAGAAAATCTAGTTGAAGCCCGAATCTCCAACTCCTCCTGCCCCTACAAGCCCCCACCCTGCCCGAGCGCGCCGGTCAGTACCACGGACAGCGAACCTGGGCCTAGTGTTTTGGACTTCGAAGGGCTCTGACTCCTGATCCTCGAGGTCTGGGAGGCGACTACGGTCAGAGACGCCAGCGCTCTACTGGAGCCAGGCTTTCTTGGGCCATTGAAACTGAACGGGGAGCTCAGTCACGTGGCTAAGAAGGCAACAGGACAGGAATCTCAGGCTAAATTGCTTATTTCTCTTCTTTCAACCCCTAAGAATGGCTCCTGCCTCCCAGGCTGCCTGTGTCCTAGCCTCCCTTGGAGATAAAGGGCCAGGTCTGAATATTAAGCAGGGATGGACTTCCCAAGGCTATCCTGGGTGGGTGTGTGACTGAAATGGCCTTGAAACAACCCAGAGGGTTGGAGGAGGGGTGTGGAGCTGAGTGTGACAGTCAGGCCCCACCTGAGAGTGGTGAGCACAGGCTTAGTCAGGCCTAACTAGACTCTAGACAGTATATATAGTGGGGAGAGATGGAGGAGGAAGAGAAAAGCAGCAATCATAACTAGCTAGTTCTACCTCAATGGACTACTTTGTAAAGGGTACAACTTTTGCTGTCCTCACCATTTAATCCCTGAATGGCCTGGGCATTAATGAAGAGCTAAGTGAGACAAGATGGAGGCATAGTGTGTGAGGGGATTCAGCTTTATCACCAGGCCTCAACCTCTGTCTACTTTACTCTCTGTAAAATGGAAGCCAATGTGGGGGCGGGGTGACGGAAAGAGTAGCAGTTCTCAGGGACCCATTTTCCCCACTAGGCCCATGGGGGCCCTCCTGCCCTATCTGTGACTGTTTCACTCCTGATCCCACTCCCTCCCTCCCTCCCGGGGCCCAAAGAAAGGCCGGCGCAAAACCATCTGCAGGCGCTTCCAGCGCTTTATAGTTCTCTCCGGGACAGACGGACAGACAGACAGTGCAGCCCGCGCCGTCGGCCCGCATCATTGGCACCTTGGACACGGCACCAGGCCCAACCCAGTCCCTGGTACCCTCCCGGGAGGATTCCGGTCCGGCCTCAAATCAGCACCTCAGACAGCTCCCGGCCCAATACCCACCCCTCCCCCCTCCCTCTGGAAAAAAACAAATAAATTAAAAGGGGAGAACAAAACACCTAAGGATACGGAAGGGCGGTACCCCTCCCCCAGAGTAAGAAGAGTTTCTGTCTCCTCCCGCCCTTCCGTTGAGGCGCTGCCGCCGCCGGGGTGGCCTCCTAGGTTGATTTTGCTCCCAAACCTCAGCCTCCTGAAGCCGGAGTCTCCCTCCCCCCCCAACTCCCGGCATGCAACACGTTGGAAAAGGTAGGGAGAGGCGGTGGGGGTGGGGCGAAGGACCATCCTGGTGGTTGTCTGGGCTCCTGGGGCTGCAGTTTCTCGCCGCACCGAAGTCAGTCCAAATCAAGAATTAATATTCCCTTTGGTCTGGGAAAGGGGATATGGGGGGGCTCAGTAGGGGGAAGAAATGCAAGCTGACATAGGCGGACGGGGGGGGGGTGGTAAGCAGACAGGAGGGAAGATGGTGACACATGCCAGGAGCAAGGAAAAGAGAACGAGAAGGGGAGATGGGGACACAGGTGCAGAAAGAGAAGGGGGGCCAAAGATAGGTAGGGGGTAAGATGGAGACGGAAATACACACCCAAGGTACCGAAAATGGAAAGGCAGAGAGAGAGATGGGAAGGCAGACAGGAGGAAAGATGAAGGTACAGGAAGGAGGGGAGGAAATAGTCAAAACTGAGGGAGATGGATTTACAGACACACACGGAAGGGAAGGTGGAGACCCGGGTAGAATTGTAGAGATGGGGGCACAGGCAGACAGAAAGGGTGAGGTTGGGGGTCCCCCTCCCGCGCTCATCCCCCACCCCCACCCTATGCCCAGCAAATCCAGAGCCGCGGCCTCTGGCGTCCTGGCCTCCACCTTCCCCTGCGGGACAGGGGCGGCTCCTCCTCCGGCCACGGCACGGAGCGGCGGTAACAGCGGCGGCGGCTTGATGGTCCCGGGAGCTCCGAGTGCGTGTCAGGGGCTGGGGTGGGGGGCGGGCGCGACCCTCGGGAATCCCTAGCGGTCCAGATTCATAGTCCAGTGCTTGGCTCCGGTCGCGCAGCTGTCCCTGGCGGCCGAGGAGGAGGCGGGGGCAGCGGGCGCGCCCCCGTTGGGTGGACCCCCGGCGCCCGCGGCGGCCTCGCCCTCGTTCTTGAGGTCTTGAAAGACCTGCGTGAAGAAGTGGGGGTCGGCATTAAGCCGCAGCATCTGGGGGCTGAGCCGCTGGATGAGGCGCAGGCAGCGTTGCCAGAAGCGCTCCTTGTCGGGCTCCACGAGGAAGGGCTTGAGTGGGTATGAGATCTCGTTGCCCATGTAGGAGTAGGCGAGGTAGAGGCAGGTGAGGAAGGCGGCCTGCAGCTCGGCGGCCGACGCCAGCTCATCCCCGCGCAGCGACTCACGGCACAGCAGGTACACGAACACCAGATTGGCGGGTGTAATGAAGGCCTGGTCTTGCCAGCCCTGCAGCAGCAGCGAGCGGTCCACTCCGCGGAACCAGCCCACCAGCTCGCCCGGGCTCAGCTCCTTGAGGCGGTAGCAGCGTCGGCACACAAAATCGCCCAGGCAGCGCAGCAGCTCGCCGGTGGACGCCTGCACGATGACCCGCCGCGGCGAGCCGCCAGGCACCGGCGGCGCCGCCTGCGGGGCTGGGGGTGGCGGCGGCGGCGGCTTTCCCCCGCCCGAACCCGGCGGCGGGGCGGCCGCGCTGCCCCCCGACGGCGGCTCGCAGGTGGCGGCGGCCGCGGGCACGGTAGGCACCGGCACCGCCAGTGGCTTGGTGGCGCCGCCGCCGTCTGGGGGGTCCCGGCCCTTGCGCAGAAGGTTCTCGCGGTTGCGTTGCTGGACCAGAGGGTCGGGGCCAGTGGACGCCGGCTTGGGCGTCACCTTCTTGCTGCCTTTCTTCTTCTTGGCAGACGCGGCTACCAGGCGCTTCCAGGTAAGCGCCGAGATGAGCACGGACGGCCGCTTGAGTCGGCTCTCGCCTTTGCCGCCCTTGCCTGCTGGCGGCGCCCCGTAGCCCCCCAGCGCCTCGTCCCCCGCGGGCGGCGCTTTCTTCTTCTCTTCGGGCAGCCCGCCGGGCCTCCGGCCCTTGGCCGAAGAGGCGGGGGAAAGAGACAGCACCGTGCCCATCCTGCAGAGCGGGGCCGGCGCCCGGGCCCCGGTGGGAACCGCGGGCGGCGCCGCTGTCGCCGCCGCCGCTGCTGCAGCCCCCGGAGACCCGGCGGTGGGGGGCCTAGCCCCGGCCCGGGCGCGGGAACGGGCAGGGGAAGGTGGTTGCTTGGCTGCTCCGCGGCGGTTGCTCGGAGTCTGAGCTGCGCCAGCTGCAGCGTCAGCCCCACCCCTTGGACCCCGTCTTTAGCCGCGCCGCGCCCCGCTCGCGCAGCCAATCTTCGCCCGAGTTGCCCTCCTGACCGGCAGCTCCTCTAACCAATAGAAGCTCACATACCAATATCAAGTCCCGCCCCACCCCCACCCTCTGTCTCTGGTCCTTTCCCTACACCAGAAAGGGGAAAGGAGGAGGAGGTGGCCCTAGTTCGAAGGGCCTCCTCAGGGTCAGAGCTGGGGAGAGGGGTCTGGCGGCTCCCACTCTCCCTCACACCCCCCCCCCCCCCAGTCCTAAGGCCCTGGGTCAGCTTGTTTTGATGAACTGGATCGCGGTAGCAGAGAAGCCATGGGAACAGCCTCTCCCCTCTTTTGATTAGCTGCTGGGGGCAGTGTGGGCAGTGGCTTCTCCAATCTGGTCATAGGTGGATTACCTCTTAGCTCTCCTCTCCTCCCTTCATCCCATGAGGCCACCGTGGTGATGCTTGTGGGGGAGTGCAGTAGGTATCTTCTTGCTCTACCTGTGATGGGGACCTTCCTGCAGGTCACAAACCCCCTCCTTGGGGGCCTTCGTTCTGCGGGCGGCCAGACCATCAGATACATGCCTGAGTCTGCCGTTTGCCAGCCTGATTCTCTGCAGCTGAGTCTGTGTGGAGAGGCCCTAGCCTCTGGTCCCTTTATGGTTCCTCTCGTGCTCCTCTTCCCCACCAACACACCCTGATCCCACACTCGGGTGGGTGATGAATGATTGGTTCCTGGGGAAGTGCTGGAAATTGGATGGGTTGGTCTCCCCAGGCTCAGACAGGAGAGGGGATCTCCTGCACAGAGGGAGGCCCAAGAGGATTGACCCAACCTCCAGCTTAGCCCTGGGTCCAGGTTGAGGTGAGTTTTCATTAAGTTCTTTCTGCCATTCAGGTCCCAGCTGTCCCCACTCCCAGCTGCAAGCTATTAGGCTACATCCTGCCCATTCCTCTCTGTTCCCTCCTCAGCACCCACAAGGTCTTTGTCCTCTGGGCCTTACCTGCAGGTCCTGAGCCCAGCTGGTTCTGGGGCTGTTCTACCCGCCTTATAGGACAGTGTCCACCCTTCTCCAGGCTTGCTCCCTGTAGCTCCCCAACACAGAAGTCTTCCAACTTTTTAAGTGGGCCTTGGAAGTGGGTATGAGGGGGAGAGCAGGCCCTGCTATGGATTCAGCAAAACCCTTAGAATTATCCCTGGAGTCACCTCCATGTTCTTCACATGCCACCGAAATGACTTCCAAGGACCACTACTGTCGCTTTGTGTATATGCACACGTGTGGGTGTGGTTCCTTCCATATAGGCTGTTCCAGAACCCCCTTCTGCCACCAGAGGCACCAGCTTTTCTCAGCTCTCCCACAGCCTCTGCTCACTCACACCTTCCTGGAGGCTTATGGTCTGGTTGTCTTGATTCCCTATCTCTTTACCACCTCTCACACACAGACTTGTACCCGCTTCCTGACTCAGCACCCAGTGTGCACTTCTCAGCAGGGTGTCTCTTGCTCCCCTAAGATCTGATCATTATTACCTTGCAGCCTGAGCTGACCTATGCAACCTCTCGTTCTCCTCCTAGTTGAAAAAAAAAAAAAGTTCCCTTTTTTCAGCTCCTGTACTTGGTCCCACTTCCTCCTACAAGGCCTTCTGAGTCAGCCTTCATCTGACACCCAAGGAACAGTAGGCTCACCAGTAGTTAAGGACAGGTCCCTTAGACACTGAGTTGCCCTAGCAGAAACATGTGGATCTGAATGGCACGTGGGTCCTCCCAGCTCTACTCCCAGGAGTCCTTCATTGACATACGGCCTATTACTGGTGTCACGTAGGACAAGATCTTCTATTTATGCAGCACCCACAGATGTCACCACCATGGCACCCCCACTCCAGGCTCAGTTGTGACCTAGTGTCCTCTGGGTCAGAATCAAGAATTCTCTTCCCTGCTTTAGGGTCCCCAAAACAGGTGCCTTAAAAGGTCTTACTCCCCTTCTCATTCTTCACCTTGTCCCACATCAGACCCTCTCTCTGGCTCACACTCTCCACCCTCCTACTTTGGTTATCCCTCTTGAATCTCTGAGTTCCTACCACTACGCCAGAACCCTTCCTCAAACCACTACCTTGCCTTCTTCTGTCAAACTCTTGAAAATCCACCTCCTCCAAGAAGCCGTTTTGGACTGATTGTGAGGGACCTAGTGCTCTTCCTGACATCAGTCTTTCTAACCTCTTTCCCCGACAGCAGCTACTACATAACAACTTGTTTACGGGCTGGGCTCTGAGTCCTGAGTCAAAGATGTACAAAATGAATATGGATGGAATTTTTAAAGGAAGCAGACAAAATAGTCAAAACAGATCCATAAAAAAAATAGATCTGTATGTCACTTCTCATCTCTCCATTTCTCATGAATGTGCGTGCTCCTCTGGGACAGCGCTGGCTGTATTAGACTCCCCTTCCCTGAGAACTGCCTCCCTCCCAGGCCAGGCTCCTTGTCTATCTCCAGCACTTGGTAGATTACCTAGAACAGTACCCTGTCCAGTTAAATGGTTATTCCTGAAGGCTCTTTAAGGCAAGAACTGTAGGCCTCGACCAAGAATTGGAAGGCTTAGACCAGGGTATTAGCCTGTGTAGGAATGCAGCCTTATTGATGAGAATTACCACCAACTCCACCTTAGAGATGAGCCCTTCACTGATCCACCCTGGGAAGATGAGCCCCATCTTTAAGGGGACATTTCCAGGCAACACTGTTCAGACTCCCCTGCCCTTTGGCTGTTTTTATCTTCTTCTTGGAGAGGCCATAGTCTAGGAAGCAGGAGGTAGGGGTTCTAGTCATTTCAGCTCTCTGGGCCTCCTTTTCTTCATATTAAAATGCAGGGATTCTATATATGTTACTTTCATTATTGGACAAATGAATATTAAAGACATCAGATAACATCTTGGGGACTGGACTTAAAAAAATGATTCCTAAAGCCTCTTCCAATTCTACAATTCTGACTCTAAATAAAACCCGGGCTATGAATCTGTTTCATTTTCTAGCTCCAGCCCTGTCTGGCTCTCCCTAGTCTGTTTCTGCCTGATGGGCTCAGGCTTTGTGTGCATGGCGACCATGAGGCCTGCATTTCTGCAGTTCAGCCGGGGAGACAGAGACGAAGGGGAGGGTGCTCAGGCTCACAGTCATGCAAATCTCCCGAGGTCCCTCCAGGCTATAGTGGGGTCCCTGAAAAGTTCTGAGACAAAGGACAGGATGCCAAGGTGGTCCAGGGTCTCCCCAGTAAACATTAAGGCTGAAGGCCCCAGAACCTAAGGTCATTGCATCCTATGTCTCCAAGGGGCCCCTACAGAGAGGCTGATGACAATGAAGGTTCTTAGAACAGCCAGGGTGGAGACTTAGCCTGGACATCCGAATGCCTGGATTCTGCTGCCCCCACCCCTTCACCGGTCCAGTATCCTCACCCCAGGGTCTCAGCTCCTGAGGGGCACAAAGGGGGAGGATAGACACCTACCCAGCCTTCCTTCCCTCTCCCAAAGACCTTAGCCCAGGAGAGCTGGGGTGGAGGGGGGCAAGGCCACAAGAGGCAGTCGAGGGAGAAGCCTTCCTCAGTGGGGAGTAGGGAAAGGGGATGAGCAGAGAGAAGAGATGAACCTGACAAAGGAGATGCTACCCAAGGTCAGGACGGAGACTCCACCTTCACCCATCCTTCCCATTTCAGCAGGCCCCTTGCTAGAAGGACTTCACCGAGGAGGCCAAATAGAGTTTTTTTTTAAAGCAGAGAATGGGGGTGGAAAGCATAGATGAGGAAGAAGCGCCCTGGGGCAGGGAGAGAGGGGACTGACGCTGAGATGCTGGAGGCCCAGGATTAGGGATCAGGGCAGGATGAGGGTGAGCTGGGGACTCCTTTTCCTTCCATAGGCTGTGCCTCCGTCCTTAATAAAGCCTTGGTCTCCCTTTCAGGTTACCAATGCCAGCCCTCCTCATCCTCACCCCTGCATCTTCTCTCCCCAGTTCCCGGGCTCCTGCCTTTACCTCCTTTGTCATCCCCTGAGCACAGCTCTCTCTTTCCAATCCTTCCAGCTCCCTTCAGTAGCTTTATTTCTCAGTTCACCTTGTTCTGCCCCCACCAAGCCCTTTTCCCTCTCCTCCCTCTTGTGCCCACCCGAAGCCTCACCCCCCACTTTGTCTCCTCCCTGCCCCTGCTGGCACCCAGCATAGCACTCCAGATGTAGGAGCAGATCAAGAAGGGCGGGGGTGGTGGCTGTTGCTTTTCTGGGATATTCTTAGCCTGTCTGGGGGCTGGAGCTGGAATCAGTGTTTCCATCTCAACCAGGCAGGTGGCTGCAGGGAAGCTGCCACTGTGACAGGGTCTTCATCTCATTCCAGGTCCCTTTCCTTATCCTCCTATGTCTCAATTCCTGTGAGCACAGATCTCTGCGCCCTGAGGTAGGACCTTCCCTCCACCCTGACCTAGCTCCAGTGAGGTCTTAAAACCCCGCTCTTGGAGACTCTTCAGGGAAAAGAAGGGCCTTTGAGAACTCGAGCTCAGATGTTCCCTGGATCTGCACATAGCCTTCACATCTCTGCCCCAAGGTGGGCTTTCTTCTGTCCCAGCAACCCCCGCTTGGTACTTGGTTCATAGACTCTAGTCATGACCACGAGAGCCTTTCTTATTGCAAATACAGGAATCATTTAGGGGCCCTGGAGTTTTAGGAGTTGTCTCTTGAGAGAGTCAGAGCCCTGGGATCCAGGCCTCCTTCGGGAATGAAGAAGGTGCTCACTGGCCAGATTCGTTAGCAGAGGGAGGAGCCAAGAAGAGATCTGACTCGTTCATGAACAACACAGAATATATTTGTCACCTTAAAGGAGACAGACAGTGTAGGGGTTCCTATGTGGGTTCTAGAGTCATGCAGGTCTGAGTTCGAATACAGCCCATCCTCTAATGAGCTGGGAGACTTGGAACAATTTCTTAATTCTTTTGAAGTCTATAAAGGTAGACCATCACAGGGTTGTTGTAAGATTGTACTGAGTCTGGCTGCCTGGATGGCTCATTTGGTTAAGCATCTGGCTTCGGCTCCGGTCATGATCCCAGGACACTGGGATCAAGGCCCGCATAGGGCTCCCTGCTCAGTGGGGAGTCTGCTTCTCCCTCTGCCCCTCCCCCCTGCTCGTGATCTCTTTCTCTCTCTCTCTCATGCTCTCTCTCAAATAAAATCTTAAAAAAAAAACAAAAAAAGATTTTATTGAATTTCACAATGCTTCACAATGCTTGTATATTCCATGGGCATGGTGCTTGGTGTTCATAAAATGTGGGTTATTACAAATTACATTGTCACCATTATTTTCACAGAGCAGGAGAGGTTTGCTTGACCTGTTCCATTACCACATTTTCTTTTGGCTTTTCCTCATAAGAACATTCATTAAAGCCAGGACAGTACCATCATTTCTTTTGGTTTGGTTGAGACCTAAACTGACACCATCCTTTCTTTTGGCTATTGTACTGGCAGCTATCATACTCAGACTGTCCCCTGGGGGGTTGGCTTGATTTGATTCCTGAGGTCACGAGGATCTGACGGCATACAGGAGCTGGTCCTCTTCTCTGGTCCAATGTGGGCCTCATTAATTTTGTGAGCCTCAGAACTCCTGGGTGGCTCAGTCGGTTAAGTGTCTGCCTTCAGCCTAGATCATGATTCTGGGGTCCTGGGATCAAGCCCTGCATCGGGCTCCCCACTGAGCAGGGACCCTGCTTCTCCCACTCCCTCTCTGCTCCTGCTCTCTCTTTCATTCACGCTTGCTCTCTCTCTGAAATAAATAAATAAAATCTTAAAAAAATTTTGTGTGTGTGTGAGCCTCTGTGTACCAGTGATGTGCCAGGTGCCACCCTGGCCCCACGTTCTGACTGTGCTTTTCAGGGGGCATGCTCTGCCTACTCATTCTATACCCTGCTGTCTCTCCAAAGCTCTAGAGACTCTATGTAGGGTCAGTTCCAGGTTTCGAGGGCTTTGAGAAAGTGTTCTGCGAAGTTAGAAAATCCGCATTAGCAAATATTGCTTGAGAAATTGTAGCCTATGAGATAACGGGCTAGGTGCTGGGACCAGGAGAAAATGTGAGGTGGGGCTTCAGCCTTCAAAGAGCATACAACAGAGATGATAGAGACATGAGCAATAATACTAGTAAATTGATCAGTGTTCTACAAGCCGCTACGGAGGATGGGATTGGACCATTCGGCTAATCCCGCCCATCCCCCCTCCACCTTCCACCATTGTAGCTAATCCACCTCCAGCTTGTCCTGAATTCTCAAGGGTAAGCAACTACTGGCAGGGAGTCAATATCAAGTTAACTAAGGTCCAGTTCCTCTGCCTCGGGTTGGGTTCTCTCCAGTCCGTGGCTTTCCCTGTCTGACCCCAGGCTGGGACGATGATGAGCACCTTTTGCAAGGCAGAGCTGGCCTCAGCAGCTCGCTGCTGGCAGTGACAGACTCCCACCCTCGGAGCAGGAGAGTTAATCAGTTACTGTGTGAGTGAAGAGGTGAAGAGGTGAAGAGCCGCAATGGGCCTGCTAACCAGCCCAACATCTTAGGAGCCACTTCCGTTGATCTCCTATTTGTCCCGGATCAGGGGCAGGTGGGGGATGGGCTTTGAAATAGGTTCATTAATTTACACTTTCATCTCCCTGATCTCAAAATATAAAGATAATCCTTTATTTTTACCTCCTCTGAGTAAAAAGGCAGTTGATCGTTATAAGCTAGAACCCCACATATACTCACTTTTGATTTTGAGTGGTGAGCAGAGTAAGAAGGTTGTCCACTAGATTAATTACTAGTTCCTAAACTACTCTGCCCAGCAGAACCACCTGGGGAAACTTCGTGGAAATACAATTTCTGGACTCTACCTCAGGCCGATGGAATCATACTTTCTTCAGGTGGTCTCTTAAGGTGGCATCAATATCAGAAATTATTAACAGGGAGAAGAAAATTCTGGCAGATGGCTAGATCGCACCTGTTCTGTTTAGCCTCACTATGGTTGCTGCTGGCCAAGCATCGCTGATTTAAAAAAAACAACAACAACCCTTATTTACCTTTGGGAAATCTCTTCTCCCACTCTCCCAATCCATGTGGTTTTTACCTGCCTAGATTCAAGACAGACCTGACCAGCTGCTGTCCTGGTCACAGTGGGTCAGGGACAGGCTGGTGACCCAAACCAGTCCAATGAGACTCCATTCTTGAAGTTCTTCTAGAACTACTGGGAATGAGGCGCTTTTTTTCCCCTCTGAAGTTGCTCAGCTGGTGGGATGAAAGCCTTGAGATGCTGGCCCCCACATGGAGCGAGGTCATCTGAATGAAAGCACAGGGAAAGAGTCAATAGATGATGGAGGGAGACGTTCCTGATGTGATTCTAGCTGCTGGATCCACTTGGGCCTGACACAGGTCTATAATCCAGTAAATGCCTCTCCTCCCGACTTTTTTCCTAATTTTAAGGTAATGTGAGTTGCAAATCTAATATTTGCCAGCAAAACAATCCTGCCTAATGAACTTCCCTCTGGAAATTTGTTAGTAACTTCGGAGAAGTACATGTTTGGTCTTAATGGCTGAGGAGGGTAGTGTCTGACATCCGGTTGTCAGTGAAGGACTGAACCTGGAAGAGACACTGTTGACCCGGCCTGGATTCTGACCCCAAGGCCTATTTCCTACTAGATTCCTCAGACCTCGCTGTCCAAACCATAGCTGGTGATTGGAGTTCTTCGTCATGTCTCAGTGGCCCTTCCTCAAAGCAAAAGCCTTGGGACAGGAAAGCCATTTCCCTACAGCCTACACAATCGTCAAGCCTTCTTTCTGGACTGCTGCCAGGTTGCATTCCTTAGGTATCAGCTTTCTGCTCAGATAAGAAATCCGATGCTTCACCCTCCATCATGCTTCTGAATCAAGTTTGCATCCAACCAGTGTAAGAGCCAGTTGTGGCCAAAACAGAATCATTTGTTATCATCAGGGCCATTAGCACGGTGTCTCTGGGGGGCTGGGGTAGGGGTGGCTTTGAGCTTTAAGCTGCCCCAGGATTCTTGTCCAGGACTCCAGAACTCCTTGTCTGGCCTGCCTCAGAGAAGCTTTCGGGGGGCGGCGGGGGGGAGGGGGACGGGTTAGGGCACCAGACAAACCAAAATTTTCAGTTACCACATGGTTCATATCTGTCCTTTTTTTTTTTTTTTTTAACTCCAAGGTTATTTATTTTCAGATTGTTTGTGGATTATTCTTCAATGGGACAATATTTTCCTATCCCTCTCTGTGGTCCAAACACAATCTTTTTTTTTTTTTTAAGATTTTATTTATTTGAGAGAGAGTATGAGCATCAGGGGGAGAATCAGAGGGACAAGTAGACTCCCTGCTGAGCAGGGAGCCCGATGTGGGGCTCAATGCCAGGACCCTGAGACTGTGGCCTGAACTGAAGTCAGACACTTAACTGAGCCACCCAGGCGCCCCTAAATATACAATCTTGATGGCGATTCTATGGGACTTGGGCATCCATTCATAATTCATCTTTCCATTCATTCATTCATTCATTCAACACAAATTTGAGTGTGCAGAAATTTTTTTTCTTTTTTCTTTTGGTAAATCAAATCCAACTTCTACCACACTCCCATTGGGTGAAGGGAAATTCAATCCTAGTTGTTACGGGGAACTCCATCCTCCTTCCAAAGATGACAAGGTATTTCCAGAGAACAAAAGGTGTCTAGCACAGTCCTTTGGGGGAACTCATTGTCCAAGCCCAAAGGGCACCTCAAAATCTGTCATCTCTACTGTTTCTAGGCTATGACTGAGGTTCAGGAATCTTTAAAATGGTTATACAATATGTGAGACACAAAAAATATATAAAATAACATATCCACCTCCTAGTTCAAATAAAATACTGCCTACAGTTTAATCGCCTTATCTTCTCCTCCCCAACAACCCCTTCCCTATCACCAACCACCCAAGAGAATAAACAACATTCTGGATTTGGCGTTTGTCTTTTACATATATTTCTTTATTCTCTTACTACATATATAGATCCTGATTAAGCAAATGTGTGTGTCTGTGTGTGTCATTGCTGTATAACAATTACCATGAACTTAAACCTTTAGAGGCTTAAAACAACATCTATTCATTAACTTGCATCTGTAGGACGGAGGTCCAGGCAGGCCTGGCTTGGTTCTCTACTTAAAATTTTATAAGGCCAACAAGGGGGTATCTGGAGGCTCTGGGCAAGAGTCGGCTTCTAGGCTCATTTAGGTTGTTGGCAGTTCTTGGCAGTTACAGGACTGAAGTCCTCATTTCCTTGCGGGCTGTTAGCTGGAGGCTGGTCTCAGCTCCTGGAGACTGCCCACAAGTCAGAAAATCGTGCATTGAATCCTTACCACACTTGAAATGTCTCTTCTTTCCACTTTTTTGACCAGCTGGAGAAAACTTCCTGCTTCTAAAGGGTTCATATGATTAGGTTAGTTAGGCTCACCTGGATAGGCTGCCTATTTTAAGGTCAACTGATGAGTAACTTCAGTTACATCTGCAAAAATCCCCTGTGCCATATAATGTAGCATAATCATGGGAGTAACGTGGAGAAGGGGGAACATGGAGGCATCTTTGAATCCTCTATCTATCTATCTATCTATCTATCTATCTATCTATCTATCTATCATCTATGTATCTATGTAGCTTTCTATCTTTCGAGGTGTCCATATTTTAGCTTTATATAAGTGAAACCATGCTATATTAATCCAAAACTTGTTTTTTGCTTTCCATCAAGTTTGTAAGATGTATCCTTGTTGATGTTGGTCTTTGCAACTGCATAACATTTTGCTGTGTGAGTAAATTGTATTTATGTGTTCTCCTGGTGACTGATATTTAGGTTGTTTTCAATGGTTTATGATCGCCCACAATGTTGTTATAATCTATTTTATATAGCTCCGGTGTACCTGTGCAGTCATTTCTCTAGGAATACACCCGTAGTGAAATTGCTGGGGTATTGGGCATGCACATTTTTACGTTTGCTAGATATTGCTCGATTGTTCTCTCAAGGAGCTGCACTAGTTCACAGCCCCCATCAGCAATGGAAGTTCCTACCGCTCCACATGCTCATCCACATGTGATACTGTCAGATTATGTGAACTAACTCATAGTAATATATGAATTTTATGTATTCAACAAATAAATATTAATGAAGTAGCACCACATGCCAGGTAGTGAACAAAATAGACAAAATCCTCATCTTATAGAACTTCATCCCATGGAAAAGACACACACGCACACACACACACACACACACACACACACACACTGCCTCGTTGAGATCCCCACTTGGATGTACAGCATCCTGATGTGTCAAAAACCAGCTCCTGATAGATACCGCCCCCCAAACTACTCCTGCTGTCATCTCCATCTCTGTTAACAGCCATTCTAGTCTACTCATTTGTTAGAACAAAAGCTTTGGAGTTATCCTTGACTCCTCTTTTTATTTCACACCCATATGTAATCCGTCAGCAAATCTTGATAGTTCTGTCTTGAAAGTATCCAGAATGCCACCATATCTCATGACCCCTCGGTCTCCATCTTGGCCCAAGCCACCATCCTCTCATGCTTGGTTTATCACAACAGACTCCTATCTGGTCTTTCTACTTCTTCCTTCCCTATAATTTATTCTCAAAATGACAGCTAGAGTAGTTCTGTTAAATGGAAGCCAGATCATGTTACTTCTCTCCTTCAAACCCTCCAGTGGTTCCCTGCTTGTTCACAGTAAAGGCCAAAATCCTTGCTATGACCTCTAAGGGGCTATGTGGTAGATTAAAGATGGCCACAAAGTCTTTGACGCTCCTCTCACTGAGAGGTGCACTGGGACCCACTCCCGACCCCTTGAATCTACGTGGGCTCCATTACGACTCTGACCACTAGAATATGGCAGTAGTGCCACTGTGCCCGTTTCTGGGGCCAGGCCTTTAAAAGACTAGCAACTGCTATTTCCTACCTCTCAAAACACTTGCTCTTGGAACTGTGAGCCACTACGTAGGAAATCCAGCTACTCTGCTGGACAGACCACATGAAAAACCCCTAAGACTACATGGAGAGGTACAGAGGCCTGGCTTCCAGTCATCCCCACCAAGGCAGCAGACATAACAGTGAAGCCACTTTAGATTGTACAGACCAACGCATCTGCCAGCTGAACACTGCTGAGGGACCTCAGTTGATGCCACATGAAGCAGAAAAATCACCCAGTTGAGTCCTGTCCAAATTCCTGCCCCACAAGTTGTGAAATATTAAAAAAATGGTTGCTGTTTTAAGCCACCAAATTTGAGATCATTTCTTTTTTTAAGATTTTATTTATTTATTTTACAGAGAGAGAGACAGCCAGCAAGAGAGGGAACACAGCACGGGGAGTGGAAGAGGAAGAAGCAGGCTCCCAGCAGAAGAGCCTGATGTGGGGCTCCATCCCAGAACTCTGGGATCACGCCCTGAGCCCAAAGCCTGACGCCTAATGACTGAGCCACCCAGGTGTCCCTGAGATCATTTCTTATGTAGAAATAGATAACCAAAAGAGCCTAACTAACCTTGCCCCTGGCCATGACTACTATGGCTGCATCTACTACCTTTCTGCTTCCTTACTCCCCTCTGGTCCTAGTTGCCTCCTTGCAGTTCCTCAAACCCTCCAGAAAAAGCTTTTCTGCCCAGGACCTTTGCATGTGCTATTCCCAGTGTTAATTCTTCTGCATACACATAAATAAAGCTAGATCAAACTGTAGCTACTGTTTTGGATGTTTTGTTTATAACAGACAATATTCATCTTTCTATTAGAATAAATCTTCTGCCCAAATACTCTTTTTTTTTTTTTAAAGATTTTATTTATTTATTTGACAGAGACAGACAGCCAGCAAGAGAGGGAACACAAGCAGGGGGAGTGGGAGAGGGAGAAGCAGGCTCCTAGCAGAGGAGCCTGATGTGGGGCTCGATCCCATAACGCCGGGATCACGCCCTGAGCCGAAGGCAGACGCTTAACGACTGAGCCACCCAGGCGCCCCTCTGCCCAAATACTCTTAATGGGTGTTTAGTGTTCAATAATGCAGATATTTGTTTTACCAACATTTCTTTTATGAAAATTTTCTAATAATACAGAATGGAAGAACCATACAGTGAAAATCCCTATATTTACCATCTACAGTCTATAATTAATCTTCTACTATATTTGCTTTATCACATCTCTATTCCTCTATCCAACTTAATTTTGTTAAACACATTTCAAAATAAGTAAGGTCAGGGCTCTTTGATAGGTTTGTTCATTAAGTATTCCCAGCACCTAGAACAGTGCCAATTATAGAATAGTAACCATTCTATAAATATTTGAATCAATAAACTCAGGAAAACTACAAAAATTAATATAGCTCAGTAATCATCCTGTTATACCAACATAATGAGAGACTCAAGTCAGATGTCACCCTCTTCAGGAAGCCTTCCTTGAATGACCCCTACTCCCTGCCAAGCTAGGTTGAGGATCCTCCTCTGTGCTCCTATAACACCTGGGATACGAAGCATCCATCTCATTGCATTTAAAGCGTTGTATTATCATCTTGTACATAGATTTCCTCTACAGATGGTGAACTTCTTGAAGACAAGGACAGTTTTTCATTTGCCTTTGTACCCCAATGCCTACCTAGTACAATGCCTTCCCTAGTAAATCATAAAATGGCTAATATATATTGAGTTCTTACCACGGGGGCACATGTACTATTCTATGTGTGTCACATGTATCATGGATTTTATATGTATCATGTTATTTAACCGGGTCAACAACCCTATGGGGCAGATATTACTTTTATCATTCATATTTTACAGACAGAAAAACTGGGGAACAGAAAGGTTAAGTAATTTGTCTGAAGTTAACAACTAGATAGTCACAAAATTGGGATTTGAACCCAGGCCATCTGGTTCTTGTGCTTGTCTTTATAACACCACACGGCCTCCTACACAGAGGTAGCTCTCCTGTAAAACTTATTAAATGTCAGCCTCAGGGACTCTCACTCCCTAGAACCTTCTAATCTCCTGGGAGGGGCCCAATAGTGCAGTCAGAGCTACATACTTTTTCTAAAATTTGAAAAAATGATATTTGAACCCAAATTAGCTAAGACTGCTGTCTCTTCCTGCTCCAGTTTCCCATTACACATCCCTTATGCAGACGGTATTGAGACTCTATGGGGGTTTCTGGGATCAAGCTCAAATTGGGATATTTAATCTGGGTTCAGTGGCTGTAGTAATTTCCTGTGACTTACTGGCTTAAAACAACATGTATTTCTCTCTTACAGTCGGACACAATGTGTTAGCAGGTTTGGTTCCCTCTGGAGACTCTGAGGGAGAATCTGTTCCATGCCTCTTTGCTGGCTTCTAGTAGTTGCTGACAATAATTAGCATTCCGTGGTTTGTAGACACTTCACTCTCATCTCTGCCTCTGTCTTTGTACCACCCTTCTCCTCTGGCTCTCGAGTCTCCTCCTTTCTCTTGTAAAGGATGCCTGATACTGGACTGGGGGCCCGTGCAAAATCCAGCATGATCTCATCCCAAGATCCTTAACTTAATTACATCCACAAAAACTCTTTTACTAAGTCAAATCACATTTATAGGTTCTGGACGTTTTGATATGGACATATCTTTTGGTGGGGGAGCACCATTCAACCTATGTAGTGGGCTATAGTTGTGGAATCTGCAGGCATTACTACGTACGGTTCATTATTAACTCATTCAGGTGTGAGACTGTCTTCCAGAATGATGACTAGGGCCCATTCACTACGCCAACAGATGCGTATGTGAGATCAGAGCTTACACTGCAAAATGGACACACCCTACAATACCTAGTACCAGAAGTGTATGAGTAAGGAAGACAAACAAGGTTTGAATGTGGGGAGCCAGAAGTTTTTCTATGGAAGATTCTTCCAATCATCAGGTTTGTAAAATTGTAAATAGAGAATTCAGTTCTCATAGACACAAAAATGGAACTTCTCTCTTGTCAGGAATATATTTGATTATGCCCTGAAATCACATAGCTCATTCAAACTCATAGCAGTTTTTCCAAACTAGACAACACTCTTAAAAATTGACATGACAATATCAATCAGTTTTGAAGCCAAAGCAAACTCATTAAAGCTAAAAAAATTGTTTTGATCACCCATGCCAGAGGAAAGACTAAATCATCTTTCCATTCTTTCTCAGACACTGATATTATAAAATTGTTGTCATATACAGATGTGATCACAGAGTATCCAGCCAAGAAATGTAGTACAAAAGTATTATAGGATATTTTAAAATTTTTTTAATTTTTTCAGATTTTGTGATATTTGTATCAGCTTTTTAGAATTTAGAATTTATGATTTTGCTTCTCATTCTAAATAAATATTCACTTTCCGGCCTAATGTTATACTCATAATTTTATCATCTTTTTCTTTTTTTAATAAAAGATTTTATTTATTTATGTGCAAGAAAGAGAGAGAAACAGAGCACAAGCAGATGGAGGGGCAGAGGGAGAAGCAGACACCCCGCTGAGCCTGATGTGGGGCTCCAACCCAGGACCCTGGGATCATGACCAAGCTGAAGGCAGACACTTAACCGACTGAGCCACCCAGGCACCCCTTATTATCTTTTTTTTTTTTTTTAAGATTTTATTTATTTATTTGACAGAGAGAGAGACAGCCAGCAAGAGAGGGAACACAGGCAGGGAGAGTGGGAGAGGAAGCAGCAGGCTCCCAGTGGAGGAGCCTGATGTGGGGCTCGATCCCAGGACTCTGGGATCATGCCCTGAACCTAAGGCAGACGCTTAACGACTGAGCCACCCACCCAGGCGCCCCTTATCATCTTTTCCTTAAGAGGGGCTTCGAGATTATATAATCTTTAGGCCCCACAAAAATCTACCCTTGCCCCTTTAAATAAGATACTGGCATTTTTACTCCTAGGATTACACCCAGGAAATGCACATATATTCATGATAAGACATATATTAGGCTTAGTAAGGATACTGAAATAGCCCCATATTGGAAGATACCCTAATGCCATTATATTAGTTATCTATTGCTGAATAAAAACCCACTCTAAAACTTAGTGTCTTTTTTTTTTTTTTAATTTATTTGACAGAGAGAAAGACAGCCAGCGAGAGGGAACACAAGCAGGGGGAGTGAGAGAGGAAGAAGCAGGCTCCCAGCGGAGGAGCCTGATGCAGGGCTCCATCCCAGGGATCCAGGATCACGCCCTGAGCCGAAGGCAGAGGCTTAAGGACTGAGCCACCCTAAAACTTATTGTCTTAAAATGATAAGCATTTATTCTCTCTCAGCGTCTGAGATCAGGAATTTGGGAGTGGCTTAGCTGGATGGTTCTGAGTTAGGGTCTCTTCCGAGGTTACAATGGAGGTTACAAAGAGGGAACTGAGGTCCTTTGGAGACTTGCATAGGGCTGGAAGACCCAGAGCCAAGCTCAATAAGTAGCTGTTGGCAGGAGGCCTCAGTTCCTTGAGGGGTTGCTCTGAGGCCTCACTGTGGGGGGAGGAGCTCCCCATCGTATCTCTTCAGGTCCTTGCTTGATTTTCCTCCTCAGAGATTTCTATTTGCTGTGCATTGAGTCTTACTTGCCTATTTTCAATATTTGTAATTTTCCTTCTTTGAATCCTTTTCATCTCTTCTCAAATTTCATTTCAATTTTTAATGTTTTCTTTCTTTTCGCCGTCTATTTCTCTTTGGGCCCTATGTACTCTGTTAGTTCACTCAAGCATTTTTCCAGTGTAGACTTTTCTTCTGAAATTACCTTTTCTTTCATTTCTAATTCTCTTCTGAGTTCTGTCACCTCACTTCAGATTGTCTCTAACTTTGACTTATGCTCTTTTACATCTTGTATTATTTTTAATGTCTTTTATCTCCTTTCTAAATAGTTACAGGTTTTCTCTGCTCTTTGGGCCTTTCTGGCATGCTTTCTTTGCCTGTAGGTAGTATTGTGGTTCTGCTTCTTATTTTCTTATAACTATAATTGACTTGGCCTCAATACTTTCCTGTTGTGTATTTCTATGTGAAATAAATTTTCCTGAACTTTTAGGGTCGTGTTTGTCAGAATAACTCTTCTAACTTCGCAGAGTTCCCTTTTCTGTAGTAATTATTTTCATGTAGAAATAAAGAACACAGTAGAATACTTTCTAAGATTTCTTGGCTCTGCTCCCCTCCCTATTATCTTCTGAGCCTTGCCTGTCTTTATTTTTGTTGTCCCTAACCTGCTCAATGTTGATTCTTCCCCCATCAGTTTCTTCTCAATGTGGGATCCTGTCCTGGCAGAGAGCCCTGATGGCCAGTCTTGAGAGTTAACATGGGCTATAGTGCCCCAATTATTTCAGTCCTTGTCCCAGGCTGCTTGTACTCACCTACCAATGAGTTAGGCCAAACCCCTCCCAATCTCTGGTACTTTCTCAAATTGACCTCGTGCTTATTTTGGTGTCCTCTTGTTCTCAGTTCCATCAGAAGCCCACTACTTCCCTCTGCCTTCTTTTGCATAGATGACAATTCCATGCAAGTCTTGTTGCCTTGTTTCCACCTACCTGCATTTTGGGCGGTGTGGGGATATCCTGCTACCTAATTTTGTTGTAAATACTATCCATTGGGGTTTTTAGTTCTACTATCTAATTTTTTTTTGGTCGGGATTTAGAGTAAAACACTATGCCTCTGCTACAGCTATCTTCACAGAATCCCAATGTTTTATATCTTCTTGTGGATAGTGGTTCAACATATTCTCTTCATAAAAATTCACTGAACTGTACCCTTCATATTTGTGTACTAAGCTATATGTATATTATATATCCATAGAAAGTCTACCACGTATTAGGGCTCTCCAGAGAAACAAAGATAATAGGATTTGTGTGTATATACACATATGCCATAGATGTATATATGCATATATACATATGATATACATATACAGATAGAGAAAGAGGGAGAGAAAAATGGGGACATTTATCTTAAGGAACTGCTCATTTATCTTAAGAAAAGAGTGATTATGGAGGTGGCAAGTCCAAAGTCTCCAGGGTAGACCAGCAGGCTGGACACCCAGACAAGAGCCAATGTTGCACTTCAAGTCTGAAGGCTGTCTTAAAATTAACCAAACACCCCCTAAAAAGAACCTTAATATGAACTTATAGATGAGACTGAGAAGCTAAGTAACTTGCCCAAGATAGTAGCTAGAGTAGTGGATTCAGAAGTAGAACTTAGCTCTCTTTAAGGCCAGAGTCCATGGTCTTTTCACTATACCAGACAAAAGGTGTTCTAATGGAGTCTGGTCCCATATTCTCTGCTACTTTGCAGGTCCAAGACACCATCCTCCTCCATAAGGAACTGCAATGGCTTCTGAATGTTCTCATGGCTTTTGCTTTCCACACAGCTGCCAGAGTGATTATTTCAAGATTGAAATCTGATTCCATCATCTAGAACACTTCAGCAGTGTGCCACTGTCTTAGTCCATCTGGGTTGCTATAGAAAAATACCATAGACTAGTGGCTTAAACAACAAACGTGTTATTTCTCACAGTTCTGGAGGGTGAGAAGTCCAAGATCAAGCGCTGGCAGATTTGGTGTCTGGTGAGAGCCCATTTCCTTGTTCATAGATGACAGTGTTCTGTCTTCACATGGCAGACAGGGTAAGAGAGCTCACTAGAGTCTCTTTTGTTAGGGCACCACTGCCATTCCTGAGGGCTATACCCTCATGACTTACTAATCACTTCCCAAAGGCCCTGCCTCCTAATACCATTAGGGGTTAGGGTTTCAACATGTGAATTTTGGGAAGATAAAAACATTCAGACCTTAACAGTCACTAAGAATATAGGTATAACTTCTATGATAAAGACCAAAAAGCTATAGTTAAAACAAGTTAGAAGTTTATCAATTTGTCACATATAGTCTAACAGTCCAGGACTATGGCTGCTCCATGGTGATGGGGATACAGTTTCCCTCTATCTTGTTGCTTTGCTGTCCTCAGCATATGGTGTCCATCTCATGGTCTAGGATAGCTTCTCCAGCCCCAACCATAAGTCTATACTCTAGACAGAGAGAAGAAAATAGGATAAAATGGAAGCCTGCCCTTCTGATCACAACCCGTTAGTCAGACATGGTCACACGGGTAAATCTATATGCAAAGAAATCGGGGAAATGGTCTTTAATTGGCATGTGCCAACCCAAAACTTTGGGGTTCAAATTCCAAAAGAATAGAGGGAAAATGGATATTGGGGGAAAACTAAGACTCTATGACACATATGGTTTTCCACTGATCTTATAAAAATACTTTACATGTCTCTTGACTTTGCCTTGCCAGTCTCTAGTCTCACCTCCCAACACACCCCTGTCACTCTCTGCCCTCCAACCACACTGACCTTTTTCTAATGCTTGAGTGTTCTGCTCCCTGCCAGCACCCTGGGCCTTTGCAGGAACTGTTCCTTCTGCCTGGAACGCCCTTCTCCCACATCACCTAGTTAACTCCCACTCATTCTTCAGATGTTAGCTCAAATGTCACTTCCTCAGGCAGGCCTTCCCTGATCCCACTCTAATACACTCTTACCTACCATGAACTCTTCCTCTATAATACTCAGCTCAGTTGTAATTATATACCTATTTGATAATTATTCAACTAATTGCCACCCCCTCCTCTAGACTATAAATCAATAAGGGCAAGGACATTTCAATTTTGCTAACCATTGTATCCCTAGCACCTAGCAGAGGTACAGGGGAAAATATTTGTTTTTCTTGAAAAGAAAATGGACAAATGAGTTACAGTGAGTCCTTAAAATTGTCTGAATGATACTGACAGGACCATTTCAGCTGTGTGGACAAGTCCTCAGATCACATGGCTCGATCCAGACTTATCACCTCTACAGTCACGACAGCAAGTCTGGGTTATCTGGGTCCTCCTGTGGGCAGAGAATAGTTGTTCGAATTCCGTGGTATAAGGTTTGATTTTAGTATTCGGTACATTGCCCCCTTGCCCCCTGACTGCAAATAGATTCTATCAGGCTTTTAACTTTTTTGCTTTGGTCAGGTTGTATTAAAAAAGAAACCAGGCAGGTTGAATACTGCCAGATGCAGTCCCCATAGAAATCCTCACAGCTTTATCATGTGAATGACTGGCTGCTCCGAGGTCCAGAGTTCAGAATACCCAGAGGGAGGAAGCACTTGGGAGTTCCCAATGAAGTTAAAATGAAGTTAAAATAAAATATCTGCAAGTCACAGATTTAACTCCCTCTTCTGCATTATTCCATGTCCTCTGGAATAAAGACCTCCGCAGACCTCGGATTTACGTGTCTGGATGCTTTTGGCTATAAGTTGCAGAACGCTCCTTCTTGGCTGGCTTCAACAGTAAAGAGTTTCTCATCACATACCACAAGAAGTCTGGAGGCAGGCAAGTCCAGGTTTCCTTAATCATTGGAACACTCCACAGAGGCCTCAAATTCTTTCCATTCCCATTATATATGAATGGTTCTGCCCCCTTGCTTTTTTCATTTGACTGTCATTCCAAACAGTACATAAACATCTACTTTATTTTTTTTAGAATGAACAGTAACTTATTTTAAAGAGATATCATAATTTATTTAACCAATCCCCTCTTGATGAACATTTGTTTCCAGTCTTTTCCTATTACAATGATGTGATCATACTTGTGTATAAGTTATTTCTTGTGTGAGTAAATGCATCTGAAGATAAATTCCTAGAAGTGAAATTGCTGGGTCACAAGATATACGTAGCATTTGTAATTTTGATATATGCTGCCAATCTGCCTTCCATACAGGCTGTACCAATTTATAGCCCCCTCCCCTAATGTGTACAGCAGGGCTTGAAATCTTTCCAACATCGGAACTTAGACTATGGTAGACGTCTGAATGGTTTCTGCATAAAGAAACAGTAGGTAGGTTGCTTATCAACTCAGTCTATTTAACTGGCAGCAACATAAGCCTTGATCCTCCTTTCCAATAAATCATTAATTCTTATGGATGTCCCCAACTCCCATTGTCTGTCCAGGTCAGGCTGTCCCTGTGCAGTCCCCATTTCAGAACTTAGCCCTAAACTTGGCCATTCTATCCACAAATGACTCTTCCCTGGTTCTTTTCTCCTTGGCTCCACCTGGCCATGTCCTAGTCCTCTCCTCCATTAAACATTATGTGACACCTCCAGGCAGAATTAGTCACCCTTCTCTGCTCCTACAGAATTTTGTTCACACCTCAAGCATAGCACGAATCACCTATAATCATCCGTTTACCTGTCTCCCACACTATGCTCAAGGATAGAAACTTCACCATCATCTTTCAACCAGTGCCTCCCCACACAGTGCCTGGCATGTAAGTGGTCCACAGCAGAGGTCCACTGAAATGAAATTCTGCGAGGACACAGAGGGGGAGTACCTGGTGGCAAATACAACAGTATTTGTCTTTTTCCTTTTCTGATAATCCTGATGACAGGGTAAAAATATGGATGTTTCTGAGTATTTATTTATGTATGTTTCTGGATTTCCTCCTTCTTCTGGAATCTGTTCTGTTCTCTGCTATGTCCTCAGCGGCTGGAACAGTGCTTGTGAGAAAACAGGCCTTTCATAAATAAGTTGTGAAGGAATGGTTATCTCTGATCAAAAGGAACATCTATTGTGCAGCTGAGACTTTTGTGCCTGTTCAATGTGGCCAGAAGTTACTGCTAAGTCTTTCCCAAAGCCTCAAATCTTGGCCCCTCATGTGCCAGTTGAGTATTTGGAGTCTGTTTCATGTCAGGTGAATGCATGTAAGGGGGCTTAAAACGGGGGCAGGTACTTAGTACACATGCAGTAAGCGTTGGCTATGATTTTTATTATTCTTCTCACTAGCCCAAGCATGCTCCCATCAGCTCACCCCCCTGTGCTTGTCCCTTCATGTCTGTCCCAGCAGATAACTTGGCCTCGGTCCCTGGAAAACACTCCATTAAATGCACGGGCGTCAAGTCACCAGCTGTGTGACCTTGGACCAGTTACTTAATCTCTCAGAGGCTCAGTTTCTTCATTTGGACAATAAGCATTATATTAATATCTACCTCTTGGGTTGTTAGGAGGAGTAACATGATAGTCATGGACACCGCCGAGCTCCATGTGGGGCTTGGAGTAAGCACTCAACTGTCATCCTCCCCCTCCTTAGTATCGCAGACTTGCATCTCTTCTTTCCGGGGGGACTCATTCCCATAGCTCTTCTGGTTGATTGGAAACCTTTAGCTGGGTCTGGAGTTGGGAGCATCACCAGGAGGCTTGTTTTGACCATGTGTGGATGAAGCTCCTGCTCTTCCCTTGATGCCCTCCCGCCTGAATATATCTATTTCATTCCCATAAAAATGTTTTCCTCTGACCCATTCCTGAGAGCTGAAAGTAGGCTGTGGGAACTGTGAATCAGAAAAATACGGTTGCCCACTCTCTCTGACCATATCCCTGCCCATTGGCCAGTATTTGGTTGACAGTGCTAGGTGCCCCAATTCTGTTAAGTCTGAATTTTCATAGACTCACTTGTGACTTTGTCCTGTAAGCTTCTTCTGGGGACCTTTATCTGAAGTAGCAACTACAAAAAAAAAGGCAACTTGGGACTCCTTACTGATCCATTTTTGTGCATGTAACTCACTTTTATGAAACAAAACAATGTATCACAGAGGAATATAGAGGTGTTAAAATTATAAAGATAATTGTAGATACTAGAAGATAACTAACAGACAACAGGTAGAGGTTGTCTCTGTGGAGGGAGGGGGATATGCCTGCAGAAGGGCCCACAGGGAGCATATGAGACCCTCATAATATTCAGTTTCTTGAGTAGTGGATACATGGATACACATTGGGCTATTAATCTTTAAACTGTACATATTCATGTAATATGCTTAAGTGGGCATGATGCATTTCATTTAAAAAAAACAAAACCACTATAAAAGAGAAAGGAAGAAAGAGGGAAGGAAGGAAGGGAGAAGAGGGGGAGGAAACTGGATCTGTTAATAGGAAAGAGCATGCCAATGTCAAATTCCCATTTTTGGCTAACATGATTCAGCATCTAGGAGGATAATCTCAACAATTACTCAGTGGATCAGTTTATTTAATTTATGAACTATGCATTAATTCATGCTCAAAATCAAACATTCTAAGCTTCTTTCCTCAGAATATCTTCCACGCTAAAATTATCTATGCCATGGTTTTAGGGGACAGAATTTCCTACAGAATTTTCACATTATAGCTGCTCCTGCAGCAAGGGTGGGACGACCATACAGAAATCAACTCTTTAGTTTTCACCTTAAAATTAACTCTGCTCCCCTTCTCCCCTCAAGTTAACTATCACCTTCTATACCTATCTCAAGCAAAAGAAACTCTTGTTGACAAGTAATACAAAATATCATTTTCTCAACACTAGGGTTCTTTTAAGATTTTATTTATTTATTTGAGAGGAAGAGAGAGAGAGAGTACAAGTGGGGAAGCAGCAGAGGGAAAGGGAGAAGCAGGCTCCCCACTGAGCAGGAAGCCCCATGTGGGCTCGATCCCAGGACCCCATGATCATGACCTGAGCCAAAGGCAATGCTTAACCAACTGAGCCACTCAAGCACCCCACAATACTAGGGTTCTTAATTTTATTTTATTTATTTTATTTTTTTAAAGATTTTATTTATTTATTTGACAGAGAGATAGAGACAGCCAGTGAGAGAGGGAACACAAGCAGGGGGAGTGGGAGAGGAAGAAGCAGGCTCACAGCAGAGGAGCCTGATGTGGGGCTCGATCCCATAACACCGGGATCACGCCCTGAGCCGAAGGCAGACACTTAACCGCTGTGCCACCCAGGCGCCCCTAGGGTTCTTAATTTTAAATCACTTTCAACCATTTCTATCAAAAGCCTTGCTGAAACAAATTATTTTTCCCCCTGAAGTGGCCAAGGGATAGAATTCACGGTACGTCAATAGCCCATAGTTTCTTAAATACAGATCTCCATGCTGTTACCACTCTATGACCTTGTCCTCACTCTATGCAAACAGAGCTATTAGATCAGGATTGGGCACCACCTTATAGATAGACAATCTAGAGGTGGGCTGTGTATTTTTGTTAAATAAACAAATGAATGGATGACTATGATATAGCCTGGCACAAGAACTTTGCCCAAGAGAATCAACTGTGTCTGAACTGAATCAATCAGATTCATTCTCCTGTGGAGCTGAAACTGACATGCAGAAGTTGGAAGTTGATGACAGGTTGAGAAACTGAGTTAACTCACAAAGAGGTAGCAGGTCAGTGGTTTTGAAGCCACGAAGAAGCAGAAGTCATGAGCAGGCAAAACCAAGAACAAACGAACAATATTCAGAGAAGAGTTTGAAAGGGTTGGCTGCCAGCAGGAGTAGGAGAATCAAAAAAAACAAGGTGAGTTTCCATAATGGCAAGGAATTGAAGCCTTTCTGGTGTTGATGGCATGACAATGATAACCCTGCCACAAATTTTACTTAAGGTCCTGTCACCATGGGGTGCCTGGGTGGCTCAGTCGGTTGAGCCTCCAACTCTTGATTTTGGTTCAGGTCATGGTCTCAAGATGGTGAGATCAAGCCTGACATGGGGCTCTGCACTCAGTGCAGTCTACTTGAGTTTCTCTCTCCCACTGCTCCTTCCTCCCGCTTGTGATGTAAATAAATAAATAAATAAATAATAAAAATCTTAAAAAAAAAAAAAGATCCTAAGTCACCTTATAGTTCTCAAATTATGTCCTAGGCTACACAAGGATTAGCTGTTCTTGGTTTCTTATGAAATGTTCACTCATCTTCTTGCCATGTGTAGTCTTAGAATAAAGTGTCGAATAAACCTATGGGGGGGGGGTCTCCAACACTTGCAATCAGGGGAGCCTAACACAGATTTGAGAAGGATGATCTGAAGGATATGCTTGTCATTTGCTCATTCAAAAAAACCCCTCTTGTACTGTACTAGGTGTGGCAATCCCTAACGTATCCTCTGTAAGTCTGGTATAACTGGTATAAAACGGTTATAGTACAAAGTGATACCTGATACAACAGAGGTTCACCCAAGATGCAAGAGTGGAATTAGAGTCCCACAAAACTTCTTAGAGTCAATATGAGCTGAAATTTAAGGGTTCCCGTAGCCACAAAAATAAGGAGGATGCTGGAAACAGGCAGAAGGAACAGCATAAACAAAGGTACAGAAGTCTGAAGTGGTTGGTTGTGTTTAGGGAACTGTAAATGTATGACTTCTTATGCTGAGCAGAAAGAGCCAGAAGTGGGGGAAGAATTAAACATCCAGGAAAGAAACTCTGCTTTAGGCTATGATGAAGTATCAGAAGAATTCTCCTACTGAAAACAAATATACGCTAGATACAATACAAATCATAGTTGTTTGATGACATTGAAGAACAACAAAGGCAGCCAGGACATGGAGCACCAAGTTTCCAGAAAGAAGGAAAATGCAGAAAGAATGAAAAGCAGCAGAAAAGTACGTTTGTAGGTAAATTTCATTGAATAATAACTGTTTAGAACAAAAGTGATCTATTTTGAGGTTTATATTTAGATACATGACAACAATTGCATGAAAACAAAGTGCTAAATAGAATTAAAGTGCTGTAAAGACTAGAAAGGGGTAAAGGTATTAATTTAAAGGAGACTTTACTAAGTTATGGATGTATGCTATATCTAGGGTAACAAAATAATGAAAATAGATAACAGAAAAAGAGTAAATAAAAATACTGGTTAATCCAAAAGAAAGCAAGAAAGGGATAAAAAACAAAAGGTAGTCTGTGATCCACTTTGAGTTAATTATTGTGAAGGGTATAAGGTCTGTGTCTAGATTCATTTTTTGCACATGGATTGTCCAGTTATTCCAGCACCATTTGTTGAAAGACTATTTTTTCTCTATTGAAGTATTGCCTTTGGTCTTTTGTCGAAGATTAGCCAACTATGTCTATGTGGGTCTATATCTGGGCTCTCTATTCTATTTCACTGATGTATTTGTCCATTGTGACATACCATACTGTTTGGATTATAGTAGCTTTACAGTTTAAGTCTTGAAGTTGGGTAGTGTCAGTATCAGAACTACTGTTCCCCTTCAATATTGTGCTGGCTATGCCTCTATATAAACTTCAGAATCTCCTTCAATCTTGTGTTGGCTTTTACCTCTATATAAACTTTAGAATCAGTTTGTCAACATCCACAGAACAATTTGCTGGGATTTTGATTGGGATTGCTTTGAATCTATAGACCAAGTTAGGAAGAACGACATCTTGACAATATGGAATCTTCCCATCCACAAAGATGAAATAAATCTCTCCATTTAGTTCTTCTTCATCAAAGTTTTATAGTTTTCTTTATATAAATCTTGTACATATTTTGTTAGATTTATACCTAAGTGCTTCAATTCAGAGAGAGTTAATGTAAATGCTATTGTGTTTTTAATTTCAAATTCCACTTGTTCATTGCTAGTATAAAATAAAGTGACTGAGTTTTGCATATTTACCGTGTGTCATGTAACCTTGCTATAATTGCTTATTCAATGCAGGAATTTTTGTTGTTGATTTTCAAATTTTCTACATAAACATCATGCTATCTACAAACTTTTTTTTTTAAGAGTTTATTTATTTATTTGAGAGAGAGAGAGACAGCCAGCGAGAAAGGGAACACAAGCAGGGGGAGTGGGAGAGGAAGAAGCAGGCTCTTAGTGGAGGAGCCTGATGTGGGGCTCGAACCCAGAACGCTGGGATCATGCCCTGAGCTGAAGGCAGACGCTTAACCACTGCGCTACCCAGGCGCCCCTACAGACAAACATTTTACTTCTTCCTTCCCAACCTGTATATCTTGTATTTCCTTTTCTTATTGCATTAGCTACAACTTTCAGTACAATGTTGAAAGCAATGGTGAGAGAGCACATTCTTGTCTTGTTCCTGATGTTAGTGGGAAAGATCTGAGTTTCTTACCATTAGGTATGATGTAGAGGCTTACTGATCTTATTAATCTTTTCAAAGAAACAGCTTTTGGTTTTGTTTATTTTCTCTATTATCTTTTTTTCAATTTCATTGTTTTCTGCTCTAATTTTTATTTTTTCTTTTTCCCTGTTTCCTTTGGATTTAATTTGTTCTTTTTCTAGTTTCTTAAGGTGGAAGCTTAGATGGTTGATTTTTAGATCTTTTCTTTTTTTCTAATATATGCAATCAATACTTATAAACTTCCCTCTAAGCACTGCTTTCACTCCATCCTACAAAATAAAAATGTGTTTTCATTTTCATTTAGTTCAAAATATTTTAAAATTTCTCAACTATCCTTCTGTTATTGATTTCTAACTTAATTCTATCATGGTCTAAGAGCAGACACTGTATTATTTCTCTTCTTTTAAATTTGTTAAAGTGTATTTTAGGTGCAGAATGTGGTCTATCTTGATGAATCTTCCAAGTGAGGTTGAGAAGAATGTATATTCTGCTATTGTTAGAGGAAGAAGTCTATAGATATCCATTATATCCAGCTTATTGATGGTGTGGTTGAGTTCAACTATATCCTTACTGATTTTCTGTCTGCTGGATGTGTCCATTTCCAATAGAAGAGTGTTGAAGTCTCCAACTATAATAGTAAATTCATCTATTTCTCTTTGCAGTTCTATCAGTTTTTGTCTGCTTGACACTCTTTTGTTAGGTACACACATATTAAGGACTGTTACATCTTCTTAGAGAATTGATCCACTTATCATTATGTAACGCATTATGTAATGCCCCTTTTTGTTCCTGATGACTTTCTTTGCTCTGAAGTCTGCTCTGCTCTACCTGAAATTAATATAGCTACCCTTGTTTCTGTTTGATTATTGTTAGCAATGGTGCATCTTTCTCCATCCATTTACTTTCAATTTATATGTATCTTTATATTTAAAGCATGTTTCTTATAGACAACATGATTGAGTCTTGTTTCTTGATCCATTCTGATAATCTGTTTTAATTGGTACATTTAGACCATTAATATTCAAAGTGATTATTGATATAGTTGGATTAATGTCTATCATATGTTACCATTTCATATGTTACCTGTGTTCTCCATTCCTATTTTCTGCCTTTGTGGTTTTAATTGAGCATTTTATGATTCCATTTTCTCTGCTTTCTTAGTTTATCATTTATACTTCTTGTATTTATTTATTTTACTTTTTTTTAGTGGCTGCCCTGGAGTTTGCCATATTTATAGCTACTCCAAGTCCACTTTCAAACAATATTACACCACTTCACAGATAGTGCAAGTACCTTACAATAACAAAAGAATCCTAATACTCCATCCCATCCCTGTATCATTAATGTCATTCATTTCATTTATACATATGTGTGTATACATATAATACATAGCATACATAATCAAATATATTGTTGCCATTATTTCAAACATATTTTTATTTTTTAGATTAAGCTAAAGAAAAGTTTTTATTTTGCCTATACTTTTTCCTTCTCTAATGCTCTTCCTTTCTTCATGTAGATACAAGTTCCTTATCCATTATCATTTTCCTTCTCTTTATAGAACTTCTTTTAACATTTCTTGCAAAATAAGTCTATTGGCAACAAATTCCTTAACTTTGTCTGAAAAACTCTTTCTTTCCGCTGAACTTTTGAAGGATAATTTCACAGGGTACAGAATGGTAGGTTGGTAGGGATTTTCTCTCTCTTTCTTAACACTTTAAATATTTCACTCTACTCTCTTCTTGCTTGCATGGTTTCCATGCTTGCATGGAAAAACTGGATGTAATTCTTATCTTTGCTTCTCTATAGATAAGGTATTGTCCTTTTTTTCAGAATTTTTTTCTTTATCTTTGATTTTCTGTAGTTGGAATATAATATGCTTAAGTGTAGTTTTCTTTGGTATTTATCCTGCTTGGTGTTCTGTGAGCTTCCTCGATCTATGGTTTGGTGTCTGACACTATTTTGGGGGAAATTCCCAGTCATTATTTCTTCAAATATCTCTTCTGTTCCTCTTTTTTTTCTTCTGGTTTTCCGATTATGTGTATATTACACCTCCTGTAGTTGTCCTACAGTTTTGGATAGTCTGTTCTGGCTTTTTCAGTCTTTTTCTGTTTGCTTTTCAGTTTTGGAGGCTGCCATTAAAATATTCTCTAGCTCAGAGATTCTTTCCTCAACCATGTCCAGTCTACCTATAAGCCCATCGAAGACATTCTTCAGGGGCACCTGGGTGGCTCAGTCGTTAAGCATCTGCCTCCGGCTCAGGACCTGATCCCAGGGTCCTGGGATCGAGCCTCACATCGGGCTCCCTGCTCCTGCTTCGTCCTCTCCCACTCCTTCTGCTTGTGTTCCCTCTCTCGCTGGCTGTCTCTCTCTCTCTCTCTGTCAAATAAATAAATAAAAATCTTTAAAAAAAAAAAAGGCATTCTTCATTTCTTTCTTAAAATTCTTTTTTTTTTTTTAGATTATTTATTTATTTATTTTGACAGAGATAGACAGCCAGCGAGAGAGGGAACACAAGCAGGGGGAGTGGGAAAGGAAGAAGCAGGCTCCCAGCGGAGGAGCCTGATGTGGGACTCGATCCCGGAATGCCGGGATCACGCCCTGAGCCGAAGGCAGATGCCTAACGACTGCACTACCCAGGCGCCCCTTAAAATTCTTTTTTTAATTGAAGTATAATTTACTTAAGTATAACTAACATGTCATTATTTATTCTATTACAATGGGTTTTTTTTTAATCTCTAGTATTTCTTTTTGGTTCTTTCTATGAATTCCCATCTGTTTACATTGTCCCTCTGTTCTTTCATGCTGTCTGTTTTATCCATTAGAGATCTTAGCATATTAATCATAATCGTTTTTAATTCCCAATCTAATAATTCCAACATGCCATATCTGAGTCTGGTTCTGACGTGTGCTCTGTTTTCCAACTGTGTTTTCTTTTTAATATGTCTTTTTTTTTTTTTTTTTTTTGGCCAGGCATGATGTACTGGCTAAAAGGAATTGTTATAAATAGTCTTTAGTAGTGTGTTAAGTTGTAGGGGTAGAGGAAGCATTCTATAGTCCTATGATTAGGTCTCTGAGCCTGTACCTCTAGACTGAGAAATTCACATGTACTTCTCAGTCCCTCCTACCCCGCTTAGGTGGGACAGGATGGCCAGAGGGAGCTGGTGGGTATTTCCCTCACCCCAGGTCAGTTAGGGTCTGAGAAATCCCAGCAAGTTAGCCTCCAGTAAAATAGTTTCTCTGGAAGCAGACCTTGCTAAGACAAATGCTCTAGTGTATTTCAAAGTGGTTCCTTTTCCTCCTCCCCTTGTCAGAAGCAAGTGGAAATTTTTCCATTTATTCACTGTGAGATCCAGGTAGAACTACAGAAGGTAAAACTCACAAAAGTGTGGGGGTCTCCGGATGACTGGGTTCCCTGGAGTTTTTAACTCTCAGAATACATATTGAGCTCCCACCAATTCATAAAATACACTTCATGTTTCCATACCCCAGCACTGATTCCTACAGAGGTTTTAGCTCATTGGGTTCTTGCTACTGTCAGCTCTGATTCACTCCATTTGCTTGCTGTTCTCTTCAATGTGGGGGCGAGGGGTAACAGTTTGCCCTAATGACTTCAATTCTCTTACAAATTGAAGAAGAGTTGTTGAATTTTCAGTTTGTTTAGCTTTTTATTTGTTGTTAGGACACAGTGGTGACTTCTAAGCCCAGAAACTGGAAGTCTTATATTTTATTATAACTGATTTCCAGCTTACTTGTCAGATTTTAATCCTATAAAATATGCAGAGATTTCCGTTATGGCCCAGCTTAAAAACAAGACTCAAAAGTATCAAACTGTTACCAGGTAACTTAACTGCATCCCAGAACAGAGCTCAAACACAAGAATATTCTAAAGGAATAGAAAATAACCCAACACCCAATAAAGTAAAATTCACAATGTTTGGCACCCAATCAAAGATTACTTAGCTTACAAAGAAGCAGAGAAATATCACCTAAAAGGAAGAAGAAAAATTAATCAAAACCAACCCAAAATTGATATAGATTTTAGGATCAGCAAACAAAGTCTATTGTAACTGCATTACATATGTTCAATGGTTAAATGAACACATGGAAGAAAGTTTTTAAAAGAACGAAATCAACCATCTACAGATGAAACTACAATTATGAGACTGAAAGGGATTAGCAACAAATTAGATATTACAAAAGAAAAGACTAGTGAACTTGAAGATACAGGCTGTGATAAATTTAAGATGTATACTGTAAACCCTAAAGTAGCCACTAAAATAACAAACACAGAGTTATATAGCTAATATTCCAATGAAGCAAAGAGTAGAATAATAAAAAGTACTCAATCCAAAAGAAGGCAAAAGAGGAGGAAAGGGGAGCAAAGAAGAGATAGGACAAATAGAAAACAAACAGCAAGGTAATAACCAATCTAACCATATATAAAAAATCACATTAAATGTAGCTGAATTTATTAAATGGCAGAGATTGTCAGTTTGGATTTTTTAAAAAAGACCCAACTATGTGTCTCCTAAAAGAAACACACTTCAAATATAAAGACACAGGTATTTTGATAAAAAGTAAAAGGAAAGAAAAGGACATGTCATGCTATCAGTAAAAGAAAGCCAAGATGACTATATTAATACCAGACAAAGTAGATTTCTGAGAAAAAATATAATCAAGAATAAAGAAGGTCATTATATAATGACAAAGGGGTCAATTCATCAAAAGAACATGAGAAGCCTGAGTGTTTATGTACCTGAAGGCAAAGCTCCAAGATTCAGAATGCAAAAACTAACAGGACTGCACAGAGTAATCCAGGATTCTATTCAGAGATTTCAATATCCCTCTGTCAATAATGGATAAACAAATAGACAAAAGGTCATAAGGATATAAAAGGTATAAGCAACACTATCAACCCCCTTAACCTAAGTGACATTTATAGAACACTCCACTCAACAACAGCAACATACACATTCTTTTCAGTCAGATATGCAGGTCTGCAGCTTAGAAGAGCCATCCAGGTAGGAAAGAGACTTGAAAGTCATTAGCGTTAAGATGGTAATCGAAGCCTTGAGAGTGGAGGCAGAGTATGGAGGGTGAGAAGAGAGGATGAGTGAAGGAAGAGGAATCAGCAGAGCAACCTGAGGAGTAGCCAGGGCGTAGAAGTAGCAGAGTGAGGTTAATCAAGACCACTGAGGAGTGTTTCATGCAGGGACCGGCCCATAGAATCAAGTCTGCATTTATTCATTCAACAATTCTGAGCACCTGCTACCTAGCAGGCACTGTGCTGGGGACACAATGGGAAGAGAGAAAGAAGACTTAGACCCTACTGTCCTGGAGTTCACAGTCTAGTGGGGAAGTCAATCAAATAAATCCACCGACAAATTTGTAATTACCAAGGTGGTTTTGTGAGAGTATATATCAAAGGAATGCAGTCTTCCTGAAGAAGTAACATTTGAGTGAGATCAAGACAGGCAGGTCCTAGATAAAACACCAAAAGCACAAGCAACCAAAGAAAAAATAAGTAAACTGGACTTCATCAAAATTAAAAATTTCTGTGCTTCAAAGGACACCATCAAGAAAGTGAAAACACACCCTGAGCACAGGAGAAAACGTTTGCAAAACATGTATCTGAAAAGGGATTTCTATCTAGAATATATTAATTTTTAAAATTATTTTAAAGATTTTATTATTTGAGAGACAGTATGCATGCACACATGCATGCATGAGTGGGGGAAGCAGCAGAGGAAGAGGGAGAGCATCTCAAACAGACTCCGTGCTGAGTGCAGAGCCAGATGCAGGGCTCTGATCCCAGGACCGTGAGATCATAACCTGAGCCAAAATCAACAGTCAGATGTTTAACCGACTGAACCACCCAGACACCCCCAGAATATATTAAGAATTCCTAAAACTCAATAATAAAAGGACAAACAACCCAATTTAAAAGTGAGCAGAGGATCTGAATAGACATTTATCCAAAGTTATACAAATGGCTAATAAGCATGTGAAAGTATGCTCCAAATCATTTGCACTAAGGAAATGCAAATCAAAACCATAATGAGATACAGCCTCACACCCGAAAAGATGGTCATAATGATAACCTTTAAAGTGGAAAATAACAAGCGTTGGTGAATCCTATTAGTTAGCTAAGCCATAACACAATACCATAAACTGAGTGGCTTAAACAACAAAATTTTACTATCTCACAGCTGTAGATGTTAAAAGATAAAATAAGGCACGTTAAAAATCTTAAGTTTATTTGAGCAAAGACTGACTTCAATCAGGCAGCATCCAATCTAGCAGATAGAAAGGACCTCTGAGTCGCTGTACAAAATGAGACTTTCATAGACAGAAGGCAGTGGGAATAAGGAAGTTACAGCAGCAAACAGCAGATTGGTTGTTGCAAGGTTACTTTCCTTTAGGGGATGGCAGAGGTCTACCTAGTGCTGATCAGGTGATTCCTGATTGACTGGTTTAAGATTCCATTTCTGGGAGAGCTGAAACTGTAATTAGGTTAAGCCTCAGTTTGGTGACGTGGGGTGCAGTATAAGTGACTCCACTGTGGGTCTGTTATCTTGTTTTTAACAGAGGCTAGAAGTCCAAGATGAAGGGGTCAGCAGGGCCACGCTCCCTCCAAAGGGGCTAAGGAAGGATCTGTCCCAGGCCTCTCGCCCAGTTTCTGGTAGTTGCTTGGTTTGTGACAGCCTGATGTCAGTCTTCACACGGCATACTCCTTATGTGTGAGTCTTTGTGTTCAGATTTCTCCTTTTAATAAAAGACCCCTGTCATAGTGGATTAGGAGTCCAATTTGACCTCATCTTAACTAATTACATACGCAATGACCCTATTTCCAAAGAAGTTCACATTATGAGGGACCCGGGATTAGGACTTCAACATATGAATTTTGGAGGGACATAGTTCAACCCATAACAGCAAGGCTGTGGAGAAATTGAAACCCTCATACAGTGCTTTTGGGAATGTAAAATGGTGCAGCCACTTTGAAAAACAGTCTGGCAGCTTCTCAACATGTTAAACATAGAGTTACCATATGATCTAGCAATTCCACTCCTAGGTACATATCCAAGAAAATGAAAACATATGTCCATACAAAAAATTATATACAAATATTCATAGCAGCATAACTCATGAAAGCCAAAAAGTGGAAACAGTCCAAATGTCCTTCAACTGATGAATGGATAAACAAAATGTAGTATTATCACACCACAGAATATTATTTGGCAATAAAATAAATGAAGTACTTAAACTGACACAGTATTATATGTCAATTATATCTCAAAAAAAAAATTAAATGAGGTACTGACACATGAGTCAGCATGACAGCATGGATGAACCTTGAAAACGTTATGCTAAGTGAAAGACGCCAGTCGTAGGACACCACATAACGTATGATTCCTTATAAGAAATGTCCTGAATTGGCAAATTTGCAGAGGCACAAAGTAGATTGGTTGCCCAGGGCTGGGGAATTTGTGGAAGGTAGGGGGAAGTGACTATTAATGGGTACAAGGTTTCTTTCTGGGGTAACGAAAATGTTCTAAAATTGATTGTGGTGATGGTTGCATAACTACGAATACACAAAGTTTAACTGTATACGTTCAATGGGTGAATTTTACAGTATGTGAATTGTATCTTAAGGAAGCTGTTATTAAAAAATAACAAATAGGAATAAATAAACTCCTTACCATGAAAGAAAAGGAGGAAAGAGGAAGAACATTCCAGCAAAAAACAATCGCCAGAAGGTGAGTTCCGGAATGGCAGCAATTTTTGCCAGTTTTGTTCACTCCTGTACTCCCAGTACCAAAACAATGTCTGGTAAATAGTAGGTATAGTGTGTGTATACACACATATTTATAGCATACAGTAGAATGTAGAATATAGTAACGTGCAAAAGTCTTGTGGCTGGCTCAGTCGGTAAAGCATGTGACTCTTGATCTTGGGGTCATGAGTTCAAGCCCCATGCTGGGGGTAGAGTTTACTTTAAAAAATAAAAAGCCCTGTATCTGGAAAAAAGCACTGGCCTCTGGAGAAAAATATCAGTGTGACCGGGATGATGCTGAAGAGGACGGGTGGACCACGTAGGTCAGAGATTTGGATCTTAATCCTAGAAGCAATGGGAAGCCACTGAAGGATTTTAAGTGGAGGTGGAACAGATTTACATTTTAAAAGACCCCACCAGTAGCAGGGGAGAGTCCATTAAGATAAGGACTGAAAAGTTGGATTTAGCAACAAAGAAGTTGTTGGTGACCTTGGACAATATCAGTCCAGGTAGAGAGACGGGGTGACTAATTTTGGGAACTGGAAAGGAAGTAGAGCCGGCAAAATTATACTACACTTGGTGAGACCTCTCCATATTCACAAGTCTCCAAGGAAACCGACCAAAAATACACTTGGCTTGGGAAATAACAAAAGACATGTTCACATGAATATTCACACACAGCCGGTTCACCAGCTGATTCTGTTTCTGTTCAAGGATTCCACACTTCTCACCCTGACACAGAGGGAGGACCCATGGCCACAGTTCTGCATTCTCTCCCAACAGATGTGGCCTTTCATTGCTGGGAGTGGTGGATGGAAGTCCTCAGAGAAGGATGTCATCATCTGAGACTTGGGGACACTTTAGAAACATAACTTGTCCCCTTTTAGCATCACTGAGCCTCTCACCTGAGCTATGTACAACACGGAACCCAAGGACAAGCCAAGCAGACACACTCAAGCCCTACACACTGAAGACTAAAAGTGAAAGCTTTTGGAATAGGGTACTTAGGTCCGTAGTGTGACCAGATGTCTGAACTGAGAACCAAAAAGGCTGGGTGCTAGTTCTCATTCTGTCAGTCACGGTAGCAAATCCTTGGGCAAGCAACTTAACCTCTCTGGGCTTCCATCTGCTCAGCTCAAAAATGAAGAGAATAAACACACGCCCTGCCATGCTCAGAGTGGTTAGGAGATAACAACCGTGTAAGGGCATCCCCAGAGTTTGTGGGGCCTGAGGTTTATATCATTTTATAGGACCCCTTTAAGAAAAAGAATATAAAATTATAAAAACAAAATTAACGGATGTGAATATATGTTTACGATGAGAAATTATATCAAACTATAAATTTTAAAAAGATAATACAAAAAGAAAATCAAAACATTTTTTTAAATCACATGTTTATTCGGGCACCTGGGTGGCTCATTCGGTTGAGCACCCGACTCTTGGTTTCAGCTCAGGTCACGATCTCAGGGTCCATAAGGTTGAGCCTGCATCGGGCTGGGCTGATTTTCAGCGCAGAGTCTGTTTCAGGTTCTCTCCCTTTCCCTCACCCTCCCCCTCTGCCCCTCTCCACACGCACGCGCGCGCTCTCTCTCTCTCTCAAATAAATAAATAAAATCTTTTTTAAACAATCACATATTTGTTAAATTAATTGCCTGGCATACTACTATCCATTTTCTTTCCATTACATTTTTTGGCTACATATTCTCTAATGGTTTCCTCAAAGAGAACAATTTTGTAATGTTTCCTATGGAGAGAACAGGAAGATAATTCAGTCTTCCTCTCTCATGGTTGATCAAAATTTGTTATTATTGCCAGTTCAAAAAAGATATTTGCAGTGTCCCAACTCATTATTTTACAATGGTTCTCAAATTTGGGGAACTCTCTAACAAGCTTCTTTTCTTTATGAGCTATAAGATTTCAAGGAATTCCACATTTTCTTGTGCAGCGATTAATCTTTTATATCTCCTCATTCTTCTGGTGCTGGACACGCCAGGACCAAAGGACCTCTGGTGCCTTCAGATCGCCATGCTTATAATTCAGCACAGTGGGAGTTAAGAGTAATCTAGAAGCCATTCCTACACATGGAAGGCAGCAATAACTTAACTATATACATGAACCAAATATATGTATTCCACTTAACTCAAATTAGGGGTATTCCCTACTCCAAAATGCTTACAAATGTTCGTGGCTGCTTCAGTGTCCCCAGATAAGGAAGTCGCAGTGAAAAGAGACCACTAGTGATCTTAAAAGACGTGGGCTAAAATATCCTAGTTTTGGGGCGCCTGGGTGGCTCAGTCAGTTAAGCCTCTGCCTTGGGCTCAGGTCATGCCCCCAGGATCCTGGAATCGGCCTGCATGGGGGCTCCCTGCTAACGAGGGGGTCTGCTTCTCTCTCTTCCTCTGCCCTCCTCCCTACTTGTGTTCTGTCTCTGTCTCGCTCACTCACTCAAATAAATAAATAAATAAAATCTTTTTTTAAAAAAATCAAATATCCTAGTTCTGCTAATTTTATAAAAACACGACCTCTTCTTCCATGGCCATAGAGGGGGCCTGGGCGAGTGAGGGTCCAGAAAGTGAAGTTGCGTTAGCGTTGGGGCAAATCACCTCGGTGGCCACAAAGACTGTTTAAAAGGCTGAGCCAGAGCAGGGAATATTACTCACGTTTGGAGGGAAGCACAGCGGCCCCGCCAGCCTGGCTCAAGCTCGTGGCCGGCCACGGCAGCGCCCCAGCGAATGAATCTGTGGCCACTGCCAGCCAAACGTCACGCAGAGGTCCCAGCTGACCCACCTGCTCCCGCCTCCACCTGCAGCCCCCACTCGAGGCCCACAAGTGTCGGCTCCCTCCAGCCCACCTTTCCACTCCACAGGTCTCCGCCTCCGGTTTCAAAAGGAGCGCCCTCCCTCGGGCCCGCCCCTCACTTCCGGCCTGGAAACCCTTTGGTCTCACCGGGTCTCGCGATATCGCAGCTTCTCGCCTCCCCGAGCTAACCCCGGAGAGCACCGTCCGCAGGTCTCCTGGTGGTGAATTTTCCGGCTGGGGCTTGGGATCAGGGCTCGTCGCCAGGCACGTTTTCTAGCAGCACCGACCAGGCTATTAAGGCGCAGTTAAGTCCATCAGGCCCAAGGTTCAGATCAGGGGCGGAGGGGCGGGGGTCCGCCTTCAACCTGACCCTGGTCTGGTTCTGCGCGTATGGGTGATAAGAACTCAAAAATATGAGTGACTGCCGGACACTGGGCTCTACGCACGTCATCTCATTTAATCCCCACGATAACCCCGAGAGAAAGGCATGGTTTTTACCCTCGCTATAGAGATGGGGAAACAGACTCAAAAGCGGAAGGATGCCGAGAGTCACGGGAAAGGATGTGACCGGTGACCGGACAGTCTGACAGTAAGGGCTCATTACTTGGTAAAGCAATTTGTCAGCAGATTCTGCTGACCCCTCGATTCCTAGAGGACAGTGTAGCTCCGTGAAACGTGTTCCACCTTTGGGTTCACACCGACTTATGTTCATATAAAGATCCAGACACGTTCTATGCTGTGTGACCTTGAGCAACTCACTCAACCTTTCTGAGACTCAAGTGATGGGGATAATAATACCTCATGGGATTATGAGGATCGGATGTATATTCAGTGCCTACTCCAAAATAAGCACTCAATAAATTGAAGCTATTGTTATTAATAATATTTTTATCCCCTTACATGTTGTGCAGTGTTCAGTGTGTAGGAGATGCTTAATAAGCCATAAATGAATGAGTGAATGAATGGAGGGAGAAATGAATAAGTCTGGACAGACACCAGGTGATCTCTACCTCCAGTCCACTAATCTCTTACTCAGGTCCCTGATATGATTACACCTCAAAGGGCTTGAAGTGGGAAATGACTGTTCATCCTCCTTTTCCCAAGTAGTTGTGTGTATGTTCACTTGTTATTAAAGTAGCATACAGAAAAATGCACACATCTTAAGTGCACTTAAGATCTTATAAAATGAACACACTGGAATAACCAGCCCCCTGATGAAGAAGCAAAACATTACCAGACCCCAGAATGCCCTTCATGTTTCCTTCTAGGCCTATACCCCCTCCGGGGTAACCACTGCCTTGCCTTCTACCAGCAGACATTAGGTTTGCTTGTTTTTACACAAGTTGCAACTGGAATCAGATAACATGTGCTAATCTTTAACTCCCAGACTTCCATGTCTCCTCGCTTCCAGCGGGAGTCCAAGAAGAAGCCCAATGGGGTTGACTTCCATGTAGTCAGGGCAACTGCCTGAAGCCAACTATCTCAGCATCATGGCTAGCCTCTCTACCTGCTCACTGGCCCAAGGATCCCTGTGCCATGGACTCCTGGCATACCTCTCCCTTTCTGAGGTAACAAAGCATCTTCTGCTGCTTCTCAACTCTTTCGTAAGGGTTCCCATGGTGGAGATGTGTGTGTCCCTAGTGACCCCTGTCTTTGCCGTTATACCCCAGATCTTTCCTCCTCCTCCAGGAAGGCCGTGGGAGAGTGGAGAATGGAGATGTGCTGAGCCAAAAGGAGGTCATGCCCAGCTTCACAGCATTCCAAGTAATACTGCTCCCTCTGCTTTGTTCAGTGTGCCCCTCCCCCCTCCATCAAAAACTGTTTCTCGCTCAGGGGTATGAGCTCTCGAGGTCTCTGCTGTTCCTCCCTGCCATCTAGCATCTGCCACATTCCCTCAGCCCACTAGACATGTTTGTTCATTCCCAACCCCCAACTGAAGGCATGGGTTTTGTCCTCTTACAAAGGATTCCTGATGCCATGCAGATTAAGGGATGTGGTTTATGGGTTCTGGGCGTTCTGCCTCGAGGGGGCAGTGTCGCCTAACACCACAAGACAGCCCAGTCCTTAGCCCAGTCAAGAAGCCCCATTACACAGATATTATTATCAAACCCGTGTTACATATGAGGAGGGTAAGGCTCAGAGAAGTTTAAGCGATTTGTCCAAAACCATAGAGTTCATAAGTGATGATAAGGTGACCTCAGGAGTGCTGTTTGATGCAGGTCTAGAAGGCTTGGTATCTGTTAAAGGCCACCATTCAATGAAACTAAAATGAGACACGTGGATATTTTACATATTTCACATCTAGTCCTCAAACAACTCGAGGAGAAAGGTTTTTTTTAAGTTTCCATATGGCAGATACAGAAATTGAGGTCCAGAGAAATTAATTATTCTGCCCAAGATCACAGGGATAGAGACTAAACTAAAATCCAGCCCCTCCCATCCCACAGACTGACCCTAAAGCCTGGCTCTTTCCTCTGTGCTCTGCCACACTCATCAAAGGGATTCTGGCAAGTGCAGATATGAGTGGGTACATGGATAAGATAGGACGGTGGGGAAAGGATACAAAAATACTAATTCAAACGGATACATGCACCCTGATGTTTACAGCAGCATTATCTACGATAGCCGAATTATGGAAACAGCCCAGGGTCCATCACCTGATGATGGATAAAGAATGTGATACACACACATGCACACACACACTGGAAAATTACTCAGCCAGAAAGAAGAAGGAAATCTTCATGGATGGAGCTAAAAAGTATAATGCTAAGAGAAATAAGTCAGTCAGAGAAAGACAAACACCATATGATTTCATTCATATGTGGAATTTAAGAAACAAAACAAATGAGCAAAGGGGAAAAAAGAGAGAGAGGCGAACCAAGAAACAGATTCTTTAACCATAGAGAACAAACTGCTGGTTACCAGAGGGAAGGGGGGGGGTTGGGTGTAATAGGTGATGGGGATTAAGGGGTGCACTTGTCGTGATGAGCGCCGGGTGTTGCATGGAAGGGCTGAATCAGTATATTGCACACCTGGAACTAATATTACACTGTATGGTAACTAGCTGGAATTTACATAAAAACCTAAAAAAAAAAGATAGGACGGTGGGAAAGCATTCCAGAGAGAGCAAAACACGTACCACAAAGGGACAGTTTTGCTTCTCTATTAATGTGTAACAAACCACCCCCACACACACAATTTAGTGGCTTAAAATAGCAATTTATTTTTATCTTTCACAGTCCTATGGGTTGACTCCACTCAGCTAGGCAGTTCTCACTGGGGGTCTGTCATGCCATTGCAATCAGATGGGAGGATGGGGCTGGAGTCATCTGAAGGCTCATCTGGGCTGGATGTCCAAGATGGCTTTTTTTTTTTAATTTTATTTTTATTTATGTGACAGAGAGACAGCTAGCAAGAGAGAGAACACAGCAGGGGAGTGGGAGAGGAAGAAGCAGGCTCCCAGCGGAGGAGCCCGATGTGGGACTCGATCCCGGAACGCCGGGATCACGCCCTGAGCTGAAGGCAGACGCTTAACGACTGCGCTACCCAGGCGCCCCCCCAAGATGGCTTTTTAAACACAAGTCTGGCACCTCATCTCAACTGGCTGGACCAGATGGGGACTGGCCAGGCAGTCCTCTCTCTCCAGATAGTCTTTCCATGTGGCTTGCTTAGGTTTCCTTGTAGATGGTGATCTCGGGTATTCAAATCCCACACGTGGTAGCTGACTTTCCCCGCAGTGAACATTCCAACAGACTGAGGCAGCAGCTGCAAGACTTCTTATGACCTGTCTTTGGAATTCACGCAGCATCACTTCCACAACATGCTATGAGTGAAAATGAATCAGAGGGCCGGCCCAGATTCAAGGGGAGGGGACAATTCATAGGTGTGGATATCAAGAAGCATGCATGGTTCAGTGGGGGCCATCTTTGGAGATCAGCTACTACAGGGGGCTAAGGCAGGATCAACTCAGGAACTGCACATTTTCCTGTTTCAGTGGAACATGGTGTGCAAAGGAGCAAGACTGGAAGTGATGGCTTGTGGCATACTGTGGAGCGGTTCAGTGACATGCTCAGGAACCTGTAAGTGGGTACCTTCTGGGGTCTTTAGCTGCCCAGCATCTGAGCCTCCTTCCTTTGTTGGAGGATCCTCCTTAGTGAAGGTATTAGTGGGAGGTCAGGATTCCCACCCTTGACTCCTGAGAGGAAGGTCACAGAACTGTGACCTCGAAAGTGTGACAAATCCATGATCCCACTTGGGACTCCGATCAGTAAGTGACCCGAGGAAGCAGAGGACTGTTTATAATTCATCCTAGCGGCAGCCACAGCCAGTTCTCAGGTAGTGGCTATTCAAGAGAGGACCCCCAGAGCCCAGGGGCAAGAGCCCCCTAATCAGGCTGCTCCTAAGGCAAGCCCTGACTGAGGTTCTGGCTGCGTGGCTCCTCCTGGTTCCTGCCTACTTCCTGAGACTGATTCTGGAGGCTTCATGTCAATTTTGTGAGTTTCCTGACATCATTCCAGTAAATTCCTCTTCTACTTAAGTGAACCAGAGTCCATTTCTGTTGTTTGCAATTAAGAACCCTAATAGGCACAAAGACCCATTGAAATCTTCAGCCAGAGGAAATGACATGACCAGAGCACTTTATGGAAGAGAAAAATAGAAAAATCTGATAACGACAGATTGAAGAGAGAGCAACAGGAATGAGAGAGGCTGGTTGGGAGGCTGTTGTGATGTTTGGGGTGTATGGTGAGCTACAATATTACCAGTGCCAAGAAGTGGGAGAAATAGCAGCTTTTGGCCACTGAGTGAATATGGAAAAAAGAAGAGAGGGGAAAGTCCATGTCGACAGAGTTTTTAGTCTTAGCAACTAGGAAAATAATGTCACAGAGAGAAACAAGTAAGTCAGGGAGAACTCGTTTGGAAGGGGAAATCTTCATTCATTTATTCAACAAATATTAATTGCCTGCTGTATGCCAGGCACTGTTCTAGGCATTGAGAAGACAGCAGGGAGCAAAACAAAGTCTCAGTCCTAAATGAACAAATACATACATGAGAGAAGGAAACTGCTTTAATAAAGCTTCCGTTTGTGGCACCACAAGGCACACAGCGAAACATGTCTAACTGGCAGCAGGACTTCAAGAAAAATCCTAGGAAGCAAGGCCGGACCTAAGATGAATTGGCCATCATTCCCACAGACATTCATTCACTCATTCATTCACTTACATTTATCGAGTACCTACTATGTACTCAGTACCATTCTTGCCGTAGAAATACAGCAAAGAAATAAAAGAAGTTCTCAGCTCTCGTGGAGTTTCCATTATAGAGTAAGAGACAGACAGTAAACAAATACACAAATATGTCAGATACATGATGTGTACTATGAAGAAAAATAAAACAAGGGAAAAGCAAGAGGAAGTTTGCTATTTTAGACAGGCCGTTCTAAGCAAAGACCCCTCTTGTAAGGAGATACTTGAGTCAAGTCCCGAATGAAGAGAGGCAACATCCACGTGGTTACTATGAGAAACCTATATCAGGCAGAGAGGATAATAAGTGCAAAGGCCCTGAGGCAGGACAATTCGGTTTCTTCAAAGAACTGCCAGGAGATCAGTGTGGCTAAACTAAGTGGATGAGGACAGGAGGAGGAGGAGAACAGGTGAACGTGGGAGAGGAGGTGGGAGCCAGATCTTGTAGGGCCTTGCAAGTCATTGCAAGTACTTTGGCTCTCGTTCTGAATGAGATAGAAAGACTTTGGAGCATTTTGAGCAGAGGAAGCACACTACATGACTAACACTTTAAAGGGATTATTCTGGCTTCTCTGTATAGAATAGACTGGGGGTGTGTGAGGGCAGAAGCAGGAAGACCAACTAGGAGACAGCTACAGTCATTCAAGGCAAGAGACCATGGTGGCATGGAGCAGGCTGGTAATGATGGAGGAGGGGAATGCGATCAGATTCTAGAAATAAACAGAAGGAGAACAAACAGGAATCTGCTGATAGATTGGATGTGAGGTGTCAGAGAAATAAAGGAGTCCAATGACTCCAGAGCTTTTAATAGGTATCACTAGAAGAGCAGTTGCCACTTACTGAACAGAGAGGATTGAGAATTACAGCTAGAGCTTCAGGAAAGAGTAAAACTGTCACCAGCCTTCCCGCCTGCCTGCCTTCTGAATAATTTGGCTCCAAAGCCATGATGGGGGGACCAAGGTAAAGCACCCATGTGGGGGCGGAAGAAAGATATTTGGCTAGCATAGGTTGTCAGGGCCAAGATGGGAGAAGGTGAGGTCTGCAAGGGAAGTGGAGGGGGCAGTAGCAATGGCAGGGAATAGGTTATTTACAGAGGGGATTAAATAACCCTTCCAACTGGAAGAGAGAAGGAAGTCACAGAAATAGAAAGGGGGAAAATTAGCATAAATCTTGTGGTGTTGGATTGGAATTGAAGGTACGGTGTGCACTCTTGGTTTTCTACATAGGGAGATTGAGAGATTGATTGATCGATCAATCGATAGATAGGAATGTGTGTATATAATTATACATATATTTCCTAGCACTGTCCATTGAGAGGCCCAAAAGCAGTGACACCCCAAGAACAATGCACACACCCAGCACCCAGATCTTGATTTCTAAATCTCATTCTCCATTAAAAGAACAAAGGTGCCTTCAGAGAAATGGCTGGTTGCAGGGCTGGAACAGAGAAAGTACAAGATGAGCCCCGTACATCTTGTGCCAGAAAATAAGGAAGTGCTCAAAGAATCATGGTGATAGAAACCAGCTTGGCAGCTGGCCAAATCTGGGAAATTTTTGAGCATCAAAATAAATAATGATGCAACAAGTAAAACACCCACATCTATAATAATGTTGCCAAAGATGCATAGCCCAAATTGAACCATGAGGAAACAACAGATAAACTCCAATTGAAGGACATTCTGCAATATAATCAGTCTGTAGTCTTTTCAGTTGTCCTGGTCATGAAAGTAAACAAAGCCTTGGCACTGTGTCAGACTGAAGGACACTGGAAAGACAGGATAACCAAATGTAATGAATAATTCTGGACTGGATCCTTTAATCATTAGGCCAGGGAATGAAAGTCCAGTAAGGTCTGGGCGTTAGATGGTATGAATGTATCGATGTTAATTTCCTAATCTGGAGCATTGTATTGTTATGTAGGAGAATGTCCTTTTTTTAAAGAAATTTACCCTCAAGTACAAGGAGCGATGGGGCATCGTGTAGACAACTTACTCTCAAGTGGTTCGAGGAAGGGGAAAGCTCTTTGTATATTGTAATTTTTCTGTTACATCAAATAAAAAGAAAAAGGCAAGAATGGATGAAGTCCCTGAGACGTTGGAGAGTGACAGGAGGATCAGCCAGTGCACCAAATGGTGGATGGAGTATTCCTAAGGAGAGGACAGTTGATGAGGTGCAGTGTTGCCAAGAGATGGCAGAGGACAAGACTGAGATAAATGTCTTAGACTTACAAATTTTGTCCATGTTGTCAATCATAGCAAAATCTGTTTACATATGCAGTACAATGGAATGTAAATTGGTTATTTATCATGAGAATACTGAACGTGCATATGGATTTCTAACAACTTCTTGGCTTCCCTGGGCCTTGGGATTCAGAGGTTGGAAACCTGCTTTCACTACAAATCATCACTACTTGGAGAAGAAAATCCCAATGACATAGTCATATTAGCTCTTGTCAGGAGGCCCGGTCTCCAGAATTCCTAGTTTTAGAAGGGTTCTTTCTTAAATTTAGTATATTCCAATGATACAATTCAATGCTCACATTTTGGGCCAAAAATATTCTGGATATGGAATTATTATTGTGCCCAAATAATACATGCTCATTATAAACTAATGAAAAATGTAGATAAAAAAGAGAACAAATTTTAAACCACCTATAATCCCATCATCCCAAAATAATTTCCGTTAGCAATTTGCTGCTTATTTTAGACTTTTAAAATGCAAATCACGTCTATAAATTTTTGTTGCACTAAAGAAGGGATCCTGCCCTATGTTATTTTGTATCTTGCACACTCCCACCCCCATACAGAGCAAACACGTTCTCAGTCACTAAATATGCTTCAACCACCTCATTTTTAAGGACGCTGCGAAGAATTCCATTGAGCAGATGGACGATGATTTATGTAATCATGTTCCTATTTGCGGACTTTCACATTGGGCGCAGAGAGATCGCGCCGCAGAACTTGCCCACCAAGCACGGACGACTAGAGAAGATGGGGGAAGCTGGGTCACCGAACAAGGTTTTAAGTACACAGGCACCGAGGAAAGGTCATCGAAGCCACGGCCGGCGGAAAGCAAAGGACCGAAAGAGTCAGGATGTGCCTCAGGACAAGGCGCGCGGAAGGAGTGGACTCCGAAACCCACGGAAACGAAGCGAGACCCGAGGCCGCCGGCGGCTGCGGCCTTAGCCGCGGCTGCTGCGGGACGTACAGGCTCGAAAGCTGGTGCACCGCCGATCCTCACCAACAGAGGGCGCTGGGGCCACAGCAGTTTACAGTGGGCGGGTCCCAGCTGCCGGCCAGATGTGGGCAGCTGGACCGCGGGAGACGCAAGCGCTACCCAGCCCCTGCAGGCCCGCAGGCAGGGGAAGAGCGAAAATGGGATTCAGAGGCAAGGGTGATGGCAGAATACCCCATCGCTGCTCGGCAGGGCCTCAGATTGCCTTCCTTGTGGGGCAGAAGGCGGGGGGGAGCCTCCTGCCCAGAGGGGGCTCCGTTTTCTGATTCCCACAAAAGTGAGGTAGGGGCAGGCAGCAACCCTGGGGCTGGCTCAGCAAGACAGAGCCAGGTCAACTGGGTGGGGCTCCGGGCCAGGGGAGACCCACGCGACTGTCTGCGGCGGGAAAGAGAGCCGGCCTTGAGGGCTTTGAGCTTCTTGAGTACCCAGCCCTCGAATCCAGACGTTCCAACACACACACACACACACACACACACACACACACACACACACCCCACACCACACCACACACAACCTCCCTGCGCTCTTTCTGCCCTGGGTGCGGTGTGCATTCAAGAAGAGAGCAACTGAGGCACAGCAAAACCGAGCACCGAGTAGACCCGTCCTCCCCACATTGTCTGGAGCGGAGAAGAGTTGGGCTAGAAGGCGGCAGTCCGAAGTTCCAATTAAGGATCCCGGGCTAGGGACAACCCTAGGGACCCCGCCCCCTTGGCCTGCCTGCTGTCCCCACCCCTGCCGCTTCCCTGACTCCGGAGTAATCAGCTGCTGCGCGCGGCTGTAATTGACGGTGCAGGCCCTGTCTGGCAGAGAGCCGGCGGGCGGCGCAGGGGCGGGCGAGGGGCTTAATTGCAGGGCTTCGGGTCGCAGTCTGGGCTGCAGCTCCGCTTGGGGGGAAAGGGACAGACACTAAGCTCGGAGAGCCTGGCCTCAGAGGAAGCGAAAGACCTCCGAGTCGGCAGTCGGGGATCCCCACCCCGGAAACTGGGGATTGAGGGGCTTGAACCCTAGCGAGTGTGCGGGGAGGGGGGGAGGTGTGGGACGTCTCCAGAGAGCTAGGAGGAGGGGGGCAGATTCCAAACTCCCCACCCCAACGCCAAGGAGCCCTGGTTCATCTTGTCCGAGACTCCTCCCTCGTTCTGACCCTCCCTCCACCACCATCCCCCGCTCCCCTTTCTGCCGCCCCCGTCACCCCCCTTCTCGTATCCCCAGGGCGCTCCCACCCTGGGGAAGAATGTGCCCTCCTAGCGCACCCTTGCCATGGTAACGGCACACCCCCACCCCCGCGCACCGCAGCGGCCCGGCCTGGCCCGGAGGGCGGCGAAAAAAGGGGGAGTGGGCGCCTCCCAGCCCCGCGGACACACCTCGACTGCCCTGGTTGCCGCAGTAACCGGGGGCGTTTCGAAGTGCGCAGCCGCAAAGTGGCACAGGGCACTCCTCTTGATCCTTCACCCCTCTAATCCACCAGCAGAGGACCCTGGCTCCTAAGAGAGACTGCCGCCCACCCTCCACCCCCGCGCAACTTCAAGGACAAAGTCCAGAGAGGGATCATGGGGAGTTCCAGCTTCCACGCACAGCAAGCCTAGAGGGCAAAGGCGGCAGGAGGACCCAGATAGCCTGGAACCTGGAAAGGGATCCCCCTGTCCCCAGCCCGCCCCCTCCCCCAGCAGAGCCTAAGGGGGGCGCTGGCAGCAGGAAGCCGGGAAGGGCCCCGGAGGCGCGCAGGCCCCACAGTGGAGCGGTGATTACAGGGACCTGTCCCTCCCGCCCCCGGCTCCCACTCTCATTAAGTCATTTTTTCCCCTGTTGGAAAGTCCCCGTGCCTTGAGCGCAGGGGTTGGGGCGACCGCAGGCAGCTGCCGGCAACCACATGAGAAGGGGGGGGGGTGGGGAGGAGGGGGCCTGCGACAAGGGCCTGGACAAACTCCAGCGTGGAAGGCCCCCTGCCGGGGGCTAGCTGGGGGCGCGTTAGTTTGGGAAGAGGAGGGCCTGGATGCCGCTGACCTTGCTTCTCACTCACCAGGGTCCTCTTCCAGCTGCCAGGGCCCCTACCTTTGATTCCCTCCTCTTTTTTCAGCCCTTCGATCTTGGGTGACTGACAAGCAGGATGCTTGGGTTCTGACCCCCACCTCAGTCGTGCTGCCTCTCCCGGACCCTTAACCCTACCACTGCCTGCTGATGTGTCCACCACCCTCGCTCTCTGTTGCTCTCTGTTCGTTCTCTCCCCCCCCCCCCATTGGGGCCATCCAGGATCATACTGTTTTTTCCTCCTGCAAGGAGGTGACCCAGGGTCCATCAAGGCGAGAGGTATTGAGGACCAGAACTGTTCCCTCCCCCTCTGATCTATGGTTCACCATGTTCTTATTTCCAAATTGCAACCCTGGTCCTCCTCAAGCAACTTGGCAAGTTCTTCCTCCCATCTACCTCCGCCACCCCCTATTTCCAATCAGCACATTGATTTCTGCTGCGCCCTTCAGCCAGCATGCCTAAGCCCCCGGTGCCCCCTGGGCCCTATTTTCCTGCCCTTCATCACCTCCACATGTCCCCTTAGGGCCCTTGCCAAATCCCACATTCCCCTTTTCAGTTGTGGGGTCCAGCTTTGATCCTCAGACTCTAGTCAGCTCCCAGCCCAGAGAGAGGATGTGAAGCAGGCAACACCTAGTTTGTTCCTTTCCCAACTCTCCCTCTCTTCCTTCATAGGTCAGGCCAGCATATATCAGCTCACCAGGACTTGACTGGAACATGTCCCTCCCCTACAACGTGGTGTCCAGCCCCTGCCCCACCCCACCACCCACCCCTCCCTCTGGAGGCAGCATGCTCCGCAGTATTCCGACTCCTACCTCCTTATCCCAACCCTGAGCCTATATCTCTCCTCTTCAGTCTCTCCTCCCCCAGCTCTGTCCTTCTTCTGCCTGGAAGGCACAGGAGGGTGACACTGAAGATAATGCTGTAGTGGACACTGCTGGGGTGGGAGTGCCCCCCTAGGCCTTCATTTCTCCCCCCCCCTCAAACACACACCTCTTCTCTCCTCCTTCCTGGGATGGGAGGGAGCAAGGGGGCGGGGAACCCAGCCCCCACAGCCCTCTCCTGGGTGAACAAGAGGAAAGGAATGAGGCAGGTGTGTCTGGCTGCTCCCGCTTACCCCTCCTCCCCGGGGGACTCTCACCCGCCTGCCTATGGGGCTGTCTTTTGGGGGTTGGGGAGAGAAATCCTGCCCTCCACAGAAGCAGCAGAGCTGAGTACGTGGACGGTCCTGCTGTCTTAGGCATGTCCAGGAGCTGCTGGGATGCAGGCAGTTGGAGGGAAGGAAGCTGAAGGCAAGCTAGTGAGGGCACATCTTCCAACTGGTGGGCTTACAGGGATACATCATCATGAGAGCCTCCTTTCCTTCTCATACCCAGAGAGCTAGGGAAATATGGGGATTTGTGTAGGCTGGTAATTGGAAAAAGGAACCAGACTTCATCCACATCTGGTTCATCGAGAAGGATGCCATTCTGGGTAAACTAAGGTAGGCAGCAGGATCCTCAACTGTGAGCAACAGGAGGTCTGGATGAAGTAGGTGAAGGGTCCTTTCTCTGAGATCCTGACCCGACCTCCGTCTCTACCACCCTCCTTGAGGGTCTATTTCAGAAAAACATCCTATCTGAGAGCCAAGGAGAGTGCAGCACTGGACCCAGACTCCCAGCTCAGCAGTGTCCTATGGGGGTAGAGAGAAAGAGGCTTGCCCACCGGCCAAAGGGCACCCTGAGCTGGGGATCTGGGGGCACAAGAGGCATAGGAAGGATGTTGCTCCACCTCTGGCCTTACCTACATACCCCACCTGCCCTGCATGGACTCAGAGAGACCAGAATCCAGACAGTGAGTCTCCTGGCCCTCCCCCGCCACCCTCCTCCTGGCCGCACCTCCTGGCCCCACCTGCTCCCTGGGGCGCTGGGCTGGCTGGGTTGAGCTGGGTCTTGCCCAGGATTACTCCTCTCAGAGTGCCTGTCTCTGCCGAAGGGTGCTGCTGGGCACCTCCACTCGTCCTGGCTTGTGGCAGAAGGCTCAGGCACAAGGTGGACAGCTAGAGCTCTGGCATCAAGAGCTCCTGATCCAGCCTCTTGTCAACATCCCCACGGCCTCCATCCAGTCAGGCCCCGTGTCTGGTTTGGAAGAGGGCTGTAGTTTCCTAACTGACCCCCTGCTGTCAATTCGTCCCCTCTTCATTCAGTTCCCTGTACAGCAATCCATGTGGAAATCAGACCATGACACTCAACTGCTTAAGACTTTCTGAATTTTCTCATTCCTCTTAAAAACCCCAACTTCCTACATTGGCCAGAGGCACATGTGATATGACTCTTGCCTGCCCTCTGAGCTCCTCTCCTGCTAACCTGCCCTTTGATTCTTCACTCCAATCATACTGTCCTCTTTGCTGCTTCTCCTGAAGACATCTTTCTCACCACTGAGCTATTGCATTTGCATGGTCTCTGCCTGGAAAGCCCCAACCCTCAGTCTGTGCATGGCTGTCCCCATTGTACCGGTCTCAGCATGAGTAACACAACTCAGAGAGGCCTTCCCAGACCAATGTGTCTATCAATCAATGAATGGATAAAAAGATGTGGGCCGTGTGTGTATATACATACATACACATATACATGTACACAATGGAATATTATGCAGCCATAACAAAGGGTGAGATCTTGCCATTTGCAACCACATGGATGGACCTTGAGGGTAGTACACGAAGTGAAATAAGTCAGACTTGGGAAAGACAAATACCATAGGAGTTCACTCATATGTAGAATCTAAAAAAAACAAAACAAACGAATAAACAAACAAAAAGCAGAATTGAAACTATAAATACAGAGAATGAGCTGGTGTTTGCCGGAGGGGAGGTGGGTGGGGGATGGACAAGATGGGTGCAGGGGAGTGGGAGACACAGGCTTTCAGTTATAGAATGAATTAGTCACAGGAATACAAGGCACAACATAGGGAATAGAGTTACTGGTATTGTAATGGCCTCCTATGGTGATAGATGATAGCTACCCTTGTGGTGAGCAGACCATAATGTATAGACTTGTCCAATCACTATGTTGTACACCTGCAACTAATGTAACATTATGTATCAACTGTACTCAAAAAGTGTTTTAAATGCAAACAAAAAATAAGGGGCCCCACTCCCCAGAAATCACTCTACACCCAGCACCGAGCTGTATTTTCTTTATGGCACAGAACATTGTCTGAGATGACCTGGTCTGTGTATTTTCTTATTTATTGTCCATCTCCCCCAACCAGCATGTAAACTCCAAGAGGGCAGGTGCTGTGACTCTCTTATTCACGTCTGTGTCCCCAGCACCCTTCGTCCCCTGCAGAGTGCCAGACCACAAAGAGTGCAAAATAAATATTTGTTAAATGAGTGATGAGGGGCAGAGGCCCTGCGGGGAGGGCATCTGAGGCCTCTATAGAATCACTTCAGCACAATCATGTCCATTTCTTCTTTTCTAATCATAGTCCCCCTGCCCATAGGCTTCCATTCATTCTCTCTCCCAGGGGAAGAGGTGAAGGCAGGAAAGGGGACAGGCCCAGAGACTGCCTGGCTGACACTCGCCCTCACCCACGCCCTTAGGTGTGGGGCAATCCCCAGCCCAGCTGAGCTTGACTGAGCCTGGGGCAAGGAGCTGGGAGGCATATAGGTCCTTGGAGGCCACAGAAGTGAGGAGTGGTGTCCAGGCAGGACGGGGCTGTCCCCTGATTGCAGATGTGACCCTCAGAGCCGGGAGGCTCCTATGCGATCAGATGGTCCCAACTCCTCTCCCAGGAGCCTAGGCGACGCTCGCCGGGCCAAGCTGGCAAGCGGCCGAGGGCCGGGCTCCGGGAGGGGAGCCTGGCTCTCACTTGCAGACGCTGACCCACTCGGTGATGCGGCACTCCTCGCAGACGACGAAGCAGCACCAGTGGAAGCGGCAGTGGCAGCGCTCGCTGCGCGTCTGGCGCAGGATGTTGTGGCCGCGGCCGCAGCACATGCTGCCGCAGCCGTCGGGGCCCGAGCTGCTCTTGTTGCACAGGCGGCCCACGGTGCCCGCCGAGTCCAGGCGCGGCTCGCGCTCGCAGAAGTCGGGCGACTTCTCGAAGTAGACCAGGTCGGCGGGGCTGGCGCGGCGCCGCGGCCCCGGGACACCCGGGGCCGGCGAGGGGGCCCCCGCGGGGCCGGGCTCCAGCTGGCCGCCGTTGCGGTTGTGCGGCCGGATGAGCGTGGCGCGGTGGAAGCGGCTGCGCAGCAGCGCCCCCACGGCGCGGAACTCCGGCGTCACCTGCCAGCACGTCTTGAGCTGGCAGCTGCCTGACGTGCCGTGGCACTTGCATTTCCGCCGCATGTTCTCCATCACCGCCTGCAGAGGGAGGCACGGCGAGGGGTGACGCCCGCGGCCAGCCCCGCGGCCCTCCTCCCAGCGCAGACACTGGCCTTCGAGAATCTCCGAGACTTGTGAAACCGACTCCCATCGAACAGAAACTCAAGCCCGAAGCGGGGCGGGGCGGGGGCTGGGGGTGGAGAGCTGGGGCGGGGGGCGCGCGGCTCCTGAGCCACGCAGTCCGGAGAAGAACTCTGCCTGCTCTTCTGCTGCTCTCCCATCCGCCTCCCACCAGGCCAGGTCCTGGGGGAATTCCCTCCTTCCTCCCCTCCTCTCCTTTCCCAGCAGCTGCAGGGGGCCCTTGGGGCTGGAGGGCTCTTGCTTCCTGAGGGGGGATCCCAGATCCTCAGGGAAATTCCCTCTCCTTCCACCCTCAGGTGGGGGCCAGGAGGAGGGGGGTGCTGGCCCCACTATATCCCATCCCCAAAGCCTCTGGCCTGGATCCAGGCGTGAGTGGGGGCTGCTGTGGGGAGTCTGAGAAAGCCCCTTTCCTCCTCTGGGCCCTGCAGCCCTTTGCAGGGAGCCTAAGGAGGGGACAGAAACTAGGGAGACTCCTCTTTTCCCCATTATACTGGCCGGGGCTTATTCTGCCCAATGCTGAATGCCACGGTTCCTCTAAGGGAATAGTGAGCACCAACAGGGGCCAAAGGCTCTACCTGAATACGGAATGGGAACAGTCCCAGGGAACCAGACCCCCTGCGCAATGAAAGCGAGAAGTCCCCAAGCCTCTGAGTGAGGTAGTTACAGAACACAACCTACCCACCCCCTGCCCAGCTCTCAACCTGCTCTAGAATCTCCTCCCAAAGGATCCCTTGACATTATCCTCACTAGAGACACCAGAAGGAGTTGGCCACACCTTCCTTTCCCCAACTCCATCCCAGAACACGCTCAGACCCGGAGAGCAATGATCTGGGGCCCTCTAATCTGGGCGGTTAGGGCCACAAGAGAGAGAGACCCTGCCCTCTGAGTCTTAAAGGACTCCTCGGCTTGTAGGTGCAGCCTGTGGTGTCAGCACCACGGAGGAACCAGCCCAAGGCCCCCCCTGGCCAACAGCTCCAGAACATTTGCTTCCCACAGGCAGCAGTCATTAACTAACCAGTTTAACAAGGAGGAGGCGGCACTGTTGCTACGGGCTGGGATAGTATGGAAGCTTGGGAAAAGAGCTGCAGGAACAGGGCAGGGCTGGGTGGGAGCTGGATGTGACCGGAGGGTGGCTATGCCTCAGTTTACTTCACCTCTCAGTCAGGACAGGAAGAGCTGAATCAGCTCCGAGCCTCTGCGGAAGGAGAGGGTGGCCCGCCTGGGTCGAGAGGCCAGGAGAAAGGGGAATGAGGAGGAGCAGGTGCCAGTCAGAGCGAGGGGAAGGCAGAAACAAGGCCTGAAGGCAGGCCGGGCAGAGCTGAGAGAAGGGACAAGGGCTGAACAGCCAGGAAAGGGGGGTGCAGACAAGGCTGCGGAGTGAAGGAGCACAGGCTCAGCGCTCAGCGGCCGGGCTATGAAGCTGCCTATGAAGCCGGCCTCTACCACTTCCTCACCAGTGACACCACCTCGAGCAAGCTTCTCCATCTCCCCGTACCTCAGTTTCCATATCTGAACCTGAGGCTAATACTACTACCCTCATAGCTAGTTGTAAGGATTAAATAGGCTCTCCAGTCAGGGCCTGACACGTAGAAAGGACTCAGTAAATGCAGGCGATTACTCCTTTCCTTCTCCTTCTCCTCTTCCTTCTCCTTCATCTTCTTCTTCTTTTTTTCTTTTTCTTTTTTTTAATGAATGACCTTTGAGGTAGTATGCACAGTCAAGGTTAGGGAGAAAAAGGAGAAAGGCAACCATGCAATCACCGCACAGGGCCGTGGTGGCCCCCAGGAACCTGCCCTTGCAGGAACCCTCATTCTGCACAGAAAAGTCTGGGAAAGGAGGTAGAGGGTCCCAGCATAAGATAGCACAGAATCATGGACCATTAGAGCTGGCCAGGGGCGCAGGACTCGGGGATGGGGTGATCCAGTTGAACCTTCTTGCTTTATAGAGGAGGCGACAGAGTGGCAGAGCAGGGCCAAGGCCGCTGAGGCCTTGACTGCAGCCCCGCGGCCCCTCCTCCACTGCTCACTGCAGAATAGTGAGAGGAGCAGGCTGCTCAGCAGAGTGGGAGCTGATGCAGGACAGGGTCGGTTTCATCCCTGCATCCCCGGCCCAGTCCAGTGCCTGGCACACAGTAGGTATCCAATGCATGTTTGACAACTGGATTAGGCAGGGGCAATGAGAAAGTTGCTGAGCTAGGGGGAATGGCGTGGGCCCCAGAGGAGAGGTAGGCCTGGGGTGGGGGAGGGGAGGAGCCCGAGGCAGAGGGATTTGGAGCAGGCCCAGGCGGGTGGGGCTCTCACCTGCCTCCCAACTCGGTTGTTGTGGAGCCTCATGCGCGCGTGGATGTCTCTGTGGGGCTCCCGCGAGTCCAGAAAGTCCTTAGAGAAGCGCTCCCCGAAGCCCACGTCGGGGCTACAGCCGCCCCACTCCCAGGAGTCCTGCAGGCCCGGGCTGGCAGGGGGCAGGGCCGGGTGTTCCGGGACCCCGTGGCTCAGGCCCTTCCCGCGCTGCAGCGCGTCGAGCTGCAGGCGATGCAGCTTCCGACGGAAGGCCTCCTCGTCCCCACGCCGGGAGGCGTCGCAGCCGCATGCCCTCAGTTTGCCCAGGGCGCAAGCATTGGACACAGCGTGCACGACCCCGGCGGCGGCGATGGCGTAGGCGAAGGCGCTCTCTCGAAAACCTGAGGGTGGAGATCCGGGGAACAGGCTCTGGGGGGCTTCCACGTCTCATCCCTCCGCCCTCCCTGCCCAACCTTCTTAACATACGAAGGAGAAACCAAGGCCCAGTGTTGGGGGAAGGTCTGGTACAAGGACACAGACTCAAAGAAGGGCAGAAATCACCCCCGAAGTTCCGGGTGCAGGGTGGAGTGGGGGAGGTCTCCCCCAGAGCCCTCTTTTCGCTTTGCACTTCATTCCCTGTTTCATTAACATCACCCTTAGCAAGCTCAGAATTTGTGTCTACTTCTCTCCTGTTGGACAGAAAGTATCTGGTAAACATTCTTTTTAAGATCAGGGACTTAATCTATTACCTCTCATGTGATATTTGCAATTTAAAAATAAGCCTGCAGAAAGAAGGCAAAATTTAATCTAAAAAAATAAATCACTTGTGATGGACTTCCAGGCCTCAGAGGATGCTAATGGGCAGAAGGGTAAGTAAGAGGAGATGGAGTCCTCCTAAAGCTCCCAGCCCCAAGGTTGCCTGCCCGGTGCCACCCCCTTTGGCACCCACTACAGAACACTCCCTGATGGCCAGGTTCAAGAGGCAGAGAAAAGAGCCAGCAGAGTTTTCCCCTTCCCTGTCCACAGGCATCCCAGAAAATCTGCTCAGAAAAGGGCACCGCCCAGCCATCCAGCCAGCATTGGGTCTAGGTCAGCAGAAGGGGTGGCTTGAGGAATTCTGGAAATCAGCTCAGTGCCCTGTAGTAGTGTTGAAAGTTGAGTGGGAAGGGTGAGCTAAGGCAGATGCCTTCCTTGAGATGTTTGGCGGGCACAAAGACCCTGATGAACCACCCTCAGGGGCCCAGGACTTGTCTACACTACTTTTCTCCTCTGAGTTTCCAGCCTGAGCCATCCTCTGAGAAGGCCCTGATAAGTCTGGGCCTCCTTGGCAGGGGGATGTCTATTCCCAGAGGAGGCTCCGGCTCCTGGACCCACAAGAGGCTTCTGGCTTATTCTGCATCTGAGAAGGGACCAGCTAGCGGCATTTTCTGGTACATGTCTCTGACCCGCCTCTGAAACCGAGAGTGTGGGCAGTGGGAGAAGAAGCCAGGAGCAATCGCAGCCTCCACATGAGGAGGAGAACTCAGCTGTGCCATAGGCACCTGTTGGGGGAAGCCCAGACCCTAGCAGGAGACTGAAGGCTTGCAGGAGACCAGAGATTCAGAGCAAAACACTCTGGGTCCTTCCACCCTAGTGTCAAAGCCTGGAAGGACATGCTCTGGGAGTTCCCATAGACCTCAGAGAGCCAACCAGGACTTGACAGAGACCCTAGCCCAATCCTGCAGCCCCCCCCCCCCAAGCTCACCCTCTGCATTACAGGGTCCTGTCCTCCATCCTTACCTAGCCACCCCCCCAAAAAAAAGGCAAGATGTGTATAGTTCAAAGTATGAACTCTGGAGCCCAATTGTCTGGGTTCAAATCTTAGCTCTTCCACTTACTGTTAATAGCTACATGACCTTGGCCAAGTGACTTGACCTCTATGCCTCAGTTTTCTCATCTGTAAAACAAGATTGTTATTATCTGCTTCATTGTTGTCCCAAGAATTGAATTAATTAGTAAACTGCAAGTACTTCGAAGAGTACCTTACTCATAGTAAGTACCGCACAAACATTAGCTTCTATTGAGAAGTTCTTCATATTGTCTCATTCCACTCACTACAGCTGCAGTTTCAGGCCATTAGTTTTTGTTTCCCCCAATTACGGACAGAGCCCAGCAGCTCATGACCCACTTTAGAATAAATCACATGGGCCACCAGAAGCCTGAGAAGCAGGCCGTCCCTGTCTATCTTCTCTCTCCAGCTTGTGGCATCTCAGGACCTTTTCTGCAAGGAGCCCAGCTACGAGCAGACAGGAGGGGATGGGGATTGGGCTGAAGCCTTTTAAGAGGATGTTGGGAATTGGTGAGAGCTGCAGAGAAATAGACACTGACATGGGAAGTGGGGCCCAAGGGAAAGGAGGGCAGACCCAAGTCCCTAGGGAGTGCACCCTGCATTTTCCCTGCCTTTTAGCTGTGGAACTCTCAGCGCTTCCCCTATTGCTAGGGGGCTCATCAGCCCACTGCTAGGACAAATGGCAATATTCTGACCTCCAGAAACAGCCCAGGCCTCAGAAATTATCCCCCCTCCAACACACACACACACACACACACACACACACACACACACACACACAGTGCAAGAGGGAGATGCCCAAGATCACAGGGGTTATGTAGCAGCCCCAGCCCCAGCTCTCTCAGTTCCCAGGCCTGGTAACTTTCTGCTAAAGGACATTTGGCTCTAGGGAAGACATGCTCCTGTGTAAGAAACCCAGGTAGCTCTGGCCCCAGTTTCTATGGCCCTATCTACGCTTGCCACCAAGAAAGAGCAAGAGGCTGGTCTAGGGGGATGTGCTGGTCCACTCAGCATCTTCCAGGCTTTGTTACATTCAGAGGCAGGCCCAGAGGAGTCTGGAAAAATGTAGTTCACAATCTACAGAAAACACCCCTACCTACCCCAGGCAGCTAAGGACACCATGCCATGGCCTCTGGCAGCTGTCACGGCCACGTGTAGGGGCAGCCAGGCAGGGCTTGTGTGACCACCCTGTGCTCCAAGCATCCAGGATTCAGAGAAGCCCAGCCTCCTGGGTCTGCCCCCAGCTCCCATTCAGGGCCCCAGTTTCGGTCCTGGCCCCAACTGTCTGGGGCAGACACAGGCACTGTGCCATCTGGCCAGCTGGTGGGGGAGAGGGGTGGGGCCATGGCCAGCTGGGCTGCCTGGAGCATGGAGGGGGGGGGGCTTGTTAAGACGCACAATTAGCTGTCCTGCCTTTGATCTGGGACAGGGACTGCCAGCATCTAAGTGGAGTCAGCTGCTGCTCCAGGCCGCAGCCAATGGCCAGGATGGGGCTGGGGGAGGAGGTTTGGAGGGCAGGGGAGCATGGAGGAGAGAGGATTCAGGAGCCAGTGGGAACCAGGAGGGGTCAGAGAAGCTTGAGCCCCGCCTACTTGAGTCCAAGAGGGAGGGAAGGGGGGAGATCTGGTAACAATCCCCTCCATGCAGATAATCTGTGCATGCTCCCGTGCCTGGGCTGAGAGAGAGAGAGAGAGAGAGAGAGCGAGTGAGAGAGTGAGTTGTGTGCGCATGGGAACGCTTAGGGGTGACATTGAATGTGGTTACACGTTTGCACAAACAAAGGTAGGTGTGTGTCTCTGTGTGTGTGTATACATGTCAGTTTCATTTCTTGGACTACTCCTCCATTGTACCACTCACCTCTGGACACACAGTGGGAGATCATGGTGGCCTGGTAGCTTAGGCAGGCAGTATGGCAGGGGGTTGAGGGCAATCTCTAAAGTCAGCTGGCCTGCATCTGAGTCCTGGCTCTGTAGCTCCCTTAGAAGCTGTGTGACTAATTCCAAGTTACCCAACCTCTCATTGCTTCATGTGCAGAATGAGGATACTAATAGGACCCATTGCATGGGGATTGTTTAGGGATCTTAAAGTACAGATAAAATGCTTTAAAACAGTGCCAGACAAACAGCAAGTACTTAATATGTATTAGCTAATTTATTGGGGGCTATTAGGATAACGGAAATTTAGGCGATCCTGGGATATGATGGCCTGAGCCTCTGTCTTCCTATCTGCATGCCACCACTCACCCCAAACCTGGAGGCTCCCCAAGGATAACCGTAAAAGAGAGGTGGGAGAAGAAAGAGCCAGGGCCTTGGAGAACAGAGGCTAGACTCTTAAACTGTGGCCTTCCACTGGGCTGAGAGCCTGGCTGGGCTGCAGGGCCTTGTGCCCCTTCTTTCCATCCATTCCAGATGGGTCAGGGCCTTGGGAGAGGGCTGTACTAACCTGTGTGGGCGCTCCTAGGACCTGCTGCTTGAATCTCCTACACTTGCCTCCACTGGCCTCTCCCAGGCCCCATATCCCCGTCCACTCTGTTGCCCCTGCATCCATGGTTGGGTGCTCTAGTCCTCACCAGGAGGGGCTCCCCTCTAGATGTGCTGCCCAGCAGACACCAATTGTCTGGGTCCACAGAACAAAAGGCTGGGGATATCAGTGCCCTGGCCCTGAGGTTGGAGCTGCCCCTGGGTTGGGGACCTTCCCACAGCTTTTTTTTTTTTATTCTAGCCCCAGAGAGGCCTCTCTCCCTGTCCCCTACCCACCCAGGTTCCAGCACCCTGTCATGCCCTCTCCTGGGCCAAGTAAAGCCCTATCATATGCCCTGCCTTCCCAAGTTTGTCTGCTCCAGGTGTTCAAGCATCCATCCCTCCTACACTGGAACCCCATCCCTTCACCCAACCCATTTCAGGGGACATGCCAGAACAATCAGATGGCAGTAACAGCATTAAGGTGGAAGGCCCCAGGGACCACCTCCTCCCAGCAGTCTCTGAATTTTGGACATGGCAGAATGCACCTTTAAGAGAGCCCCACTGGCAGTCTGAGTTGGAAGAGGGGTCAGCACCCTGTATTCCACTTAGGTGAAATGGGTCAAGTGACCCCACATGAGACAATTCACAACTTGAAAAGAAGGGAGACTGGGGGAAGGACCCAGTCCAGGGACTGGCTGCCACCAAGAGTAGCCCCGTAGAATTCAGATTTAGCTAGTCCTTGAGGTGACTGGCGGGGCGGGGGGGGGGGGGGGATAATCCCACAGGAGGGTGAAGGGTGAACCCAGATATGGAGTGGGGGAAGGGTTGTAACGGTGGCCGTGGAGGGAGAAAGTGGCAATTTCTTCTAGAAGCCCAGAGTCCCCTCCGAGGAGGGAGACGTAGAAAATGGGGTGTCGCAATGCGGGAGCAGAAGCCACATAGGTAGGACAGTGTTCCAAGGCCAAAGGAAGGAGCCCAGCCCCCCCTGCCAGAGCCCCGGAGCCGCTGTCCCGCCCCTTCCCCGCGCTGGGCACCGCCCCGCCCTGGCTAGCCCCGGCAAGTCTCCCCCTTCCACCACTAACCTCCCCCCCCCCCACTCGTCCCCCCAGCTCACCTCCCGCTTATTAAACTGCAGGTGAACCCGGGAGCTCCTGGCGCCGGGCCAACCCCGCGCGCTTCCACCGCTCCGAGCTCACCCCTGAGCTTCAAAGACCCCACGTCCTCCACCGGGCCACACGGGCCTCACGCGGGCGAAGTAATCAGGACGCGTGGGTTCACTCTATCTAGAGGGGACAGGAGGCGCAGAGGGGAAGAGGGGACACCGTGGCCGGGAAGAGGGACGAAGAGCTTGCCTTGCCTTGCCTCACCTGAAGCGGCGGGGGTGAGAACCTCAGCGCCTGTCCAACCGCCCCCCCCTCGCCGCGAGCAGAACCCAAAGCAGGGCTCCGGCGCCCTCACCGCGGGGGCCCGAGCGCTGGAGGGCACACAGGGCGTCGGGGAGCGCACGGGTCACCTAGAAAGCCGGAGGGGGAGCGGGCTCGCGGCGGCAGCGGGCTCCGGCCTGGCCCAGCCGCGGCAGGAGAGAGGCATAGGCCCGTCCCGTGGCGTGGGCGAGCGCGGGCGGCCCGGGCGGGGCGAGGCGCCCGGCCGGGGTCCCCAGCAGCCGCCGTCTGCCGGCCGGCGGGGCTCGGGTGCGGCGGGGCGGGCGGGGCGGATGGGGCGGGGCGGGAGCGCGGGGCAGGGGCGGAGGGGGGCGCCCCTTGGAGAGCCGCGCGGTTCGGGCCGGGAGCCGTCTGCCGCGGCCCGCGGGGATTAGTTCGCGGCTGCATGCCGCCACACGCGTCGGGCTGGGCTTGGCCGGGTAGAAACAGCGCCCGGGGCGCGCGGGGGAGGGAGGGGGTAGGGCGCGCGGGGGCGGGGCGGGCGGCCTGGGGCTGGGCTGGGGGAGGCTGCGATGGTCCCTGACTTGGGGGCCCCTGGGGATGCAAGGAGGGGTCCTGGTGAAAAGGGAAAGTCCCAAGCTGGCCGACTTCTTTCTGATATTCGAGTACCTTAGAGTCTGACTCTTCCAGAAGCCTCTGGGCCCCCAGGGCATAGGGTATAGGGGTACCCCTCTTCCTCCACTGTCAACTGAGAATTGGACAAGTCGCAAGGAGCCAGGTCCCCACACTGTCCCACTCGAGCAGCTGAGAGGAAAAACAGATAACGCCCATCTTCCCCAAAAGACCTGAGTCAAGGCCTACCATACCAGGGCAGGGGTGGGTGTGAACAGAAACGAGTGACAACACCTCCTGCCATCGCCAGCCCAAGCTCCTCTAGGGGTTGTCAGGGTGGGCCCTGGGTCACCCAGAAGTCCCAGAGGGAGGACAGGGAGTGGGCTGCGGCTTCTCTGGGCTGTGAGGGGAAGAGGGATTGGCAGAGCTGTCAGGCCTGCCGGGCAGGAGGCCTGCACACACACCCAGGGCCTCTGATTCAGAGAAGGTTTTCGGGGGCGGCGGGAATGACACAGAGGCTGGTGGTGTACCCTGCCGGGAAGAGCTCCTGCAAACGCACAATTTACCTGCCTGGGCTTCCCTCACCTACACCGTTTGGCAAAAGTCCTTCATGCTGACTCTGGGCACCTTATCCCAGACTCTCCATCCTAAATGCTGTTAACTAGGTTGAGGGTCAACTGAGGAAGGTGACAGATGTGGATATTTCCTGGGCCTGAGATAGACAGTGTCAGTGACAAGGCAGGATAAGCCAGGAGTCAATTCTCAGGCATGGAACCTACTACCCTCAGCCCGCACAGCCCAGGCTGGAGACATGTCTGCCCCATTTGTCTGGCCCCCATGGACTGGCCAAAACCAGAAAGGAGCAGTATGGCTGGTAGATGGGCATCTGGGGCAGGGGGGGTTGCCAGTTTGAGGGCGTAGGTAGAGGATGGTTGGCTTTTGGGGTGCGCAGAAGGGCAAGGGTGAGGGGGGCAGCTACCTCTGCTGAAGATGGGACTCTCGTAGGGGATCTTGTTGCGGGTCTCCAGACTAGAGCAGTTCCAGCGCTGGTCCCGGAACTGGTGCTGGCACTCGTGGATGGCGATCTGGATGCCCTGGATGGCTGAGGCAGCCACATCAGGGTGGCGCACACACACCTCCATCTGCCTCCTGCTCAGGCCCGGCAACGTCAGGCACACCGTGTTGGCATTGAGCACGGGCTCCGGGGGCAGGCGGAGGCCCAGAATGTCGTTGGGTGCAGACCTGCAGGCAGCGGGGGTGGGGGTGGGTGTGGGTGAGTGTTTCGGAGAGCTGGGAAGGCCCCGCTTGGCAATTTACACTCTGTCCCAAGAGCCATAATCCCTCTGTTCCAACCTCTGCTTCTAAAAGTTGGGCCTGTAGGTAGAGTCCTAGAGCATTCTCCTGTCCTCGGTCCTCTCATCATCGCTTCCTCCAACACCACCTGTCCAGATGCACACCCACACAAGCTAATGTGTAAATGCACACGCATCCAAAATGCCTGCGCACAAGTATTTCATAGGTACATGCTGAGCATAGATGTTCACATACATAGCGTTCCCCAGGAGACTACTCCCAACGCCTGTTTCAGACGGTCACATTCGCACAGACACACTTCTGCACACATTGAGGGGGCCACACAGACCCAGGAACACTTACACACATACACACTTCAGACATAGTTACACACACAGACACACAGACACTCACAAGCATGTACATGTACGCGTGTTAACGTATAATGTATATTGATCCGTGAGCTCTCAGTTCACACACATGTGCACACACAGACTGCTGTTTACAACATAACTTGCAGGGTTCACAAAATCACACACACGCACTGAGAACCCTTCCAGCCGCAGTCTCAGTGACCCCACCTGATCTACTCCCTGCCAGCTCCCCCCCCCACCCGCCCCTGCCTGGGAGTGATCTCTAATGTGAAGCAAGGCAGTTTGAGCTTTCTCCTGGGGGGGGGGTGCATTCCCCCCGCCTGGCATGGACTCCAGGTTGGCACTTGTTTCCCCCACACACATACACACACCTCCTCTTCTAGTAGCCTTCACTTTCCTGGGCACTGCCTTATCTCCCTGGACTGCCCAGATTCTGTCACCAGTTCAGCCCCCTCCTATGAGGGCAGTGTCTTTCATTGGGTACCAGCACTTTCCTGCGACACTGTCCCTCCCTCCTTCCAGGGTCCCCTGCCCCAGCAGGAGCGCCAGAGGCCCCTGTGGCTGGGGGTCCCAGCTCTCCAGGAGGGCGGGGCATAAGGTGAGGGCTCACCTGGGCACGGAGGCAGCCAGCAGCAGTAGGAAGAACAGGAGCGCGCAGAGCGCGGGCCGCGGCTGGGGCCGAGGTCGGAGCCGCAGCCAGGGGCAAGGGTGGGTGCTGCCCATGGCGCGCGGGCCGTCACGGGCCAGGAGTGGGGGGCTCACAGCCCGGCGGGACCGGCGAGCCAGGGGCGACGGCGCATGATCCGCGGGGGTCGGGGCGGCTGCGACACACAGCTCCGACTCGGGTCACGGCTCCGGGAGCAGACGGCGCCCGCCTCCCCGCTCCATGGGGCAGCGCCCCCGGGCACCGCCCTCGGGGTGGGGGGGCGGGCGGGCGCACCGGGCACCTCCTGGCACAGGGGTCCAGGGAATTTCCCGAGGCCCCCCTGCGACAACTCCTGGTGCCTCTCGAGGGTAGGGGGGGCCCGGAGGTGCTGCGGGCTGGGGACGAGAGGCTGGGGTGCCAGGGAGCCCCCCAGAGCAGCGCCGCGAGCCTGCGCTTCCGAGGGCGTGCGAGGCGGGCGGTGTGGGGGGGCGGTGTGGGGGGGCGGCGCTGTCTGTGCCCGGCCCCACCGCCCAGAGAGTGAGTGACTGTCCCGGCTCGGGGAGCTCTGCCGCCTCCCCTTCCTCCCCCCGCCCCCCCGCCCGAATGTCTCAGGGCTCTACCCCAGGTGACGTCACGACGGGGGGGTGGAGGCGTGTATGGGTCCTGAGGCCACTGCGGCCGCTCAGGACTCCGGGTGGGAGCGGCGGTGCCGAGGGCAGGGGAAGGAGAGGTGTTGGGGGGGAGGGGGTCTGCGCGCGCGTGCACGTGGAGGTGCCAGTGCCAGGGCGCGCGCTGGTTTGTGTAAGAAGCTGTATGTTACTTCGAAGTGTGTGTGTCTGGCCGAGACACAGCTGCCGGGGAGCAGTCCTCCCCAATATACACACCTGCAGGGGCTGGAGGGGAGGGGCTGGCCCCCCTGCTTGCCTCTCCCACCTCAGGAGGGACTTCCCAGGCTTGGCTGGTGCGGCAGGTGTGGGGGGTCCTGTAAAGGGGTTTGGCAGCCTCTGGGTTTTGCTCTTCTTCCCTGTGTGACCTTAAACAGGTGCCTTGTGCTCACTGAGCCATCCTCTGCCCCTTCGTGAAATGCGGCTATCGAGGCCCACCTCATCTAGTCAGTGAGCCCATGAAGGTAAAATTGCTGGGACTCCAGTAAATGCTTATTTGGAAGCAGAGCTCCCAGGGGTGACACACCCTGGGAGCGGGATTAGTGAGCCCTTTAATTCCAAAAGTGTGCTTTGGGGGTCATCTTATTTTGTCCCCTTTTATTTCACAAGAAAATAATGAGGCTCAGAGAGGACCATGACTTACTCAAGGTCACACAGCAAATTAGTCCAAGAGCTGGAACTGAGTCCAGTGCTCTTGACCGTGAGCATAGCAGCAGTGGCCCCAACACTGAGTGTTGCTTGCCTAGGCCTTGCTGCAGATGCTCCGGATCTTGCCCTGGTGCTGCTACCTGTACTTGGCTCTCTGGGAGCCACCCAAAACCAGGCTCCTGGCTCAGGCCCACTCCGCTCTGGGATTTTCCTCTGGTCCTCCCACCCCGGCTGAACACTTAGCTCATCTCACTATGGGGTGAGTATACTAGACCCAGGCAAAGGCCTGAGAAACCAAAGGGTCGGGGACAGAAGCTCCAGCTTCTGTTTCTGGTTCTAACCTGGGCCCTGATAGTGAATCCTGCTCCCACTGCGGCCTTAGCATCCTCCTCTGTAAAATGGGCACAAGTCTTCTGCTCTATACACACACCTCCCTCCCAACCTCATTGTCCTCTCCTGGTTTAAGTACAAACTCTGGGCTCTGAGACAAAAGGGGCCCATTCCTGGAATTGTCCATCCCTGGGGAATTGGAGAGGGGTGGGGCCTTCCCTGTCCCCAGACTGTCAGGTGGTGGGGGCTGCCTGAGTAACAGCAGGCTGACGGCATCCTCCCCCCCTCCTTTCCCCCATCTCTGCCGGCAGCCTCCGCAGCTGTCAGGAATTAAGGGCTTGAGGCTGCTGGGGGTGGGGGTGGGGTGGGGCAATGGGGGGGAGCAGTCTGGACAGCAGGAAAACAGCCGGGGGCAGGAAGCGGTCTGCGTCAGCCAGAGCCTTGTTTGACCCCAGCCGCCCCCTGCCCTACCCACTCTCCTTCGCCATGCTGCAGGGACAAGGACAGCTTGGGACTAGAGTTTGGGAAGAGTATGGGGGAAGGATAGGGCAGGCCCAAACTCAGCACAGGAAGGAGGCGGTGAGCCTAGGCTGGGAGAGGGCACCACAGGGACAACCCAGGCTGGGGACACATGTGCCCATTGGCTGTTGGGAAAACTGAAGCCCAGAAAAGATTAGGAAGAGGCCCAAGGTGGGACAGGGAATGCAGTCATGACTGCTTAACTCCCTGGGTAAAGCTCACACTAGTCTTCCCATGCTTGATGCATCATATGTGTCCCCTGGGGTAGGCCATTGTGGGGAATACTGATTCTGGATCCCATGCAGCTGAATCAGCCTGTCCAGGGGCAAGGCCTAGGGGTCTGCATTTCTAGCTGGTATCTCAAGTGATTTTCATGAAGACCACATTTAGGAAATTCTGCTGAGCTGCTTGAGAAGCTGTTTTTTTTTCTTTAACCTGCCTCTGCAGAGGGAACATCTCTTTGTCCCCCACCCCACCCCACCGCCTCTATGGCTCATGAAATATAGAGATGTAAGAGAGAGGGAGAAGGCCCTTTCTTTGAAAACCCCAGGAGGCAAATAATGATTCTCAAGTCTTGTTTGCAGTGGGGCGTAGTTCTGGCCTGATGTCATGAGGGTCTAAAAGTGCCCAAGCCTGGGGCACTTCTCAGTGCAGGGAAGAAAGGGCATATGTGCACAGGACCTTGGCATATGTGGAGATGAAGCCCAGAAAGCATATCTGCAACTGGAGCCCCCGTCTCAGTGACCTTTGCCATGGCCAGGCCCCTATCGGCAGTCCCCAGACCCCACCCTGGCCCTGCCCTGGGCCCTGGCCCTCAGCCCAGCCCCAGCCCCCGCAGCCGCCAGCTGAGACCACAATTATAGGGGCCACTGGGGGTGGGGGGAGCACCAGGGATGAAAGGCGGCTCAGAGAATGGTTCCAGCTGTGGCAACTCTGGAGGAGGTTGCAAGGAAGGGAGGGCGAAGGGAGGCACCAGGGTGAGAACAGGTGGGACCCTCACAGCCCCAACCCAGACCAGGCCAGGCTCAGTCCCGATGCTTGGTGAGAGAAGTCTGTCTTGGTGAAGAGGAGAGGGAAGGAGCCCCAGACCAATAAGGGAGCTCTTTGTCTTATCCTTCAGGCCTCAGGGACCAGAGCCCCTCAGCAAGGTAAGGGGATTAACTTGCTGCTTCAGTCACCCAAACTCCTGGTCAGTCATCGGAAGGAAGGGGAAATGAGCCCTTGGCCTTAGGCTGATCATGGGCCTTCCACCAGCTTCCCCACCCATCTGCCTGCATTCTGGCTCTTCCTGATGTGGTCATGCACACATCTGGGGCGCCTCTGTGCTCTTCGCCCATCTCCCCGATACCACATGTCCCCCACCACTCAGCCAGCAGGGAACCTTCATGGCTCAGACTGTGCCTGGGGCTGAGCAGCTGGGTGAGCAAGGGGGTGGTGTTGAGGGGGCATTTCTGAGCTCTGGGCCCAGCCTTCTTCCAAGACAGCAGTGCAAGAGCACAGAGCTATCTCTGAGCTTAAAGATGACCAAGATAATGGTCAAAATGGTGCCTCTCAGGCCAAGGCGCTCACCCTTCACAGAAGCCATTTCCCAGACTTCTGCTGAGCTTGGTCCAAAAGATGGACCACTAGTGCACAACTAGCAATTTGAAGATTGCAGTGCCCTCTTACGATGTACTAAAAAGCTATCAGGCAGCCCATTTTTAACGGGAAAACTGAGGCTCAGAGAGATTAATTGACTTGATCAAGGTCAAGTTAGCAAAGTAGGCCTTTTTTTCACTGTATCATGCTACTTCCTCTGAATTCCTTTTAACCTGATTGGGGTGGTGTCAGTTCATGCCACTGCCTCAGTTTCCTTCTGTGGCATCATGGAGGAGTCCAGCATCACCCACTCTGCACCACTCACCGGGACCTGGCAATAGAGACCAGGAGGCAAGTGTCCCAGTCCTAGGTGCGGGTCAGCCCCAAAGGTCCCAGACAGTCTGGAATCCTAGCAGCTTGACCCAAGCTGTCCTTGGGTCTCCTTGCTTCCTTTCATCTTACCCTCTCCTTCCTGCCCACAGCTCTCTGAGCCCCCCAGATGTCTTGCAGGTCCCATCTGTTGGGCCCTGTTAATAGGGAAGCTGGGCTCTGTGCACCCTCTTGTGGTCTCTGAGAGAAGTGCAGGAGTTCGTTCTTTGTTTGTTTGTTTGTTTAGTGTGTTGAACCCAGCTCTGCGGAAGGCAGAGCTGTGAATATAAACCCCACCCTTAGGGAGCTTCATTTCTCCTCCATGTGGCCCACAATGCCAATTAGTTATCCAAACCCCTTGAGTAGAGAGGTTGAGTTCAGATTCTCCATGACACCTCCCTGAAGCCCGGGCCTTTGACCTAAGGGAGCCGGGAGGAAGTAGGAAGGAAAACTCAGATACCCTTTCCTTCCCACTGCCACCTGATATCCCTTCTCCTTCATGCTTCACTCTGGGGTCCCCGCGTGATTCTAGAGGACTGAACCAGGCTAGCACAAGAGGTGGGGGCGGAGACATTGTGGGGGGGGAGGGCAGATGCACCGGAAGGCATGGTTAAGGTCTGTTACATCCAGGATGAGTTCCGCTTCCTTCTGTTTCATTTGAAAAACTCTCCTCTCCTCCCTGTGTCCCCAGTACCTGTGGTCTTGGCGGTTGGAGGGCGTTAACAGTCAGAGTCACAGTAATACATCTTTCTGGGTGGTTATTGGTTTAGGGATGGGCAACTGACCCAAGCTGACCAAATCGGGGTCTTCCTTAGGACTTTTTCTGGGAAAGCCATTCTTTTTTAGACTACCAGCTCTAAGAATGTGAGCATAGGGCTGACATAGAGTGAAAGTCTATCTGCAACAGGAGGTAATGAGGACAGTATGAGCAGTATGGTGGTGAGGGAAGAAGACAAGGGAGAAAGACCTATGACATTGTTTGGGCCTCTGGGTTCAGTTGTGCTTGAATTCAGGCTTACCTTTGGACTTCCCAGGTAATTAATTCCCTTTTTAATTATTTTCCCAATAATTCATTCCTTTGGGCTAAGCTAGTTTGAGTTGGGTATCTTCATTTGCGATCAGGGTCTGCCCTGAGAACATCAGCTTTCTATCCCCATTCCCACAGTAACTGCCATTTATTAAATATAAGCTTGACCTAAATTATTGTGCCAAATGTTGTGCTAAGTGCTTTTTGTATCTCAAAAAAATCCTCCCCATGTTTCTATGAGGATATGAATGGGTTATGACAGTGTTGCCACTTTCCCACTGAGAGATGGAGACTATTTCCCCTTCCCTTGAATTTTGGCTGGTTATGTGACTTGGGTCAGCCGACAGGGAGTGACAGCAGCTCTGTGACTTGAGACAACCAATAGGGAGTGTGTAACTTCCAATGCTGGACCGTAAGGAGCTTCTGTCTTCACATTCAACACAATTGATTTTGAAAGCCAGCCTGGATAAGAAGTCTGACTACAGGGGCGCCTGGGTGGCACAGCGGTTAAGCATCTGCCCTCGGCTCAGGGCATGATCCCGGCGTTCTGGGATCGAGCCCCACATCAGGCTCCTCCGCTATGGGCCTGCTTCTTCCTCTCCCACTCCCCCTGCTTGTATTCCCTCTCTCGCTGTCTGTCTCTGTCAAATAAATAAATAAAATCTTTAAAAAAAAAAAAAAAGAAGTCTGACTACACCAAAGCCACCACGCTGTGAGGAAGCCCAAGCTAGCCACACAGAGAGAAGGAGGCCATGGAGGAGCTCCAAGGCATTAGACGCATATGAGGGAAGCCTCTTAGACTGTCCAGCCCAGCCCAGCCACCGCAGGAGGCGGCCAAGTGAAGGACCACAGCCAATAGTTCTGCTATAAGAAGCAGAACCACCAAGCTGAGTTCTGGCAAATTCCTAACCTACAGGATCATGAGATGTAATTATTTTGGGGTTGTTCGTTACACAGCAATAGATAACTGAGACACGATGGTGTTCCCATTGTATCGCTAAAGAAACTGAGGCTAACATGCCTATATTGCTACCTTCGAAGCAGCAGCCGCAGCTTCAAACCCAGAGTGCCTGAATCCAAAGCCCAGGCTTTGCCTATATACGTAGGTGGGGCAGTCATTGTCCACTATGGTATTTGGACTGTAGGAAAATTGGGGGCCCCAAATCCCAGCCATTTAGCCATGCCCTCCCCCATTCTCTGGAGGAAAATGGAGGCGTGAGATTCAGCTCTGGAGAACTCAGAACCCCAAACCTTTTCCTCTCTGTCCCTTCAGCCTCAACATCAGCTTCCTGAGAAAGAACCAGAAGGCAGGAAATGTGGTTGGGTGCCAACAAAAACCTTGGGACAACGTTGCTTCATCTCCCTCTGAGTGTGATTAGAAATGCTGTTCTGAGCAGTCTTTTGGACGCTAATGGGAGTGAAGTTAGTTTTGATGGTAACAAAGTCTGATGTTACTAATCACATAGTTTCATCACATTCTACAGTTTATAAAGTGCTTTAATCCTATGGGCTTGGGTGGCCCTAAAAGTCTACCCTCAAATTCCCCAGGGGTCACAGAAACAGAAGGGCAGATAAGGGTGTCGCAGTCCCCTAGAATTGAGATGAGGGCTGATCTGAGAGCTGAGGACACTACCAGAGGCTTCTGGTCTTCCTTTCCTAGACCTGTTCAGTCTGTTCCTTTAAAGAGCGATGGCTTAGGTCTTCCCCAGCTCGAAGATTCAGGCGGGAGAAGTGTGACAAGGGTGACTCTTCACCACGGTTTCGAGGAGAGCCTCATCCAATAGGTAGGAAGATAGGGACCTAAGGCTGACCCCTGAGATGCTAGTTCTGTCAAAACCATTTTCCTTTACACACTCCTTCGGAAGCCTGGCCCCATGGCAGCCCCCAGGAGGCCAGCTCCCCTCCCAAACCGTGGGCCCAGTCCTATTGGTTTAAATACTTTTATTGATACTAAACTCACCCACCCACCCAATGGCCAGCAGTTCTAAGGAGTCCTGCATCCAGAGGCCTAGAGACTGGCTCTTTGGTTTCCATATGGGGGCCAAAGAGCGAGAGGGACTGCATAGCCTCCCCCGGAAGCCTTCCAGAGCGCTCCCTGGCGGGGTGGGGGGGGGGGGCGGTGCGGTTCTCCAGCGCCCTGGGCCTTCCTGGGCTGGCGCATAACTCCCCTCCGCCGCCTTTCAGTTTGCGGAGGCCCGGGAGATGGGCTTTCGGTGGGCGAAACTGGGTCGCACCCTCGCTGGGGTCCAGAGGTGCCGCGGTCGCCGGGCGGCGCGTCAGAGGCAGAGGCTGAGCTCCTTGCGCACGCGACAGCGGTGGCACTGCACGACGCAGCACCAGTGGAAGCGGCACAGGCAGTTCTCCTCGAGCTGCACGCTCTCCTGGCGGTGCCCGCGGCCGCAGCACAGCAGGTCGCAGCCGCTGAGGTCCGGGGCGCTGCTGTTGCAGGCGCGGCCGCGCGTGCCAGGCGAGCCGGTGCGCCGGTTGGGAGCGCAGAAGTCTGGCGAGTCGGCGGCGTAGAGGAGGTCGGCGCGGCCCGGCGGCTTGAGAGTGCGGACTGCGGGCAGCAGAGCCTTGCCGTCATTGGTTCCCATGACACGCGAGGCGCCGTGGAAGCGCTCGAGCAGCCGCGCGCCCACCTCGCGGAACGGGGGCAGCTTCTGCCAGCAGGTTCGCAGCGCGCACGAGCCCGACAGCCCGTGGCACTTGCACTCGGTGCGCGTATGGCTCCGCACGGCCTGCGGGGAGCGAAGGAGCGGGCGGATGGGGGCAGATTGGGGGTGCGTGGTTTGGCAAGGCCCAGGGGATCGACCTAGAATAAGATGGGGAGGGTGGGGTGGGCGGAAGAGAGAAAAGAGCAGACCAAAAACACAAAGGAGAGCGCAAGGTGGAGAGGAGGAAATCAGGGAGCAACCCCTCCGACAGAAGGAAAAATGATACAGATGGAAGAGTAAGAGAAGTGAGGGGGGAGCGCTGTACGTAGCACAGAGATCGCAGGATACAAAGTCAGGAATGGGGGAGAAAGCAGAATGGACGGCAGGGTTGAGATTCTCCCTGGAGCGAGGCGGGGAGGGATTGCAGCTGTTGCGCTCTATTCCTTCCTACCAACCCGGGCCCGTCCCGGCCCCCGGCCCCCGGCCCCCTCGGCCCCCTCTCCTTGCTGCCACTAACGGCCCCAGGCAGGGCTGAGCAGAGTCCCAGAGCCGCAGAGCCCGCCTCTTGGGCGTTTGTCTCTGCCACCCCTCCCCAACCCTATCCGACAGGTATGCGGGCCTGTCTGGACATTCCTCTCTGGGCCCCCTCTTACCCCCTGCCTGATGCCTCAGGCTGAACCCTGGAGGACACAGGATGTGTGTGGGGGCGTCCCTAGAGTACCCTAGAACTGAGGCCTAGGGTGCGGGAGGGCCCACTGTGAATGCATTACTGAGAACTGGAATCCAGAACTCCTGCCCCTTATTTGCTATTTTGTGCCTAAAGCTGGGGTCTAATTGTCACAACCGCACTAGAGATTTATGGCGTCAGATGACCCAGGATGACCATCTCTGGAAGCTCAGGGTCCAGAGGCCAACCTGATCTACAGACTTGAGTGCGTTCCCCCCTTCCCAGGCCTCTCCTTCCTCACAGCCCCTCCTGGAAACATCTGACCCAGACAGCTTCTTGTCCCTAAACAGGAGCTCCTGGGGCCCTCCTCCTTGCAGAGGGAAAGGGAGAGGCTGCCAGGATCCCGAGCGGGGCCCACTCTGGGGCTGGTGGGCAGCCAGTTGGCAAGTACCCAGATTCGGTCACAGCTTTCCTGGCCTCTGCCTGACTCCCTCCTACCTTCACCAATATCTATGCTTTGTCTTTCACACCTTTCCAAGCCCATCCCTCTTGGGCCTGTTCTAGCCCCTCCCAAGGCCTCGCCTGATGCCTCCACCTCCAGACCCCATACCTTGCCCCAACTTCTATCTTTTCTTTCATCCCCAGCTTTAGTCACCCTCCTCTGCCCCTGCCCAGGCAGCCAGGTGTCTCCCTCCCCAGGCTTTGTCCTATCTGTCCTCTGTCCAGTCTCAGAGGTTTGTCTGCCCTACCTGAGGTCCCTAAAGGCCTTGAGTCCTCTTCCCGGGATGTCCCTTCCCCACCCTGCCCATTAGACCACCAGCTCCAGGCCCTCCCAGGCCTCCCAAGGGACACCTTCTAGGTTGGCCACCTTACCTCCCACATGGCCTGCACATGCCCCAGCCCATCTGCCCCCAGGGTCCCTCTCTGCCAGGCAGCTCCCACACAGGTACTTCTGCACCTATACTCCCTCGCACCCACCCCCTTCCTCACACTTCCACAGACCACACCCTCACCGACGTCCACTCACACCCACCCATACTCACACATTCACAACCCCCACACTCTTACACAGCCCTGCCCCCACTCACCAGCCGGCCCGCCTCGTTGTTGTGAAGTTGCACCAACGCACGGATGTCTCCCCGTCCCCGCTTGTGCCGCGCGTCCATAAAGAGCCTCGACTTCTCGTCCCCGAAGTCTACGTCGTCGCCGCAGCCTCCCCACTCCCAGGCGGCGCTGCCGTCGGGGGAGCCGACGGGACCCGGGGGCCCGGGCGTGCCGGACAGGCCTGGGGGGCGGGGTGGGGGCGGTGGGGCCCGCCCTCGGGGCGCCTGGCAGCCGCACTGCAGCAGCTCGCCCATGGAGCAGGCCTGCGTGACCGCGTGGCTGGCACCCGCAGCCGTGATCGCGAACACGAAGGCAGTCTCCCGGATGTCTGTGGGCGCAGGTGGGGGGCGGTCAGCCTGCAGGACCGATGCCGCGTCGGGGGGAGGGGTGTGGGGAGGGGAGGGGAGGGGCGAGGCGGCGGGGCTAGGAGACAGGGGCAGGGCAAGGGCGCCCACAGACCCGTGGGACAGGCGGGCTCAAGCAGCCTCCCCAAATCCCCCCGCCCCCTGATTCCCCTAGAGAAGAGAAAGCAGCACCCCCCCCCCCCCCCCGCCCCCGTGCTCTGCCCACACTGACCCTGCTGCAGGATGCGCCCGAAGGCCTTGCTGTGGCTGGAGCAGTTCCAGCGACGGAAACGGAACTGGAACTGGCACTCTCGTACCCCAAGCCGGGCGCCCCGGGCTAGCTCCGCCACCACCTCTGGCTCGGCCTGGCACAGCTCAGCCTGCCGCCCTGCCAGCCGCCGGGCTTTTCTGCAGATGCTGGTGGGGTCCATGACCAGGGGGCTGCCCACCGCCCTGGAAAGCAAAGAATGGCAGGTCCCGGGTATGACTTAGAGGGCTTGGGGGGAGGGAGAGGGAGACCAGCCCCGTTCAGCCTTGGGCTAAGAGCTGGCATGCACCTCTGGTCTTACCCACCCCAGCTGAGCTGGAGATTGTCCTGTCTGGTTCTCCTACCATTCCACGTCCCCTTTTAACTAGATTTTAGACTGAAATTGCTATAGGGCAAGGATTCGGTCTTATCCTTCTGTGCACATCTTCATTAATAAATCCTTATAGGAATTTGACTCAAGGTCAAGGCACCTGGCACCAGGTGAGCCAAAAAGGAAACGAGGAACAGATGAACAGGAGGAAGATCAAGAAAACTGTCAGAGTACAAAACAGTATGAATCATAAGGAGATACAAAGAAAAATAAGCAGTAGCAAAGAAGGATCTGGTCTTAGTGGACAACAAGCTGGTTTTGGCAGCTGAACAGCCCTGATGCTAGAAAGACAGGGGCAATCCAGGGATACAGAAGGCCACAAGATTTTAGGATGGCTAGGGAAGGGGTCCTAGTGACCTTTTCAGAGCAGCAGGGCAGCAAGCCAAGCCCTGACGTCCCTAGTTGTGACATAACTGGTCTGGGAAGAGGTAACTACTCTTTGGCTCAGTGGTGAAGACCTCATGGGAAGTTCCACACACTTTCAGAAATCCCTCCTATGCCTAGCCTTCATTTCACCTAAGGAGAGAGCTGGTATTAGGTTTCCATATACCAGACCCCCGAAGGTTAAGGTTATTCACACTGGAGTGGAACTGCTTTCATCAGATTGTTCTGACTTGAATGCTTAGCTGGGATCCCTGTGCTTGCTGTAGGAATGAGTGGGTGGAGCTCTTGGACCTGACAGTCATTTGCGATCACACAAAAACCCTTCAGCAGAGGGCAGAGAAAGACTCCCGGGTGGGGAGAAGTCGCACCAGGCAGTAGAAAATGTAGAGGAGAGTGGTAGCTAGGTGCCAAAGGTCAAGGTGGCCTACTTTTCAGTGTAGCTTTGGTGACCATCCGCCCGCCCCCCTGTCCCCATTTGCTCTGCAAGTACAGGCTGCCCAGGCATGTCTGGCCCCACAACAATGAGTTGTAATGGGCTCAAACAGCAGCGAGCGGAATTCAGGTCTTAAGGTAGAACTTCGCAACTCTGCGGAGTGAGTTGCAGGAAGATGTGTAAGCTCAGTCCTTTGAGGTCCCCTACTCTCCACCCCCCACACCAGACCCCACCCTATCAGATCATTGTCAACCTCCCCACCCAAGTAGTCCTGGAGCCAAGATTCTTTTCTTGGTGAAGAGACTTACAGTCCAGACCTTCCTTCCTCCGTGCTTAAGACAGGCTCACCCCTGCATTCCAACCCTGGAAAGGTCCAGCTCCAGCCCCTTCCCAACCCTAGAGAAGTGGTGGATGGAGCAGTGGGAAGAGGGCTATGGGTAGGGTAGGACAGCCCAAGCTGGTTCCCAGGGGCCCAATGACCTTCAAGTGTGGATCAGTCCATATCTATCTATCCCCCCTCCATCCACTTATCCACCTCATTACAACAAGGATTTGAGGCAGCTTTCAGCATGGTATAGGGTCAGTAGATAAGACTATGAGCACCTTGGGAGTTAGAAGTGACATTTTCTTTTGTTTCCCACGGCAGATTTTTAGGTGCTTAATTCATATTTCCCCCAATTTTTATTATGAAAATGTGCATGTTATGAATGATTACTATAATACTACAACGAGCACCATTTACTACATGTTTCTGAATGAATGAATGAGCCATCCAAGGACAGTGTCGTCACTTGAGGCCAGGCCCCTGTCCAGGACTCCTAATTGGCTTCCTCTCTCCCCCCCACACTGGATGCACAGGCAGGCAAGCAGGACTCCCCATGGCTGTCCAGCTCCTTTCCTGCCACCTGGGAGTCTAGGGTTCTGCAAGCTCATCTTCCCCACCCCACCCCCATGCAACTAAGCTCCCTAGTCTTCCCCGCCCCAACCCTGCCCTCTGCTAACTCCCTACTTTCCCAAGGTTGACTGGCCTTATCCTCTCAAGGTTACTCTGACCCCATCCCTCTCCTCTCAGCTCCTCCTACCCTAGGAAAGGAAGAGAGGGTGGGGGTATGCAGCGAGAAAAGCAAAAACCTCCCGACCTTGTCTGCTTGCCAGGGGTTAGAGATAGGAGAGAAATCAGGAGAAGCAGGAAGGGTAGGGCCCTCCAGGAGGTGGGGCCAGCCCTTCACAGGGTTGAGGGGCTGCCCCAGAGTCGTTGCTGGTCTGGGTCTGGCTCCCCAGGCTGGCTGGCTGCCTGGGAACTAGGCTTGTTTACAAGCTGGTCAGGAGGAGGGATGGGCAGGAGTAGCAGCTAGAATCCCAAGGGACCAGCTTGCTCCCTGCCCTGCTGTCCTCGCTCCCATCTCCAAGTCACAGGGAAGAAAACTCCAGAAGAGGATTGGCAGGGGGGCATTGGGCAAAACATCAAGCCTCTTCTGTGCCCTGGTCTCTGCCAACTCTGGGTGAACTGAGCCACTGTGGGCAAGTCATTCTCTCTGGGCTTCAGAAACGTGAGGAGTTAGCATGAGAAGCTCCCTTATCCCCTCTAACATTAACACTTGACTCCACATCAAGAAATAACTCCCCCATCTCCCCTCTTCCTTTACCCTCCTTTCTTCCCTTCTGCTTCCTTAGACAATCAACTCCGCTTTTTTGGCCTTTGAGTCAGCATTGGCCTGGGGTCAGCCCAGGGAAGATGTGCCCATTTGAGAGCATCTGCATGTTTTGGGGGCTGGAACACAGTGGTGGTAGGAAACATATAATATGTAGTGTGTAGGATCCGAGATCCCAATCTAATAGCCATTCCTGGGCATAGAAAAATGAGGCTAGTCCTAGAGAAATCAGTATGCAGACAAGAAGGGACAAGCCTAGGGTTGGCCATTCGAACTGGCTTGGCCTGTGCCAAGATCTCCCTCCCAGGGACCTTGATTGGTAGAGTCAATAGCCAAGCGAGGTGGCATTAGGGGCCAGCCAGTTCCTCCTGGCAATATCTGTAGCTCTAAGCCCTGGCGGCCCCAGGTTCTGGCCTAACCTACCTTTCCAAGCCCAGATTCAGAGGGTCAAAGGGAATGCCAGAAATCACCTAGTCCTACTCTAACCACCTCACCCCCCTTTATACAGATGAACATCTAAGGAGGGACGTGACTGACACAGGCCATTCAATGGAGGGATCCTTACTGCAAGGAATTTAGATGAATATTTTCTTTTAAAAAAATTTATATTTATTTATTTATTCATTTATTTGAGAGAGAGAGAGAAAGAGGGAGAGAGAGAGAGAAAGCATGAGCAGGGGGAGGGGCAGAGGGAGCTTCATCCCAGGATCCTGGGATCATGACCTGAGCCAAAGGCAGATGCTTAACCGACTGAGCCAGCCAGGGGCCCCTAGGTGAGTATTTTTGAAACCAAAGGGGCTGGAGGGAAATGACCGCATGAGGTATCAGAAGACCTCAGATGGCCTCGCATGCCCTCCTCCACACAGCCCTTCCTAACTTTTAGCAGGGTTGGCTAACTCTGCATTCATCCCAGATTACACCTCTAACTTTCTGGACTCAGAGCCACCCCCTCCCAACCCCTAAGTCATTGAACTCATACCCAGCATGTCTCCAAGCTCACCTCAGATCCCACTTGCCCCAAGGAGCCATCCCGAAGCCCCAGCCCTCACTGACCACCCCCCCCCCGCACCACATCACCTCAGGTGTCGCTCAATTGGGGGCGCTTGTGATCCTGCCAGTGGCATAACTATTTTGTCATGTTTTCTCGTCTTATCTCTCCACTTAGCTTGAAGACACGGTAAAGACAAAGATCTCACGAGGAGACAAAACGTCATCAATAGCACACCTTTGGAGTCTGGCGAGTCTGTGACGGGGCTTTGGATCTGGGCTCTGCCATTTGCTTGTTCTAAGATGTTAGCATGTGCTTGCTTGTGAATTTGGCACTTAATATTTGTTGAATGAATGCGACCTAACCTTCTGAACCTCAGTTTCCACAACTGTAAAATGGGAATAAGGGATACCTGACTGCTTCTCTGGTACACAGGAAAAGGGTCTGTCCGGGGAGCGAGTTCCAGCAAGCGGGTTTTGTCTTCCCGGTCACACCCAGATTCATCTTTTGGGCCTGCCCAGTGAGGGGCAAGCAGTAAGAGCGCAGGCAGAGTTCGTGGGTTCATGAGAACACCCTCTTCACGAACTCTCTGCCTTACTTCTCAGCTTGGATCCCTGTGTTTCCTCTTCCTTTGCCGGCCCTGCCCCTGGACCAGAAGCACCCTCCGGGACCCCTCCCCTTCCCGAGAGCACTCCTGGGTGCATTGTTGAGGGCAAAGTGATCACAGACCCTTTTGATGCCCAGCCACCTCTGAAGGGCCTCATGGCCAGCCCCCTCTATTTCCTCACACTCACCCCCAGGGTCCCTAGTCTGACCCCCACCTCCTAGGAGCCAGCAGAGGGAGCTCTGAGCCCTGGGGCTGTGGGTGGGGGCTGCACGGGGGTGGGGGGAGGTGGGTGGTGGAGAAGGGGCAGAAAAATGTTGCCTGACGGCTGCTGAGGCGGCTGGGCCCGGGCCTGTGCCCGCCCGCCTGTCCTGTCCTGCTCTGTCTAACGCGGTAATTACTGCTCCCCCTCCCCCAGCCCCTACCCCCACCCCAACCACCACATCAAAGCCAGTGATGCCCCAGCTCCATTAACCCCTGCCTCCCCACCGCCCACCAGACACCCCATTCCACCCCTCTCCCACACTGACCCAATTTGGTTCCCTCTGCCCCATCCTGGACACTGCCCTTCCCACCTCCTCACACTGTTCTCCTCATAGCTCTTGGAAGAGGTAGGGGCTCTCCCTTCCCTGATGGCCTTCACCAGTAGAGAGGGCTTCCTATGGGTCAGGGCTGAGGGATGCAAAGGAGGGGCCACACTGACCATCCACTGGATTCTCTGAGGAGAATCTGTCATGTGCCTCTGCTCTCCCATACTGAGGTGGGGAATACCCATGTGAAGGGGGGGCTGGGGAACAGAAGGGGCCTGTGGAAGGCTCTGTACCCCTTTCCTGACCCCCACCCCTCACTGCACACAGGGATGAGGTACTCAGCAGGAGGTGGACTCCCAGGCCTGGTCCTCACTGCCCGCATCCTGGGTGGCCTTAGGCAAGTCCCCTCCTGTCCCTGGACTTTGCCGGACTTCTAACAACCCTAAGTGAGAAGATTGGCTTAGATGATCTCCAAGTCCTTCCTAGGTCTAATTTCTGGCTTAAATGAAGGGCTTGGAGCTGGAGGAACCAGCTTTGGAGGCCAGGTGGAAAACAGAAGATCCCTCCCAGTGACCTTTCCCTCCCTCAGCTCTGGATCAGGGGAAGCACCCAAGGTCTCACCCCTCCCCCCGGGGCAGGAAGGAGGACACAGGCTAGAGGGCGCTCTGCCCAGGCCCCAGGGACTGGCTGCTGTGTTCCCTAGCGCCTCCTGCTCTGGCTGGCTGGGCGCCCTGCTGCCAGCCTGACCACGGCCTGGCTGCCCGCCCCGCCCTCGCCTCATCCCCTCCACAGCTGCATTTTTCCATCAAAGTACACATTCTGGAATCCCCCTCGCTGGGCCCTGGTGATCAAACCTCCCTCTGACCTCCCCCCCCACCAACTCCTGGCTTCCGATGAGAACGGGGCAGGAGGGGGCTGCCCCCCCATCAGGAAATGTCTCAGTGCCAGGACTCTGGTGGGCTCAGGGCATGCTCTGGGCCGGATCGAGCCAGCCTCCTTTTGCCCCTGCCCTTTTCTGCTCACAGCCCCATTGTCTCCCTCCAGGGGAAGCTGCCAAGACGGGAGGCCTGGAGGGGGGTACTGGATGGCCACCCCACCCCCATTCTCCACCCGACCCTGAGCTTGATGGGGGCCAGCCACCAGACTGCCCACAAAGGGTCAGATAAAGACCGCGATAGAAGAGGGTGGCCAAGCCCAGCCTGGAGTGGGGGCTCTCAGCTGGAAAACCTGGGTGTCAAGAAGATGCCTGGGTCCTTTTCCTGACTCCCTGTGGGGCCAGAGATGAGGCTGTCCTAGGCCTCTGGTTCCTATTTCCTTTCCATGGGGTTGGGGGAAGGCAAGATGAGATGGGGGAAGGGAGTGAGACTGGGTGCTGTTTTGCTTGTAGAACAAGGGGGAGGGTTGGTTTCTTTCACAGAAAATATAAAACAGAAGAAGGAAGGGAGAAGAAGGGAGATTGATTTGGCTATTCTGTGAGAGTGAGTTATTTTCCACATCCACTGATTGAAGGCATAAATAAAGATGGGTCAGACACTGAGAAGGACTTCCTGGGGGAGGGTGGGAGGGGTTCAGAGAGCAGGCTGGAAAGGGCTGGGAGCTGGTGGCCAAGGAGCCACAGACTTTCTCTCTCTGCCTCACTCTCAAAATGGGATCTGTCAGGGCCAGAGCACAGGCTGGATGGCCTGGAGGCAGTGGGCTGGACGAGATGACCTCAAGAGAGCCTGGCCAATGTCCTGGAATCTGGGATTCTGCAATTTACAAAGATATGGTTACAGATGGGAGAGAGACAGACAGAGAGGCCGGAGGCAGAGTTTAGAAAGCATGCATTGCATGGAGGGGGAAGGAGGAGGGGGAAAGAAGGTGGAAGGGAAACGTTTCTGGAACCCAGAGCCAGGTACCTGAGCCTATATCAGGACATGGATCACTCCCATACAGGACCCTCCTTTCCTAATCAGGACAGTCCAGTCACTCAGAGCTCCTGGGGTCCTCTCTGTTCCCAGCCTGGCTGCTACTAGAATGTCAGAGTGGACTGCAGGGGCTGCTGCCTTCCTGTCTACTGCTAGAGCTCTGGCCTGGCTAGCATTCTCTGAGAAGCAGGGAAAAGAGGGCCAGCAAGCAGGTCCTAGACATTAGAGAACAGCCTGGAAGCTCCGGGCCTGATAAAGTTCTAGCTAAACTAAAGCTGGTGTAGGGGGGCAGTGCAGGGGGTGAGGGGTGGGCAAGGAGTGGCAGGAGCCTCAGGCCACCGGGGATGCTGGGTCCAGCCCTCCAGTCCAAGCCAGATCTTGGAGAGCGATGATGGCGTGGGGTGGGGACAAGAGAGTAAGCAAGTAGAGTCAAAGATCCTGAGAAAGGAATCTGGGATCAGACCAAAGGAATGAAGTGTCAGAAACAGACAGAGAAGAGTGAGGGGGCCAGTGCAGGTGGGACAGGCAGGTTCTCTCTGAGAAGCAGCTGAGAGAAGCAGTTGCTGGACACCTTATCACCCCAGCCCCTCACTCTTCACCCAGCTCACCCTGCAGCTGCAGCCATGAAGGCCCCTGTGTTCTCCTACACCTGCCCTCCTCACCTCCTCCCCCACTCCCTGCTTCCCAGCTTCAGGGGCAGTTTCCAAGGGACCAGGCCCCTCTCCCTCTAGCTTGTCACCCACGCAGGAGCACCTCCTGAACAAAGGAACCCCCACAGACACAAGTCTCCGGAAGGTGAATCAACCAATTCAGCAACACTCCACAAAACTTCCCCAGCACCTTTAGCCCCAGGGCCCCAATACAAAGGCTCTGCCTTCCAGGAGCAGAGAGGAAGGACCACAGAGGGGATGGTTGTCAGTAAAATGCAGTAACCGACATAGTTGCCCAATGCGTGGGGTACAGTGGGAGCACACAGAAGGCAAAGGAGGAAAGATAAAGAGACAGTGTTATGGGGGATGTGATATTCTACCTGGAAGGATGAGAATGATTTGGAGAAATGGAAAAGGAGTAGAGGGAGGGGAACGACCATCCGGGAGAGACCCCTGTCTCCATGCCTTGAGAAAGGGCATAATAAGAAAACATGAGTCTGGGAAACAAGACGGAGATCCCTTTAAAAAGTTTTGCTTGGGACTCTGGATTTTAAATTTAAATTAATCCTCTTTTTCACCCCTAAAGACTCTGTCCAGGAGAACCCACAGCATGGAGGAGGGGACTTAACATTTACAGAGCACTCCCAACGTCAGATCATTTTGTAAGTCCTCCCACCTAATCCTCCTATCCAGCCTACCAAACAGGGGGACTGTTTCCCAATTTTACAGTTGAGACGTTGAGGCGCAGGGAGAAGTGACTTATCCAAGGTCACAGACTTAACAAATGGCCGAGATCGGATCTCAGGTCTATTTCAAAACTGATACTATTATTATACTAAGTATGCTACGCCAGGATGGAAGGACGCAAGTCCCCTAGCCGGGACCTCGGTCATCCTCGATTTGCTCCCTCGCTGACACCCCCGAGGGACATCTCTCCCACATCACGAAAGAGGGATCGAAGCCAGCAGCTCCCTGTGTGGGCATCCAGCTCCCTATCTCCCTGGAAGAGAGGGATCTGCCTGCCCCACCCCTCCTTCCAAATCGGGGGTGGGGGAGGAGTGGAGGTAGAGAATCCAGCCAATGATACGGCGCTATGCAAATAGACAAAACCCTGCTTTCTTAGGATTGGCTGATGCATCAGTAATATTGTCCAAGTCCCTCCTCTTTATACACCCAGCTATTCCGGGCGGGTCTTTGCAGCTCTAGAGAGACCGGGAAGGAAAAAAAAAGTCCACGGGATAGAGATCTCTAAGAGGTCCCGACCAGGCACCCACCTTCCTAGTTGCTGTCCATCCCCAAGACTCAAAGATCCCGCGACCTTAGGTCCGTAGGGGTCTGGTCTAGGTTGGGCCAGTTCTGGAGGTCACGTTCCGTTCCCTGGTTGGCCAGGCCTCCCTCCCTTCCACCAGGACCCTTCACGATTCCCAGTACCTCCGAAGCTGTATTTTTTCATTCCTGACCCCCACATCTGGAAGGACCGGGAGCCTGGGTCCCTTTCCTGTCTTTCTACCTCTTCTTTGCTCCGGGAGGAGAATGTAGAGAAAGCCGGGGTCCTGACTCAGTTTCCCTTTACGTTTTTTCCCCGCCACTACTGTCCGCTTTGAAGTAGCACTCAGAGGGAAGCTGGTGGGTTGTTGAGCAAAGTGAGGTGGGGAAGAGGCAGCTGTTTGACCCTCCTTGCCTTTTGGCTTCCCACTTTGTTCCTCTCTTTCCCACAAATCCCGTCCTCCTCCTCTAAATCCAGGGCTCTCCGCATACATTCTTTTCTTCGGATCTCTAACTACAGATCTTTCCCCTGTCTACTCGGTAGCTCTTTCCTACCCACGTGCCAGTTCCTTGAGGACCTGGATTGAGTGCATAACCGGAGGGGGGAAAGGGAGGATGAGGAAGGGTGTGTAGCACAAGGTAGGAGGAAATACAACAGAATGTGCGGATTGGAGGTTTAAGAACGTCTGAGTGGCAGTTTAGAAGTGGCCCAGACGGGGGCCGGCAGGAGAGCGGCACGCACCTCCCCGGCACCTTTCCAGCTGCCCCGGGGCTGGGGTCCGCTCGAAGATAGAGCCCGGAGGCAGCTGGAGCGCGTTTCGGAGCCCCCCAGTCAGTCCCGAAGTCCCCACCCTTAAGCCTCAGGAGCCTCGCGGGGACAGCCAACCCGACGCAGCACTCACCACCACAGTCCACCGACGTGCGCGGGACACAGGAGCAGCAGCAACAGCAACCCGAGGAGGGAGGGCGCGGGCGGCAGCATCGTGAGCGCTCTGCCGCCGGCCGGTGCGGTAGCGAGCGAGGCTGCCGGGCCAGCCCGTGCGCGCGGGGGCGCGGGCTGCAGGGCAAGCGCAGGCTTCAGGGCGAGCGCGGCGACGGCGGCGGCCGGGAGGCGATGGCTCCGGCGGCGGCGGGGGGGCCCATCGCGGGCGAGGAGGGCGCGGCGGAGGCGGAGAGCGGACGGGGCAGCCAGCGCCTGTGTCTCCCGCCGAGCTCGCTCGGGAGAAGAAATCAGAGCCGGGGGCGGGGGTGGGAGGGGAGCGGGGCCCGGGCGGGGGCGGGGGCAGAGGGGCCGTGGGGTGGCAGTTGCGACAGTCAGGCGGCGGGACTCTCGGGAGGGAGCCGTGCGCCCCGGGGCTGCAGGCGCGGAGCTCAGCGGAGGGCGGGTGCGAGGTCCCGGGGCGGGGCCCAAGAGCGCCCGTGGCTGCGGGACCCGCCTGACTCGCCCCTTCCCTTCGCCTCTCGCGGACTGGGAGCCCCCCGCCGCCTCCCAGAGTCGGGGGCAAGGAGGGGCGGAGAAGCAGGGTGGAGAGGAGTAAGGGGGGGGAAGAGGAGCTGGGGAATGGGGGACGGGCTGGAAGGGAGACGTTTGACAGGTTTGTTGACTGTAAAGAGAGAAAACTTCCCAGGAATGAAGGAGTTGGGGGGGGGCAGTTCGGAGGGAGATGCTGGAGCGGGGGCCGGGAAAGGAAGTCCGCCTCGGGCGCTGGGTGCTCCGGGGAGGGGTGCCGAGCTCGACCGTCGGACGGGCGGACTCCGGAGGGGTCACCCATTGCCGGCCCCGCCTTCGTGCTGCACGCCCCTTTCTCAGCCTTTCCTCGAGGAAAGGAGGAAGCCCTAGGCCTCCACTCTCGCTCCCCAGCCGCCCCGCCTCTTCAAGCCCGCGTTCGGGGGAGGGCTGCGAAGGGGAGATTAGACAGCAAGAGGAACCTCTTGGATGGCCTGCGCTCAAGCGCTCGCACGTGTAAGCGAGCGATAGAGCTGAGGTTGCAGACTTGCAAGAGATTAGGAGGGCAGATCTCTCTGCAGCCAGGCCTCGCGTGTCCGCGGGTAGCCTGCCTCGCGTTCCTTCCCCAACTTGGCCGGGGCCAGAAGGGGTGAAGAGCGAGCTGCAGGTGAGATGGCGTTTATCTGATTCTCTAATGCCACAAAAATGTCTTTGATGCCCCAGCCCCCCCCCCCACGGGTGGGGGGGAGATCAAAGGCCCCGTGGGGAGGAGGGACAGCTCCATTCATCACACCAAGCTTACTGGCAGTGGCTGCAGTCACTGCTCCTCCCCTCCACTTGCTTGCCCCAAGGGTGCCGAAGGACAGGTGGTGCAGGACATTCCACAGCAAGGGCCAGTCTCTCCATCAGTGGCATCAACCGTTAAGGGAGTGGGGTGGGGTGGATCTCCCAAGTGGTAGAAACTTCAGGCACCCAGAGGAAAGCTCCTGGTCTTTTGGGGTGGAGATAGCAACTGAATTCTGGGAATGAGGCCACTGCCAAGAGAGAGAAACATCCCTGGTGAGCAGAGAGAAGGCAAGACTGAGTCCCGCCAGAGAGTGGGGACAAGCGAATAGAGATGAAGCTGGCGACTAAGGCGATGTCACCGAAGACCATAGATGCCTAACCCAGGGGACGAGGCCGATCTGGGGTAGCAAGCAAGTGGAGAACAGAAATGGAGAAACATTGCCCTAGGCACGTGGGGAAGCTCCTAGGTTTGCTGTGAGCCCAACCCCACGGCCATGGTGTCCCAGCTGTGTCAGTCTAATCCACTCTACCTGGGACAGAGAATTTTGGTGAGGGGGCTGGAGCACTCTAGAGAAGGGGAAGGGACCCTTGGTGGGTCGCCTAGTGACTGAGGGAGCTAAGGAGGCACATGGGGCCCGAGTGTTGCCCCCTCCCATTTTAACCTTTCATAGCATCCAGCTGCCACCCGTGGCCTCTGCACCTCTTAATTTTGTGCACAGTTACTGTTTCTGCAGGGCAATGCCAACTCTGGACACTGCACTCTCAAAGACATGCCCAACTCAGGCCAGATGGTACTAAACAGGCATCTGGAGAGCTTTAGAGGTTCCTAAAGGCTGCAGGTGGCCAATGACCAGACCCCTGGGAACCACTGCCTGGGTTCTGAGTCCCCTACCCACCCCTACCCCCACCCTGCTACTGTTATTGCAGATTATGAAATGCTCTCCCTATCCTGCATTCTTCTCCGAGGCAAGAATTTTAATGTATTTGTCTTTGTCATCAGGGGACCAGGGCTCTGGGACCGCCCTGCCTCTGCCTGAGGAGGGAGCGCCCCAAATCTAGTCCCTGCTGTCTCCAGACCCCAGCCTCTTTCCATTACCACCCCCTCATGCCCTAGCCCTGCCCCTCGCCTCCCTCTCCTAAGACACAGTCTCTCTGTGGGGTGGATAAAAATGATGTTATTGAAACAACAGAATTGGGAGCAGTGGCAGGGAGCAGGGATCAGCGCAGGAAACTGGGGCGTTTGCCAAGAAGCCTTCTCCCCCGCAGGCGGCCTTTCTGCCCCCACCCCCCACCTTTCCTACAAACACACACAGATCGCCCCACCCCTCCTGCAGCACTCTCCCTGGCCAGATCTTTCGGAATATTTGGCCATCCCCGGATTCCCTAAGCCCTCACCACCACCACCCTCCCCCCAGAGTCCCATTGCAGAATTCATGGGCCCAGCAGAGCCAGCAGAGGCACCAGGGCAGGGGAGGCGTCCTCTGGAGTCGGTGATGGGCAGGCCTTGGCTCTCTGCTCACTCTCTTTTGCCTTCTCTGCACCCCCACCTAGGAGCTGGCTGGCATCTGGGCAGAAACCAGAGCAATGACTTTGGCCCTTATGTATTCCAAATCTTTAGAGAGAGGAGTTCAGATGTTCCTGAGGCTTCGGTCCCTCACTATCACCCTAGAAGGCTTTTCGTGGAGCAGGGCTGGGGGACAGAGACAGAGGTCCACAAAGATCAAGATGCATGTGAGCCCACGGAAACCACAGGACACCCTTGCATCCCCTAGACAATGCTGAGTCACTTTCACCCACAGGTACAGATGGACACACAGATGGGCTGGCTCAGGCTGAGACGCATGCCTGCCTCCCTGGAGATGACAGGCACCCGCCCCACCCCCACCTCACGCACACCACCTCTGCACAGACGTGCACGTGAAGGAACGTTCACAGAAGACTGGAACACAGCAGCCCAGAAGGGGGCAGCATGGAGGGGGTGTTGCCACTCTGATCCCCGCTTTGTCCTCTGGGCACTGGGACCCCTCCACCTCTTCCTCTGTTGCTCTGCCTTTAGTTCTGAGAACCTTGTAACTCCACTTTTAGGCCCTCCTGCAAAAGAAAGAGGGGGAAGGAGCACAGGGATGTCTGGCTGCGGGATGGGAGAGGGAGGAGGAGCAGAGGTGGGGACTGGGGAGGGGGGAGAGGCAGCTGGAGAGAGATAACATCGGAGTCGCTGCAGGGGAAAGCAGAGCCCTGTGTGTTGGATCCTCTCTCGCTGTCTTTCCGTGTCTTTTCACGTCTCTCCCATCTCCAGAATTCGGTTTCTATTTGTGTCTGTCTCTAAATCACTTTCCCTGCTTCTTTGTTTCTCAGAATGACTGAAGCTGCAGGAGCCCAGGAATTTGGGCCCATGACCCTTCCCCTCCCAGTAACCTCCCTCTCTCCCTCCCTCTGCACCGCCTTCCCTCCCCCTTCCCCAGCAAGGGGACCTAACTGCCATTCCTTCAGGGTGGTGACTGGGTCTTGAGAATTCCTAAGGGCCCTGGGTCTCTAGGTCCCGGAAGAACAAGGAGAGGAAGGCCTAGCCCTCTAGAGAGATGGAGGGAAGGAGAAAGAAAAAGGGTAATTTTCCTCTCCCTTTTGTACCCATCGCTCCACTCCAGCTTTCCCCAGCCTACCTGAAGTCAGGAGAGTGCGCCTTTCCAGCCAAGGGTGGGAGCTCAAATGCCTGGTTCCCACTTAAGCCCTGTCTGATCACTGCCTTACAAGCCAAGTTTCCTCTGAGACCCCCTCTGGGCCTTTGTCCAAGGGAGCCCCCACCCCAGTTTCCAGTTCCCCACAAGGCCTACCTGCCCCACATCTTCCATACCTCTCAACCCTACCTACTTCCCACATTTCCAATCACCCCATCTGTCAAAGGGAGAAAGAACTGGAAAGGGGTTTTGGGGGGGGGCTCTGAGGAGGGGAAGGGGAGCAGGGGCTGAGAGGGAGGGGCTGCTCACCGGACTGGGCTGGGAACAGCCAGAGAACATTTGTTTCCACTTAGCTCAGCCCCAGTGGCCCCGGGTGGGAGTGGTTGGCCCCAGGAGCCTCTCCAGCCTTCCCAGTCCAGGCCTGGCTCCTGTGTTAGAACCTGGGGGTGGGCAGAAGGACCCTGGCATGGCCTCAGGTGTTCTGGGAGGGACCTCCACCACTTCATTGTTCTCCAGGAAACACCCCCTATCCATACTGCTTCGGCTCCCACCTCCGAGGGAATCAGGGCCTTCAGTCTCTCCTAAGTTCTGTCTCTCCTAATTGTGTCGGTGTCTTCTGTCTCTCCCTGGGCAGCTGTCAGCACATTTTTAATTGAACACCTATTATGTGCCAGGCACCCAGCTACGTAGTGGAGAAACAAGGGTGAGCAAAAGTAGACCTAATCCCTACCCTCGTGGAACTCATGGTCATTAATCATATCATCTTACAAACAAATGGAAAGCCGCAACCTTGACCTGTGTTGTCCAGGAGAAGGGAGGGGCCCGTGAGGCTCTGGCTGGGGGTATTCGCTGAATCAGGGAAGGAGGAGCGGGCTTCTCTGAGGAGCACACATTCCCTCGGAGATACAAAAATAAGTTGGGGTTAACTGGGAGACACAAGAGAAGGAAGAGCATTTCAAGCCAAGGGAACAGCCTTTGCAAAAGGCCCTCCGGGGTATGGAGAAAGCATGGGGGCACTGAGTCAAGGTTGGCATGGGTTGAAAGAGAGTGAAAAGCAGCCTGGTGGGAGATGAGACTAGAGAGATTTAGGAGGATCAAACCAAGTAAAGCCTTACAGGCATGGAAGGGAAGGTTTTTCTTATTTTAAAAGCAATGGGAACTCTTTAAGACAAATACACTGCAAGAGGGAAGAAAAAGAAATGGGGGGGGGAACCTCTGGATTAAAGGAGAACTAAAAGACATATAAGAAAACCCCAAAACAGGCAAAGTTGGACTACGGTAGTTAGAGACATGTGGTTGGATGACAAAAACAAGTAGATGCTTCCCCTGAAAGTGAGGATAGGTAGTTCCTCGGGGGTGGGGGATGGAGGCAGTTCTGTTTTGAGGAACAACTGGAATGGGATGGCTGGCAAGGTTCTGTCTCTTTTCATGGCAGTTGGCTTCAAGGGTGTTCAATTGTACATTTGTTCTATGCTCTTTTCTGTATTCATTTTCTTAACAATAAAAGGGTTAAGAAAAAAAAATTCCCTTTGGGCCTGAGCGGGAAGCCACCATAGCGATTTCCCCTGGGGAATGAGTGACATGGTCAGTTGTACATTTGGAAAAGATGACTCTGGCCATGGTGTGAAGGGAAGAGTGCAGGAGAGCCAGAGCGGAAGGAAGCAGGAAGGCCAGCTCGGAGGCTCTGGAGGGGCCCAGGTGAAAAGCCCCCGCAGCCTTGAGCTGGGTGAAGGGCAGCCATGATGGACAGAGTGGACAGTTCTGGTCCCTGTTGAGGAAGCAGGGTCAGGTGGACTTGGGGGAGGCTGGAAATGGGGGCGAGGAAGAGGGAGTTGGCAAAGGGGCCTCTGGGATGTTTCCCTGGCCGAGCAGGATGAATGGTGGTGTGTCCACTCAGCTAAGGAACCAGCATTAGGCAGGGCTGGGTGGGGGGTTTGGGACGTGAATGAAAGATGCTTCTGAGACATTCGCTGTGGGGTGGCAGTTGGATGTTTGGCTCTGGAGCTCGGAGGGGAGGCCGGGCTGAGTCATCGCGGTGTGGGGTGTAATTAAGCCGAGCACAGGGCCAGGATCGCCCAGGAGAGAGTGCGGAGGGAATGGAGGCTCCGTGAGCATTTAATGGCCCGAGGAAGGGTAAGAGGCTTCCCCGAGGAGGAAACCAAGGAGCGCCTTCAGAAGTGTAAGAGGAGAGAGCATTGTGGTTTCACAGAAGCCAAGGAAAGAGAGCACTTGGAGATGAGGGGAGTGGCAATCGTATTAACCATGTGCGAGAGGTGGGTCAGATGGGGAAGAAAATGTGTCCGCATAACACAAGACGAAAACCACTGAATCAGTTCAACCTCAGGCTGATTTGGCCAAAGCACAAATACGACCCACCAACCCACTGTTTTCTTGCTGTCACACCGGCACAGCTTCGCTTACAAAATCAAGTGCATACTCCTTAGCTTGGCATTTCAGGCCCCACCACGGTTTGTCTCTCTGTCCGCTCCCAGCCTCACCTTCTTTTCTGTCTCCACCAGAGCTCCAGGTTCACTGTGGCGCTCCGTCAAGCCCCAAACCCTGGCCTCCCCTCCACGCTCTGCTCACCTGCCTCCCGGCCCCAGCAGGCCCAGCTCTGCCCTTTCTCCAGGTTCCCACACACCCATCGTGGGAGGCAATCTCTCCAATTCTCATTAACTCATAGCGCTTTGAACCTTTCTTATAGGAAGTACAGCATTTAGAGTTGATTTTGTCTGTGTATTTTTCCTCCACTTGCTTATGAGTTTTTTGTTTTGTGTTTGTGTTTGTTTTTGTTTTGTTTGCAGGGCATGAACTATATCTGGCCTGCAGTGGACACTTCATAAACTTGGGTTCTCTGGAACTTGGAAGCTTCAAAGATAGACCGCAGGGCCGGGCAAGGCAGACCCCCCCCCCCCACCATGTGGGGTCACCTCCTCACCAAAACCAGGTCTTCTGAACTCAGGTGGGAAACTGGGACCCTCGGGGAGACCAGAGGATTTCTTAACATCCCCTCTCCTGGGGCAAACACACACAGCCCACCCTACAGCCCACCACTAACACCAGGGCACCCGCTCAGGGAGCCTAGCACAGAGTCACAGCACCATCTCCTGGCAAGAGGAGACACTGTCCCTCAAGAGAAAATAAAGTAAGGTCGTTTCCATGGTAAAGAAAAGCAGATTAATAATTAGAGCCAGGAAGAGCACCAACCTGTTCAGTTAACAACAAAAATTTAGAAGGTGTAAGCTCAAAGCTGGGAGAGGTGTGGAGAAACCTTCGCGTATTGCTGGCAGGGCTATCAAGTTGACCGTGTGTTCCAGGAGGCATGACACCAACTGATCATATATACCTTGTGTGATTTCACTTTGGAGTGATACCCAGTGTAAGTTATTTAAGAGAAAAAAAGAAAGAAACTATGCACGCTAATGTAACTACGTTTTCTGTATTAGTGGAGAGCTCAAAGCTTACGCAATGCCTAGCTAGCAGAGGGTGTGTTAACCACACCATAAAACACTGGTCACGCATTAAAATGACATATATGTTCATTGCACTGACGCAAGGAACAGTCTCTATAAAATAAATGCTAAGTTACAAAAAGAGCAGCCAGAATGTCTCTTTCATTTATGAAGTAGAAACAGTGCGTGCAGCAATAAGGATTGGGAGAGGATTAAACATCTTATAAGGAGCTGATGTTATTCAATGGTGAAGAAGCATTTTGAGTTTTTGGCTTATTTATTTCCTCTCTGGTGGAAGCTTGTGTTTCTGATAGAGACTCCAGCTCTTCAGTAAAAAGAAATCAAAAAGGAGAAAACTGGTTAGGACAATGTCCCAAGCTCATGGGGCTGGGCAACGTCCCTTGGGGACATTCAGGGTCAGAGAGCTTTCCCTGGGCTTTTCTCCAAAGCTTTCCACCTGCCAGCGACTTGTATGTAATATGCGTTCGGTAAGTGTCGGTGGAGTCCCCGAGGTGAGAATGACGTCAAGCCTGAAGACCAGCGGTCTTCCTCAGTGCTGTCTCCTCTCAAGAAGCCTCCTTCAATTGCCCTTCAGCCCTAAGTCTTCAAATTATTGGCCCTGATTCGATAAGGGCCAGATAATGCCTCGAGGCTGTCACTGAACCGCACAGCCTGACCTTCCTACGGCCTTCAGTGCCTCTGCCCAAAAGGGATCTGAGACTGGCCAGGAGGGAGGTCCCCAAGAGCTGGAGGAGCCTCACGCTTTGGCTTCGTATCTAGCGTCCTTTCGTCAAATCTAGCAGCGTGCCTCCTTTGCTCTGGGCACGGAAAATAGATACGTCGCAGATTGGGTCCTCCAGATGCTGGAGATGATTTTTGCAAGGGGTTTATCTGGAAAGGAGGGAGGCAGAAGCAGGATTGGGCAGAGGGAGAAGTGGGGCTGTGACGCAGGCTCAGCTAAGCCTCCTTCACAGGCTCTGCCAGCTCTGGAGGGACTTTTGCCACCAGAATGTCCCCCCACGGATTGAAACGGCCAGGGCTTTATACCCCTATCTCACTTGGTCACCAGATAGGTGGGCAGCCCCGAGGAAGGGAGAGTGTGTTCTCTGCAGCTGACCCTGAAGGAGCTGACGGCAGAGACTGACTGTTGACCGCACTCGCCATGGCTGGGTAGCAGACCCTTCATGAAGGGGAGCCTGGGCGGTGCACCTCTGTCTTTATTAGAGGACATCTGACAGATGAGGAAATTCAGGCCGAAATCATAGGCATCAAGTGGTAGAGCTAGGAGTCCAGCTTGCGCTCCTGGTGCACCCTTACCCCCGCCTGTTGCCACGTATCCCACAGTGCCCCCCCCCCCCAGCATTGAAAAGGGTTCCCATGGAGAAAACGTTACGGAATGGACCATTAGTGATCAGAAGGGGCCACGGGATATCCAGCAGGGTCAATGGCATTCCTCACGGCGTCAGGAAGACGGAACCTGGAGTGCCCCCTCTTAGCCACTTCCATCTCCTCCCTCTGCCCCCACCCCCTTGGACTTCTGGCACGCACATCCTTTGGTGCCCCCGTCCCCCTATGCCAGGATATAGCACTTTGCCGGGTCACAACACAGCCCTCGCACGTCCTCTCTCTGCCTCTCCTGGCCTAGAGGGGTCCCTCCAGCCCTCATCTCTTCGCTGTAGTTTGGCATTGTTTTATTTATTTTTTTTTTAAATTATTTTTAAAATATTTTATTTATTTGACAGAGAGAGAGACAGCCAGTGAGAGACGGAACGCAAGAAGGGGAGTGGGAGAGGAAGAAGCAGGCTCCCAGCCCAGCAGGGAGCCCGATGCAGGGCTCCATCCCAGGATTGTGGGATCATGCCCTGAGCCAAAGGCAGATGCTTAACGACTGAGCCACCCAGGCGCTTCCTTGGCATTGTTTTAATTTCAAAAGACAACAAGGTCACATCCGTTGGCTTTAGACAGAGCTGTGATCAAATTCAGCTCAGCCATCTGCCAGCTGTTGGACAACTAATGGTCCTGCCTGAGCCTCATTTTCCCCTGAGGTAGGAACACCCACCCCATAGAGCCATCATGAGGATTCAATGATACAGCGAAGACACAGCGCCAAGTCAGGACCTGAAAGATACCAGGCTCTCATTCACTAGTAGCGGTTATTTTTTAAATAAAGAATTCAGGATGAGGATCCGGTCTTCTTGTGCCAAATGAAGAAAACAAGGATTCAAAGACAATTCCTAGAGAACCAGTTGCGTCTATGGATCATCGTCCCAGGGAAGGGTTTTAAATGAGCCAATTTAAAGAAAAGCATTGAGTAAGTATAGTCCACGTGGTATGTGGACATACAGGAAAGGACCTACAAATAATGGTGTAGGGGAAGGCACAAGTCTGCTTACGGTCTTCCTAACCCTATCCATGCTCTGAGGGGAATAATGAGGCGTCCCAGAGAGGACAGGAGGGCCGCTGCCCCAGAACACAGCAGAGGACAAGCTCAGCTGAGCAGGGGTCCACTACCTGATGGAGAGTTCCTTAGAGCTCCCAGGGTTGTGTGGATGGCAGACTCACCCACGTTGTGGGGGAGGGGGTCCAGTCTGGCAACTCCTATGTCTTCATTCCTTCCAACAATGGTGTGCGGGAGACCAGAAGACGGGTCAGAAGACATAAGTTCTGGTCTTAGGAGCCGGTTTGCTTTGTGTTCTTGACGCAGTCACTTCCCCACTTGCTGCTTCTGTTTTCCCATATGACAGTGGGGACTGGGAATGAACGAGCTCTCAGCTCTGCGCGGGTGGGACAGCCCTTTAAGTGGTGAATCCTCGGTGCCAGCAGAGGGCGCCAGACCCTGAGGAGCAGATTGGAGGCTCCCTTGGGACCATCCCGCAGAAGGCCAAAGAGCCAGAGTGAGGCAGAAGTGACAGTTTCACACAGACTTGGGGTACCCAAGCGACTGACTGGAGGGACAGGCTCCTCAGAAGAAAGAGCTCTGTGTAAGGACAGGGCGACTGGCGTCCCAGCCTGGCCCTGGGTTAATGGCAATTAGAAACCAAACAGCTGGCATTCAAAAGCAACTTTTCATTTCAGCACAACGCTCCCCCCCCTTTGGGGGGGGCCTCTGTTGTTGGGTGGGAGTTGAAGATCTCTCCCCCGACCCCTCTCCTTACAAAACTATTTTTAAATGTTTGGAGAAAAGAAATGTAGCATCATGGGAAAGTATCATGTTCTACAGGCGATTCAAAATGTATCATTCTTACGGCATCTAAGTTCAAAATGCATTTGCCATCTAAGATGCTTAAACAAGACAGCTCTCTAGCACGTCACTGGTAATAGCAAAGAGAAAAAAACTAGAAACAACCTAAAATGTCCATCAATAGGAAAATAATAACCTATATTACAGCAAATACCATAACATAAAAGCTCTCCACATATATAGTGACAGGGTCAAGACGTACCATTCAGGAAGCAGACAAGAGCAGTGCACCAGGATAAATTCTATAAATGAGTAAACTTCTGGAAAAAAACAAAAGGAACAGTTAATGGGGCTACCTTTGGAATAACGGGAAAAGGAAGGTTTACTATTCGATTTTATAGCTCCGTATACAAAATGGGGGAATTTTCAAACAATGTGCATTGTGTGTACTGTTTTTTTTTTTTTTAATGTCAACAAGGAAAAAAATGTCAACAGGGATTATCTGGTGGGAAGATTATGGACCATTTTTGTCTGTTTTTATCTTTATGCTTTACATTTTTAAAAAACAAAAACATTTTGATGAAACCAATATTATACTGTATGTTAACCAACTGGAATTTAAATAAAAACTTGAAAAGAAAAAAAAAGTATTGTTATTTTGAATGGGTGACATAAGGTTCAAAAAATCAGGGCAATGTAACACAGTATACATGGAGAAATCTTATTCCCACCCTGTTCTCATCTAGCCCATCCCCCTGCCCATCGTCTGCCAACCCTTATGAGTAACCACTTTTTTTTTTTTTTTACCTTTTAATCCCTTTCACCCATTTCTCCCACCCCCACCCCAGCCTCTGGCAGTCACCAATCTGTTCTCTGTATCCACAAGTTCGTTTTTGGTTTGTTTTAGATTCCACATATAAGAGAGATTATATGGTATTTGTCTTTGACTTATTTCACTTAGCATAGTGTCCTCAAAGTTCATCCATGTTGTCATAAATGGCAAAAATTCTTTTTTAAAAAACTGAATAAGAGGCGCCTGTGTGGCTCGGTGGGTCCAACTCTTGGTTTCGGCTCACGTCGTAATCTCAAGGTCGTGGGACTGAGCCCCAGGTCGGGCCCAGCATGGCAGGGAGTCTGCTTGAGATTCTCTCTCCCTCTCCCTCTGTCCCTCCCCCTGCTTGTGCATGCTCTCTCTTTCTAAAATAAATAACTAAATCTTTTTTAAAAACTGAATGATATTCCATTTATATATAAACCACATTTCTTTATCTGTTCATCCATTGACAGACACTGAAGTTGTTTCCGTATCTTGGCCTCAGTGAACATGGGGGCGCATATATCTTTTTGAGTTAGTGTTTTTGTTTTCTTCAGACAAATACCCAGAAGTGAAATTGCTGGATCATAGGGTAATTCCATTTTTGACTCCATAATGTTTTCCACAGTGGCTGTACCAGTTTACATTCCCATGGACAGTTTTTCTCCACATCCTCGCCAACACTTGTTATTTCTTGTCTTTTTGATGATAGCTATTCTAACAGGTGTGAGATGATAGCTCATTTTTGATTGGTTTTGATCTGCATTTCCCTCATGATGAGTGATGTTGAGCATCTTTTCATGTTGGCCAACTGAATGTCTTCTTTGGAAAAATGTCTATTCAGATTTTCTGTCCATTTAAAAAAATTAGATTGTATTTTTGCTATTGAGTTGTATGAGTTCTTTATATATTTTGGATATCAGCCCCTCATTGGATATATAATTTGCAAAGATTTTCTCCCATTTGGTAGGTTGTCTTTTCATTTTGTTGATGGTTTCCTTTGCTGTGCAGAAACTTTTCAATTTGATATAGTCCCACTTAGTTATTTTTAATTTGCTTTTGGTGTCAGGATAAAAAAAAATCATCACCAAGACTCATGTCAAAGAGCTTACCACCTACGTTTTCTTCTAGAAGCTTAACGATTCCAGATTTCACATTCAAATCTTTAATACATTTTGAGTTTATTTTTGTGTATTGTATGAGATAAGGGTCCAGTTTCATTCTTTTGCATGTGGCTTCCAGTTTTCCCAACACCATTTATTGAAGAGATTGTCCTTCCTCTATTGTACATTCTTGGCTCCTTTTTTGTAAATCAGTTGACCCTATATATGACCCTTGTATGTTCCATTGCTCTATGTGTCTGTTTTTATACCAATACCATACTGATTTCATTACTATAGCTTTGTAATATGGTTTGAAATCAGCTAGTGTGGGGGCGCCTGGGTGGTGCAGTGGTTAAGCGTCTGCCTCCGGCTCAGGGCGTGATCCCGGCGTTATGGGATCGAGCCCCACATCAGGCTCCTCCACTATGAGCCTGCTTCTTCCTCTCCCACTCCCCCTGCTTGTGTTCCCTCTCTCACTGACTGTCTCTTTCCTGTCGAATAAATAAATAAAATCTTAAAAAAAAAAAAAAAAAGAAATCAGCTAGTGTGATGCCTCCAGCTTTGTTCTTTCTTAATTGCTTTGGCTATTTGGGATTTTTTTGTGGTTTCATACAAATTTTAAGATTATTTGTCCTGTTTCTGTGAAAAAGGCCACTGAGATTTTGATACAGATTTTGTTGAATCTATAGATTGCTTTTGAATAGTAGAGACAATTTAGCAATATTGATTCTCCCAATCCATGAATACAGACTATCTTTCTATTTATTGTGTGTCTCTTCAATTTCTTTCATTAATATCTTGTAGTTTTCAGCACATAGGTCCTTCATCTTCTCAGTTAAATTTATTTCTAAATATTTTATTATTTTTGATGCAATTAGAAATGAGATTCTTTTCTTAATTTCTCTTTCTGATAGCTCATTATTAGTGTCTAGAAACAACAGATTTTGGTGTATTGATTTTGTATACTGCAATGTTACTGAATCCACTTACTACTTCCAACAGTTTTTAAGATGATGTCTTTAGGGTTTTCTATATATAATATCATGCTGCCTGCAAATAGTGATAGTTTACTTCTTCCTTTCCAGTTTGGATACACTTTATTTCTTCTTCTTGCCTAATTGCTCTGGCTAGGATTTCTAGTACTATGTTGAATCAAGCTGGTGAGAGTGGCATCCTTATCTTGCTCCTGATCTTAGAAGAAAAGGTTGTGGGGCGCCTGGGTGGCGCAGTCGTTAAAGCGTCTGCCTTCGGCTCAGGGCGTGATCCTGGTGATCCGGGATCGAGTCCCACATCAGGCTCTTCCGCTGTGAGCCTGCTTCTTCCTCTCCCACTCCCCCTGCTGTGTTCCCTCTCTCGCTGGCTGTCTCTCTGTCACATAAATAAATAAAATCTTTAAAAAAAAAAAAAAAGAAAAGAAAAGGTTGTATGTTAGCTGTGGGCTTGTCATATATGGTCTTTATTGTGTTAAGGTATGGTCTCTCCAAACCAGCTTTGTTAAGAACTTTTATTATAAATAGATGTTGAATTTTGTCACATGGTTTTTCTGCAACTATTAACATGATCATATGATTTCTATCCTTCATTTTGTTAATGTGGTGCATCGCATTGACTGATTTGTGGATGTTGAACCATCATCCTTGCATCCCTGGAATAGACTCCACGTGTTCATGGTATGCGATCCTTTTAATGTATTATTATGGGAAACCACTTGTATTGCTTCATGTAATCCCACTGCTGTTTCTTTGTGCGGACTCAAGCATATACATGGATAGTCTAGTCCCTCTTTCACAGACTAAAGGTAATATATTATGTACACTGCCACATCTTGCCTTTTCTATTTAGCAATGCCCTGGATATCTTTCTCTTTCACAAAAATATCTTCCCCATCTTTCTCCTCCCCTCTTTTCACATGAGTATTTATTGCTATAAATCTCCCTCTCAGCACTGCTTTAGCCTTTACAGGGATGTGGAAATCAAGGCTCAAAGAGAGTAAGTGGTTTGCTGATAGTCAAATAGGCTAGTGTGGCAACATCTCTTGGCTGGGCAGAGCAGGAGCTCTGTTGAAACCCAGACTCTTCTCAAAGGTTCTCTGTGGCTTCTAGATAAACTAGGGCATTTTAGGTAAGAGTTTACATGCCATCCAGGGGCTTTGTAGGAGAGGACTTGAACCTGGCCTATTATCGTCATTTAAACATGTACAGCTGTTGAGCTGGGATTTTCTGAAGAAGATAAGACTGGGGGAAGGAAAGAGAGAGAGAATGAGATCACTAATGGGTCCCTGAGATAAATCACTGTGTGTAAAAGAAATCTGGTAGAGGGCTGTAGAGTCAAGATGTTGGAGGATGCTGTGACTCCAGGCAGGAAGAGAGGCTGCACTTGACCATAATCCAGTACCCCCTCCACCCCTTGAGGTTCTGGAAAAGAGAAGGCTGTGATGCAAGGGAATGAAGAGTATTACTTGGGGCCAGCACCTGGGGTTTTGAAATAGCAATGTGAAGAAGTAGATGGAAAATTTCTATTGGCCAAAGAGAAGGACAGAAGCCACAGAGGTCTGTGCTCAGAGGAGTAAAGAAATGGCATGTGTAACAGTGTGGACAGTAGGGTGGCCTTAGTCAACAAAGAGAAGGATGACTGTGCAAAGGACGGCACGGCGGTGGGACTGCAGCCCAGCGTGAGAGCTCTAACTATTTGCAGAACATGTTCCAACTCCTACAAGGAATTCGTGGGGGAGGGGGTTAGTCCCAGGGGAAAATAACTGGTCTTTTTGCCAATCAAAAGGGTATCACTTTGCCCTGAAGAATTTTGGCATATCAGTTGCAAAAGTGACACATTTACTAGGGATCAACAGCTGGGATATGAATACATACAGCTCTCGCTGGTTTATTTTTGTCAGTATTTTAATTGAAATCAACATCACAACCTGCATAGCAGACATTATTATTCTCATTTAATACACGCGGACATTAGAGTCAGAGTTTTCCAAGCTCACACAGCCAGAAGCACACTCACCTCATTCCCTGACCCATTTTCTCTTAAATCCAGGTGCACATTTCTGATGTGATGGAGAGGCGGGCACATCTCCAGAGATCCTGGCTTGCCACTGGATGGAGAGTGGATGGTACTTTTTCAGAAGGGCATGAGTGCATTGCCTTTAGACACAGGCATTTTTTAAAAAAGATTTTATTTATTTATTTGACAGAGAGAGAAGGAACACAAGAAGGGGGAGTGGGAGAGAGAGAAGCAGGCTTCCCACTGAGCAGGGAGCCCGATGTGGGGCTCGATCCCAGGACCCTGGGATCATGACCTGAGCTGAATGCAGATGCTTAACGGACTGAGCCACCCGGGGGTCCTCTCTCTCTCTTAAAAAAAAAATTTTATTGGTTAATGTAACTGAAAAACCCAGTGGTAGGTCTTCAGGTACAGTTTGATCCAGGGGTTCGGTATGTATCAGGAGGACCTGGTCTTTCTCATCATATCATGGTTCTTTTGCCCTTTATTTTTCCTTCATTCTTAGGCAGTTTCACTCTGCCTGATAGCAGAACCTCCACACTTACATCCTCAGCTCCAAATCCAGTGGAAAAGTGCTCCTATTCACTCCAACAAAAGTTCCAAGATTGACCTCTATTCGGTCAATGTCCCTTTCGCTGTGGCTAGGGGAATGTGATGTGCTGATTAGCCAAGTCTGAATCAGAGGTAGACTTCCTGGAACCCACAATTAAGCCCCTCTGAAAACCATGAGTTTTGAGATTGGAGGAATCGTGGTTTCCTGAAGGAAAACTTGGGGGGGTTGCCAAAAGAGGGGGTAAATGGATACTGGGTAGACACAAGCACCATCTGTCCACTTCAGTCTCCAACAACCAGCAGAAAAAAGCTCAGGAACAGGGCCCTTGGGGCAGAATATACTGCATTAACAAGGTGCTGATTCTATCCAAGTCTTTGGGACACTGACATAGATTTCAACCACACGCAGACAGGACGAGAGCTGGAGTGTTTGGGTGACTGACCTGAAGGCTGCCCTCATAGCCTCCTAATCACTCTGCACAGCAGACCCCATTTGTAATTTATCAGGCTACTCCCGTTGGCCTCCTCAAGCTGTTTTTCTCCCTCTGATATAAAAATAACGCTTTAACAGGATCCCGACCCCATGTCCCAGGCAAATCAGCTATCCAGAGATGGCAGCCAAATTCACCCTTGGGGCAGGGTGAAGATCCTTATTACACCCAGTTTTGAGAGCAAGCCAAGAAATAGGGTTTCAAGAAATATGATACCATGACCAGAGACTAAAAGCAAACACCCAAAGAGTATTGATTTCTCAGCTAAAGGCAGTACCTTCTGCTGATTCGTCCTGCCAAAGATAATGGGCAGCAAAAGCAGGTGTGGGGGCTCTGAGAGGCTAAGGGCAGGGGCAGGGCAGAGAGCTCAATCTCTCTCTCTCTCTCTCTCTCTTTTTTTCACAACTGGAACATCACTATGGGTGTAGTGTTGAGCAGTGCTGGGTTCTGCCCCAGATGAAGCCCTCCTCTGATCCCAACCTCAATACCACTATCTCATAGTGATGGTCAGCGTGCCCCGTGCCTGCCCGCCTTCAGAGCCTTGTAGCTGGAGGTCTAGGGGCACCGAAAGCAGGTGGCAAGGCACTAATTATAGTAACCACTTACTGAGCATCTATTACATGACGGGCCTGTGTTTTATTTACAATAAGCTTTGGGCTTAAGAGTGTGGCCCCCGAGTCCAGAAACACTGGTCTTGACGCTGAGCTCATCTCACTCGCTTTGAGGTTTTGATCAAGTTAATCTCTTTATACCTCGATTTTCTCATCTGTAAAATGTTAATCATATGTATATAATAATATTAATGCATATTAAAAATTTCAAACTTAAATAACACACATACAATAATATTTACCACCCAGGGTGGTGAGAGATTACAAGAGATACTGCACACAACGTGTTTTGCCGTGTCTGGGAGGTATTAAGCACTACATACATGTGAAGGATCGTTATACACACTTGTCATTTCTAACCCTCCCCCAGTCCTGCAATGTAAATGCATTAGCTGGAGAGAGGATTGGTTGCTGTAGCAAAGCTTCGATTTGTCAGTGGCTTAAGCAAGATGGGACTTTATTTCTCTTTATAACGTGACAGCCCAGAGGTAGGCTGGCCAGCAAGGGGGCGGGAGAGGTTCTGTCATTTCCAACCTGCATCTTCCACCATTGGGCTCAAAGGGTGCTCCAGCTCTGACCATCGTATCACAATTCCAGTCAATAGGAAGAAGAAAATCTGCCCCTTCCTTCTAAGGTCATTCTTAAAGTCCGCATATAACGCTGATGCTCAGATCCCATTAGCCAAGCTTAGTCACATGCACATACTATCTGCAAAGGGAGCTGGGAAATATAATCTTGCAATTAGCCAAAGTTGTGCAGGTTACTCGTAGAGGAAAAAGGAGAGAGTAGATACGGCTCTGCCAGAGCCCACCATTGGGCTGCCCCCAGCAAAAAACACAGTCAGCAGCCCTGGAAGGGAGGCATCCAGGCACCGCACCAGCTCAGAGCACAGGATCTCTGAAGGATGAGGTGTGGATGGGATCCTACGGTCTCGTGACCTGTAAAATAAAAGGCAGATAATCTGCTCCTCCTACTCTCCATAGACAACAGTGGAGGAGGAACAGGATAAACTCGGTTAAAACATCCACTTCGATAGACCCTTCTATTATGATAGCGTGTCCTTCTTCATCTCTTATTACACTCTTTGGTCTAAAATCTAGTTTGTCTGATATAAGGACGGCTACTCCGGCTTTCTCTTGGAGTCCATTAGCATGATCAATGGTTCTCCACTTCTGCACTTTCAATCTGGACGTGTCTTTGAGTCTAAAATGAGTCTCTTGTAAGCAGCACATCGATGGGTCTTGTTTTTTAATCCATTCTGATACTGTGTCCTTTGATAGGAGCATTTAGTCCATTTACATTCAGAGTAATTATTGAAAGATATGAATTTAGTGCCATTGTATTTTATTACCTGTAAAGTCACTGTTTCTGTAGATTGTCTGTTCTTTTCTGGTCTTTGCTACTTTTGGGCTCTCACTCTGCTCAAAGGGTCCCCTTTAATATTTCTTGCAGGGCTGGTTTAGTGTTCACAAATTCGTTTAGTTTTTGTTTGTCCCGGAAACTCTTTATCTCTCCTTCTGTTCCTAATGACAGCCTTGCTGGATAAAATACTCTTGGCTGCATCTTTTCCCCATTTAGCACGTTGACTATATCCTGCCAGTCCTTTCTGGCCTGCCAGGCCTCTGTGGACAGGTCTGCTGCCAGCCTTATGTATCCACCCCTGATGGCCATTAAGGAGGGCACTGATGTAATGAGCACTGGGTGTTATAGGCAACTGAGGAATCACTAAATTCTACCTCTGAAATTAACAATACAGCATATGTTAACTTAATTGAATTTACAGAAAATTAAAAAAAAAATTCACTTGGAACAGGGAAAGAAAGGCAAACACCCAGCAGTCACTGGGTCTTATCAATTTCCAAACCCAGCTGGGCAGGAATCATAAAGCTGCTTCCCCATAGAGGAGTAAGTTCTTGGGCGATGCCTCTGGAAGCCACTGCTTCTGCTCTCTGGGAGGACCTCCCCTTTTTATTAGCCTATGTGGCGTCTGGTGTTGCCTCCTGGGAAGTTATCCCGTCCCCAGAATCCTCTATGGCTGCACTGGAGAATATGTCCTTGCAGACCTTATAGCTTCTATAGACCTCTTCCCGCTGGCGTACATCTGGAAGGCCGATCAAACCAGCTTTTAGTGACCAGGTTTGTAGTTTCTTTGCCAATACAACACCCTCAGAATCTTTTTTTTTTTAAGATTTTATTTATTTATTTGTCAGAGAGAGAGAGACAAAGCACAAGCAGGGGGAGCAGCAGGCAGAGGGAGAGGAAGAAGCAGGCTTCCCCGCTGAGCAGGGAACTTGATGCAGGGCTCAGTCCCAGGATCCTGGGATCATGACCTGAGCTGAAGGCAGACACTTAACCGACTGAACCACCCAGACATCCCCACCCTCAAAATCTTAAAAGGCTTCTGACCAGTTCCATATTTGAGTGACCACAGCCAATGGTCTCACAGAGCCATAATTTCTGTGCCTGATACTCTCTGGACATGGTGTACTTTCTATTCTCTCTCACACCGCTGGTAGCTATCTTGAGGCCATCTGAAAAAACATGCTTGGCTGTGAAGGGAGCCTCCCTTCTTCTGCCCACTGGGCCAGCTCCCACTGTCGCTGAACAGAGTGTGCTTGAGAAAGAACTATAGGTACAACCCCGGCTAAGGCTGCCTCTTTCAAACCACCTCTTACAAACAGCCCGAGGGCATCTCTCCCGTAGGTCTTTGTTAGTAGCTGCAAGCCACAGCCAATACACACCGACAGTCTGAGTGTTTCCATCCAGTTTCTGTGACGTATACGCTCTGTTAAGAGCCTATGATTTACCTCTCAAGGCATTATAGATGACTGTCACATCATATGTTTTGCTATAATATAACAATTGTCAGCACCTTACCAACATACAACACTGTTCCTTGTTATCTGCTGCCCAATCTCTAAACCAATGTCACTTGTTTTGGACTTTTTGGAGCAGTGCCACTTACAGATACTAACTCTGCATTCATTAGGATGCATGTTTGGTGCTGTACCAAAGACCCAATTTAAGAATGACTTAAACAAGAAAATTTATTTCTCTCTCATATAAAATCATCTGTAGACAGTCTAAAGCTGGTAGGGTGACTTTGAAACCTTTAACAAGCATCTTCCATTTGGGGTATAAGATAGCTGCTCTAGCTCCTGCCATCACATCAGCATTCCAGCCAGCAGACGGGGCAAAGGAAAAGGAGGAACCCACGCCTCTTTCTTTTAAAGCCTGCCCTGGAAGTTGCTCACATCCCTTCCACTCACATCACTGTGGCCAAAATTAGTCACAAGGCCTCATTTAGCTGCAAGGAAGATTGGGAATCTGAGTCTTTGTTACCGACAGCCACTCCAGCTAACATTCAAGTGATTCTACTACTAAAAGAAGAAGAGAAAAATAGATAGTGGGAGGCAACTGGCAGTCTGCCACAGAATGTTTTTATCCTCATTTTACATTGGTAGAAACAGGCTCAGAGAAAACAAGCAATGCTTTTTAAGGTCATATGGAGAACAAACGGCAGAACATGAATTTTAATCAAGTCCATCTGACCGTAAAACAGGCTTTCCATCACATCCAGCCAACATATTTTGGTCATCAAGGTGCCCACTGTTTACTTGGAGATACGGGACCTTCCCATGTGACTAGTTAGGTAAATGTCAGCTCTGAGTACCTGAGATAGGCACACAGAACCGCTGCTATAAGGAGACCGGTGCAGTGAGAGTGATGCCATCAGGGAAGACTGTCTTAAAGAAGAACCCTCCCACTGGCCCTGTAGATGGAACAGGCCTAAGGCACAGGGGGAACAGAGCATCGCAGGAGAAGGCAACGGTGTGATCTGCACCTGTTCTGTATCGGGCCTGGTTGTGAAGGTGGCCCGGAGCTTAAGGGGAGGTAGAGGCTTTCCAGGTCCAATGCATCGCGTCTCTCCAAGGATGGTCCACTTGATCCTTCCACTAGTGGAGGCATCCCCTTAGCTGTGCCTTAGACATTCTGTCTGCTGAGACAAGACAGGAACAGGCCACAGGAATCCCGCAGAAGGAGAGCTGCATTCACCCCCCCGTACTACCCAAGACACACAAGGAAAGGCAAAGTCCCTTCCCTGATCGGTTCTCCTCCACCCTCCCTGGAGGCAGGACAGAGGCTTTGAGGGGTGATGAGAAATGTGTTCGGTACATTCAGCAGGAAATCCAGTAATCCATTACTGAGTGTCCAATCCAGGGCCTGAGACTGGGATGGAAGAGGCTGGAAGGAGAAAAGGAGGGGCGGGCAAAGAGAGGGGAGCTTAGAGCAGCTGGGTCAGCATTCCCGATTTGGACACTGACTCAGGCCCCAGGAATGCCAAGGAAGGGGGGTGGGCAGCCACCAGAGCCGGGCTGGGATCCTGTTGGCACCCGGAGATGTAGGGACAGCACGGACAGAGGGATGTTGGGACCAGGGCTCCCACACCCGGGGACCCACCTCCAAACCACTGGTGGAAACAGATGTCTCTCCCCTGGGCCCTCAAGGCCACTGCACAACTTGACGGTGATTCTCCCACCTCCCCACCTTCCCGGACATCCCACTCCAGCTCCTCCAAGCAGGGAAAGGGACAGGCTCCTGGGACTCCAATGGGGACATCTGGACACACAATGGCCACTCTCCTGGGACCACCCACAAACCCCTTGGCCCCAGCCTCCCAGCTGGCTCCAACTTGCCCTTTCTAACTCCAACACCACCCACGACTGCAGTTTGAATGAGGAAGAACCTTGAGCTCAACTCGCCTCCATTTTCCGTCCTTTGGCACCTGACAAAGATGAGAAGGAACCCAGGATGCCGAGAGCCCACCTCCTCCTGCTGGTGCCCCCCCAACCCGGTGCTCCAAGCCACCTCCCCCGGAGTGAGGTCCTTCATGTTTGTCCTCAAAGACCCGGGAGGGAACCCAGGACCCGGCCTCCAGATTCCAGGTGCGCCCCTGCCCTCCCCACCCTGCCCCAGGCTCTGGGCGGGAGCAGCTGAGCCTGTGGGGCCCTCCTTCCCGCTGCCTGACACCCAATCAGAGAGAAACCGATCCGGGGAGGGCAGGGCGCCAGCGGCCGGGCCCAGAATAGTGCTGAGCCGCTCGTGTTGCGCACTTGTTCTGCAGTTGCTCGGGCTTGGCCGCATGGAGCACGCGCTGCCCCGGGTACAGGGGTCCCGGGGGACGGGCGCTGGGGCAGCCCAGGCCAGGGGATCGAGAGCGCACCACACTGTGGGAATGTGTGTGTGTGCGTGTGTGTGTGTGGTCTGGATTCTGTGTGTGTGCGAGCATGTGGGCATCTGTGTATATGTGTGTTCTTCGTCTAAGTGACGTATGTGGTTCCGCGTGGATCTGGGAATGGTCGGATGTGTGTATTTCTGAGTGTGTCTAAGTGTGCACGGGTGTGTGTGCGTGCATGCACACGCAGTGGGAAAAGAAGCTCCCTGTGGTTTGGGAATGTGGGACATGTTCCCACCCCTTCAGACCTTCTTCTCCCCACAGAACCCATCCTGGAGCCGCCTGGGGGGACCTGAGCCTCAAGGTAGGTGGGGCTGCCTCCTCCTTGTGGGCCGAAGAGCCCCTTCTCCCACTTCCTTTGTCTGCCACCTCTCTGGGTCCCCAATCTCCCCCGCCCTCATAGCCTGGCTTTTTGTCTCTTTCTCTCCTTTTCCTTCTTTTTCCTGTTTCTTCTTCCTTTGTCCCTCACCTCCTCCTTCCTCTTTCAGAAGAAGAACTGGGGGGATCTAAAGTCCAAAGACTCTGACCCTAGTTCTGACCTTATTTATCACGTACTAGCTGTGTGAACTGTGGCAAGTTGCTTAACCTCTCTGATCTCAGGTCCCTCTTTAATAAAATAAGGGTGAAAATAATCCCTCCCTTATAAGATTGCTATGAGGTTTGAGTGAGAAATGTATAGAAGAAAAACCCTTGGGGAGCTTGCAAATATTAAATATTATTATTAACATTTTAATTGATTTTGTTGTGTTACTCCCTATTAACCAAACAGGCCCCATTCCCCCTTCCAGAGATGAGCTTCCTAGAACAAGGACAGAACACTCCATGGCCATCACCGGCCATGACCACTGGCTCAGAAAGAAGCCATGGGAAACAGGGGGCCAAGGCCTCAAGATGGACAAGGCAGGAGGCCTTGAAGGAAGGGGAGCTGCCGGGTCTGGGGGAAGGTGAGGCCAAGGCCAGTTCTGGGGAGTTGGGAGTGGGGGCAGTGGGATGTCCCAGAGCCCGGGGCTGGGGCTCTGCTCTGGGTCCCTCCATAGCACAGAGATGGACCCAAGCCTCATCTTGTAGCCTCAGTTTCTCCACATGGGAAAGGTCAGCTGCATTGACGAGCCAGGGGCCCAGCACGGCCAACTCAGGACAGAGCCACTACCCTAACTCTGAGACTCAGCTTTCTCACCTGCAAAATGGGGCCACAGCACCCAGGCTTCCCAAGGCTGCTGTGAGGTTGACCCAAGCCAGCAGATAAGAAAGTGCTCCGGAAGATGGACTTACTGTGCTCTTCCCCCCACAGATCCAACAGATCCCCAGGCCAGGCCACCTGCTGAGTACATCAGGCTGGAGGCCACATTCCCCAAGGCCACACATTTGTCCCAAGCTGCTCCCTTGGCCCAGGTGGGCTCCCCACCTGCCGAGTGGGACATCCTCCCCCCTGACGACGCAGCCTCAGCCTCAGGCTCCAGCACAGATGATCTGGAGCTGAACATAGAGTCCCCAGCCACGGCAGCCTGGGGGTATGAGCTGGGCATGGTGGAAGAGAGGCCGGCCCTGTGCCCCTCCCCGCAGGCCCTGTTTCCCAGGCCAGGCTGGGACGACGAGCTGCAGAAGCCGGGGGCCCAGGTCTACATGCACTTCATGCAGGAGCACACCTGCTATGATGCCATGGCGACCAGCTCCAAGCTGGTCATCTTCGACACCACGCTGGAGGTGAGGCCATGGCTCTGCCCCACCTCCCTCCTCAGGGGCTGCAGCCCCCCCACCTCACACCTTCCAGGACACCCTGCCGGGCACCCCCTGCAAGTCTCCTCCCAGAACTCCTTCTGAGCACCTTCTCTTTGTAATTGTCATCCCAGCTCCGCCATTTAGTATCTGTAGGATCTTGGGTCAGTCCCTTTACCTCTCTGGTTTCTAAAACAGCCATAGGGGGACGCCTGGCCAGTTCAGTCGGAAGGACATGCAACTCTTGATCTTGGGGTCATGAGTTCAAGCCCCACATTGGGTGGAGAGATTACTAAAAAAATAATAATGATAAATAAAAAATGAAATAAAATGGGGACAGGAATGCCTGCTTTGCCCTACAAGTTTCAGAGGACTCCTGGGACCACCCAGGATAAATGGGAACACTTCCCAAAGTATGTGGAGGACATAGCAGGGTGGCCTAGGGACAAACAGCAGGGAACTCTTGGTAACAGAAAATTACGATGAGCTCTAGTCCCTGCTTTTCCCTTAGGCTAAGCTACAGAACGCCTGATTCCGTTCTTACCATCACAGAGAGCAGGGCAGCGTTTCTAGAAGCACAGCATACGAACTGTCCACAGTACGCTCTTTGATTCTAGTGGTAGATGAACAAATATATTTATTTTAGTAGCTTTGCATGTATTTTAATATGCATTAGAAAAATACACCTGGAATAGATACAACCAGTATCTATTAGATAGATAGATAGTATTCCTTAGGAGGAGGCCACGTGAGCCAATGTCCAATTTATTTAGAGAGAAGTATTTTGGAAGTAGTATGTAAAGAAGTATACCTCTAGTGCTTAGATTAGCAGAAACTATACTGTGTGTGACTGTCCACATATGGCTTCTGAGTGGAATCGCTCGGTTAGTTTCCCACGCCCTGGTGAGCCCGGGGAAGGGGTCACTGAGGTGCCTCTGGCCACCAGCAGCCTTATCTCTAAGCAAATGCGCCTGACAAGGATCACGTCTAGGGGGTGCAATGGCATAGGAAAGGCAGTCAAGCTCATGTATAGGAAACTCTGGGAGAAGGCCCCAGGGGAGGCCCCTGGTTGGGACAGGGTAGCACCGAGGGGCGGGGAGAGACTCACCCCTCACTGTTCTCTCTGGCCCTCAGATCAAGAAGGCCTTCTTTGCCCTCGTGGCCAACGGCATCCGGGCAGCCCCTCTGTGGGACAGCAAGAAGCAGAGCTTCGTGGGTGAGGAGGGGCTGGGAGGCAGAGGTGGTAGGGAAGGGGAAAAAAGAGATCTTCAGCGGGCTGATTCTGGGGCTGAACTCTGACACGCCACGGGCTTGAGCAGATCCTCGGGCTGAGCCAAGCTGGGGGACTGGCACGGGGAACGTCGGATCCCAGTCTTGTGGTCGCCAGGTGGGAGACCCCATGCGTGGAGTAGGTGTGACCAGCTGACCACTCCAGCTCTACTCCCCTCTGGTGCTAGATAGGAAGAGAGGAAAGGGAGAGGAAGAAATTAGGAGAATAGAAGGTGGGGGGAGGAGAGAAATTACAGGGAAGCATAAAAGGGACGACCCCATTTCTGAGGCGTGGGAGGGACTGCCCTGCTCCCTTCTTTCCACATTTCCCACAGCTGTCTCAGTCCTCGGCCTCTGGCAGAGCGGGCAAGGGGGTCTGACCCCCAGCCTGCCTCTCACCACAAGGCCCCAGGCTGACCGCCCTTTCCTGACCCCGCAGGGATGCTGACCATCACGGATTTCATCTTGGTGCTGCACCGTTATTACAGGTCCCCACTGGTGAGGAGAGGGCTGGGGGTCCCAGGGGGCTCCCATCTGGGCTGGGACGGAGGGTGGCTCAGGGAGCCTAGTGTCCCGAGGGGCCCATGTCTGACTTCTGGAGTCCTGTCAATGTCTCTAGGTCCAGATCTATGAGATCGAAGAACATAAGATTGAGACCTGGAGAGGTGAGCTGGCGGCGGGGCGGGGGGGGGGGGGGGGGTTGGTGGTGGTGGGAGGGCAGGGGTGGGACTAGAAGGGGCTGAGGGTGTGTGGGTGAGTGTGGGGCCAAGCACCTGAGGTGGAGGATGGGCGGTGGGGATTTCCTAGAGGGAGGGGCCAGAGGGAGGAAGTCAGTCTGGGAGCTGCCAGGTGACAGGCAGGGCCGCCAGCTCCCTGGGCCTGACTCTGGCTTTGCCTACAGAGATCTACCTTCAAGGCTGCTTCAAGCCCCTGGTCTCCATTTCTCCCAACAGCAGGTAAGAGTCCCCAGCCACCCACCTGCACTTCCTTGCCCCGAGCAGTCCCCTTCCCTGGCTCTTCTGTTCTGAACTCATGGGCTCATCCTGCAGGGGACAAGGGAGCCTGGACACCCTGTCCTCCTTTGGCAGGGGCTGGGGTAGAGGGTGTATCTCCCCCAGACCCACTGCTCCCACCTCTGCAGCCTGTTTGAAGCTGTCTACACCCTTATCAAGAACCGGATCCACCGCCTGCCGGTCCTGGACCCGGTCTCGGGCGCCGTGCTCCACATCCTCACACACAAGCGACTGCTCAAGTTCCTGCATATCTTTGTGAGCCTGGCCACAGCCTCGGGGTGACCTGACGGGTGCAGCGCTTGGCCCCACGGACCTGACCAGGGAGGGAGCAGCTGGGAGCCCTCGGGCTGTGGCTCCACCCTGATCCGCACCTGTCCCTGACCCACCCAGGGCTCCCTGCTGCCCCAGCCCTCCTTCCTCTCCCGCACCATCCAAGACCTGGGCATCGGGACATTCCGAGACTTGGCTGTGGTGCTGGACACGGCGCCCATCCTGACGGCACTGGACATCTTTGTGGACCGGCGCGTGTCTGCGTTGCCTGTGGTCAATGAAGCTGGTACCTGCTCCCGGGAGTGGGGCTGGCTGGGGTGGGGTGGCGGCAGGCAGGGGTCTGTGGGCATCAGCTCAGGACCCAGGGTGGAGTTGGGGCTAGAAGTCTGCCTGCTTTGAGTCTTGGACCCGTTACTTAGCCTCTCTGCGCCTCAGTTTCCTCCTTTGGGACATGGGACTCTTGACAACACCCATTCCCTGACTTCAGGGGCTGATTTGAAAGGAATATGTGTGATAAAATGAGCATGGTGAGAGGAAACAGGAGATGAGGCTTTTAATGCTAATTCATCCTAAAAGGGGCCATGGGATCCAGCCAGATGTCACCTTTTCTTGCTCTGAAGAGGGGTTAGAGGGACTACATTTCTTTAGTTGAACCATGTCTGTAAATCATTTCAAAGTTAAAATTGTTGTAAGGAAGCTAGATACCAAGAAAGGTTTTGATTATGAAAAATTTCAAATGTATGAAAATGGTAGGAAAACCGTACACTGAAATCCACATATCCATTACCTGGACTAATTCCTGTTATATTGCTGTAACCAGGGTTTCCCCCCCCCCTTTTTTGCTGGAGTAATTTTAATTACAGAGATCATGTCATTTACCCCTTACCTCTTCAGTCTGTGCCTCTTAAAATCAGTGTATTTCCCATATCACCTGACAAAGCTAAATAATTTATTAATATTATCTAAGATCTGGTCGTAATTCTTATTTGCTCACCTTCCCTGAGAATATCTTTTTACAGTTGATTTGTACAAACCAGGATCCAATTAAGGTCCATGCTTTGCATTTGCTTCTTTGGTCTTAAGTCTCTTTTAATCTGGAACAGTTCCCTCGTCACTTAATTTCTGTGACAGTATCATGGGTCCGTTGTCCTGTAGACTGTCCCAGCTCCAGCTGTGTCCCTGCTTTCTACAGGTGGCCTCAATGCTGTTCCTTTATTCCCGGGTTTCCCCGTAAACTGGAAATTAGATCTAAAGGCTTGGTCAGATTCAGGCGACCCATTTGAGGCCAGGATATTTCAGAGGTGACACTATGTACTCGTGCTGTGTCATATCAGGAGGCGTGTCAGGCTGGCTCTTTGTCCGTAATGCTGTGTGATTCATAGGTTCAGGTGGTGACAGCTCCATGCGTCATTTTGAAGCCAGTAGCCTGGGAGGGGTGGGGGGGTGTCCTGTAATTCCTCCTGAGAGCCCGCCCCCAGCCCTTGCACAGCATCCCCGTCCTTATGTGAACCTCTTCCCTTTCTCTCCCCACCCCCACCCCTGCAGGACAGGTCGTGGGCCTCTACTCCCGTTTTGATGTGATTGTAAGTGTCTGCGGGAAGGGGGAACGGAGGGTGCCACGGGGAAAGGCTGTGGGTGTGAGGATCAGTAGAGGGCTATCTGTGGACCAGAAGGACCTCTACGAGTGGAGAGGGGGCAGTATCTGCGGGTCCGGAGCCCGGCTGAGGGGCTGACTCACATGGCACTTCCCTCCCTGCCCCAGCACTTGGCTGCCCAGCAAACCTACAACCACCTAGACATTAGTGTGGGAGAAGCACTGAGGCAGAGGACACTGTGTCTGGAGGGAGTCCTTTCCTGCCAGCCCCAAGAGAGCCTGGGGGAAGTCATCGACCGGATTGCCCGGGAGCAGGTACCCCCTGCCTCTCCATCTGCGCCCCCAACACACATGGCCCAGTCCTCATGAGCAGCCGCAGCTGTCCCTGTACACTGGGCGCCTGCCCTGTCCCCCTGGGTCATGGCCATTTCGAGCTCTCAGTGTCCACACTGCTCTGCAACTGGTCCTGCCCGTGGGGCCCTCGTGCTAAGGGCCACAGCCAGTTGATCACCCAGAGTGGTCAGAGCCACCCCTAACTGGTTTCTAGGAGACACGCTCTTGCTCCCCCAGTTATGTTACGTGGATGCGCCTGATTCTTGGTGCTAACCTTGCTGGCCGCTGTAGCCGCGCGGCTCTGACCCCTCACGGACCGTCTGCGGACCCGCAGGTACACCGGCTGGTGCTAGTGGACGAGAACCAGCATCTCCTGGGTGTGGTGTCGCTCTCCGACATCCTTCAGGCGCTGGTGCTCAGCCCTGCTGGCATCGACGCCCTCGGTGCCTGAGAATATGTGAGTCCTCCCTCCCGGGCCACCTTTCGCACGCCGAAGCCAATGAAGGGAGCCAGGGGACCCGGCCTTCATCTTCCCCCACCCCTGTTTGCTGGTTTGGCTCTGGTTCAGGTAGGCTCTGCCCTGGGCCATTGGCCTCAGCACAAGTCCACTGATCTTTCGGGGCTCTCGGATCTCAGACCGAGGAGCCTTGAGGACGGGAGTGGCCCAATTCATTGCTGAGGAGCCCCATGAAAATACCAAGTGTCAGGACTCACCATGGGGCCCCCACTTAGTCCCCGTCACAGCTGAGGTCATGGAGGTCCTCATGAGAGGGATGGGCAGGGGCTGGGGTAAAGGCAAGGGCAGTGATGTGATTTCAGATGCTCCAGGGAGACTGACCTGCCCTCTCACAACTCAATTCCCGCCTGCTCGGAATTCCACTGGAAGGAAGCAAGGTTAATAAATCTTTGTTGAATGGAATTTCCATGCTCAGTAAGAACTACCGCCGGGAGGAGGGAGCTTCTCTCTAAGTACTCATCTCGGTCAATTTGACACGGCCTCAGCAGCTGGTAGCATGCTTGTTAGGGTTCACACAGATTCCACCTGCTTGGCCGCGGATGGCGAGACAAGGTTCCCGGATTGGAAAGGCAACCTCCCCCCACCGTGTAGTCACTGTCTTCCCTTCTCTTGTCCCCACAGGCTTCTCCAGCCCTCCCTCATTGCCCCTGCCCTGCCTATGCTCCCAGAAGCCCTCACGAATGCCCAGTGCACCGTGGGATGGTGAAATGGAGAACGGCTGAGTCAAGCCTGGAGATCCACGAACCGGAAGCACTGGGATTACCCCAGGGCCGGCTGCTCCAGTGGGGTCCTCCCTCCATTCTCATCCTGAGCACCAGCAAGCGCTGTTCTCATTCCCCAGTGACGGCCTGGCTTTGGATCACTGAGGATGAACCGTCGAGAAAACACAACAAAAAAGAACCACCCATGAACTTGAATTGTAGAAATTTCACTCAGAAAATGCCAGCCATTGGACCTGAACGTGTGGCCAGGCCCCCGAGCTTGCTGAATTCGAAGACACAAGGGAAGGTCTGTGATGGACAAACACTACGACTGGCATTTCTTTGGCGCACAGAGTGTTAGCCCACTGAAATTTCTTTTTTCATCTTTTATTTATAACAAAACCACAAAGAAGATATGAATTAGTTAATTACATAGTAAATACAACTCAGTCCACAAACTCTCATCTGCAGGAAACATAACTTTATTTTTCTAACACTGAATAGAGTTTCTATTATGAACCCCATTTCACAAGGTGGGAGAAATTAATCTCATTCAGTTTGGGGCTCATCCCCCACCTTTTCCTGGGGTTAAATTTGGTGAGGGGGGAAGGCTTTAAAGAGTGTGAGACTTTGTTCCTCTGGCATCATCACCCATGCATGCCGGCACCTGCTAAAACAATCCCATTCCCATCTGCTTGTCTCTGGGTTGGTCGCTGGTGGACCTGGCGCCTGCTAGGTGCTCCCTCAGTCCCCACCGCGAAGCCTCCTTGGGCCTGCCTGCTCCTGGGGCATGAGAACCTTCTAGCTCCTGGACCCGCACCCCTCTGGGCTTCGGGAAGCTCTGTGGGGCGCTCGCAAGCGCATCTGCTCAGACAGACAGCAAGTGGTCTGCTTTACTCTGCATTCTGCTTTATTTCAGCCTCTACCCCAGAAACACAGGGCACAGGGCTCTTCTACCCTTGTCATCTCCAAGCCTCTCTGGGGTATTTGTCACACTCCCCTCTCCCTTCAGACACAGCTCCCTTCTCAGGGCCCTCTTCTCAGGGATCCCAGAAATGTCCACAGTCTCTGCTTCCCCAACCCCCATCAACCCATGGAATCTTTACCAGTGGGACCTTTTCTCTAACCCACCATGCATTCTTCCAAACCCACTGTACGTGTCTTATGTTTCTTGCCACCTACCTTGAAGGTCCAATTCCAAAACCAAGACCAGGTTTCCACTGTGTCATCCCTCCCCTGTGGCCATGGACTCTGTAGGTCTGCTGTCCAGTGGGGAGAGGATAGGTTAATATTTCTAAAATACGATCCCACCCCATGTGCCTCACCGAGCAACAGAGTGGAGACACTTGTGCTTGATGAGTCAGGCAGCCAGTGAAGGCCTTTTCTCATAACACCCAGCCTCTGTTTCCGACTTTGCCATAACCCACGGGTCCGTTCCGGCTCTGCTCTGGCCCTCCCTGGGAAGGCCCCGGGCCTCGGGCCCAAGAGGGATGATGGGATGGGGGTGCTTTTCTGGGCCCGTCTCAAGTGCCAGTGTCCTCGGTGAGCCTGGGGCAGGCTGCCTCCAGCTGCGCCTGACTGTGGGCTAAGTGCAGCAGGTCAGTCTCTGAGGGGGTGCCCCAGACTGTTCCGCGTGAACAGACCTCCAGAGGTCCTAGTGCAGGCAGAAAGGGCAGCCCGAGGAAGACACTCTTTCCCCCTCCTGCTCCCCCTGAGAGTAGATAGGTCTCCAGCCTCCTGGGCCCACCCTGCTGAGGACCCAGCCATTCTCCCTTGGGCCCTTCTGTGAAGGACCCTGCCAGCCCCCGGCCTCAGACCTCCTGCTCGGATCACAGCCCAACCCTCAGTTCCCGACAGTCCTCCAGCATCGTGGCTGCTAGAACAGAAGCCAAGGGTTGGCATGGGGACAACTCCTGCCCTGACTCTGAATGAAAGTGTAAAACCCACCTTGCTGGACCCCTGTTCATACTCTGAACCTGGGGCTGGCCAACATCTTCCAGGCATCATTGGCTCCATGCCCCTGACTCCTGCCCAGGCCTCCGCAGCCCGTCCAAGGTTCTGTGGCCCCCAGGCTGGAGTCCCCTCCACTTCTCGGCCCACTCTGTCTCTTCTCTCACACCATCTCAACAGCTGTCAACCCTGGCAGTGCAACGGGATCCCCCGGAGAGCTTTATAAGATGAAAATTCCAGGACCCATGCCTAGAGACGCTAATATCCTGACTCGGGGGTGGGACCTGGGCAACTGTATTTATTTTTCGCAGACACTAGAGATTATGATGCATAACACGTGATAAGCACGATGGCTTGCTGAGAGATAAGGATGCCGCATCTCCATAATTGGGAAACTCACTCGTCGCGTTACTGCATCTGTATTATTTGTTATGCCTAAGAGCTACAAGGAGAGCTGGCGAAGGGCAGGGACACAGCGTAGGAGAGACATGATTTGCTGGCATTCTTGCTAGCCTTCCAAACATCCGCAAATATAGAATTGAGTACAATGTCCCATATGTCCAGCCCACGGTGACAGTTTGTCAGAATTTTTATTTGACATGCATCTTAACACTGGAATCATAAATAAGGAGCTGGAGCCGAATTAATATTAACAAGCCAAACTACACCCAGAGTTAGAACATCTATAGAACAGGAGTGTGTAGACAGCCAGAAAACATCAAATACTCGATCTGTTTTTGCTCCTGGGAGTGCTGCATGAGTGTTTAAGAAGACAGCTGATTTCTTTCTTTTTTTTTTAAGATTTTATTTATTTATTTGACACAGAGAGAGAGGGAGAGGTAGTGAGCAAGCACAAGTAGGGGGAGCGGCAGGCAGGGGAGACGCAGTCTCCCCGCTGAGCAAGGAGCCCAATGTGGGGCTCAACGCCAGGACCCTGGGAACATGACCTGAGCTGAAGGCAGACTACCAACTGAGCCATCCAGGCACCCGGCAAGTTGATTTCTTAAAGTCGTACCCAAAAATATGGATCCTACTTTGGCCCACAAGTTCAAATGAGCTTCAATGGCAGTAGTGAGATATGCACATTCTTTTTAGTCAAAGGTGTATCTGTTGTGCTGAATTAACGCCTGGTCGTCCTCAATGATCCTTATCATTGCAATGATTGTTCTTCCCTTACAGAGTCAGGTCGGGGTGGATAATCAGGGAGCCTGGCTGTGATATCGCTTCCCTGTGACTTACCTGAGCAGCACAGGGTCCCTGATACCATGGACCCCTGGGATCCAGAGGAGCAGCACATTGGGAAGGCGGAAGTGGCTCTGGTTGACTTTGCTACAGAAATCCCCGTACCCTCTGAGCCCGGCCCTGTGCTCTGCATGTGTCAGGTGCTCTCACAGGTGAATCCCAGCACAGGTGGGGTCAAGAGCTAAGCCCTTACAATCAGGAAATCCTCCCAATTCTCTCCAGATTTCCATATTCAGTAGGAAAAGCTCTGCACCATCCCCTCTTCTTCCTTACCCTGCCTACTATTCCAGCCTCTTCTCACTCAACAACCATTTATTAATCACCACCTAGGGGCTAGACAGAGTTTGGTCACTGGGATCCAAACTGAAAGGAGCTTGATTTCTGCCCTGCAGGGGGTGCCCAGCTGGTTGGGGAGACAGTGGGGTCTCCAACAAGGTGAACAGGCTGAGCGCTCAGTTCTGTAACGTTGCGGGGGGGTGGGGTAGGGTGGGGGCGGGGAGCACAAAGGAAGTGCTTGTGCTCCCCCAGAGAGGTCAGGGGAGGCTTATTCAAAGGCAGTGACATTTGCGCTGAGCCCTAAGGAAGAGCAAGTTCTCTGGGATGACATCACAGTTGGTGAAGAGAGTGTTCCAAGGAGAGGGGGCAGTAAGAACAAAGTATTGAGGTCAGAAAGAGCGGAATGTGCTCAGGGCAATACAAGGAATTGGGGTTAGGCTGTGGAAAGGGTGTCTGGGCAGGGAGTGAGGGTGGAGAGCAGGGTACCGGAGTCTTCCAAGCCAGAGTAAGGACTTCGGGCTTTGCTTCAGGGCTGAGGGAAGCCGCTGAAGGATTTTAATGGTTTTAATAAGTGCAATGACATAATTTTTTTTTAAATCTCACTAACATAAGAAATGCGATTTTAGTTTTCTATGACCCGGCAGAAATTTACCACTGGGGCTGGGGCTCTGTGAGGCTGGGACTCATTGCCTCCTCAAACCCGTGGAACACTCAGTCTCCACGCTTTCCTTCTGGTGGGCGGATTCCTGGGCTGAAGAGGCTGGAAAGCTAAAAACTACAATCCCCATACTGCCCTGCAGCTGGAGCTCCAGGCGGGCCCTGGGTTCCACCTCTGGGCTGTAGGTGAGATGTGTGGAAGGTGGTAGCAGGACAGAGGCCATGTTTCTGCTGCTCCTGCTGTCACTGTCACTGTCGCTGTCGCCATCGCTGTGGGGGGTGGGGGCAGTCGTGGGCCAGGAGTCGGGGCAGGGAGGATGCTTTTCTTCACCAGGGAGACCCGGAGGCACACTGGGGGCCCTCCCAACGTTCCTGGTCCTGCTCCCGAGGGCAGCCAACCTGGTGGTTCCCAGGCCGATGGGTGCCCCGGGAGCCATTCCTGCAGGGTCAGCTGAGAACGCCTCCGTCCATTTTTGCAGCACTTCCCTGCCTCTGTCAAAGCACTTTCTGTTCAAAAGAGGGCGCCCCCCCTTGGGGCCCGGAGGATTGTTGTGCCCTCAGGTTGGGTTTCAGCCAGCACCAGGGGAAGCGAAGGCCTCTCTGTGAGGTCCAGGAAAGCAGAGGTGTGCTCACTTTCCATGGTGGGAGGGGGCTCTGCCTCCCACAAGATCCCTAAGCGGGGAGAGGCTGTTCCCCAGACACAATAAGGGGTTCAGATGCTGGGTCATCAAAGAGAATGACAAAGGCCTCCAATTATCAATAGAAGTCCCTTTATTCTGTATTTTCTCCAAGGACAGCAATGCGACATGCGGGTGGCCCTTTATCTGAGAGGGACGCATTCAGAATGATAAAAGTGGCAAAAGCTCAGGGTTCTACAGAAAGCGCACTGCGTTTCTTTGACCTCTGTTGTCTGGCAGCCACCTTCTCCCGCTTCTGGTCTGAGAGACAGCGGTGGCTGGGAATGACTGCGCCAGGGAGAGAGCAGGGGGCTGCTCCTGGGAGGCTCGGGCCCAGCTCAGCACTGCCTCTGCCGGAAGTGCAGGCTCACCTTCTTATTGGGAACCAGGACAATGCGGGCCATGCTCCTCACCTCCCCTGTCTCGGGGGCCAGGACCACCTCGTACTGCTGGATCAGCTGGGAGGGCACACACACCGGCGTTAGAATCTGCGATCTCTATCTACTGCCCTCCTTCGTGTGCTTCCTCCTGGTGCAGCCCTTGCGCTCCTCCCCCTGGTCTCCACCAGCCCCGCCTGGCCCACACGGCCCTCCAGCCTCGGCCCACTCACCCGTGACAGCAGCAGCTGCATCTCCAGCTCCGCAATCCTGCGGCCCAGGCAAGCCCGGACCCCATAGCCAAAGGGCACAGAGCCAAATGGATGCTGGACCCCAAGGGCAGCAGGCTGGCTCTTCCTCAGCCAGCGGTAAGGCTGGAAGCTCTCTGGCTCAGGGAAGATGTCAGGGTCACGGGACACCACATAGTGGCAGAACACAAACTGGGTCTGCAGAGCAAGAACAGGCAGCACATCAGCTTAGGGCGACAGGGCAGCCCTGGCAATCCCAGCTCTTCAGCCCCACTCACGTTCTTGGGGAAGAGGAAGCCATTGACTTCGATTTCCTTTTCCGTGATGACCCGGGAGTTCATGGGGACCACAGGGTAGAGGCTGCAGGGAAAAGAAGGTGCAGGTTTGCCTCTGGTCCCCCAGGTCCTTCTTCCCATCTCACCCCTGGCCCTAGCTCCAGCCCACCAGCCTCCACTTCCGACTCCTGTCCCTGAGTCCTCCTCCGCACAGACCCTGCGCTCCCGGGAAATGCCACCTACCGCAGGGTCTCCTTAAGCACCGCTTTGAGCAGGGGCATGTGGGCAAAGTCCTTGTACTGGGGCACCTGCCCAGCTGGCACCACACCCACCACTTCCTTATGCAAGGCAGCCTGGATCTCTGGGTTCTTTGAAAGATGGTACAGGGCCCAGGTCATCGTGTTGGATGTCTGGGAGGCAGAGGGAGAGATGAAGTGAGGAGGGATTTCTAGGCAAAAGGCTAGCGAGGTAGTGGAAGGGTGAGTGAGTGGGCATGTGCCGAACAATGAATTTGCCACGAGCATGGCAGAAATCGACACAGGGGCTCCTGGGGCCTCTCCATGCTGAGCGTGACTCCACAGCAGGATGAGGACCCATGAGACGGAGAATTGCACTCTTAACAACAAGGAGATCTGAACAGAGAGACACCCCATGCGATAAAAGGAACACAAAGAGTTCGACTAGGAAGATGCTTGTGGTCAAGCTCTCCACTTAAGTTACACCTTAAATAGATGTGAGAAGAAACTTTGAACTGGCCGAGAGAGGCTCCAGGAGGCAATGGGTTCCCTCTTACAAAAGGACCATTCCCTGCCCACCTCTGCCAGGTTGAATGACCCCCCACCCCGGTTTTCCTTCTAGCTCTACATCTAGAATACAGAAAGAGAAGCAGGTACCTAGAGGAACGAAGGTCAGGCTCAGGTGAGGGTAATGGGCAATTGGTTCAGGATAGCCCCCGGTCTCCTGGCTGGCCCCCCTCACGCACCGTGTCTACGCCCGCCAGGAGCAGCTCAGGCAGGCTGCCCATAGCCTCACGAGTACTGAGCTGTCCTCTGGTCAGCAGGAAGTGCAGGTAGCCAGATATCTGGACTTCATCTGGCCCCCTTGTCTGCAGCTGGGTCTCTATCTCCTTGAGCTTCTGATCAATCAGCTTCTTCCCTACAGGGAAAATGGAGAACAAAGGAGGACAAGGTCGAAAGTCATGATCTCCAAGGACCGAGAGCCACTCTGACAGCTGGTAGCATGAGGAAGAAGGTCCTGGGAGAGACTGCTGATGGCAAAGACCCTGGAACCCACTCCCCTACCCCCACCTCCACACCCACCACTTCCTTCCCTGGCCTCCTCACCAAAAGAGAAGATGGTGTTCCAGCCATCCAGATAGCGCTTCCAGAAAGGCAGCAGGGAACGGGTCCACTTGGGGAGGAAGGTGACATAGACTGAGTTCTGGAACATGAGCCCGACAGATCTGATGAAGGCCACCGTGTCCTGGGGGATGGGGCGCTCCAGGCAGCCGATCCGTTTCTCAAACAGGATGTAGCAGATCGCTGGCAGGGCACAGAGCCCGTCACAGGAGGCAGTGTTCTGGTGCCCAGAGTCCAGGGGGCTTGAAGAGGGCGGGGAGCACAACCTGCCTCTGACCACCCCCCCAGCTCCTCTCCCAACAAGGGTACCTTCCAAAGCAAAGTAGTAGAACTGGTGAGCCATGTCGGACACCTGGTCCCCCGAGGCACTCTCTGCCAACAGCCGGTTCAGGTGGGCCAGGAAGTCGTCGATCACCTCGTTCACAGCATCGGTGTAGAGCGCGGCCTCGCTCGGCTTCAGCATCCTCTGGTTCAGAGTACGGCGCAGCTCGTACCAATGCTGTCCTTCCCTGCGGGGGACGGAGGGACCGCACACTGGTAAGTTGCAGTGGAGCTTAGATTAGATGGAATCGGCCCCCTGCCCTGAGACCCCTCCAGACTCTAGGAAAATCTCAGACTCGAGATGTAGAATTATAGAGTCACTGAACGTCAAAGAACAGAAGCTTCAAATCACAAAACTTCAGTCTCACCAGAGCATCGTGGAAGGAGTCAAGGTGGGCCTCTGGAGCCAGACTACCTAGGGCCAAATGACAGGTCTGATGATTACTGGCTGAGTGACCTTAGGCAGGAGACTTAACTCCTCTGTGCCTCAGTTTCCCCTTCCGTAAAATGGGAATAATAAGCGTGCCTGTCTTAGTAGGGTTGTTCGGGTGATTAAAGTGCTTAGATCAGAGCCTGGCACATGGTGAATGCTTAACGAATGTTGACCATGATTATCTTAGGATGATACAACTCCAGAATCTTCTGTACGTGAAATCAGGAGGAGGTGCGATGGTCCTTCTGCATGGACAATGAGGAATAAAGGAGGAGCAAGTTAGGGTTCCTGGGAAGCTCAGATTCTGGACCTTCATGCTCTACCTGGCTCAGTGAGCCAAAGGGACAGGGAGACCCACCAGGCTGATGCCCCAGGTCGTCTTGCTACAGTCACCCAGTAGGGGGTTGGGTCACCACCCTGGTTAGACAGGGATGCTTGCGAGGGTGGGAACATGCTTCCAACAGGGGGCGGGGGAAGGGACGTCAGGTCCGGGGACTGTCCCCACCCACATCTGTTCCCCAAACCTGTTGCCTTTCCTAAGCAAGCTGGGCACAGGTCAATTTTTCTAAGGCTAGTTGCAGAGTAATAAGTACAATGTGGCCCAATTTTAGGAAGAAGAAAGGAAACCCTATAGGTCCATATGTACAGTTGCATGTTTCCACATAAAGTAGGGAAGAATACCCACCAAACTGTCAGGATTCCTTAGAAGGATGGGATGGGAGTGGGCGGCAGGACGACAATATTTTATTATTGGGCTTTTTACAATAAGCATTACTTTCGAATTGTAAAAACCAATACAGTATTTTAAAAAGAAAGATATTAAAAAGGCTTACAGCAAGAATTGGTTTTTTTTTTTTATTTAGAAAAGTATTTATTTAAATGAACCTCAAACTTCAGGAGTTTTCTTTATTGTGTTGGGAAAAGCTGCAAAAAGGTCAAATGACAGTGCTGCTGAAAAAGGACCGAAAACCAGAATAGACTCATTTACTGGAACTTCAGGTTGCAGGTGCTTCTCCAAGAGCAAAACATTCTCCCAATAGTAGCAAGAAGACTCACAGAACTTAAATGAGAACATTTCTGTGGTTGTTAAATTATTTCCTGGGAAAACAATACTTCATAAAATGAGATGTAAAGGGACGCCTGGGTAGCTCAGTTGGTTAAGCATCTGTTTTCGGCTCAGGTCATGATCCCAGGGTCCTGGGATTGAGGCCCGCATCCGGCTCTTTGCTCAGCGAGGAGCCTGCGTCTCCCTGTGCCTGCCGCTCTCCCTGCTTGTGCTCAATCTCTCTCTGTCTGACAAATAAATAAAGGCTTTTAAAAAATGAGAGTAAAACATACATACGTATATATATATATATACGTATGTATGTTATATATATATAAAAACAAAAAGAACTTATCATTGGTTAGCAAAATAGCTTTAAAATACATATATAGGGTATAATATAATTAGGAAACTGTAGAGTGAAAAACTATAAATAGATAAATAGGGGTATCCATAATGTTCAGCTTCAATTCTAAATCTTGAGCCATCAACCCTAGTGGTGGCCTGACCTGGTGAAAACCTAAGACCCAAATCCTGCCCTCGGGGCCAGACATCATGTTAATGAGCTCTGGAAGGACAGACACTCGATTCTCTTCCCATAACTTTGGGCTCATTAATTGTTGCAGTTCTGAAACTGTTCACCTGTGAAGGAACCACAAAAAAGAAACAAACATGCGATGGGAGAATGAACATATAGGCATCAAAGACAGATGAAATGCACCCTCCATCCGGTTTGCTTCCTTTCCAAAAGTATCAAAGCATTAAGTTCCTAAATTCTAAAATTAGATCGATTCCACCACTCACTACTGGTAGGTGATACAAAAACCTCTCGAGGCTTAAGTTTCTCCACCTATAAATGGGGATAATCACACGATCTACTTCATGGACTTGTTGTGAGAATAAAAGGAAATAATAAATGTACAGAGACTAGCCTGATACCTGGCATGTTATAAACACCTGCTTAGCTATTACCATTGGTGCGGCTACTATAACCACTGCCGGGATTAACTTTAATCCCTTAAGAAATGATGAAAGCATGAGATGTCAAGCAACTAGGGAAAATAAAAGTCTTTCATTATTTTCTGGAGCTCTGTTAACATACTACAGCAAAAAGAAACCCGTATTAGGGTGAAAGAGGTGATGGGGATTAAGAGCACACTTATCCTGATGAGCACTGAGTAACGTATAGAATTATCGAATCACTATAGTGTACATCTGAAACTAAAATAGCAATGTCTGTTAACTATACTGGAATTAAAATAAAAGACAATTTTTAAAAAGCCCTGTAATATATCCAGTTACAACCTGGGTAGCATTGGGAATGATTCATTACCAATGATTCTCAATGGTTTACCTCAATCGGCATATGCGTATATAACACATTTGGCCCATGCTTGAATTTGTCACTGCCAAAATAATCTTAACTTTTCTGGGTGTAACTTCAAGGCTGAAAGCTACATCTGCCTCTGTGTATGGAAAGCAACCTTGAAAGTTATATCCAACAACAAACCTATAATACATAATTTGGGAAATATTTTTAAAGTTAAATTCAGCCTTCCTAACTATTATGGTGATGTTTTCCCAACTATAAACAGATATGTCCTATTATGATTCAAGTTGGTATATTTTCAACTGTAATGTAGAACAATGGAGCTGGAAAAGTCCTAGAGATAGTTTGGAGATATTCTGCTCCAAACTTCCCATTTTACATATGAGAAACGTAAGGCCAAGGAAGGAGAAAGTATTCCTTTGTCCAAAGTGATACAATATATTAATGGGAAAGATAATGAATGGTCCCTGGGCTTCAGCCAATCCCAACCACTGCTTTCTAGACTGATTATCAGGCTCAGAGAATGCAGGGAGAGCCCACTCTGCCCATTATCCACTGGCTTCCCAATACCACTGTCCTTGGGCCTGGCCCTCTGAGGCCTTGTACCAGTCCCTTCAGGCCCCAGCTCACGTGGTGAAGAGCCCATAGGACAGGCCCTGCTGGTCCCGGTGCTCCTTCCATAGTTCCATGTCGTTCCGTACTGGGTACTTGCCCTCTTGACGCATCACTTGCTCCAGGAGGGGGGCACTGGCCAGGTTCACATGGGTCTGAGGCCCTGCGCGGGTTAACCACATTGGACCATACTTGGCCTTGTTCAGCACCTGTGGGGTTCAACCAAAGCTGAATAACCATGGCCTATCCAGGCAGGCATTTACTAGAGAGGCGATGGGATGGGGGAATATCTGATAGTCACACCAGAGTAAGTGGGCTGGGCAAAAGCGTATTGTACAGGAGGTAGGCATTAGGATGGCCTGTGGTTCTTAAAAGAGAATGCTGAAAAAAAATGGGCAACAGGAGTTTAGAATACTGAGAGAAATGAGCATCTGGCAGAACTGGGGAAGTTGAAGTCCTTGGAGAGATGAAATTTTAGAAAAATGGGATTATGTGGCAAACTGGGGTCTGTTCTGAGGTACAGATATTTGGGGTCTGAGGTTTTAGAGAAATTGAACCCTTTAGTGAGGTATTGTAGAATGCCTACAGCCCCTTCATAGAAGCATTTAAATCTAATGCAGCTTGCTGTCAATGAGATAAAGATACATATCTCATATAATCAATAAGAAAAAAGAAACACAATAAAACTCCAGGAAAAACAAGAAGCTGAATGAGAAAGTCAAGATTCAAATATGAAGTACACTATGTGGTACGAATTTTATTTATTTATTTATTTATTTATAAGATTTTATTTATTTATTTTTTAGAGAGAGAGAGAGAGACAGTACAAACGGGAGAGGCAGAGGAAGAAAGAGAGAGAGAGAGAGAGAGAGAGAGTCTCAAACAGACTCCATGCTGGGCTCAGAGCCTGATGAGGGGCTTGACCCCAGGACCCTGAGATCATGACCTGAGCCAAAACCCAGAGTCAGACACTTAACTGACTATGTCACCCAGGTACCCTGGTATGAAATTTTTTTAAATAAAAAAATGTATTAGCTGTGTTAAGTAATATAATTCTCAAATATTTTATCTTAGAACTTCTAAAGCACTTGACAGTTGATACCCACAGCATCTATGAAATCGACATCAGTATAATGTTTTTATAGTTTCTGAAAATGAGGGGAGAAATAAATATATTTTGGGTTTGGGGGGTAAAACTTAAGAAGAATCCACAAATACTGAGGCTAAATTTACTGGCTAAGTTACATGTACGAACTTAGAGAATATGAAACATGGTGGTTTCCCAGGTCCTTCATCTTTCATAATCTGTTACTGAAAAGATATTAAGAGGCTCCAGTACAGAAATTAGACCAAAGCGTTTCTGTAAAAGATGGGTTAAAATTATAGAGAAGAGATCTTTCATTCAAATCAGAGAAGGAAACATCACCCAACTTCTGGTCCAGAAAAACAGCAAGCTTCCTGGGTTTTACTATTGACATTAAAAACCAGATTCTTCCAGGACCAATGTGACCTGATTGCACTCAATACATTACCCAGTTGCCCAGAATCCACCCTGAACTAACAGCTGATTCTGCCAGGTCCTAGGTAAACGGCCTTGACAAACCCCCAACATCTTTTTAGTTTTGTTTCCCACTTCTACGTCCCAGTAACACCTGCCCATGTGGTCTGGTTTTGAACAGATGATTGTCTGGAAACTACAGCGATTCTTGGAGGGAAAGGGTCATATTCCTACATTGCTGGTGGGAGTCTAAAATGACACAAACCTACATGGAGGGCAATTTGCTAATATTTATTAAAAATTACAAATACATTTATAAACAGAGTATGGAATGTCTACAGAATGGAATACTATGTCACCTTAAAAGAGGGTGAAGCAGCTCCTTGTGTAGCAATATGGAAAGATGGATTGTAATGTACAAAGATAGATAGATAACCAAGATAGATTGTTAAATGGAAAAGTATGATAGCTTCTAAGAAAGGGGGACCAAATAAGAATATAGAGCATTTGCATTTGCTTTTATAAAGAAACACTGGGTTGATACATCAGAAACTAAATTAAAGTGACTGCCTATGGGCAGGTGGACGGGACGGCAGTGGGAGGTAAGACTGCACGATGTATATCTTGTCATATTGTTTTGCGTTTTGAACTATGAGAATGAATTCAAATGTTTTAAATCTAAAGGGAAAAAAAGAAGCGTCTTGTGAAACTATGAGTCACCTGCCATTGATCAGGTAATTCCAGAAAGCAGGAAAGCCTTGGCAAACCTCTCAATTCATGTATATACTCCTTAGATTTATAAGTGAGCTATCACTTTATTTCTTGTAAAGATTCCATTTTTAAAAAGTACTTATATGGGTGGCCCAGTCAGTTAAGTTCCAATTCTTGATTTTGGCTCAGGTCATGATCTCAGGGTTGTGGGATGAAGCCTCATGTTGGGCTTCACAATGGGCGTGGAGCCTGCTTGGGATTCTTTCTCTCCCTCTCCCTCTGAGCTTCCCCTCTCTCAGTCTCTAAAAAAAAAAAAAAAAAAAAAAAGTTGAAAGTACTTATATGTCTGTTTTTCTGTACTGAATTCCTTAGGAGAATTACCCTTTTTTCTCTCTTTCTTTTTTTTAAAGATTTTATTTGTTTATTTGAGAGAGAGAGAGAGAGAGAGACAGCCAGCGAGAGAGGGAACACAAGCAAGGGAAGTGGGAGAGGAAGAACCAGGCTCCCAGCAGAAGATCCTAATGTGGGGCTCGATCCCAGAATGCCGGATCACGCCCTGAGCCGAAGGCAGACGCTGAACCACTGAGCCACCCAGGCGCCCCATAGGAGAATTATCCTAAACATAAATTTTAGTCTGTGTTTCCAGTTGGCTTATTTAAGATATTAATCACATAATAATAATGATAATAATAGTAAATATTTCCATGGAGCTTAGCATAAACCAGACACTGTTCCAAGGACTTCACTTATTTTAGAAATTCAGTCCTCACTACAGCTGTATGAAGAGGGTGTAACATTACCACAGTTTTTGTAGATGAGGGAACTTAGGCCCAAGGAGGTTGCCCAAGGTCACATTACTGGGAAGTAGAAGGGTCCGAATTCAAACTCAGACCACCTAGATGGGGGTCATGCTCTCAACCACTTACTCTATTGATCTCTGAGAAAACTATGTCCTACTAACCAGAAACAAACGTAGGCCCTTTAAAAATATGTACTATTTAAAACCAACATAACTCTGCAATAAATCAGGGTTCCTCCCTGCACTACTGACCTTGGGGCTGGATGACTCTTCGTTGTGGTGGACTATCCTGTGCATTGTAGGACGTTTAGCAGTATCCTTGGCCTTTACCCACGAGCATCTCCCTGCCCTCCAAGTTGTAACAATCGAAAACATCTGCAGACATTGCCAAAATGTCCCCAGAGGGGAAAATCACGTGGGTTGAGAACCTCCACAACAACCCCAACATTTTTGTTGTTGTTGGTTTGTTTGTTGTTGTTTTGTTTTGTAACCCCAACCTTTTAATACAACCCTAATTTTTTAATTTTAGAGGACACTTCTTAAGAAACAATACCTCATTTGAAAAAATACTTAACTGAAATTTGGTTTCTTTTCCTTGTGTTAAGTTCAAATACAATTACATGCAACAGTGTTATAAAAATGCAAAGAGTGGTTATCTCTCAGTCATGGTTTATAGATAGGTTCCTTTCTTCTTTATACTGCAATTTGTTTTTCAGATTTTCTACCATGATCTTGGAATCAGAAAAAAAACCAAAAACAAAAACAAAACACCTCATGTTTTAAGAGACCAGAGCAATAACCATTTACTTGGGAACTGGCTTCTTCCCTGGAATCCAAAGCCTCTGGCATCTCTTCCTGGCTGTCAGTTTGCAAGTTTCTGAGACATTTCCCCCTTTGCATAGGCCATGCTTTCTTCCCTCTTCCTTCATATTCCTCTTCTCAGTTTACTCAGTGGAACTTAACTAGGATCTATTTATGTAAGAACTTATTTTAGAAAGACACCAGAATACTTGCTGAAAGAGTGTGCTGTGTCTGTGAACCTACCATTGGGCCGTAACCTGAGCCAGTTAGAGAGCCCCAGGGTTCTCAGATAGATCCTGTCCAAGTGCCACTTTGCAGAACACAGTCCCCTAGCGATCATCTTCCAGGATGAATGGGAGGGGTAGCTTCCACCAAGTGAGATTCTGAAGGGGGAGAGTGATGAATTCACTCAACATTCATTTATTGGCTCATATCCTGTTCCTCCTATACTGATTTCGGGGCTGAGGATACAACTGTGAGCACAGCAGGAACACCTACCCTTAGAGAGTTTACATCTTAGTGCATGAACCACACAGCTGAGTTGCTTATAAATTGCTCCCTAGTTATGTCTTGTCTCCTCAACTAGATTGAAAATATTCAAGGGCGGGAACCATGTCATACTTCTTTATTGCTTCCCATATTGCTTGACATATTATTAGGCACAGTTTAGACACTTAATATTTAACAGTTGTCAATGAATCAGGTGGAGGAAAAAAGTTGCAGACAACGCAGGTTGCAGACAGAAACAAAGAGACAGAAAGGAGGTGGAGAAAGAGATTCATGGGAAACTGATAACAGTGGCTCCAAAGGAGTGGCCACTAGTTGTAAAAGCCTGGAAGAGTAATCCGAAAAGGAAATTAAGAAAATAATTCCATTTAGAATTGGATCTGCTCTAGACTGAATATTTGTGTTTGGGGGAATTCATATGGTGAAGCCTTGGCACCGCCTGTGGCTGTATTTAGAGATGGGGCCTCTAAGGAAGTAAGATTAAACAAGTAATTAAGATTAAATAAGAGTGAGTCCCTGATCCAATAGGATTAGTGTCCTCATAAGAAGAGACATCACATCAGAGAGCATTCTCTCTCTCTCTCTCTCTCTCTCTGCACATAGATACCAAGAAAGGCCATGTGAGGACACAGGGCAAAGATGGCTGTCTATAAGCCAGAAAGAAAGCTGTCACCAGAAACCAACTATGTTGGTACCCTGATCTCAGACTTCCAGCCTCCAGAACTGTGAGAAAATAAATTTATATTGTTTAAGACACCCATATTTTGGTGTCTTATTATTATCTGTCATATTTTGTTATAGCAGCCAGAGAAGATTAATACAGAGCAACCAAAAGAATAAAACACTTAGGAATAAATTTAGCCAAGGAAGTGATACACTCGTACACTGACAGCTACAAAACATTGCTGAAAGAAATTAAAGAACTAAATAAATGGAAAGATATCCCATGTTCATGGATAGGGAGACTTAATATTGTTAAGATGGGGTACTCCCCAAAGTCTACAAATGCAATCCAATCTTCACCAAAATGCCAATGACCTTTTCTGTAGAAATGGAAAAATCAATCCTAAAATTCACATGGAACTGCAAAAGGCCCTGACTAGCCAAAAAACTATTGAAAAAGAAAAACAAAGTTGGAAGATTTACACTTCCTAATTTTAAAACTTACTACAAAGCTACAATCATCAAAACAGTGTGGTAGTAGCATAAGAATACACATAAAGACTGACAGATAAGAATTGACAGTCCAGGGGCGCCTGGGTGGCACAGTCATTAAGCGTCTGCCTTTGGCTCAGGGCGTGATCCTGGCGTTCCGGGATCGAGCCCCACATGAGGCTCCTCCACTAGGAGTCTGCTTCTTCCTCTCCCACTCACCCTGGTTGTGTTCCCTCTCTCGTTGGCTGTCTCTCTCTGTCAAATAAATAAATAAATAGATATATCTTAAAAAAAAAAAGAATTGACAGTCCACCATCTATGGTGAGTGGATTTTTGTAAAAAGTGCCAAGACCATTCAATAGAGAGAAATAACAGTCTCCTCAACAAATGATTCTGGAACAACTAGATAACCAAGTGCCAAAGAATGAAGTTGGACTCCTACCTCACTTTATATACAAAAATTAACTCAAAATGAGTCAACAACCTAAATATACGAGTTAAAACTATAAAACTCTTAGAACAAAACATAGAGGCAAGTCTTCATGACCTTGGATTTGACAACGGATTCTTCAATTTGACACCAAAAGCATGAGCAATAAAAGAAAAATAAAAAATAATTAGGACTTCATAAAAATTTAAAATATTTGCACATCAAAAGATATTATCAAGAATGTGAAAAGACAATTAATAGAATGGGAGAAAATATTTGCAAATCATATGTCTGATGAGAGTTTGATATCCAGAATGTACAAAGAAGTCTTAAAAAACTCAACAATAAGAAGACAGCTCAATTTTAAAATGGACAAAGGACTTGACATTTCTCCAAAGAAGACATACAAATGGCCAATAAGCACATGAAAAGACATTCAACACCATTAGTCATTAAGGAAATGCAAATCAACACCACAGTAAGATACCATTTCACACTCACTAGGAAGGCTTTAATCCAAAAAACAGAAAATAACAAGTTTTTGGTGAGCATGTGGAGACATTGAAACCCTTGTACATCGGAATTGTAAAAATGGTGCAGATGCTATGGAAAACCATTTGGCAGGTCTCCAAAAAGTTAAACATTGAATTACCATATGATCCAGCAATTCCACTGCTAAGTATATGCCCAAGAGAAATGAAAACATATGCTACAGGGCGACTTGGACACGAATGTTTATAGCAGCATTATTCATATTAGTTCAAAGGTGGAAACAACCCAAATGTCATCAGTTGATGAGTGGATAAGCAAATTGTGGTCTACACATACAATGGAATATTATTCGGTCATAAAAAGGAATAAAATATGATACATGCTACAACTTGGATGAATCTTAAAAACATGTACTAAGTGAAAGAAGTCAGACACAAAAGGTCATTTATTTTATGATCCTTTTTTTTTTTTTAAAGTAAGTTCCACACCAGCATGGAGCCCAATGCAGGGCTTGAACTCACGACCCTGAACTCAAGACCTGAGCTGAGATCAAGAGTCAGACACTTAACCGACTGAGCCACTCAGGCACCCCTGTAGGATCCTTTTTATATGATTTACCTGGATAGGCAAATCCATAGAGACTGAGAGCAGATTAATGATTATCGAGGGGCAGTAGGAGAGAGGAATGAGGAGAGATTAATTGGTGACAGGGTGTTTACCTGGGGTATTGAAAAAGTTGAAAACTGAAATTAGGGCGAGGTAGTGGTTTTATAATATTGAGAATACACCTGAATGTCACTGAATTGTACACTTTAAAATGATTACTTGTATTATGTGATTTCCCCCTAAAACAAAACAGAACAAAAAGCCCAAAAGTTCGTGATACTTAAAACCTCCAGGGGTGCTTGGGTGGCTCAGTTGGTTAAGCGACTGGCTCTGGATCTCAGCTCCGGTCTTGATCTCAGGGTCATGAATTCAGGCCCCAGGCTGTGCTCCACATTGGGTATGGAACCTACTTAAAAAAAAAAGTCTCCAGAGCCTCAGCAAGAACTTGCTATGCACGAAAAATAGCCCCTCAGAAAAGAGAGCGCAGAAAGAGGCTAAGGGATGTTGAGTTGGTTCTTCCTTGGCTCCAGGGTTTTCTCTCTTGTAGATCAAGGAGGAAAGAGAACCAGGGGCGCCTGGGTGGCACAGCGGTTAAGCGTCTGCCTTCGGCTCAGGGCGTGATCCCGGCATTCTGGGATCGAGCCCCACATCAGGCTCCTCTGAGAGCCTGCTTCTTCCTCTCCCACTCCCCCTGCTTGTGTTCCCTCTCTCGCTGGCTGTCTCTATCTCTGTCGAATAAATAAATAAAATCTTAAAAAAAAAAAAAAAGGAGGAAAGAGAACCAGACCAACTTTCCTTTCTGTGGTCAGCTCCTAACCCGGGATAAAGGATCAAGCTTTGAGGGGTATTTGTGGGTCTGTTTATTTGTTCCGGGAAGAACACAGGGGCAGAGTCTCTGAGAATGCCCTCTGTTGTGCAAAACTACTGTGTGTACAACTTTCCAAAAGGACAATTTGGCAGGCGAGACATATCAAATCCCCGAACAGAATCTTTTACACAACAGTTCCATTTTAGGGGTTTATTCTGCAGAACTAATTCAGGACGGGCATGATATGTAGTGATAGATATATTTGGGAAAGCTTTACACATACAAAAAATCTGAATACATAATGGTAAGGTCCAGCAAATTTGTATCATATGAAGCCGTATGTTAGAACACCATTCAGCCATTAAAAATTGTTATAGGCGTGTTTGTTGATAGAGAAAGGTATGCATATTTGTTCATTTATTTATTTATTCATTTTTAGATTTTTTATTTATTTGAGAGAGAGACAGCATGAGCAGGGAGAAGGGGCACAGGGAGAGGGAGAAGCAGACTCCCCACTGAGCAGAGAGCCCGACGTGGGGCTTGCTCGATCACAGGACCCTGAAATCATGACC